>NC_081298.1:56137500-57387500 GCF_030435805.1 Mustela lutreola | reverse complement strand
GCAACTATGTTGATATGATATGGTGGATATCATCTTCCAAACCACTTTCCTAGCTTAATTTCACCTTCTAAACCACCTCCATACTTCAGCAAATAAGCCTACTCACTGAGCTTTGATCACATCTTGCCAGTTCCTATTCTACTAGGTTTTTTTTTTTTTCCACCAAATTTCATCTGAAATTTCCTTTCTTTTCTATCTACCTGTCCAAAACGTGGAATATGCTTCAATGACCAGTGTAAGTGGTTCATTCATCCTGAAAATACTGAGAGCTGAAGGGAGCATTTGCTTTCCTTTTTTTTTATTGTGTTCAGTTAGCCAGCATATAGTATATCATTAGTTTTTGATGTAGTGCTCAACGATTCATTAGCTGTGTATAACACCTAGTGCTCATTACAACACAAACGTGATTTCTGAAGTCCTCTACACTTGGTATAATTATTTTGTGATTAAGATTAAAGTAATTATATATCTTGTATGCGTATATGGTCTCTTGTAAGTTTATTAAAATTTTCATTTGTTTTTTTCTCCAAGATAGAAACATTGTTGTATATTTCATTGCACACCAAACAAAATACGACAAGCACAAAAATAAGTAACTGAAAGAATATAGCAGTCAAGGAAATTCTAAAAAGCTAACTTTTTATATTTTAAGTAGTCCCTATAATAGCTATCATTTATAGCTATTGTCCAATATACTAGCTACCAGCTAAATGTGGCTATTTAAATTAATTAAAACTAAATAAAATTCAGTTATTGGTTTTTACTAGTTAAATTTCAAGTGCACAGTAACCACACATGGCTAGTAGCTATTACTTGGGCATTATACAACATTTCTATCATCAGAGAAAGTTTTATTGGATAAGACATTTTATTTTTACAACCATCCTTTGAATATGGCATTATTATCCCAAAAAGAAAACTAAAACTCAAGTTCAGAGGTATGGGATGCCTGGGTGGCTCAGTCAGTTTAAGTGTCTGCCTTCAGCCCAGCTCATGATCCCAGGGTCCTGGGATCAAGTTCCACATCAGGCTCCTTGCTCAGCAGAAGCCCTGCTTCTCCCTCTGCCTGCTATAGCCTTGGTCTGTGCTCTTTCTCTAATAAATAAATAAAAATTTTAAAAATAAATAAATAAATTTCAGAGATATTAGTTAACTCAAATAAGAAATATTGGCATTTAGCTTCGAACACCATGGTTCCAAAATCTGCCTTTTTAACTGATTAAAATAGAGCCTCTCTCTTCCTTTCCTGAGACAGTCTCCTCACAGGTTCATCATGATCACCACTAACTAAAGGCTGCCCAACTCAGACCCTGATCCAAAACCCAACCAGACTGGCATCAAACTGTCAGCCATTCCCCATCATGATCAAGTGAAGCTTAACAATAGTCTACTGAATAGCTTTCCCACTGTCTACATGCTCTGAAGTAGACAGAGTCCTAAGCCAACAATAGCCTCCCACTTGGTATCCACTTCATGTGTCCAGTCTGAAATCTCTCCTTCTATGCCTTTATATCTCTAAGGTTCCCCCTGAAATGGAGTAAAATTTTTGCAGGCCCTTATCTGAATACAGTGCTTTCTGTGGCTGTGTTCAGCTCTCCCTCACATATCACCAATCCTCCAGGACACCAAAATCCACGCCCTGCCCTGCTGCCTAACAGACAACTCAGGGGAAGCGTGCTTGTGCTCAGCCCATTGCTCTTAGACATTTCACCTTGGACTCAAATTTCTACCTCTTACTTGCCTTCAAACTACCTATGTAATCTTGACCAGCAAACCCAATCTATATATTTTGGTTACTTAGCCATATCCCCAAACAAACCAACTTAAACTCACCTTAACTTGGCCTCTCCCCTTTTGTCTTTCAAAACTAGTGATTAGCATATTATATTCCAGATCTAGTCAGCATTATTTCCATTTCAGCAGAAAATTACAATACAGTACTTAGGCTTTGTAATCCTTCTGATATATAGAATCTACCAATGGAATGCACATTCTATGTTCTTTTGTTACGTTTTGTTTTGTTTGCGGGGGAGAGAGTGTGGGAGAAGGACACAGGGAGAGAAAGAATCTTAAGCAGACTCCACACCCAGTGTGAGGTTTGAGCTCACAATCCTGAGATCATGACCTGAGCCAAAATCAAGAGCTGGACACTTAGCCAGTGGATCCACCCAGCCACCCCACACATTCTGTTTTAGCACATGTGAGCAATAACCTTTAACTACTGTGGAGGAAGTTTAGGTTTGAATCAAAAAAATATTAAAGGAGAAAGGCAAGATGGTGGAGAAGTAGCAGACTGAAATGACATCAAGTCACAGGAGTTCAACCAGATAGCTATCAAACCATTCTGAACACCTACAAACTCAACAGGAGACCAAAGAGAAGAAGAGCAACAATTCTAGGAACAGATAATCAACCATTTTATGAAAAGTAGAATGTGCAGAGAAATGAATCTGAGGTGATCAGAAGATAGACTGTGGGGAAGGGCCTGGCTCCTGGAAAGTGGTGGAGCAAGAGAGCACAAAATCCAAACTTTAAGAAGTCTGCTCCACAGAGGGACATCACTCCAGAGGCCAAGTGGGGGTAGAGCCCCCCCAAGGGGGGGGGTAGAGCCCCCCCAAGGACACTGTGGTCTTAGGTCCCATGAGGTCATGAAAGATCGGGGGTGTCTGAGTGTGGGAGAGCTCCCAGGTACCAGAGTGTGGAAGCTGACTACAGAGACAGAGCCAAGGAGAGGTCTCAGCTCAGGGTTACCGTAAACTATGATATGCAACACAGTTGGACCACTGCTCTTTGAGCAGGACCCCACAAGTGGCAGATTCAGGGAGACTCACCTTCCTCTTATGGAAGCAGGAATCTGCTGGGTTTCGAGACTCCAGGCAAGGCTGTGCATCAGATATAGAAATGCTCAGTCACAGGCCAGATGAGCCCAGAGCACAGCCAGAGACCAGGGAGGTGGGAGTGATTGACCCATTTTCTCCAAGGGCACACTTGGGGTCCCAAGCTCTCAGCTCCTCCAGGCTGGAGATTGGGAGGCCGCCATTTTCATTCCCAGCCTCCAGAGCTCTATGGAAAGCATTCAGGGAAGTCCCAAGAATGAATCTGAGCAGATTACTTAGCCCCACCCCTGGCAAAGGCACTGCAATTCTGCCTCGGGAAAAGACATTTGAGAATCACTAAAACATGACCTTCCTCCAGAAGATCAGCAAGAACATCCAGCCAAGACCAAGCTCACTGATCAAGGAGAACAGCAGAATTCCAGAGGACGAGAAAGCAAAGCATGGAATTCATGGCTTTCTCCCCATGATTCTTTAGTCCTGCAAAGTTAATTGAATTTTTTAAATTTTATTTTATTCTTATTCTATTTTTTTAACTTTTTCTCTTTCCTTTTTTAACATTTTTAGTTAGTTTATCTTAATAATACCTTTCTAAAAAAGTCTTTTAAACCTTCATTATTAGAATCATAGTTCATCCTCCATTGTATCTAACTTTATTTTTTGTATACACATAGAGTTTTTACTTCTAAAAAAAAATTTTGAGATGTGATTTCTTCTAATAGATCAAAATATACCCTAAATCTAGCACAGGGCTTTCTTCTAGTCCCCAGCCTCAGCAAATTCTCTCCACATTCTTTTTTTTTTTTCTTTTTTCAACCAGCTTATTGTACCAATTCCTTTCTTAGAATTTTTTAAAACTTTCATCATTACACTCATATTCCATCCCTTCACCATGTTTGCCCTTATTTTTGTGTATATATATATATATTTTTTTTATTTCTTTAAAATTGTGGGAGGTAGTTTCTTCTAAGAGGCCAAAATATACCCAAAATCAAGTGGGTGACTCTGTTTTATTCACCAGTCTAAAATATATATGTGTTTTACTTTTTTAATTTTTTTAAACTTCTTTTTAACACCTTTCTTCTTCCCCTTTCCCCAAATTTGTGTCCCTTCTGATTTGGTTAGCATACATTTTTCTGGGGTCTTTGCCACCCTTTTAGCATTTTATTCACTTCTTCATATATTCTTATCTGGATAAAAGAACAAGGCGAAAAAACTCACCACAAAAAAAAAAAGAAAAGAAAAAAGAAAAAAAAGAACAAGAGACAGTACTGAAAGCTAAGAACCTGAACAATACAGACATTGGTAATATGTCAGATCTAGAGTTCAGAATGATGATTCTCAAGGTGCTAGCTGAACTCAAAAATGGCATGGAAGATATTAGATAAACCCTGCCTGGAGAAATAAAAGCCCTTTCTGGAGAAATAAAAGAACTAAAATCTAATCAAGCTGAAATTTTTAAAAAAGCTATTAATGAGGTGCAATAAAAAATGGAGGCTCTTACTGCTAGGATAAATGAGGCAGAAGAGAGAATTAGTGATATAGAAGACCAAATGACAGAGAATAAAGAAACCGAACAAAAGAGAGACAAACAACTACTGGACCATGAGGAGAGAATTCGAGAGATAAGTGATACCATAAGATGAAACAACATTAGAATTGGAAATCCAGAAGAAGAAGAAAGAGACAGGGGAGCAGAAGGTATATTGGAGAGAATTATAGTAGAGAATTTCCCAAATATGGCAAAGGGAACAAGCATCAAAATCCATGAGGCACAGAGAACTCCCCTCAAAATCAATAAAAATAGGGCCTCACCCCATAATCTAATAGTAAAATTTAAAAGTCTTAGTGACAAGGAGAAAATCCTGAAAGGAGCTCAGGACAAGAAACCTGTAACATACAATGGTAAAAATATTAGATTGACAGAAGACTTATCCACAGAGACCTGACAGGCCAGAAAGAACTGGCATGATATATTCAGAGCAATAAATGAGAAAAATATGCAGCCAAGAATACTATATCCAGCTAGGCTATCTTTCAAAACAGAAGGGAGATAAAAAGCTTCCAGGACAAACAAAAACCTAAGAGTTTGTAAACACCAAACCAGCCATATAGGAAATATTGAAAGGGGTCCTCTAAATAAAGAGAGAACCTAAAAGTAGTAGACCAGAAAGGAATAGAGACAATATACACCAATAGTCACCTTACAGGCAATACAATGGCACTAAATTCATATCTCTCAATAGTTACCCTGAATGTAAATGGGCTAAATGCCCCAATCAACAGACACGAGGTATCAGAATGGATTTTTTTAAAAAAATCAATGCGCTGTCTGCAAGAAACTCATTTTAGACCCAAGGACACTTCCAGATTTAAAGTCAGGGGGTGGAAAAAAATTTACCATACTAATAGACATCAGAAGAAAGCTGGGGTGGGAATCCTTATATCAGAAAAATTGAATTTTAAGCCAAAGACTATAATGAGACATGAGGAAGGACACTTTATCATACTCAAAGATTCTCTCCAACAAGAAGATCTAATAATTTTAAATATCTATGCCCCTAACATGGGAGCAGCCAACTATATAAACCGATTAATAACTAAATCAAAGAAACACATAAACAATAATACAATAATAGTAGGGGACTTTAACACCCCCCTTACTCAACTGCACAGATCATCCAAGCAAAAGATCATCAAGGAAATGAAGGCCTTAAAGGACACACTGGACCAGATGGACATCACAGATATCTTCAGAACATTCCAACCCAAAGCAACAGAATACACATTCTTCTCTAGTGCACATGGAACATTCTCCAGAGTATATCATATCCTGGGTCATAAATCAGGTCTCAATTGGTATCAAAAGATTGGGATCATTCCCTGCATATTTTCAGACCACAATGCTCTGAAGTTAGAACTCAATCACAAGAGGAAATTTGTAAGGAACCCAAATACATGGAGACTAAACAGCATCCTTCTAAAGAATGAATGGGTCAACCAAGAAATTAAAGAAGAATTGAAAAAGTTCATGGAAACAAATGATAATGAAAACACAATGGTTCAAAATCTATGGGAAACAGCAAAGGCAGTCAGTCCTGAGAGGAAAATATATAGTGATACAAGCCTTTCTCAAGAAACAAGAAAGGTCTCAAATACACAACCTAAGCGTACACCTAAAGGAGCTGGAAAAAGAACAACAAAGAAAGCCTAAACCCAGCAGGAAAAGAGAAATCATAAAGATCAGAGCAGAAACCAATGAAATAGAAACCAAAAAAAACAATAGAACAAGTCAATGAAACTAGGAGCTGGTTTGTTGAAAGAATTAGTAAGATTGATAAACCCCTTGCCAGACTTATCAAAACTAAAAGAGAAAGGACCCAAATTAATAAAATCATGAATAAAAGAGGAGAGATCACAACCAACACCAAAGACATACAAACAATTATAATAACATATCATGAGCCAATATGCCAGCAAATTTGACAATCTGAAAGAAATGGATGCACTCCTAGAGACATATAAACTATCACAACTGAACCAGGAAGAAACAGAATGCCTGAACAGACCCATAACAAGTGAGGAGATTGAAGCAGTCATCAAAAATCTCCCAACAAAAAGATCCCAGGGCCAGATGGATTCCCAGGGGAATTCTACCAAACATTTAAAGAAGAATTAATACCTATTCTCCTGAAACTGTTCCCAAAAATAGAAATGGAAGGAAAACTTCCAAACTCGTTTTATGAGGCATTTTGATCCCAAACTCGTTTTATGTGCATTTTGATCCCAAAACCAGACAAGGATCCCATCAAAAAAGAGAGTTACAGATCATTATCTTTGATGAACACACATGCAAAAATTCTCACCAAAATACTACCCAAGAGGATCCAACAGTACATTAAAAGGATTATTCACCACAACCAACTGGGATTTATTCCAGGGTTGCAAGTTTGGTTCAACTTCCACAAATCAATCAATGTGACACAATACATTAATAAAAGAACAAGAACCATATGAAACTCTCAATAGATGCTGAAAAAGCATTTGACAAAGTACAGCATCCTTTCCTGATCAAAATTCTTCAAAGTGTAGGGATAGAGGGTACATACCTCAATATCATCAAAACCATCTATGAAAAACCTACAGCAAATATCATTCTCAGTGGAGAAAAACTGAGAGCTTTTCTGCTAAGGTCAGGAACACAGCAGGGATGTCCATTATCACCACTGCTATTCAACATAGTACTAGAAGTCCTAGCTCCGGCAATCAGACAACAGAAAGAAATTAAAGGTATCCTAATCAGCAAAGAAGAAGTCAAACTATCACTCTTTGTGGATGACATGATACTTTATGTGGAAAACCTAAAAGACTCCACTCCAAATCTACTGGAACTTGTACAGGAATTTGGTAAAATGTAAAGATATAAAATCAATGCACAGAAATCAGTTGCATTTCTTTACACCAACAACAAGACAGAAGAAAGAGAAATTAAGGAGTCAATCACATTTACAATTGCACCCAAAACCATAAGAGACTTAGGAATAAACCTAACCAAAGAGGCAAAGAATCTGTACTCAGAAAACCATAAAGTACTCATGAAAGAAATTGAGGAAGACACAAAGAATGGAAAAATGTTCCATGCTCATGGATTGGAAGAACAAATATTGTGATAATGACTATGCCATCTAAAGCAACCTAACGTTTAATCCAATCCCTATCAAATACCATCCTATTTTTTTTTCAAGGAAATGGAACAAAAAATCCTAAAATTTATATGGAACCAGAAAAGATCTCGAATAGCTAGAGGCATATTGAAAAAAAAAGCCAAAGTTGGTGGCATCACAATTCCAGACTTCAAGCTCTATTACAACGCTGTCATCATCAAGACAGTATGGCACTGGCACAAAAACAGACACATAGATCAAGGGAACAGAAGAGAGAGCCCAGAAATAGAGCCTCAACTCTATGCTCAAATGATCTTCAACAAAGTAGGAAAGAATGTCCAATGGAAAAGAGACAGTCTCTTCAACAAACGGTGTTGGGAAAATTGGACAGTCACATGCAGAAAAATGAAACTGGACCATTTCCTTACACTACACATGAAAATAGACTCAAAATGGATGGAGGACCTCAATGTGAGACAGGAATCCATCAAAATCCTTGAGGAGAACACAGGGAGCAACCTCTTCGACCTCAGCCGCAGCAATTTCTTCCTAGGAACATTGCCAAATGAAGGGAAGAAGGGAAGCAAGAGCAAAAGAGAACTACTGGGATTTGATGAAGATCAAAAGATTTTGCACGGCAAAGGAAACAGTTAGCAAAACCAAAAGACAACTGACAGAATGGGAGAAGATATTCACAAACGACATATCAGCTAAAGTATCCAAAATCTTGAAAGAACTTACTGAACTCAACACCTAAAGAACAAAAAAATCCAATCAAGAAATGGGCAGAGGACATAAACAGACATTTCTCCAAAGAAGACATCCAGATGGCCAACAGACACATGAAAAAGTACTCCACATCACTCAGCATCAGGGAAAGACAAATCAAAACCACAATGAGATACCACCTCACACCAGTCAGGATGGCTAAAATTAACAAGACAGGAAATGACAGATGCTGGCGAGGATGCAGAGAAAGGGAACCTTCCTACACTGTTGGTGGGAATGCAAGCTGGTGCAACCATTCTGGACAACAGCATGGAGGTTCCTCAAAAAGTTGAAAATAGAGCTACCGTACAACCCAGCAATTGCACTACTGGGTATTTACCCTAAAGAAACAAATGTAGTGATCTTAAGGGGCATGTGCACCCAAATGTTTATAGCAACAATCTCCACAATAGCCAAACTACGGAAAGAACCTAGATGTCCATCAAAAGATGAATGGATATGCTCTTGGATCGGAAGAATAAACATTGTTAAAATGTCTATACTGCCTAGAGCAATCTATACTTTTAATGCCATTCCAATCAAAATTCGACCAGTATTTTTCAAAAAGCTGGAGCAAATAATCCTAAAATTTGTATGGAATCAGAAGAGACCCTGAATCGCTAAGGAAATGTTGAAAAACAAAAATAAAACTGGCGGCATCACATTACCTGATTTCAAGCTTTACTACAAAGCTGTGATCACCAAGACAGCATGGCATAAAAACAGACACATAGACCAGTGTAACAGAGTAGAAAGCCCAAAGGTGGACCCTCACCTCTATGGTCAAATAATCTTTGACAAAACAGGAAAAAAATATACAGTGGAAAAAAGATAGTCTCTTAAATAAATGGTGCTTGGAAAATTGGACATCTATATGTAGAGGAATGAAACTCGACCATTCTTCTACACCGTACGCAAAGATAAACTCAAAATGGATAAAAGACCTCAACGTGAGACAGGAATCCATCAGAATCCTAGAGGAGAACATAGGCAGTAGCCTCTTTGATATCAGCCACAACTTCTTTCAAGATATGTCTCCAAAGGCAAAGGAAACAAAAGTGAAAATGAACCCTTGGGACTTCATCAAAATCAAAAGCTTCTGCACAGTAAAGGAAACAGTCAAGAAAACAAAGAGGCAGCCCACGGAATGGGAGAAGATATTTGCAAATGACAGTACAGACTAAAGGTTGATATGCAGGATCTATAAAGAACTTCTCAAACTCAACACACACAAAACAGACAATCATATCAAAAAATGGGCAGAAGATATGGACAGACACTTCTCCAATGAAGACATACAAATGGCTATCAGACACATGAAAACATGTTCATCATCACTAGCCATCAGGGAAATTCAAATTAAAACCACATTGAGATACCACCTTACAGTTAGAATGGCCAAAATTAGTAAGACAGGAAACATGTGTTGGAGAGGATGTGGAGAAAGGGGAACCCTCTTACACTGTTGGTGGGAATGCAAGTTGGTGCAGCCACTTTGGAAAACAGTGTGGAGATTCCTCAAGAAATTAAAAATAGAGCTTCTCTATGCCCTGCAATTGCACTACTGGGTATTTACCCCAAAGATACAAATGTTAAAAGAAGGGCCATCTGTACCCCAATGTTTATAGCAGCAATGGCCATGGTCACCAAACTGTGGAAAGAACCAAGATGCCCTTCAACGGACAAATGGATAAGGAAGATGTGGTCCATATACACTATGGAGTATTAGGCCTCCATCAGAAAGGATGAGTACCCAACTTATGTAGCAACATGGACGGGACTGGAAGAGATTATGTTGAGTGAAATAAGTCACGCAGCGAGAGCCAATTATCATATGGTTTCACTTATTTGTGAAGCATAAGAAATAACATGGAGGACAAGGGGAGATGGAGAGGAGAAGGGAGTGAGGGAAATTGGAAGGGGAGGTGAACCCTGAAAGACTATGGACATTGAAAAACAACCTGAAGGTTTTGAAGGGGCGGGGGTGGGGGGGTTGGGGGAACCAGGTGTTGGGTATTGGGGAGGGCATGTATTGCATGGAGCACTGGGTGTGGTGCAAAAATAATGAATAAGGTTACGCTGAAAAGAAATTTTTTTAAAAAAAAGATGAATGGATAAAGAGTAGGTGGTAGATATATACAATGAAATACTATGCAGCCATCAAAAGAAATGAAATCTTGCCATTTGCAATGAGGTGGATGGAACTAGAGGGTATTATGCTTAGCAAAATAAGTCAATCAGAGAAAGACAACTATCATATGATCTCTCTGATATGAGGAAGTAGAGATGCAATGTGGGGGGTTTGGACGGTAGGAAAAGAATAAATGAAACAAGATGGGATCAGGAGGGAGACAAACCATAAGAGACTTAATCTCACAGAACAAACTGAGGGTTGATGGGGGAGGGGGGGAGGGAGAGGGTGGTGGGGAAAAATATATATATATATAATTTTCATATGACATATATATCACACTTATCCATGGATAGACAATTAGACTGTGTTCATGCCTTGACTTCTATAAATTATGTTGCAATGAGAATGGGAAGCAGATATCTGTTTCAGTAATTTCATTTCCTTTGGATAAATGCCCAAAAGTAGGATTGCTGGATCATATGGTAGTTCTTTTTGGGTTTTTTTCCCAGTGATAGCAGAACTTTTTTTTATTTGTCTTGTTATTTAAATGAGAAGACTCCATGATAGTTCTATTTTTAACTTTTTGAGAGACCTCGATACTGTTTTTCATAATTGCTATAAACATCCTCACCAGCATTCATTATCTCTTGTCTTTCTGATAATAGGTATTTTAACAGACACAAAGTGATCGTTGTGGTTTTGATTTGCATTTCCCTAATGATTGGTGAAGTTTAGCTCCTTTTCAGTACTTGTTGGCCATTTCTATGTCTTCTTTAGAAAAACATCTATTCGAGTCCTCTTGCCAGTATTCAGTTGTGAATTACTTGGGTTTTATTCTTTGTTTGGTTTTGTTTAGTGTTGTTCTTGTTGAGTTCTATAAGTTCCTTATATATTTTGGATAGTAACCCCTTAACAGATAAACGTTTTGCAAATATTTTCTCCCATTCCATAGGTTGCCTTTGTATTTTGTTAATTGTTTCTTTTGCTATGCAGAAGCTTTTTAATTTAATACAGTCCCACTTATTGATTTGGGCTTTTGTTGCTTATGCTTTAGGTGTCGTATCCTAAAGAGCATTGCCAAGACCAATGTCAAGAGTTTTTACTCTATTTTTTATAGGAATTTTATGGTTTCAGATCTGAGGTATAAGCCCTTAATCCATTTCAAGGTAATTTTTGTGAGTGGTATAAGATAGGGGTCCAATCTCATTCTTTTGCATGTGGATATCAAGTTTTCCCTAAGCCATTTATTGGAAAGAATATACATTCCTTATTGAGTTCTTGGCTTCATTGTCAAATGTTAGTTAACCATATCTACATGAGTTTATTTCCAGGCTCTCTATTCTGTTCCATTCATTTATGAATCTGTTTTTATGCCAGTACAATACTGTTTTAATTACTATAGCTTTGTAAGAGTTTGAAATCAGGAAATGATCTTTCTTAGGATTGCTTTGGTTTTTTGTAGTCTTTTGTGGTTCCACGCAAATTTTAGGATTGCTTTTCTTACTTCTGTGAAAAATTCCATCAAAATTTTGATAGAGATCATACTGAGTCTATACATCACTTTCAAGAAATGAACATTTTAACAGTATGAACTCTTCCAATCCATGAACATGGGATATGTTTCAATTTACTTTGTCTTCAATTCCTTTCATCAGTGTTTTTGCTATACAGAAATTTCACTTCCTTGGTTAAGTTTATTTGTATTTCATTGTTTTTGATGCTATTATACATGGGGTTGGTTTATTTTTCAGATAGCTCATTGTTAGTGTTTATAAATACAACTGATTTTTGTGTGTAGGTTTTGCCTCCTGAAATTTTATTGAATTTATTATAGTTTAACAGGTTTTTTGGTAGGGTCTTTAGGGTTTTCTTTATAAAAGATTATGTCATCTGCAAACAGATGGTTTTGCTTCTTCCTTTCCTATTTGGATGGTTTTTATTTCTTTTTCTTTCCTGACTACTCTGGCTAGAGCTTTCAGTAATATGTGAAATAGTAGTGATGAGAGTTAACACCCTTGTCTTGGTCCTGATCTTAGAAGAAAAGACTTTAGCTTTTCACCACTGAGTATATTAGATGTAGGCTTGTAATATATGGCCCTTATTATGTTGAGGTATGTTCCCCCTATATCCAGTATGTTGAATTTTTATCATGGAAGATGCAAATGCTTTTTTTTTTTTTTTTGCATCTATTGAGATGATCATGAAATTTTTATCTTTCATTTTATTAATGTGATTTATTACAATTTATCAATTGGCATATGTTGAATCTCAGGTATGAGTCCCACTTGATCATGGTGTATTATCTTTTTATGTGCTGTTGAATTTAGCTTGCTAGTATTTTGTTGAAAATTTTTGCATGTATATTCATCAGGGATATTGGACTCCATAGTTTTTTGTTTTGTTTTGTTTTTTTAACAGCTGTAGCTCTTTCCTTCCATTTTAGGCCTATCTTCTAGCTATTCCTAGCCTAAAGAACCCTATTGGTTTTTCTGCCCACATATTTATAAATATTCCCCAGATTGGGATCCTGGCTAATACAAGTGCCCATGAGCTTGGTGTCTTCGAGAAAGAGTAAGATGAAGTGCCTGGTGAGGAGATAAGAAATGCAGTTAGAGAGGATGGGGCCAGATCATGATGGCTTTGAGGGTTGTGTTAAGTTTGGACTCTGGTATTTTTTTTTTTTTGAAATAGAAAGATATATTTTAACCAAAGGACAAAAAATATCCATCTAGACTTTTTATTTAAAATGGTTACTTGGGGGGGATCCCTGGGTGGATCAGTAGGTTGGGCGTCTGCCTTTGGCTCAGTTCATGATCTCAGGGTCCTGGGATCAAGCCCTACATTGGGATCCCTGCTCAGTGGGTAGTCTGCTTGTCCCTCTCCCTCTGCCCCTCACCCCAGCTTCTGCTCTCTTTCTCACTCTGCTCTCTGTCTCTCAAATAAACAAATAAAATCTTTTTAAAAAATAAAATGCTATTGGGAATGCATGTGGGGAAAGTGGGAGCAAAAGGAACAATTAGGTGGTCTAATAGTGATTCAGGTGAGAAATAATAGTGCTCTGGATGAAGGTAATTATAGAGAAGGTTGATGAGAAGTAGTTAGATTTAGGATAAAATTTGAAGATAGTACCAACTAATTTCAAGGAACAACTTGGAATTTTTGATAAATTTATGTGGGGCATGCGGGAAAGAAGAATCAAGGAAGACACTTAGATTTTTGGTCAGAGTAACTGTGAATAATGAGACTGTTAACCAAGATGACAGAAGATTCAGGGGAAAGCACACTAAAAATCAGATAGGAGATTTACAGTTTTGTTTCATATATATTTGGAAAGATTTGCATTGTCTATTAGATACCCAAGAAGATGTGCTAATTTGGCAATTGGCTTAAGACCACCTACCAACTTTGGAATCACTGAAATTTGATTTTGAATCCTGACACCACTATTTTCTACCTGTTGATTGCTCTTTTTCCTGTGGTTCTTGTGTTTGCCCCAGTGACATCCAGCCAGAAGATGGTGGAAGAGAGAATAAAGGATTTTTTGAAAATGTTTTAACAGGGTAAACCATTTAATATGAATTCAAACCAATATGAGTGACTCATATTCCTTTGGATTGAAAAATCTAACTATAAGTGAGGTTGAGAAATGTTGTCTCACTGTGGACCCAGGAAAAAGAAATGAGTGTGGTGATTAGTTAACAGTCTCGTTCAAATTCACCCTTCTTGTTACCAAATACCCATTTTTATCTTTCTCCCCACTCATAGAACACAGCCTCTCTCCCCACAGGTAAGAGCCCCAAAATCCCATCTAGTTACAGCTTCCAACTCTAAGCTGAGAATATCTGGATGAAATGTAGTCATCACCAACAGGTTTGAATATGGTCCAACTTCCGAACCAAATGATAACATTTTTGACAGCCTATCCATACAATTTATAGTTACATAGAAGGCACGGGGCACTTCTATTTGTAAAGAGAAAAGAATAAGAATTGCAGAGCAATCATTGATACAGTAGTTGGTGAAATCCTACAGGGCAGGTATCAGGAGATCTCTCTGCTCTCACATTGCACAGAGTTCCTCCATTAGACTTAATTCTTTCCCCTTAGAAATGCCTTCTTGTACTGTCTTCCATAATCCCTAAATTCTTCCTTGTCAGTGACCACATCTGTGGACATGAAGGAATCATTCTATAAAAGGATTGACTGTGGGGGAAAAAATTTAAGGATTCTGAAAGTGATGAAAATGGAAAATTCTTTAAGAACATTTTTATTCTGTCCTTCAGCCCATTTACAAAACAGCATTGTAATCTCTGAGAGTGACTCAGTTAAATTCTCAGCATAGTTGTGATGTGATAACTGTTTATTTTGTTTTGTTTTGGTTTTGGCCCTAAATCCAATAACAACTCAGAACAAAGGGTCCTTCAGTCAGACTGACCAAAGCCCAAATAGATGAGTCCCAGAATTAGTAACTGATAAAAGAGATATTTCAAAGGGATCACACTGAACCAGAAGTGGGAAAGAGTTATCACAAATATACCATCTACTTCTGTATTATAGTTGTGCTCATCAAACACCGATTTTATATCAGCAATAATTTGTAAGCTGTATTAAATAATATTTTAAGGCTTATAAAATTCAGAATATATAAAATTTAGGAAAGCCTTCTCACTTTTCTTACTTATGGCACCTTAAAAAACTAGTGTATCTTAACAATTACTTAGCTCATTTGACTGGCATATGGTTGTATTCCTACCAAACTATGAAAGCACATACAATATAAATTAAATAACAACCAATTATTTTGCAAAATAAGTAATACCTTTTTATAACTCTTAAAAAATACATGATATTTTAAAATTATTCATAAAATGTACCTATGTTTAGAATCATAGACTGGTTACAACTGTAAGAGACTATATAAGCTACTCAGTTCATATTTTCATCTTATACTTAGTCCCATAATATGTTATCTTTTAGGAAGAACAGTACCACCAAACTCTTCATCTAGAAATACATTTATGTGAGGAATTATAAAAAGACACATCGTTGTTATAAATTAGATCCAAATATATGCATCATAAAAGGCAATTAGTTTTTTATGTTCATAAGGCACAAATATTAGTTAATTAAAGCATTCAGATATTTGAATGTCTTTGAAGCATCAGATAAAGACTTAGAAACTTGTAAGTGAACAAACATAAATGATATTTATGATATCATGTGGGTCTATGTGCAAAAGAAGAACTGAACCATAGCAGTAATTTGTTGATTTTGAGCATGTCGGTAGATCAGCGAGGTTCAGCACACAACTTATTTGGCATTATTATACCAATCACAAAAATAGTGAAAAGGAAGAGAAAATATAGCTGTGCTCAATTCCATGTGACCCATTGCCACCTGAAATACAGGTGCACTATCTACTTCAGCCATTTACAGACACTTAAAATGTCATTGATAGATTCCATTTAAAAACTAGAGGTTTCTACCAATCAGCAGGGTAGGAAGATCCTGAACTCTCCTCAGACATACCAAACCTATAGCAGCATATGCATCAATTCTCTCTGAAAAATAAATTTGCAAAATAGATGAACTGCTTCTCCATAACAAAGGATAAAAAGACCACACTGAGATTGGTAGAAGAGGGAAAGACATGGTCTGGCCATAAACCTCACGTCCAGTGAAGTAACACACAATAGGGAGGCATCTCACTAGTTCAGAACTTGTCCCAGAAGAGCAAGAAGTTGGTATACCCCAACCCCTGGCACCTGCACCAAAGGTATAAGCCCCCAAAATGTCTGGATTAGGTAACCTATGGGACTGATGTCCAAGGGACCAATGTGCTAGAGGAAATGGAGTGTCTGCTTTCAAAAGGCTCGCATGCAGACTCACTGGCCATGAAAGCCAATGATAAAAAACAGCACTTTGAAAAGTACCAACATAAAATTCAGAGGAAGATGGATATAGGAGGATGCTGAGCTCACCTCCTCCCACAGACACTCCAAGATCTGGGCAACTCATTCTGAAAATGACCCAGAGACTGACAGACTAGACCTTCAACAGTTAATAGTAGAAAAGAGGCCCCACTGAAAAGAGTAGGTGGAGCAGAGATCCATTTGGGAATCAAACTCCAAATGAGACTAACCACAGTTGAGAAGGGAGAAGATCAGACCCCACACCAGGTACTCCAGGTACTGTGGGCCCACAGGGAGATGAGTCCCCATAACATTTAGCTTTGAAAATTCGTAGACCTTGGGACCACTGGGTGGCTCAGTCAGTTAAGCATCTGCCTTTGGTTCAGGTCATGATCCCAGGGTCCTTGGATGGAGTCCCGTGTCAGGATCCCTGCTCTATGGGGAGGCTGCTTCTCCCTCTGTCTCTGCCTTTTCCCCTGCTTGTGATCTGTCTCTCTCTTCCTCTCTCTCTCAATATATCTCTGATAAGTAAATAAAATCTTTTTTAAAATTTTCTTAAAGGACTATTAAACAAAAGAAAATTGATAAGGCTTAACTTCACGAATTTTTAAAAACAGTGGGGCTTAACTCCAAGTACGTTAAAAATCAGTTCTACCATAAGAGAGTTGGCGGGTAATAGGAAATAATCCTTGCCCTTAAAGAGCCCACATAATAACTAATCATTCAGAAACACAACATAGAAGTGGCAGTTTGAACACTGAATGGGGCATGTATATGTGAAAGAAATTCATTTACTAATCTCAGAATGCACAGTGGAGGAACAGGGATCTTCAGGAGACTTCAAGTACAAAACTGTTGGTGGATACAATTTCTCTTCCCCTCCCACAACCTAGATAATCAGACATTTGCAGGAACCAGCATGAACACTCCACCTATCTTGATACACTGTGTGCTCCCTCCCCAGGTTCCCTAGCTGTCCTGTCCCATACAACCTGACAGCCTCCAAAGCAGCCCCTGCCCTTGTCACACCTGGCAAGCAGCCCCAGCAGTGACTAGTGTCACTTCAAAGTGACTCTTGTCCCAGAGAGAGGGAGAAATAACCCCACACACCAGGACACCTGTAGTTCCAACAGGTAAGCCTCTTACCTGGTTGAGCAGATTAGTGCCCAGGAGGCTGTGGCAAAGGAACTGAGTGCAAACATCTAATCTGATTGCCAGTTCTGCTCACCAACAAAAACCCCTCAAGAGGCCACATAGGGAGAGCCCTGTCAGTAGTGAAATTGAAGCTGTGGCAGACAGCTAGCCTGACTGCTGACACCACATACCTGTAAGCCAAAGGCTACCTCAGATAGGCACCCCAACAGTGCAGGGGCCCAAACCTGCCCAGTGCACCCTGCAGGTCACTGGAGCCAAGTGGACTTAAGGCAAAGATGGCTTAGTCATAACATTAAGGCTCATGTCATCTACAGAGGAAATGCTCCTGGAGTGCTAGGTTCTGGTGACTAGAGGACATTGTGCTACAGGACACCAAAGACCTCTTCTACACAAGACCACTCCTTCCTATACCAGGAGACAGAGCTGAACCTATTATATAAAAACAAACACAGAGTTAGAAAAAAATGAGGATATAGGAATAGGTCCCAGATGAAAGAACAGGACAAAATCATAGCAAAAGAGTGGAATGAAACAGAGATAAGCAATATGCCTGATAAAGAATTCAAAGTGATAGTTATAAAGATACTCACTGGATTTGGGAAAATAATGGAGGAGCTCAGTGAAACCTTCAACAAAGAGATAGAAAATGTACAAAGGGACTAGTCAAAGATGAAGAATTCAAAAATAGAAATAAACACACACTAGAGGGAATCAGCAGCAAATTATAAAATGCAGAGGAATGGACCAGCAATATGGCAGACAGAATAATGGAAAGCAACCAAGCTGAACAACAAAAAGAAAAATAATAATAATAATAAATGAGAATATAGTAAGAGAACATCATCATGGTATTCTCATTGTAGAGATACCAGGAGAAGAGAGAGAGAATTATCCCAGTCATGCTTACGTGATAGCCTAAATAAGAGCAGCAATCTATAGCCCATATGCCAAAATCCACTCCACCACTTCTTCTGGTAAATAAAGTTTTATTGGAACGCAGCCATGCTCATTTCTTTATGTGTTGTCTCTACAACTATACAACAGTATAGTAATTGTGACAGAGACCCTATGGCCCCAAAAGCCTATTTTGGACCTTTATCTGGATCTTTATAGTTTGCTTTCTGAAATAGAAAAGAATTAAAATTATGGGTGGAATTTTGATCGGAATGGCATTAAAAGTATAGATTGCTCTAGGCAGTATAGACATTTTAATAATGTTTATTCTTCCGATCCAAGAGCATGGAATGGTCTTCCATCTTTTTGTGTCTTCTTCAATTTCTTTCATGAGTGTTCTGTAGTTCCTAGAATACAGATCCTTTACCTCTTTGGTTAGGTTTATTCCCAGGTATCCTATGGTTCTTGGTGCTATAGTAAATGGAATTGATTCCCTAATTTCCCTTTCTGTATTTTCATTGTTAGTGTATAAGAAAGCCACTGATTTCTGTACATTGACTTTGTATCCTGCCACGTTGCTGAATTGCTGTGTGAGTTCTAGTAGTTTGGGGGTGGAGTCTTTTGGGTTTTCCATATAAAGAATCATGTCATCTGCAAAGAGAGAGAGTTTGACTTCTTCATTGCCAATCTGGATACCTTTTATTTCTCTTTGTTTTCTGATTGCTGTTGCTAGGACTTCTAATACTATGTTGAACAAGACTGGTGAGAGTGGGCATCATTGTCGTGTTCCTGATCTCAACGAGAAGGCTGCAAGCTTTTTCCCATTGAGGATGATATTTGCTGTGGGTCTTTCATAGATAGATTTTATGAAGTTCAGGAATGTTCCCTCTACCTCTATACTTTAAAGCATTTTAATCAGGAACGGATGCTGGATTTTGTCAAATGCTTTTTCTGCATAGATTGAGAGGACCATGTGGTTCTTCTGTATTCTCTTCTTAATTTGTTCTATCACATTGATTGATTTGCAAATGTTGAACCATCCTTGTAGCCCAGGGATGAATCCCACCTGGTCATGGCGGATAATCTTTTTAATGTGCTGTTGGAACCTGTTTGCTAGGATCTTGCTGAGAATCTTAGCATCCATGTTCATCAGTGATATTTGTCTGAAATTCTCCTTTTTGGTAGGGTCTTTGCCTGGTTTGGGGATCAGGGTAATGCTGACTTCATAGAAAGAGTCTGGAAGTTTTCCTTCTGCTTCAATTGTTTGAAAGAGCTTCAGGAGTATAGGTATTATTTCTTCTTTGAAAGTTTGGTAGAATTCCCCAGGGAATCCGTCAGGTTTTGGGCTCTTGATTTTTGGGAGGCTTTTGATCACTGCTTCAATCTCGTTACTAGATATCAGTCTATTCTGGTTGTCAATTTCTTCCTGGTTCAATTTTGGGAGTTTATAATTTTCCAGGAATGTATCCATTTCATCTAGGTTGCTTAGCTTATTGGCATTTAACTGTTGATAATAACTTCTGGTGATTGTTTCTACTTCCTTGGTGTTAGTTGTGATCTCTCCCTTTTCATTCATAATTTTATGAATTTGGGCTTTCTCTCTTTTCTTTTGGATTAGTGTGGCCAATGGTTTATTGATCTTATTGATTCTTTCAAAAAACCAGCTTCTAGTTTCATTGATACATTCTACTGTATCTCTGGTTTCTACCCCATTTTCTCAGCTCTAATCTAAAATTCCACCGGTATTCTTCAAAGACCTGGAGCAAATAATCCAAAAATTTGTATGGAATCAGAAGAGACCCCAAATTGCTAAGGAAATGTTGAAAAACAAAAATAAAATGGGGGGCATCACGTTACCTGATTTCAAGTTTTACTACAAAACTGTGATCACCAAGAAAGCATGGTACTGACATAAAAACAGACACATAGACCAGTGGAACAGAGTAGAGAGCCCAGATATGAACCCACAACTCTATGGGCAAATAATCTTCAACAAAACAGAAAAAAATATACAGTGGAAAAAAGATAGTCTCTTCAATAATGGTGCTGGGAAAGTTGGACAGCTATATGTAGAAGAATGAAATTCGACCATTCTCCTTCACCGTATGCAAAGATAAACTCAAAATGGATAAAAGACCTCAATGTAGACAGGAATCCATCAGAATCCTAGAGGAGAACATAGGCAGTAATCTCTTCAACATCAGCCACAGTAACTTCTTCCAAGATATGTCTCCAAAGGCTAAGGAAACAAAAGCGCAAATGAACTTTTGGGACTTCATCAAAATCAAAAGCTTCTGCACAGCAAAGGAAACAGTCAAGAAAACAAAGAGGCAGCCCACGGAATGGGAGAAGATATTTGCAAATGACAGTACAGACAAAAGGTTGATATCCAGGATCTATAAAGAACTTCTCAAACTCAACACACACAAAACAGACAATCATATCAAAAAATGGGCAGAAGATATGGACAGACACTTCTCCAATGAAGACATACAAATAGCTATCAGACACGTGAAAAAATGTTCATCATCACTAGCTCTCAGGGAGATTCAAATGAAAACCATATTGAGATATCACCTTACACCAGTTAGAATGGCCAAAATTAGCAAGACAGGAAACAACATGTGTTGGAGGGGATGTGGAGAAAGGGGAACCCTCTTACACTGTTGGTGGGAATGCACGTTGGTGCAGCCTCTTTGGAGAACAGTGTGGAGATTCCTCAAGAAATTAAAAATAGAACTTCCCTATGATCCTGCCATTGCACTACTGAGCATTTACCCCAAAGATACAGATGTTGTGAAAAGAAGGGCCATCGGTACCCCAATGATTATAGCAGCAATGGCCACGGTCACCAAACTGTGGAAAGAACCAAGATGCCCTTCAACAGACAAATGGATAAGGAAAATGTGGTCCATATACACTATGGAGTATTAGGCCTCCATCAGAAAGGATGAATACCCAACTTATGTAGCAACATGGATGGGACTTGAAGAGATTATGCTGAGTGAAATCAGTCAAGCAGAGAGAGTCAATTATCATATGGTTTCACTTATTTGTGGAGCATAACAAATAGCATGGAGGACATGGGGAGTTAGAGAGGAGAAGGGAGTTGGGGTAAATTGGAAGGGGAGGTGAACCATGAGAGACTATGGACTCTGAAAAACAATCTGAGGGGTTTGAATGGGTGGAGGGTGGGAGGTCGGGCTACCAGGTGGTGGGTATTATAGAGGGCAGGGATTGCATGGAGCACTGGGTGTGGTGCAAAAACAATGAATACTGTTATGCTGAAAATAAATAAAAAATAATTTTTTTAAAAAAGAAAAGAATTAAAAGTCACTATTTTTAATCTTTGAGATGGAAAAAGAAAAAAGAAACATCTGTCTGCAAGTATTTCCAAGATATCATACCCAAGAGGGGACCTGGAGGCAAGTAACTTCAGTTATGGATCCTGAAACTTCAAAGAAGCCTTGAAGGAGTTTCACACCCAGACACCCTCTTTCCCCTCCATAAACTAAAAGCCCAATTCCCCACCTCTGTTTGTGTTCCTAGGATCAGATTCTGAATTTGCCTTACATCTGAATAAGCCAATGTTCTTAATCTGCTCCCCCATAAAATCTTTAATAATTGTTACACAGAGCGACTGACATGGTTAATCTCAATGATCATAAGACACAATGATTAGCTCCTATACTATGCCCAATAATATTTACTCAATAAGCCCCACAGTCCTACTGAAAGGTCTGTGCTCTGAACTGCTAATAAAATACCAGCCACTTGGGGGTGATATGGTGTGTGGAATCAATTTTAGTCCATATTTTTAGGCCATCTTTTGGCTACCAAATAAGGTCTTCATCTAAAATGCAAGATTAATTAGTAGCTCAGATACTTTGGAGCCCTCTGCTAGTTGTTTTTGTAGTCACTTAGAAGCATGGAAAGACGCAAATTCTGACTATATAAATCAATCTGCTATCTTTACCAGGTTCACAGAGGTCCTGTGACATCCATCCTACCAAGTGGCAGGTTACAAATGCAGTGGCCAGGACTGAAAACAGTCTATATACATGAAAAAAAAATAGGATTTGATACAAGGCAATCGGTATTCTCTGGCCCGCACATCTATCTATCACTTCTTCCATATCTACTTCTTTCATGGACCCTCAGTGTTAAAATCAGAAAAGCCAGGTGGTTGTTAACAAGTTTTGTCACTAAATAGTATCCACTTATCTACCTCACTGTTAAGTTTTTATTTGATCACAAGAAATACTCAGTATGTTTCAATATAAGTTTCATAAATTAAATAATGCATTCATTCTTTCAACAAATAAGCATTAACATTCCTACACTATTCCCCAGGCACAGGACAGAGTGATGAACAAGAATACGTCTCTATCTTAGGGACTCCTCCATTCAGGTAGTAGACATTAAAGAAATAAACCAATAAATACAATTTCAAGAAGTGGTAAGTGTCATGAAGAAAATAAAGCAGGATACAGGGCAAATATCATTTTAGTGAAAATGGTTAGAGAAGGGATCTCCAAAGAGAATGATGAGAAATTAAGTGCAAATAAGGGTGGAAAGCATTAAAAATAAGGCTGAAGACTACTGGGTATTTACCCCAAAGATACAGATGTTGTAAAAAGAAGGGCCATCTGGACCCCAATGTTTATAGCAGCAATGGCCACAGTCGCCAAACTGTGGAAAGAACCAAGATGCCCTTCAATGGACGAATGGATAAGGAAGATGTGGTCCATATACACTATGGAGTATTATGCCTCCATCAGAAAGGATGAATACCCAACTTATGTAGCAACATGGACGGGACTGGAAGAGATTATGCTGAGTGAAATCAGTCAAGCAGAGAGAGTCAAATATCATATGGTTTCACTTATTTGTGGAGCATAAGAAATAACATGGAGGACAAGGGGAGATGGAGAGGAGAAGGGAGTTGAGGGAAATTGGAAGGGGAGGTGAACCATGAGAGACTATGGACTCTGAAAAACAATCTGAGGGTTTTGAAGGGGTGGGGGTGGGAGGTTGGGAGAGCCAGGTGATAGGTATTAAGGAGGGCACATATTGCATGGAGAACTGGGTGTGGAGCAAAAATCAATGAATACTGTTACTCTGAAAAGAAATTTTTAAAAAAAGAAAAAGGAAAAAAATAAGGCTGAAATTATTGATAGGACAATGGGAAGGAGTTTGGATTTTATTTTAAACATGCTAAAAAGCCATCAGAAAATTTGGAGCAGGAAAATGACAACTGACTTGCACTTTAAAAGTATTATTCTGGAGAGAAAGGCAAAATGGCTGAAGAGTAGGGGAACTCATTTCATCTGGTCCCTTGAATTTAGCTAGGTAACTATCAAACCACTCTAAACACCTACAACTTCAACCTGAGATATAAGAAAAGAATTGCTGGAATTCTACAAATAAAAAAACCACCACTCTTTGCAAGGAATGAGGTGCAGAGAAGTGAATCTAAGGGTATATCAGAAGTCAAATGGCAGGGGGTGGGAGCATCTAAAAGCTACAACCATAAAGTGATATAGCCCTCGAGTTCAAAATCAGAACTTTTTGAAATCTGCTCTAGTAAGGCATCCCTGCCTGAAAGGTGCTCAGGTAGTGAAGCAGAGCAGAATCCTAGGTGGGACAGTGTGGTCTCAGGATACCTGGGTTCTCAGAAAGAATGGAATGCTTGAACTGGTAGAATCCCCAAGCACTGGAGCAGGGAAACTGGCTATGGTCAGCGAGTCCAGGAGGGGGATCTCAGCTTGGTTTGCCATAAACCACAAACCACAGCAGGACTGGGCAACCACTCTCCATGCAGGGGCCCTGCAAAGGGCAGAAATGCCACAACAACCCTCCACCTTCCCCTGGGAGAAATGGCACCGAGGTTATCACAGGAGGCTGCAGAGTTTGGGGCATGTCTCTTGGACATCATTGCCTATTTTCTTCCCCAGATCAGGGAAGTTCTCAGCTATGATTTGCTCGAATACACCTACCATCTGGCCTCTCTTTCTCTCTTCAGCCTCAAGCACCCAATAATTATTTACTCATTTAGTTGTTCTTCATGCAATTAACAAAAATCTGATAATTTTTAGTTATCTACTCAAGTTTACAAATGCATAGCATCTCTAGCTAGTGCACTAATGTCACTGCATCCTTATCTTTAGAGCAGAGCCCTGGCCATGATAAATGGGCAGAAAAGTGAAGCCAGAATACTGCCTCTTGTGCTTTTGGGGGAACTTGCCTTTCTAAAGCAAATCTCTTGTGTCCATTTTGGTGACTAGAAACTAAATTGTCTCTGGCTCCAAGGCTCAGACATCCCATCCTCTAAGGAATATGCACCCACCCCACACCAAACCCTGCCATTTATGAAAAACAAGGCTATCTTCAGCTATAGCTTTGAGGGGGAAACTCTCTGGGCTTGCCTCAGCTCCAGCAATCTTATTAATGATCCACCAACTGCCCTCAGCCTATTCTTACCAACTCCTTCCTCCTCCTTCCAAGGTTCTTTTTTTTATTTTTTTTAAGATTTTATTTATTTATTTGACAGAGAGAGAGATCACAAGTGGACATAAAGGCAGGCGGGGGGCGGAGGCTGGGGAAGCAGGCTCCCTGCCAAGCAGAAGGCACAATGTGGCGCTTGATCCCAGAACCCTGGGATCATGACCTGAGCCGAAGGCAGAGGCTTAACCCACTGAGCCATCCAGGAGCCCCATCCTCCCAAGGTTCTTTTAAGAAAATCAACTTTTCAATAGTCCTCCCCTA
Organism: Mustela lutreola; assembly: GCF_030435805.1. Lineage (NCBI taxonomy): Eukaryota > Metazoa > Chordata > Mammalia > Carnivora > Mustelidae > Mustela > Mustela lutreola. Next base: position 57,362,372 of record NC_081298.1, on the reverse strand, counting down.
CTATATTGTTTTTAATATCTTTGCTTTTGCCAAAACTCCAATCCTTTCCTTTATATCTTCCAGACATCCCTCCTTGCTTCTCTTTTTACCAATAAAATGTGCTTGCTTTCCCTACTGTTAATCAAGGCAAGATCTGGAAAGGAGTAGAGAGGTGAACTGAGTCAGTTAGCCATCTTGAATCAGGTAGCTGTTCAGCATTTAAACACACTAAAGTCCCTTTTGTTTAAAAAACACTTAGATTTGACTTTTAAAATAGTTGACTGCCTGCACCTTCTTTATTTTTTTTTTATTTTCAGCATAACAGTATTCATTGTTTTTGCACCACACCCAGTGCTCCATGCAATCCGTGCCCTCTATAATACCCACCACCTGGTACCCCAACCTCCCACCCCTCACCACTTCAAACCCCTCAGATTGTTTTTCAGAGTCCATAGTCTCTCATGGTTCACCTCCCCTTCCAATTTCCACCAACTCCATTCTCCTCTCTAACTCCCCTTGTCCTCCATGCTATTTGTTATGCTCCACAAATAAGTGAAACCATATGATATTTGACTCTCTCTGCTTGTCTGATTTCACTCAGCATAATCTCTTCAAGTCCCGTCCATGTTGCTACATAAATTGGGTACTCATCCTTTCTGATGGAGGCCTAATACTCCATAGTGTATATGGACCACATCTTCCTTATCCATTCGTCCACTGAAGGGCATCTTAGTTCTTTCCACAGTTTGGTGACCGTGGCCATTGCTGTTATAAACATTGGGGTCCAGATGGCCCTTCTTTTCACTGCATCTGTGTCTTTGGGGTAAATACCCAGGAGTGCAATTTGCCTGCACCTTCTTAACTCTCTTCCCTTCCCTTCTCATGACAAATGCAGTCAGGCTTCTGTCCCCAGAAGTCCACCAAAAGTGTTACTGCCAAGGTCACCCAGGAGCCTCTTGCCATTAAATCCAATGCCTGATTTCTCTGAAGCATTTGACAGTGTAACCATCATCACCTTCTTGAAATGCTCTCATCTTTCAGCTTCTCTAATAACAAACATTCCAGATTTCTCCTCCCACCTTTCTTTTCTTTTCTTTTCTTTTTTAGATATTACTTATTTATTTGACAGACAGAGATCACAAGTAGGCAGAGAGGCAGGCAGAGAGGAGGAAGCAGGCTCCCTGCCAGGCAGAGAGCCTGATGTGGGGCTCTATCCCAGGACCCCAGGATCATGACCTGAGCCAAATGCAGAGGCTAACCCACTGAGCCACCCAGGCGTCCTATCCTCCCCACCTTTCTTAGAGTACTTTCTCATCTGTTCTCATCCTCTTCTTCAGTGATTCTAAACTCTCTCCTCTTTTTTCACCCACTCACTCCCTGGATTATCTGACCTTCATTCTCTCCAGTGGCACTTGGATATGTATATTCAGGTGAAATCTTATTCTTGAGCACATCAGTCTACCATTGGATATCCCAATGGCACCTCAAGTTCAACTTACACAAAACTAAGCCCATGACCTTCCTCCACTAAATCTATTTTTTTCTGGTTTCTTATTTCATCAAATAGCTCACCACACTCCCAACTTCCAAGGCCAGACACCCACATTTCATCCTAAACTTCTTCCTTCATTCCCCATAACATCACTAACACATTGCCACCTTGATATTTCTTAAATCCTCCTGCTTCCTTCCATCCCCAATGAACATTGCTGACATTGCTGGTTCCATACCCAGCCACTATGCCAACTCCACCCCTTTGCCATTCACTGCTTGTGCCTCAAGGGAAATTGATCTCACCCCTTGCTCCAGTAGCTAGTCTGATAAATTAAATATAATCCCATTCCCCTCAGCAGTGATTAGTGTAGGAATTAGCATAGAATATATTGTGGCCATGCAGAGGTTTGCAGAGAATTTTGATTTGCAGGAAATTTCTCACTTGTCTCAGATGCTTCAAGAATTTATCTTCTCAGGGACACCTGGGTGGCTCAGTGGGTTAAAGCCTCTGCCTTCGGCTCAGGTCATGATCCCAGGGTCCTGGGATCAAGCCCCGCTTTGGGCCCTCTGCTCAGCATGGAGTCCACTTCCCTTCCTCTCTCTCTCTGCCTGTCTCTCTGCCTACTTGTGATCTCTGTCAAATAAATAAATAAAATCTTAAAAAAAAATGTATCCTCTCACTTCCTTTGGAAATTTCATGTGTAGGAGTTGAAGTTTGAACCTGTTGCAGCAATTTTGCTGACACACCCTAAGAATAAAATAATTAAAGAAAAGCAAGGCCAATAAATTCATTTCTTGCCTGTCTAGACAGTGGATCATCTCCATGACTAGGCCAATGATAACAGATATAGATAACTATGTTCTAGAAAATAATCTAAATTTTCCTCTATAAGAGCACAAAACCAACAACATTTGTAAATAATACAATGCTATCTAAACAAGTCAATTCAATTTAAAAACCAACTCCCAACAAGAGAAATTCAGCTAGTCAGAAGAGACCAACTGAGGAGAGACAAAAATTAAACTGAATTGTTCTAAACTTACTGGACAACCAAACGAACTGTCTTTCAGCATGTATCTTGTCCAGGTGAGTAAATGGTGTTTATTTTATAATAAAATTTATAATCAGAAGCAGAACAAAAATGACTTGCATTTCTTTTCTTTTGATTGAACAGACCTGTACTATGTATAAGTAGGTCAAGCACCATCAATATGTACCTATGACTTACTTAAATAAACAATAGCATCATTATGCAAAGAATGCAGTGTCTTGTGTAGAACAAAAAAACCTGAATAACAGGTTCTTGTGGGAGTCAGGTGTCCAGGGATTGAGAAAAGAATAGTTTAGTATAGATTTTAGTTTAAGGCAAAATCCTGGACCAAAGGATGACAACACGGTTTGGGTACTTGGATAAGCATCCCGAAGCTTCTGAGACTGAATTTGGAAACTGATGATCAAAAAGTCTCTGTATTAATTCTGTGCATGAATTCTATGTTGTTAGCAGGCAGAGTTTTCACCAGTAGACTGGAATTATCATTGGTTCTAGAACTGTATTAATTACTGAATTTAGTAGCCTATATTCAGCCTGTGCCAACACAATAACATAAATTGAAGAAATGAAGTACAGAATGAGGTAAGGCAAGGGACTTACTGTCTTTTATAACACATTAGATACTACATTTGATGCATCTTTCACAGTGTTGGACTGAAATGTATACATACATGTTCTCAAACAAGAGACTCCCCAAATGTCCTGAAGGCAATGAAGGAAGTAAACTAGCTTGCAACCATCTAGAAGACAGTTGTTCACATAAAAGGACACTATCCCTTCTTAAAATTCCAACCATCTCATTCGTCTTCCCCCCAAAACAGCTTGCATTGTTTATACCATTTTCTTTTTAACCATTAGTCCAGTTCTTCAGAAATGCTTTTCTCTTTTTGCCCAAATTTTAAAGTCATACACCATCTCCAAATACCACACACAATTTTAGATAGGAAGGTATTGCAATAATTACCAATGTTTCTTCTTAGGACTACATAAAGTACACTTAAAGGACAAATATTTATTGAGAACCTACTATGTGCATTACATAGTGTGAGGCCATCCCAGGTGTGAAGAAACATTAAACAAGTCCGACATGGTCCCTTCCTTCATGGCTGCAAGTGGGGAGGTTCTTGATCTTATTAGGAATCATTATAATTACAAACGAAACCAATATTTTAAAAGTATATAGGACCTAATAAGGATGCAGTTTGTTTTATACTAAAGTTATACATGTAGAATGAAGACAATAAATTTTCTTACCCTTAAATAAAGACAAGCTGTGATAAAGCAGAAAGATAAGATTTTAAAAGTTTGAATCCCTTGCTCCTAACATAAGTTCCAAAGTAATAAAAGTTGAAATGCTTGCTTTTTTCCTTTATTTTGAGGCAGTGCACATGAGTGTACTTAATCTTAGCTTAAAGATCCCTAAAACACTGGATATGGAACTTTTGCTTTCCTAAGCCACATCAACCTGAGGAAGAGCTATCAAGGAAAGGGGGTGATGATTCAGAGAGTGACTAAACGAACTTTGCCTCTGAACCACTTTATTACACCATGGCTTTGGGCAACTTACTTGTCTCTTACCCTGTGTCCTCCTCTTTGAAATAGGAACAATAACCTCAATGAAGAGTATGGGCCTTGAAACACTGAAGTATTTAGGAAAGAAATGATCATATCTATAATTTGCTCTAAAATATTACCCAAAAAAGGGGCACATGTAGGAAAATGGAGAAAAACAGGTTAAACAAAACCAGTCATGTGTTGATAATTGTTGAAGCTGGGTGATAGGGGTACATGAACATTCATGCCTATTTAACATGTTTAAAACATATGTTTAAAAGTTTCCATAATAAGTTAAAATAAATATATATAACACTTGGGATGCCTGGGTAGCTCAGTTGGTTGGATGACTGCTTTTGGCTCAGGTCATGATCCCGGAGTCCGGGGATCGAGTTCCGCATCAGGCTCCCAGCTCCAGGGGGATTCTGCTTCTCCCTCTGACCTTCTCCTCGCTCATGCTCCCTCTCAGTGCCTCTCTCTCAAATAAATAAATAAAATCTTTAAAAAAAAAAAAAAAATATATATATATATATATATATATATATATATATATAAAACACTTAATACATGTTCTAGAGTTAAACTAGGTTTAATCCTAACTCTTCGGTTTATAATTTTTGTGACTTAAGCAAGCTATATAACCTCTAAATTTGTTTCCACTTCTACCCTACACCAACATCCCGAATTTTGAGACTTCTCTTCTGAGATCAGAGTGTGTTCTTTTCAACATTTATTATTTCCACACTCTTAAGAAACCCTCTCTTTGCTTTCTTTGCATCTCAATTATATGAGTCGCTCTTTCTTTCCCTATCTTCGTCTCCATTTGGTTTCATTACCTAACTTGGGCTCTACGGTTTGGCCTTCCAAAGGTGCTTTAATCACCATGCTGGAATCCCCCCTTTAATGTTTGTCAGGTCCAGTTTTTGAAACTATAAAGTTGTACAGTTCTCTTTTCCCTCAACTCCACTTTCCATTTCCCCCTCCTATTTTGAACTAGTAAGACTTGCTAGATAGAAATTATAAAAATTAGGCGATTCATAGACCTGTACCCCCGGGGGTTAATTTAAAAGAAATTATATGTTAATTTAATTATATGTTATATGTTATATGTTATATGTTAATTTAAAAAGAAATTATAAAAGTTATTGTGAGACTCATGACGTTCTTCTACCTAATTTCAGTTGAAAACTCATTGCCTCTTTGCATTCCTTTCAGTCTTTGCTTATGAACTCCTGTCAAACTTTTTTCTGCAGCTGTTTCAAACATTTTCTACTCTTTTCAAGTCTCAAACCTACTGGAAGCCAAAGACCTTGCCTCCCACTTTATCGAAATCAAACTACAAATGCCCACAACCTATTTTCCAGTAGGGGTCAGGATATCCCCCCTGTACTTGAGACTTACGCATCCAACTGCCTTTGTAACCTCTCCCTTTGGATTTCAATGGCACCTACCAATATCCTACACAATTACTGATGTTCCTGAATGCTTTTTATTTCCCTACTTTTCCTTGAGAGAAGAGACTGTATTTATTTATCTTTGGATCATCCAATTGTATATAACACATAATTAGTTAAGTAATTAACAAAATTCCTGATCTTCCCCAATCCTACTCTTCCCACAGTCTTTGCCAGTTCAGTAATTGAAAATATCATCCTTCTGTATGGAACCATCCTTCTGATGGATGGATGGATGGATGGATGGATGGATAGCAGATGGATGATGACCCATCCATCTGCTAAGATTAAGTACATTCATGTGCACTGCCTCAAAATAAAGGGAAAAAGCAAGCATTTCAACTTCTATTACTTTGGAACTTCTGTTAGGAGCAAGGGATTCAAACTTTTAAAATATTATCTTTCTGCTTCATCACAGCTTGTCTTTATTTAAGGGTAGGAAAATTTATTGTCCTGGTTCCATGGGTGTTTGCTTTTCTGCACCACTCACCTCTGCCTGCCCATGCGCTGAGCAGGTTCTCACTACAAAGGGATTGTGGAGAACCCCTAGGGCATGAAGTGAGACGTACAGGAGCACAGGCCTGGCAACATGCCATCAACCTATACCTGTGCAGAGGTGGTTGAAGCCTGCATGATATCAATGTCTGCATCATGACAGAAATTAGACTGAGGCAGAAAGGATTTGAATGCTGTATGTCAAGAACTGAGGGTTTGTGATTTTACCCTACTCATAAGCTCACTAAGTAAGCCTGCCACAGTTTTACAGATCCTGACAGAAGATACCAGACTCCTAGGTCAGAATCCAAGGACTTTTTAAATTTACAACAATAGCAATAGCCAGAGTAGCAGTGTTTCTCTAAACCCCCAGCTCTCATAGGGCAGCGCAGAGACAAATTCTTAGCAGTGGGCTATATTACAAATGAGGACCTGAGCTTAAAAAGCCTCAATTCGGGGCACCTGGGTGGCTCAGTGGGTTAAGCCGCTGCCTTCGGCTCAGGTCATGATCTCAGGGTCCTGGGATCGAGTCCCGCATCGGGCTCTCTGCTCTGCAGGGAGTCTGCTTCCTCCTCTCTCTCTCTGTCTGCCTCTCTGCCTACTTGTGATCTCTCTCTGTCAAATAAATAAATAAAATCTTTAAAAAAAAAAAAAAAGCCTCAATTCTTTAATGGTCAGTAAACATGCCTGACATCTTCTTCAGTAAGAGACACCATCTCTATCTTTTAAAAACTTTTCACTATTGGGATGCCTGTCTGGCACCCTTTTAAAAGAGAGATTGACAACCCATAAAATTACATAGGGCCTGAAAGATAAAGGTCCAGAAAAGTAAGTCACATAGAAGCAAAGATACAAATGAATGTGGCTTCACTTAATAAAATTTCCATGCCTTTAGCCCTGGAAATGAGATTCACCAAACATCAAAAACCGAAAAAAAGAAAAAAGAAAAAAGAAAGAAAGAATCTGACCAAGAGCTCTGACTCTCTACCCTGGGTGCCCCTTCTCCCATGAGGATCTCTCACTCTGCTTCCCACTGCCACAACTACAACACTGCAGGGACTTGCCCCTTCTCTTCATAGTCTGGTCAACTGCTTGCCAAAAATTCCTCCTTTGCTTCTCCTGATTATAGCTGAGACAAGCCTTGTTCTAAAAAGACTACAAAGGGTTAAGGAAAAAAATCTCAAAGTTTAAAAAGGAGAAAACCCCAAGGAAAACAGATGAAGCATAGAAGGCAGGTCAGTTTGCACAGATTAGTGTGTTCCTAAAATAGTCAGTTAACTCTGAAGGTCACAAATTATGGCCAATCTCTGTGTAACTGAAAGTAGCAACACTCTAGGCGCAAACAATATTACAATATTGCCAGAGGCCCTCAGTTTCTCAGTCTCCACAGGGTAGGTAATTTCATTTCTGCAGAGATGGCTGATTCCTTTCCCCATTTAAAGCCATAACTGGGGCTTCTGGCTGGCTCAGTCGCTAGAGTACATTCTTTTTAAAAAAAGATTTTATTTGGGGGGTACTTGGGTGCTGGGGTGCCAGGGTGCCAGCAGTCAGTTAAGCTTCTGGCTCAGGTCATAATCCCAGGGTCCTGGGTCAGGGTCCAGGGATCAAGCTCTGAATCAGGCTCCCTGCTCAGTGGGGAGGCTGCTTCTCCCTCTCCCTCCGCTGTTCCCCCGATTATACTCTTGCTCTCAAATAAATAAATAAAAGCTTTAAAAGAAAAAAATTTAAAGATTTTATTTTTAAATAATCTCTATACCCAACATGGGGCAAGAACTTGCCATCATAAGATCAAGAGTCACATATTCTAGGGAAGACAAAGAAACAGATGGAGCACAGGGGATTTTTGAGGCAGTGAAACTATTCTGTCAAACACTGTAATGGTGGATAAATTTCATCATACACCTGTCAAAATGCATAAAATGCACAAAACAAAGAGTAAACCTTAATATAAACCATGGGCTGTAGTTAATAATAATGTATCAGTATCAGTTCATTAATGGTAAGAAACCCTACTAATGCCAGATATTAATAGGATAGATGATCTTAGAGATTCCAGTCTGGGTCTGAAGGCCTGGGAATAAGGAGCACTGGTCTGGTCCAGGAGATCAGTGCCCCACTCAAACAGTCAGGCAGGAAGGGCTGAAATCTTTTCTCTACATTTTTATTCTATTCAAGCCCTCAACAGGTTGGAACATGTCTACCCACATTAGGAAGGGCAAAGTGCTTTACTGAGTCCACCAATTCAAATGGTGAGTTCATCTGGAAACATCCTCCCAGACAGTCAGAAATAACTTTTAGCCAAATAGCTAGTCATCACATGATCTAATCAAAGTTGACACATAAAATAACTATTGCACTGAGTATACCTTTTTTTGAGAGCCCTAACTTTCAAAACTATATTAATGTTTCACATGGATGGGAAAATAAAAATGTAATATAAACGGAAACAAATTACTCTCACCATATCTCAAATGAGTAATGAAACCACATTAACAAAAAAAGTGACCCAAGTAAATTTTGAACATAGTATTTTATCTATGTAAAGTAGAAAATTTTGAAATCTACATAGTAGGTTTATTTCTCACAGTAGTATGGGCTAGAAATTCTGAAACCATTTTCTCTTAATTCAATTAATGAGCAAGAAACTAAATATATGGTAGATAATGAGGTCAGGTTATTCGCTATGAGAGAGTTAATGAAAGTGGAAAGGAGGAATCCAGAATGACTCCTGTGTCTTGGAATGGAACTTGTTGTATTCATATGAATTCAATTTTCACTAAATAGACAAAGAAATACATATCAACATATGTATGCATAAATATATGTACTTATAGATATATACATATATAGACACATATGTATCTTCCCTAGTTCTGTATTAGTTTTCTTTTTTTTATAAACATATAATATATTTTTATCCCCAGGGGTACAGGTCTGTGAATCGCCAGGTTTACACATTTCACAGCACTCACCAAAGCACATACCCTCCCCAATGTCCATAACCCCACTGTATTAGTTTTCTATTGCTGCTGTAACAACTTATCACAAATTAGTTATTTGAAACAACATAAATCTATTATCTTAAAGTTCTGTAGGTCAGAAATCCAAAATCAAGGTGTTGGCAAGCACCTTCTAGACACCTCAGAGGAGAATCTGTTTCCTTACCTTTTCCAGGTTTCAAAGGCCACCTATACTCCTTGGACAACAGTCTTCATCCATCTTCAAAGGGGGCAGCACAAGGTCTTTTCTTCTCCCTGACTTCTTACTTTCCTCTTACAAAGACCTGGTGATTATACCAGACCCACTCAAATCACCCAGAGTAATTCTACTATCTCAAAATCTTGAATCTCATCTGTAAGGTGTCTTCTGAATGAAAAGTAATATATTCATTGTATACCACAATGTCTGTATACATATATGTACCTCTATATATATACACACACACACACACAAACACACACACACACACACACACATGCATACATGTATTCCCTAGTTCTTACAGCTGAGAGGGTCTAGGAGCAATAACACCCAGTAGCAATAAGCACACTGTTTCCCCAGATTCTGGCTGCTAAACACCACACTCCATTAAAAGGAACTAGAGCGCCTCAAAGAAATGACTGATTCCAGGACTAGATCAGGGAAAGTATAAGGTCTAGAATATCTTTTTGCAACAGAAAGTAAGAAAGGGCTCTAACAATGATATGGACATGTCTAAAGAACAGAGGAGTTGGCTTAAAAAGTTTCCTATTAATGAAATCTAGTACAATTCGCACATCAAAAAAATAAAATTAATATTGAATTATAATCCACAGAATTTTAAAAAATGAATCCACAGTGTTAGAAATAAATCAAATTAAATAGTAAATAAATAGAGGTGAAGGAAAAGTTCCTACATTAGTAGAATGTCTAAAAAAAAAATGTAGGAAGAACAATGGAATTAGAAACTTGCCATAAAAGTAATGAGTGGAGGGGAAGCAAGATGGTGGAGAAGTAGGAGACTGAAATAGCATTAGGTCCCAGGAGTTCAGCTAGGTAGTTATCAAAACATTCTGAACACCTACAAACTCAACAGGAGATAGAAGAGAAGAAGAGCAGCAATTCTAGGAACAGAAAATCAACCACTTTCAGGAGGAAGGACTTGAGAAGAAGTGAATCCGAAACATGGAAAGATAGACCGCAGGGGGAGGGGCGGGTTCCCAGCAAGCAGTGGAGCAGCGGAGCACAAAATCAGAACTTTTAAGAAGTCTGCATTACTGAGAGACATTGCTCTAGAGGCTAAGCAAGGATGGAGCCCTCATGGGAACAGTGTGGTCTGAGGACCCATGAGATCACAGAAAGACCAGGGATGTCTGAGTGCAGCAGAGCTCCCAGGTATCAGAGTGGGGAAGCCAACTATAGAGATGGAGATGAGCAGTGGGCTCTCGGGTCAGGGTTACCTTAAACTGTGATCTGAGGCACAGTGAAGCCACTGCTCTTCAGGCAAGGACCTGACAAGTGGCAGATCCAGGGAAACTCACCTTCCTCCTCTGGGAGGATTGGTGCGGGAGTGCATGGCAGGAATCTGCTGGCTTTGGAGACTCCAAACGGGGCCATGCACCAGAGATGGAAACACTTGGTCACAGGCCAGGTGAGCATGGAGTGCAGCCAGAGACCAGGGAGACAGGAGCAATTGACTGCTTTTCTCAGGGAGCACTGAGGAGTGGGGCCCCAAGCTATCAGCTCCTCCAGGCCAGAGATTGGGAGGCCACCATTTTCATTCCTGTCCTCCAAAGCTGTAAAGAAAGCATTCAGGGAACAAAAGCTATGGAGAGTAAACCTGAGCAGACTACTGAGCCTGGCTCCTGGCAAGGGTGGTGTAATTCCTCCTCCAGCAAAGTGATTTGAGAATCACTACAACAGGCCCCTCCCCCAGAAGATTAGCAAGAACATCCAGCCAAGACCAAGTTCACTGATCAACGAGAACTGTGGAACTCCAGAGCTGGGGGTAAGCAACACATAGATTTCATGGCCTTTTTCCTGTGATCCTTTAGTCTTGCAAAGTTAAATTTTTTTAATTTTTTAATTTTATTTTATTCTTATTCTATTTTTTAACTTTTCCTCTTTCCTCTAAACTTTTTTTGATTATTTTATCTTATCAATATCTTTTTTAAAACATTTTTAAATTTTCATTATTATAGTCATATTTTATTCCTTCATTGTATTTAACCTTATTTTTTGTATACATCTAGGGTTTTTTTCTTTAAAATTCTGGGAAATAATTTCTTCTAATAGATCAAAATGTACCCTAAATCTACCTCCAGCCTGATCACATTCTCTCCTCTTTTTTTTCTTTTACCAACCGACTTATCTTATCAATTCCTTTTTTAGAATCTTTTTTAATTTTCATCTTTACAATCATATTCCATCCCTTCATTATGTTTAACTATAAATATATATATATATACACTTTTCTTTCTTTGAAATTTTGGGAGGTAGTTTCTTCTAAGAAACCAGAGTATACTCAAAATCGAGGGGTTGGTTCTATTTTATTCACCATTCATATGTATGTGTGTGTGTGTGTGTGTATATAAAATTCCCACCCCCCATCAAAATCCTTGAGGAGAACACAGGCAGAAACCTCTTTGACCTCAGCCACAGAAACCTCTTCCTAGAAACATTGCCAAAGACAAGGGAAGCAATGGCAAAAATGAATTATTGGGACTTCTTCAAGATCGAAAGCTTTTGCACAGCAAAGGAAGCAGTCAACAAAACCAAAAAAAACTGACAAAATAAGAGAAGATATTTGCAAACAAGATACCAGATAAAGGGCTAATATCCAAAAGCTAGAAAGAACTTATCAAACTCAGCACCCAAAGAACAAATCCAATCAAGAAATGAGCAGAAGACATGAACAGACATTTCTGCAAAGAAGACATGCAGATGGCCAACAGACACACGAAAAAGTGCTCCACATCACTCAGAATCAGGGAAATACAAATCAAAACCACAATGAGATACCACCTCACACCAGTCAGGATGGCTATAATTAACAAGTCAGGAAACAACAGGCATAGGGAAGGATATGGGGAAAGGGAAAACCTCTTACACTGTTAATGGGAATACAAGCTGGTGCAGCCATTCTGGAACACAGTATGGAGTTTCCTCAAAAAGTTGAAAATAGAGTTACCCTACAACCCGGTAATCGCACTACTAGGTATTTATCCTAACAATACAAATGTAGTTATCTGAAGGGGGAAAATGCACCTGAATGTTTTTAGCACCAATGCCCACAACAGTCAAACTATGGAAAGAACCTAGATGTCCATCAACAGATGAATGGATAAAGATGTGGTGTATACACACACACACACACACACACACACACACACACACACACCCCCAACGGAATACTATGCAGCCATAAAAAATGAAATCTTGCAATTTGCAACAATGTGGATCGAATTAGAGTGTATTATGCTAAATGAAATAAGTCAATTAGAGAAAGATAATTATCATATGGTCTCTCTGATATGAGGAATTTGAGAGGCGGGGCAGGGGGTCATGGGGGAAGGGAGGGAAAAATGAAACAAGAAATGACTGGAGGAGACAAATCATTAGAGACTCTTATTTAACTCAGGAAACAAACTGAGGGTTACTGGGGCGTTGGGGGGTAGGGATAGGGTGGCTGGGTGATGGACATCTGGGGGGGTATATGCTATGTTGAGTGTAGTGAATCGTGTGTGACTGATGATTCACAGACCTGTACCCCTGAAGCAAATAATATATTATATGTTAATTAAAAAATTAAAATATAATGCTGACTGGTTAGAGTACATTCATGTGACTCTATAATATTTTTGTATCATGGAGAGGAAGGTATTACACTAAAGGTCAAGAATCCTAAATTCTGAAGTAAATGGAAAGATATTCCATGTTCATGGATTAGGAGAAAAATATTATTAAAATATTGATACTACTCAAAGCAATCTACAAATTTAAAATTTAAAACATTCTCAATCAAAATACAAACAGCATTTTTCATACTACTAGAACAAACAATCCTAAAAATTTGTACAGAAGCACAAGAGACTCTAAATAGCCAAGGCAATCTTAAAAATAAGAACAAAACTGGAGATATCACAATAATAGATTTCAAAGTATACTACAATGTATATCAAAACAATATAATACTGTCACCAAAACAGACATAGATCAATGAAACAGAATATAAAACTGAGAAATAAACCCACAATTATATGGTCAGTTAATCTGTGACAAAGCAGTAAAGAATACGCAATGGGAAAATTAGTCTCTTCAATAAATGGTGCTGGGAAAACTGGACACCTACCTGCAAAAGAATGAAACTGGACCACTTGCTTACACAAAATATACTCAAAATGGATCAAAGACCTAAATGTGAGACCTGAAACCATAAAAATCCTAGAAGAAAGCACAGATAGTAATTTCTGTGACACCAGACATAGCAACATTTTTCTAGATATGTCTCCAGTGGCAAGGGAAACAAAAGCAAAAATGAACTACTGGGACTTCATCAAGATAAAAGTCTTCTGCACAGCAAAGGAAACAGTCAACAAAATTAAAAGTCAACCTACAGAATGGGAGAAGATATTTGCAAATGACATAACTGATAAAGGGTTAGTATCCAAAATATAAAAAGAATCTATAAAACTCAACACCCCAAAAACAAATAACCCAATTAAAAATGAGCAGAAGAGGGCGCCTGGGTGGCTCAGTGGGTTAAGCCGCTGCCTTCGGCTCAGGTCATGATCTCAGGGTCCTGGGATCGAGTCCCGCATCGGGCTCTCTGCTCAGCAGGGAGCCTGCTTCCCTCTCTCTCTCTCTCTCTGCCTGCCTCTCCATCTACTTGTGATTTCTCTCTGTCAAATAAATAAATAAAATCTTTAAAAAAAAAAATGAGCAGAAGATATGAATAAACACTTCTCCAAAGACATACAAATGACCAGACACATGAAAAGATGCTCAATATCACTCATTATCTGGGAGGTGCAAATCAAAACTACAATGAGATATCACCTCACACCTGTAAAAATGGCTAAAATCAAAAACACAAGAAACAAGACGTGTTGGTGAGAATGTAGAAAAAAGGAACACTTGTGCACTGTTGCTGAGACTGTAAACTGGTTCAGCCACTATGGAAGAGAGTATGCAGGTTCGTCAAAAAATTAAAAACAAAATTGCTGTGTGATCCAGTAATTCCACTATTAGATATTTATTTATCCAAAGAATATGAAAATGCTAATTCATAGCATTATTTTTAATAGCCAAAGTATGGAAGCAGCCCAAGTGTCCATCCACAGATGGATAAAGATGAGGCATATATATAATGAAATATTACTCAGCCATAAAAAAGGACTGAAATCTTGCCATTTGCAATAACTTGGATGGATCTAGAGAGTATAATGTGAAATGAAATAAGCAAGTCAGAGAAAGACTAATATCATGTGATTTGATTCATATGTGGAATTTAAGAAACAAAACAAATGATCAAAGAAAAAGAGATGTACAAAAAAATAGACTCTAAGCTATAGAGAACAAATGGTTACCAGAAGGGAGGTAGGGGAATTGGTGAAATGGAGGCTGGGAATTAGGAGTACACATATTATTATGAGCACTGAATAATGTATAGAATTGTTGAATCACTATATTGTACACTTGAAACTAATACAACACTGCACATTTATTATATGGAATTTTATTTTTTTAATTAAATTTATTTATTTTCAGCATAACAGTATTCATTATTTTTGCACCACACCCAGTGCTCCACGCAATCTCTGCCCTCTATAATACCCACCACCTGGTACCCCAACCTCCCACCCCCCCACCACTTCATTCCCCTCAGATTGTTTTTCAGAGTCCATAGTCTCTCATGGTTCACCTCCCCTTCCAATTTCCCCCAACTCCCTTAATTGAAAAAAAAAAGAATCCTCAGTTCTGGTTCCAATATTCTCACTAGCCATTTTATGGCCTCTGACCAATATCTTAAACTCTGGCCTTAGTTTCTTATGCCCATTTATAAATAAATGGGCAAGATTCACACTGACTTTAACAAATATAGCTGAGGATCTAATGGGGCAAAAACTAATTTCTTGAACTAAAACTTTCTAATGTACTAACAAAAGAAAAGATCAGATGTCACTCAGAACCCTAAGTAACAGGTGTATTGTAATGAGGCCCTTCTGGAAATAATGCCCCACCTTTGTCATCTAAATCATATGAGGAAATGATAGTACCACGTCAACTCATGAGGAAGTTATATTTACTTAAACAGGGCCTTTTAATATCCTCAAATTATATTATTTGAATAGTGCTGGTTGACACAAAGCAGTCTCCTTCTAGCATTCAATGTGCCCAGTAACATAGCACATATTATTGACAAATATGAAGACAAATGTCCCTACTTTATATTTCTATGACACATTCAAGGTGATTTTTATTTTCTTTTTGAGATTTTCCTGTATTTTCCAGATGTTCAATAATGAACCTATATTACCTGTACAACTGGAAAGAAACACATCATTAAACTGGTCAGAGTTTCATTATGCTACTATGTGTCTTAAAAACATGAACTCATCAGTCCAAAGAATGTGAAATATAAAAGATAGTTTTTCTAAAATCTAAATATGGGGGCACCTGGGTGGCTCAGTGGGTTAAAGCCTCTGCCTTCGGCTCAGGTCATGATCCTAGGGTCCTGGGATCGAGCCCCGAATTGGGCTCTCTGCTCAGCAGGGAGCCTGCTTCCTCCTCTCTCTCTGCCTGCCTCTCTGTCTACTTGTGATCTCTGTCAAATAAATAAACAAAATCTTTTTTTTTAATCTAAATATGTATTTACTATGGACTTAAGAATATCAGGAGATCTCAAAGGGTGCACAATTTATAAATATCAATTTATAAATATCTTTAATTCACTTAAGAACATATGAAAGATAAATATATTTTGGGGATTTCAGTGCTCACTGTAACTAGTGAGATAAGAAATTAAAGAATTTTTTTCCTTCAGAGGAACAAGAGCAGAAGTTATCAAATGGTCAAGGATATTATGTCCATCTCTGTCATCTCAGAGAATAAAATTCTTGCACAAATGATATCCAGAAAGACGGGTGGCAGTGAACTGGAAGTGAGTGAGGTATTTAGTTGCGAGGTGGCCTGGGGACATTGTTAAGGATGCACTGACCCTTGTCCCGCTGAGGACTCCATGCTGCTCTACCTAACCTACAATTTATAGACAGTGTTACTCAACTCAATGTCAATAGAGGGGACAGGATGAGGAATGCAGGATTGAAAGGAATAAAAGAAGTCTCTTTTTTTTTGATGTCAGATGTGAGAAAAACAGAACTGTACTGTAACAACACCAATTCTTCTGCAGCTATTCACATAGCTACATTCCTGGAATGTAACTATTTCTTGCTGTGTTTCTCTGAAAGACCTCTACAGGACTGGAGTGAGCACAGTGTCTTGTGAACCTGCTGTTTTACTGCAAGTAATTTACCTATAGAGATGATGCTGCTTACCTTCAGTCATGAGGAACGAAATCTGAAGAGGGGTTAGATTAGAAGAGTTGAAAAAGGATGGAATGATTTAGCACAAGAAGGATCCGTTAGCTGTAAGTACATAGTTAGAGCATCTCAGGAAGTTTCCATGAATGGCAAGCAGAAATGAGCATTAGTGGAACAGAAATGGAGATTAAACCAGCTGACCTCTAAGGTACCATCCAACCTGGAGAGCTAAGCACCAAAGGCCTGTGTTAAAAGAACATGGCCAACTACAGAGCCAGCTTGAAGGGGTTCTCATAAATCAAAAATGACACAGTTTGAACATCAGAACAAAGAACAGCTGCAATAGATTGAAATTCATGTACCTGTTCTTTTAAAGATTTATTTATTTGTTTATTTTAAAGAGAGAGAGTGGGTGGAAGGGGCAGAAGGAGAGAAAGAAAGTCTTAAGCACACTCCATGCTGAACATGGAGCTCAACCTGGGCCTCAATCCCACAACCCCGAGATCACAACCTGAGCCAAAACCAAGAGTCAGATGCTTAACCAACTGCACCACCCAGGTGCTTCCATCAACTGTTTTTAAATCCAAGAATGTTGAATGGTTACAAGAGGGAAAAAAAACTAATTTGTCAATTTGGGATGATTATTTAGAAATCCATTGCTTTGAAAACTAGTTAAGTAAAGTGAGAATCAAATGCTTACCCTCAAGATAACAAAACAGTTAATGATAGGAACTTCTTCCTTGAGGAATCATTTCAGCTAATACATTGAAGAATGATAGGATCTGAACATCACCATTTTGCAACTCCTAATGATCTAGGCAGTGATCATCAATGACTGCTCACATCACAAGACAACAGATTTTATATATCTCCTGATGGAAGTACATAACATCCCTTATCAAATACTCTTCACATACACATGCACACACCCACAAACTAAGTCTGATCAAGCCTCTAAATTTAACTAGTACTTTATAGGAAACCGAGGAAAAGAAATATAGTAAATGGGACACAATACAAAATACGCAATACAAAAAATCCAACTGTAATGGTGGGAATGCAAGCTGGTGCAGCCACCCTGGAAAAGGGCAGGGAGGTTCCTCAAAAAGTTGAAAACAGAGCTACCCTACAACCCAGCAATTGCACTACTGGGTATTTACACTAAAGATAAAAAAAGTAGTGATTTGAAGGGGCATGTGCACCCAAATGCTTATAGCAGCAATTTCCACAATAGCCAAACTATGGGAAGAACCTAGATGTCCATCAACAGATGAATGGATAAAGAAGATGTGGTATATCTATACAATGGAATACTATGCAGCCATCAAAACAAATGAAATCTTTCCATTTGTGACAACATGGATGGAACTAGAGGTATTATGCTAAGCAAAATAAGTCAATCAGAGAAAGACAATTATCATATGATCTCTCTGATATGAGGAAGTTGAGAGGCAGCATGGGGGGGTTGGGGGTAGGAAAGGAACGAATGAAACAAGAAGGGATCGGGAGGGAGACAAACCATAAGAGACTCTTAATCTCACAAAACACATTGAGGGTTGCTGGGGGGAAAGGGGTAGGGAGAGGATGGTTGGGTTATGGACATTGGGGAGGGTATGTGCTACGGTGAGTGCTGTGAAGTGGGTAAACCTGGCGATTCACAGACCTGTACCCCTGGGGCTAATAATACATTATATGTATTTTAAAAATTTTTAATTTTTTAAAAAATCCAACTATAAGAAAATGCTTAGGATAAACTACTCCTTTTCTTTAATAACTGAAAGGAAAAGGGAAGAGATGGGGTGGCCTATAGATTAAAAGAGACTTGAGAGACATATAAATCCAATTGCAATGTATGGCTCCTAACATTCCAAGAAAATCAAACTCTAAAAAGAATATTTTGTTTGCTGCCTGGGTGGCTCAGTGGGTTAAAGCCTCTGCCTTCGACTCAGGTCATAGTCTCAGGGTCCTGGGACTGAGCCCGACATCAGGCTCCTGCTCAGAAGGGAACCTGCTTCCTCCTCTCTCTCTCTCTGCCTGCCTCTCTGACTACTTGTAATCTCTATCAGAAATAAAATCTTTTTTTTATAAAAAGAATATTTTGTTAAGAAATTTAACAAATATGAACATGGGGCATGTGGGTAGTGCAATCAGTTAAGCACCCATTCTTGGTTTTAGCTTGGGTTGTGATCTTAAGGTTGTGAAATTGAACCCTACATCAGTCTCTGCTCTCAGTGCAGAGTCTGCTTGAAATTCTCTTTCCCTCACCTTCTGCCCATCCCACTCATGCTCTCTCACTCTTTCTCTCTCTCTAAAACAAATAAATCTTTAAGAAAAAGAAAGAAAGGAAGGAAGGAAGGAATCTAGCAGGGGCACCTGGGTGGCTCAGTGGGTTAAAGCCTCTGCTTTCGGCTCAGGTCATCATCTCAGGGTCCTTGGATGGAGCCCCACCTCTGGCTCTCTCAGCAGGGAGCCTGCCTCCCTTCCTCTGCCTCTCTGCCTACTTGTGATCTCTCTCTCTCTCTCTGTCAAATAAATCAACAAAATCCTATCAAAAATAAAATAAAATTTAAAAATAAAAAAAGAAATCTAGCAAATGCGAACATTAATAGGATATGCTATGGTATTAATAATTTATTTTTATATGATAATAGTATGGTTTTACTTACCTTAAAATGTTTGTCTTTTACAGATACATTCATAAATATTATAAATTAATTATATGCTCTCTGTGATTTGTTCCAAAATAATGTAGGATAATTAGGGAGGTAGTAAATGTGAGTAAAAGTGAAATAAGATTATGCATTGTCAATTATTGAAGACGGGTGATTTATATACATGAGGGGGTAAGCATATGCTTGAGAGAGAAAGAGAAAGAAATAAAAGGATGTGGCAATCTTCCAGGCTACCACAATGGAACAAATGTCCCAAATAAACAAAACCAACTAGAATATCATCAAAGAGTACACAGAATAGAAAGAGAGAGATAAAAGGGACATAACAAGAACAGAGGCACTTTCAGAAGTGTAGGGGGCTGAAGCGCACGGGTGACTCAGTCAGTTGAGCACCTGACTCCTGGTTTTGGCTCAAGTTATCTCAGTGTTGTGAGATAACGCTCCACATCAGGCTCTGTGCTCAGTGGGGAGTCTACTTAGATTCCTCTCTTTCTCCCTCCATTCTCCTCCTCCCCTGCTTGTGCATTCTCTCTCTCTCTCTTCCCCTCAAATAAATAATTAAGTAAATAGTCATCTAAAATTTAGAAAAGGGAAGTATAGGGGTCTAAGGAATATCATATTTTTTAATACTAAATACTTATATTTTATTGTATGTTAAGATAGAACAATATACTCCCCTTACATGAGATACATCTTTACTGAAAATTAAGCCCTGTTTATAAAGTGATATGAATTAGAAGTTTACTGAGAAAATCATATTTTTAATTTCACCAGACTTGTTATATTTTTACAATAAAGGCATAGCAGTGTTTTAAAAACAGAGGGTTTTATTATTATTATTGTTTTTATTATTACATGTACAGAGAGTTGATAAAGGGCATCTATATCAAACCTATAGCTAAAGAGAGTCAATTATCATATGGTTTCACTTATTTGTGGAGCATAGCAAATAGCATGGAGGACATGGGGAGTTAGAGAGGAGAAGGGAGTTAGGGGAAATTAGAAGGGGAGGTGAACCAAGAGAGACTATGGACTCGGAAAAACAATCTGAGGGGTTTGAAGTGGCAGGGGGGGTGGGAGATTGGGGTACCAGGTGGTGGGTACTATAGAGGGCACGGATTGCATGGAGCACTGGGTGAATAATAATGAATACTGTTAAGCTGAAAATAATAAAAAATAAATTAAAAAAATAAAAAATAAAAATAAAAAGGCCATTAAAAAAAAAAAAACCTATAGCTAACATCATATTTAATGTTCAAAGACTGAATGCCTCTCCCCCTAGGTTGGATGGAGGCAAGAGTGTACAGTATGAGAAGTCTTAGCCTGTGCTATAAGAAAAAGTAAATAAAAGGCATACTTATGAAAAGGAAGAAATAAATTTGTCCCCATTCTTAAGATGACATGATTGTCTATATAAAAAAATCTAGGGGGAAAATATCTATGAAAAACCTTCTCAGGGACGCCTGGGTGGCTCAGTTGGTTGAGCAGCTGCCTTCGGCTCAGGTCAAGATCCCAGCGTCCTGGGATCGAGTCCCACATCGGGCTCCTTGCTCCACAGGGAGCCTGCTTCTCCCTCTGACTCTTCCTTCCACTCTGTCTACCTGTGCTCGCTCTCACTCACTCTCTCTCTGACAAATAAATAAATAAAATCTTAAAAAAAAAAAAGAAAAAGAAAAAGAAAAACCTTCTCAAACTAGTAAGTGCATTAGAAAGCTTATAAGATATAAGATGTTGAGAGGCAATTCTGGGGTGCCTCAATGGCTCAGTCAGAGGAGCAGGAGACTGCTTTTGGGGGAAAAGAAAGAAAAGAAAAAGAGAGGCAATTCTTCTTGGATTTCTCATTATTCTGTGCATCTTTCAGGCAGAGGCCCTCACAGTTTTTGAACTAGACTGTTTTTTCAAAGATCTTGAGCAGCTGGAATAAATGGTGTCAGCAATGGGGATCTAGAACTTTTAGAGAATCAAAAACATTAGATGCATTTGGTTCAGCTCCAAGCAGCCACCACTCTACTCAGAACAAAATGTAATATAAAGTCTTGTTTACTGGCATGTAGCTGCCCTTTCCTTCTCAATCCTGATCCCTCTCTTCGCATCCATTCCTTCTACCCAGATGCTTTTTTTTAAAAAAAAAAAAAAAAGACTAGGGTTGGGTGCCTGGGTGGCTCAGTTGGTTGAGCTATTGCAGCTCAGGTCATGATCCTGGAGTCCTGGGATCAAGTCCCACATCAGGCTCCCTGCTCAGCAGGGAGTCTGCTCCCTCTGACCCTCCCCACTCTCAGGCTCTTTCTCTCTCTCTCAAATAAATAAATAAAATCTCTTTTAAAAAAATAAAAATAAAAAGACTAAGGTTTAAGCAAAGATCTTCCTCTCTGCAAGTTGAATATATAAGTCTGTATGTGCCCACCTGAATATGCTAGGGAACCTCAAGAGTGAGAACCTCAAATTTTTATGACCATCCTACCTGGACCCTTGTAAGGGCTCCATCAATTGATGGAGTCTGAACAAGGTTCATAATGCAGGAAGGAAGCTAAAGTGACCTTATGGGAGGGGCCTTCTTAGTTGATTCAACTGCTACTGTTTCTATATCTGAATTTTAGGTAGGAACTTATGGGTTGTGTGCTGGTGGCTCCCCAACCCATAAGTGCCAGAGGGCATCTTCCCAATAAAAAAGAGCCTCACATAAAAATGGGTTAGTGGGAGAAATTCTTCTACCATTTGCTACCAGTGGGTGAGTTAGGATTTAATGCAAATCCCTCTCTTCTCTCATGTCCAAAGGCATTCACCATAAAGATGATGTGCATTTGGGTGGTTAGCAAGTTAGAAGCCTCAATTTCAATGGCCCTGATGGGGAGTAACACATGCCTTCTAACAGAGAAGGCTGGTAAATCCCAGTAAAAGTCAGGGGGTTGGTAACAAGTAAAGTTTCTTGGAACTATGAATCAAATGATTCCTATTCACAGAGCTCGATCCTTCTGAAAGTCAAGGAAAAACTGTTGTCTCTCTGCTTCCCTCCCCCAAAATGGAAGCCTTATTCGGCTCTTTGGAAGCAGGGGATAGTACATGCTTCATTTGGGCATTCTACTGGCCCTTTCTATAGCTTTCCCATAAACTGATAACATTTGAGCATTTGAGTGTAGTACAAAACAACAGACTTCAAGGAAGCTCTATGGCAGGCTTTGGCATTCTCACTACCTTGGGGTTCCATATCTCTAACAACCACTTTGGACCAAAAGTCTCTGTGACTGACGATTTTGTTGACAAAAGCTTCTGGGAAAGGGAGGCAGCCTCCATGAGGAAGTGCTTCTGGGGTTCTGGACTCAGTGCCCCCCATCAGGGTTACCAGGTGCATCCCTTCTGAAAAGCAGCTATTAGCTTGCTACAGAGCTGTGGTCAAAACTGAATGAATGGCCCATGTAAGCATTATAAGTCTCTGGCCCAATATCTCATTTTTTGATGACTCAACTCAAACTCTATGACTGAAAATGTGAACAAGGCTCACAAAACCTTGATACATCATCAAATGTAAAAGATATGTTCAAGAACAGCCAGCCAAGCCCCACAGACAGCCAGGCTTCACAGAAAAAAAAAGAGGCAGCTATCTCTCTGAGGGAAATTTTGCCATCCACTCAGTCATGTGAGCTATTTTACTGGCTCATTGGACCCTCAATTCACAGACTCCCCTGAATTCTGAGCCTGGTTTGGCTCTGCTAAAACTCAGTGGTTTCCACTGACTGCAGCCACTGTCCAACCTCAGTGCTAGCACTGCAACTCCAAAAAGGAACATGGCACTTCCACCCAAAGGACTGAACTCAAGGTCCTTCTCAGGGCTCTGGCTAATACTGCCTGATGAACCTTGCTTTGTGTTTACTGATTCTTGGGCTTTTGCCAGCGGCCTAGATATCTAGGTCTAGACCTTTTCGAAGATCTGCCACTTCGAAAACTACAGATTGATAAATTAAAGACACTTCTTTTGAGGCTATGAACTGTGGAAACAAATTATAGCTGCTGACTAAACTTTCTGGGGCCCTCATGTAGGTGCCCACAGAAAGGTCCCATTCTCTGATGGTTCTACTCAGAATCAACTACTAACTGGGCCTGCACTTCTCTTGCTGCTATTATCATGCTGCCTGGAGCCATCATAACACATCCACCATCACAAAAAAAGGCACTGAGGGAAGGGCTCTGTTTCTGTGGAGGCTCCCTCTGCATTCCAGACCTGTGACTCCTGTCTAAAGTTGGCCTGGCTGTCTCTGGGCCAACAGACACTCAACATCCTTGCCTCACCCCCTCCCATATCTCATATCATTTGAGTGTAGTACAAGTTATTTCTTGATGATGCCTCATCCAGATGACACTTTATCAGGTTATGGTGCTGTTGTTTCAGCCCAATCAGCCAACCACAATCACTCTGTTGTGACCCCCGAGACCACTATGTGTCACATGTTTGGTTTTGTGGACAATTTGCAACTTGACCATAGTACACCATTTATTAAAAAAAAAACTTATTCACAATGGGTTGATGAGGTATTCAATGGATCTTCTGTACTCCCTGCCATCTACAGGCATTTGGTATTCTTTTTTTTTTAAGATTTTATTTATTTATTTGGCAGATATTACAAGTAGGCAGAGAGGCAGGCAGAGAGAGAGAGAGGAGGAAGCAGGCTCCCTGCTGAGCAGAGAGCCTGATGCGGGACTCGATCCCAGGACCCTGAGATCATGACCTGAGCTGAAGGCAGAGGCTTAACCCACTGAGCCACGCAGGCGCCCGGCATTTGGTATTCTTAAGCAATGAAACAGCCTTCATAAACATCGACTTGAAAAGGTTTTTAACCACTTCCTTGGTATCCTGGTCTGCATACCTTACTAAGGCAGATGGTCACTAAAATGTGGCTGTCCCTGGAAAAAAGATCATTTCTTATCTTCCACATCCTAGATAAAGATCAGGATGAAAGCTTGGCAGTTTCTTAAAGAGTTAAGCATATGCTTATCATAGAGCTCAGCAAATATAACTTGTAGATATGTACCCTAGAGAAATAAAAACTTGTGTTTTCACAAAACCTGTACATGAAAGTTTATAGTAAGCCTATACATAATCACCTAAAACTAGAAACCCAAATGTCCTGCAGTTGGTGAATGATAAAAATTGTTATATCCATATAACAAATAAGTATTTATCAAGAAAAGAGAACAAATTATTGCTAAATGAAACAATTTGGGTGAATCTCAAAGGCATTTCGCTGAGAAAAAAAAAAAAAGCATTCTCAAAGGTTTCATTCTGCATGTTTCCACTAACATGCCATTCATGAAACAACAAAACTACAGTAATGAAGAATCAACATGGAGGTTGCCAGTGATTAGGGATGGGAGGAGTGTGTGGCTAAAGTGGAGTAGAATGAAGGAATTTGGAGGGATAGCAAAACTGTTCTCTAGCTTGACTATCCCAGGGATTCATAAGTCTGTACACGTATTAAAATTCGTAGAACTGTGTACCCCCCAAAAAAAGTCAATTTTACTCAATGTTAATTGAAAAAAAATAAAATAAAAAGTGGGGAAGACTATAGTCATCAAAAAAAAATCTCAATTTTTTAAATTCTTTTTTTAAACTGAGATAGAACTCTCATCATATATATTAGTTTCAGGCATGTAATATAATGACTCACTATTTGTATATATTGTGAGATGATCACCATAATAAGTCTCATTAACATCTGTCAACATTAACAAAAACAGTTCTTGTGATAAGAACTTTTAAGACCACTCTTTTAGAAACTTTCAAATATGCAACACGGTATTATTAAATATAGACAACAGGCTGTACATGATCTTCCCATGATATCTTATAACTGGAAGTTTGTACCTTTTGACCACTTTTACCCATTTTACCCACTCCCCACTTCCTGTCTCTGGCAACTACCAGTCTGTTCTCTGTATCTATGAGCTTGCTTGTTTGGGGGGTGAGGCTGATAATATGTCAAAGATATAAAATAATTAACCAAAATGTCAATTTTTAAAAAGACCAAGAAATGTCTGTGGAAACGTTCCAGATTAAAGATGACTAAAGAGATATGACAATTAAATGCAATATGATCCTAGGTAGATCTCATACTGGAAGGGGAAAAATATAGGTAGAATGCTTTATATTAATAAAAAAAATATATCACTGTAGTTGCAGGTCTAAGCATACTCAAGACCTAGAAAAAATTGATTAGTGAACTTAAGTTCCATTCTGCTAACCCTTTCCTATATCAATTAATAGATTCAATTAAGTATTCATAATGTGCGTTTATATACAGGGCAACAGAAAGTCCTCTTTTTCTCCAAAGGCTGCCCCAAATCTCGAACTCTTCTAATTCTACCTGCAAAAGTATCTACTCACTCCTCTTCAATAGTTTGCTGCCATAGAAACATTAAAATGTTTTATGGCTTTTAAGAGTTACTTGCTAGTTTTTTAAAAAGTTGTCTGAGATTATTTTTCTAGTCCCCACGATTATAACATTGTACAACATCCAGATTTATGGATATATTCTCAAGTCAGCTCATCTTAAAGAGATAGTTTGTGTTTTTCTCAAGCTGGCAAACTTTTCCTCCCAAGATATGTATAATGCTATTACAAGGAACAGTAAATCCCAATGCTAACTGGCTCACTTAATAAAGATCAGTTATAGACTCATTCATCATAGATCGATCAGCACTTCAGCTTTATTCTTCTGTGACTGTCTTCGTTCTGCTTTTCTCCTGATAATCCATTTTGTCCTCAGGCTGCCTTCCATCATAAGAGGCAAATGTCTATCAAAAGCAATCAGGGCTATATGTTTCTTCAATCATATTCAAAGAAAGAGAAAACACTATCATTAAACCAAAATATTAAGCAGAAGTCCCAAATGTCACTGACTGTATACCTGACATCATGCACTATCTTTGAATCAATCTCAGCCAAAGACTAGGTACTACACACTACCAAAGAAAAACAGATGTTGGGGAGGACATTATGTTGTCTGCAATAATTTTTTTTTCTCTATTATAGATCTCTCTTTACTTAGTAATGATTAGCCACCACTTATTTCATACATACTGTAGGCTGCCTCTTCATATCCTTACAGCCAGATCAAACTCCAGGGAACTAAGTTGTATATTCCAATTACTTCATTTAAGGAGCTTTGTTGTAAACATTATTGGAAAGTAGGGATGACGGTAAACCATTTCACCAAACAGGAGGGCCAGTCAGGACACAACAGCAGCTCGGGCCACTCAAACAGCAAATGTAATGGTTGTGTCCTCAGAAGTAAGGATTCTTGCTCCCTTCTCCTGTTTGGTGTTTCCCCATCTCTGTCCCAACTCCCTGAGAGAGGCCCTCTCTTTTGCTTCCTACCACACCAGCATGGGTTCCGAGCCCTCTAAGGCAGAGCTCCCCGGGGGACCTCCTCTCAAGAGCCAAGAAATGCCTACTTCAGGAGAAGCTCCATCCTTGGCTTCCTCAGCGTCCTAGGAAGCTCACACGAAACCCTGCCGGACAACATCGGCCTTAAGAAACGCCTCGAAATCAGCGGTCTGTCTGACAGGCACTCTGAGGCTTCCCCTCAACAGCAAGGTATCTGGCCTTTCGGGGGTGCCTACCCCCTGTACTCCCATCATCTTTACTGGATTTTAAGATGAGGAAAACAAGGCCCTGAGGGGTAATTTCCCCAATTCTCATAGCCAATAAATGGAAGTGGCAGGATTCAAATCCATCAGGGATTGTGTCACTCAATACCAGAGTCTGACCCGCCCGGTGACCCCGCGGAAACTTTCTTCTGCGTCGGTTAGTCAGCCGCCGGTAGGCGCCAGGGAAAGCGGAGAGTTCAGCAGCGGGTGACAGCACGCGGGGACCCTCCTCTCGGAGCAGAAGCGGAAGCGGAAGCGTCAGCGGGCTGTAGCTATGGAGACGCGAGGGGTGGGGCCTCCCTGAAGAAGCACGACCTTTAACCTGCGGCCGAGGGTACGTCAGAGGCGGCCGCAGACGGAAGTGCGGAGGCGGCGGCGGGGCTGCCGGGCTGCGGGGCTGCGGGGCTGCGGGGCAGTGGCGCTGCCGGGCTGCGGGGCCGCCGGGCGGCGGGGCCGCGTGGTCACTACGGGCCGGCTGCCATGGAGGTAACGGTGCCGGGGCGGCTAGAGTGGGACGCGGGCCTACCACCTGCCTGCCGGGCCTTCCCGCGCAGCGGTTCGGGACTCAGGGGTGGGCGCAGTGTGAGGGCTTGGCAGCCTCCCCTCCGCGCCCCGCAGCCCGGCTCTGCCTTCGTCTCTCCCTCTTGCCCCAGACTCAGCCCCTCGCGATTATCTGGCTCTTTTACAGCCAGCTTGTATACGATTTCCCACACGACCCCTCTTTTCTAGTTCTTTCTCACGTAGGAGTTTCCTATGCTTGATTCCACGGAAAGGCTTTTACCTATAAAGATTCCAGCGTTCCGTCTGGGATTAGGAGAAGAGTTCTGACGTCTGGGTTTGATTTTGTTTTGCAGGATCCTGTTCAAGATGGGGTGGCTTCACCAGCCACCCCTGGGACCGGGAAGTCTAAGGTGAAAAGAATACAGTACTTTAATAGCTGGCTCACCGAAGGGTGGAGGGGTGATGAATGGAGAACTTTGGCATGGGTAGGGGGGTGGCCTATTTAAAAGAAGTCCTTCTCCAAGGGATCTCAATTTTAATTCACACAGTAACCAATCTGTTGTTTTTTCGTTTTGTTTGTTTGTTTTTGAAGTTCCCTGCTATGGAAAGAGTTGACTTTTTGTTTACTTCCTGCTCCTGGTTAGCACTGCTGAGAGATTCTGCAGTTTTTCAACCATTAAAGCGATCTAATTTATGAGCATTTATATAGTGTAGTGGAAAGAGCAGTGACGTAAGTAGGATTCAAGGGACTCTATTCTGTAGGCTTCTCCAATTAAAAAAAAAAAAAAAAACCTGAATTAGGTCATTTTTATGGTCCCATACATTTAATACTCAATGAGTCTTAACCACTAATGGTTTATTGCTTGCATACTAAGTCTTTGGCACTTACCTGAACACTTAATTACTTCATTTAAGCTCAATGGTAAGCTTAAATGGTCAGTCAGGTACTTATTTATCCAGATTTTACAGATGAGAAAACTGAGCCCAGGGCTTAAGTAATTCCCTGATTTCTTAAAAAGACTTACTACACCCTAATTCTTCTTGTTACTCTAATTATGCTTATGTGTTTTCATGTAGCCAAAGACTGATTTCAGCCTTGAATAGGATAATTTTTACAGCTCCAAGGAACTATAAGTAGAATTAGTCCCAGTCCCCTAATTTTACAATTAAATCAAAACCCAGAACGTGTCTTAACGTAAACAAGAATATATGTACAGAAGAGGGTATGTGTTGGTTTTTTACATTTCATAGTAATTGCTTAACTAATAATTGTTTAGTTGAAGTTGCATTTGCTGCTGCTTCAAAATATGGTTTAACTGACAAAGATTTATTCAGTAGGATGTTTTTAGGAGGGCATTATGTTTATTTTGTGTGTGTATGTGGTATAATAGAAACATGAGTTATAACAAACTGGTAACATCATTACACCTTTCAGCTGGAAACATTGCCCAAGGAAGATCTTATCAAGTTTGCCAAGAAACAGATGATGATAATACAGAAAGCTAAATCCAGATGTACAGGTACTGAGTTGAAAATACTCATCTTCACCACGATCTCATTGAAACACGGTTAAAAATAGTGGGTTTTTAATAGTATATTAGCTTATTTTGTTTACCGGTATATCCAATAAAATCATAATTATAATGAATCTATATTATTTAACATTTTAACCATTTGCCTGTGATTTTTTTTTCCCATTTCACATCTCTAAACTGTAGTTATCTTTGAATTATTAAAATAAAATCAGGGAAGAGGATCTTGAAAAAAATTGTTAAAATTAAGCACATTTTTTTTTTACTTCATTTGGATTGTATATTGATCTGAAAAAGCATTTTTTCCCCTAGAGCAATCAGTTGAAATGTTAGAGAAATAAGGTTGTGAGCCCAAAGAGGCAAAAAGAGTCCTCAAGTAAAGTAATAAAAGATTTCCATTCCTGGAATGTTGAAGTATATTTATTTGCTGAAGTTGATTGATTGCTATTCACCCTTATATTCCAAAAGGATGTAGATATTAGTATCCTTTTTAATATGTGTGGTGAGGACATGAATTTCCAATGATTAACAAATGTTAACTGCCCAGCCTTAAAGCCAAGATTTATTTTCTACTGGAAAAGGTCAAATTGTGTTTAGGGAGGTTGGATCAGCTTGTGTTAAAGAGAGTAATGGATTTAGAAAAGTGTTCTAGGCTCCAGACCTGACATGAGTTAATGAAATAGGTTAGCATTTATGCTTAACAATGAGGTTAGTTATTGCTTTAACATTATACAGTAAGAAGTTATTTACAACTAAAATAATATGTCTGGGATTTGCTTCAGAAGTATCAGGATGGGTAAGAAAAAAGGAAAAGGGAGAAGTAAATATAGGTCGGGATGAAATAAGAATCCATGCAATAATTGCTGAATTAAGGTGTTGGGTGTATTAATCATGAGTTTTTCGTAAGAAAAAGGAAAGTAAAATGTCATACTAGGTAAAGTTAATACTTTCTCAAAATATCTGCCATTTAGAAACAAGATGGGATTGGGAGGGAGACAAACTATAAGTGACTCTTAATCTCACAAAACAAACTGAGGGTTGCTGGGGGGAGGAGGTTTGGGAAAAGGGGGTGGGATTATGGACATTGGGGAGGGTATGTGCTTTGGTGAGTGCTGTGAAGTGTGTAAACGTGGTGATTCACAGACCTGTACCCCTGGGGATAAAAATATATGTTTATAAAAAATTAAAAAAGAAAAAAAAATCTGCCATTTAAATGTATTCTGATTTACAGTATTTTTTAAGAATGTACTTACCACTTCAGATAATAATTTCTTCATTTCTGAACTGGTTTTTTTTAAATAACTATTTAGAACTGGAGAAAGAAATTGAGGAATTGAAATCAAAGCCTGTTGCTGGAGGAACTGATGATATTATTAAGGTAATGCAGCGGTTGCAAATATCGCTTTAATCTTTATGTATTTAGTTAGAGGAAATGTCTAATGACAAACCAGATTTCCTTTAAAGCTGTCAGTCTGCCAGAGCCGTCTGGCTTTCTGTCCCTGTTTTTTTACTCCCTCCCTGCCCTTGGTTAAGTTTTTTACCTCTGGTTGCCTGTCAAAAGAGTTAAATGACCCCTTCGTCCCTTTCTGTTCTAAAATGAGTGTGTGTTCCTCTCGTCTTCATCCCACATACTCTGTAATTAGGGATTTGCCTTAATCACAGCCCTGCTCTTCCCTCCCCCCCTCAGAAGACCCATGCTCAGGAATTTGATGATGATTTTTAGGTTGATAAATACATATAATCTATTACATATAATAGACCTATATCCCTGGATGTGACTACTGACATTTATAGCTGTTTGGGGAAAGAAATATTCACCCATTTTTCTTATCTTCATATTCATATTCAGACCAAATCCCCTTGCCTGGACAACCAGTGGCAGCACTGTTCTTCAGGACTTTTAACTTTAGAGACTCTTCAGTTTTCCTGTTTCCTTTATCCTCTACATGTGTCAGCCACCAGTGACTTCTCGTTCTTTCAGGATAGTGCTGCAATTTATCAGTATGCTTTTTTCATTTCTATGGCTGTATGCTAAATGCCTCATGTTATACTTGACTTTTTTTGATACCTCCTTAACCAGGCTCTCTTTTCTCTGTTAAGTTTTGAGTGCTCTTACCAGATCATAGGGTACTATTTTTATTTTGGTACTCCCTGTCAAAGAAGGTTATCCTTATTTATATGCCCTTAATCCTGACTGACAGCCTCCTCACCCCCAGTTTGGCCTAACCTTCTTTACAGTTTCTTTTACTTCTCAAAGCTCTGCAGTAATTATCTTCCTTCTTTGTATTTATAGTTTGAGTCTTGATACCTGTTCTTTGATTATACATTTATAAATAATCATATTCTTTTACTAATGGCCTGTGAGCAGTGTACAACTGAAGGACTCCCAGAGAGTTACTGTAAGAAAGCTTTAAATCCCGATGCATATTATGCACTTGCTTTGTTCTTTATTTAGCTAAGACAGTATATAAAGCTTGCACAGTGTGCACAAATACCATTTGGATTCACAGTGTACTGATTTACTTAAGTATTACTGAATTCATAGTAGTTTTCTTTGTTTATTTGGTCATTTTGTATTTTCTTAATCAGTGATAGCTAAAGTAAAACTACTTGATATTTACCTAAGAGTGTTGACTCTAGAGCCAGACAACCTGATTCAGATCTTTGGGTCTCTGCTCTGCCATGTACTACCTATATGGCCATAGCTAAGTTTCTTCCCTTTTAGCTCCTTCACCTGTAGACTAGAGAAAATAATAATACCTACTTTTCATAGAGGTGTTGCATTTTGAGTTAATACATACTTAGCACTTAAAATTGCATCTGTCACATAAGTTCTCAATAATTAATTATAGGGGACACCTGGGTGGCTCAGTTCGTTAAGCATCTACCTTTGGCTCAGATCATGATCATAGGGTCCTGGGATCAAGTCCTGCATTGGGCTTCCTGCTCAGTGGGTAGCCAGCTTCTCCAAGAACTCTCTGTGCTTCCCCTGTTTGAGTTCCCCCCACTTTGTACCTACTATCTCTCACTATCTCTCTCTCTCACATAAATAAATCCTTTTAAAAAATAACTTATTGTAATTATGTTACTGGCATATTTTGTTTGTTGGTGTATTTAACACATACACACCAAAAGGGGGGTTTTGTATTTGAATAGAGAACCACGGAGGCTTCTTTCTAATTTAGTATCAGTTAACTCTTAGCCCTTGAAATACTTGTTATACACTTGCATTCCAGAATATCTAAATATCTGCTCTGTATTTTCTTCTTATCCCCAATTGGTGTATTCTCCCTTTCTGTCAAAACTACTGAAGAGGAGATTAGAAAATTTGCCCAAATTAACGAGCTTTACTTTTCAGGTTAATTTCATATTAAAGCATGTTACCCTCACCATTCAAGTTTCAGAAAGTAACTTAGTTAAAATTTATGGGAACAAAACCTTTGGCTTGTAATTCTAATGAGAGAAGTACTTCGGGGAGTGATTGAAAGAGATATATATCAGTTATTCCATTGCTATCTGTAATTTTTCTGTTTTAGAAAAATCCTATACTGTGATGTAATGTATTCTCTACACCTCTGGAAAACTTCTTGCCAAGTTTTATCTCTTCATTAGGAAAAGTACCCTGAAAAAATGTGGCTCTGCATACAGAATTTTCTGTTTTTCATATAATCTTAAAAATTTGTCTTTTAAAAAAAGTTTTAATTATAATTAAAATTTCTGGAAATCATCTTATTTCTGGTAGTGATCTTCTAGTGCATTGGGATACATCTAAATTTTTATTCAAAGCTGAATGTTTGACGTTTATTTTAAAAATAGGAATTATGTCAAATAGGAATCCATGTCAAAATTTGAATTTAAAAATAGGAATTATGTCAAATAGGAATCCATGTCAAAATTTGAAGTAAACTTACATGCTGCTTCCAAAGGCAAGGGGAAGGTGAAAACTGCGTGTTAAGAGAATGGAATTTCTAGTACAGTCATCTTTGTTACTATCTCTTTGCTGGAATCAAATCTATGTTGGCTGTTCTCAGTTAATGGCCTCTCTGTATCTCCTAAATTTAATAAATGTATTTAGGCTTCCCCTGATATTTAGCAATCAGAAGTTTATATTGCAATGCATTATGTAGTGTGAAAAACTAATTTTAAAACTAAAATTGTTTTAACCAAAGTAATATACGCATGTATTTACAAGTAATGCTAATAACTAAAGAGCTTATTGTGATACTAAGTAACTTGTGGGTATTATTTCTGTTTCTAAATAATATGGTTGTACTGCTATTCCTTGATTTATTCGCTTTAGCCATTTAGTTATTAATTTGCCATTACAGCAGATGAAAATTTAGCTATCTTTCATAGCAACTCCTACTTTAGAATGGTCAAAGCAATCAGATAATCTTTCCCATTTTTTTCCTGGACCACCTCCTTCTAGAGCCTTCTGTCTTGCACTAATTTGTTCTTGTCATTCTCTGTGTCTGCCGCAGTGTTCCTGGAACTGGCCTTGTGCCATGATCCTGTGAATTTCTACACTGCTTTCCTGTATTGGCCCCTATTTGCTAGGTGATATGTCATTGGTTAACCTCATCTTTGTAGAGCATGTCCTTCAATCGCATCCTAAGAAGGGATGGAAAATGTTGTCAGCCCATATTTTAAAATAGCTTTAATCTGCCCTTGTCTGAATAATGGCTATAACTTGATAGAAAGCTCTAAATTTTCTGCATGTTTTTTTTTTATTAAAGTTTTTCTTTATTTCATGTAAGTTCAGAGGCAAGCAGATCTAGGGTGATAGTGGACTAACACTTCATATTTTAACATTTATCTAGATTTTAACCTTTAGAATTAACTTTATCTGGATTCATGGTGAATTAGACTTATGATTTTCCTGTTTGTAAAGTCCTTGGATATTTGTATCAAGTTATGCAAATTTTATAGAATAACTTGGAAATCCCTTCTTATTTTGTCTGAACAAGTTCATATGTAATTGGATAATCTGTTCTTCGAAAATTTGATGGAATCCACCTGTAAAACTTCCTTCTGTTTGGTAGACAACTTTTAAACCA
Organism: Mustela lutreola; assembly: GCF_030435805.1. Lineage (NCBI taxonomy): Eukaryota > Metazoa > Chordata > Mammalia > Carnivora > Mustelidae > Mustela > Mustela lutreola. The sequence goes on along the minus strand of NC_081298.1, from coordinate 57,328,421 downwards.
CTAGTTTGATTTTTAAGTAGTTGTAGTATTAATTGTGCTTTTTAATTTTTTCCTTGAGTTACTGAAGCTGTATTTTTCCACCAACTTTTATTCCTTTCACTTCACTTTTTGTTATTGTTGCCAAATAATTGTTCATAATATTCTAACTATTGTATCTCTGATTTATATGTAGATATGTTTTATTTTTATTTTTATGATTGTGACTTATGTCTTCTCTTGGTCAGTCTTATTAGTTGTTTCATTAGCATTTTTTTTTCAAAGAACTGACTCTTGATTTAGTTTCTGTTTCATTAACTTCTGATCCTGTTTAATTTCTGCAGAGAACAAACCTGTCTCTGAGGAAGACAGGACACGGGTGATTTCTTGCCTATTATTCTAACCACTTCCTGTTGAGATTTTCAACCTATCCCCAATTTTTTAATCCCATACATTATACTTACCTTAACAGTATCTGGGGCCTCCAGTTTCTGAGCATTTAGTTTTCTAGAGTATTTGCCAGCTTCTTATATATGTTTCCTTGTAAAGGTACTGTAAGTTATACTTTTCCTCCTTCTAATTCAGTTCATCCTTCACTTTTCAGTTTTCAAAAAATATGATGAAATTTTCCATACCCTCACCTCTTTTCTCCTTTTCTCTTTGTTCTTTTGTGTAGACCTTTTTAAGTCTTTTATCCTTACATTAGTGTGGTTTGGAAAAAGTGAAGAGAAAATTATGCATGTGGTCAATCCATCATATTTAACCTCAGGCAAACAAATCATCCTGTTCCAAAACAGGCATTGACTGAACGTCTGGATGCCCTTCTTCTGGAAAAAGCAGAGACTGAGCAACAGTGTCTTTGTCTGAAGAAGGAAAATATTAAAATGAAGCAAGAAGTTGAGGTAAGGTGACCATTTGAGGTTAGTTTTTTTAATTTGTTAACTAACATAATCATGAATTTTAGAGCTAAGACCTTAACAAGCATCTGATCTGATGACTTAATAATTTATAAGGAAACAAATTGATAGCTAAAAAAAATAAGATCACCTGGCTACCTAGAAGTGGACCCAACATTGTTGCATTGCTTAATCTTCCTTATTGCTATAATGTCATTCTTTATTAAAAATTAATAAAGATTACTTATTTTGTGAAACAAATACTTAAGTATTTGTTTCAAGTACTTAAGTAACAAGTACTTAAGTAAACAAGTACTTAAGTAAATTGATTCTCACACATACTCTAAATATCATTATCTATTCAGTTCTAAGATACTGGGTCTGGGCTCACTTTCTCCAGAAGTTCCTTATTATTTTATTCAGGAGATACTAATTAGAGTCTTGACTTAATGCAACTTACATAATTATCACTTTTTAAAAGGAAATTAAACTCCGATTTCTTATTTCTTAGTTACTACTTTGTGTTATTTGTTTTTTTAGTCATTACTTTGGATAGCATATTCAGTACTGTTGATATGCAGTATATTGTCATACTTAAGGTAGTCACAGCCTGCACAGACTTCTTGGAATCTCAGTATCATATTTCTCTATGTACATTTTTGCTCACTTCCTTTTTTAATTGGCCTGTGGCTAATATTTTTCCTGAAAGCAGGTGTTTCTTTTGTCTTAAATAATTGTTGTGTGCTTGTGTTTATAATAGGATTCTATAACTAAGATGGAAGATGTACATAAGGAGTTTGAAGAATCGCAAAGAAACTATGTGAAAGAAATTGAAAATCTGAAAAATGAATTAGTGGCAGTACATTCCAAGCATAGTGAAGATAAAGCTAGCTTGCAAAAGGAACTGGAAGAAGCAACCAAAAAACAGTTAGAACTTTATGAACAACTTAAATTTCAGGGTGACTCTGAAGATAATGTTAAAAAACTACAAAAGGCGATTCAGAATATTAGGCCAGCCTTTGAGGAGCAAATTTTATGTCTGCAAAAACAATTAAGAGCTGCCACAAATGAAAAGGAAAAAGAAATTACTCATCTCCAAGAAGTCATTGAGGCTAATTTGCAGCATTACCAAAAAGATATTAATAGTTTGCAAGAAGAGCTTTTGCAGCTGAAGGTTACACATCAAGAGCAGGTTAAAGAATTGATGTGCCAAATTGAAGCATCTGCTAAAGAACATGAAGCGGAAGTAAATAATTTAAACCAGTTAAAGGAGAATTTAGTCAGACAATGTGAGGCAACTGAGAAGGACATTCAAGAGAAATATGAATGTGAATTAGAAAACTTAGAGAATGCGCCAAGTGCAAACCATGAAAATCAGATGTGTCCTTTGGTCTTACAAGAGGATGCTTTTGTAGAACAAGTAGTAAACGAAAAAGTCAAACATTTAGAAAATACTTTAAAGGAACTGGAGTCTCAACATAGTATCTTAAAAGATGAGGTAACTTATATGAATAATCTCAAATTAAAACTTGAAATTGATGCACAACATATAAAGGATGAGTTTTTTCATGAACGGGAAGACTTGGAATTTAAAATTAATGAATTGTTGCTAGCTAAAGAAGAACAGAGCTGTGTAATTGAAAAATTAAAGTCTGAGCTAGAAGATTCAAATAAACAATTTTGCTGTACTATAGAACAACATAACAAAGAAGTACAGAGTCTTAAGGAACAGCATCAAAAAGAAATATTAGAACTAAATGAGACATTTTTGTCAGGCTCAGAAAAAGAAAAATTAACATTAATGTTTGAAATACGGGGTCTTAAGGAGCAGTGTGAAAACCTACAGCAGGAAAAGCAAGAAGCAATTTTAAATTATGAGAGTTTGCGAGAGATTATGGAAATCTTACAAACAGAACTGGGGGAATCCGCCGGGAAAATAAGTCAAGAGTTTGAATCAATGAAGCAACAACAAGCATCTGATGTTAATGAACTTCAGCAGAAGCTCAGAACTGCTTTTAATGAAAAAGATGCTCTTCTTGAAACTGTGAATCGTCTCCAGAGAGAAAATGAAAAGTTATCCCAACAAGAATTAGTACCAGAACTTGAAAGTACCATAAAAAGTCTCCAAGAAAAGAATGAAGTATGTTTAGTTAGTCTCAGTCAGAAAGATAACATGTTACAAGAATTTGAAGCAAAGATAAGTTCTCTTACTGAGGAAAAAAATATTTTTGTAAGTAAAATAAAATCTTCTCATGAAGAGATGGATAATCTCCATAAAAAATATGAAGAGGAAGAAAAATTGATTAAAGAACTTAGGGAAAAAGTGGAGCAAACTAGCCAGTACAACAGTGAACTAGAACAAAAGGTAAATGAATTAACAGGAGCACTAGAAGAAACTTTAAAAGAAAAGGATCAAAATAGCCAAAACCTAGAGAAGCTTAAGATTCAATTAAAAACTATTTCTGAAGACAAAGAAGCACTGTCATCTGAAGTGAAGTCTCTTTATGAAAAAAATGAAAGATTAAGTTCAGAAAAGAATCAGTTAAATAGGGATTTAGAGGCTTTCCTGTCCCAAAAAGATTTTATGCTTAAGGAACACCTTTCTGAATTAGAAAAGAAACTTCAGGTAGTTGTTACAGAACGAGATAATTTAAGTACACTGCTTGAAAATGAGCATGTTCAGAAGTTATCTGTCAAAACTCAGTTGTATGGTTTTCTTAAGCAGATGGAGTCCAAAATTTCTGAAGAAAACAAAGAGCAAGATGTCACGAATGTTCTGCAAGCTATAGGTGAATCCTTAACTAAAATAAATGAGGAAAAACACAACTTGATTTTTCAATATGATAAAAGAGTAGCAGAGTTAGAGAAAAAGATTGAGTGCCTTCAAGAAGAAAACGTGGTTCAGTATGAAGAACTTCGGTCTTTACTAAGAGACCATGAACAAGAGAAAGTTCTCTTAAAGAAAGAGTTAGAAGAAACACTGTCACGTAAGGAGGTCTTGCAGTCAGATCTTCTAGAAATGAAGAATGCTAATGAAAAAACAAGACTTGAAAATCAGAATCTTTTAAGTCAAGTTGAAGAAGCCTCTCAAAAATTATGTAGCAAAGATGAAACCCATGGTGTAAAAGAACAATGTTTTGTAAAGGAACTTGAAAATCTGAGGCTGTCACTAGAACAAAAAGAAGCTGAATTAGAGGATGTGAAAGCAGAGTTGTTGTCATTAAAGGTATTATTATTTCAATTTTATTAATTTAAATAAATTCTTATCTTAATTCTAGTCCTAGATTCTACAAAATATGTACATTGAATTTTTATTTGAAGTTAGAAGTAAATTTTCATCAGTTAAGCTCAAGTGACAATTTTCTGAAAGTACATTACATATTTTCATGTTGTATATCCTTTGTCCACATTGGTCACTTTTTATTTTGATCACTTTAGAATCTTGATCTTGCATAAGATTAAATGATTAAGGGGTTAAATGTCTTGGTCAAAATCATCCATCCAGTCACCATCAAAAACTAGAACATGAAAAGAATTTCATTCTTGTGTGACATACATAATACTTTTTTTTTTTTTTTAAAGATTTTATTTATTTATTTGTTAGATCACAAGTAGGTAGAGAAGCAGACTGGGGGTGGAGGCGTGGGAAGCAGGCTCCCTGCTGAACAGAGAGCCCAATGCGGGACTCGATACCAGAACCCCAAGATCATGAGCCAAGCCAAAGTCAGAGGCTCAACCCACTGAGCCACCCAGGCGCCCTACATAATACTTTAATTCTTAAAGAGCACTGTTGAGCAGGAAACTGGGCTATTGCAGTGTTTAACTTCAGCCAAAATTTTAGATTTTTCTCCAAAAATTTATGAAAGTATGATGAACTATAATCATTTAATCTTTTCCTTATTGCATTATGTGTTTTATATGTGTCAGGTTGTTCATCTTGGCCTTGGATACTACTGGTTTTTTTTTTTATAGTAAATACTGTATGCATGATAAAGTCAGTATTACCTGGTCTATCAAGGTAAGAAAAAGACTTCATCAAATTGCTTTTTATGTGAATTTTCTTTAATGAGAATATTTTCATGCATGACATGATAGTTCATCATGGGGATTGAAGTGATTTTTTTTCTTGTTTTTCCTATAAAATCTAGGATACCTTAGAGAAATCACCTGTGGAAAATAATCAATCTTCTTTAGTAAAAGAGCTGGAAGAGAAAATAGGTAAGTGTGGTTTTGCCTATGACGTTGCAGTGAATTACACACATTCTTCTAGTGTTAGAGTCTATTGAGAAATGTGGTAACCAGTTAATGAGTTGTTAAATCTTAATAACTAGCTGTCTCTTTCTTTCTTTTTTTTTTTTTTTTTTAAGATTTTATTTATTTGAGAGAGAGATCACAAGTAGGCAGAGAGGCAGGCAGAGAGAGAGGGGGAACAGGCTCCCCACTGAGCAGAGAGCCCAATACAGGGCTTGATCCCAGGACCCTGAGATCACGACCTGAGCCGAAGGCAGAGGCTTAACCCACTGAGCCACCCAGGTGCCCCTAGCTGTCTCTTTCTAATGTCCCCATTCTTGCTTCTTTGCCATCTGCTTGCCTTCCCTTCCAAAATCATATCCTATGTAATCCTATGTAATTTCCTATGTAATCCAAAGGACTGATGTGATTCCCTTTATAAATGGTTCTATGATTGTCTTGGGACTTTTCATTGATTTAGCAAATTTTGTTTGAAGGCCAGGCTATGGTAATAGCAGAGTGACTAAGATGCAGACCATGTCTTCAGAGAGTTCAATGCCAGAAGGGGCTGTCATTGCAGTAGTTTGAGGTGTGGACAAGATACAGTGCTGGCACTACAGGAAGGCAGGATTAACTGTGTGTCTTGAGTTAGGAAAAACATCACAAAATAGGCTATACTTTCGTTGTGTCTTGAAGAATGAGATATTTGACAAGAGAAGAGGCAAGAGGGAACAGGCGCACGTATGTTAACATATATAACATCAGGGAGCATACCAAGAAATTCCTGAGGGAGAGGAGTCCCATCACAAAAGCAGTAGAACGTGTGCAGAGCAGTTGGGACTTTCTCCTAACGCATCTTCATCAAACTAACATTATGGGTTAGCTATTTTATTCCCCTTTAGAAATGAAGAAACAAATACTTTTAAGTGTTAAGTAATGTGACCATAATGCTTCAGTTTAGTGCCCAGTTAGTCTGGTGGGGGAGAGGGAGAGGAGGAAGTTGAAGATTTTATGATGAATCCTATTTTTCTTGTGGTGGATGATTGGAGCAAGTAGAGTTAGATGAGATTAGGAACTCAGTTTGAGACATGTTTAAATAACACCCCAAATGGAGATGTCATGTAGATTGCTAAATATGCAGGAAATGAACATTTTTTACATTGTTTGCCTTGCTTAGGTAATGAATAAGCTTTCACTTTAAAAATATTAATATTTTTGCTACTTATTTCAGTACTTTTAATTCCAGATTACAGATTTTATGTTCCTGATTAAAGGTTAATTTCTAAGGCCAAAGTAAGTAAATAATTTGGATTTTTTTCCCGTTAGAGTTCATGTATAATTCTTTCATTTTGTGTTTTTAGGATATCTGGAAAAAGAATCCAAAGAGAAGGAGGAAAAAATAAATAAGATAAAACTGGTTGCTGTGAAGGCAAAGAAAGAACTAGATTCTAGCAAAAAAGAGGTAAGGGGACTTACAAATGCAAGATTCAAGAATCTTACATGTTAGAAAATTTAATTTTTCTCTCCGTAAAAAACTTACCATATATTTAAAATAGGCTCAGACTCTACGGGAAGAGCTAGAATCTGTTCGATCAGAAAAGGATCAGTTGTCTACTTCCATGAGAGATCTCATTCAAGGAGCAGAAAGCTATAAGGTAAAAGTAGTTATTTTAATAGCAAGTTATGTTTGTAACTTCTAAATTAAGGAATATTATTAGAAATGTAAAACTCTTGTCCATAACACAGTCACCTTGTACTTTTCAGTGAATCCTTTTTTTCTGTTGTTTTTGTGTAATGTGGTAGCATCCTAGTATCAAGATTTTAAGTGTCTAAGCTTTAAAGTTCTTTCAAGCTATTATTTTTTAAAACTAAAATTCTGTTTTGGGATTTCCTAATAAAATAAGTAACAAAAAAGATGGCTATTATTACTGTTATTATTTTATATTCTGGCCAAGTGAATAAATTGAAAGCTCAAATAACAGGTTTAAAAGGAAAATGAATGAATTATTTGGAGGTAATAATGCTTGTCAACCTAACATGAGAATCTATTATAAAAATATAAAATGAGACTGTAATGACATCATTAACTGTAAAATAAAAACCATTGCGTTCTTTTATGTATCTATCCAGCAAATATTTGTACAGTCAGGCCAAATACTGAGTTCTAGGGAGATGCAGCCAACCAAATACACTAATTTCCCTCCCACTTAGGACTTAAATTTCAGTGGCAATAATAGACAAGTAGACCAAAATTTAAGAAACTTACTGTGTAGAACAATAAAAGAGGGTGGTAGGGATAAAAGGATAAGTGGGACTAATTGAACAAAGAAAATTCCATAGTAGCCAAAAAATAAAATTTTGGAAGAACGTTAATGAGAAAACTTGGCCTTCATGAAGAAAACTGCAAAACACATATATGGCAACTATTATTATTTGAAATACTAGTTTTCAGGTTGGTTTATATGCTCCAAAACAATTTCACTAAAAATCTAGGATTTTTTTTGATCGGGCAATCTTGATAATTCTAAGTTTCAAATGGAAAATACGCTTATAAGAGTAGTTAATACTTTTTAAAATGAAAAAGGAAAATGGACATCTTGATTTAGCAGATGCTAAAATTTTATTAGGAAACCATAATAAAGTGATACAGGTCTGATATAAAAATAGGACATTAACAGAAGATACAGAGACTTCTATCTGACAACAAATGCTTCTAGGCCAGGCTCCCTTCTAAGCACTTTACTTTTCTTTATCACACTTAATTCTGGAAAGAACCCCAAGAAATATGTTACTAACGTTGCCAGGTTACAAGTGAGAAATCCAAGGCAGAAAGAGATTAAGAGACTCAAATCACAGAGCAAGTAACATAGTAAAGCCAGGATTGGATTCAGGCGGTGTGGTTCCAGATCTGTTCTAATACCAAACTTAGTTGGTATACTAAACTTTGCTACATACTATTCCAGTGAAATTTGAAAACATAGAAGCCAACAAAGAAGGAATTAAATAACTACTTCAGAATAATTGAGTCAGATTTTTACTTCACTCCCACACACCAGAATAAATCCTAGATGGATTTAAAGAATTTTGTCAAATGTGGAAGGGATTTTTAAAAACCTGGTATAAGACACTTAAATCATTTGAGTGCTGGATATGAAATACATTTTCTTTCTTAAAAACTTAAAGCAATTAAAGAAGTTACAAAGAAAAAGATAGACTGCACTATAATAAAATATAAAATTAACATGAAAATATGACAAGAGATTAATATCCTTAATATATAAAGGTATCTAACAAATTCATTTTTTAAAACACTTATTTGAAGTTTAAATATAGGCTTATTTGTCTTTTGTGAGCCATTAGTAGCTTGCTTCTTTCAATTTTAGGAATCCCATAACGTATTTTATTAATTTCCTGCATGGGTAGACCAGGTATGCCAAATTTTTTGTTTAAAATATATATTTCAAAAGACTGAAAAAAGAACAGACTATCAAAGAACTGTGAGACAAGAACTGAAAGTGTAACTGCATTATGAGAATACTCATAGGAGAAGAAAGACATGCCTTTCAACAAACGTAAAAAGTTCTTTGGAAAATGATACAGGTCAGACTCAGAAAAGGCAACACAATATTGAAGAAGAACAAAACAGGAGGATTAATCTGACCTCAAGACTTAGAATAACACTACAGTGATCAAGACAGTGGCTTTGGTGAAAGAATAAATAAATAGATCAGTGGAACAGAATAGAGAACCCAGAAATAGACCCACATAAATATAGTCAACTGTTCTTTGACAGTGGAGCAAAGATAATCTTTTCAACAAATGGTGCTGGAACAACTGGACATGCACATTCAGAACAAATGGAATCTAGATACAGACCTTGTATCCTTCACAAAAATTAACTCAAAGTGAATCACAAACCTAAATGTAAAAACATAAAACTGTGATATGCCTAGAAGATAGAAGAATGAAACCTAGAAATGTGGGTATGGCAGTGATTTTTTAGATAGAACACCAAAGGCATGATCCATGAAAGAATTGATAAGCTATATATACTTCATTTAAATTACAAATTTCTGTTCTGTGAAAGATAATAGAATGAGAAGGCATAGACTGGGAAAAAATACTTGCAAAGGACATATATATGATGAAGGACTGTTACCCCAAAATACACAAAGAACCACTGAAACTCAACAGTAAGAAAACAGAAACCTGATTTTTTTAAATGGACCAAAAACTTCACCAAAAACACACTAAAGATGATAAAGAGATGGCAAATGAGCATATGAATACAAATGAAAACAATGAGATAACCTATAATCTCATATCACACCTATTAGAATGACCAAAATCTTAAACATCAACACCATCAAATGCTGACAAGGACTTGGAGCAATAGGAACTCTCATTTGGGAACTCTGGTGGTGATGCAAAGGAGTAAGTACAGCCATTTGGGGAGTTTTGCAGTTTCTTACAAAACTAAAGCTACTCTTCTTACCATACAATCTAGTAGTAACCATTGATATTTACCCAATGCAGTTGAAAACTTATATCCACACAAAAATCTATACATAGGTGTTTATAGCAGTTATATTTATAATTGCCAAAATTTGGGGAAAACCAAAGTAGTCTTCAGTAGGTGACTAGATAAGCTGTGGTACATTCAAACAGTGGAGTATTATTCAGCACTAAAAAGAAATGAGCTATCAAGCCATGAAAAGGTGTGGAGGAAACTTACATGTATACCACTACTAAGCAAAAGAAGCCAATCTGAAAAGTCTATATAATGTATGATACCAAATATATGACATTCTGGAAAAGGCAAAAGACGGTTGAAAAAAAAATCAGTGGTACCCAGGGGTATGTGGGAGAAATGGATAAATAGGTAGGGGGCGGGGAATGGAAAAAGGAGAAATGGAAATAGGTGGGAAAATCCTCTATAAATTTTTAGCTTATGGCACTGTCTCTATGATAATCTGTAATGGTGGATGTATGTCATTTTTTAAATTTGTCCAAACCTAGAGAATGTATAACACCAAAAGTGAACCCTAATGTAAACTCTGGATATTGGAGGATGACATGTCCTTGAAAGGTCACCAGTTACAATAAACAGACCACCATGGTGAGGCTTATTGCTAATGTCAGAGGCTCTGCATTTGGGGTGGAGGGGTAATGGGAAATCTCTATACTTTCCTCCTAATTTTGGTGTGAAGCTAAAACTCTAAATTTTCTCAGTCTTTGTGTAAATTGAGTAAAAATGAGTTCCATTTGTGATGAAACATCAAGATTTAAGATTAAATCAGCAATGCTGATATGTTTAAGGATGATGATCATTAAAAGCAAAACAAAGCTGGAAACATCACATCTGGACTTCAAGCTATATAACAAACTGTAGTCATCGAGACAGCGTGCTACTGGCACAAAAACAGACACATGGATCAATGGAGAAGAATAGAAAACCCAGAAACAGACCCACAACTAGCTGGTCAACTAATCTTTGAGAAAGCCGAAATGAATACTCAATGGAAAAAGTCTCTTCAACAAATGATTTTGGGAAACCTGGACAACAACTTACAAAAGAATAAAACTGGACCACTTTCTTACACTATACACAAAAATAAGTTCAAAATGAATGGAAAACTTAAATGTGAGACAGGAAACCATCAAAATCCTAGAGGAGAACAAAGGCAGCAACCTCTTTAACCTCAGCCATCTCAGCTTCTTACTAGACATCTTGTTGGGAGCAAGGGAAACAAAAGCAAGAATGAACTATTGGGATTTCATCAAGACAAAAAGCTTCTATGCAGAAAAGGAAGCAACAAAACTAAAAGGCAGCCTATGGAATGGGAGAAGGTATTTGCAAATGACATACCTGGTAAAGGGTTAGTATCCAAAATCTGTAAAGATCTAATCAAATTTAAAAAAAAAAATAAATAATCCAGTTAAGAAATGGGCAAACATTTTTCCAAAGAAGACATCCAGATGACTAGCAGATACTTTTTTTTTTTTAAAGATCTTTATTTATTTGTCAGAGAGAGTGCCCAAAGCACAAGCGGGGGGAGCGGCAGGCTCCCCACTGAGCAGGACCCTAGGATCATGACCTGAGCCGAAGGCAGAGTGAGCCACCCAGGCATTCCTAGCAGATATGTTCTAAAAAGTTGCTTAACATCAGTCATCCTCAGGGAAATACAAATCAAAACCACAATGAGATGCCACCTCACTCTTGTCAGAATAGCTAAAATTAACAAATCAACAGATGTTGGTGAGGATGTGGAGAAAGGGCAACCTCTTAAACTGTTGGTGGAATGCAAACTGATGCAGCTACTCTGGAAAACAGTATGGAGGTTCCTCGAAAAGTTAAAAATAGAACTACCATAATACCCAGCAATTGCCCTACTAGGTATTAACCCAAAGACTACAAAATTAGTGATTCAAAGGGGTGCATGCACCCTGATATTTATAGCAGCATTATCAACAATAGCCAAACTATGAAAGAGCCCAGATGTCCATTGACAGATGAATGGATAAAAACGATGTGGCGTATATATACGATAGAATGTTACTCATCCATCAGAAAGAATGAAGTCTTGCCATTTGCAACGATGTGGGTGGAGCTAGTTTATTGTGCTAAGCACCATAAGTCAGAAAAACGCAAATACCTTATGATGTCACTCATATGTCAAATTTAAGAATCAAAACATGAACAGAGGGGAAAGGGAAAAGACAGGAATGCAAACCATAAGAGACTCTTAAATGTAGAGAAAAAACTGAGGGTGGGTGGGGGACAGGCTAAATGAATGATTAGTATTAAGGAAGGCAGTTGTGATGAGCACTATGTATTATATATAAGTAATGAATCACCAAATTCTACACCTGAAACTGATTTTACCATATGTATTAACTAGTATTTAAATAAAAAATGAAATTTTTGCACTACTGGGTATTTACCCTAAAGATACAAACGTGGTGATCCAAAGGGGCACGTGCACCCGCATGTTTATAGCAGCAATGTCCACAATAGCCAAACTATGGAAAGAACCTAGATGTCCATCAACAGATGAATGGATCAAGAAGATGTGGTATATATACACAATGGAATACTATGCAGCCATCAAAAGAAATGAAATCTTGCCATTTGCGACAACATGGATGGAACTAGAGCGTATCATGCTTAGCGAAACAAGTCAAGCAGAGAAAGACAACTATCATATGATCTCCCTGATATGAGGAAGTGGTGATGCAACATGAGGGCTTAAGTGGGTAGGAGAAGAATCAATGAAACAAGTTGGGATTGGGAGGGAGACAAACCATAAGTGACTCTTAATCTCACAAAACAAACTGAGGGTTGCTGGGGGGAGGGGGGTTGGGAGAAGGAGGGTGGGGTTATGGACATTGGGGAGGGTATGTGCTTTGGTGAGTGCTGTGAAGCGTGTAAACCTGGCAATTCACAGACCTGTACCCCTGGGGATAAAAATATATGTTTATAAAAAATAAAAAATTTAAAAAAATAATATGTAAAAAAAAATGAAATTTTAAAAAAAGAATGATAATCACTTTTTATTAAAAACAGACTTGTAACTGAGCTCCGTTAGGCTCCTTAGGGAGCATCAATATTAGGATGCTAAGTAAATTTGTGGATTACTTACAAATTTGGCCAATTTCTTTTTTCAGTGTTCATACCGCTTACAATAATCATCTTTATTAGTTTTTTTAAAGATCTAACGTGCAACAGTTCTGAAGGGATGATAATTCGTAATTACTTTTTGCTGATTATAGTCAGAATTTCCTGTAGAGAGCCATTATTTACTAGAGACTGCTTTGGTATTCAATTTTTGCAGCCCTTGACAACTGTTAGAACCATAGCAAGTAAAAACAAAGACGACCAGCATAAAGAGCATAAAGAGCTCTGATCTATAGAGTTAAAGGAATCTGCACAAATACAAAACAAGCATGGAATCTTCTCTCTGTGGAAAAGAACACAAATGATTTCTCAGTATGCCAGGATGTAACAGAATCCTCAGACAAATAAACATGGACAAACAAATTTTTAAGCCAGATGCTAGATTCCCAATTCCTGCCTTTGTCACAAGATGAGTAGACCATAAAGTTGAAACCCAGATTCTAACACTCAGCTACCAGTGTGGAGAACAGTTGATTATATATAAATCAGAATTAGAAACAAAATTAGATTTGTCCAAGAATCAGATTTGGCGGGGCGCCTGGGTGGCTCAGTGGGTTAAAGCCTCTGCCTTCGGCTTGGGTTATGATCCCAGGGTTCTGGGATTGAGCCCCACATCAGGCTCTCTGCCGCGGAAAGCCTGCTTCCTCCTCTCCCTGCCTGCCTCTCTGCCTACTTTTGATCTCTGCCTGTCAAATAAATAAATAAAATCTTAAAAAAAAAAAAAAAAAAAAGAATCAGATTTGGCAAGCAGGAACCAGAAAGAGCATATAATTGTCCACACGAGACCTCAGAGGAGACTGGGAGGGGGAGCAAAGGACTCAAGAGGTCCTGGTTTGGATGAAGGCCACTTTTTAGGCTTCCCAAAATAAACTTTCAAAGAAAACTCAGATTTTGTTATTCTGCACACAAATTCATTTATGTGAAGAACAAGTCAGTAGTTCTTCAGGAACAAAAGTGAAAACGGGATTTGTAAGGGAGAAAAGAGAGGAAGGAAAAAAAAATCCCACTTACAGTCTGGAAACAGTGAATCTCATGTACATATTTTGGAGGATAACCTGATTTGCTAGTATGTCATGAAAAGGCCAGTCTGGGCACTTTGTTCTTGAGTAGGGGCAAACCAGAAATATTAAAGAAAATTCTGTTGGTTTTAGAGTTCAGAAAATGTTAAACATTTTGTCACAGAGTTTAAGAGACTGTTTTTATAAAATATCTTCCCATGTTCTTCCATTAGCACTTCTGCCTTTTATTAGGCTGGGCCTGAAACATTTCCCTCATCAGAATTCTTTAGGTAGAAGGCAACCAGGTTAAACTTTCTCTCCTCCTTCTCTAAATGTTGCTCATGTTTCAGAAGTTTATTTTTGTTGATGACTAGAATCTTTAACTTGCAGGTACTATATTGTATAAATGTAAAATCCTTTTGCCCTTTAATAGTTCCCCCATACTAAAAGTCATCCGAATTATACTAATTATATAATGACAGTTAGCTACTCAACCAAATGTTGAATTTAAATATTTTAAGCTTTATTCATAAATGTTCTCATAGACTCGTGAACTCAATAGACTCATAAATGTTCTTTCAAGATGGCTTGATAACATAGTCTGACTGGTTGAATGTATAATAATTGCCTGAAGTTAAATCCTTTTGTCTTTTTTTGAAGAATCTTTTATTAGAATATGATAAGCAGTCAGAGCAGTTGGATGTGGAAAAAGAACGTGCTAATACTTTTGAGCATCACATAGAAGACCTTACAAGACAATTAAGGAATTCAACTTTTCAGGTAAAATTTTTGAGATATAATTGACATATAACATTATGTTACTTTAGTTTCAGGCAATACAATATCATGATTTGTATATAGTTAATATCTGTCACCATACATAGTTAATTTTTTCTTGCAATTAGAATTTTAATATTTTACTTTCTTAAGGAAAAAAATTTTTTATTACTTCATCGAGATCAAAAGCTTCTGCACAGCAAAGGAAGCAGTCAACAAAACAAAGAGGCAACCCACAGAATGGGAGAAGTTCGCAAATGACAGTATAGACAAAGGACTGATATCTAAAATCTACAAAGAACTCCTCAAACTCAACACACACAAAACAGATAATCACGTCAAAAAAATGGGCAAAAGACATGGACAGACACTACTCCAATGAAGACATGCAAATTGCTAACAGACACATGAAAGAATATTCATCATCACTAGCCATCAGAGAGATTCAAATCAAAACCACATTGAGATACCACCTTACACCAGTTAGAATGGCCAAAATTAACAAGACAGTAAACAACACGTGTTGGAGAGGATGTGAGGAAAGGGGAATCCTCTTAAACTGTTGGTGGGAATGCAAGTTGGTACAGCCACTTTGGAAAACAGTGTGGAGGTTCCTTAAGAAAGTAAAAATAGAGCTTCCCTTGACCCCGCAATTGCACTACTGGGTATTTACCCCAAAGATACAGATGTAGTGAGAAGAAGGGCCATCTGTACCCCAATGTTCATAGCATCAATGTCCACATTCACCAAACTGTGGAAAGAACCAAGATGCCCATCAGTGGATAAATGGATAAGGAAGATGTGGTCCATATACACTAGGGAGTATTATGCCTCCATCAGAAAGGATAAATACCCTACTTTTCTAGCAACATGTTTGGGACTGGAAGAGATTATGCTGAGTGAAATAAGTGAAGCAGAGAGAGTCAATTATCTTATGGTTTTGCTTATTTGTAGAGCATAAAGAATAACACAGAGGACTTGAGGAGATGGAGAGGAGAAAAGTTGGGGGAAATTAGAGGGGGAGATGAACTATGAGAGACTGTGGACTCTGAAGAACTAACTGAGTTTTGGAAGGGAGGGAGTTGGGAGGTTGGGTGAGCGTGGTGGTGGCTATTATGGAGGGCACTTACTTGCATGGAGCCCTGGATGTGGTACATAAACAATGAATTCTGGAACACTGAAAAGAAATTTAAAAAATAATTTTTTTTATTGTGTTATGTTAGTCCCCATACAGTACATCATTAGTTTTTGATGTGCTGTTCCACGACTCATTGTTTGGGTATGACACCCAGTGCTCCATGCAATCCATGCCCTCCTTAATACCCATTACAAGTTCACCCATCCTCTCACCCTGCTCCCTTCTAAAACCCTCAGTTTCCTAGAGTCCATAGTCTCTCGTGGTTCATCTTCCACTCCAATTTCTCCCCCTTCATTTTTCAGTTCTCTTAATGTCCTCCATGCTATTCCTTGTGTTCCACAAATAAGTGAAACCATATGATAATTGACTCTCTCTGTTGGACTTACTCACTTATCAATCTCCTCCAGTCCCATCCATGTTGATACAAAAGTTGGGTATTCATCCTTTCTGATGGCTGAGTAATATTCCACTGTGTATATGGACCACATCTTCTTTATTCCTCTATCTGTTGAAGGGCATCTTGGCTGTTTCCACAGTTTAGCTATTGTGGACATTGCTGCTATGAACATTAACTATAGCACCATGCTGTACATTACATTTCATTATTTATTTATTTTACAAGTGTAACTTTGTACCCCGTGACTCCCTTCAGTGATTTCACTCACACCCCACCCTGTGCCTGTGGCAACCACATATTCTCCCCCTCTCTCTCTATGAGTTTAGTTTGTTTTTTTTTAATTCCACATATAAGTGAAATCATACAGTATTTGTCTTTCTCTTTCTGACTTATTTTACTTAACGTAATGTCCTCAAGGTCCATTCATGTTGTCACAGATAGCAAGATTTCATACTCTGTATGGCTTAATAATATTCTTTTGTATGATACACCACATTTTCCTTATCCATTCATCCATCAGTGATCACTTAGGTTGTGTCCTTATCCTGACTGTTGTTAGTCATGCTGCAATGAACATGGCTGTACATGTATCTTTTTGAGTTAGTGTTTTTGTTTTCTTTGATCAAATACACAGAAGTGGAACTATTGGATCATACAGTAGTTCTGTTTTTAATTTTTTGAAGAACTTCCCATACTATTTTCCACAGTGGCTGCACCAATTTACATTCTTACCAATGGTACACAAGTGTTCCCTTTTCTCAACATCCTTGGCAACACTTGTTTTTGGTTGGTATATTTTTTTAATAATAGTCATTCTAACAGGTATGAAATGATATTTCATGGTGGTTTTGATTTGCTTTCTCTAATGACCCATGATGTTGAACATCTTTTCATGTACCTATTGGCCATCTGTATGTCTTTGGGAAAATGTCTGTTTAGATATTTTTTCCGTTTTTAAATCGAATTCTTTGGTCTTTTGCTCTTGAGTTGTAGGAGTTCTTTATTTAGGATATTAAGCCATTATCAGTTACAAGATTTACAAGTAATTTCTTCTTTTCAGTAGGTTGCCTTTTCATTCTCTTGATGGTTTCCTTTGCTTTAAAGAAGCCTTTGAGCTTGATGCAGTCTCATGTGTTGATTTTTGTTTTTGTTGCCTTTGCTTTTGGTGTCAGGTTCAAAAAATCATTGACAAGACTAATGTCAAGGAACTTACTGCCAATCTCTAGGAGTCTTATGGTTTCAGGTCCTACATTTAAATTTTGTGCCATTTTGAGTTAATTTTTGTGTAAGATGTAAGATAGTAGTCCAGTTTCATTCTTTTGCATCTGTCCTTCCAACTTGCCCAACACCATTTATTGAAGAGACTATCCTTTTCTCATTGTATATTCTTGGCTCCTTTGTCATAAATGAATTGACCATATATACATGGGTTTATTTGGGGGCTCTTTTTTCTGTTTCATTGATCTGTGTGTCTTATTATGCCACTACCATACTATTTTGAGTGCTATAGTTTTATAATACATTTTGAAATCAGGGAGCATGATACCTCCAGTTTTGTTGTTCTTTTTCAAGATTGCTTTAGCAGTTTGGGCTCTTTGGTGGTTCTGTACAAGTTTTAGAATTTTTGTTCTAGTTCTGTGAAAAATACCATTGGATTTTGATAGGAATTGCTCTGAATCTATAGATTGCTTTGGTCAGTATAACAATATTTGTACTTTCAGAAAATATTGATTCTTCCAAACTATGAACACAGAATATCTTCCATTTATTTATGTCATCTTCAGTTCATTTCATCAGTGTCTTATAGTTTTAAACATACAAATCTTTCACCTCTTTGGTTGAATTTGTTATTAGGTATTTTTTTTTCTTTTAGATGCAGTTATGTGGGATTATTTATTCTTAATTTCTCTTCCTTATAGTTTGTTATTAGTGTATAGAAACACAAGAGATTTCTGTATATTGATCTTATATTCTGCGGCTCTACTGAATTCATTTATTACCTCTCGTATTTTTTGTGGAGTCTTTAGAGTTTTCTATACATACTATCCTGTCATCTGCAAGTAGAGTTTTATTTCTTCCTTTCTAATTTAGATCCCTTTTCTTTTTCTTACTTATTGCTGTGGCTAGGACGTCTAACACTATGTTAAATAAGAATGGGAATCTTCTCTTGTTCCTGATCTTAGAGGAGAAGATTTTCATCACTGAGTATGGTGTAGCTGTGGTTGCATCATATATGGCCTTTATTATGTTGAGGTACATTCCTCTACACTCACTTTGTTGAGAGGACTTTTCAGGTAATTTTAAATTGAGTAAATGCAGATGTGAAAAAATGTAATAAGTGTATTTCGATTTCAAAATTTTGCATAAAAATTAAAATTAAATTCATTAAAATTAATAGAAACAATTTCATTTTGTTCTTCCCATTGTTGGGATAAGAATATGATAAAAAACTGGCAACTTTCCTGTCTTATCTATTGCTCTAATCTCCACTCGCTGGGTGTTTTGGTTTGCTTTTTGTTTCTTTTTGCCTTTTCCTCTGCCAGTGCGCCTGGTCTCTTGTAATGTTTGCCAAATTTATTTTAAAAGTAATAACGTTTTAAACTTATTCTTGATTTTACATTATGTGGAATTGTTTTTGAAATCTTTATTTTTCATACCCTGCCAGTAATCTTATAATGTATCATTTTATTCTCCCTCCCCATACATATTTTCTACATGTTTACAGTAGTGAATCATTTGTCATTCTAGTGCGAAAAATTAAATTCTGATAATGAAGATCTCTTAGCTCGTATTGAGACACTGCAGTCTAATGCAAAGTTATTAGAAGTAGAGATTTTAGAAGTCCAAAAAGCCAAGGCAGTGGCAGACAAAGAGCTGGAAGCCGAAAAACTTCAGAAAGAGCAGAAGATAAAGGTAAAAACAGTCCTGTGGGATTAGTTCATGTTATATAGTGATACTTTCATCATATTATTTAAGTGAAGGAAAGACTTTGTAATGAGTAACATTTGTGAATACAAGAGTTCATTAATTCCTTAATATATAATGTATGTCAGCTATGAAGTTGAGAATCCCAAGCTATGATTTTGGGATGTGTGTTTTTTAAATATTAAAAGATTTTCGAGGGGGGGCACTTGGGTGGCTCAGTGGGTTAAAGCCTCTGCCTTCGGCTTGGGTTGTGATCCCAGGGTCCTGGGATGGAGCCCCGCATCAAGCCCTGCACTGCATCAGGCTCTCTGCTCCGCAGGGAGCCTGCTTCCCCCTCTTTCTCTGCCTGCTTCTCTGCCTATTTGTGATCTCTGTCTGTCAAATAAATAAAATCTTTAAAAAATAAAAAAATAATAAAAGATTTTCGAGCTTTTTATATTACAGTATGTCAGATTTATTCTATAGACCCTTGCAATACATTTTTAATGTTGGTTTGTTTGGGGGGTGGAGTGGTGATATTTTTATTTTTAATTGCAGGAGCATGCCAGTTCCATAAATGAACTTCAAGAACTTCAACTGCAGCTTCGGAAGGAAAAGAAACAGCTTCAGAAAACCATGCAAGAATTAGAGCTGGTTAGAAAGGTAAAATAAAACACCAGATTCAAAACGCAGGTCAATATTCAGTGTTAAACAATTCTGATAGTTTAGAAAGGAAATATTTCAAAAATGAGGTTTTTGAGGAACTAACATAATCGTATATAAATTGTTAGCCTCGAAAGAATGAAAGTTTAAGATTTCTCTCAGTCCTATCTTCTCAGAAGAATCTAGGCTCACAGATGGTTTGATACTTCATTTTTTTTGTCCAGGATTGTTATAGGACACATGAAGATTTAATTAATGTCAAAAGTTGAAATTCATATTATACTTAAACCTTTGACTAATTTTTCTCTGCTTTATTCAAAGATGAGGTGTTTTAAGGGTTTTAAGGGTTGCTTAAATGTTAATGTTTTATAAATGAGAACTCCATGAGTAGAACTGTCAATTGTGCTTAATGAAAATTCTGATGAAATTTGATGAAAATACTTTGTAAAAGTACAAAAATAGAAGGTACCAACTGTAGCTTCTTCATATATGTGTAAACTTACTGTGTTACAGAAAAGCATTAATAGAAAGTGTTTATTCCTTTGGCATAATTTACAGGTATGCAATTAGCAATATTATAAATAAGATTAACTGATCTACTATTATGTGGATCTTTTATTTCTCATACGTGCAGGATGCCCAGCAAACCACATTGATGAATATGGAAATAGCTGATTATGAGCGTTTGATGAAAGAACTGAATCAAAAGTTAGCTAATAAAAACAGCAAGATAGAAGATCTGGAGCAAGAAATTAAAATTCAGAAACAGAAACAAGAAACCCTGCAAGAAGAAATGAGTGAGTAAAACAAAATTTAATTTACCTTACCATAATTTCGTTATAATAGAATACAGGTGAGCAGTATTAGTTGTGCATTTCACCAGTCTTTGACTGCCAGCAGATCTTTCACACAATGCTAAATATTCTTAAGGACCAAGAGGGTTGTAAAACCATTTTTTGTTGAGATGTGTACAGTCTGTGTTGGTGCATAATGCAGTCATTTATGTAAACATTTCTTTGCTGCATGAGTGATACAAAGATTTTTTTTAAATGGTCTTGTCCACAATTTGCTGGTTGTCAACAGAGTGGGATCATTTAAATAGCAGTGAAATCTTTTTTTGAGGTGATTATATTCCATTCTCTCCATAAGATAATTTCTAACTTCAAGCATCTAAAATTATATATCCCTTTAGGCACCCTTCAGCCACATCTCATAAATTGGTATGTTGTACCTTTGATTTTAATTCAGCTCAAAATATTTTAAAATTCCCTTTGGAGGGCGCCTGGGTGGCTCAGTGGATTAAGCCGCTGCCTTCGGCTCAGGTCATGATCTCAGAGTTCTGGGATCGAGTCCCGCATCGGGCTCTCTGCTCAGCGGAGAGCCTGCTTCCCTCTCTCTCTCTCTCTGGCTGCCTCTCCATCTACTTGTGATTTCTCTCTGTTAAATTAATAAATAAAATCTTTTAAAAAAAAAAAAAAAAAAAAAAATTCCCTTTGGATTTCTTCTTTGACCCATGGGTTATTCAGAAGTGTGTTGTTTAATTCATTTAAAGGAATTTCACTTGTCTTTCTGTTAATGATTTCTGTCTGAATTCTTTTGTGATTAGAGAACATACTGTGTATGATTTCAGTCCTTTTAAGTTTATTGAGTTTTGTTTTATGGCCCAAAATAAGATTTCTTTTGGTGAATGCTCCTTAGGCACTTGAAAACATGTTCAGTATTAGTTGTTGGATAGTGTTTTAACTAATGTCAGTTAAATCAAGTCAGCTGACAATTCAGGTTTTCTATATTTTTAATGATTTTCTGACTACTGCTCTACCAAGTACTGAGAGAGATACATTGAATTTCCTGAACATAACTGTGGGTTTCTTTCTCTTTTCACTTTTGTCAGTTTTGACTTCATGTATTTAGGAACTCTGCAGTTAGCTACATATACATTTAGAATCATTACTTGCTCTTGGTAATTTAATTTCTCTATTACTGTGAGGTGTGTTTTTTATTACAGTTAATATTTCTTTTTCTAAAGTCCACTTTGATATTAATATAACCACTCCAGCTTTCTTTTGTTTCTTGTTTACATGGCATGTTTTTTTCCCATCCTTTAGCTTTCAACCTAAGTCTGTATTGTTTCTTTAAGATAGCATATAGTTGAGTCTTCCTTTTCTCTCCAAACCGACAGCCTTTGCTATTTAAGCGGAATGTGTAAGTCATTTATTTTTAACATAATTATTTATGTGATTAGGTCTAAACCTACTACCTTGCTGACTGTTTCTATTTGTCTTATAATTTATTTCCTTTTTCCTCTTTTTCTGCCTTCTTTTCAATTGAGTAATTTATATGATGCCATTTTTATCTCCATTATTAGCTTATTAGCTATACCTTTTGTTAGTTTTAGTGGATGCTTTAGGCGTTATGTCATGAACTTATTACAGATTACTTCTAAGTAAATTGTACCACTTCATATGTAGACTAAGATTCTTAGTAATACAACTTATTCCCCCTCTTTTGTCCTTTATGCTTTTTATCATACATTTTACTTCTACATGTGTCATAGACATAATAATTGTGTTATTTTTGTTGGAAGAGAGTTATCTTTTAAAGAGAGATCAACAGACCCAAGACCCACAATAGCTGTGTGTCATATGAAGGTTTTATTGAAACACAGCTTTGTCCATTTGCATCGTCTTTGGCTACTTTCGTGCTACTCAGAACGGTTGAGTAGTTGTAACAGAGACTCTATCACTTACAAGCCTATCATATTTATTATCTCACCATTTAAAATGTTTTCCAATCCCTGTTGGTTTTTTTAAAGATTTATTTATTTATTTGAGTGAGAGAGAGTATGAGAGGAGAGAATGTCAGAGGGAGAAGCAGACTCTCATCGGAGCTGGGACCCCGATGCGGGACTCGATTCCAGGACTCCAGGATCATGACCTGAGCTGAAGGCGGTGGCTTAACCAACTGAGCCCCCTAGGCGCCCTCCAATCCCTGTTTTAAAGAAATGAAAAACCAGAGAATTTTTTTTTTTATATTTGCCCACATATTTACCATTTCTGGTGCTCTTCATTCTTCTATAGGCAAATTTCATCAAATAAGACTTTCCTTTTGCTTGAAGAACTTCTTTTAATATATCTTTTTTTTTAAGATTTTTTTTAATTTATTTGTCAGAGAACACAAGCAGGGGGAGCGACAGGCAGCAGGAGAAGCAGGTTCCCCGCTGAGCAAGAAGCCTGTTGTGGAACTCGATCCCAGGACCCTGGGATCATGACCTGAGCTGAAGGCAGACACTTAACCAACTGAGCCACTCAAGTGCCCCTAACATATCTTATAATGTAGGCTATAGGCATTGAATTCTGTAATGTTTTGTTTGCCTGGAAAAAAAGGTCTTCATTTTTGAAAGATAGTTTTGCTGGGAAGCATCTGGGTGGCTCAGGCAGTTAAGCACCCAGTTCTTTGTTTATCTCAGGTAATGATCTCACAGTTGTGAGTACTGAGCCTTGTGTTGGGCTCTGTGCTCAGTGTGGAGTTGGCTTCAGATTCTTTCTCCCTACCCCACTGACCCTCCCTGTACATGCAGTCTCTCTTTTTCTAAAATGAATAAATCTTTTTAAAAAAAAGATAATTTTGCTGAGTATGGAATTTTATGATGTGCCTTGGTGGTTCTTTTTTCACTGTTTATATCCTGCTTGTGTTTTGTAGAGTTTCTTTGTTGTATGTAGTTTTTCTAGTTATCTTCAAATATATCATATTTTTCACCATTATTTACTTTACTGGTTTTTGGTCTAAATCCTCTTCCTTTTTTTCCCCCCCAAGACTCCCCATTACACACGTTAGACCACTTGATATAGTTTCATAGGTTAATGATGCTGTTTATTTTTTTTCTTCACTTCCCTCCTCTTTTTACTTTTATTAAATAGAATATAGTTTCGAATCTAGTCATTTCTTATTATTAAATAGCCTTTAAATTCTCTCATCTTCAGGGTCTAATATGTTATTACCATCTAGTGATATTTTCACTTTAGATACTGTATTTTTCATCTCTGGAAATTCCATTTGTATTTTCTTGTTCTTGTTTTTTGTTTTTCATTTGTCTTTTCATTATGTTCATGTTTTCCTTCAAATCCTAAAGAATATTCTATAACTTCTCATTCTAATTCTACTGATTGTATTTTTTCCTGTTATAAGTAATATTTTCCTGCTTCTTTGCATGGGAAATAATTTTTTAAATTGGTGTGAATTTTACATTGTTGAATGCTAGATTTCTTGTATTCATTTACAGAGTTAAACTTTGTCAGGTCATTTGTGGATCACTTTTATTCTTTAGTGGCTTGTTTTTCATCTTTTTTAAAACAAGTGTGGCATACACTTCCTATAGATTTAGTTCAGTCCCTCAACTAGGTGGAGAATCTTCTGATGTGTACTGAGTGCCCGTATATTAAACGAAATCTCTTTACTTTGGCCGGTGGGAACGATTTATAGCCTTCTGTGAGCCCTGGGAATTGTTCCAGTTGCAGCTCCGTATTCACTGTTTTTTCCCCAGCCATAGTTCTTTGCATCTCATGAAGACTACTGCTCTATTTGGGATTCCCCTCCTGTTCCACAGTCCAGAAGTTGCCTCCAGACAGAAAGCTAGAACTATAACAGGGCTCACCTTATTTACCTTCTCAGAGATCACAGCTAGATTTCAGGAACTTTAATCTAGTTTGTTCAGTTTTCTAATTGTTTACAGCAGAAGGTATGTCTACCTCTTGTTACTCCCTCCTGAAGAGAAGCTGAGGTTCCATAAAATGATTTTCATTGGCTGCAAAGATATTACTGCACAAGATTTTAGATACATAAATGATGAGGAAATGGGATAAAAGGAAACATTGAGATATAGGATGCTATTGTAGGACACTATTGTGAAGTCAGATATAAGATGAAAACATAAAGTATATGTTTGTGTACTTTTGCTATCACTAAGGTCTCCATAAATTGGCTTTGAGCTTCCCAGAAGCCATGCAAATGTGATGCTTGTCAGCAACACAGCTTTTCCTGGTACTTAGATGTGTGAGAGAAGTTTTTTAAAAGACATTATTAATAAAAGGACCACTGTGTCATATGCAACAGTGCTCCCAGACCTAACTTAAATATCACCGTGTATCCACAGAGCTTTTTGGAAAGCCCAGGCACAATTGTGAAGAATCAGAATCTTAAAAAGGTGGGGCCTTGAAATCTGTGTTTTCAAAAGTCTTATATGTGATTTTTGAAGTTAATGCTACCTTAGGAATATCAAACACCCAGAAAAAGCAAAATTAAAGCCACCATATCACCAATGTAAGAATCTATTTTACATATAAAAACAGACCATGAACTGGGAATTTTCAAATTCAAAGACTGATAGCCTAGAATGGTTTATAAAGTGAAACGAGGGACCCCTGGGTGACTCAGCTGGTGTTGGTTAAGCGTCTGCCTTCGGCTCAGGTCCTGGGACCAAGTGCCGCATTGGGCTTCCTGCTCAGTGGGGATCCTGCTTCTTCCTCTGCATGCTGCTCCTCCTACTTGGGTGCTCATTCTCTCTCTGTCTCACACACACAAATAAAATCTTCAAAATAAATAAAGTGAAACAAGCAAATTTAACCTTTACAATGATTGCTTATTACAGTGGGGGTTTTCCAGATGACAAGTCCACTTACTTTGCAGAATGAGCTAAATTTTCACTTGCGTGACTTAAATGGTTTTGTCTGCTCAGGCAATTTTCAAACCCTCTGTCCATTTTATATTTAATTTTAATAGAAACCACTGATAATCTGGACTTGTATTCTCAGTGGCATTTCCGCAATAAATAAAGTAGCACATCTCGCTTGACTACTTTGTAGTATTTCATTCAGCCTGTAGCCAAATCAGTAAAGGTGATTCCATGAATAAACAAAGCATTGAAGCCCCATATGCAGAATTCTGATGATCTACATGCATCCAGGGGGAAAATTTAGAATACTCAGGTAATTGAATGGATTGTAGAGTTTCCAGAGAATTCATTATGCATATAGCTTTCATTATGCACATGTCATATCTTCCAACTATTTTCTTGATGCAAATTGAATAGTAGAGCTCTAGGTTATATTTAGTGAATGTGTATATTTTTGATCATTAACTGAGCTGAAAGAGAAGCTATTGATACCCTAGAAAAACTAAAAAGGCAAGCTTTTTCAAGAAGGCCATCCATATCTCATTGATAACTAAGTACAGAAATGAGTGGTACAAGCAGTGAGTGCTCTTTAAGAGTTCGGGGGAGGGGGGTGTTGCCTGGGTGGCTCAGTGGGTTAAAACCTCTACCTTCAGCTCAGGTCATGATCCCAGGGTCCTGGGATCGAGCCCCACATCAGGCTCTCTGCTTAGTAGGGAGCCTGCTTCCCCCCACCTCTCCACCTAGTTGTGATCTCCTTCTGTCAAATAAGTAAATAAAGTCTTTAAAAAAAAAAAAAGAGTTCAGAGGGGGAAAAGATTCTATAGACTGAAACAATCAGAAGTTGGGGCTCAAAGTAGATCTTAAAGGTAAGGTTTGGAGAGAAAAAGCAGACTGAAAAAGGGTATTCCTTTCTGCAGCCATGAAATACAGCAAAATGAATGAGCAAAATGAAACATAGTATAATTTTAGAAGTCTTGACCCCTTGGAGTGAAAGACTTGACCTGTTAGGGAAAAGTGAAGTATAATGAGGAAGACATTTTTTTTTAAGATTTTATTTATTTATTTGACAGAGAGAGAGAGAGAGATATATCACAAGTAGGCAGAGAGAGAGGAAGGGAAGCAGCTCCCTGCCTAGCAGAGAGCCCGATGTGGGGCTTGATCCCAGGACCCTGGGATCATGACTTGAGCTGAAGGCAGAGGCTTTAACCCACTGAGCCACCCATGTGCCCCGAGGAAGACATTTTTGATCCAATTTGTGAAGTACCTGAAATCAACCAGAATATATTTGGGTCCTTTCTGAAGACAATGGAGAAAGATTGGTCTGCCAGCATATCAGATTTATTGGAATGGTATAGAATCTGTCAAAAGCCACCAGGCTCATGGGAGCAAAGGTCTTGGAAGCCTGAGTTAAGGAGTTGCAGTGGAGTAGGAAAAAGATAGGAATCATTGTGGACAATGTTCTGTGAAAAAAGAAAAAGAAATGTTGCCTAATAAATGAGCAACACACATTTAATCTGAAACCCCTCCAACATCTGACTTTCCACCTTAATTCTCATTACTCTCTCACAGATAGAGGACTGCTTATTTTTCCTGAGACATGATTTGTTGTGTTTTTCTGTAACTGTGTATCTCTTCTCTAAAGGAAATCTTTCATGCCCTCCCCCTCCTACCTCTTGCCCACCCTTTAGAATCCTTCCTAATCTTAAGTGTTTCCTGTTCTATGAAATTTTCCTTGTCCTTTGCAAACTTTGTCTAACCTTTAGCCCCTGTAGACACCCCACCCAGTAGCCTTTTGTATTTCTTTTGTAACATTTATGTTTTGTTTTATGTTGTTATGTGAAATATTATCCCCTAATTTCATTTTTATCCTTTGAGCTCAGGAACTAACTATATCTAATCACAATTCCTGGAGCACTTAACAAAGGTTTTGTGTATAGTTTGTACTTTATAAAATGCTTTTCAGAATTGAGCAAATAGTTGCCCGGAAATAACTAAATTAGACTTATCATAAAAAGGCATAGCTAAAATAATATTCTTACAGTATACCTGTTCATGTTTACCAAGTAATAAGGTCTGTATACATGGGTTTAACTACATAAAGTTAATCATTGCTTATAAGATATTTTAGTAGCACAATTACATAGTGCCGATATAACTGGCCTAGACCAGGTGTCAAGCACACTTTTTCTTGAAGGACCAGGAAATCTTTCTTCATGGCTTCACAGGCCCCATGGTCTCCATCATATACTCTTTATTTCTTTCACAACAGGCTGTGGCCAGATTCTTGGGTACCTATGATCTAGACCATAAAGCTACTCACTCTTATATGATATTTGTTCGTTGTTGTTTGTTTGTTTGTTTGTTTTACCTTTGTTAGCGTTAAAGTTTTTTGTTTTTATCATGGTTCAATTTTTCCTTAGTGAACTGTCACAGTCTCATCCTATGAAACAATTAGTATCACAAAAACAACCAGGTATGTGCCTCTGCAGTGATGTAATTAGAAATACATGGTACCACTTTTGAGGAACTTCTTAAAACTAAAGTGTTTATCTTCTCGATATATAAGTATGTAACTTCATTTTAAAGGTACATACTGAAATATTTACAAAGGATTTCTTGTGAAGAACCAAAAACAAACAAACAAAACAAAACCAGGAGGGCACAAGGATTAGGTGAAGGTGTAGGTTAGGAGTTGGCAAACTTTTTCTATCAAGGGCGAGACAGTAAATATTTTAGGCTTTGCAGGCCATCTTGTAGTCTCTATAATCATCATTGCGCTAAAACAGCTATGAACAGTATGTAAATAAATAAGTTTGACTGTGTTCTAATAAAACTCTTCACAAAACAGGCAGCAGCCAGATTTTAGCCTATGGGCCACAGTCCTGTTCTGGGTAGTAAGATTGGCCATGTATTGGTAATTGTTAAAGCTGAATGATAGGTATAGTGAGTCTGTTTTACTGTTGTCACGGCTATCCTGTATTTTGAAATATTTCAGAAAAAAAAACTAAAACAAGTTTCTTTTATTTTTACTTTTTTAAACAAGTTTCTTTTGAAGATAGGTTAATACCAAGAAAAAAGTCTTATCCATTTATTTAAATTCATTCATAAAAATTATTTAAGGGCACGTAGGTGGCATAGTCATTTGAATGGTTGACTCTCTGGTTTCATCTCAGGTAATGATCTCAGGTCAGGGTCATGAGATCAAGCCCCACATTGGACTCTGCGCTCAGCACAGAGTCTAGTTGAGATTCTCTCTCTCCTTCTGCCCCTTCCCCTCCTGTGCTCTTTCTCTCTCTGTAAAGTAAATAAATCTTAAAAAAATTGTTCAGGGGTGCCTGGGTGGCTCAGTGGGTTAAACCTTTGCCTTCTGCTCAGGTTATGATGTCAGGGTCCTAGGATCAAGCCCCGCATCAGACTCTCTGCTCAGCCGGGAGCCTGCTTCCCCGCCTCTCTCTCTTCCTGCCTCTCTGCCTACTTGTGATCTCTCTCTCTCTCAAATAAATAAAATAAAATCTTTTTAAAAAAAGTAAAAGCTGGATACCTTATTAAAAAAAACTGTTTAATCTGTTCTGAAATTATTTCCTTTGTTAGCTTCACTACAGTCTTCAGTGCAACAATATGAGGAAAAAAACACCAAAATCAAGCAGCTGCTTGTGAAAACCAAAAAAGAACTGGCAGATTCGAAACAAGCAGTATGTTAATTTCCCAATTCCATATTTCATTTTATGTATTTATCAATCACTTCTTTTTTAAATTTAATCAAAATTCTTATTCTGTAGGAAACTGATCACTTAATACTTCAAGCAACTTTGAAGGGTGAACTGGAGGCAAGCCAGCAACAAGTAGAAGTCTATAAAGTAAGATTCTTTTTACTTTTTAGGATTTATAAAAAAATTTCCACATAGAAGTAAGCTACTATGTAGGGAATTTTTTAAATATCTTTATGTACATATTTTTATACACACACATTTTTTCCCCCTACATATCCTTCATTTGAAAAAGTAGAAGCAGTAAGTATGGGATATAACTGGAGTATCCCCTTAAGATTTAGCTTAAGCTAAAGGGGATTTTGGAAATCTTTGAGGCACTAAAAATAGATACAACATAAAATATAAAATAAACATGGCCCCAGACCTGCATCTGAGCTTTTTAAATGATCTGAGTTTCTGAAAGTCACAGGAATAAAAATGGTTTTATATTTGTATGTTGTATACATGTTATATGTATATTTATATTATTAATATATTTTTATATCTAATTATAGATTTTATCTATAATATATTTATATCTATTTATAGTATATATATTTATAGCATATCTATTAATAATATATATTTTATATATCTGTATTTCTGTATCTATAATTTATATATAATATATATTTTACATCTATTTTATAAAGCTTATTTATATCATATCTATTTACATATAGTTTTATCTATTAATATGTATTTTTATACCTATTTTTATATTTTTATCTAGATACCTATATATTTTTATATATATTTATAAATCTTTATATCTACTTATACTATTTGTATATACTTTTATATGCATTCAATAAATGAACTGTAACAAATAGTCTGGAATTTTTTTTTAATCAGGGTTTTAATTTAAGGAAAACTGAAATAATTTATTGAGAAAATGTTCTCAATACTCTTTCAGCATATTCCCAGTACTCTTTCAGTAATAGTAGTTTTTTTATCGCTTATATATACTCATGATTCAAAACTCAAGTATAATTTTAGGGGCGCCAAAACTCAAGTGTGTTTTTAGGGTGGCTCAGTGGGTTAAAGCCTCTGCCTTTGGCTCAGGTCATGATCTCAGGGTCCTGGGATTGAGCCCCACATAGGGCTCTCTACTCAGCAGGGAGCCTGCTTCCTTCTCTCTTTCTGCCTATCTTGCTACCTACTTGTGATCTCTCTCTCTCTGTCAAAGAAATAAAATCTTAAAAAAAAAAAAACTCAAGTATGTTTTTAAGGCAAGTCTCTTTAGCCAGTTTACTAGAGCTTAATTGAAAGGTTTTGCCCCAGATTCAGCTGGCTGAAATAACCTCCGAGAAGCACAAAGTTCACGAACACCTGAAGACCTCTGCGGACCAGCACCAGCGCACACTGAGCGCATACCAGCAGAAAGTGACAGCCCTTCAGGAAGAGTGCCGCGTTGCCAAGGTACGTTCCTCACATAGACCCAGCAGACAGATGTTACCACCTAGCATGCCGTTCTCATGAGGGCTGTGGTCTTGCCTTTTAGGATTTGCTGTTGTTTAAGAGCACTTATTAAAAGTAAGTACCTGTTGCAGCTCATCTGACCTGAACCCCAACCCCATCCAATCCTGTCACTTGTATAACCTTTTTTTGTTAAAAGGGAAGACATGGGTACACGTTTCCATTTTAAACTTGTTTTGCAATTTCTGTGTGTAAGAGTTATTTTCTTTTAATTTTATGCTTTATATAGTGCTTTCTGAGGGCCAAATGATTATAAACTAATATTCCAATAGAATGGTTGTGAGGGCCTACTTTCTTCAGCATGCAAAGCAGACCCAGTACAGTAGCTTTGTGAGAGGTGCAGCTCTGATATAAGCCAGTTTGGCAGAAGGGTCCCAGGAGATCACGTTGGGAAAGTAGAAGACCTAGAATTTCATTTTTCCTGTCTCTTTGAAGTTCGAGTGGCTTAATTTCTTTGAATTTATTTTTCTTATATTTATGAAAAGAGGAATTCCTCTCCATAAGTGAAAATCTTTCTAAGGTTTCAAAGACAAATAAATAGTGCCATTACGAAATTTATGGGTACTGACACTACCAGGAGGAAAACATGGTAGAAACATCTTTTGTCAAACAAAATTCTATCATTCAAATGCTTTTAAAAGGTTATAAGACTTGGGCACCTTGTGGCTCAGTTGGTTAAGTGTCTGGCTTTGGATCAGATCCTTATCCTAGGGACCTGGGATCTCGCTGGTGTCTGGCTTCCTGCTGAGCAGGGAGTCTGCTCTCCCTCTGCCCCTCCCCCTGCTTTTGTTCTCTCTCTCTCTCTCTCTCTCTCTCAAAAAAACAAATCTTTTAAAAAAAAAGTTTTAAGGCCAACAGATGCACACTTCTTAAAGGAAGTTAAGGAGTAAGGAGTGTTGGACATTTTTACTCTTTTCTAAAACATTTTCATCTTAAATCATTACTCTGAAAGAAAATAGGATTATGTTACAATGAATCTGCAATAGAAAAATCATTCTTTCTTTTAAATGTTGTAGGCAGAACAAGCTGCTATAACCTCTGAATTTGAGAGCTACAAAGTCCGAGTTCACAATGTTCTAAAACAACAGAAAAATAAATCTGTGTCTCAGACTGAAACTGAAGGAGCTAAACAAGAAAGGTAAGGTCTAAATTAAAAGAAACATCCAGGGTTCCCCCCTTTCCTCCAAAACAGATTCTCTACCAAGTAGGCTGAGAATCCTGCTTTGATTTCATTTGACTGAGGAATTTTACATGTAATGAGAGCAGAGTTTCTTGGCTTCACTGTTTCTCTAGGCAGTAACAGGGAAACATCTCTATGAAGGGCACTGTTACAGACTCATAAAACTAATATGTAAGCAGCAAAACCAGAAAATAGGCTAAATAGTGTTATCTTGTTGTAGCAGGAACCGGTCAGAGCAGAAATACAGACATTAAAATTACATTATGATTAGTTTTTCCAATTTTGAAAATTGAGAAATAGAAGAATAAAATTGCTTCCTTGACATACCCACCATTAATTAGGCTAAACAGAATTGCTTAAAAACATTTTATTTATTTCAAAAAGTTTTAAATTCTGTACTAAATTCTAGCCTAGAGTTACATTTTTCTTCTTAAATTTATGGCTGTCTCAATTATGTTTCAGTGGTATCTTGTTTATTGTATCTTTAAAACTAACATACAGATAATTTTTAAATTATTCAAAAATATACTAGGAATATGAAATAGGATAATCTATAGCATGTGTGCTTTGTTTTTAAGTAGAGGTTCAGTATTCAAAGTAATTTTACATCTGCTTCTTACTGTTCTAAGTCGGACTAAATATCTGCAATGTTTGTATGATACTTTTCATTCAAATATCTATTAAATATGGGAACTGTAGACTGAAAAATGAGGTATTTTCTCTGTTAATAGCTCATCCTCAAATTTCAAAGTGAAATTGAATATTGACACCTTTAATATGAAAATGTCAGCATTTGCAAGAGCCTTTTTTGATTATGCTGGAATTTTGGATTCATATTATTTTAATGTAAATGTTTTTTACATTCCTTCTATTTTCTTATGCGTAAGATGGTTTTTTCCTAAAAAAGTAAACTCAGTGAATTGTATCAGTTGAAACAAAATGAGGGGCTTTCACTATTTGTTTTTTATAGCATTCTTCCCCTAATGGTTGGCTTACAACTATGTAATTTTTTTTAACTAAAAGCATAGTGCTATAACACAGTAGGCCATTTTGATGCTATCTAATAGTTTCTTCTCCATTTGAGTATGAAATTTATAAGTTCAGAGATGTTTTTTAAAATCTGCAGGGCCTAGGGTTTAAAATCTGACTACTATAACATATATTTAATCCTAGTCTCCGAATTCTCCCAATTATTCAATTTCCTTTAGAATCATCCATAATATAGCAAGTGTGTGACATTAAAGATGAAACGATTAAAGTAATAAAATTTATTTGAAACCACAAAATCAGGTTTACCTCTTCTAAAACTTTTTATAAAACTGTTTGTTTCAGAGAACACCTGGAAATGCTGATTGATCAACTAAAAATCAAATTACAGGACACCCAAAATAACTTACAGATTAATGTTTCTGAACTTCAAACACTACAGTCTGAACATGATACTCTCCTAGAACGGCATAACAAGATGCTTCAGGAAACTGTGTCCAAAGAAGCAGAACTCCGTGAAAAGTAAGGTTGCTGGCAGTACTAACAGTGTTTGCGCTGGGCAGCAAAATGTTTCTTTGTGAAATTCCTAATGTGTTGTTCCTTGGGATAAATAAAAATTGAAAATAAGAAATAGATATTTCTGGGGGCATCTGGGTGACTCAGTTGGTTAAGTGTCTGAGTCTTGATTTCTGCTCATGTCATGATCTCAGGGTTGTGAAATGGAACTCCTGGGATCTTTTTCCTCTGCCTCTTTTTCCTCTCTCTCTAAAAAATAAATAATAATCTTTAAAAAAAAAAAAAAAGAAGAAGAAGAAGAAGAAGAAAAAGAAAAAGATATTTCTAGAGGCTTAGTAACTTTGTTTTTCTATCCCATTTTGATTGTTTTTATACTTTACTCTTTTAACAACAGTTAATTTTATCTGTTCATCCAGTAATCTGTTTCTTCTTTGGCCTTCATGGCCAGAATTTTCTTTAAAAAAAAAAAAGAAAGAAAGAAAAAAACCCACTTTCCAACTCAGGTGTCAAATTACAAGCATTTTTCTTTCTCTCTAGTGGAAAACATTCACACAGCTGCCGAATCACAAAGAATATGGCACTTACCTTTGCAGCTGTTTTCAACTTGTCACAGTGTTACCTTTCGTTAATCAGTATTTTAGATAGGCATCAGGGGTATTGGCAGAAGGAACAGATTGATGTGAACAAGGATATTTGAATTCCTGTAATGAAGAAATTGGGTGGTAATATCTGTTGTACCTTAGACTAAGGAAAAGAGTTCTTCATTGAGCATCAAGTGTGTTGGAATACTTTATATATTTCAGGTATGCTTTTAATACTTACCTAATTGATGGTAATCTTGAAAGCTTCATCTTCTTGGCTTTTTAATCTTTTAATAGTGTAATTTATATATGTTAACCATGTAAATCAAAAGTTTCAGGGAAGATCTACCAGTTTTATAGCTACCTATCACTAGGGTTTACTGGGAGATTTGCTGAAACACAGCGATGCTTGCTATTTATATCAGAAATTTCCCATATTGACTTTTACTCTAGAAAAGTTACTGCAAATTATATTGCTAAGACAAATAAATTGCAAGTGATGCCTCTAAAGTTTAATGACTATTTTTGGCAGGGCCTCTACTATGTGCCAGTCTCTCTTAAGTACTAGAAATTCACATCATTTTCAGGTATCTATAGAGGTCTTATTCCCCTTCTTAGAAATATTAAGAATAATGTTGTTACTGTCTGTCCCCCAGTGTGAAGAAATAGCCTTTTCTTTATAAATTCTCTTCTTTTTAAGCATCTTAATACTCATACTTTCCCCATATGAGATCATAAAAATGAGATTGTAAAAATTATAAAAATAACTAGACTGACCAACTAATACTTATATTGCCGAGGATCCAGCTATATAAACACCCCAGTTACAGCTGAGACATAGTAAATTTCCATCAGCATAGTCATTCTGGGTCCATGTTGGGGTTCAGGCTTTTAGCTCTTAGGTAGGTAGAGTCAGATGTACCACTGAGACCACCTGCAAACTACCAACCTTACTTCCAACCTAGCTCTAAAATGTAGCGATTATCTTCCTTAGGAAATTGTTGTTGTGTCTGCTGATGGTTTTTCCTTTACTTTTGTACTAGTGTTTGAACATAATGCTCACAGAAAAATGCAGATTTGAGGAGTAACATATACAGTAGCATTTTCTGAACTCATTGATCCGTGTAAACTTGACGCTTAAGAAACCTTTTCTGAAACATACGATATTTTTATTGTATGTCACTTTTAGCCACTAAATCTTGTCTTAAAACCTTAATATAGTGTGCATATGTGTAGCACATAGATAAAAAATCTTGGAATGCTATGTGCTAAACCATTAACAATGTTTACCCCTGGAGCTGGGATTTTATACTGCAAGGGATGGGAGTGAATAAGAGAGAGCTCTCACTTTTTTCTATAATTGGTTCCATATTATTTGAAATTTTATGAGAGTACTTGTGGTACTTGTGGCTCTCTGGCATAAAAAGAAAACTTTTTTTTCTTTTTTTTTCTACTTTTTACTTTTTTTTTTTTTTTTTTTTTTTTTTTTTTTTTGTAACCAAAGCCAAACGTTAAAAATCAAGACTAAAATAGAACCACGGAAAACAGTGGTTCCCAAATGATAGTTCCACTGACTAGTACCAAGCTGATTAAATAAAAATCACACAGAAAACTGTTAAAAGTAGGCGATTTCTAGGACCACCTTTGGAAATTCTGATTCTGTGGCTCTAGAATGAGAACTAAATGTATTTTTAACAAGGGACCCAATGATTCTAATGTGCAGTGAGATTCAAAAACAGCCATAGTAAACCAAGCCTTTGTGTTTCAGAGTGTTACATTAATTGGCTCAAAAATGATTCAGGAAACTTCCTTTCAAGCTTTCCTTAAGACTTCATTTATGAGTCGAAAGAACATATTCTTTTTCCTGTTTTCAAGGTAATAAAAAAAAGATACCCTATGCTTATATGAGCATCCACATAAGATAACCTGAAAGGGGCACTGATATAAAGTATGTATTATGCTCTAAATTTAGTCCTATTTTCTGATAAGTGATGAAGGAAGTTCCTCATCTGAACCATTGTAACATAGTTACTCAAACAAGGTTTCTTGTTACAGAACACAAAGATGATTTGAACGAGATGAGTCCCCAGATGGTTAACACAGTGAATACCATTATAGACGCTTAGCAGTTAATTCATACATTTAATAGATATCTCGGGGCTAATTATCAAGTAGAACCCAGTTGAGAAAAGCTGAGTCAACATGTCAAGTTGAAAGATCTGCTACGAAATTAAGTTCCTCTCACCCTTCAGGTTGTGTTCAATACAGTCAGAGAACATGATGCTGAAATCGGAACACACACAGACTGTGAGTCAACTCACATCCCAAAACGAGGTCCTTCGCAGCAGCTTCCGTGATCAAGTGCGCCATTTGCAGGAAGAGCATAGAAAGACCATGGAAACTTTACAGCAGCAACTGTCCAAGGTGGAAGCTCAGCTTTTCCAGCTTAAGAGTGAACCAACCACAAGAAGTACGTGTGTGTGCATGAGAGCATCCGTCATTCACCTTTGCTCACATAGTTATGTCACTTAAATACATTCATCACAAATCCCTAAGAAAAAAGAAAATTTACTAGGTGACAACCAGTGCCAATTCTGTGATTAAAGAATTTTGGTTTTGCTTACTGAGAAGATATTTGAACCATTTGACCCCTTCCTGGTTATACTTATAGCAGCCTGTATCCTCTTCCAGTACTGATTTTCCTGTATCTGTTCCCCTCCATGTAATGCGATTTCCTGTTCTCTGACTCAGACGTACTCTGCAGTCTCGTGACGTGTGTCCAAATTCCAGTATTCACTGAATCCGTTTGGTGTTCTCCATCGTTAGTCATCAAATCTATCTATTTTGTAATTAGGAATATTAGAATGAGAGGCTTAGAAATACCCAAGCCCCACTGAACTTATAGGATTGATTGGTTAGTATAGCTTCTTTCCTTTAAAATTTCTCCTTAGTTGGAGATTTAGTTCAGCTACAGCTGGTATCTTCCATTCTCCTCCCTGGAAGAGATGGAAATGTGCCAGCTGAGATGAGGCTACATCATCTTTAAGGTATCAACTTTATACTTAATACCATTTACCTTGGAAAATGTCACCAGGACACTGGCAGCAATGGGTTACTCATCAGGCTGTGAACCCAGCTTCAAGAAATTCAGCCTAGGCTGCCTGGGTGGCTCAGTAGTTATGCCTCTGGCTTCAGCTCAGGTCATAATACCAGGGTCCTGGTAACAAGCCCCACATTAGGCTCCCTGCTCAATGGGAAGCCTGCTTTCCCTCTCCCCACTCCCCCTGCTCATGTTCCTGCTCTTGCTGTTTCTATCTCTGTCAAATAAATAAATAAAACCTTTAAAAAAAAAAAAAAAAAAAAGAATTCAGCCTATGCCAAGAGTCATCAAAGGAAGTAATCAGTCAGGGAAACACAGTCACATGAGAGATTGTGATCTAGGAATCAGCATGGCACAATATCAGAAATCCTGGAAAGTGATTCAGCAAGGGCAGCTGGAGGCTAATGTTTGAGAAAAATGAGGCAACATCATGGAATGGAAAATAAATGAAATTGGAAGTTAAAAGATATGGCATAGAATTTGCTTCCTAACCCTGCTAAGATGCCTTGGGCAAAGTCATTTAATTTCCCTGACTTTTGTGTTTCTTGGGATTAATCAAGTAATGTGTTTGAAAGTGCCTTATAATTCTTACAGTTCTATCCAAGTGTTCACTATCAGCAAACAGGACAGCTTGGCTGGGGGAGTAAAACAGATTAGTTCTCTGGGGCACCTAGGTGGCTCTGGGTTAGGGCCTCTGCCTTCGGCTCAGGTCACAATCCCAGGGTCCTGGGATCGAGCCCTGCATTGGGCTCTCTGCTCAGCGGGAAGTCTGCTTCCTCCTCTCTGCCTGCTTCTCATCTCTGTCTGTCAGATAAATAAATAAAATCTTAAAAAAAAAAAAAAATAGATTAGTTCCCTGCCCTGGGTGCTAGGCATTTCTTGGTTGAACACTGATGATGTGAGGGGGCGATGGAAGGACCCAACAAAGGTGAAGGTGTAAGGTAGTGATGAACAAGTACATCTGCTCAGCAGAGTTCAGCAAGTGTATTGTGTTCAGAAAGTACACAGCTATCTGAAATACCTAATCCTCAAAAACAGTCTAGTTGAGAATTTCTGCCAGTATTCTGCAACTGTATAGCCCTCCCTGTTATGGTATCTAATAATAGAGCTTATCTAGGTGGTAGCAAATAATTTATAGTTTCTATTGAAATTACTTAAACGATTAAAAGTTAATAACTGTTTTTAGGGCAGTCTTAGAAATTCTTTATGCACCATTTATTGGTCTTCTAGTTACTGAAATTCGCTGTCATACCACTTAACATTCCTATGATCATTTTAATTTCATTGTGTATCTCTGTGAATGCAGAATCCATGATTTTGAACAATCTCACACTTACTTTTTTAAAAAAAATTCAATAGGCCTGGCTTCATCTCACCAACCTTTGAAGAACCTTCGAGAAAGGAGAAGCACAGATCTCCCCCTTTTGGACATGTATGCCATTACCCGGGAGGAGGGAGAAGGAATGGAGACCACCGACACAGAGTCTGTATCTTCCTCTGGCACTCACCCACAGTCTTTAGAGCAGCTGCTTAATTCTCCTGAAACTAAACTGGGTATGTTTTTCCTCTTTAGCTCTACTGTCTTGTCTAATAAATCCTAACTCTTAAGTTTTATGTGCTTTTTTGAGCTACTCTAAGAAAATTTCTTTCAGTGTTCTACTCCAAATGGAAAACTCTCCTGCAGAATGAAACAGTTGAGTGTTTTAAAATAAAATGCTAGTTCTGCCCCAAGCTTGAGCCAGAAATAGATGGTTGGAAGTCCTATAGTGGTATCAGAAAGTAAGATGAACTATTCTCTCATCCTTCTAAGAGTTTGACAGCTTTTATTTATTCCTCTGTTAGATTTATTAGACATACTAAAGCTTCAGTGTATGTTAGTTTTACCTGTCATGAATGTTCACAATTCGGGGTGAATTCTCTTCTCTCCTGAAGCTTCAGGATCTAGAGTAAAGACTGTTTATGTCTTTGGTCACTAATCTTGGTGTGGATGGAAACTGCAGTCCCACCAGACAAGGTTAGTAATGATCACAAGAGAGTGACAGCAGACTCCAGAATTACATCTGGCTTTGTGATTTTTGCCAGATTACTTATCAACTCTGAGCCTTTTCCCTCATCTACACAGTCTGAATAATGATACTTACCCACCTCCTATAATATTCTTATGAGCATCCATGATATAAATGATTGGTAAATGTTATTATTCCCCTCGTTTATAAGTAAAACAACATAAACTCTTGGGATATAGAGGAGTGCGAGAATAGTCTAGAAACACAGGGCAAACAAATTCTAGAATTGGGGCTTGTAGAGCTTGAATTCAATTAGATTATATACTTTACAACATAGATTCTGCCTTAATTGTGTCACGTTCGAAGTATAACCTTTCAACTGAGATATGTTGAACAGAAGAATGACAGAGAGTGGGCCTGAGTAATACTGTAGAGTAAGAGATCTGTGCTTAGATATATTTCTTACTTAGAATCAACATCTGTAATCTCAGATTTTGACACTTAATGACTGGAACAACATCTTGCAGAGCCTCCTCTATGGCATGCTGAATTTACCAAAGAAGAATTGGTTCAAAAGCTCAGCTCCACCACAAAAAGTGCCGATCACTTAAATGGCCTGCTTCGGGAAACAGAAGCAACCAATGCAATCCTTATGGAGCAAATTAAGGTAAGATCAATACTGCCACCCAGAAAATTCTCTCTGCAACAGGTTGGTTTTCTTGACCCCCCCCCCCCACTCTCCAGATGAGACACATCCATCACATCTTCATTCTTTACGATGTCACGTTCCTGAAACTGAGAAATATAAATTGCTTTGGATATATATTATATAAAGACTAACTAAATTACTATCTTTTCTTAGAAACTATGATAGATTTGGAAATGGATTAGAATAGGTTCATAAGTCATTGTTCCACATATGCTTAGGGAAAACTTAAGTGGGTATGAGCCCTTATGCTCTAAAGATAAACTAGGGACACTTCTCATTCAGATCATTCAGCTGATGTTTATGGCACTAAACTTATCACAAATTGTGGGTGGAGATAGTAAAGTACCATAGGAAACTTTCCTACTTAAATGTGACACTAGAAACGTGTGGCCATATGTAGATAGTAGAGTAGTTGAGGGTTACACAATCCACCGTGGCTCACAGCTAAGTCACTTCTCCAAACATAGTCCTGCTACTTAACTGAGCAGTTCTTGTGAGCCAGGCCCTGGGCTTTACATATATCATCTGTCTAATCCTCATTCTCACTGGTGAGAGAATGCCTGAAGCTGATAAATGGTGGAGCAACATTCCAGCTCATGTCTGTCTGGAAAGCACATGGTTCTGCCCTCTGCATCCTTCTCCAAATCGACTATCCTCCCTCTGTGCAGGGCCTCAGCTATCCTTCTTAAATTAATTTTTTAATGCTGAATTACTTAGCTGTTCATAGTAAATTATGTATATTGTGGCATTCCACCTCTAAATATTTTAGTATGCATCTATATAAAATAACATTTTCCTACATAGTCAAAACATTACCACATCTAACAAATTGCTAACTAGCCCAGTGAACTAAGTGACTATTCAAATGTGGTATTTCCACAAATTTCCATTCCTCAAACACTTTAGCATTCTACTGTCTTTTGCATATCCTGTTGCCCCATTTTTCTGGTAGTATTTTAGATTGTCTTATATTCCTGAATTTTCACTCTATCATAGACTTGGCTTTTGTTTTGGTAAACAAAACAGCTGTGGTGCATCAGGTAAATATAACTTCCCGCTGGACACCGTAACTACCTGCAGTCTGTGAGCAGGGCAGGAAAGGGGTTAGTGGTGGATGTAGATGTTTACTTTAGTCCCTGGTTTCAAGCTCTGCTTGCCCTCTGCAGTGTGTCTTATCCCACAGCTCTGAGCCCACTGGTTTATTTTCTGTAGAGAATAGGAGGTGAAGGGAGCATCATGGTAGTTGGTACCATGACAGGCTGACTATGTAGACTTGACATCAGTCCTCAGTCTTCAACTCCATTTCCTGTACTCCTTTATACTTTGAGACAGGAGCTTCTTGGTGTTTCTGCGGGATCCATTCTGTCAGTGATACTTAGTGTGCCACTGGGCTGAGTCTCTTCCACTTTATCTCCTTCCCATCTTGTAGGAATTTCTTGATATTTCTCATCTGTTTTTTTTCCTTCTCTCCTAATCACTCCTTTATAGTCATTTTTTGGGGCATTTCGGGAGGAAGAGAAGAAGAGTGCATATGTTCAGCCTGCCATGTTTAACCTGAAGCTCCTAAAACTCATTTTTAACTCATTTCTCCAACATCAGCTCCTCAAAAGTGAAATAAGAAGATTGGAAAGAAATCAGGAACGAGAAAAGTCTGTGGCTAACCTGGAGTACTTGAAGAATGTCTTGCTGCAGTTCATTTTCCTGAAACCAGGTAGTGAGAAAGAGAGACTCCTTCCCGTTATAGACACAATGTTGCAGCTCAGCCCTGAAGAAAAGGGAAAACTGGCTGCAGTTGCTCAAGGTTGGTGAAGGAAAGTATTAAAACTCTTGTTGGATAACTTACACTAAATGTTGGACTTATGGTTGAAATTCTGTGTGCTTACAATCTTGCTTGTGACATTGTGACTTAAAACATTTAATATTTGGTTCATTTGAGTGAGTTCTATCATATATGTAACCTGTGACTAGATTTGAAAAGCTAACGTTTTAATACTTCAGGGCAATTATAGTACATAATATAATTTTAAGATGCAACAAGTACAATAGTGTTTAGTTAGATCTTTGAAAGTTAGACATGTAATTCTAGCCTTGAATTCTATCAAAGTGGTTTTATTTTATATCATAATTAACATGCATTAGCTTATTCTTTCCTACTCACTGCCCCCCACCACCACCTCACTCTTACTCCTTCCCCTGCCAAATAGTCTAGAGGCAGCAGAGTCATATGACCCAACAGTTGGTCCATATCGTACATGACAGTCCCATTTCTCAAGGCAGACTCTGTTTTAAAGCTGTCCTGTATTTGGTGCTTAGATTTTTGTGGCAAATAGATTTAACACTGTGATTTTATGAACTCCTTTAAAATGATTCTCATATAACTGCTGTAGTTACCTGATTTCAGACTACTCCTTAAAGATCATGGTTTCATTTTTGTTAATATAAAATGTTTTTATTTGTGACCTTTTCAAGCATACAGGCAGAATGCTGTCATGTCCTTTGTAGCTATCATCTTTAACAATTTTCATAATCAGACTTCTTTTGAAAGGGGAAGAGCAGAGCTAGAGATTTTTTTTTTTTTTAAGATTTTATTTACTTATTTGACAGAGAGAAAGCACAAGCAGGAGGAGCAGCAGGCAGCAGGAGAGGGAGAAGCAGGCATCCTGCAGAGCAGGGAGCCCGATACAGGGCTCAATCCCAGGACTCTGGGATCATGACCTGAGCTGAAGGCCGATGCTTAACTGACTAAGCCACCCAGGTGCCCCAGGGCTAGAGATTTTAAAGCAGATCCCACACATCATATAATTTTCCCAGCAAACACTTCACTGTGTATCGGACTTCTCTGCCATCTCTACCCAGTTTATGCGCGGTGTTCTGATTATTGCAGATGTCTTTGTGCAGCATCCTAATAGGGCTCACACATTGCATTTGGTTGATGTCCCTTAAGCTCTGTTTTGTTTTTGTTATCTATAGCAGTTCCATGTTCTTTTTATAATATGTCAATTATTAGTTGAAGAAACTGGTCATTTATCCACTAGAAGCTCAGTTCTGGATTTGGCACTTTGAGATAGCATGTAAGTTGTT
The DNA here is from genome assembly GCF_030435805.1 of Mustela lutreola. Classification (NCBI taxonomy): domain Eukaryota; kingdom Metazoa; phylum Chordata; class Mammalia; order Carnivora; family Mustelidae; genus Mustela; species Mustela lutreola. The sequence continues at coordinate 57,285,708 of NC_081298.1, read as the reverse complement.
CCATTGTTGCCTGTAAATAGGAAGTCAGGTCTCTGCTTAGACACAGGTGCAATTGGAGAGGGTGGGAGATAAAAATCCCTCATAGGTGTATTGAAAGTACTGTGTACTTTCTGAGACATCACATTAGTAGGCCCAGAATGTCTGGTTGTCCCGCTTTTGACTGGTTTATCTCATCATGTTGGTGTTTTGGGGTTGTTGTTTTTTTAAGATTTTATTTACTTGAGAGAGAGAGAGAGAGAGAGAGAATGCACAAGCATTAGGAGGAGCAGAGGGAAAGAGACAAGCAGACTCCCTGCTGAGCACAGAGCTGGACAACAGGAGTCAATCCCAGGACCCTGAAATCATGACCTGCACTGAAGTCAGACACTTAACCAACTGAGCCACCCAAGCACCCCATGTTTGTGTTCTTCAGCACATTCCTTTATTCCCTAAAAATCCTGGCTACGCTAGTAATGCTGGAGAGTGATCCTCAAGATAGAGCAGGTGTCAGAATCATCTGGTGAGATGATTAAAACTCAAATTGCTGGCCGCACACTCCCAAGTTTCTGATTCAGTAAATTTAGTGTGGAACCCAAGAGTTTGCATTTTTAACAAGTTCCCAGGTGATACTGATGCTCTTGGCCATTATTAAGCTAGTGTACCTTTGAAAGATTATTCACTTCTTATCTCTTAATTACATGAGAAAACAAAAGAAAACTTTTAAAAATTTGAATTAAAAGTGCTGTGGTCTGGCAGCAGATAGAGATATGGCTTAAGCAAGAGTTATTGAACTGAAAGATCAGAAGGAATCATCAGAAAAAGAAAACAATGGAAGAAAAAATGAAAGAGTGGGTAATAGACACAGAGGGTATACTGAAGATAACTAATACATATTTAATAATTGAAGTTCTAGAAGAAGAGGAGAGGAAATAATGAGGTAGAGACAGGATTTGAAGAGAATGAAAATTTCTCAGGGCCGATAAAGGACATCCATCCACACATTTGAAAAATCTCAATACAATTTCAAGTAGAATAAATAAAAGGAAGTCTACCTCTTCGCATAAAAGTGAAACTGCCCCCCAAAAAGGACAGAGAAAAGTCTCAAAAGAAGACACATTGCCTCTTTACCTCAAAAGGAGTGGTAGGCTCACAGTGGACTTCTCAGCAGCATTGGTGAAGTACTATCTTTAGCATGCTGTAAGAAATAACTGTCAGCCTTCAAGAAATATTTTTCGAGATCCTTTCTGATAGAAACTTTAAGAATTTGCCTCCATTGGAAATCTCAGCAACATACTCCATGTAAAAGGAAAACCTAAGTGAAAGGTCTGAGGTGCAAGAAGGAATGTCATGTACAGGAGACTTGTCACCATGCTGCAGATAAGAGTCCTGAGCCTCACCAGCCAGACCAAGGATATTTCTTTACCAAGGCCTTCAGGACAACAGACCACGTCATACATGTCTGGGGTGCAGAAACGAGGCTAAAAAGAGGGCTACTCTTCCTGGCACTGAAAAGAATGGAAGCATAAGAGCAGAAAACACAAGTACCTCGTGCCTCCTTCATCTCCTTTGAAGCAGTATTTACATTTTCTGATTTTGTATGGAGTTTATACCAGTATTTTTCATTCAGGTTGCTAACCACTACTGGATGTTGAAATTAATTTGGTGAATCACATCCAGAATATTTTTTTTTAATGGAGAGAATGAGACAGACATCAGAATACATTGAATCTCATAGGGATAAGAAGTGTTTCATGAAACTCTCTGGGTATATGGGTAGATGTTGGTATCTGTCTGTATCAACTCCTGATATAAAATGTTTGTCTTTCTATGGGTCTGGGTCACAAATATTTGAGAAACATCAGCTTAGGGGATAAACTAGATTATCCAACTCTGACAAGTGATGTCAAACTTCCTGTAATAAACACCGTTTAAGGACCCAGCTCACACCGCAGGCAAGTATCAGGAGCTGCTCAGAGCTGCCTGTGGCATTGCTACATAAGGCAAAAAAACACAGAGCACTGCATTAGTCTCAAAACAAGTAATGTGAAGAAGACACTGCAAAAGTCAGTTGTTGCTGTGTGTGTAGTTCACATGTCAATTCCCCCTGCTTCCTGCATGTTAGATCCCACCACTGTTCACAGACTGCATTTTTCTTTTCTTCTTGAGACACAACTTGAGGTGAGCAGAGTTCGCTCCCTAAGTCAGTCAGTCATACAGTGCTTCTCTTTGTAAGACTGGAATCTCAATTTTGCTACTCAAGTAGGAGCTGAAAGTTGCTTCTTTACATTTTTGCTCCCTAACTAGGTTATAATTTACAGAGCTGTGTGTTGTTACTTAGTGTACAAAATTACTAAAGTCTAATACTCTGTAGAAGCAAATAAAGAGGAAATAGACCTGAAGTTAATACAAGGTTATATGCCAATTTTACCTCAATTATGTACAAAAAAAGAGAGAGGAAAAAAGGCAAAGACTTACCAAGCATTTTTTGGTCATCTCCAGGAAGAGAACACACTCATACTCACTGTAAGTGTCTAATTTGGTTTGCAGAGGACTCAGAACCTTATCAGAAAAGAATAGTTACTCAGAGCAGGTGCAGATGCATCCAATCTCAGCCTTTCTTGTGGTCCTCATATACCTAAGGACATGAACAGCTGCCAGGAACATTGTCTGCATAGGGCAGAATCCTGCCAGATCTGGGACATGGCTGAATTTTTGTTGTGTCGCAAGTCTTATACTCAGCACCATTCATTCCAGATGAACATACAGCAGTTTCTGCGTTTCATTTAGGAAATGCAGCCCCCTGGCTCTCATTCTTGGGAGCAAGGCCACTGCCTCTTCTAATGGGAGAAAGCAGAGTCAGTGCCCAGTTTTCCATCCCTTAATGTCACTTCCTCCAGCTTTCTGTGGAAAGACTGACTTCTAAAAAGTCTTCTGTCACTACAATGTCCTCTAGACATTCATGCCTTTATGTAATCCTCTCCCCTTGAGTGGCCATTAGACTGGCCTCGTGATTTGTTTCTAACTAGTAGAATACAGCAAAGGTGACAGGGTGCCACTTCCATGATTAGGTTAATTGTGACTTCTATCTCATTAGCAGACTCTACCTTCTCCACTTACAAGCTGACATTATTAAAGAGGCCACAAACCTAACCACTAAAAGGGAGAATCTCATGTCGATTATTTCTCAATAAATTTTTTAAAATTAAAAACCCATACATAAATGTTTAGAGCAGCTTTATTTTAAATTGGGAAAAACTAGAAACAACGGAAATATCCTTCACTGGTAAATGAGTAAAACAAACTGGTGCAGCCACACAGTAGAATCCTGCTCAGCTATAAAAAGGAATGAGTCACCGATACCCACAGGAACATGGACAGTTCTCAGATGCCTCCTGCTAAGCAAAAGGAACCACACTCAAAAGATACATGACGGGGGCGCCTGGGTGGCTCAGTGGTTTAAGCCTCTGCCTTCGGCTCAGGTCATGATCTCAGGGTTCTGGGATCGAGCCCCACATCGGGCTCTCTGCTCAGCGGGGAGCCTGCTTCCCCCTCTCTCTCTGCCTGCCTTCTCCCTACTTGTGATCTCTATCAAATAAATAAATAAAAATCTTTAAAAAAAAAAAAAAAAGATACATGACGTGGCCCAATTTATATTACTTTCTGGAAAAGGAAAATGGTGGGCATGGTGGTACTGCACCTTAAGAGGATGAAGTACTGGGCGCCTGGGTGGCTCAGTGGGTTAAGCCGCTGCCTTCGGCTCAGGTCATGATCTCAGTGTCCTGGGATCCAGTCCCGCATCGGGCTCTCTGCTCAGCAGGGAGCCTGCTTCCCTTCCTCTCTCTCTGCCTGCCTCTCTGCCTACTTGTAATCTCTGTCTGTCAAATAAATAATAAATAAAATCTTTAAAAAAAAAAAAAAAAAAAAAAGAGGATGAAGTACTGTAAGCAAATTATACCTCAATATATACCTGATTTCAGAGTGATTAAAACCAGTTGTTTTTGTTTCTCTTGGTTTAGTTTTGAGGTTTACCACACAACTGTTTAGATTCTAAGTTATGTAAAGGCTTCCATATTAAAAGAATGTACAAATTCCCCTTATTGTCAATAATTCTAGTTGTGCTGGGGTCTTTATTTTGGAATTGTCTAATGGAGAAATGCAAATACTGAAAGGTCAAGAACAGATTTGTAATGTCAAAGTATGTTCTGAGAAGATTAATGCATTTTTTTTCTTTTTGGACTCCCCAAAGGTGAGGAAGAAAATGCTTCCCGTTCATCCGGATGGGCATCCTATCTGCATAGTTGGTCTGGACTTCGGTAGATTGATGGGAAAACATTATTTATTAACCAAATAGAATCCATGTGGCAAAAAAGAAAGTTTCACATATATTGCTGTCATTCTTTTGTCCAAAATGTGTGTGTATATGTTCACATCTACATATATTTGTATATACGTCTGTCAGATGTATTTAAAAAGTCTCTGCTTGAAGTAAAAGTATGAAGTTAAACTACAGCAGCCTGAAGGGTTGATACCAGTCCACAGCCCTCTGACTCTGTGACCTCCCAAGAGTGCTGCCAGATGAAAACACCAAGAAACAACAACACTCCCTCCTTCTGTGGAACCTCAGGACCCGCCTGTTTCTGGGCAGTACTGTGAATTTCGAAGTTAAATTTTGGTACAGTACCAACTGGAATTTAGGTTTTGAAAATAATGTTACAAGACTATTTATTGCAAGAGCAAACTTGCAGATAGATTATTATTATAAATTTTTGAAATGTAATTAGAATATGAAGGAAAATGCTTTGTGCATAACATTGACATGTTTATTAAGGGATTATAAAGCAAATATGTACAGTTAATTATGAGACTAACATTTTACTTAGTAACTTTAAAATGAACTGTTCTGTTTTTGTTTTTTTTTTCTCTACAATACATTATCTCAAAACTCATTATGTTGTCAGAAGCCCTCGTGTTGGCTGGTGTAACACAGAACATGAACACGGGACCAGCTCATTACCTTGGGGTGATTTTGTGGTGTCTCTCCAGGCTCTTGAGAGGGTTCATCTACTTTTAAGCCATAAATCTGTTTTAAGAATTCTTTCCATCTCCCCCATTAAAAACTTATCAGAACATCGACTGCGTCATGCAGCGTTGTATCTAATAGGAGAGTGGTGCTTCCTGTGGTTTAGCAGACATGCCGTTCTGTATGCTCTCCATCCCAAGGAACTTCAGGAACACATCTTCGAGGTCAGTGTCACATTTTCACAGTCTTGTGGTGTTACCTGCCTTTGATGCCTCTAAATATATTTTATTGACAAGATCAGAATTGTGTTCTTAAATCATAAATTTGAGAATTCTATTTTTAATATTTATTTGTTAAAAAAATCACCACACAGTATCCTCTGTAAAAGTTCCCTTAAGCCTTCCAATTTATACTTTGATTTTCATTCTCAGCTGGTGAACTGACTTGGTTTACTCAGAACATTCATTTTGATTCCAGTTTAATTTAACTGAAATTTGCTGCTGACGTGCTGAGTTTGTTCTTTACAAAATATCTCCTATATCTCTTTCCTCCAGTTTTAGAACAGACCTAACTAGTGAATGTAATAATGAAAATGCATCCGTTTCAGAGCTGACTTTAAGTTTAGTAGTTTTTTTACTTTGTAAACTGTGAATATGCATATACCAGCAGCATACAATGTAACTGTAATAGTATTTAAATAAATTTCACTGTAAGTGTAGACCTTTTTGAAGTCTGTATAAACTTATTTTGAAATACAGTCTTTACTTATGAATGTAATAGCAAAAATACCATTTTGCATGATAAAGTTAACTTTGATTACAAAGTGATATTCTTTCATGATTTCAGCAAGAGGAAATATACTGATTATTTTAGTATTTCTATTAAATATGTTTAACTGCATATCATATTTTTATGCCTACTTTTTTTCTGTTAGACACTGTCTCTTTGGAGTTTTTGAGTTAGTCTATGAATTGACATTACACATTCCCTTACTACTGTCTCTAGACAGTTGGGACCTAGAGTATCAGGTACTTGAGAGAACATAGATTGACCTTTTGTTAGGTGTTGTGTGGATCATGATACCTTTTATGTCTGACATCTACCTTCCACCTGGAAGTGGGAGCCACACTTAGCCTTTCTTTGGGCCCTTCGCAAGTTCCAGCCTCCTCTGTGATGTATACAGTGAGCTTTGCTTACGCCCCAAAGAGCATATGATCAAGAATTATATTCCTTTAAACAAACTTTGAGCATTGCATTCCTTTAAACAGACTTTGGGAGAAGTGTCACTGAACTGCTTACTAGCAAAGCAAAGGCTTGCTAAAGGCAAGCAGTGTTTTGTGTTCTTTGTAAACCCCGTGTTAGCTGGTGATATCACTGGAAACCTATAGTATTGAGTGTACAGTTTCCAATAAAGATATAATTTGGTATTGGGCAAATAGCATGATGCAAACAAAAAATTACACATACTGTATGATTAAGTTGGAATGTAGTGGTCACAACTTGGTGTAAGACTATTCTGCTTTGACTTGGTATCTGAAAATCTACTATTGTTTCAAAATAAATGCACACTAAGGTAAACAATCTGATATAAAGTTGCAGGTGACTTTAAGCTCATTTTTACCCATGAGTGTTAAAAAGCATTTCATTATTTACATATAAGTTATATACAGAAGAAAAATCTTTTCCCCCTGCATTCATCATATGACTACATGGAGAGAAAATCAAGTTGTGACCTTCAAATTGTTGCTTTAAAAAAGATAGAAAGGTGCATGTTAATAGAACATTGAGAGTGCCTGGGTGGCTCAGTGGGTTAATCCTCTGCCTTCGGCTCGGGTCATGATCTCAGGGTCCTGGGATCGAGCCCCACATCGGGCTCTCTACTCAGCAGGGAGCCTGCTTCCCTCTCTCTCTGCCTGCCTCTCTGCCTGCTTGTGATCTCTCTCTCTGTCAAATAAATAAATAAAATCTTAAAAAAAAAAAATAGAACATTGAGTATGGTGAAGAAATATGTTTTCAGTTTCAATTTCAAATATGCAGGTGACCACCCCAGGTTTCCTTCAGAGTGGGCTCACTCAGAGCCCACATAGTGGCTACCTCTCCAGATATCTGCCTAGAATTGAAGATGACAACAATCCTCTCCGCCCCTTTCTCTGGTAACTTTTCCCCCACCACCATACCAAGAGGCCAACAGAATCAACTGAACCAGGCACAGAGCCCTAACCCAAGCCAAATAGATTAGATTCAGGAACATGGATTTGGGACCAGAGTCAGGCTCACATCTCTGTGTAACTGGAATTGTGGTATGTAATGACAGGAACTCTGGAATGCCCAGAAGGAGCAGAGAAAAGCCCACCCATAAAACATGAAGGAGGCTAAGCTGACGTGAGGAGGTTAACAAATATGGGGTGAGGGGGAAGGGGCAGCTTCAATTCTGCTTCTAACACCTGAGACAGGTACAGTGGGCTCCATACTCTGTCCCTTGCATCCTCAGTAAACTTCTACATGTGCTTCGAGAGTGACTGACAGGTGTCTGGAACACAGTGCTGTGGTGAGAGGAGAAACTCTACACTCAGACATGAAGAGCATGTCTGCTTCACTACTGATGGACTCGGGCTTTGCTCTTGACTGTTTGAGCCCCCATCTCTCTCTCTGCAAGACATGGACATCATCACCCCAGCATAGTGGGCACTCCAGTGTTGTCCCCCTTTTCAGTCTTACCTTCCTACTTCCACAGCCTGCAGCAAGGTTTACCAATTCGCTTTTCTTTTTGTCCCCTTTATTGTCCTTCAGTGCCCAGCACATAGCACTAAATAAGTGTGCTTAATGAGTAAGTGATTTCAGTAATCAAGTGAATATAACATTTAACTGCACATGCCTCTGATAATCACCTCTTGTCTTTTAAAACTTTACAGTCTGCCCCAAGCTAGGATTAGAATCCAGATTTCAGGGGTGCCTGGGTGGCTCAGTGGGTTAAGCCTCTGCCTTGGGCTCAGGTCATGATCCAGGACCCTGGGATCGAGCCCCACATCAGGCTCTCTGCTCAGCAGGGAGCTTGCTCCCTCCTCTCTCTCTGCCTGCCTCTCTGCCTGCTTGTGATCTCTTTCTCTCTCTCTCTGTCAAATAAATAAAATAAAATAAAATTTAAAAAGAATCCAGATTTCATGAAACATGATCAGCTCAATGAAAATGAGTAATTAAAAATGTACAATGATCTCTTGAAACTAAAGTTCAAAAAATTATAAGGAAGTAAACAAAATCAACTATTAAGAGGAGGAAAGGAGATTCTAATCTAGGATGCTCAGGATTTAATAGGAGTCTCTGGTCTCTGAAAATAAAATAGGAAGAAATTTTCAAAGAAATAATACAAGTTTACAAAATTAAAGGCAAGAGTCTAAAATAAAAGGCTTATCAGAGATCCAGTATAATAAAGGCATAGTGATACAACTTTTAGAATAGAAAGTGCTCCTAAAAAGTTTTCCAATGACAGGGATGCCAGGACAGGGTGAGAGTCCTGACTCTTGGGTTTTGGCTCAGATTGTCATCTCAGAGTCACGGGATTGAGCCCCACATCAAACTCTGCTTAAGTTTCTTTCTCTGTCCCTCCCCGCCTCCAAATACATAAATAATTTTTTTTTAAAGATTCCAAAATGAAACAAGATGGGATCGGGAGGGAGACAAACCTTAAGAGTCTCTTAATGTCACAACAAACTGAGGGGGGCTGGAGGGAGGGGGGGTATGGAGAGGGTGGGGAGGGTATGTGCTATGGTGAGTGCTGTGAAGTGTGTAAACCTGGCGATTCACAGACCTGTACCCCTGGGGCTAATAATACATTATATGTTTATAAAAAAAATTTTAATTTTAAAAATTAAAAGATTCCAGTGACAGATGGTAACTATACTTCTCATGGTAAGCTTTGCATAATTTGTATAAATGTTGAATAGCTATGTTGTATACCTGAAACTAACAGTGCATGTCAACCACAATTTTAAAAAATAAGAGAAAATACATTTACAGTATTGCACTGCATTTAAAAAAAGTCCACTTGTAAGAAGACCTATGCAGTTCAAACCCAGAAATTTAAAAGAGAAAGAATCTTTTTGGATGCAGTTAAATGGTATACATGGAGAGAAAATTGTGTTATTTAGTGTAATAATTGCTAAATGTTAAAATAAAATTGACAAAAGAAGAAATTTTCCAGAGACGAAAGCAAGTTTCAGACACAGGAAGGGAAGGAAGATTGCTTCAAACCTCTCAAACAGCAGCACAGCACACCAGAAGACCTCAGAGAAATTCCTTCAAAATTCTGAGTCAAAATGACTTGCAACCTGAAATTCTACAAACAACAAACTTCCAATTAAGTGGGAGAAAACAGACTTTTTCAGATCCCTAAGAACTGGGAAAAAATGACTTCCCATGCAGCCTTTCCTGTTGAGAGAATATGCTCCAGAAGGCTGAGAGAAAACAGAAGTAAAAAAGGAGCAGCCAGGAAACAAGACTGAACACAGGAGAGTGCTGAAGGGTGATCCCAGGATACCTGCTGTGCTTGAAGAGGAAGAACCAGGAACTAAGAATCCAAAGGGGGATTCTTCAGGAAGGAAAGAAAAAAAAAAAAATTGGAACTCGTGGGTTACTTGATATAGCTGAAGTGTAAAATTTTATTAAAAGATGTTGGAAGTAGAAATATAAACACTGACAAAATATTTTATAATAAGGAAATATGTTTAATTTGTTTTGTTTGATAATGTGTCTATGATTAAAAAGTTATTTTTAAAACATGCTAAAACATTTATAGTTAAGATCATATTTGATCCAAATTAATATGGGAGGGACAGTGTGGGTGGGAGTGTGAGTGAAAGAAGATTGACAAGGAGTTGAGGGTTGCTTTCTTATCTACTCAAAAATCTTCATTCTGTGTTCTTTCCCATCTACACTACAAGCATAAATCTTTTCTTCTGATGTCATGTATACATTATTTTGTGTTTTACATATTTGTTGACATATTATTTATATGCCATAAAGCTCCCTCGTTGAACATGTACAATTCAATGATTTTTGTACAGAGTTGTGAGCCCATCCCCACAATCTGAGTTTAGAAATTTTTATTACCTCCCCCCAAAAAACTGCCTACCCATTGGCAGCCAGTCCCCCATTAGCCTGCCTCAACCCTGAGTAGCCACTAATTCTCTGTCTTTGAGCTGCCTATTATTCTATACTTTTCATACCAGTAGAATCATAAATCTGTGACTGACTTCCTTCATTGCCATAATGTTTTCAAGGTCATTTGCATTGTAGCATGCAGCCATACTCCTTCTCTTTTACTGCTGAATAATCATCCTTTGTATGAAATGCCATGTTTTACATATTCATCCGTTGGTGGATATTTTGGTGTTTCCAACTTTTAGCTATTAAGAAAATTGCTGCACAATGTCCACAATAGCCAAAGAATGGAAAGAGTCCAGACGAATGGATAAAGAAGATGTGGAGGTTGTGTGTATGTACACACACACACACACACACACACACACACACAGAGTGCAATATTATGCAGCCATCAAAAAGACCGAAATCTTGCCATTTGCAACGTGGATGGAACTAGAAGGTATTATGTTAAGTGAGATAAGTCAATCAGAGAAAAACAATTATCATATGATCTCACTGACATGAGGAATTTGAGAGGCAGGGCCGGGGGGCTGGGGGAAGGGAGAGAAAATTGAAACACGATGGGACCAGGGAAGGAGATAAACCATTAGAGACTGTTCATCTCAGGAGACAAACTGAGGGTTGCTGGGGGGGAAGGGGTAGGGAGAGGGTGGTGAGGTGATGGACACTGGGGAGGGTATGTGCTATGGTGAATGCTGTGAATTGTGTAAGACTGATGATTCACAGACCTGTACCCCTGAAACAAATAATATATTATATATTAATAAAAAGAAAATTGCTCTGGGACACCTAGATGGCTCTGTCGGTTAAGCTCCAACTCTTGATTTTGGCTCAGGTCATGACCCAGAATCGTGAGATGGAGGCCTACATCCAGCTCCATGGGGAGTCTGCTTGAGACTCTCTCTCTCCCCCTCAGTCCTCTAAATAAAATAAAATCTTTTAAAAAGGAAAAAAATTGCTGCTAGGAAAATTTGCATGCAAATTTTTGTGTGGATATATGTTTTTCAGTTCTCCTGGGAATGGAATTTAGCATCCTATGGTAATCACATGTTTAACTATTTGTGGAACAGCCCAACTTTTCTAGAGTGACTACTCCACTTTACAATTTCATCAATAAGGTATGAGGTTCATTTTCTCCACATCCTCATCAAAACTTATTGTCTGCCTTTTTGATGATAGCCATCCTAGTGGATATGAAGTGGTATTTCACTGTGGGCTTGATTTGCACTTCCCTAATCGCTAGTGATATTAAAAGTGTACTTCGTATGTTTTGTATATCTTCTTTGGAGACATGTATGTTTAAATTATTTGCCCATTTAAAAAATTTCATTATTTGTCTTTTTATTATTTAGTTATAGGTGTTCTTTATATACCATTTTACATGATACACAATTTTAGATACAAGTCCCTTATCAGGTATATGATCTGCACGTGTTTCCTACCATTATGTGGTTTGTCTTTTTAAGCTTTCTTAATGATATCATTTGCAGCACAAGTGTTTCTCATTTTGATGAAGTCTCAATTTACACTTCTACTTGTCACCTGTGCTTTTGAGGTCAGATCCAAGCTTCATTGCTAGAGCCAACAATTACAAAGAGTTATTCCTATGTTTTCTTTGAAGAGTTTTATAGTTTTAGCTCTTATATTTAGATGTCTGATTTGCTTTGAGCTAATCTTTTTAATATGATACAGAAAGGAGTCCCACTTCATTCTTTTGCACATTGTCATCCAGGACTATTGAAAACACGATCCTTTCCCTACTGAATTGTCTTGGCACCTTTGTTGAGAATCATTTGACCATAAATGTAAGGGTTTATATCTGGGCTCTCAATTCTAGTCCTTTGATCTATATATGTGTCCCTATGTCCATCCCACACAGTCTTGATTACCACAGCTCTTTAGTAAGATTTGAAATGAAAAAGCATGTTTCCTCTAACATTGTTTTTCCTTTTCAAGACTGTGTTGACTGTGGACTCTTCTGGGTCCTTTGCATTTCTATATGAACTTTAGGATCAGATTGTCAGTCTGTGAAAACACAAGTTGAAATTTTGATAGGACTTCATGTTGTCTGTAGATCACTTTAGAAATTATTGCCTCCTTAACAGTGTATCCATAAACATAGGGTGTCTTTCCATTTTTGGGGGTCTGTTTAATATCTTTTTACAATCTTTTGTAGCTTCCAGTATACAAGTCTTTTATTTAATAGTTAAATTTATACCTAAATATCTCATTATTTTTGATGCTATTGTAAATTGAATTGTTTTCTTAATTTCATTTTTGGATTGCTCATTGCTTATGTATAGAAATATAATTTATTTTTCTCGATGCTAATTGTATATCCTACACTCACACTTAAGTCTTTATCAGTTCCAGTAGCTATTTATATGTGGATTCCATAGGAATATATGCAACTATATTCCATAGCTCATGTCATATCATACACGAATATAGTTTTACCCCTTCCTTTCCTTTTTTTTGATGCTTTTTAATTACTTTCCTTGCCTGTTTGCCTGGCTGGAAACTCTCGCACAATTTTGAAGAGAAGGGGAAAAACAGGACATCCCCAGCTAACATCTGCTATTAGGGGAGAACATGCAGCTGTTCACCATTAAGTAGGATGTCAGCTCTGAGATTTTCATAGATGCCCTTTATCAAGTTGAGAAAATTTATTTCTACTTTTAGTTTGTTGAGTGTTTTTATCATGAAAGTGTTGAATTTTGTCAAAAATTTTTTAAATCTCTTTTGAGATAATTATGAGGGTTTGTCTTTTATCATGTTAATATGGCATATTCTTACATTGATTGGCTTTTGGATATTAAAATAACCTTGCATTCCTTGACAAAAATTGATATTTGGAGCTAAATAATGAGGGCTGGAGAATTTATAATACTATTCTCACCATGTGCTTGCTTCGGCAGCACATATACTAAAATACTATTCTCACCATTTGATATATGTTTGAAATTTTCCATAATAAAAATTTACTAAAAATTGAAGTCTGGTTTTTTGTCTCCTTTTTTCTTTGTTCATTTGTTTTGTTTCTTAAGTTCCACGTATGAGTGAAATCATATGGTATTTGTTTTTCTCTGATTGACTTATTTCACTTGGCATTATACCCTCTAGCTCCATCCACGTTGTTACAAATAGCAAGATCTCATTCTTTTTTATGACTGAGTAATATTCCATTTTGTGTGTGTGTGTGTGTGTGTGTGTGTGTGTGTGTATCACATCTCCTTTATCCATTCATACATGGATAGACACTTGGGCTGTTTTCATATCTTGACCAGCATAAACAATGCTGCAATAATCATAGGGATGCAGAGAAAAAACTGGTGGTTACCAGATGGGAGGTGGGTGAGGGATGGGTGAAGGGGATTATCACAATGAACACTGAGTAATGCATAGAATTATGGAATTCATTATAAGTATACCTGGAACAAATATACACTTGTGTTAATGATACTACAATTGTTTTACCTAATTTTTAAAATAAATAAAGAATAGAAAGTTGTTAGAGAATTAGTGAAATGTAAATAGGAGACTAGGAACATGGGTGGGGAGAGTCGATGTTAACTTTAGGAGAACTACAAGGTGAATGACAAAGAAGATAGTCATAATACACTTGTGGTTCACTGGATAACAATATAAAGTCAAAAGACTATTTGCAAAATATTAAAACATCATATTGGGAGAATGGGTATGAGTGAAGTGAGGATACACAAAGCCCCTAAATTCTCACCTAATATAAAAGTAAATCAAAAAGATAAAAAGTGGATTTAATAGGGTTGCCTAGGTTAAGTGTCTGTCTTTAGCTCAGGTCATGATCTCAGGATCCTGGGATTCAGCCCCGCATCAGACTCCCTGTTCAGTGGAGAACCTGCTTTACTCCCTCTCCCTCTGCCCCTCCCCACCCCCAGCTCATATGTTCTCTCTCTCTCAAATAAAAAAATAAAATCTCTTTTAAAAAATGGATTTGAAAGCAAGGGATATTTATCCCAAAGATACAAATGTAGTGATTTGAAAGGGCATGTGCACCCCAATATTTATAGCAGCAATGTCCACAATAGCCAAACTGTGTAAAGAGTTAGTTGTCCATCGGCAGATGAATGAATAAAGATGTGAGATAGAGATATATATATATGGAATATTATGCAGCCATCAAAAAGTGAATCTTGCCATTTGCAATGATGTGAATGGAAATAGAGGGTATTATGCTAAGTGAAATAAGTCAATCAGAGAAAAAACAATTATCATATGAGCTCTCCAATACGAGGAATTTGAGAAACAAGACAGAGGATCATAGGGGAAGGGAAGGAAAAAGGAAACAAGATGAAACCAGATAGGGAGACAAACCATAAGAGACTGTTAATCTCAGGAAACAAATGAGGGTTGCTGGGGGGGGAAAGGGGGATAGGGCGGCTGGGTGAAGGATACTGGGTGGGTATGTGCTATGATGAGTGCTGTGAATTGTGTAAGACTGATGACAGGCCTGAATTCCTGAAACAAATAATACAATATATGCTCCCTAAAAAAAAGAAATATACACTAAATTTATCATTTTTTAAAAAATGGATTTGACAAGTCAGCATATTATTTAGAAATATGAAGGTAAATACCAGAAGAAAAAAATTATTAAAGTGTTTAAAGTCATTGCCTTTGGAGAAAAGACCTAGGGTCAGAAAAGTAGAGCAAGGGATTTATGTTTTTCTTTTATAATACTTTAAAACTAAAGCAAATAAGTGGTACATTTACATAATGAATAGGAATCCAAAGATACCAGAGATATTGCTCTAATACATGTAGTTAAAGACTGAATCATGCCACCCAAATTCATATGTGAAAGCCTTCTCTCACAACATGACTATATTTGGAGATGAGGCCTATACGGAAGTAAGGTTAAAAGCGATCATAAAGGTGGAACCCTAACCCAGGAGGATTGGTGTCCTTAGAACAAGAGGAAGAGACCAAGCTCGTTATCCTTCTCTCTACATGCATGCACCAAGGAAAGACCAGGTGAGGACATAGTGACAATGTGGCTGTCTGCAAGCCAGAAGGAGTGCCCTCATCAGAAACCAAACCAGTCAGAACCTTGAGCTTGAACTTCTGGCCTCCAGAACTGTGAGAAAATCTATTTCTGTTGTTAAGGCCACTCAGGTGGTGGTGTTTTGTTATGACAGCCAGAGCTGACTAATACACATGTCAACACAATACTATGTTAAAGTTATATTTTTAAGATCTATAATTATTGTCCATTTTTTGTTGTATTTACTAAATCTACTGATCTTGAATAACAAATATCAATAGAAAACATCAATAATTGATAGATTAGTAAGACTCATTTCTCACTACCGTAAGTGAAAGGATTTTTGTGACTATTTTTCCTTCTATTTCATTATACAATACTATATTAGTTGGGGTTCCCCAGAGAAACAGAACTAAGAACTCCCATGATCTGCTTTCTGCAAACCAAAGGATCAGGAAAGCCAGTGGTATAAGCTCTAGATAACATAAAATTAATGTTCATAATTACTATATGTAAAAATAACTTGTGAACTTAGCAGTTCTAATCAAGACACCTAAATACTTCCACATCCTATATTTCATGGGGTAAGCCTGGATAAACTGAAAGCAACCCACTAAGCGCTGTAACTTGATTTTTCTCTTCCAACGTGCCTTACTATTTATGTTGTGTGGTATGATGTTTTCACAGCATTCTATATTAGAAATAAATTCTTAATGCAGGCACTTAATCCAGATTTTTTTTTACTAACACTAACCTAATTTCATTGGTTGGATATAAATATATTAGTTAGAAATACATCTTAGAAAAAATGATATACTACTAATCTTTTATTTCAAGGTAGTAAATTCTATAAGCAAAATGTTCTATGCAAAAATCTCATGATTTCTGCAGTTAACTTCATCCTGTCTGAGAAGGCAAGGTGGTGAATAGGAGCACAGGGCTTGGAGGCAAAGTGCCGGGTTTCAAGAGTTCCTCCACTGATTACTAACTACATCACTCTGGGTAAGTTAGTTATCCCTATTGCACATCAGTGCCCACATCTATTAAATGGTGTGGGAACACCGTAAGTTGGCTAACCCATCAGCCATTCCACCTTCTTCTCTCCTGCTCCTCCCATTCCAGATGTTTGAAGGACAGACACCTTGCCAATCTTCCTCAAAGCTAGGCGTGACCAGGCTATGGTCAGTCTTATTCTTCTTCCTGGTGAGTGAAGAATAAGACAAGGAAGGCTGCTAGAGGCCACCTGAGAAGGCTTATGAATTTTATGAAAAAGAAAAGAGAACCTTCTTGGACCACTTTCCTCCTTTTTCCTGACTGGAAAGTACATGTGTTGCCTGGAACTGTGGCAACCATATTGTTACCCTGAGGCAACAATTATGCAAAGAATGGTAGATTTAAAAACAGAAGGAAATGGGTTAGTTCTTGTTAATAAACTATCCCTGATTTATCCAGACTTTTTGTTACATGAGAGAAAGAAGCCCTCATTAGTATAATGTCTGTTACATGTACTGACTCACTCCATGTTTTCAAGTAAAAATAGTAACCTCATAAGATTAAATCAAATGATATAGGTAAGAGACTGACTCCGCATAGTGTCTGGTACATAGGTTATATATGAAAAATATTAGATATATTTTCCACTCCAAATGTGTAATTATAAACTAGTTCCCTCTCCTTAAGAAGATTAACACCAATGTCACCCAGTCAAATAATTGTGGCTACAAATCATTTCTGAGGGATATACTCAATTCTAGATATAAAATTAATATTTTAGAGCTAAAACAATAGTATCTAGATCATTCCTGTTGCTGCTTTCTTAATTAGTGAAAGCAATTTAAAATGCAGTTTATCCAGAATATTGAAGTTTCTGTTAGTTTTGTTGCTTGAATCCTTCTTGGTAAGTTGGACAAAAATAGGTGTTTGGTTTTTCGTTTGTATTTTGATCAACTTTGCTAAACATTATGCTCACTATTTCTCAGCAGTGCTGTTGTTGGCCTGTCAAGAGTATTCTTTCCTTTGTGGGCCTCTTTTGAGAACTGGCTATCCCTTCTTGGCTCTTTTTCTCACCCCAGTGGATTACCAGGTCACACTCCTTTGAGAGACCCTTCCGTTTCCCCTTCAGTCTTGACCGTCATTAACTTCCCCAAGGAAAAGGATCCGTTCATTAAGGCTGAGCTGCCTGACATCAGGATATGTATTATTCAGTGTATAGCTGAAGCACTCAGCGATGTATTGTTCCAGTTACTTTGTGTGCCTGTAGGTGCGACGTTACCCATTGCACAGCTGGGTGGTCATATAAGTCTAGTGGAGAAAAGATTGAGGTTAACTGCAAGTCCCACCACATAGGGTCTCTCAGTGAAGATTCTTTTTAGCTGCTTATAAACTTATAAACATGGGAAACAATGAATGAGCCGACCTTATGGCCATACTGATAACAAATGATATACCGGGTTCTAGAAAGAATCTTCCTTTTGTAAGAGCACTGCTTGCTAATCACCACCAATGGTTTTCAGTGTCTTGTTTGTAGACAAAAGCATGACTTTTACTACTTCTCTCTCTCTCCTATTTTTTTAGAGAGAGAGAGAACATGCATGTGTATGAGTGGGGGTGAGGAGCGGGGAGAAGCAGAGGGAGGGGAAGAGAGAGTCTTAAGCAGATTCCATGCCCAGCACAGAGCTGGTATGGGGCTCAATCTCATGACCCTAAGATCATGACCAGAGCCAAAACCAAGAGTTGGAGACTTAACCAACAGGGCCACCCAGGTGCCCCACTTCTTCTCTTAAAACCAAAGTGGATGCCAGATTCAGAGCTGCTCTGAAAAGTTTAATAGTTTATATTTATTTTAGTGCAGTTTAAGATTACAATATGATACAGTTCCCGAAAAATGGAATATAATTTTTCACAAAGTTTGGATCTGAGGTAGTCTATAAAACAATAGCAACATACTTCCCGCACTAAGCATAATCAGAACGTCTCTACATATGGTGGTATAATGTAATCTTATTGTAAACTAAAAATTCATGTTGAATATTGGACATTGTCCAGTGTTTAATTCATATGATTCATTCTGAGTTTCTGACTGAAATCATTCTCTCTGGCCTTGCCTATTTCTTCTGGGACCCATAAACTATGCAGCTGACTTAATTTCATGACTACATTATTTCTGCTTCCTTTCCTAGAAAAGGAGAAATCATTCAGATCAGCTTTCAAACTGCCTTATAGACAATGACTGAAATATTTTTAAAGGAACTCTTTTGTTCTGAAACTGCTCTAATACAGTAGCCACTAGTCATATGTGGGTCTTTGAAAGATGAAATGCGGTTATTTTATTTTATTTTTAAGATTATTTATTTATTTATTTGACAGACAGAGATCACAAGTAGGCAAGAGGCAGGCAGAGAGGGGCGGGGGGAAGCAGACTCCTTGCTGAGCAGAGAGCCCAATGCAGGGCTCGATCCAGGGCTCGATCCGGGGCTCGATCCCAGGATCCTGGGATAATGACCTGAGCCGAAGGCAGAGGCTTTTACCCACTGAGTCACCTAGGCACCCTGAAATGTGGTTATTTTAAATTCAGATACACTATGGCATATAAAATACATACTAGATTTCAAAGACATATGAAAAAAATACAATAACACATCTCCTTAGAACTTTTTATAATGATTACATGCTGAAATTTCAAAATTGTGAATATTCTAGCTTAAGTAAAATATATTATTGATAAAATATATTCATATGTTCTTTCATATTTTTTAAAGATTTTATTTATTTATTTGACAGCGAGAGAGGGAACACAAGCAGGGCATGTGGCAGAGGGAAAAGCAGGCTTCCTGCTGAGCAGGGAACCCTATGTGGGGATCGATCCCCGGACCCCAGGATCATGACCTGAGCCAAAGGCAGATGCTTAACGACTGAGCCACCTAGGCACACCGATAAAATATATTCTTAAAATTAATTTCACCTATTTCTTTTTCTTTTTTAAGGATTTTGTTGATTTATTTGTCAGAGGGAGACGAGACAGCAAGCACAATTAGGGTGAGTGTCAGGCAGAGGGAGAAGCAGGCTCCCTGCTGAGCGAGGAACCTGATTCAGGACTTGATTTCAGGACCCTGGGATCATGACCTGAGCCAAAGACAGACATTTAGCTGACTGAGCCACCCAGGTGTCCCTAATCTCACCTATTTCTATTTACTTTCTATAATGTGCCTACTAGAAAATTTTTTAATTATTTGGAAGGATCTTATTTGTGGCTTATATTACATTTTTATTATACAGAGCAACTCTAAAGAGACATTCTGTTAAGTCCTAAAATTAACTCTAAATGCCTTCAGGAATAAAGTGCCAAGTAAGAAGCTTCTCTGAACTTCAATTCCTAAAAGTCAGCAAGCATGATAAATACGCCTTCTCTCTTCAAAAATACTCACTCTTCACCTCCAGTTACATATTACTTGGGGGCTATTAAGCTCCTTTTTAAAAATGTGAATTGACGGGGCGCCTGGGTGGCTCAGTGGGTTAAAGCCTCTGCCTTCGGCTCAGGTCATGATCCCGGGGTCCTGGGATCGAGCCCCGCATCGGGCTCTCTGCTCAGCAGAGAGCCCGCTTCCTCCTTCCTCTCTGCCTGCCTCTCTGCCTACTTGTGACCTCTGTCTGTCAAATAAATAAATAAATCTTTAAAAAAAAAAATGTGAATTGACGAAGATTAGACCTAGGTCATTCCCATCTTAGTATCAGTTATAAAATCAGATAATTAGCTTGCTCCTAAAACCTGGCAAAGATAAATGAACCTTCAGGGAACTATGGAACTTTTTTTCATAATATTTGTGAATTACAAACTAAATTAAAATCTCTCCTCTTAAAGAGTTGAACATGTGTGAAAGTTCTGTTAACCCCTTAGAGAGGCTAAACATTCATAAGCCTTGAAATAAGTGCAGGGTATAAAATTACTGCATTTTTACAAAACAAAACTTAAAACTGACTTTGAGAACTGCATAAAATATTGAAAGCCAGGTTTCTTGCTGTCAGAAAGAAATTACAAATGAGCAAAAGGAGAAGGCTAGAATGAATCTCATGGTGCTGGGCTGGAATCAGAAATGTCAGTATAAATCATGTTTGTTTGTTTTGCTACACACACACACAGGTAAAAATATAGATAAGTGTATATACATGAGTTGGTATACATGTACATTTTTTTTTTAGCTCTGTTGGCTAGGAGGGCATAGATGAACATACTTAGTGCCCAGCTCTTGGTTTTAAAACTTAAAATATTATCTTCCAATAAAAAGAACCGGGACTCCATGATGAAATGGTTGATGCCAGGGCTGTGTAGGGAAAATATAAACTGAGCCTGGAGCACCTTGTAGTGCTAAGAAAGTAAGGAAGTGCTAAAAAAAAACCAAAAGTATGGACACATATCAAAGGGACACAGGAACCAGTCTGAAAGAGCTCCCAGTGGCCAAAACTGGAACAATTTGAGCAACTAAATAAATAACAGTAATACTGGATTATAAACTAAAGAATAAAATAGATACCCATGAGTTCCATGCATGAACTTAAAACTGGGAGAGAAGAAGCGACTCTTCCATATAGAAGACTGTATGTTCCATACAGTTAACCTATTTGTTAGGAGTGCGGGAAATAAGAATCACTGTCAGAACACCAAAGCTAGTAATTGCTGTAAGCAAAATCAAATGAGGAATATGAAAATTAGTGTCCAAAGTTCAAGAAGGGGCAGGATATTGCATAGCTGAAAATGTCTCTCCCAAGAATATTTGTTGGCTGCAAGGAATGATAGTAACTCTGCATTGGAGAAACCTGTCAGAAACCACCATAACCAGGGAGCCAAGGCTGGTATCAATCCGGTGCTGGGTACCCCTCATTGGGTGCTCTGGGAAGGGCCCTGCAGCCTTGTGGTATCCTTCCCCCAAAATCCATGAACTATTTAACCACGAGAAAACATCCAACCCAAACGGAGGGACAAGTCACAGAATAACGATG
Source organism: Mustela lutreola (assembly GCF_030435805.1). Taxonomy (NCBI): domain Eukaryota; kingdom Metazoa; phylum Chordata; class Mammalia; order Carnivora; family Mustelidae; genus Mustela; species Mustela lutreola. Next base: position 57,264,532 of record NC_081298.1, on the reverse strand, counting down.
GCCAAGATCGTGAACTGAATCTGAATTAGACAGGAGACTGGAGGAAAGGCTGGTGGAATCTGACCAAGGTAAAAACTGACAAATCTTTTAGAATATGTCCTAGTTGTGGGGGGTCCCTGGGTGGCACAGCCCATTAGGCGTTGGCCTCTTGGTTTTGGCTGGGGTGGGGTCATGACCTCAGAGTTGTGAAATCAAGCCCCACTCCGCAGCTGATGTGAGCCTGCTTGAGATTCTCTCTCTATCCCCATCTATCCCTCTTCCCTCATGTGCGTGCTCACTCTGTCTGTCTCTCTCTCTCTCTCAAATAAAAAAATCTTCAAAGTGCCCGAGTGGCTCAATCTTTTAAGTATCTGACTCTTGGTCTGACTCTTGATTCTGGCTCAGGTCGAGGTCCCTGGGTTGCGGGGACCAAGCCCCACATTAGGCTCGACACTCAGGTGGAGTCTGCTATCCTTCTCCTTCTCCTCCTCCTCCCATTCACTCTCTCTCTTTCTCTCTCTCTCTCTCAAATAAAGGGATAAATAAAATCTTTAAACATAAATAAATAAATAAATAATAAATCTTTTAAAAGGAAAAAGAATATGTCCTGGTTGCAAAAAGATAAATATAACCTTCCAATGGAGGGATACCTTTATTCTGTGATCTGAACCCCTCTACGAGTGGGGTTGTAGACATTACGTGCCTGGAAAAAATAGTATTATCTGTGAAGAATCCTTGCCAAAAATGTTTGATATAAGTATATGCAAATCTTCAGATTACAATTCCAGTTTACTGGAAATAAACAAGAGAACAGCTAAAGAAAGAACACCATCAGGAAGCAATCCAAAAAACACAGAAATTGAAAAAATTGGTCTTAGACAACTGGTTGACTATCTCCAATAAGTTCAAGATCAAGACAGAAAATGGGAGCTAGGGGGCGCCTGGGTGGCTCAGTGGGCTAAGCCTCTGCCTTCAGCTCAGGTCATGATCCCAGGGTCCTGGAATGGAGCCCCACATAGGGCTCTCTGCTCAGCAGGGAGCCTGCTTCCCCCTCTCTCTCTCTGCCTGCTGCTCTGCCTACTTGTGATTTCTCTTTGTGTCAAATAAATAAATAAAATCTTTGAAAGAAAATGGGAGCAAGTACTGTGCTTGATTTTTAAAATGTTTAGAAACAAAACAATGAAGTGCAAATCGTTCTCCTTAATTAGACCCCAATTTAAACAAACCAGCTGTAAAAGGCATTCTGGGGTCAACAGAGAAAATATGAAAGTCGTCCAACTTTTAGGTAACATCAAGAAACAACTGTCAGTTTTGTGAGGTGTGAGAATTGCATTGTGATTATGTGGTAAAATAATTTTCTTTTTCAAAAATATACATTCTGAGGGGCACCTGGGTGGCTCAGTGGGTTAAAGCCTCTGCCTTTGGCTCATGTCATGATCCCAGGGTCCTGGGATCGAGCCCCGCATCAGGCTCTCTGCCCAGCAGGGAGCCTGCTTCCCCCACCCCCCCCCTTCTCTCTGCCTACTTGTGATCTCTGTCAAATAAATAAATAAATAAAATCTTTAATATATATATATATATATATATATATATATATATATATATACATTCTGAGTAATTTAGGGGTGAAAAGTTTAAAGTAAATTACTTGAAAAATAAACAAACCAGCAAGAGTTAGGTAGATGCCACCCAAGATGTTCTCTCTACTCTCTTCTTCCATTCCTGTTAATATCACTTGCTAAATTACTAAAACAGAATTCTACCTTTTCTCCTTGACCCTAGATTTCCTACTCTCAAACCACATACATATAAATATTGCCTTTGAGTTTTTCTCTATTTAAAATCATCCCTATCTACATTATACATTTATAACTGCAGAGTTGGGTGGGTTTTTTTTTCTTTTTTTCCATAGAAAATTCAGCATTCTCTGATATTCAGGACTCAACTTGGCTCATTTAATTTCATACCTTTTCCTTTAGCTGTTTATATCCGGAATATGCCACTGTCTTTCTACCTGTTCAATTTTTTTAAATTGTGGTAAAATACACATAAAATAAACTACTAGTTAGGATAGTAGTGAAGTTAGGAGTGAAGTTCAGTGAAATTAGGTATATTCATGCACTGCAACCATCACCACTGTTCACTTCCAGAATTCTTTCATCTTACAAAATGGAAACTATCCCTGTAAAAACTTTCTCCTCACCCTCCATCCATGCAGCCCCTGGTAACCACCACTCTATTTTCTATCTCTATGAATTTGACCTACTCTAGGGACCTCATGTGAGTGGAATCAAACAGTTTCAGTGTTTTTAAGATTCTGCCTGTTCAACTTTTAAACCAAATCCTGGACTTCCAGGAAGTCAGCCCTGAAAACCACCTAACCTTATTTCATTTGTTTTTGATCCCGCCTCAACTTTTCTGACTTTTCCAAACATTTTAAACCCTCAAGTAATTTCTTTATGTATTACTCTGTCTTACTTATCTCTCTCTCCATTTGGATTATTAGATCTTTCTAAAAAGCATTTATACATAAACATTTATTTGTTTGTTTTTAAACTAAGCTATATACCCAATATGAGGCTTGAACTCAACCCCTGAGATCAAAAGTTGCATGCTCTATTGACTGAGTCAGACAAGTGTCCCAATTATTAGATCTTTGACTCATAAACTTTCACTTTTCTTGTATTTACATCCATCTACCTTACTGCATCCTGGATGCCCCACAAACTCCTCAAATGAGGCAAATATGAAACTGAGTGTATCATCTGCCTGCTACTTCCTCTCCACCTTCTCGATTGCTCTCCTTTACATTATGTCTACACCATGCACTAGTTTGGACTAGTCAGGAGCCCAGAATTCATTCAACATTCTTCTACTCTTCCACTGGACTCCATACTCATGTTCATTCCATCCCATCAATATCTTGCCAACCACTCTCCCCAGTGTCACCCCTACTCCCATGTATCAGCAGACCTCACTTGGATTTCTGTAATTGCCTCCAACAGCTCTCCCAGCTCACTTTCCACATTCATCTTGTACACTTGGGAACTATGGGGCATTCTTCTCAGACAAAAACTTAACTGAGCATATAGAATATCTGAATTAATAAATTTGATCTAAGGGACATATATGGAGGGTTGCATCAAATAATTAGAATATACCTTTTTTCTCAAGAAATAGAGGACATAATTTTGGAATATTTACAAAAATTTATCATGTCAATAAAAAAACAACAAATTTTAAAGAATAAACATTATTCAAAGCTAGATCTCTATTACTCAGATTAGAAATAAAGAATAAGACAAATTAAACAACCCAGGAAAAATAGATAAATTCCTAGAAACACATGACTTATTAAGATGAATGATAAGGAAAAGGAAAATCTGAATAGACCAATTTACTCATAAGGAAATGGAATCAGTAGTAATAAAATTCCCAACAACCCATAGCTCAGAACCAGAGAGTTTCACTGATGAATTCCACCAGATATTTAAAAAAAAAAAAAAAGAATAACCAATCTTCTCAAACTCTTGCAAAAATAAAAGAGGAGAGAACTCTTTCAAACTCATTTTACACAACCAGCATTAATTACCCTGATATCAAAATCAGACAAAGATACCACAAGAAAAGAAAATTACAGATCAAATCTCTGATAAACATAGATACAAAAATCCTCAATAGAACATCAGTAAATTGAATTCAACAATACATTAAAAAATAACACACCATGAACAAGTGGTATTCCAGGGATTCAAAGATGGTTCATCATAGGCAAATCAATGAATGTGATATACCACATTAATAACACAAAGGATAAAAATCAGATGGTAAGGGGCGCCTGGGTGGCTCAGTGGGTTAAGCCTCTGCCTTTGGCTCGGGTCATGATCCCAGGGTCCTGGGATCGAGCCCCACGTCGGGCTCTCTGCTCAGCAGGGATCCTGCTTCTCCCTCTCCCTCTGCCTGCCTCTCTGCCTGTTTGTGATCTCTCTCTCTATCAAATAAATAAATAAAATATTTTTTAAAAAATGAGATGGTAATCTTGGGGCACCTGACTGGCTCAGTGAGTAGAGCATGGGACTTGATCTCACCGCTGTAGGTTCCAACATCACATTGGATGTAGAGATTAATTTTTTAATTTATATATTTATTTGAATGAGAGAGAGAAAGCAGCCGGGAGAGGAAGAGAAAATCTGAGGCAGACTCCATGCTGAGCACAAAGCCTGACCTGGGACGTGATCTCACAACCACAGGATCATGATGTGAGCCAAAAACAAGAATCAGACACTTTACCAACTAAGCCACCCAGGCACCCCTGTGTGTAGAGATTACTAAGCAATAAAACCTTTTTTTAAAAAATCATATGGTAATCTTAATTCATGCAGCAAAGACAAAATTGACAAACTGACAAAGTTGACAAAGTTCAACACCCATTTATGATAAAAACACTAAAGAAAATAGGTATACAAGGAACAAACTTCAACATGATAAAAACCATATAGGACAAGCCCTCAGCTAACATCATACTCAATGGTGAAAAGCTAAAAGCTTTTCCTCTGAGATCAGGAACAAGACAAGAATGGCAACTCTTGAGGCCCCTGAGTGGCTCAGTTTGTTAAAGCCTCTGCCTTCAGCTCAGGTAATGATCCTGGTGTTCTGGGATCAAGCCCTACATAGGGCTGTCTGCTCAGTGGGGGGGCCTGCGTCCCTTTCTCTCTGCCTGCCTCTCTGCCTACTTGTGATCTCTCTCTGTCAAATAAATAAACAAAACCTTTAAAAAAAAAAAAAAAGAAGAATGACAACTCTTGGAATACCTGGGTGGTACAGTGGTTCAGTCATTAAGCGTCTGTCTGCCTTTGGCTCAGGTGATGGTCTCGTGGTCCTGGGATCAAGCCCTGCATCAGGCTCCCTGCTCTGGGGGAAGCCTGCTCTCCCTTTGCCACTCCCTGTGCTTTCTCTCTCTCTCTGTCAAATAAATAATAAAATAAAGTCTAAAAAAAAAAATTGACTGCTCTTACCAGTTTTATTCAACATAGTACTGAAAGTCCTAGCCACAACAATTAGGTAATAAATAAAAATAGAACACGTCCAAATTGGAAAGAAAGAAGTAAAACTCAGCATTTGCAAACAACTCTATATTATTATATAGAAAACCCTAAAGACTACCTAGAAGCTATTTAAAACTAATGTACAAATTCAGTGAAATTTCAGGATACAAAACCAATATACAAATATCTGTTTTGTTTTTATTCACAAATAGCAAACTATCAGAAAGAGAAATTAAGGGGAAAACCCTATTTAGAATTACATCATAAAGAAAAAAATACCTAGGAATACATTTAACCAAAGAAGCGAAAGACTTGCACACTTAAAACTATGAGACATTGATGAAAGAAATTGGAGAAGACATAAAGAAACACAAAAGAAATTCCATGCTCATAGATTAAAACACATTAGATTCCCAGAAGAAAATACAGGCAGTAAGCTCTTTGATATCAGTCTTAGTGATGATTTTTTTTTTTAATCTGACACGAAAAGTAAAGACAGCAAAAGCAAAAATAATCAGGTGGGACTATATCAAATTCAGTCTTCTTCACAGCAAGGAAAAACCATCAACAGAACGAAAAGGCAAACTACAAAATGAGAAAAAGTATTTGCAAATCATGTTTCTGATAAAGGCCTAAAATCCAAAATATATAAAGACCTTATACTACTCAATAGCAAATAAACAAGAAAACAATTTTAAAATGGACCAAAGAGGGGTCCCTGGGTGGCTCAGTGGGTTAAGCCTCTGCCTCCGGCTCAGGTCATGATCCCAGGGTCCTGGGATCAAGCCCCACATCAGGCTCTCTGCTCAGCAGGGAGCCTGCTTCCCCTCTTTCTCTGCCTGCCTCTCTGCCTACTTATGTTCTCCCTCGCTGTCAAATAAATTAATTAAAAAAAAAAAAACCACCAAATCTTAAAATGGGCCAAAGATCTAAATAGGCATTTTTCTGAAGACATAGAGATGGACAACAGGTACAGAAAAAGATATACCACATCACTAATCATCAGAGAAAGGCAAATCAAATCCACAAGAACCTATCACCTCTCATCACCTAGAATTGCGATTTCCAAACAAACAAGAAAACAAGTGTTAGGGAGGTTATGTAGAAAAGGGAGCCCTTGTGCACTGTTGGTGGGAATGCAAATTGGTGCAGCCACTGTAAAAAACAGTATGGGAAGTTCCTCAAAAAATTAAAAATAGAACTCCCATATGATTCAGCAATTCCACTTCTGAGTATTCAGTCGAAAAAATGAAAACACCCAATGGTATGTGCACCATCACATTCACCGCTGCCATTTACAGTAGCCAAGATATGGAACCAACTTAAGTGCCCACCAAAGAATGAATAGATTAATTAAAAAAAAAAAAAAACTGTCTCTCTCTCTCACACACACACACACACACATACACACTGGAATATTATCCAGCCATAGAAATGAATGAAATCTTGTCTTTTGTGACATGGACAGAACCAAGGGCACGATGCTAAGTGAAATAAGACAGACAGAAGGAGACAAATACTGGATGATCTCACTTACATGTGGAATTAAAACCAAAATGAAACAAACCAAGCTCATAGAGACAGACAACAGTTTGGGGGTTACCATAGGCAACGTATTTTAGAAAGGTTTATTAAATTTATTTTATAAACTATTAAGTTTATTATTATTGTAATAAAATAATCTCTCGTTACTGTGGGGATATGTAAAAGCTTTGCTTTTTATATGTTTATTTTACAATTGAGTATCATGCTGAAGTTTCGAAAGAATGCTAGTTTTCCAATTAATTACATCATCTACAAGTGGTTATATTTTTTCTCCTTTCCCAAAGTTACACTTCCTCAGTGGACTCCTTAATTTTATTCCTCACTTTAAACACATACATAGTGCATCATAGTAAATTTATTATTGATTTCATATTCCTTTAAGCATACTGTAATAAGCTTTATCAGGGTTGTAAGTTGAATTATAATATTTTTAGACATTTATTAAGATGATTGTACAGCTTTCTTCCTTTGCAAATAGAATAAAATATATATTTCTTACCAGAAAGCCAAACTTGTATTTCTAGACTGCATGCTAGCTTCCTTGATCATGGATTAATGTTCCTGTGATATACATGTGTTATTGATTTAGTCATAATTCTTTAAGATTTTTTAATCTACTTAATTCTTTCTTACTTTCTTTGACAATTTTTGGTCCTAGGGTCATGCTAACTGTATAAAATGAATTAGGATACTTTTTCTACACCCTGGGACAGCTTACATGGCTTTAAGTATTTCCGCCTTGAAATGTTAAAACAATTCTCCTGGTGACGCCTGGGTGGCTTAGTTGGTTAAGTGTCCGTCTTCAGCTCAGGTCATGATCCCAGGGTCCTGGGATCAAGCCCTGCACTCTGGGCTCCCTGCTCAGCAGGGGTCTGCTTCTCCTTCTTCCTCTGTGTTTTCGCTCTCATAAATAAATAAAATCGTAAAAAAAAATTATCCTAGACTTTACTTACCAACTCCTCCATCTGTACCTCAATCTCAGGGCCCCATTATTTCTCGGTTTTTAACATCAGTTAATACAATTCACCCAAATACCACTAAATTATTGCGGTTCCCAGTGTTCATCCTTTTGAAGAATTTAACATTTCACCCCATTTAATAAAGAGATTTACAACAATTATTTAAATTTATTTATGTTTAAATGCTTTCAGTTCCACTACAGTCTTTTGGTATGAGGTGGATTTAATAATCCCAACTTTCTTTCGTGTCTAAACGGGTTGGAATCATCTAAGTACCTTCTTTTCTCAAGAAATGGTATAATTTCTGAACACTTGCATATCTGAAAATGTCTTTCTTTCACCTATAAAGGCATCTTCATGAGGTATAAATTCTTGGATTAAAAACTTCCTTCTCGGGGCACCTGGGTGGCTCAGTGGGTTAAAGCCTCTGCTTTCGGCTCGGGTCGTGATCCCGGGGTCCTGGGATCAAGCCCCGCATCGGGCTCTCTGCTCAGCAGGGAGCCTGCTTCCCCCCTCTCTCTCTGCCTGCCTTTCTGTCTACTTGTGATCTCTCTCTGTCAAGTGGATAGATAAAATCTTTAAAAAAAAAAAAAAAAACTTCCTTCTCTAAAATGCAATGGGGTAGTTTCCTATCAACACCTGGCACGGCACAAGGCTGGCTTGGTTTTTCTTCTCTTACAGGTTACTGGCTTTTGTTTGTTCTTGCCTTTATCCTCATAATTTAATACTTTAAATTATAATTTGTGTCTAAATTACAGGATGTGTCTAATTATAGAATGCTTTTCTCAGTGATTTTTCTGGAACATGATGAGTTCTTTCAATCTCTACATGCAGATCTTTCTTTGGTCCCCCCAAATCTTTATTCATTCTATCTTTGAACAATGCTTCTGCTCTGCCTGTTCTGTTCTCTTTCAGAAACATCAAACACTCCATGGTAAAGTGCCAACCTTTGTTCTACCTTCGACTATCCACTCTCTTGTCGGTACCATCTTCAGGTGCTCTGCATTCTGAGAGCTGCTTTTTGTGTGTGTGTGACACTGATTCTATCTTCTGAAGTGTCTGCTGTGCATTTTTGCTTCTGCGTACTTCAGTTCCTAGAAGTGTCACCATGCTCACCTTAGCCTGTTCTCTCTTTATGGCTTTCTGTTTCTGCTTCACAAGTAGCATATTTTCTTATATTCTTTTGAAGAGACCAAAAGTTTCCTGAAAATTTCTCCCAGTTTCTGGAAATGAGATTATATAGTTACAGAGCATAATTTTATAAGTGTTTAGGACCATGTTCCTTCTCTTTGTTTTGCAGTATTTTGCCCAAGTCCCACCAAACTTCTGCCTCACCCAGACTTGTGGCTACTTCACTCATCTTTGCTGTAGCAAGAGATATCCCTGTCTAAGATTTTTTTTGCCTATTTTCAGATTTGTTTGTTTGTATTTTTTAACTTTTGTTGTGCATATATATTTTGGTGATAATTATTTTAAAAAATAAAACAGAAAAAAATTCTGTCTTTAAGTACTCTGTGAACAGCACAATTAAAAAATCACTTTTTGTGAATCTAGGATCTATACAAAAGTTATAATATGAAGATGGCAAGTTAAAAGTTATGGACTTTTGCTTCTGAAAGGGGAAATTGCTAATGTATAAGAAAGAATGACAACACGAGGGGTGGCTCAGTGGGTTGAGCCGCTGCCTTCAGCTTAGGTCATGATCTCAGGGTCCTGGGATCGAGTCCCGCATCAGGCTCTCTGCTCAGCAGGGAGCCTGCTTCCCTCTCTCTCTCTGCCTGCCTCTCCATCTACTTGTGATTTCTCTCTGTCAAATAAATAAATAAAATCTTAAAAAAAAAATGACAACACGATCTGATCCTCTTTCCCACACAAACACCGATTTTATTCCAAATAATCACATAATTTAAAAAAATTTCCTAAAACACTCTTACAAAAAGTAACCCCACTGTCATTAATTCTGGAAATTCCATTTTCTACATTAGTAGTACTTACTAAGTACTACTACTGATTCAGTTCAACTTAGTATATACTAAGTAACTTAGTTACTTTTGGACTGATTAGAATTTTTGGACTGATTCAGTTCAACTTAGTACGTACTGAGTAACTTAGTACGTACTAAGTTGAACTGAATCAGTCCAAAAATTCCACAGCTTCTAGAGATTTCATTTTAAAAGTTAAAAAAAAAAAAATCTAGGGGCACCTGAGTGGCTCAGTGGGTTAAAGCCTCTGCTTTCTTTCTTTCTTTCTTTTTTTTTTTTTTTTAAAGATTTTATTTATTTATTTGACAGAGAACACAAGTAGGAAGAGAGGCAGGCAGAGAAAGAGAGAGAGAAGCAGGCTCTGCACTGAGCAGAGAGCCCGATGCGGGCCTTGATCCCAGGACCCTGGGATCATGACCTGGGCCGAAGGCAGAGGCTTTAACCCGCTGAGCCACCCAGGCGCCCTAAGCCTCTGCTTTCGGCTCAGGTCATGATCCCAGGGTTCTGGGATCGAGCCCCACATCGGGCTCTCTGCTCAGCAGGGAGCCTGCTTTCCCCTCTCTCTCTCTGCCTGCCTCTCTGCCTACTTGCGATCTCTGTCTGTCAAATAAATAAATAAAATCTTTTTTAAAAATCTACTTTTCATGATAAATGATGCTACTGATAACTTGACTTGGTAGACTTTTAGTTACTTTGGTAATTTTCACAATCTTACAAAATAAGCAACACACATATGATATACATAAAATAATAATAAGCCAGTCTAATGGCTTGCATTGGAGGCCAAGGAGTTGCATTTTTGTCAAACCCAAATTGAAAAAAGTTTAATTTAGGTTAATACAGAGAAAGGCATGCTCTGGATGTGTTGTCCTTTGTAATTCTTGAAGCATTAGATGAATAGCAGGAAGTTCAAAGAGCTTCTTACTACTCCCCTAAGAGAATAAGTACATTAACCTAGTCACACACTACACTTCAGTCGTACACTACACCTTACCAGAAATCTTGTGTTTGAAAGAATGGGGGAAGGTCATTTCTTCAATAAGTTCATAACAGTGGGTTTAAATAATTAGCAATAAGAAATTTTGTTGGGGTAGAAATTTTTTAACACTAAATATGAGAATTTTATTTAAAATAACAAGTGTTGGCAAGGATGTTGAGAAACAGGAACACTCTTGTACTATTGGTGGGAATGCAAATTGGTGCAAACTGGTGCAGCCACTGTGGAAAAGAGGATGGAGGTTCATCAAAAAATTAAAAAGGGAACTACCATATGATGTAGTAATTCTCTTGTTGAGTGTTTACCCAAAGGAAATGAAAACACTAATCTGAAAAGATATGTATACCCCTATGTTTATTGCAGCATGATGTATAACCAAGATATGAAAGCAACCCAAGTAGTCATCAAGAGATGAATGGATAAATAAAGAATATATGATATATATGGCACAGTGGAATTGTATGTGTGTGTACACACACACACACACACACACACACATTACTTAGCCATATTACTTAGCCATAAAAAAGAATGGGATATTGCCATGTACGACAACCTGGATGGACCCAAAGGGTATACCATATAATTTCACTCATATGCGGTATTATGAAACAAAGTAAATAAAAAAGTCACAAACAAAAAACAGGCTCTTAAAGTCAGAGAATAAACAGGTGGGTGCCAGAGGGGAGGTATATGAGTGGTGAGAGAGATAAAGGGGAATAAGAAGTACAGATTTCTAGTTACAAAATAAATAAGTCACAGAGAAGAAAGCTGCAGCATTATTACAATCTTGCTAATTACATATTACAATCAGCAAGATTGTAATAATGTTGTTTGATGATAGATGGTGAGTACACTTGTCAGTGAGCACTGAGTAATGGGTAGAATCCTTGAACCATTACATTGTCCACTGAAACTAATACAACACTGTTAATCATACTGCAATAAGAAAAATTAAAAATACCTCATTTGAGTGTTAATGACAATTTACATAATCAATGGATAGGTAATAACTTTCTACTCATAAAAGCAAAAGGGGAAGAGATCCAGAAAAGAAAGATTAAAAATTTATGAAATAAAAATTTTAAATGTTTATGTAAACAAAAATTTTAAACTTAAAGGCAAAAGCTCTAAAAACTTATCAGTAAGGTTTCTATTCAACAATAGGCTATTAGTAGTTACATTTTGGGAAGTTATCTGCAGATTTTCACCTGTGTGGGAGGTCTGAGCCCCTAATACCCGCATTGCTCAAGGGTCAACTGTAGTTCTAAAAATTCTGAAACAAAACTCAATTAACAAATTCATTCCAACTATATATAAAAGAAGATGATATACCATTAAGTTGGGTTTATCCTATGTATGCAAGATAGTTTAATATTAGAAAATCCACAAATATAATTTATGACATTAATGGAGAAAAAGAAAAAAAGGCATTTGACCAAATTCAACATATATTAATATAAATTTAGTAAATTAAAAATAGAAGAAAAAATTCTTATACAAAGAAAAACTGTGTATGAAAAATGAGGGAAAAAAGTCATCCTAATTGGGTACTGGTAGAATCATTCATTTTAAAATCAGAACAGGTATCACGATGCTCCCTTTAATGACTTCGATTTCATGTGGTGTTGAAAGCCCTGTATAGTACAAGAAAATAAGAGAAATTATAGGCATAAGATCTGTAAAAGAAAAAATAAAATTGGGGAACCTGGTGGCTCAGTGGTTTAGGCTGCTGCCTTTGGCTCGGGTCATGATCTCAGGGTCCTGGGATCGAGCCCCGCATCGGGCTCCCTGCTCCGCAGGAAGCCTGCTTCCCTCTCTCTCTCTCTCTCTCTCTGCTTGCCTCTCTGCCTGCTTGTGATCTCTGTCTGTCAAATAAATAAATAAAATCTTTAAAAAAAAATAAATAAAATAAAATTTATTATTTGCAGCTGATATGATGGCTAACATTTAAAACACACAAACTATGGATCAAGTATTCAAAAAAAATAGAAGGACCTGGCAAGTAGGCTGATTACAAGATTAATATATTTCATTGTACTATGAACAAACAACTGGAAGACACCATTGTGAATCAGAGAATAGCAAGTACTAGGAAAAAATGTAACAAACGCAACATCCTTAGAAAGAAAGTCACAAAGCTTACTAAAAAATAGTTTAAAAACTTAAGTAAATAGAAAGACCCAGACTTGTGAGTAGAGAAAGGCAGTATCATAAAGGTGTCAGTTCTTTCCAGATTAATCTATAGATTCAAAACAATTTCAACCAAAATGCAATAGGATTTTTTTGGCACTTGATAAAATGATTGTAAAATGTACATAGGACAGGAAAGGGCAATAGGCAGGGAGATTCTGAAAAGAAAATCAAGAACCAGGGACTTTCCCTAACAAATATCAACAATTATACAACACCAAAGAGTTAAGAGAGGTCACAAAGATAGACCAATTGAATAATAGACTAGGATAATGAGCTCAGAATATAATGAGCCCCACATGTATATGTAACTTTGGTATTTCACAGTGTGTAGAAATACCAGCTCTAAAACTGTGATATATGCTATACAATAGAATATTATTCAGCCTTAACAAGGAAGAAAGTTCTAACACATACCACAGCATGGATGGACCTTAAGGATGTTATTAAGCCAAGTGAAAAAAGCCAGTCACAAAAGGACACATACTGGGGGCACATGGCTGGCTTAGTCAGTAGAACATTCAACTCTTTTTTATTCTTTTTAAAAGATTTTCATTTATTTATTTGACAGAGAGAGAGACATACACAACTTTGAGAGAGGGAACACAAGCAGGGGAAGTGGAAGAGGGAGAAGCAGGCGTCCCGCTGAGCAGTGAGCCTGATGCGGGGCTCATTGCCAGGACTCTGGGATCATAACCTGAGCTGAAGGCAGATGCTTAATGCCTGAGCCACCCAGACACCCCAAGCATTCAACTCTTGATCTTGGAGCGGTGAGTTCAAGCCCCACATTGGACATAGAGCTTACATGGAAGGAAGGGAGGAAGGAAGGAAGGAAGGGAGTGTGGGAGGGAGGGAGGAAGGGAGGAGACTGTATGATTCTGCTTATATGAAGTACCTAGAATGACCAAATTCACAGACGCAGAAAGCAGTATGGTGGTTGATAATCCACTATTTTGGAACAAATAAATGCTTCTCCCTGTCCTCGTATTATATAGTTATCTGTTGAAAATTAATGAAGGTGGAAAAAAAGAAAAACCATATTAAATAAGTGTTTACTGTAAACACAACCTTCAAAATACTTGCAAAAAATGTGATTTGTGTGTGTGTGGGGATATATATACACCTACATATAATACACAAACTTAAAAATACCAAATTTCATTTTGAAGGCTGGGTAAGGAAAAAACAAAATTTAATGAAGCATTCATGGGGACATCTGTATTTTCATCCTGGGAAACTGAAGAAATGAGCAATAAAAAAAATAATTTACTATTCAAGACCTACAGACAATATTTTTTCCATATCTTCATGACAGACACTGGTCAACTGTGAAAGCAGTCTCCCCCATACAGTACATTCCACAGACAGGATAACTATGACAAAAATGAACTACTCCTTTAAAACGACCAACTAGAAACCAAGAAGAAGCCATACATTTTAGCCAAGTATCTTGGCATGATAGCAAGATCACAAACTATAGCATGCTGGAAGCAAGGTACTGTATAAAGGAATCTGCTTTTCTGAAATAGAAGCATAACAACAATTAAACAAGGCAATTGATTTCTTTTTAAAGATGAAGTAAAAGAGGGGTGTCTGGGTGGCTCAGTCATTAAGCGTCTGCCTTCGGCTCAGGTCATGATCTCAAGGTCCTGGGATGGAGCCCCACGTTGAGCTCACTGCTCGGTGGGGAGCCTGCTTCTCCCTCTGCCTCTGCTGCACTACCTGCTTGTGCTCTCTTGCTTTTTCTGTCAAATAAATAAATAAAACCTTAAAAAAAAAAAAAGATGAAGTTAAAGAGGGAGCTTGGGTGGCTCAGTTGTTGGGCATCTGTCTGCCTTAGGCTCAGGTCATGATCCCAGCGTCCTGGGATCAAGGCCCACTTCTGGCTCCCAGCCCCACTTCTGGTTCCCAGCCCCACATCTGGCTCCCAGCCCTGCGTCAGGTTTCCCACTCTGCAGGAAGCCTGCTTCTCCCTCTTCCCCCTCCCCTGCTTCTATTCCCTCTCTCACTGTCTCTCTCTCTGTGTCAAATAAATAAATAAAATCTTCCAAAAAAACCTGTCTACATCACAAATCAAATTTCCAAGAAAGACGAAGTAAAAGATTAATTATTGGATCATACACATCTAAAAATTGTTCAAAAAGAAGTGAGAGATAAAAGTTGTCAGGAGATGAGCTATCAAGACAAAATAAAGCCTCTAAATTTTTTGATGTTTCTTTTTCCCTCCAAAAATCAATACACATAATTTTCTGAAAAACAGAAATGTAGAAAAACATCACAGATTGTTTTTCAAACAAAATACAACTTCTAAGCATTCTAACCAACTTGTAAGTCACACACTATATAAAAAATTTTTAACTTATCCCATATGATTAATCATAGTGCATATTTTCTCATATTGCTACAGTCTTATAACAAATTTTTGATGGATATATAATACTCTGTTAAGGAAATAATAGATTGTGTGCGTGTTCTCCTCTTGCTCCTAATCCCTAGTCCTTCTACACATTCAATTCCTGTTATGTTTCTTGTATATCTTATCATTCCAGATATTTCTATAGATAAAGTAAGTGGGCGTGTGTTATGATAGCATAGTAAACAAATTTTTCTCCCTTGCTTTATTTCCTTGCTTAAATTATGTCATGGAGATCATTCTTTATTACTGCATATCATCAGCCTTATCTTTATTTTGTTAATTGTGGTAAAAGACAAATGACATAAAATTTACCAGCTTAATCAGTTTGAAGTGTGCAGTTCAGTAGTGTTAAGTAGATTCACATGGTTGTGCAACCAACCTCCAGAATTTTTCATCTTACAAAACTGAAAGGCTGTACCTATTAGTTGATAACTCCCCATTCTCCTCTTTCAACCCCTGACGTCCACCATTCTATTGTTTCCATAACTTTGACCACTCTAGATACCCCGCATAAGTAGACTCATACAGTATTTGTCTTTTTGTGTCTGTTTATTTCTCTAAGCTTAATGTCCTCAAGGGTCATTCATGTTGTATCATGTATCAGAATTTTCTTTCTTTTTGTAACGAATACTTCATTGTGTGTATGTACCCATTTTGTTTACGCACTTATCCTGCAATGGACACTTGGGTTGTATCCACCTTTTGACTATTGTGAATAATGCTGTGAACACAGGTGTACAGATATCTCTTTGAGATCCCGCTTTAAATTCTCCTGGATATGTATACCCAGAAGTGGTATTGCTGGATTGTGGGATAATTCTATTTTTAATTTTTTGATGAACCACCCTACAGTTTTCTGCAGTGGCTACACCATTTACATTCCTTAAAACAGTGCATAGGTTTCTAACTTCTCCATAATCCCACCAACACTTGTTAATAGTAGTCATCCTAATGGGGGTGAAGTGTTATTTCATTGTGGTTTTGATGTGCATTTCTTTAATGATTAATGATGTTAAGAATCTTTTCATATGGGGCGCCTGGGTGGCTCAGTGGGTTAAGCCGCTGCCTTCAGCTCAGGTCATGATCTCAGGGTCCTGGGATCGAGTCCCGCATCGGGCTCTCTGCTCAGCAGGGAGCCTGCTTCCTCCTCTCTCTCTGCCTGCCTCTCTGCCTACTTGTGATCTCTCTCTGTCAAATAAATAAATAAAATCTTTAAAAAAAAAAAAAAGAATCTTTTCATATACTTGTTAGCCATTCTCATTTTTTTTTAGCAGCTGCATAGCATTATATATGGAAACTGTAATTTATTTAATATCCTGATTAAATGAACTGTCTCACTTGCTCCTAAAAACAGAACTGCAATGGCTCTCATTTAACAATTTTCCGGTTTCCATTTAAAAAACCTTTTCATGGAAAAGTGGATTGGGGGAAATCAGAGGGGGAAACAAACCATGGGAAACTGTGGACTCTGAGAAACAAACTGAGGGTTTTGGAGGGGCGTGGGGTGAGCCTGGTGATGGGTATTAAAGAGGGCATCTATTACCTGGAGTGCTGGGTGTGGTACATAAACAATGAATCTTGGAACACTGAAAAAATTAAATTAAATTAAATTAAAAACCTTTTCATTATGGAATTTCAAATATACACTAAAGTAGGCAAACTAATATGAAGAATTCCATGTACCAATGAGCCACCGAAACAGTCATCAGTTTCTGGCCAATTTTGTTTCATTGACACTCCTACCTAGATCTCCCATCCCCACATTTTATTTTAAAGGAAATCTCAGTCATTACATCACTTAGTTTATAATTAGTTTCCCAGGTATCTTTAAAACTTGTACATCTTTTTTATGTAAATGTAATACATCTGTAAAGATAAACTCCAAAATGTGTTTTTTTCTGAGTCAACTGAGCTGAATTTTACATTATGCTAGTCTTCACTTGTCCTCAGTAAAAATTGTGTAGATTTACTCTCCCATCAACAGTATATCAAAGTACCTGTGTTCCGTATATTCTCATTAAAATAACATGTCAAACTAATCTTTGCCTTTATGTGAAAAGTATTTAAAAAATTTATTTATGATATTGGCACCTTGTACTTTAAAACTCATTCCTATTTTTCTTTTTCTGTGGAAACCTGTGTATGTACCTTGTATGTTTCTCTGAGTGGCTGAACTTTTTCTGACTCCTCTTGTAATGAAGTAATTAGACCTTTTTTAGTTATTTGCCATATTTGTTTGTTATGCAAAAATTTTAATATTCCTATGTGGTTACATTTATTAATCTTTAATTTTACGATTTCTAGAGTTTATATCCTATTTGGAAAGTATCTCTCCATAGCAATCTTAATTTTTTTCTTCCGTGTTTTCTTCTAATATTTGTATATGCCTTTTTTTTACATGTATACATTTGTTCAGTTTAGAATTAATTTTGGTACAAGGATATCAAAGGCACCCAGTGTCCACCCCACGCAGATATAGACGGTGGGACACAGTTTTCATTCTATAATTATAAAGTACATTTAGTTACAAATTCTGGTATCTTGAAGAGATCATTTATATTTATGCTCAGTATAAATAACCTTTATTTCATCCCTGGCAGATTTCAGGTTTTGTTAGAGGTAATGGGTAAGGAAAGAAACAATGAGGAGACAAGGTCAAAGTGTCTCAAAAAAAGGTTCACTTTTCCAAATTCACAATCTTAAGCGGTATCCTATGGAGATCCCCCGAACGTGCCGGGCTTTGTGTACAGGGATTCAATCCCGGCCAGAGCAGCCAAGGCTCCCTCCCAGAGTCCCGGGAGCTGACTCCACCCTCTGAAGAAGTCTCCTCGGGACCCCTCATCCAGATAGGGTGGAATCCCAACACCTTGGGCCCAGAGTCTTCTGGCAGAGCCATACGGACCATCAGCCTTGCCGAATCAGAGGTGTCTCGGAGAAGGAAAAAATTGGCTGCTCCCTCCGCTCGCGGCTTGCGACGCAGTCACCCAAAAGGAGCAGCAAAGGCCAGTCGCGGTAGAACCGCCGCAAGCCAAGCCCGGGGTTCCGGGAAAACCTCCGCCTCGCAGTGGAGCCTTTGTCCCCGCCCCCAGGGTATGGTCTCTGAAGCGTGCCAGAGTTGGAGGGGTGCGGGGGAATGGGTGAAACCACGAGGGGCGGGGCCGAGGCCCTATTAGGGGGGCTGGGCGGGGCTGGTAGGGGGACTGGGCGGGGCAGAGACGCGGGGGCGGGTAGGGGCGGGGCCAGACGGGGATGGGCAATGAATGGGGGGTTGCCTATCTGCGCCAGTGACTGTGCTGAGGCTAGGGAGGGGCGGAGCAGAGGGCACGTAGGAGGAGGGGCGGGGCCAGGGCGGGGCCAAGGCAGGGTTTTCCCCGCCGGCAGCTCCTCCCCCGCGCCCAACTTGCCTCGCCCCTATCCCGCGCGCGCCCCCGCGCGGCGCGCCTAGCGATTTGCCGGCTGAGGGCGGGAGGCGGCGGCGGCCTCTCCGCCCCTTGCTGGCCTCCCCTTCCTGCTCGCTGCCCGCCCGCCCGCCCGTAGCCGGCCGCAGCGCGAGGGAGGAGACGGCGGTCGCAGCGGGGCCAGCGGCCGACGTGCAGAGGGAGGACAGCCGACTGCGGAGAGATGCTGGGCGTGGCGGCAGGAATGACCAACAGGTAAGGGCGGCGCGCCACCGCGACTGGGCTGCGCTCGGCTCCCGCCACGTCGGCGGCGAACCAATTTCCCGGCCTTCCCGCGGGCCCGGGTGCCGGTCGTGGGCGGGCGGCCTCTCTCCGCGCGCTCCGGCCTCCGCCCGAGCGGGTCGGCGGCGGTGGAGCCCGGCGCAGAGCGGGGCCGCGTCCCCGAGGCCGGGCGGTCAGCTGCCACGCTTCCGCGCTACCCGCTTGGCGCTCTCCGACCCGGGCTGGCGGCCGCTGTGAGAGGTCGGCTGGTTAATGGTGACGTGTCGAGAATCGCCTAAGCACTCCGAGGGCTTAGCGCAGCACCCCACAACAGATGTTTGTTGAGTGAATAATTCCTCTTCTGCCGGTTGGAGCACGTATGCAGACCAGCGGCTCTCAAACGTTTTGGCCTTGGCACCCATCTTAAAAAGTAAAAGCACTTTTTGCTCGTGATGGTTATACCTATGGATATTTACTGTTTGGAAAATATTGGTGAAAACTGAGACTTTTAAAATATTTAATTCATTAAAGAAACAGTAAATCCATGATATGTTAACAGACATAACACGTGTTTATGAAAATAGTATTTTCTGAACAAAAATTCAGTGCGACGAGTGGTGTTTTTCATTTTGCAAATCTCTTCAATGTCTGGCACAGTAGAAGCATAGCTAAGAGTTTCCTAAATGCTTTGCATTCAGTCTGTTGTGATGGGCGTTTTGACGGACTGAAGAAAATCTGGTCTTAGACAAATACCTACCCAGTTGGAAAGGGAGGAGTATTTTAATAGCTTTTGCAGATACTTGTGGATCTTCTTTGCTATTCCACCCAAACTACATAAATGGTAGTTTCTTAAAGATTAGTTTGGTTGTGGACTCTGAAGCCTTACCAGTGAATTTTTCACACTCTGTTACAGTTAAAATTCATTGGTCTGTCTTGCAGTGTGAATGGACTTGTTACCCATTGTAACATTATATGCTTGTCGTTTGGAAAATATTGGTTCATAGAGTTAGGCAGATCTTCCAAATGCTGACACATTTCATTATACAATACCACTGATAATATTTGTTAATATCAACACTGATTTTATTAGAAAAGTTAAGTACTGAGAACCTGTTAAGCTCGAGGCGGGGGGAGCAAGTTTCCTACCATTCTGAATTTCACTTGAAAGTTTGATTTTTGTTATTGACAGGAAACTACTGTCAGTTGTTTTCCTCAAAGCAACAGGCTCACTTTTTTGAGTTTCAAGAAATGTCTGCCAAATACGAGTCCAAAAACCACAATTTATCACTTACTATTTCCAGTAAAAATGATATATCGTGAAGAAAGCATTTGATTCAACTCCTCAGTCAATGACACATGTGCTTTTCCTGGAGGCAACCATCTTACTTTGGTATGCAGCTGAACTACTTGATGCATGCTTCCCTTTTCATCACAAGTAACCAGAAAGTCAAGGGCCAAGATATAATAACATTAGTAATTTGTACTATTTCATCAAGGCCTTTTTTTTGTTCTTGAAAATTTTACTAAATATTAAGTTGATACAAAATTTAAGATACAAGATATAAAGAATAATGTTACATCTAAATAAAGAATATAAACTATTTCCTTTTAAGACCCTTGAATTGATCTGGTGTCCCTGCTAGATCTCATCACGTTCCCATCCTGAATTTGCTGTTAGCAATCCTTTTCTTTTCCCTTCCTCTTTTGCATTAAATACATTCATAATTCATATTGTTGGATGACCATTAAATCCACCATCCACCTATCTCCAGAGTTCTTTTCCCCTTGCAAAACTGAAACTCTGTACCCACTAAACAACTTTCTGTTCCTCTGTCCCTGCCTGCCCCTGATATAACTCCTATTTTTTCTGTCTATTTTTTTCTGTCTCTGATTTTGACTATTCCAGGTGACTTATATAAATGGAATCAATCACATAGTATTTGTCTCTCTGTGATTGGCTTATTTCATTCATTTAATATAAATGTGTTCAGGGTTCATCCATGTTGTAGTATATCAGAATTTCCTTACTTTTTAGAACTGAATAATATCCCATTGTATGTATATACTATTCATTTCTTTGGCTTATCTATTCATCCTTTGATGGTTACTTGAGTTGCTTCTTTGTTTTAGCTCTTGTGAATAATGCTGCTGTGAACATAGGTATGCATTCTTTAATTGAAATTTTTATAGGCTCACATGAAGTTATAAGAAATAATTCAGGGAAAAAAAAATAATTCAGAGAGATCCAGTGTATCCTTTACCCAGTTTCCTCCAATAATATTTTGCAAAGTTGTAGTGTAGTATCACAATCACGATATTGGTAGTAATACAGTCTGTAAGTCTCATTCGTACTTCCCAGTTGTATGTATGTGTATGTGTATTTAGTTCTGTGTAATTTTATCACAAGTGTTGGTGCATGTGTCTGTCACCACAGCCAAAATATAGAACACTGAGTTCCAGCCTCACAAGGATCCCTCATGTTGCCATATTATACCCACACCCAACATCATGTTTTCTTCCTCCTTCTTAAAGCCTGGAAACAACACATCTGTTCAACATTTCTAAAATGTTGTCATTTCAAAATTAATATAAGTAGACTCATACATATATAACCTTTTGGGATTGCCTTTTTTAAAATTCAGCTTAATTCCCTGGACATTCCTCCAAGTTATTCAAGTTCCTCATCATGGCTGAATAGTACTCTGTGCTGTGAGTATGGAACAGTCTGTTCACCAGCTGAAGGACATTTAGGCTGTTTCCAGGTTTGGGCTATTAATTGTAAAGCTACCATGAACATTTGTGGTTAGGTTTTTATGTAGATGCAAATTTTCCTTTCTCTGGGATAAATGATCAAGAGTGCAATTTCTGAGTTGTATGGAAATTTCATGTTTCACTTTCTAAGAGACTGCTGGACTGTTCCAATGTGGCTGTACCATTTTCATCAAGGATATTAAAAAGGGAAGTTGGCATTCTTTTCCTGCAAGTCCCCGGAGGTGAAGAATTCATTTGTACCACTTACTGGCCAGCTCTTTTACCCACCTTTGCTTTTGCGTGTTCAGTGAAAGTGCCACTACAGTGCAAAAGGCCACAGCAGGGGTTTTTTTGGAACTTCTTAGTAATATTATGAAAAGAATTTTGATCTCCCAGACCTCTTGTAAAAGTCTGGAAGATAGATACCTCCATCACCCCTCCCTCCTCCAGGGTTTTGAGACCACATTTGGAAAAACGCTGTTAATGACATAGTCCTAAATGATGAGGGAAGTGTATATTTGGTGTATTTTTAAAAGACTATATATAAAGATTTTTCTTAAAATTTGTATTAAAGGCTTGTTATTCTGTGTGCTTTCTAGTTTGGGGGGTTTTAGTGGGACTTATTAACACTTGAAAAACCACTATTTAAAAAAAAAAACAAACAAACAGTTTCTGCCCTTGAGGATTTTCCTGACAAGGTAGCCAGTGTTGTTATGAAAAGGGAAAATGTCATAGCAGTGAGTGTCTACCTAAACCTTTCGTGCTCTATGTCTTTTTGTATGGGTCCTCACCCATACAAAATGAATTTGGGCTCTTCATTTTTAAGAAAACCAATGGAAATTAAGTGGTGGAAAGACAACCTTCAGTTCTGGTTGTTCCATGGCCTACAAGCTTAGAGAAAACAATCGATTAGGACTGCTGTCTTGAATTTTTTTTAAAAAAGTTTTATCATTGATATACAGTATTATATTAGTTTCAGATATAGAACATAGTGATTAGACAGTTCCATACATTGCAAAATACTTACCGTGATTGTAAATCCAATTATCATCTGTCACCATTCAATGTTATTACAGTATTATTGATTATATTTCCTCTGTTGAGCTTTTCATCCCCTTGACTTACTTTAGAACTGGAAGTTTGTACCTCTGAATCCCCTTCACCCGGTTCACCCTTGTTCCTGGTCCTCCACCCTGACCCCTCCCCCCCCAACCAAACACCAGTTTGTTCTCTGTATTTATGAGTCTGTTTCTGTTTTGTTTGTTCATTTTTTTGTTTTTGGATTCCACATATTATCATTCCCATCCCTTTCCTCTGTGGTGACCCCTGAACCATCTTCTGGACAGCTCTTTCTCTTGGCAAAGGTGGGTACAGCACTTGAGCTTTCCTTTCTTCCTAGAGAGGGCCTTTCCTCCCCTCCGCTGGGTCAGAAAGCAGCGGCTAAAGCAGATCTATAATGGGAGATTGCTCTGAGAGTCTCTATTTTTAATAGTGTTGTGCTTGTTCTTCAGATAATCATTTAAATAAACCCCAGTGTAGGTTATGTTCTTAGGGTTGCACTTAAATAGAAGACAAGACATCTCAGGCCATTTGTCGATTTTACATTTCTTGTAATTATGCTTTAAGCTGTGGGTTCCCACCCACAGGAATGTCATCTACATTACTTGCTGGACTGTTGCCATGTTGTCTTCCAAAAACTTCAATTTTAAGATACTTGAGAAGCAAGGACTGTTCTACCTGCTGCCGCACACTGTGAATTCTACCCCACAGTGGTTTTATCTCCCCTCATATCGACATCATCTCTCCTCTTTTATTTGATTTCGTCAGACAGTTCCACTCTGGAGTTCACTGGGGAAGAGGAGGAAGCATTTTCTCTATATTAACTTTTTTTTTTTTTTTTTGCATTAAAGGTTTTCCTGTGTAGCATATCTAGATCTACCATAAGTTTTTAACTTTAGATTTAATGGCTGTATAGTAGTTCACAGTATACATGTGGTATGACTTATATAACCAGCCCTTGATGGACATTTTGGTTTCAGTTTTTGGTTATTTCAAGTCCATTGAACATCTGTGCCAGTGTTTCTGTAGGAGATCCCTGAGTGAGTATGTGCATGGGTGTTTGGGCCCATGTTATATTCCCAATTCTGTCCCTTCATGGCTCTATGGCCTTATCCAGTTAACCTCTTTAAGGCTTATTTTCGTAATTTAGAAAGTAATACCCCCTATCTCAGAGAGTTGTGAGAATTAAATATGAAGGCCATTATAAACATTTCTGAAAGATACAAATGAAACTGTTAATAATTATTGCCACTAGATAGGGTTTCTAGGAATCTAAGGAATTTAAGAATCTAGAATGAGAGGGAAATATTTTGACTATATACCTTTTTGTATTGATTTTTTTAACCATGTGCATGTAAAATTTTTTTAAAGAATCTGACATCATGCCAGGAACATAGTAGATGCTCAGTTAGTGGTAACTCTAGATGTTGATGTTGATTTTTCCTATCATGGTTTTTTTCCAAGCTTACAACTTCTGACTTCACTGTTAATGGCACTGATACAGTCACTTGGGATTTCTACCAAGAAATCTTTCACTCTCTATACTTCTTGCTGAGTTCCTACTGTAGAATTTTCTTTGAATCCATACTTCGCTTTCTCAATCCTCTCTTACTTTTTCTTCACTCCTGCCCTGATTATCTTTTAAGTGAATGTAAGATAACAGTATTAGGGCTGGGAAGCACTTGAGAGAATGCCAAAATAAAATACACATGCATATGAAACATTTGAGGTGGAACATAGTTCTGTATGCATTCCTGTTTGTCATTTAAATGTTGATTAAATACAGATTCTTTTAAAGGTATTATAGGATTTGTGGTAGCATATTTGTAGTCTTTGCTCTCTGTTAGCATATACTGAAAAGATAATTATAGTAACTTGAAGATTAAGAAATTTGCCTAACATTAAAAAAAATGGCTTCATATGTGCAAAAGTTAGAATCCACTAAACTAATGCATTCAGTACTTCCGGATTATTGCAATAGTCCACTAAACTGTTGCTTTATTTTGTAGGTCAGGAGTTGCATAAAGAGGTAATTTTATTTACTTCTATTCAAGGCCACAAAGTGAGTTAATAGTAGAGTTAATACTAGAGCCCAGATTTTGAAGGAAGTGTGGAGTCGTCTCTGCTGTACTATACTAGTTCTGTTACTTCATTCAAATTGCATTGTTATAGTTTGTTACATATACATTTTATCTTCCCATCTATATTGTAAATGCCTTGAAGGCTGAGACTTTGATATTTCTGAACCCCATTAACTTAGTGGTTCTGGAAATGTCTGAATGAATTATTAAATGTTGCCTTATAATTGTTCTATTGTAAAGGTCCTGAGTGTCACTCTCTTTCAAGTGGATTCCTTTTGTGAAATACATTGTTGGAGACATGGGATTCATAGGCATATGTGATGGTGATTGTATTTCTTCATTCCCAGAGTCTTGGGTCTTCTCACCCACCCATGTGCATTGCCCTCACATACTACAGTCTGAGAGATTCTTTCCTATTACAGACTTCTTTATTCATGCATCAGTTAAGTGATAAATACACCAACTGCTTAAACAGATTGTAAATTATTTCTCATTGGCAAATGTTGTAGTTGTTGGTTTTGTTTTTGTGTAAACAGACAAAAAAACAAACAAAAAAGCTTTATTTTAAAGCTGGGCACATTGCTATCCCATATGGAATCTGCTTTCCTATACAGTCTGGAAGAGAGGGTGGGCAATTGCTGCTTCTGCCATAGCTTGTTGTTCCTCCTTCTTAATGCAGTAAATTCCACAGATTTTTTTAATATGCAAGGCACAGTGCAGGTGCAGCCATAGAGACCAAAAAGGCAGATAAAGACAGGGTCCCATCTCTAGAGTATTAAAGTTTAACTATTCTATCATTCATATTGGCTCCCGATTTTCCTAAAGCATCACTTGGGTCATATTACTCTACCTTTTGAAATATTGAGAAGACTTATTGCCTATCACATAAAGTCCAAACTCTAGAGCCTGAAGTTTAAGGCTCTTTTTGGTCTGGCCCCAGCCTGTCTTGATAGCTTTGTCACACACTGTTTGTTGGCTTAGTCTTCACTTAACTCTCACCTACTCGCCATTTTCTGAAAATAGGATTTCTGTGTCTTTGCTCATGCTGTTCTTTTGGGCCAGAAAATCATCTTAAAAAATAAAGACTCCTTAAAAAATTTTTCTAAATATAACTATATCATTTCACACCTGAAAAAGATTACTAACAGTTCCTTGATATTAACTACCCAGTTAGTATTCAACTTTCCATTTATCTCAAGCATCTATTTTATTTTATAGTTTTCCTGAATTGGGATCTAAGTAAGGTTTACATGTTTGACAGATTGATAAATCTGTTAGTCTCTGTTTTTCATCGGGTCCCAGTAGCATGGTCAGTTCTCTGGGTTTTCTTTTTACCTTATATATTCCAATCTTAGAGCTGAAGAATCTGGCAGTCTGGAAATGCCAACAGATACAGACCAAAAAGCCACAACAAAGGACTGCTCTCTCTAGCCAAGGACCGGGAGAGAGAAATTCTAATAAGACAAAATTTGAATCCTGAAAGGAAAAGGAAAGAGGATAAGGGTAGAAAAATACCAGAGGAAATAATGGCTGAAAAGTTCCCCAAACTGGTCTGAAACCTAAATGTACCAACTCAAGAAGCTGTATAAACCACAAACAGGATAAACCCAAAGAAATTCCGGCCAAGACACATCATGATTAAACTTCTGAAAACTAAAGACATAAAAAAAAAGAACACCTTGAATGTAGCTAGAGGAAAAAAATACATTTTTGCCTTTATAGGAAATACCCAACTCTTGGTTTCAGCCCAGGGTCATGATCTCAGGGTGGTGGGATGGAGCCCTTCATTGGGCTCCAAGCTCAGCAGGGAGTCCGCTTGTGGATTCTCTCTTCCCCTCTTCCCTTTCCCCATGCTCATTCTCATTCTGTCTCTCTGAAATAAGTCTTTAAAAAGAAAAATAATTAGAGCAGAAATCAGTGAAATTGAAAATGGGAAATAAGTAGAGAAAATCAATAAAACCAAAAGCTGGTTCTTGGAAAAGTTTAACAAAGTGATAAGGCTATATCCAGGTTAAGAAAAAAAAACCACACACACACAAATTACTAATAGCAGAAATGAAAGAAGAGATATCACTACAGATCCTGTGGAAATGAAAAGGATGATAAAGGAATAGGATGAACAACTCAATGCCCACACATTTGATATTTTACTAGAAGTAGACCAATTCCTTGAAAGACACAGTCTGCTGAAAATCACACAAGAAAAAAATAGGTGATGTAAATAGACCTCTATCTATTGAAAGAAATTGAATCAATAAATAATAAACTTCTAGGGTGCCTGCGTGGCTAAGTGGGTTAAAGCCTCTGCCTTCAGCTGAGGTCATGATCCCAGGGTCCTGGGATTGAGCCCCACATTGGGCTCACTGCTCAGCGGGGAACCTGCTTCCCTTCCTCTCTCTCTGCCTGCCTCTCTGCCTACTTGTGATCTCTGTCTATCAAATAAAAAAAACCAACAACTTAATCAATAGTAATCTTCCACAACAACTCCAGGCCCCTATGGGCTCGCTGGCGAATTCTACCGAATAGTTTAGGAAGATTTATACCATTTTTCTACAGTCTTTCAGAGGATAAAACTAGAAGGAATTCCTCCCAACACTTTCTATGAAGCTAGCATTATCCTAACACCAAAGTCAAACAAAGACATTACAAGGAAAGGAAACTTCAGACCAGTATCTTTTATGAACATAGATGTAAAAATTCTCAACAAAATATTAGCAAATTCAATCCAAAAAAGTATTTTAAAAATTACACATCATGGCCAGGGTGCCTTGGTGGCTCAGTCATTAGGTGTCTGCCTTCGACTCAGGTCATGATCCCGGGGTCCTGGGGTTGAGACCCACATTGGGCTCCCTGCTCAGCAGGGGGCCTGCTTCTCCTTCTCCCACTCCCCCTGCTTGTATTCCCTCTCTCACTGTGTCCCTCCCTGTCAAATAAATAAATAAGATCTTTAAAAAATATAAAGAATTACACATCATGACCAAATGGGGTTTATCCCAGGTATGCAAGATTGGTTTAACATCCAGGAAGCAACTCTATTCGTAGTGCCCAAATACTAGAAACAGCTCAGATATCCTTCAGCAGGTAAATACTTAAATGAAGTTTAGTTCCTCTGTCTCATGAAATACTATTCAGCAATAAAAAAGAATAGGCTATTGATTTTTGTGCAAGTTTGCATGGATCTTGAGATCCTTGAGGGCATTAAACTGAATGAAATAAAAAAGCCAGTCATAATAGAGGCACATACTGTGTGGTTCAATTTATATAACATTTTTTAAATGACAAAATTATAGGGATGGAAAACATTAGTGGTGGCCCAGGGTTAAGAGGAGATGGGGATGGGAACAGAGGTTGGACAGAAGTAGGGTATGGGTATGAAAGGGCAACATGGGGGATCCTTGTGGTGATAGAATGTTCGTATCTTCACTGTACTATTATCAATATTGTGGTTGTGATCTTAGTGTGCTACCTTTTTGTAAGATGTTACCATTTGAAGAAATTGGATAAAGTGTACATAAGATATTTCTTAGAACTGCATGTGAATCTACAGTGATCTTAAAACATTTAATTTTTTTAAAAGATTTTATTGATTTATTTGACAGAGAGAGACACAGCACAAGGAGGGGAGCAGGAGAGGAAGAATCAGGCTCCCCGCTAAGTAGGGAACCCAATGTGGGGCTCAGTCCCAGGACTCTGGGGTCATGACCTGAACCAAAGTCAGATGCTTAACTGACTGAGCCACCCAGGCATCCCAAAACATTTAATTTTTAAAAAATGAATGTTTGCCTAAATGGGCAACAGTTATCATTTTTCCACTTGTTCCCCGCTAAAACTTATATAGATTTATTATACTGCTATCATTTCCCAGACAATGCTTATTCTTAATTTTCACTGAAATTCCCTACGAGTAAAATGGAGAGTCAATTACAGTATGGAAATAATATGTTTTGAGGACACCTGAGTTAAATTATTGTGCTGTTCATTTCCTGCATCACTTACCAAAAGCAGAGAGATATGGGAAATTGAAGTGGTTATCTGGGTAATCCAGACTCCCTGTTTTGGACCCTTATGTCTTCAAATGGAAATAGTTGAAAGGTCTTCCTTAAAGAACACTTTAGGTCTCAGATTTCTCTATTTCTGTCATAAACACAGGCTGGCTTCTCCAGATGCAGAATATCTAATTGAGAACCTAGACTGTTTAAAATTTGACATTTTGCATGGAAAGGTATAATTCTATCTCAGGTGATTCTGCAACAGAGCTCAAGAATAATCTTTTCATTGCTTCTGATGTGTTTGAAAGGCTTCCAGATTGTCTAGAGCTGTACATTGTGGCATTGCATCAACTGAGGAGACGTCAGACTGTCAGTCATGACTTGGGTGCTTAGTAAAGAATATGTTAAGAACCATTGCGTAGTTTTGTGGTGCTTTGCAATTAATTAAATATTTAGTCTTGTTCCCCAACCTTACCTTTCTAGCTCCACTTAGGATTCATCCACCCCTACCCCCAACTTCCCTGCAGATGTGTGTTCTGCACTTTCAGAGCCGTTGGAATTTAGGACTTACCTTTTTCTTTTGTTTCTTCTTGTTTTTACATACCCTGTTTCCCCAATATTTTGTGTCCTTGGAGGCATTCCTAATCTTTCAAGATTCATTTCTAAAATCATCTTTTCTGTATTGTTATCCCTGATAATACATTTCCCTCTTCCTTACCCAGAGAAATGTTACACATTTCTTTCTCTTCACTACGTTTATTATTCTTGATGGACAGTAACCCCTGTAGTATTAAACCTGTCACATAGTACGAAAGGGGCTGTTTTCCTTTATCTCCACTTTAGACTCTGATTTCGTTCAGGGAAATGATTTTTCTCCATTCACCTTTGTATTCCAAGATCCAGCAACAGTGCCTGACATTAGGTGCCCAGTAAGTAAATGAATGAGGTAGAGAAATAAGAACATTCTTATTTTCACACTAAAAACTGGAGGTTTAGAAATTTAAAATCTGTATTCAGAGTACAAGGCTGATATAGGAAATGGAGCTTGGATCCAGTAACTAACTTAAAGAATAATGGTTTTTCTACCTGGGGTGCCTGGCCCATTGACATTAGTATACCTTCCACCTTACTGAAATGAAGAGAGCCATATGTTTTCATTGATCTGTACCAATTAAACATTACTAATGGGAAATGGCGCACATGGAGAGTAAGAGCATGGATTCTGGATCTAAACTGTGCTCATATCCCAGCTTCTTACCTGTTGGTAATTGCCTGACTTCTCTCTGCCTCATGTGTAAAATGAAGGTAATAGTACTCATCTCCTGTGATTGTCATCGTTAAACAAGTTACCATGTGTAAAACATTTAGAACAGTGCCTAGAACATTAGGCACTCTGCATATTTTTTGCTGACAAAAATGGAGAAATGAAGAATTCCTTAATATGTGGAAATGTAAGAACTCTTAGCTCACAGATCATGCAAAAAATAGGCAGCAGGCCATACTTCCAGTCTAAATCATTAATTCATTAAGAGGTTGCAAAGTGGTGATACTGTTTTAGACATTTCGTGTCCAGGCTGCAGTACTTTTAAAAAGAGAAGCTTTCTCCCTGTTGACTAATTTGATAACCCACAGGCACAACTTGACAGGTTGCAAATGTTATTGTAAATAAAGTCCAGTCCCCTACTTAGCATGTGTGTGACCGTACCATACATCACTTTTGTACTGTACTAGGCATGAGATCTGTGCTCAGAAAAGTACGTTGTCCCTGGTACCTGTGTAACACTTTTGTTTTTACAAGCACTTGATTTAGATCCAGTGGATCCAGTTAGATCCACAAATTCTTGGGCAAGTGTTTTTTACCTCATTCTCAGGCTGCCTCTCTACTTCTTAAGTATGTTGCTCTTATAGTGTGAGCCCCTCTGGTTAAGGTGGCATCTGGAAACCCATTGGGGTATGGATAACTTCCTGCTCACACCTAGTGATCGCTGTTCATTGGCCATTTGCCATACCACTGGAGGATGTAGTTAATGTTTGTGTCATTTATAGCTAAACTAGCAAAGACTAGCTGTTAATTACTTAGCAAACTTGCCTCTAATTGAATGACCCTTTTTTAAAGCAGGGGTAAAAATAGTTCCATGTTGAATATCATGTAGAGTTTAAAGTGTCCACTGAGAGATAAAAAAAATATATATATCTGTAAAGAGCAAAATCAGTTGCTTATGGAGACTTTTTAAAAAGACGAGCCTATCATTTGAATACTAATTATGTCCACTTTTTTTTTTTTTAAATGGAAAACAACATTTCCTGCCAAGCATGGAGCCCTGAACAGGCTCAATCTCATGCCCCTGAGATCATAACCTGAGCCAAAATCTGGAGTCAGTTGCCTAACCACCTGAGCCACCCAAGTGCCCCAAAACGTTCTTCTTTTCAATAGATGCCTTCTCTGGCTGTAATTATGACTAATGTGTAATTGAGGAGATTAAAGGACTGATTTAGAGTTCTGATTTCATTACATGATAAGGATGGTGAACTTCAGGTAGAATTGTGTTTGAAGTTAAATTTAATATACATTTTGAAGGTTGCATGTGTTAAGTGCTCAACTCTTGGTTTCCGGTCAGATGATGATCTCAGGGTCCTGAGATGGAGCCCTGCCTGGGGCTCTGTGGTCAGCAGGAAGTCTGCTTGGGATTCTTTCCTCCCCCTCTGGCCTTCCCCCCCAACCTCATGCACATTCTCTTTCTCTCAAATAAATAAATAAATAAATAAATAAATAAATAAGATCTTTATATATATATACATGCACATTTTGAGTAGAGGTTTTTTCCTCACTCTCTGAATTACAAATGGCAGTTAGACTCTGACTTCCCACACAACTGGTGTGCTTCCATACTTAGTGATTGTGGGGTTGAACTTGAAGTTACTGGGAAGTAAACCACTCATATTCCAGGGTGATAAACAACCAGGCAGTACTTCGTTGGGAATTGCCAGCATTCTCCACGTCATCTCTGAAGGACAGTGTCTGGGAGAGGTAGAATTTGGTGAGCTAGAGAATGTCTGTCCTTTTCAAACCCTTAGAACATGGTGGTAAAAATCTTCAGCAAAGTTTAGTTTACCAACTCTGGCTCTAAGTGGCTGGACACCCTCTTAGGCAGTGGTTCAGATATTGGTCCTGGGCTCCTAGAGACAGAAACAGCCACATAAAACAGATAAAAACAGAAGCAGTCAGATAAAAATGACATGTGCTAAGTCCATAATTAAAGAAGGGACCTTTGGCATTTTGACTTTGGCCTTCTACCCAGCCAAAGCATATAAATGTAGGTTAAAATTTAGTGTGATTACTCAGGCTTGACTTGAATGCCTCTGTATCTTATTATAGTGGGAAAGTTTAGAACAAAATAAGTATTCATTCATTACTTTCAAATTTTCTCATTTAGAGAGTGTGTGGGAAAGGATGTCCAAAATATCACAATTTATGTTCATGGCCCACGTAAATACATCCGTCAGTTCCCTTGGGTTTTAGTGAATTGCTGTCAGAATAGGTCTTTCTTTGGAATACAATGTAGATTTTGTCGCAGAGAAGCATGTTCTAGAGAATATCATGTAGTCTTCCTTAGAATTTTAAAATGGAGTAATTCATCCATCAAATGAGCAGCCTTTTGTTTTAGGAGTGTGGGTAGTGATATTTTTGTAATAGTCACAAATCCTTTGTAAATATGGCTAGAAACTAGTTTTCTGGTTTTTTTCTTTTTTTAAGATTTTATTTATTTATTTGACACACAGAGAGAGATCACAAGTAGGCAGAGAGGCAGGCAGAGAGAGAGAGGGAGAACCAGGCTCCCTGCTGAGCAGAGAGCCCAATGCGGGACTTGATCCCAGGACCCTGAGATCATGACCTGAGCCGAAGGCAGAGGCTTAACCCACTGAACCACCCAGCTGCCCCTAGTTTTCTGTTTTAAAATGAGTCCAAGAAAGTGAGAGTTTGTGAGTAGCCCAGTGATAACTGGAAAGTTCTGTTAGTACTTAGCTCATTTCAGGTGATTGAATATATTTACATGACTAAGGATAGTGATGGAAAAAAGCACTGTTTAAAAATGTTTTGAAGATACATGTATAGGACATTGATTATCTGTTTTATAAGATAAAGCAGATTTTTTTTTTTAAAGATTTTATTTATTTATTTATTTGTAAGAGACGGAGAGAGAGCAAGCGAGCACAGGCAGACCAAGAGGCAGGCAGAGGCAGAGGGAGAAGCAGGCTCCCTGCCAAGCAAGGAGCCCGATGTGGGACTCCATCCCAGGACCCTGGGATCATGACCTGAGCCGAAGGCAGCTGCTTAACCAACTGAGCCACCCAGGCGTCCCAGATAAAGCAGATTTATGATGCTGTAGCTGTGGAGTGGGTAGAAGGCTAATGTCTGAAATAATTTAATGGCATTTCTGAACCTAATGTGCTTTCTTTCTTTTCTTTCTCTCTCTTTTTTTTTTTAATGCTGGCTAATCACATCTCAAAATGAGAGCATTTTTTGTCTCTTGGGCATTTGCCAAATCTGTACAAAGTATGAAAGATCTGCAGATGTCTGTTTAAGGCAATTTCTTAATGCTCTCTAATAGAATGTTTTAACCATAAGTACATTATTAGTTGTATAAAAGCTACTTTGTTTTTGCTACTATATTTTAGACCTGGGTTTTCTGGTACTTTCAGGTGCTTTCCCTTTGGGAATGTTACTAATGATCACAAAAGATGTTGGTAAAGTACAAAAAATGGTGCTTAATTTTAAAACGTAGCTGTCTTGAATTTGACAAAAGATAAAAGTTCCAGTGATTCCTCAAAATTTCAGAGGTCTTTTTTCCCCTCAACAAAGGTCATTTTAGGACCGTGAGACCAGACTTTAAAAGAAGAGTTCTCTAAGCTTGAGCCCTTTTGATTTTTAAAATAAACACATCTCTTTCTGATAATACATTTGGTCATTTAGAGTGCTTTCTATGAAGGAAGTTGTGGTGATAGGTTCTGGAATGTGAAGCCTACAGCAAGTGAGTGTGATTAAGAGGGTGATGGGAACTCCAAGGATACAGTGCTTGGGAACTTTTTAGAGATGAAATTCTCTTATGCTCAGTTAGCATTACTCATGCTTTCCAGGAGGAAGCATTGTTAGGGATTAGCTAAACAAATGGGATGAAAGTCGAAATATGAAGTTGGTTTTTGAGGTATATTTTGATAAAAAGGTTAAGTTCTAAGAATGTAGCATAGTCCTATTAAAAGCTCCTTATGCTTTTTGAGATACCTGTGTATTCCAAGTTCATATAACAATGCATAGCACATAATAGTAAATACTTGTCGAATGAATAATGATGTGGTATATTTTATGTGGCATATATCTTTTTCTGGTTTAGTGAAGTATGTTTATTTACATATTGCATAAAATAGTATGTGAGTAAATGCTAATAAAATACCATTTAGGAAGCACTAAATTAGACTTGAAGGGTTATTTCCGCTTTTTTTATAATTGCAGTAATAACTCTACAAGTATTTGTATAATACTGTGCACATACTGCTTTCCTTCCTTCGGACTTAGTGTAGGAAGAGTTATTTGACATGGGAAGATGCTATATACTGGATTAGTGACGTTTCCAGAAATCTTTTAGATCAAACAGTAACATTTTTTCTTGTGAACTCCTTCAGTTTTCCATATTAATATACATCTATAGTGTTATTCATTAAAGTCTAGATGGAACTCTTTTGGTAAAATTGATGGAATATCCTAAAGTTTCTTAAGGGGAATAAACAGGCAAGGATAGCAGAAAAGCTAGTTATTCGAAGGAAAAAAGATGGTGAGGGGGAGAGGACATGAACTGCGTTAGCTGTTAAAACACATGGTTGGTACAAATCGTGCAATATGTGTCTCAGGTAAGATTAGGTAGGTCAGTGGGTCAGAGATAGAGTCTGTAATATGAGCATTGTGATAAACAAGGGTTTGCAGTAGAGAAGAGGCAGATTGATTATTCTATGATTCCCATGAGTGGTGAGATCATTAGCTTTATATGACATCGGAAGAAATTCCAGAAGGTGATATTTAATAGTTACTTATAAAATCAAGCTAGATAAACACTGAAATAAAATAGAAACAAATGTATATCAGATTCCTAGGATGAGAAGTACTGTTTAAAGAAATTTTAGGAACAAATTATAGAAAGATGTATTTGAATAAGAAATAAACTCCTATAAATTAAAAACAGATTGGGAAAAATATTTGCAACAAAAACAATATAGAAAGCATTAGTATTTGTTGATCAGAGTATTACAAACTTTAGTACATATGTAAGGAAAAGGTGATGACTAGAGAAAATATTTTAAAAATAGAAACAAAAGAGAAAATATAACTTAAGTACAAAAACGTAATAAATGTTCAACATTAGTGACTCACCAAAGAAGTCTTTATTAAAATAGGTATTATCAGTTGCCTCCAATATTAGCAGAGCTAGCTAAAAACATATTTATCATACGTTCCTGGTGTGGAGGTATAATTGATAAAATTTGTTAGTAAAATAATTTGGTAGTAAGTGTCAGTCTGAGATTATTTGTAACTTGAATTACACCTAAGGAAGCTATTCTAAAAGTGGAGAAAATTTGATGTGTGAAAAGATTTTGGCCGTATTATTTATTCTAGTGGAAAGTTTGGAAATACATAAGTAATGATAGAGGATCATTTAAAATGCCTGATGATAACCTGTTTAGTGAAATTATGCAGGTATTTAAAATGATAGTTAGGTGGCTCGTTAGCGCAGTAGGTAGCGCATCAGTCTCATAAAATGATAGTTATTGATGTTTCATAATATCACTATATCATGATCATGTTTTCTAGTTAATAAAAAAGCTGTATGTGAAATTACAGCATGGTATAATTACAACTTCATAATGAAGCACAAAATGGTTAGAAAATAAAAAGTCTTTTTTTAAATATAACTTTATTGAAGTACACTTTACATTCACCCATTGTGTGAGTGTATGAGGTTTTCATGTATTTTTAAGTTGTGCAGCCATCCTCTCAAGACTGTTTGAAAACATTTTTATCACCCCCAAGAGATCCCTCATTCATGCCTCTCACTCTTGTCCCCAGGCCTAGGAAAACAGTGACTTGCTTTTTGTCTCTGTAAATCTGCCTTTTCTGAACATTTAATTTAAATTGAAATATACATCTTGTAGTCTTTAACTTTGGCTTCTTTCTCTTGGGATGTTTTTTGAGATTTGATTAGGAGAAGCTGAGTTTTCCTCCTCGGTGTCTCCTTCATTCTCAACACTTCTATATTGCCAGCATTTCTGATTCCAGGACTGTGGGATTTCCCCACACTAAGCAACTCTCTGTGACACCAGCTGCATGTTAGATCGCACAGGTTAAGGGCTCAGTCCCACAAAACTGCTCTCCCCCACTTCAGGTGCCAGTTGCAAGTAGTAGGTCTCCACAATTTCTGTCCAATGTGCTATCCATCAGAAGTTCCCAGAACCTCCTCCGCTGGGAGTTGATTATATGCTAGATCAGCTCACAGAACTTGGGGGAAATACTGCATTTACCAACTTACTGTGTAATAAAGGATATGATAAAGTGTACAGGTGAACAGCCAGATGAAGTGATGATACATAGGGTGAGGTCTGGAAGAGACCCAAGCTCAGGAACTTCTGTCCCTGTGGAGTTGGGGTGTGTCACTCTGGTGGTATAGTGATGTATTCACCAAACTGGAAGTTCTCCCAACCCTATAATTTTGGGATTTTTAAGGGAGGCCTCACATAGGCATAATCGATTACTCCACTTCTAGCCGCTTTCTCTTCTCTAGAGAATGGAGAGTGGGGTAAAATTTTCAAGCTTCTAATCATGCCTTGGTCTTCCCCGTGGCTAGCCCCCACTCCAGAAGCCATCCTGGAGCCTACCTAGAGTCACGTCAATAGAACAAAAGACACTCCTGTCACCCATAAAATTCCAAGGGATTTAGGAACCATATGTCCAGAACCAGGATCAAAGACCAAATATTAGAATAAAAGCTGTCCCTAGTGCTCTTATCAATTAGGAAACTACAAGAGTTTTAGGAGCTCTGTGCCAGAAGTCAAGGTCAAAGACTTCATATTAGAACAGAAGATGCTCCTAGCACCCTTATTTACAAAGGTTTTGGGAGCCCTGTCTCAAAACCTGAGGGCAAACCCAATATATATATTTCTTATTACTTTGCAGGGTTCTTTCATAATGTAGCATTTGTCAGTAGTTTCTTTCTTTGCTGAGTAATATTCTTTTGTACAGATATACCACATTTTGTGTATCCATCCACCAATTGATTGACATTTGAATTGTTTCTGGTTTTTGTTAATGAATGATACTGCTGTGAACATTTATGTACATGTCTTTGTGCAGACACATTTTTTATTTCTCCTGGGTAAATCTCTAGGGTTGTAATTGTTGGATCATACAATCAGGTTTTATAGAAGAAACTGCCTAAGTGGCTGTTTCCAGCAGTAGTATATGAAGATGTTTGACATCTTCACCAGCACTTGATATGTATTGCCATTTGCATTATAGCCAACATAGTAGGTGTTAAGTGGTTTTATTTTTCCCCAGTATTTTTATTGTGGTAAAAAATACATGGAATTTACAATCTTAATTATTTTTAGATGTGCAATTCAGTGGTATTAAGTACATTCATAATGTTGTACAAACATCACTACCATCCATCTACAGAACTCTTTTTCATTTTGTAAAACTAAAACCTTATACCCACTAAACAATAAATCCCCATCCTTCTCTCCCACAAGTCTTGGCAACCACCATTCTACTTTCTTCTCTATGATTTTGACTACTATTTTTTTTTTTTAAGATTTTATTTATTTGACAGAGAGAGAGAGAGAGCACAAGTAGGCAGAGAGACAGGCAGAGAGAGAGGGCTCGGCTTCTTGCCCAGCAGAGAGTGGCTCGATCCCAGGACCCTGGAATCATAACCTTAGCTGGAGACAGAGGCTTTAATGCACTGAGCTACCCAGGCTCCCCGATTTAGACTACTCTTAAGAACTTCAGGTAAGTGAGATCATGCTATGTTTGTCTTTTTGTGATTAACTTATTTCACTTATTCTAATGTCCTCAAGGTTCATCACTCTAACATATGTCAGAATTTCCTTCCTTATGAAGGCTGAATAATACTCTGCTGTGTGTGTGCACTATATTTTGATTATTCATTCATCTGTTGATGGATACTTGGGTTGCTTGCAGTTTTAACTCTTGTGAGTAACGCTGCTGAGAGCTTAGGGGTACAAATATCTCTTTCATTGTGTTTTTATTTTCTATTCCTCTAATGACTAATGTACAAAGTGTTTTTAAAAAATTCACATTTTAGTCTTTCCATTAAACTCTTACTTAACCTGTTTTAGTTTTCACTGTAACAAAACAGAAGAGTAATTTGAGAATATGTTAGCAAATGGGGAAGGGATATAATGGGCTCTGGATGGAACTGACTTGAATTTAAGTAGATGCTAAAATGATTATATTATAAATCAATATTATCTAGTTTATGTAGTTGATAAGTTCCTTTCTGGTGATTTAAAAATATTGCTGTTTTTCCGTTTCTTATTTCCTGGCATTTCCTTTTATGCTGAGAAATCAAGTATGGAGGTTTAAAACTTATATAGAAATACATCATAGAGAAACCTAGTTACCAGATAAGAAGGCTAAATTCATTAACAATTGCTTTAACCCTGAGTGGTTCGGCAGACTGTTTTAGTAAGCATGTAATTACTATGGATCTTGTTACGGGCCTCATTTTTATAGCACACTGTTATTTTGTTGGGTTAACTTGACCTGTACTGTTGATTTGCTTAGAAGTAACCAGAAAAAACAGGTTGTCTATTAGCTAGTTAATGCTTTCTTCTGAGCAGGTATCTGTGTTCTGATCCAGCACGGTTGCACAGAAGTGATTCAGGCGGTATTGAGAGCTATTATTTTATGTTGTTTCTTTAAGTTGGGATTGGGGAAAGGGAAGTAGTTTTTTTTCAGCAAGGCAAAATTAGGAAGTAGGCTGCCAGTTCCTTCCATCCTTTTTTCTGAAGAGCCCTTCTATTTCCATTCTGGGTCCAGTTCCTTTCAGCTTCCTAAAGGAGCTTGTCTCTATACTTCTTTCCACAAATACTTCCTTAACACTGATGTCCTTCTGGTCTTACTTTCTGCCTTTTATTCAGTTAGTTTCCTTGAATGAATTGACCCCATTTTTCACCTTTTTCCTACATTACCCCCAGAAGCTTTGTTTTCACTAGTGAGGTGACCTTCTTTAAGATTGTTAGTGACTTTTTTCTAACTAGTCTGTGTATTTTTATTAAATATTGTTTCTTAACTTTTTTGTTTACTTCACATTATTGGTCACTCTTGAAATCAGCCTTTTCTTTGACTTCTCTCTATTTGAAGACCCCCTGGCTGGATCCTCCTGCCATTCTCTTTCTCTAGTCCTGGTTTATTGTCTTCTTCCTGAATCCTATCTGTGGTTAATTTTCTGAACTTCACTTTTGCTAAGTTTATTCCTCAGAAAACTTTCTGGTGATTCTCCAGAGCTGGCCAAATAAGCAGGATTTCTCTCTGTTCCACCAAACTAAGCTCTGCCTCTTCCTCTCCACCTCCACACCGCCTGCCTTCTATCTAAGCCTGAAACTGATTCACTTTCTGATACCTTTATTGGCTTTCCATTGCCTGCATGGTAAAGGCATTTTAAACCCTTGACAGTTTAGCCTCAACCTAATTTTCCTGCTAATTTTCTATTAATCTCCGTATCCCTTTTCTTCAAATGCCATTTCCGCTGCTCTTAATACTTCCTTGCCTTGAATAACCCTTCATAAATCCCAGAAGTCTCCTCAGGCCACTGGATCCCACTCCTATTACATTTGTAAATTCCGTATTGTATTTAAGATCCAACTCAGAAGTCCTTGGTGATAATGTCCAAAGTTCCTTTTCTTTAATTGCAAAATTAATAATTCCTTTCTCTGTACTACTGTGCTGCTTTTATTCATACTATCACATCATGTTTTACTTAGTCTATATACATCTATTGTCCCTTTCGAGGCTGTGAACCACCTGAGACATTGCATGTTTTTCATATCTAAATCCCTAACATAATCTCTTACACAGGATAGGCTCTATAAGTGTTGAATGGGATAGACCTGCTAGTATACTCAGTAATCATCAACCCAGTATTCTCCTACAGTGGAAGCATCGGCATCCAGCCTTTCCCATTCTCTGTACACATAGCCTGCCTTCTGCTTATATAGTTACTTCTCTATTGATCTACATATCTGTCTTTATGCCAGTACCACCCCACTGTCTTAGTTCCTGTAGCTGTGTAGTAATTTTGAAATCAGGAAGTATGAGTTCTCCAGCTGTCTTTTTCAAGACTTATATCCTGGTCTGGTTCCCAGCTTTTCCATATGAATATTAGCTAGGATCAGTTTGCCAATTTCTCCAAAATGGATTTTGATAGGGATTACAGTGAGTATATAGAGCAGTTTGGGGAGTATTGCCATCTTAACTGTATTTAAGCCTTCTAGTCCATGAACATGGATGGATGTCTTTCCATTTATGTAGGTCTTCTTTCGTTTCTTTCAACAATGTAAATTTGCTTTTAATTATTTTTTTTTATTTGTGAACAGAGTTATTTTCTTAATTATATTTTGGGGTTGTTCATTGTTAGAATATAGAAATACGATGGAATGTTTGTATATTTTTCTTGTATCCTGCCTTGCTGAAACCGTTCATTAGTTCTGGTAGTTTTTTTTGTGTGGGTATGTGGATTCCTTAGGATTTATAAGATATTGCTTACGATGTACAAAGTCATGTTTTCTATAAGTAGAGATAGTTTTTCTTTGTCCTTTCAATATAAATGCTTTTATTTCTTCTTGCCTAAGTGCCCAGGCTAGACCCACCAAGTACAATGTTGTGTAGAGGTGGCTTCCTAGTCATGTTTCTGATCTTTTGGAGAAAGCAATCAGTTTTTTACCATTAAGTACATCTCTTTTGTTGCTTTTTTTTTAGTGCTTTTATCATAAAAGGGTGCTGGATTTTATCAGATGCTACTTCTATGCTCATTGAAAGAATCAGGGTTATTAATTTTTGTGCTCTTAATATGGTATATTTTATTTTGGGGTGTTAAACCATACTTGCATTCCTGGGATAAATCATATTTGACCATAGTGTATAATCTTTTTTAGATGTTTGCTGTTCTGTTTTAGGTTTCCCAGTCCCTTTTTTTTTTTGAGGATTTAAAAATCTATGTGATCATTATATTCTGTAGTTGTCTTATTTTTGTCTGGCTTTTGGTGGTCAGGGTAATATTGGCCTCATAGAATGAGTCGGTAAGTGTTCAAGAGCTTTCTTTTGTACAGATTGTGCCATGAATTCACAAGATACAGCTCCCACGAGCTCATTCTTCTTGTTAGTTTTTAAGAAGTGTGCATCTCTCTAGATGGAACAGGCTAGAATTTCTGGTAAACTCAAGTATCTCTTTCTGTGGCTTGCTCCTTTTTCTGATCATTTTCCTTTGCACAGTTCAAGATCATTGTTTTTAGAGTGTGTAATGTACTCAGGTTGCATATTAACTCTCATGGCAGTCTTGCTGTGATTATTTACAACAACATGCAGTGTGTGATGCAGCATTGTAAATAAACACTTTCAGTTTTGCCAAAATTAAATTTGCCATAATAAAATAAAATTTGGGTGTTCTGGGGCGCCTGGGTGGCTCAGTGGGTTAAGCCGCTGCCTTCGGCTCAGGTCATGATCTCAGAGTCCTGGGATCGAGTCCCGCATCGGGCTCTCTGCTCAGCAGAGAGCCTGCTTTCCTCTCTCTCTCTCTGCCTGCCTCTCCATCTACTTGTGATTTCTCTCTGTCAAATAAACAAATAAAATCTTTAAAAAAAAAAAAAAAAAAAAAATTTGGGTGTTCTTTTTTTGAAAGTACCCATTCCTTTGCAGTCTAAAGTGTCACCTTTTTTGGCCATAAATTTTTTTTTTTTAAGATTTTGTTTATTTATTTGACAGAGAGAAATCACAAACAGGCTGAGAGGCAGGCAGAGAGAGAGGGGGAAGCAGGCTCCCCGCTGAGCAGAGAGCCCGATGTGGGGCTCGATCCTGGGACCCTGGGATCATGACCTGGCCTTAAAATTTTAAGGAGTCAGGCGCCTGAGTGGCTCAGTGGGTTTTGCCTCTGCCTTTAACTCAGGTCATGATATCAGGGTCCTGGGATTGAGTCCCGCATCGGGCTCTCTGCTTAGCGGAGAGCTTGGTTCCCCTACCCCTCTTCCTGCCTCTTTGCCTACTTGTGATTTCTCTCTCTGTGTGTCAAATAAATAAAATCTTAAAAAAAATTTTTTTTTTAAGGAGTCAATCCATGTTTTCAAAAGGGCCTAGATTACATTTGCTGATTAGACTCTTTTCCCTTACATTAGTCATTTAAGTAAAACACTGAACGATGGCAGTTTACACTGAAAGGTCTCTTATAATTTTACAAACTGATCTGCATATGCTGTGCAGGGAAATGAGTTTAGCATTCTCTTTAATCACTCTGTCTATCCATTGGGCTCTTTTACTTGCAAACAACAGAAAGTAATTCTGGCTAACTGAAGTCAAGAAAGGGAGTTATTAAAAGGCTATGAAATAGATAAAAGGAAAACTG
The DNA here is from genome assembly GCF_030435805.1 of Mustela lutreola. Lineage (NCBI taxonomy): Eukaryota > Metazoa > Chordata > Mammalia > Carnivora > Mustelidae > Mustela > Mustela lutreola. The sequence goes on along the minus strand of NC_081298.1, from coordinate 57,222,198 downwards.
ATTATCAGGTCTTGGAAAGAACGGGGATATTATATTAGTCACAGTCTCTTCAAACTGTCTTTCTTGGGATGAGTCTTTCCAACTGGTTTTCATGCTTATATCATTTGGCTCAAGATTCCCATATCTGGAGAGTCTGCTGGCCTGATTTGGGTGTGTGCCCCCCCCCCCCCACCTCCCACTTGGCCAGCGGAAGTCAGGGATTCCTTACTCAGTCTCACCAAAGGAGAACAGAGGTGTTAGTACTAGAAGAAGGGAAATGGATCAGGGGAAATTAACATAGACACCACAAGGGCACCATCTAATTTGTGATTCATTCCTTTTAAAAACAAAGTGTGCCTGGGCGGTGCAGTCGGTTAAGCATCTGACTCTTGGTTTCGACTAAGGTCATAATCTCAGTGTTGTAAGATTGAGTTCTTGTTGGGCTCTGCACTGAGCAGTGTCTGCTTGAAATTCTCCCTCTCCCTCTGCCTTTCCTGCCTGTGCACTCATATCTTCTCTCTCTCAAATAAATCTTAAAACAAACAAGCAAATTAAAAAAACAAAATAAACAAGGTAATTCAAATCTTATTTTGCCCAATCAGGCATGCAAAGTCAGCTAAGAGATTTTCTTCAAAGAATTTCCGTATGTAGTTTTGTTTTGTTTTTTAAAGATTATTTATTTATTTGACAGACAGAGATCACAAGTAGGCTGAGAAGCAGGCAGAGAGAGAGGAGGAAGCAGGCTCCCTGCTGAGCAAGAGAGCCTGATGCGGGGCTTGATCCCAGGACCCTGGGATCACGACCGGAGCTGAAGGCAGAGGCTTTAACTCACTGAGCCACCCAGGTGCCCCCACGTATGTAGTTTTTTTAAAGATGTTATTCGGATATTCAGACACAGACTGACAGAAAATTTCTGCAATCTGATACTGTGTAGAGGTACAATAGGACTCAGAAGTTTTTAGGGGAGGTGGAGACTACTTTATTAGTCTTGAAAAAAATGGGAGGGAGTAGTAAGGATGTTCTAATTCATATAATAAATAATATCTTAAGAAACAGATGCTCACAATAAAAAATATTTCCAAGCTTGCTGATTCTATGAGGTGCTGGGTTAGCATGGGTTGACATGGTTGACATGATTCCTGTCTCCCTGCCTAGATTCAGCCTGGCTCGATGCAAGTAAATTCCTCTGAGAGAAAGAATGAGTATCCCTTTGGAGTTCTCTGCCATTTAAAAGAGTGCTTTTAATTTTTAGTTCTTTTAAAAACCATTGTTCCATGTTTGAACAAATGGCCAGTGTTAACTTATTATATAAGTGTAGAGGGCCAGTTGAGGACAGTGTCTGATACTTGGCAGGATTAAATGGGATTCATGATAATAGAGGCTTTGATAGCAATTGAATCTGGGCTAAGCTTTCTCTGAGGCAAGATTTAGGATTACAGAACCCCAAAATGGCAGAGCTGGAAGAGACTTCAGAGAACTAAGCAGTCCTCTTTTGTTAGAAATAATGACAGTTTGCATCAAGGTTACAATTTTGTGGTATTCTTTCTGTGCAGAAAGAACCTCTCATTTTGTAAACTGCCCTGATCAGTCTCATAAACCACTAAGAAACAGGAAATTCCAAATTGCAAGCTAGTGCAGTCCCACCCCAGCTGTCCCAGAATCTCTGGGGACCTGGCCTCAGGCCATGTGCCACCAGGACTGCCATGGTGGACTCCAGGGGACTTTTGTTTTATGTGGATGAGTCAGGGACCAAATCATTTTCAGTCTGAATGTACAGAATTCTTCAGCGTTATGGAGGTCTTGGGCATATGGGCAAACCTGAGATTGCTCACTCTCCATATGGAATGCTTTGAATGATAGTGACAGACATTTGTATAACATCTGATGCTTTACAAAGGACTTTTCTCTTACGCCATTTTATTTAATCCCTGCATTGGAGATAGGCTTGATTAGCATCCTTCTCTCTTTTTTTATTTATTTTTTATTTTTTAAGATTATTTATTTATTTGTCAGGGAGAGAGGAGCAAGAGTGAGCACAGGCAGACAGAGTGGCAGGCAGAGGCAGAGGGAGAAGCAGGCTCCCTGCCAAGCAAGGAGCCCGATGTGGGACTCGATCCCAGGACGCTGGGATCATGACCTGAGCTGAAGGCAGCTGCTTAACCAACTGAGCCACCCCGAGGCGTCCCAGCATCCTTCTCTTTTTTCAGATGAGCAAACTGAGACACAGAAAATACTTGTCTGGTCACGTAGCTTGTTAGTAAAGTGGCAGAGCTAAAATTAGGACCTGGATCCTGGAATTTCAAATCCCATGCAATTCTTATAACATTAAATGGGCTCTAGTTAGTTCATTCAATAGTGGGGAACAAAAACTTTGACCTCTTTGTTCTGAAACCAAGGAAACTGCTGGATATTTTATAGGGTTTCACCTTTCTAGCTACAAAGGAAAGGGTGGTAAATGACAGCTACTGATGGGGTCAGATGGTTATGGAGAGCCCAGAAAATGTTTAAGACATGTTGCTGCTCATGTTTGGTGTATTCGCTTGCCACTCAACTACTCTTTACTGCTTTGGAATGAGTCAGACCAAGGCATGCTTCTGACATCCATACCCTGATTCTCAAGGACCTGTCACCCCTCCCTTCAGTTTTTAGTATAGAGTCCTTTGATGAGTGCTACTTGAGGACAGCCTTTCTCTGAAGAAATATATCTTCCTTTATTCTAGAGGTAGAAACTATGATGCAGATGGGGTGATAAAATCATAATGTGCTTACCATTAGAGGTAGAGTACATTGTTTATTCATCACCATTGATTATTTTGCCAAGTGTTTTGTGTAAAAAGCTTCTTAGCTTCTGGAGGCTGCAGGATGATTTGTCACCTACAGTACTCAACACCCACTGCCATTATCGCTGAGAGGAGTGTGCTGGATTGTAAAGTCCAAGGCCCACTTGGCAGCCAGCCTGCCCAAACACATGGCATGATGACTTCAGGAGGCTGCAGGTACTTTCCTGATGAGAGGAAGTGAGTTCTTTAGGTAAGATACAGAAACTAGGGACACCTGGGTAGCTCAGTCAGTTGAGCATCTGACTCTTGGTTTCACTCAGGTCATGATCTGAGGGTCATAAGATGGAGCCCCACATTGGGCTCCTCACTCAGCAGGCAGTCTGCTTGAAGATTCTCTCCCGGGGATGCCTCAGGCAGTTAAGCATCTGCCTTCAGCTCAGGTTGTAATCCCGGGGTCCTGGGATAGAACCCCATATCGGGCTCCTTGCTTAGTGGGGAGCCTGCCTCTCCCTCTGCCCACTGCTTGTGCTCATTCTTTCTCTTTCTCTCTCTCTCTGACAAATAAATAAATAAAATCTTTAACAAACAAACAAAAAAGATTCTCTCCCTTTGCCCCCCCCATGATAAATAAATCTTAAAAAAAAAAAAAATAGAGAAACTGTGTTGAGTAGTCCCTGAGTATACAGAGGGAACAGCAGCGTCAGCATTACCTATGGGCTGTTGGAAATGCAGAATCTTGGGCTCTACCCCGCCCCGACCTACTGAATCTACATCTGCATTTTATTTTAGTGTGATCCTGAAGAGGAATTTTTGTGCATTTTAAAGTTTAAGATGCACTGGTGTAATGGGCATTGTTGGTTGTCTGTCAGCACACATTCCTCTTCTTTTTCTTGATAACAAAATGCAGATTTTTTTGTTCCAGTTATTTCCACCTCAGCTATAGATAGCCATGCGAATCTATACTTTGTCTCAGGTGGTCAGAGCATGGTTTTCCTTACTCCGTGACTGTTAGTGGTCCAGGGATAGTCATAGGATAGTTTGGCTCAGCCATGAGGAAAGACTGATCCTTTGTTTTGGGTAAGCATTTTCTCTCACATCCAGCAGGAGATCAAAAATAAGGAAGCATCGGGGCGCCTGGGTGGCTCAGTGGGTTAAAGCCTCTGCCTTCGGCTCAGGTCATGATCCCAGGGTCCTGGGATCGAGCCCCGCATCGGGCTGCCTGCTCTGCGGAGAGCCTGCTTCCTCCTCTCTCTCTCTCTGTCTGCCTCTCTGCCTACTTGTGATCTCTGTCTGTCAAATAAATAAATATCTTAAAAAAAAAAAAATAAGCATCTTCATCATCATCATCATCATCTTCATCATCATCTGTTTTCAGGTAGTGGAAATATAAGCCTTATTTCCACTGGTATAGTCATCCTGTGCCATGAGGGGATTAATCTGGAGATGAATCTGACACTGAAGTTATTGTGAGTAATGCTGCTGTGAATGTTGGTGTACAGATATCTGTTTGAGTCTCTGCTTTTCATTCTTTTGAGAATATACCTCAGAATCATATGATATGATCATATGATAATTCTATGTTTAACTTTTTGAGGGAATCACCAAATTGCTGAAAAATTGGTTCTTAAAAAATGAGTTGTTATCATATATTTAGAAATAGATTGTAAGATGGATCTATGTTTTTTCTCTTGGTTCTATAGTTTTTCATTAATTGAGAGAATTTAATTAGTTCAACATAGGACTCATGAATTGGCCCTTTTATAACACATTGAATATACATACTATCAGATTTATGTATATTCTCCTCCTTAGTCAAATAAGAGAATAGCTGGTTCTCCAAGTTACGGTTAAGATTTAAGTATAAAATGATTCATGAGATTGTTGATGTCAAAGTACCCTCCTTTGTGTGTGTTGAGAATGAATTGATTTACTTCTACTAGTAAACACAGTAGCATCTTTGTGACCTATGAAAAACGAAAGGCTGAAGGTATAATGAAGAAAATATGGGTATAAAATACAAGATCTTGCTGTTCTTTTAACAGAAACAACATTGGATTATTAGATGCCTAAAAGTTAAAGGTACAGAATTAGGAAGAAAGTAATTGTAGGAACTCTTTTTGCAATATCTCTGAAATATACTAGAAGGTAAACATATATTTAAAATTGATTACCCTTGGGGCGCCTGGGTGGCTCAGTGGTTTAAAGCCTCTGCCTCCGGCTCAGGTCATGATCTCAGGGTCCTGGAATCAAGCCCCACATCGGGCTCTCTGCTCCAAGGGGAGCCTGTTTCCTCCTCTCTCTCTGCCTGCCTCTCCACCTACTTGTAATTCTGTCTGTCAAATAAATAAATAAAATCTTAAAAAAAAATTGATTACCCTTTCTTTCCTTGAAATTAGATTTTTATAATACCGAAAATGCCTTTGATCTGGCAGTTGTCATCCTTTTTTAATGTGACTTAGTCAGACTAGCTTAGCCTGTAGAATGTATTGGTATCATTTTACATCCATTGTGAGAAAACTTTTAAGAACACATTTAAAATTAGGAAAATAATACTGCAGAAACCCTGCCAAGGTGACTGATGCAGCACTAGATTCCCACTGTCGGGCTGATTGATCTGGGAGGTTGCATCTTTTCCCAGAAGTTATTCTGGGTGAAATAATTTATATGCCTTTCCAGGTTGGCTTTAGTTCAGCTTGCATGTAAAATCCATGTAAGAAAGCTGTGGAGGTAAATAATGGTAATAATTCTTGACTTCTGTGGTTGTTGGAAATGCTATTCTGAAATGTCTTCCACTGTGTTAAAACATTTGAAAGTAACTTATAACTTCACCTCAAGTAACTCACATTACATATAATTGAAAAGTTTTCTTTTGATTTATTTCTTACTCTCTAAATATGGGTTGATTTTAATTGCCTGTGATTTAGAATTACTTCTTTTCCATCAAGAGTTTGAAAATATAACTTTCTGTGGTTTCATAATCTATCTTAATAACTTAAACTATTTCATTTTGTAGCACACCATTAGTTTTGTATTACATTAGACGCTACTTCAGAAGTATGAAGGGCTTGATAAAACTCTAATCTCTCTCTCTCTCTTTTTTTTTAAGATTTTATTTATTTATTCGACAGACAGAGATCACAAGTAGGAAGAGGCAGGCAGAGAGAGGAGGAAGCAGGCTCCTAGCTGAGCAGAGAGCCCGATGCGGGGCTCGATCCCAGGACCCTGGGATCATGACCTGAGCTGAAGGCACAGGCTTTAACCCACTGAGCCACCCAGGCGCCCCAAACTCTAATCTCTTAATAGGGATTACATTGTTCATATTTAGAAGACATTCTTCTTGACTCTTAACGTCCTACCCTCCCTACCCTCAGGGGAAATACTGTGTGAAATGGAACATATTCTGTGATATGGTTGCTGTGGAATCTGGAGAGTTTCCTTCAGCACATGCTTGTGATTAGTATGTGTGTGTGGCTCTTATATTTTCAGTGAGTTGATTAACATTGAAACAAATAGGCAACCAGTAGAACGTGGTTTTGGCATTAAATCAGCCTTAAAACCATTATTTATTAGTCATTTATTCTGCAGATACACTGGGAATTGTTCTAGGTGCTGGAGATTAAGCAGTTAGTAGATAGAGGCCTTCTCCCAGCCCTTACCACCATGGAGTATACAGTTTGGAGAGTCTTTGGCCTTTTCATGTCCTGCCTGAGGGAGAGGGATAGAGAATGCCTCTCTAAAGCCCTTCCTGAGTGGAGTTGTTCAACTCTATATTTCTGGGGCCAACAGAGAGCCTGGCACTGAGTGGATGTCCCATGAACATTTGCTGAGTGAGTAAATGAGTAATAATGAAGTCACTCTCACTTTCTCATTTGGATTATTGCATTAGCTTCCTAACTAGTCCTAACCTCACCGCCTGCCCTCCCCCACCTCCCCGGGCCGTTCTTAAAACAGAACCAGGGACACCTGGGTTTCTCAGTTGGTTGGGTGTCTGTCTTTGGCTCGGGTTGTGATCCCAGGCTCCTGGGATTGAGTCCCGCATTGGACTCCTGGCTCAGTGTGGAGCTTGCTTTTCCCTCTGCCTCACCCACCACCTCCATGCCAGTGCTTGTGCATACTTGCACTCCCTCTCTCTCTGACAAATAAATAAATAAAATCCTTAAAAAAAAAAAAACCCAAAAAACAAAAAACCGACGTGATCTTGTTAGAAAAAGGTAAGTTAGATCTGGTTACTCTTGTTCAGAGGTCTGTGTTGGATCTCCATTATACCCTAAGGACAAGCCACAGTCTTTACAGTGACCTACAAGGACCCCAGTATCAGGCCTCCTGCTGCCTTCTAGTCTTCCCCTAATTCATTCCCCTTCAGCCACACCTGCTTCTTTGTTGTTTCTTTTTAATTTAATTAATTTATTTATCTATTAAGATTTTATTTATCTGAGAGAGAAAGAGAATGAGAGAGAGTGAAAGGGAAGGTCAGAGGGGGAGCCCATGCAAGACTTAGTCCTGGAGCTCCAGGATCATGACCTGAGCCGAAGGCAGTCGCTTAACCAGCTGAGCTACCCAGGCTCTCTCTTTGTTGTTTCTCAAACTCATCAGCCAGACTCCCATCCCGAACCTTTCACCAGCTGTTCTCTTTCCGAAGTGCTCTGTCTGTACGTGGCCCAGGGACCACTCTCTCACCTCCTGTGGGTCTTTTCTCCAGTGTGGCTTCCTTAGGCCTTCCCCAGCTACCCTATCAAAAATTGGAACTCTTCTTTCCCTCGTGCTCCTGATATCCCTCCCCTTGCTTTTCTCCTAGTTTGTGTCTCTAAAACACACACATAGACCCCTTGGATGAATAGATAGATTTTAATGTTATTGTTCTCTGTCTCTCCGTACTATTAAGGACCACCAAGGCAAAGATTTTTCAGTTTTATTCATTGATGTATCTGCAACATCTGTAAGAGTACTTGTTAATGACTCAGTATTTGTTAAATTAATTTAAAAAAAAAAAAAAACTTCTAACCAGTGTTTCTGTCTGAATTTTTTTAAAGTTTTAAACTTTTTTTAAAGTTCCTTTTTTTTTTTTTTTTTTAAGATTTTATTTGAAAGAGAGAGGGAGAGTGAACACAGAGGGAGAAGGAGAAGCAGACTCCCTGATTAGCAGAGGGCCTGATGTGGGGCTCAATCCCAGGACCTTGAGATCATGACCTGAGCCAAAGACAGACACTTAACTGACTAAGCCACCCAGGTACCCCTGAAATACACTTATAATAGAGCCACAAGGATGCCTTTGTGAGTCTGTGTGTGCTTTGACTAAATGACTTGGTTTTGCCAGCACTGTGGCTCCAGGCCAATTGGTCTGATTCTGGTTCAGAATCAGTTGGTCAACAGAAAGGTTGATTCCCAGCCTTCTCCCAGCTCAGAGAAAAATCAGCTGTATCTGTCTTTTGACTGCAGACTGCCAACACAAGTACACATCTTCCTATCTGTGGTGTTGATATTTGTCACTTGCCTTCTATCAGAATCTTTCCCTCCGTTGATATTGTTTTAACTGATGCAAACTGAAGGATGTGTCTCACATCTGGACTGAGGTCATGTGCTGAATGTTTGCTCTAAAGACTCATGCAGGGATGCCTGGATGGCTCAGTGGGTTTAAAGCCTCTGCCTTCGGCTCAAGTCATGATCCCAGGGTCCTGGGATCGAGCCCTGCATTGGGCTCTCTGCTCGGCAGGGAGCCTGCTCCCCCTCCCCCAATCTGCCTCTCTGCCTGCTTGTGATCTCTGTCAAATAAATAAATAAAATCTTTTTAAAAATAAATAAATAAATAAAGACTCATGCAGTATCAGATCATAGAGGTACTCTCAGCCTTTCCCTCTTATCTTTTTCACCTGCTTGAAATATTCTAAGCATTTCCCAACTCTTGGGTTGGGATCTCCCTAAGGAGAGGTTTCATTGCATTTTATTCTCTGAGGTACTTATCAATTGAGGGGGAATAGAAACGTCTGGAGTAAGAGTTCCATACTTTCTAATTTTTAGCTGAAAGAAATTTTAACAGTCAATTTGCTGGTTTTATATGTATGGAATCATTTTGATTAGAAATAAGGAGCAGGGTAGTGGCTGGAACATGAAATTTGGAGTTGATTAGACCTTTTGCAAGTTGTTTAATCTCTTTGAATCCCAGTTTAACACATTGTAGCTATTTTATCTTCATAAAAGATAAGAAAGTAAGTACTAGGAAGTAAGTACTGTTATTAGCCATTTTACAGATGGAGAAATAGGTTTGAAGAGGTTAAGGAGCTTGATGAAGATCACATGGTAAATTAATAATAAATCTGAGTTATGGTTCAAACCAATAGTGTGTGAGTATGTGTATATGGAGAGAGATTGATTGACTGGTTGTTCTTCAGGAATTAGCATTCATGATTATGAAATCTGCAGGCTAGGCTGACAGTCTGGAAACCGAGGGAAGAGCCAGTGTTGTAGTTTAAGTCCAAAGGCTGTCTGCTAACAGAATTCAAATCAGTCTTACTTTCACCATTATGCTATGCCTCTTAGATAAACCTGCTGGTTTATGGCTTGGCACATACTGAGACTGAGCATACAGTTAAGTTCCATGAGGGGTGGTTGAAAGTAGAATGTATGTTGTCATTAAAGTTAGGGCTGAAGCTGAAATAGAGGTTGTCTAAAAGATGTGAGAGATGACAACACTGTGAAAGAATTAAGGGTGTGGATAACAGCATAGCCTGAAGGAACCTGTCTGTTGCAATTATCCAAAATGGGCATATTGTATTGTAGTCATTGTAGCCCAGAGTTATGAGATCAGACAGGGCCAGAACTCCGCCCCAGTTCTTTTCAGAGAAACATAGTTTCAGAAAGGATGTATGCTGGATGATATCTCTGAGCATTGTCCAAATCCATTTCTGCATAAACTCAGAATTTCTCCGGAACCCAGTTGACCTTTGAAATACTTGATTCTTTCAACTCAGCCTTGCTTACTGGGTACTGTTAAAAGCCAGGGGGTAACTTTTGTCCTCTCCTAGATACCCTGTCTACATTCCAGAAGGTGGGGGAGGGTCAAAGTGGAATGCATGTAAGGTTGCCACAGTGATGTTGTTAGGTTAGGGCTTAGCCAAGTTTAGTACGATTTCTGGCAGAGTTGCTAGAGTGGATAGTTAAAATTTGGTAGGAACGGAGGTCTCCAAAAAATATGGCTGGCACATGATTGAGTCATTTAGTAATCAAAGGATGTTAACCAGTTCCATCCTGTCTTAGCTGGAGAAAAAAGTAGGAACTAAATTGATTTGCCCTGCATCATGATGTAGAGTTGAAATTCTGTCTTGGAAGATAGCTGAATATTAAAATGAATGCTTAGGGAGGGAATGAAACTTGGTGAAAAGATAAGCAGAGAAAGTAAGATGACCTTTTATACCAATCCTTGGAAATGTAAATTGGAAAGGTAAAATTAGTTTTCCTAATCCTATCTTTGTGGCCTCTTTTATATGTTGTGCTCACTTCTGTTTTTATGCTGTCGATTTTATTTTTTGCATTACTAGCCCTTTCTCATGTCTATGTACAATAAAACGAAGTGTTTCAGGGTTTACCAGGCACCATCACTTATGCTAGAGCCTGCACAATTCAGGCCACTTCTCTGCTTCACTTTGTTCACCTGCAAAATGGGGACTATAATTCTGCCTGCTTTCCTTCCTCTAAGGTGTGGATTCCTGGGGAATCAGGGGACATACAAGACCCAATAAGCCTTTAATTTGCCTTAGCTGCTTCGATGATAGTGATCCGTTGATTCTAGCCCTGGGGGTAGAAGTAAGGAATCCAACTGTGAGTGTCTTCTGTGTCAGCAGTTCTCTTCTCAGCTGCAGGTCAACTTTTTAAGTTCTGTATTATTTATACCATTATTTATATAGATGAGGAAAGGGACTCTCAGTGGGTAACTTGCCCACGGCCACACAGTTAAGTGGCAGAGCTGACCACCTTTCAAACTTGGGTCTGTAAGACTCACACGCAGGCTCTTTCAAATATTTTGTTTTGTTTTTATTGTGGTAAAAAGAAGAACATATACAAGTTACCATCTTAACCATTTTCAAGTATATAGTATAGTTAAGTAGTGTTAAGTATGTTTACATATTGTGAAGCGGATCTCCAGAACTCTTTCATCTGTAGAACTGAAACTCTGTACCCATGAAACAACTCCCCATTTGCTGCTCTTCCCAGCCCCTGATAATCATCATTCTTTCTATATGATGAATTTCATTAGTCATTAATTCATTAGATACTTCATGTAAGTGAAATAATGCAGTATTTGTTCTGTCGTAACTGGCTTATTTCTTACCTGGCATAATGTCCTCCAACTTCATGTTGTAGCATGTGACAGAATTTCCATCTTTTTAAGGCTGTATAGTATTCCACTGCATAAATATACACTGCATTTCATTTCTCTATTTATGCATTGATAGATACTTGGGTTGCTTTTACCTCTTGGCTACTATAAATAGTGATGGGAGCATGGGTGTGTAATATCTCTTAGAGACCTTGTTTTCAATTTTCTCAGATATATACCCAGAAGTGGGATTGCTGTTTTATATGATAGTTCTATTTTTAATTTTTTGAGGAACTGCCATACTTTTTTTTAATAGCAGTTGCACCATTTTCAATCCCACCAATAATGTACAAGGTTCCACCTTCTCCGTATCTCCACCAACACTTGTTCTTCTATTTTCTAGTTTTTTAGGTTTTTTTGTTTATTTCATGATAGTCATTGTAATGACTTTTAGGTGATACCTTATTATGGTTTTGATTTACATTTCTCTGATGGTTAGTCATGTTGATTATCTTTTCATATGCTTGTTGGTCACTGGTATATCATCTTAGGGAAAATGTCTGTTCCAAGTCCTTTGCCATTTTTAGTCAGGTTGATTTTTTGTTTCAGAGTTATAGTTTTTTATATATTAACCCCCTCTTACCTGTATGATTTGCAAATATTTTCTAACATTCTGTAGGTTGATTTTTTTACCCTATTGATCATATCTTTTTTTTTTTTTTTTTTAAGATTTTATTTATTTGACAGAGATCACAAGTAGGCAGAGAGGCAGGCAGGGGGGTGGGGTGGGGGTAGCAGGCCCCCGCTGAGCAGAGAGCCTGATGCAGGCCTTGATCCCAGGACCCTGAGATCATGACCTGAGCTTAAGGCAGAGTCTTAACCCACTAAGCCACCTAGGCGCCCTGATCATACTTTTTTTTGGTGAAAAAGGTTTTTTCTTCTTTTTTTTAATAAACATATAATGTGTTTTTATCCCTCGGGGTACAGGTATGTGAATCGCCAGGTTTACACACTTCACAGCACTCACCATAGCACATACCCTCCCCAATGTCCATAACCCCACCTCCCTCTCCTAATCCCCCTGCCCCCAGTTTGTTTTGTGAGATTAAGAGTCACTTATCATTTGTCTCCCTCCCAGTCCCATCTTGTTTCATTTATTCTTCTCTGATCATATCTTTTGATGCACAAAAGTTTTGAGTTTTAATGTAGCCCCATTTATCTATTTTTGGTTTTGTTTTGTGCTTTGGGTGTCATATATATGAAAACATTGCCCAGTCCAAGGTTATGCATCTTTTTCCTTAGGTTTTCTTCAAGGAGGTTTATAGTTTGGGATCTTAAACATTTAGGTGTGAAATCCACTTTGAGTTATATTTGTGTGTAGTTTAATTAAGGACCCAGTTTCATCCTTTCGCATATGAGTATGGAATTTTCCCAGCATCAGTTGTTGAAAAGACTTCTTTCCCACCATGCAGTTGGTTTAAGGAGAGAGGAGAGAGTGATAACACAAGGGACAGGTAATTATTTGGGGCAGAAATAATGCTGATTTTTTTGTTTGTTTGTTTACTGTTGCATAGATGGATAAGGTTATCTATAAATCTTTGTATGATATGTTTACAAGAATTATGGATAATTTGTTTTCCTTGATTTAGACAGAGTTGAGTATTTTATTTATTCATGCAGAGAAAAGAAAATCAAGGCATTACAGTAATACAATATTCTCTTTGGCTCTGAAGAGCCAGCTTTGCAGAAATACAGGGTGTCTGGAATCGAGAAGTTACTGGCAGGTTGGTGGTGGGGGAGGAAACCTTTTTAATGGCAAACTAATGAGGCCCTGAGTTCCCAAAAGCAAACAGACATGGGGGAGAAAAAGAGCCAAGGACTCAAAGAGGCTGTACTCTATATACTCTGATGGCGTGATTCACAGTGAGGGCAGCAACATTTCAGAAGGAATGGGGCCATCCCCAGAGGCAATGGAGACAAATAAGGAAAGTTAGCATGGAAGAGCCAGAAGGGAGGGGCATGCAAGTCTGCAGCACTGCCGTAAGTGACAGACCTTGAGGAAGAAGGACCAGACTGAAGGTATCTAGCTCTGTGGCCTGGTGGTGAAGGGGAAAGGGGGGAGCACATAGCCGTTCCCCCTTGACCTGAAGTGTAAGCCTTCAACTATCTAAAAAAAATGGGCTCTCCAGAAAAATTCGGTCCATAGGAACTCTGAATAACTAACTGGGGGAGGAAATATATGTGTATATATAGCTTTTTGACTAATGTGGTAACATTTGTCAGAGTTGCTGAAACAGTTCAAATATCTGATTCTCTTGTTAAAATCTCTGGGCTTATTATATATAAATAGGGTTATAGAAACCTTATTTGGATCTTTTTTTCCCTTCCTTTTTCAGTAAGTATTAAGTATCTGTATATATTACTTATTGTAAGCTATGTTAATGTTACACATCCTTCCATTAGAGTTACAATGCAATAGAGAAGACAAAACGTTTATAAATAACAGTAATAATGGTAATAGGACAAAAGACTGTTATTGTAGATAACGTTTTGAGTTATCTAAAGGAAGAGAAAGGTCTTTTTAAGGATGGAGAAACTGAGCTGAATATTATGTAAAGTTTATAGGTCTTGGTCCTTGAGCACATTACATCTTATGGAAATGACAAGAGACTTCAAAACAATGATTCTGTAGGTCATATTAGTATACATAGTAATTGTGGAATGTTTGATTCTACTGCTGTCCCACTGTACTAGATATTCTCTTTGTGCTATTCACAGTGTAAATACCTCTGAAAATAAACACGAAAGTATATAATTACTTGTTATCTACATCATTTGACTAAAGTGGGACAATAGATACTGTTACAAAAATGTAATACCTTACATTGGAATAGCATTTTCTGGTGAACAGAGGAACACAGTAGTCTCATGTAATATAATGTAATATTATACAAAGAGTGTGAATCTTAAACATTTAATCTTTTCTTTGAAGACTCTTTTTAGTTTTTGAGCATTTAGCACATAATCCTATATGGTTAAAAAAAAAAAATGTAGCTATAGAGCCGTGGACTAGAAGACATAGATGAACTGTTCAATGTGTGGATGGCAACAGAGACTCTTGAAATTTGCTGAGGAAGAATATCTCATTTGGCATCATCTGTTCTTCTAAAGTTCAGCCAGATTTGATTAATATTCTGCCTCCAGGCTAAGCACCACTGACCCTTAAATTTTAAAACAGGTGGGTAATGGGTAAAGTTCTACCAAAAAATGTCAGTTTAGTTCATCAGTTGCAAAACCATAATAAGCCATATATACACAATGCAAAACCGTAATAAAACATATATGCACAGTGAATACATGTTGAGCTTATGTCTAAATACTATGCATTATGGAAGGCCTATTAAAAGACACTAGAAAAAGTTACTCTGAAGGAGGATTTGAGTAACTTTTTTTTTTTTTAATCATGGGACCTAATATCTTAACTCTGACTGTATACCCACATCCTTCATATCTTATTGTTCTTCTTTGCCTTCCATGAATTTCCCTTTATTGTGGTATAATTAGCATGCAATAAGCCATTCATATTTGACTTTAACACTGTAAGCTTTTTTTAATATTTTATTTTGAGGTAATCTCTACACCCAACTTGGGACTCAGACTCACAGTCCCAAGATCAAGAGTCTATTCATACTCCACCAGCTAAGCCAGCCGGGCACTTGAGTCTTTAAGTTTTGACTCATGACATCATCACTGCAATCAAGAAAGTATCATCCTCAGCTTGCATCATGCTCCTTTGTCCATCTCTTCTCTCTGGGTCTATGGGACTCTTTTGCCATTTGGAGTGTATAGGAAAAAGTTCTGAGAAACACTGTCTTAGAGAATTCTCTTAAATTTTAGAACTGGCCTGGATCCCTGAGGTAACTCTTGGCCTTTGAACCTGTTTCTCCACCTGCTGCTCATCTGTGCCTCTCTTGGCCTGGAACCCTGCATAAACTTACAGTTCTGAACATGTAGTACAAGTTACTTTGTTGGTGCTCTTCACCTTCCTGGGCCACATCAAGCATTGCTGGCCAGTACTTTCCAAACTATAGTGAGGTTTTCATTTAAGAAAAACAAAGGAGGGGTGCCTGGGTGGCTCAGTGGGTTAAAGCCTCTGCCTTCAGCTCAGGTCATAATCCCAGGGTCCTGGGATCGAGCCCTGTATCGGGCTCTCTGTTCCTCAGGGAGCCTGCTTTCTCCTCTCTCTCTGCCTGCCTCGGCCTACTTGTGATCTCTGTCTGTCAAATAAATAAATAAAACCTTAAAAAAAAAAAAAGAAAAGGAAAGAAAGAAAGAAAAAGCCTGTTAGCCCATTACTATCTGATACTTCCATAAAGGACAATGAAAATGGTTACTAGAGGGTGCCTGGGTGGCTCAGTTGATTAAGCAACTGCCTTTGGCTCATACCATGATCCTGGAGGCCCAGGATTGAGTCCCACATCAGGCTCCCTGCTCTATAGGGAGTTTGCTTCTCCTTCATCCTCCCCCTTCTCAGGCTCTCTCTCTCTCTCTTACTCTCTCTCTCTCAAATGAGTAAAACCTTTTTAAAAAGTGGTTGCTAGGAAAATGAAAGGAAAAAGAAGTCCTGTGAGGGCACCTGGGTAGATCAGTCATTAAGCGTCTGCCTTTGGCTCAGGTCATGATCCCAGGGTCCGGGGATGGAGCCCTACATCCATATCTGGCATTCTGCTCAGCAGGAAGCCTGCTTCTCCCTCTCCCTCTGCCTGTTGCCCCCTGTGCTTGTTTGCACTCTCTATGTCAAATAAAGAAATAAAAATCTTTTTTTTTTTAAAGTCCTATAAATACAAGTCTTTTTTTTTCTTTAGATTCAGCAGATATAAAATTTCTCGGTCAAATTTTAACTTTCTAAGTACTTATTCTTAATTTCTGCCTGATTTCAGTGCAGATTGATGGCAAAATCTCATGATCGTAGGCTACACTGAGTGACCCCGTGATAGGGAGCCCTGCTTTTCCCTGTGTGTTTCACTGGGTACAGAGATCTCGCAGGCATGCTTTTGGAGTTGCCCACTTGGAATGTTCTGAAACTTTTGGCAATTACTTTGATGTAAGAAATGAAAGAAAACTAACAGTTATTGAGTACTTAGTATATGAGAGCCAACGTGTAAAGCGTTTTTTTATGAAGTTAGTTGTGGGCTTGTCATCTTTGGCGTTTACTGTGTTGGCATACACTCCCTCTTTACGCACTTTGTTGAGGTGTTTTTGTTTGTTTATCTTGAATGGATATTGAATTTTATCAAATGCTTTTTCTGTATTGAGAGATCCATAAGATTTTTATTCTTCATATTGGTAATGTGGTATATCACCTTGATTATAGATATTGACCCATCCTTGCATCACTGGAACAAATCCAGCTTTGGTCACACGGTATAGTCCTTTTAATGTACTGTTGAACTCAGTTTGCTAATATTTAGGGGGTTTTTGCATCTGTGCTCATCAGGGATATTGCCTGTAGTTTTCTTTTCTTGTGACATTGTCTGGTCTTGGTGTCAGTGTAATGCTGGCCTCTTACATTTTAGAAGTGTTCCTTCCTCTTCGTTTCTTGGAAGAGTTTCAGAAGAGTTGATATTAATTCTTCTTTAAATGTAGACTTTACCAGTGAAGCCATTTGTCCGGGACTTTTGTTTGCTGTGAGGTTTTTGATGACTGATTGCATCTTCTTATTAGTAATTGGTCTGTTCAGACTGCCTATTTCTTCATAATTCAGTCTTGGCAAAACATTTTTATTTTTTATTTCTAAAAATACCCTGAAGTGTAGGTGATATCAGCCCAGTGGAGGGTTGAATTAACTCATTTATATTTACATATTCAGTTAAATGTTTCTGAATCCTTGCTATGGGTCAGGTTTGTCCTGAGCTCTGGAGAGGCAACAGGAGTCCCATGGAGCTCACATCTTTGTTGGGGGGGGGAGACATCATAAACAAACAAATGAAACGTATTAGCTGGTGATAAATGATGTCGAGAGAAGTAAACTAAAGAAAAGTATAAGGGATGGGAAGTGGGGATTGCACTTTTAAGTAGGGTGGTTGGAGAAGTCTTTACTGCCAGGACATTTGCGCAGAGATCTGAAGGGACTGATGGAGAGAGAACCACTCAGAGCTAATAGCAGTAGTAAAGGTCCTGGAATTTTTTGAGATGCTCACTGACATGAAGACCTTTCTCCCATCTAGTAAATGGCGCATCTGGGTTTAAACTCACATTTGGCCTTTTCCATTATGCTTTATAGTTTTTATTCACTATCCATGCTCCCGGTTTAAAGATGCCTGGGTTTGTTCAGATAAAGTGGAAATCCATTTGGGAGTGGGAGTGTAATTTATATGTAATAGGGAGTTAGCCTGAAAGTCTGCTCTCTATGTGAATCTTGCTTTTGATTAGGTCTGGATATTTTCCAAGGCTTTGAGTATCTTATTCCTAAGTGCACAAAATAGATGAGTTTTGTAGAGTTGAGTTTCCTTTTTAAGTGGATGAAATTTCTCTAAGGGGCATAGAAAGCCAGACAAAATCAGGGAAAGAATTTTCAAAGGGGAACAGATGATTAAAGCTTTGGAAAGAAGGCATTCCGTTTGTTTAAGCACTGTGAAGTTAAGCATTGTGTAAGTCCTTCCTTACTATGAATGACCTGATGCTTAACAGACAGCTCTCCTTGGCATTGACAGGAGCCTTTGTCAGGATTCTTTTATCTGGTTGCTCTCTCATGCCCACAGCTTCCCTTCTACACTTGCCAACAGCCCTGCTCCAGACTCTATCTTTGATTCTGAAAGACTTCAGCTACCTCCTGCTGACCTCAGTCTGTACTTCCCAATTGACTAAGTTCTTTCCAGCTTACCTCTTAACTCAGGCCAAAGATCCCGCAAGCAAAGCATCCCATGTGGGGAACTGAAACTACCCCTCAAGCAATAAGGATTGCCCTGAGCCAGCAAGATCCTTAAGACTGACCGACAACAGTGATCGAACTGACCTTTACTTCCCACCTGCATGTACCCACCAACTTTTGTCGCACATTTTCCTTACACAGACCTGTACATATTTTAAGCACTTTGGAGACAATCTTTAAGACATTAATCAGCTGTATTCCTGGTGTTGACCTCACTGAAATAAATTCCTTTCTTGTTTCAACACCACTCCTCTCTCTGCCTTTGAATTTTGTCAGCAGTGAGTGGCCGAGCCTGGTCTGTTTGGGAACGCCCCCCCACCCCTCACCCCCGCCCGCCCGCCCCCATACCAGGTGCTCTTGTACACCTTGCACCTTACTTACAGTCATAGCTGCTGAACCTTGGACTCCTTGCCTTGTCACTTCCTCTATCAACCCCAGATTGTGTTGGGGTATGTTGTCATTCATGTCTTATGGGTTGTGACAAATATTATAATGACATGTATCCATCATTATGGTATTA
The DNA here is from genome assembly GCF_030435805.1 of Mustela lutreola. Taxonomy (NCBI): domain Eukaryota; kingdom Metazoa; phylum Chordata; class Mammalia; order Carnivora; family Mustelidae; genus Mustela; species Mustela lutreola. The sequence goes on along the minus strand of NC_081298.1, from coordinate 57,203,677 downwards.
TACAGATTATTTTCACTGCCCTAAATATCCTCTGTGCTCTGCCTGTTCATCCTGCTCTCCCCACCTCCCATGTCTTGCTGATTTTTATATCAAAATTTAATAATTTGTAAGTGTACATTTACATTTGGTGAGGAATACTCTTACTTTCTTAGAATATATATCTCTTGTACAGTCCCTTGGTGATAAGCCTAACACCTTTGGAGTTATTGATCATGTGAAATAATTTCTCCTGTCATTTTTCTCTGTTAGCTTGCTTTATTGTTTATAACATCTCACATCCAAGGTTGTGAGAATGGAGGTGGGATTTTTAAACCTGGAGTAGTGTGTGTGTGTGTGTGTGTGTGTGTGTGTGTATTTCCACACCCCCCAAACATAGTCATATACTTTTAGTGAACTAACCATTCTTCAGACAATAAAAACAGAGGGCAACAAGCTTGGCCTTGATGACAGGAAAACCTGAGTCCTCCCAAAGTTAGCTTAAAATACTGAATTGTTTTACTTGCCCTTAAGGATCACAGAGAACCCACACATAGCAGGCACTGACAGTTACTTCTTTGTTTAAAGCTATGTTAGCCATCCGGATGTTTTTGGTTCTTTCCTTTCTTTTTCATCAGAAAACATTTCTCCTTGAAATCTCCTGGGGGCCATTTTGGTCTGATGCAGTTCTCCATACCGTCTCTTCCCTGACTTCTTATTCCTACATTTGATAATGTTTTGTTGTCATCAGGCTGCTGGACTGGACTGAACACTGACTTTCACAGGTCTAGCTTTAGCTACAGCTCTCCTTTTCTCCATCTTCCCTTAGGCATTATTTTTTTCTTTAAAGAATTTCATGGTTTGATTTGTAATGACTATTCCAGAAGTCAGTCTTGAGTCATCGGGGTTATTTAGTCTGTCGTCTTGTGTGCATGTGTGTGTCAGTGCGGTGGTATTCCTTTTGGATATTTGGATAAGCATAGGATATAGCAGTTTTGATTCTATAGCCAAAACCAACTCAAAAGAGACTGCTAACAGTGCATAAAAAAAAACAAGACAATGCAAATAGGCACACATGCTCTACACCTGCATTAGGAACCAAGGGCAGCTGAGGCCAGGATTCTAGATGAGGGATGGGATGTGGGGGAGAGGCCCGGTCTTGATGTTAATGTTAGAATTATAGCAGTAACAGAGGGTAATTATCCATTATTGGTTTTCCCTAATCATTTTAGCTTTTTTTTTTTTTTTTTTTTTTTTTTAAGATTTATTTGAGAGAGAGAGAGCAGGAGCAGGAGGAGCAGAGGGGGACACAGAGAGACTATTTAGCAGACTCTGTGCTCAAGATCATGGCCTGAACTGAAACACATGTTGGACACCTACCAGCTGTGTCACCCAGGAACACCTAGCTCTGTTTTTTAATAAGGTTTTAGGATTTGTGCAGGAGAACAAGAGCTCTACTGGGTACTAGGTTTTATTTGTTCTGTGAGGAGATTGGATTAGAACTTTCGATAGCAAGTCAGTCCCAATTATTCAATTTAAGGTAAGTAACAAACCTCCTAGTCTAGATTATAATCTAGTAGGGAGAAGTAAAATAAACTGGTTCACTTGCTTTCTCTTCTCTTTTCCTCTCTTCTTTTGTTCTTTTTTGTTTTCTTTCCTTCCCTCCTTGCTCTCTCTCTCCTTCCCTTTCTCCCTTCATTTAATTATTTATATTGAGTGATAATGGACATACTATATTAGTTTCAGGTGTGTAACATAATATTTAAATATTTGTATATATTGCAAAGTGATCACTGCAGTAAGTCTAGTTAACATGTGTCTGGATTTATCTTGATACATGGCAGCATATGGTAAATGTCAGAGAGAGAGAGATCAATACTCAAAGGACAGGGAGGGTTCCTTTGCTTAGGGAGAAAAGTGCTTCCTAACAGGAGTTTTTTGACCACCCCGAATAAGGACACTCATTTCTGTTACTGCCTCACACTTCCTGACCCTGTGGTTTGATCTTGACTCATATGTCCAGATTTTCTTGAAAATGGTTTTGAACTTCTCAGAATACAGTATGATTTCTCAGAACTGTCAGTACACCGAGCATATTGTTGTATAATCGGTGACCATTCCTTGTCTCCCTTAAACTGTAAGCTCGTTAAAAGCAGTGAAACTGTCTCCTTTTTGTTTCCTGGGTCTTAGCACACTATACTAGCAGGTACTAGCAGATGGTGCTTTTTTGTTATTCCTTTCCCTGAGAATTTTTCTTTCCTTCCCTTTGCATTGTGGGCACAACCAATATAGACTCATTTCAGTCAGTTACTCTCTAAAGCATCTCTTTCTGCTGCTCTATGCTACAGCTCCTTGCCAACACTACCTCAGCTGTTTCTTAGAATACTGTGATGTGCGTTGTATGTATCTCATAGTCTGGGAAGTTACTCTGGGCCAGGAGCTTTGTCTTACTCATCCTTAGTGCTCTGTGCCCTCAACAGTAAGTTTCGTGGTAATTACTGGCTACACATTTGTTGAAATGGAAATGAAGGGAAGTTTACAATTTACAGGTATTTGTTTGCCACTCACTCCTCTGTTTTAGTGGTACGAAGTGAGTAATAATAAGTTAACACTTGCATTGGCTCAGAAGTTAATTTTTACTGTTTTTACCCATTTATATTTTTTTTTTAAAAGATTTTTGAGAGAGAGAACGAGTGGAGAGACAGAAAAGCAAGGCTCCCCACCGAGCAGGGAGCCCAACATGGGACTCTATCCGAGGACCCCAGGATCATGACCTGAGCCAAACGCAGACACTTAACCAACCAAGACACCTAGGTGCCCCTACCCATTCACATTCTAAACAAATAACAATTTCTCTGTATTATAATGCTTCACTTTTTAAGTACGAGGAAAATGGTGCTTCATGTGTTTTTAAACTACTGTTTAGCATTTTTGGGAACTTAAAATGCAACTCTTAAAAAATGAAAAGCTGGGCCACCTGGGTGGCTCAGTGGGTTAAGCCTCTGCCTTTGGCTCAGGTCGTGATCTCAGCAGAGAGCCTGCTTTACCCGTCTCTCTCTGCCTGCCTCTCTGCTTACTTGTGATCTCGCTCTCTGTCAAATAAATAAATAAAATCTTAAAGAAAAAAAAAGAAAAGTTCTTTTTTCCTGGGAAATAAAATATATCTATTTTTCTTTCTTACCAAGTGACTGTTGAATTGCACTTATGAGCTTGTACATGTTTTGACACTGTAGGGAAGTATATAATAAATTGCCAGTTAGTCACCAATAATTTCTAATTATGACTCAGTTCATCTTCCATCTTCAGTTATTAACAGAACACATCCTTTGCACTTGAGTTTGTAAAACTTTTCATGTATTTCTAACCATATACTCAATCCTATTTTGTTATATACTCTCTTTAAATAGAAGCACTTTTATTCTGAAATAATTTTGCAGTATTAAAGTTAAAAGTATAACTTGGTGGTATGATAAGATCTTTACCATGTGGAGTATGAAATATCTCTGCTTTCCTGCCCCCCATTCACAGAGGTTCCTTTAACCAGAAGGCCTAATGCTTTGGCTGAACTCTCAAAAGCATCTCAGCTGTCATAAGTATGAGAAATGTTTGTTTTAGTTCATGAAATATAAATAGTTTTTTAATCCGGTGCCCAAAAAACATGATGCTGTAGAGGTGTCCTTTCTTTATTCCTCAAGAATAAATTCAATCTTGAATTTCAGGTTAGCACCCTGGATTCATTATCCTATATCTCCTTTTTTGGTATGCATTCATGGGATTTTGCAGGCAATTTCATGCCAAAATGTAGTATTTTTATAGTACTGATTTTTATTTTTCAGCTAAAACTCTCTTTGAAATTATAAAGAATTTTGTGACAAAAAAAAAGCTTATTTGGCTTTTTATGTTTATGATTTCATTTTATCTTTGTGTAGCCTGAGATTTAAACAGAATGGTTATTATCCCATTTTGTAGTTGCTAAAGCTGAATATCAAAATTTTTTTTATTTATTTTTTTTAATGATTTTGTTTATTTATTTGACAGACAGAGATCACAAGTAGGCAGAGAGGCAGGCAGAGAGAGAGGAGGAAGCAGGCTCCCTGCTGAGCAGAGAGCCCTGTTTGGGGCATGATCCCAGGACCCTGGGATCATGACCTGAGCCGAAGGCAGAGGCTTTAAGCCACTGAGCCACCCAGGCGCCCCATGAATGTCAGATATTTTGCCTGAACCAAGATGTCACAGCTAATAAGTGGTGCAGTTAAGAAGCTGTAACCCAGGGACTTTTACTTGTAATCAGGGCACCTTCCACCATTATTTGGTGTTTCCATGCATATTGAACTTTTTACTAGTCTAAAGCTGTGGTTTTCAGGTATGTTAAATACATTTAAAATTTTTGTTAATGTTTTATATACATACAAAAGAGTACACAAATCTTAAGCACACAGGTTGATGAATTTTCACAAAGCGAACACATAATTAAATTATTTTGAATGTGAATTAATATTAAAATGAATTTAACATGGAATACGCAGGACCTCTTGATTCTAAAGAAATTAATTCATTAATTTTTAAAGATTTATTTTTTTAATTTAGAGAGGAGAGGGAGAACATGAGTAGGAGGGGCAGAGGGAGAGAGAACCTCAAGCAGACTCTATGCTCAGTGTGGAACCTGATGTAGGGCTTGATCTCACAACCCCGAGATCATGACCTGAGTTGAAACCAAGATTTGGACACCACCCAGGTGCACCGAAAATATTTATTTTTAAACTTCTAATTTCTTAATTTGTTCATTTCTTCGAGGCTGAGAATCTGCTCTCTGGCAGGCGTGCACATAGGTGTGGGGATACATTTGTGTGTAAGAATCACCACTTGTAATAAACTTCCATTTGGGTTTAGACTAATAAGGAATCGGGCAACAAATTGTGGGGCCTTAAGCTTTTATTCAGGGGTATTAGTACCAGGCCCTATGAGAGCATGAGTAGTCTGAGGGGCTTAAGTGAAATTTTCCCAGAGGAAGTGACATCTGGGCTGCATCCCACCTGATGATGAGATTCATCCAGAGATGCCATTCTAGGCAGGAAGAACAGAAGGGACGAGAACAAATGATGCTGAGCTGCGGCAGATCCCCATAGTTGGCTCGGAGTGTGTAAAGTGGGAAGTGGACCTTGGCAATGGAAGTGGGAGCAGGGACATCTTAGATTAGGAAGGGTCTTGTGTGAGGTTGAGACTGCTTTTATCGTTACTTAAGTTCCCTGGTTATGGATAACAGGAATTGACTCTGGCGAACATGAGCTAAAAGGGATTTATTGGAAAGAGTCTCAGGGGACTGTAGAAAGAGCCTAACATTGAGGTCTCTGAGAGGACAAACGGCTAGAGCAACTTTTGGCATCTCTGCAGACAATCTGCGGGTCTTCTCTCTAGAGTGATACCATTAGTTGACTTATTCTGCCTTCTGAGAATTAGTCTCTACTCAGATTTCTAATTATTGAAAAATAGAATCTGATTAGCTTAGTTCAGATCCAGTGCCCAAACCAGAACCAGTCCCTGTGGCCAGGGATAAGAAGAAACACTGTCTAGTCAGTTGCCTGTTCCGTGATCAGGAGCGCTAGGTTTGAAACAGAGAGTAGAGGAAGGGAGGTGCACTGCCTCAGAGGCAGTGTTGCAACTGTATGTAAAGGGGGTGCAGACTGTGATCAGGAAAGAGTGGAAATCCAGAGACCTGTTAGATGATATTATAATAATCTAAGGGCGAACTGATGGTGCCAGAAGTAGATATTGTCCACAGGGAGATAAAGATGTGAATAGACCCAAGATAATCAAAAGGCAGAAAAGAAAGGACTTTGCAGTTGGACATTGGGAGGTTTGTGGGGATGTTTGAGGAGTTGAGGATAGTCCTGAGGATGAGTGACTAAATGGTGGTGCTTTGTGTGGAGAAGAGTTCGTTTCAGGCAGGGAACAGGGCTTTCATTCAGTTTTGAAGTGTTTGTTCAGTTGACATACCTAAGCAGGACCATGTTTAACTTAAGCACACTTGGTTATTTCTGGGATTCCAGTTCCGCCATCAGGGTCCTCTCAGTCTGATATAGGGACAGATCCTAGGATTATCCCTTTCCTGTCATGTCCTTGGACAGCTAGAGTCTTCCCACAATATTGCCATGGAAATTTATAAGCTGCATCCCTCTCTTATGCTCTTAGACTTTGGACACTTTCAGGTCTGAGTGATATAGGGGATTGTACCTTGCTCAATCTCAAAAAGACTCCCAGAGCTAGGAACATTTAGGACCAAGTATTGCTGTTAAGGATCTTTCTTAGATATTATTTTGATTAGACAAGCCTTTTCTTTTTTTTTTTTCCCCATTTTTTTAAAATATAATTTTTTATTTTTTATAAACATATATTTTTATCCCCAGGGGTACAGGTCTGTGAATCACCAGGTTTACACACTTCACAGCACTCACTAAAACTAGACAAGCCTTTTCTATGGCACTATTTTTTGGACATAATTTCATCTGAGTTTGAAAATATTTGAAAATTGGGGGCTTACTTGATTAAAAAGTTTAAATTGTAATTGGAGTTTTTTAGTTACAGTGTTTTAATAGTATTCAGTATTAAATCAGTCATGGTTCACGTCACATCCTGACAGGTGGTTCCTTCAGATACTTTTTTTTTTTTTAAGATTTTTATTTATTTATTTATTTGACAGAGATCACAAGTAGGTAGAGAGACAGGCAGATAGAGAGGGGGAAGCAGGCTCCCTGCTGAGCAGAGAGCCTGATTTGGGGCTTGATCTCAGGACCCTGGGATCATGACCTGAGCCAAAGGCAGAGGCTTTAACCCACTGAGCCACCCAGGCACCCCCCTTCAGATACTTTAATTAACACTTTTGCCATTAGGTAGCTTAATGGCCTCAGAAATCCTGTGGGTCAGTAGTTCTCAGTAGGGCTAGAACTGTTTCCTAAGGAGCAACTGGGAACTTGTGGGGTATTTTTTTGTTACCTTGAAGGTTTGGGCACGGGGCACATAGACATTGAGTTGGCTAGGGCCAGGGATGCTAGATGTCATCAACTTTGCATCCACAGGACTTTGGTGCAGGTTAAAAAGGAAAAAGAAAATCTTTTATAATTATCTGAGCAAAGCACCTAATTCTGTTTTTTCAAAAGATTTCATTTATTTATTTGGGAGTGAATAAGTGGTGGGGAGGGACAGAGGTAGAGAGAGAGAAGCAGACTCCCTGCTGAACAGGGAGCTTGATTCAGGGCTCCATCCCAGGACCTGGAGATCATGACCTGAGCTGAAGGCAGACACTTAACCAACTGAGCCAGGCAACCCCCCCCTCCCCCAGTTCTATTTTAGATATAATCATGGATGGAGTACCTTTGCACAGTTTCAATCAACACTAAGTTTTTCAGGAATGCCATGAAATTTTTAAGTTGAGTAAAAAATGAAGTTTGCTTAGGATTTTACTGTAAGCTGTACTCTCATAGGTAGTATTAATTTCTTTTTTATCCTGTTTAGAAACTCAAAGCCTTTAAGATAGCAATTAGGATATATTGAGGGGTGCCTGGATGAGAGAGTTAAGCATCTGACACTTGGTTTTGGCTCAGGTTGTGATCTCAGGATCATGAGATTGAGCCCTGCATAGGGGTTCAGTGCAGAGTCTGCTTAAGACTTTTGCTCCCTTTCCACTTCCTCTCCGCTGTCTCTCTCTCTAAAATAAATCTTACAAAAATATATATTGAAAAGGTTTTTGTTTTGTATTATGTTTTTAAGTGAGAGTTGATTGGTAAACTAATGTTTTCTTAAGTGAAATAGGTCAGAGATACCAAGGAAGGCATGTGTCTAGGGATGAACATGATAAACTTGCTGGGTTATAAACGTGTTTCATAAAGAAGGACCTAAGAGGCATGTAGAAAGGTGTAGACATTCAGTAGTACTTGATAGTTTGGATGAATCAGATTGGGTGAGATTATCCCAGATTTTTTAAAAGGCCAGAGAGAAAAAGATATGCAAAGGCATTGAAAAAGTTACAAAATGGATCTGTGTCCATTCAGAGAATATTCTATGGAAAATATGTCTGCTGATTTCTTTTTTTTTTTAATTAAAGATTTTATTTATTTGACAGAGATTACAGGTAGGTAGGGGGAAGCAGGCTCTCTGCTGAGCGGAGAGCCCAACATGGGGCTCGATCCCAGGACCCTGACCATGATCTGAGCCAAAGGCAGTGGCTTAACCCACTGAGCCACCCAGGCACCCCTGCTGATTTCTTTTTATCTGTGTGAGACTTATAAAGGAAAAAGGAAGCATGGAAAAGGATCTATGAAAGAGGCTGATTCTTTTACCAGTCACCCAAACTATAGCTGGTGATCATATGGGACTGTAGCTCCATCTGCTGGAAAGAAGCAGACCCACTCCTGCACATTATATAAGTGAAAGTGACCGTCTGTGTACAGTCTTAGCGAGCCACCCAGTATTTATTAAATATTCCCTGTGTGTGAAATAACACCTTGTCAGGTTTTAGGGTAACAGTAGTAAAAATGTAGACACATTCTCTGCTCTCACCATGCTTAGCTTTGAGAGGCTTTCTGCTTTTAAGAAAAAGATTTCAATTTAGCTAGTATATTTTTGCATTCTAAGTTCCCTTCTTAGTCTTCTCCATGGATGGCTTTTAAGATGTACTCTCTCTGAGCATCATTTTCCTTATCTGTAAGATAAGAACTACTGCCTCTCTTGCATGCTCAGTTTAAACTTTCATTAAGTTCCTTGTGTGTTTGGAAGGCATAGCCTCGAAGAGTATAAGATAAGTAGGAGTCCAGTTCTTGCCCTTACATGGGTTAGAAAAAGAAGCTGTTATAAGTGAGATAGCCTCATGGGAGCCCTGACGAGGAGCCCCTGATGCAGACCGGAGAACGGGACTAAAGGAGGATTGGAACAGGGTTTTTTGAAGATGTGATGCTTCACTTCTGTCATACAAGGATATTAGAATCAGCAAGGGGAAGATGGAAGGATCTTCCAGGCTGAGGAGCCAGCATAAGCAGCAGCATCGAGGTGAGGCCTGCATGGCAGGTATCACTGCTGGGTTGTATAAAGTGAGTGGCAGGGAGTATCAGAGATGAGGACTGGCAGGCCAGGGAATGTAGGGTTTGTTTGCTTCTTTTTTTTTTTTTTTTTTTTTTTTTTTTTTTAGATTTTATTTATTTATTTGACAGAGACACAGCAAGAGAGGGAACACAAGCAAAGGGAGTGTGAGAGGCTTCCTGCTGGGGCTCAATCTCAGGACCTGGGATCATGACCTCAGTTGAAGACAAATGCTTAACGACTGAGCCACCCAGGCGCTCCCAAGGGTACTGATTTGAAAATTTACAGGAAAGCCTTGTTTATAAATGTCAAAAGTAAGATAAAGATTGAAAAATGTTTTCTGGGTTTGCTCTTGCCTAGAAAAATTTGTCCAAAGAGAGGAGGAGGGGATGAGATGGTAGCTAAAAGGACTTAAGATAGACTTCTGCTGATCTAAGCATGTGTGCCCCTTTGTACATCACACCGCCCTATTTCCTTCATGGAGCATGGTGATCAGTAGAGTTGGGACACAAAGAAATGGCAGATGTTTGCCTCTTTTAGATTTTAATTGCAGTAACATAAGTTACTTTCTTGAAGAGAATTCCATATGCTGGGAATCTTGCTCAGAAGACTTCCGTTCTATTTTCCTTCTCCCAAGAGTGATGGTGGCTGCTTTCCAGGTTTTCTATCTGGTATAGTCCTGTCTCCGGTGGGAATTGGGGATGGCTGCTTCTCACCCACAAACAACTTTTGTATTTCCAGCTTCCTTCTACATCCCACTCACACACCCTCAAAAGAAAGTAAGTAAATCAGGACCAGAAGAGTCCTCTGGCTGGAACTGTACAGTGTTGAGTATTGTGTTTGAAGTCCAAACCTAGTTCTGATGGTGGGGCATTAGAGTGAGCCATGAAAGTAGAGCCTGTGAGATACCCTCTAGGAGTGTTGCACAGAACCCTGAAGTTTAGAATTCACTCTGCTTGTTGCCTTAGGTGAGCTCTTTCACCTCTCCAGACAGCAAACTGCTTCCCTGTGGGGTAGATGGCTTTTCAGGATGCCTTTCACTTCTGCCCTTCTTCTGTCACCATCTCACAATGCTGCCAGTACCCAGTCTCTAGTATTGGCTTAACAAGCAAAGGTGAGGCGTTGTCTTCTTGATTTTAAAGATTCACCTATAACTGAGAAATGCTGTTATCATTCTAAAATTGACTGTCTTATAATAAAGAAATTGCTTAAGGAACTTCCTTTTAGTATTCTCAGTGAGTCAGGGCAAGGAAGTCATCATTTATGGAAGCGGAAGGCTGTAATTAGTGTTCCTGAGTTCCTCGTTCTCAGCCAGAGATTCCTTTATTATTCCTCAATGGAAACTTGGCACCCAGGAGTCCTGGGAGGTGACTCAATCGGGTGTGTGAGGCCTCATTAGCATTGGCTCTACTCCTTCCCTGCACTGTTTGTCAAGGATATCTGGGACTGAAGGAGCTGCTTCCCCTGCTCAGTCTGCTGGAGTTGGCCTGCCTGTCTCTAAACTTGGACTGAGCCACCAGGAAGAGAAAATAAAGCCAGCCACTCAACACTGAAGTGGTAAAACATTAGAGAAGAAGAAAAAGCTCTAATAATTCAAATATGTAGATACTTTTAAGATCCAAAAGGGTAGAGGCTCTTTCTGTGCTGATCAGTTATTGTTGTTGTTTTTCCTAAATATTTTGTGCACAGTACAAATGCTTTCAACAAGTTTATGGATGAATTTCTTAACTTAGTAAGGTACATAAAACAGCTTAACAGGATATGAGTTATGACATTTAGGGGTGTTGCCTTATTGCTTCAGAACTTTGGGGTTATCGTGTAACACACCATGTCACATGATTTGTCTGAATGCAGGAAAAAAAGCCCTCAACTTAGTTTCATTGGCTTAAATATAGCTCAAGGCAACAGACACAAGGTTAAGATGAGGAAGTACTATACAGTATAGGAAACAGGAGCTTTTAAAGATAATTCACTGATCTGGAACTGGTTGCCCAAGCCCTGATAAATGAGTGAAAACAAGAGTAGAAGTATCAGAAAGGAGTTGCTTTATTCTTGAGGTGAGAGTAAGAGAGTCTGGAGGCACATCAGTTAAAGTGCTTGGAATATCGACTTGCTTTTGCAGAGTTGGGGCTGTGTGTACAAAGTTATTAAAGCAGGGGAGTAGAAGTTTGAGAGAAGATATTCATCGAAAAGATATTCATATAAACTTGCATATCCAGTAACAGGAACAATCTTGGGTAAGTTATAGTAGCTTTTAGCCATACTAATTAAATTTTTCTTTTCACTGCTACAAAGTGTAATGGTTGTGGTTCTTAACTTCCTGCGGGTGCATATTTAATTACTGAGTATATGTAAAAGCGACTTTATGTTTTATTGGTTTCAAAGAGGGTGAGGAAGGGAGGCTATACCCTTATATTTGCAGAGAAAACTAACAACCTTGATAGTGTTTAGTGCCATATACTTTATGGCCCTGCAGAGACATGGAGTATTTTTATAGTAATGCTTCTTGTCATTTTATTACATTAAATACTTTTAACCCAAATTCTGTGTAGGATCTTAAAATAAACAATCCTATAGTGTTTAACACTATGGTTAGTGAATATGTGTCTTGCCATGATGAGGGAAGAGCAACTATAACTGTTTGAGACTTATTCATGAACCTGTATAAGTCTGTGTAAAAAAAGCAACCTTAATGCACCAAATCTACATTTGTAAGACATTTATTGAGAAGTGATTATTACCCCTTAAAAGGATCTTGTGCCTTACACATGATCTGCCTTACACAATGAACTTCCTTAGAGATTTAAAGGTATTTATGAAAACATTTATTTCTCAGTCAATCTCCAGGAGTATTGTAATCTTGAGGGGAAGATAGCTGTGATATAGAATGGGGTGATGTATAAGGGACTTTCTTATTTTATATAGGTTATATATTTGTAGATATATGTTTTTTATATGGAAACACATAGTCATAAAATATGGAATAGTTATAACATTAGGAAAACAATTATTTTTTTTCAAGGACAAAGAAAAAGTTAAAAAGGATGATCACTTTGCTTTGGTCTTGCAAATTAATAGAAAAGATACATACTTAAGTTTGCAACAACAAGGCACTGTGCATGGCTTATAAAATTTAAAAAAATGAATAAGATACTTTGGGTAAACATATGCAGTTGTGTAAAAAAAAAAATTATATACAACTAACCAGAAATAATCAGACCAACATGAGTACTGTCAGGTTTCGGGGGATAACCAAAAGAAGTGACCTTTAATTCTCAGGGACAGCACCATTTAGCTGATTATTAAATTGGGCCTCGAAGAATGAATAATTTCAACATTTAAAAATGATGGAAAAGAGTGTTCTTCTAGCCACAGCTGGAGAAATCTTTTTTTTTTTTCTCCCCCCCAGCTGGTGAAATCTTGAGCAAAGGTTTGCAAGTCAGTTTACTTCTCTGTTCAGAATCTTCCATTGCCTTTCCACCTCATCTAGAATGGAACCTGGAGTCCTTATTCTGGTTTGCAAGGGCATACTTGATGTGTGCCCTGCCCTTGGTTCCTCTTTCTTTCAGATACCATGTCTTTCCCGCCCTTTCCCACTAGACCATAAGATCCATGAAGCAGGGGCTTTGTCTTTCATGTTCCCTCTTATATCCCCAGTGCCTATCTGAGTGCTCGTAAATGAGTATAGAATGAATCCAAGAAATTCAAAGACACCTAATGTGCTAGGATGTAAGAGTTGTTTGTGGGATAAAAGTACAGGGAGGGACGCCTGGGTGGCTCAGTTGGTTAAGCAACTGCCTTCGGCTCAGCTCATGATCCTGGAGTCCTGGGATTGAGTGCCAAATCAGGCTCCCTGCGGACTCTTCTTCTCCCTCTGACCCACTCCCCTCTCATGCTCTCTCTCTCTCTCTTTCTCTCAAATAAAATCTATTAAAAGATTTTCTAAAGGGGCGCCTGGGTGGCTCAGTGGGTTAAGGCCTCTGCCTTCGGCTCGGGTCATGGTCCCAGCGTCCTGGGATCGAGCCCCGCATTGGGCTCTCTGCTCGGCAGAGAGCCTGCTTCCTCCTTTCTCTCTGCCTGCCTCTCCATGTACTTGTGATCTCTGCCTGTCAAATAAATAAATAAAATCTTAAAAAAAAAAAAGTTTTTCTAAAAAGTGATAGGGAGTGCACATGGAGTACTGAATGCAATATAAAGTTTTGGGGTGATTTTGCAGGGAAGGGATATGGTAACATTGCAGTGTAGAGGATGGACTTGGAGAATCAGAGAGTGGAGATTGCTAAAACTGAATGGAATGTATCAACAATTCCTTCACACAGTTGACATTTGACTCATTTGCTCCATGCTAAGCACTGTGTTCAGTTCTGGGGATACTAAGATGACTGGGAAATAGTTCCAGTTGGTAGGAACAGATATGTGAACATCTTGCATTAGAGGTCTGAAACAAGTGATGTGATGGGCACTTGAATCAGGGCTTTACTGTGGGTAGCAAGGAATATTACGTCTCCTTGATTGTTTCTTGATGTCAGCAGCTCTAGGAGTTCCCAGAGAAAAGAATGAAACTGTTAAGGGAACTTCAAAAAGTGTTTTTAGTCTTATGTATATATTTTTAATGCAGAGACCTTACCATGATTTTTAATTACATCTTACCTTAAAGTTCTTATCAATACATTGATTGGTCCATTCATTCTCAGAAGAAAGATGCATTATAGTAAGAGCACCTCTTTAACAGCCTCTACCCATTGTCTATACTAGGTCAGATTTTAGCTCCAGGTAAGTGCTTCACTTTGGGGGCATAGTTTGCCAGTCTACTATGGAGATGATATCCTACCGAGTGGCTAATTGAATTAAATGAGGTGATGTATAGGAAAGTACTATATACCAAATATTGCTTCAGGTTATATGGTGGTATTGTTGATGGTGAGGATGGGTACTCTCCCACCCCAGATGAGAGTTTGGGATAGGATATATAGAACATGGAAAAATTAAAAAATTGAATAATGAATTTTACCAAATATTCTGGGTGGAGGGGAGAGAAGAGGCAGATATTCTTTTAGCAATATATTTATGGGGCTTAAAAACTATGCAGAAGGAAGTTTTGCAGCCCAAGGAACTATTTGGATACCTAGTTCTTTGTATTCAGCCATTCATGATCTCTCTTGTCACTAATTTGACAGTTTCAGACCTGTAAGGAGAAGCTGCCTTTCTCATTCATGTATTTATTCACTGAGTATGTTTATCCTTCAAACACTTTGGTATAGTTGAAAGACTGGGTCTTAGAGCTACCAGATGTGGGTTCAAATCTTCCTTCTACCACTCGTAGATTTTTTTTTTAAAAGATTTTATTTATTTATCTGACAGAGATCAGAAGTAAGCCGTGGGGGCGGGGGGGTGGGAGGTGCCTCGGGTAGGGAGACAGACTCCCTGCCGAGCAGAGAGCCCGACGTGGGGCTCCATCCCAGGATCCTGAGATCATGACCTGAACTGAAGGCAGAGGCCTAACCCACTGAGCCACCCAGGCACCCCTGTATGACTTTTTTTTTTTTTTTTTTAAGATTTTACTTATTTATTTGACAGAGAGGGCACAAGCTGGGGGAGCAGGGAGGAGAAAGAGAGGGAAAAGCAGACTCCCCACTGAGCAGGAATTTTCCCCATGCAGACTTGATCCCAGGACTCCAGGATCATGAGCTGAGCCCAAGGCAGACGCTTAACCAATTCAACCACCCAGGGATCCCCACTTGTGTGATTCTTAATAAATTATAAAATATCTCAGTCACAAGATTCCTCATCTGTAAATGGCAATAATTCCTAATCAGTAGTTAGTGATGATTAATTGACATGTACAAGGATCCTGGCTAGATATTTGGTGGGATTTAGGTGGTCAAGAAACATTCCTTCCTCTCTTGTTTTTTTATTATAATAAAATACATATACCACAGAAAATGCCATTTTAACCTTTTTAAGTATAAAAATCAGTGACGTTAATTACATTCATGATGCTGTGCAACTATCGCCACGATCTGTTTTAAAAACTTTTAATCATCCCAAATACATACTCTCTATTCCATTAAGCATTAATTCCCCTTCTTTCTTCCTCGACCATGATAACTTTTAATACACTTTCTGTTTTCATGAATTTGCCTCCTGTATATTTATATGTGGTTTTATATAACATAAGACCTTCTGCGTCTGGCTTCTTTCACTTAGTATAATGTTTTTGAGGTTCATCCATATTGTAGCATGTGTCAGAACTTCTTTCCTTTTTATAGATGAATATTATGGCATTCTATGGGTATATCACATTTTGTTTATCCATTCATCTGTGAAAGGACATTTGGGTTGTTCCCACCTTTCAGCTATTATTAATAATGCTGTTATGAACAGAAGAGTACACGTATATGTTTGAATCCCAATTTTCAGTTCTTTGGGGTATATGCTCAGAATTGGAATTGCTGAGCCATATGGTAATACTATGTCTAACTTTTTGAGGGACCACCAAACTGTTTCCTCCCTTTGTTTTTTATTTTACTCTGCATCATTCAGACATGTCTCCTTTAAGATCCAGAATTACTAGAGCTCAAGGTTGAAAGAAACCAAATTCTGTTGAGTATTTGATGATCTTCATGATTTTTCTCTTTCTAATCAAATGTGAACCTCTTTAAACTCTCCCATTGCCTGAATACCATTGATTGCAGAGATTTTCTTCTCTCTCTTTTGTTCTTTTCTTTCTTAAATCTGTCATCCTTCTCTTCTTTTTTTTCATTTTTTAAATTTATTTTCAGCGTAACAGTATTCATTGTTTTTGCACCACACCCAGTGCTCCATGCAATCCGTGCCCTCTCTAATACCACCACCTGGTTCCCCCAACCTCCCACCCCCCGCCCCTTCAAACCCCTCAGATTGTTTTTCAGAGTCCATAGTCTCTCATGGTTTACCTCCCCTTCCAATTTCCCCCAACTCCCTTCTCCTCTCTAACTCTCCTTGTCCTCCATGCTATTTGCTGTGCTCCACAAATAAGTGAAACCATATGATAATTGACTCTCTTTGCTTGACTTATTTCACTCAGCATAATCTCTTCCAGTCCCGTCCATGTTGCTACAAAAGTTTGTTCCCTTCTCTTATGTTTTCTTTCCCTCACCAGTTGTTTCCCTTTCCCCCTCTGATTCTGTCACCACCACCACCCCCATCTTTTCTAAAGGGAGGAAATATGTCAGGAGCTGGTCTTCTTCTCCATCCCCCAGCCTCACTGGGACCTGGAGTTGTTACAGGTGAGATAAGATCAAGAGGCTAGATCATATTGATGCATATACATAATAAACTTCTTTAAGCCAGACTTTCAGATGGATTGGTATTTATAATAAATGGGAAGTATTTGGGAAAAGTTGGGTAGAAAATAAGAAAATAGCATCATCCAAGAGAGGAAGATTTTCAGGGTTGCCAGCTCAGCACACTATTAGCAAAAGCTTGAAGGAAACCATAAGAGAATTTTTCACAGATGAATCAGCCAGAAATAAACCCAGACTGCCAAATCAGATGTGATTTCTTAGTCAAAGAAGCTGCTCTTCATTCCCTGTAATCCTGATTGGCCTGGTTAGTCATTGAAAGTCAGTGTTTAGCTTGATTTTGCTTATATCTCAGACCATCATAGAGTCCTTCATTCATTGTGTATCTGATGAGACACTAGTGGGAAGTAAAGGATGTATCCATGCATCTTGGGAGAATGGAGTGTACACACATGAAGTAGCTAAAATTAGAACTAAGCTACATTTAAATTTAGTCAGTAGCAATGAGCTATTGATAATGGTCCTTAGGAGAAAATGAGCCACAGCCAGAATTTTAACCCTAATTTTAATGATTTATTAACACATGGACCAGTAGAGAGGTGGAGGGTAGAATATGGCAGGTAAATGGACAATGGGAATAAATAGTGCAGGTGTGGGGAAGGGGATAGATTTTGCCTGGAAGACACCCCTCAGCCTTGCCTGGCAAGGGTGATTCTATGGCAGTAATTAGAGTGGAAAGGAAGGAAAAAGAATTGTGATCCAGACTTTCCATGAACCCCAAGATGACTGTATCAGCAACTCACCATGTCCATGGGCTTTCTAAGACCTTCAAAGAAAAGGGAAGTAATATTTACTGAGAAATACACTTTGTGCTGGTAAATGCTAAAGGCTTTCCTTCTGTTAGTTCTTAAGCCCGTGAGGGGGTTTTATTATGCCCACATTTGTAGATGAAGAATCTGTCCTGCAGGTGAAGAAATTTATCCTGGCTAATAGGAGACAAAGTCCAGGCTGCCACTGCCCCTTTTTTTCTGGGCTACATTTCTTTATTCCATAACGAGGCTTACTGTATTATCTAGATTGGTGCCATCCAGTAAACACATAACATGAACCATATCACATGTACAGTTTAAAATTTTCTAGTAGCCATGTTCAAAAATAAACAAGTGAAATTAATTTTTTTAAAAGATCTTATTTATTTGAAAGCGAGAATATGAATGAGCAGGGGAGAGGGGCAGAGGGAGAGGGAAAAGCAGGACCCTGGGATCATAACCTGAGCGAAAGGCAGAAGATGATTAACTGATTGAGGCACCCAGGCGTCCAGGTGAAAAATTAAATTTCATAATATATTTATCTCCATACACCAAACAGTTTCATGTCCAAACTATGTACATATCATATAACATATTGAAACTATTGAGGTATTTTACATTTTGTGAGCTAAATCTTTGAAATCCAAGTCCATTTTACACTTATAGCACATCTTGATTTGGGCTAGCCACATTTCAAGTTGCTGCGTGTAAATAGTGGCACCAAATTAGCATGGGTCCAAGAAAGATATTGGGACTCATCCTAAAAAATTGAGGGTAGAGGCTCTGCCTTGAAGTCATTGGGAGGAAATAAGATGGGGCAAGAGAGCAGCTTCTCTTAGGAAAACTATAGAAGAAAGGTACCATACACGAAAAGAAGGACTGCTCTTTAAAAGCAAATAAAAACAGCAGAATGTTCAGAGTTGTCAAGTCACTCTGTTGTATACCTGAAACTAATGTAAACACTGCATGTCAACTATACTTAAATAAAAATTTAAAATTAAGAAAGTAAAGGGGGCCCCTGGGTGGCTCAGTCAGTTAAGCATCTGCCTTTGGCTCTGGTCATCTTGGGGTCCTGGGATCGAGTTCCGCATCAGGCTCCCTGCTCAACCTGGGGTCTGCTTCTCCTTTGCCCTCTGCGACTCCCCCTGCTTGTGCTCGCTCTCTCAAATAAACAAAGTCTTATCAAAAAATTTAAAAATTAAAGATTAAAATTAAGAAAGTAAAGATGTAGGGTACCAGTCAGTGGAACATGTGACTCTTGATCTCTGGGTTGTAAGTTCAGGACCTACAATGGATATAGAGATTACATAAAAATAATATCTTAAAAAAAAAGAAGAAGAAAGAAAGTCATTACCGTATCATGTAAGGCATATTACTGACTGAAGGGCCATTTTTGGAGAGTGGTAAAGTCATACCAGTTTTTATCACCACCACTAGTAACGACCACAGGAAAACTGTGGCATTAGGTGCTAGATACTGAACCATATTTAGTCAGGGGAATGACATGTCTTGGCAAATCTACTAACCATTAAGAATGGAACCACAGCTTTTAATGTATATATGCATGGTGTTGACAAAAGAATCAGTTCCTCCACATGCCTAATGCTTTTTTCAGATGGGAGCTATAATGTCTGCTTGAGGAAATAACCATGAACAAACTACCTTATATGGGAATTTTCACAGCCTTCAGCTCTACCCAGAGCAGATAAATGATAGTTGCAGACTTCTATTGCAGCAAAACAGGAATTATTTTAAAATGTTCTTGGAATTTCCCCTTCATCCTCTTCCTGTGATTGTGCCACCTACTTTGATGTCTATGTTCTACTTAACTTCTGTCACTTCTTTCAGTCTATTCTCACTATACTTGCACTCACTATACTTTCTTTTTCTTTTTTTCTTATCTTGTTTTGGTAGTAAGCTGTGTACTAGGGTCCTGCTCTCTGGTCTCTTACCTGTGGGACTTTAATTCCATTCCTACACCCGAAAAATGAAAAGGATGAATTCAAATCCTTTGCAGTCATTCAGGGTCCCTCACTTTGCAGCTTGGAGCCTCATTTTTACATTAACATTGTTGTGCTACCATCTCCAGAACTCTATTTGTCTTGTAAAACTGAACCTCTTAACTTCACATTTCCCTCCGCCCCAAGCCCCAGGCACCCACCATTTTCCTTTCTGTCCCTATGGATTTGGAGATTTCAAATACCTCATATGAAGTTTTTAATCATACAGTATTTGGGTCTGTGACTTGCTTTCTTCACTTAGTGTAATGTCCTTAAGGCTTATTCATGTTGGAGGCCTCAGAAGTCTTTTAAGACTGAATAATACTCTATAGTGTGTATGTATCACATTTATCACATTTTGCTTATTCATTTGTCAATAGACATGTGTTGCTTCTACCTTTGGGCTATCGTGAACAATGCTGCTGTGAACATGGGTGTACAGGTATCTCTTGGAGTCCCCTGTTTTGAATTATTTTAGATACACTGAGAAATAGAATTGTGGGCCTCATGGTAACTCTGCTTTTTATTTTTTGAGCATGGCTATACTGTTTTTCATAGTGCACCATTTTATATTCCCATCAACAGTGCAGAAGGTTTCCAATTGTTCCATATCCCCAACATCTGTTATTTCCCCCTTTTTTTGGCTTTTAAGTAGTAGCCATCCTAACTTATTTCATATGACTTTAAGGATAGATTTTTCTATTTCTGCAGAAACCTTATTGAGATTTTGATAAGGATTAAAACCTCATTTTTTGGGCGCCTGGGTGGCTCAGTGGGTTAAGCCGCTGCCTTCGGCTCAGGTCATCATCTCAGGGTCCTGGGATCGAGTCCCGCATCGGGCTCTCTGCTCAGGAGGGAGCCTGCTTCCCTCTTTCTCTCTCTCTGCCTGCCTCTCTGCCTACTTGTGATCTCTGTCAAATAAAATCTTTAAAAAAAAAAAAAAACAACCCTCATTTTTTAATTCTGTAAAGCAAGAGTGATATTTTTACCTAGTGATTTAATTCAAGGCAAAAGTTTCTGCCTGTAGAAATGTCAGATAAGGCCTGGAGGCTTGGAAATGGCCTTAGGCACCTACGGATGGTAGGAGACAAATGCTGGAATAGCTCCCTTGGAGCAAAGATTAGGAATAAAAAAATGACTTCCTGGCATGTACTTGTAATAATGCCTTAAAACATGCTTAAAGAATCGTGTAGGGGATCGCTCTCTGCTGCAGACACATTAAGAGCTAATCACTCTTTGACTTCCCTGTGACCCAGTAGTAGTATACTAAGTCACGCCTTTTCAGTGACCAATGTTGCTATAGTACTTTATTACCTTTCCCAGTTTGTTTCTAATTAATACCCTATTTAATTCATACAGAAAGATTGTGAGGTAAACAAGCAATATGCTTTGATTTATAAGCAAAGAAAGTAAAGACTTTGCAGAAAACTTGTGGGTGGCCATATAATAGCTAGAATGACAGAAAAGTCAGACGGAGGCCTCAGGAGCCTGGTGCAGCCTTTCTGTGGGACACTGGGGCACCACAGTGGCAGGGCGGGGATGTGATCACTCCTTATAGTGGTGGAGGCTTTATGGGAGCCATCTAGTGTAACCCACTGCCTTCTTTGACTCTCCCTGCCTGTCCTTACGGGCACACAAAAGAGTGCACTGAGTTGGGGGAACAGTGGTTGGGGAAAGGGATTTATGATAGGAAGGAGATTAATAGTTGGAAGGGGGAAAATGGCTAGAAATGAGGCCAGACAGGCAGGTAAGTACATTGTAAAGGGTTATGTTGTTAGAAGGTGAGGGAGAGACAGTGAAGTGTCTTCCAAACTGAGAAGGCATTTTTTTGAGACCTGAAGAGGAAGCAGGTGACTCCATAGTTTACAGAGTTTTATTCAGGGTAATTTGCTGCTGGCAGTGGGGGTGGTGGCAGGGGCAGCAGTGGTGAGGGGAATCTTGCAGAAGATAAGAAGATGACCAGTGGCTGCTGCACAGTTATTTTCCATAAAGTCCAGACCTTAGTCCACAGATTTTATAGAGCAACAGGACATGCAGAAGGGCACTATAGTGAAATCAGAGGGTCTGTACACACTCCAGAGGGCTTACATGTACCTAATCAACAGCTAACTTTTGATTAAATCTTACAGCACCACCTGTGCATTAGGAATGTTATCTCTGACACAGGCCAAAACAAGCCTCCCCCCATCCTGGCCTTGGCAGGCATTTCTGAGGTATGTATGTTAATCTCCAAGGGACCTGGAACACAGCCCCCAAAGAGGTCATTGATTGAACATGAACATGATAGAGGGCCAAAGATGGGGTCAGTATTGTCAGCACTCCTACAGATGTCTCATGTGTTATGCCAAGGTCTTTGAACTGTATCCCATATAAAATAGACATCTATAGAAATATTTTAAACTGATCCATAGTATGATCAGAGTTGCATTTTAAAAAAATCTTTGCATTGAAAGAAAGGAGAAATATTGATGATAATGGTGATATGTATTTTGTATTTAACATTTATTATGTGTCACTTGTCAACCTTAAAAATAAAATAGGCAGTTATTTTCCTAGCAAAACGAGTTTATTCAGGAATAGCAGAGGAATTGCAATTTGGGACAAGCAAACTATGGCAAACCACAGGTAAGTCCAAAGGGACAAAGGAAGTTTGCTTTTATTAGGTGCTGGGGGAAATTGGGGAAGATTGTTATGAACAAAAGTTCACTGGAAAAGAACAAGAGTTTGTGGCCGGAGGTTTCTGGAGTGGGGAGAGATTGTCCTTCATTTTCTTAAAAGCCAGAGAGAGAAGATTCCTGTGAGAAAGGTGCCCTTTTTTTGGTCAAGATAAGAATTAACCTTCCTGCGGGGGCGTGGGTGACTCAGTGGCTTAAAGCCTCTGCCTTCAGCTTGGGTTGTGATCCCGGGGTCCTGGGATCAAGCCACGAGTTGGGCTCTCTGCTTGGCGGGGAGCCTGCTTCTCCCTTTCTCTCTGCCTGCCACTCTGCTTACTTGTGATCTCTGTCTGTCAAACAACAACAACAACAACAACAAAAACCACCAAAACAACAACAAAACAAACACTACTTTCTTTCTTGCAGCAAGTTATGCAGACAGTGGCAAGTGGTGCGTTGGTGAGCGCTCCCCCTTCAGGTCTTCCCAACTCCATTTCCAGTGAGGTTTCCCTTACTCCTTCCATTAACCCATCTGCTTTTCATAGGAGCTATATAGAGTATGGTTATAACCACCCCTTACTAGAAAGAAAAAAAAAAAAACTAGTAAGAACCAAAACTGGGATCTGAATTCAAGGCTGGCTGACTCTGAACCCAGCCTCTTATAGAAGGGAGCGTGAGGATGGGGAACATCAGTTGGGTATGCAGTATGGTATGGGGAGGGTGTTGGGCTCATAAATGTCAATGAAGAGAAAAATGGAGATGACATTTCATATATTAAGTGTACTGGTTTTAGTGACTTTGTTGGTGAGAAGGAAGTTGCTGAGAAAGACTTTGAGATTTTTAGCTTGGCAGCCAGATGACCAAGAATGCCTTTGATGAGGATAAAGGACGTAGTGGGCGCTGCTGTACTAGATTCAGTTTCCCCACTCCCGCACAGGTGATAAATAGAACATAATGAAATCATGCCATTTGTCTAATTTACCGTATCAGTAGTGCATGTATGCAATTATTTTTATGAAATGACATGTTTCTATCTAGTTAAGATTCCCTGTGATAGAAATTTTAGGTTTCTTTCTCTTAACCTAAATATTCAGAAAAAAGACAGACCTTCATTTCTCATAAAATTTGCTATTAAAGGTACTAAATTCCAAAGTACAAAATTAAGTGAAACTTAATACTAGGGCTAGTTCTTTTTACTGTGTTCTTTTTGCTAATTTACTTCTAGGTTTTGAAGTATGTGTCTAGGTCTTCATTTACCTCTTCAGGGAATTGCATCTGAAAGCTAGCCCTTTGTATCTGTTTTTGCTAGTCTTGACTATTTAACCTTACTGTCTCTAATGTGTCTTATGTTGATCCTTTTCTCTTAAACAGTTTATATCCAATAACTCTCATTATCATCTTCTTTTTGAGCGTGCTTCCTAGCAAAGTATTTTTAAAAATTTTATTTATTTATTTGACGGAGGGAGAGATAGTGAGAGAGGGAATACAAGCAGGGGGAGTGGGAGAGGAAGAAGCAGGCTTCCCTCTGAGCAGGGAGCACAGATGCCAGGCTCAATCCCATGACTTGAGCCAAGGGCAGCTACTTAACGACTGAACCATCCAGGTACCCCACAATTTTTTTTTTTAATTTTTATTTTTCTACCTTTATTGAGATATAAATGCCTCTAGTTCTATTTTCAATTTTTTGAGGAATTTCCATACTGTTTTGCACAGTGGCTGCACCAGTTTACATTTCCACCAACAGTGCACGGGGGTTTCCTTTTCTCTCCACATTCTTGCTGACACTTAACTCACCTTTTTGATAATAACTGTTCCAGCAGGTATGAGGTGATATTTCCTTGTGGTTTTGATTTGCATTTCCATAGTGCTTGGTGATGCTGAGGACTTTTTCATGAACTTGTTGGCCATTTATATGTCTTTAGGCAATCTCTTCGTGGCCTCTGCCCATTTTTTAGTCAGGTTGTTTGTGTTTTGGCTATTGAGGTGTATGAATTCCTCATATATTTTAGAATATTAATCCCTGTTGGATACATGGTTTGAAAATATTTTTTTCCAGTGTTAGGTTGCCTTTTCATTTTTTCTTTTTTAAAATATTTCATTTATTTATTTGACAGAGATCACAAGTAGACAGAGAGGGAGGCAGAAAGAGAGAGAGGGAAGCAGGCTCCCTGCTGAGCAGAGAGCCCTATGTGGGACTCGATCCCAGGACCCTGAGATGATGACCTGAGCCGAAGGCAGCGGCTTAACCCACTGAGCCACCCAGGCACCCTGCCTTTTCATTTTGTTGATTGCTTCTTATACTGTGCAGAAGCGTTTTAGTTTGACGTAGTCCCGCTTACTGATTTTTGGCTTTTGTCACTTGTGCTATTGCTGTGTTATCCAAAAAATCACTATGAAGACTGGTGTCAAGTTACTTTTCCTCCAGGAGTTTTATAGTTTCAGGTCTTACATGTAAGTCCTTAATCCATTTCAAGTAAGTGGTGTAAGATATGGGTCCAGTGTTACTCTTTTGTACCAGCATAATGTTTTATGTCTTCTGTTTTATTAAATATTACTTTGAAGTGGTAAGGTATTTTTAGTAATCATTATATAGTAAGTGGTGGCTATTCAGGCTTTCACATATGGATGACATTCATTTGATACTGTACCTGAGAATAAACAGTGCCTCTTTTAAACCTACTTTCATTTTCTGAAAAGTGTGAGCATGTAATATCTTTAGGAGCCACATGATGGCAGAAACAGTGTTTTGAAACTTGTGGACTTAACAGACATGCTCTGAGTGTCCTGTATCTTCATCCTTCTTTTTTTATTAAAAAAAAAAAAGGACAAAAAGAAGAAAGTATAGAATTTAGTAGAATTTAGTCAAATATCTGTATCTTAAGAAAACATTACAAATAGAGTTAAAATTTCTTGGTACACTTTCCTGTTCCAGTTATCCCCTACATCTACTTTCCCTCCATTAGGAAACTCTTTTCCTAAATTTGTATTACTTCTCTATATATCTTTCTATTTTCATTACACATTTATGTATTCTTAACAGTGCATGAGATTGTTTCTTTTATTTTAGATTTTATATAGTGTATACTATTTGTGTTACTATGAAACTTTGGGTTTTCACTTAACATTTTTTAGATTTATGTAGTTCTAGTGAATGAATGACTTTTCTTCTTTTCTAGTGTTCCATTGAAGAGATCACAATTTTTTACATCTTTTTTTCTTAAGGATAGACATTTAGAGAGACAGTAGGAGTAGAGTGATTATAGACTGGGGAGCTGGGGACCTAGTATACCCTTTCAGATCCCATTGCTGTCATTTATTAAGTACAGAGCTTGGTTTCTACTTCTGCAAAATAGGGGTAGCACTTGTTTCACAGGGTGTTGTAACCATTAAATGAAACAGTATATAGAGCATTAACACCACAAGTATTATTATTATCACCACTACAATAAGATAACACTAATGTAGAACGAGCATTATTTTGTGCCATTTATTAAATTCTGTTGAAACTGGAAGTCATCTGAAAGAAGAGGGAGAATAGTGAAAATGTGGACTTGTAGACGGTTGAGGTGGCTTCTGTCAGATGACTTCTGCTTTCTCTAAAGTAAGTGAGGTTATCCACAAGAGTGATGGGAAAAGAGGGTGGGTGGATGATTTGAGTGTGCTGAGGGTTTGAAGTGGCCTTGTTGGGCCATGATCTGGCTGTGCTTGCAAAAGAATTTCCTGTTTAGGTGTATATGCTTTTCTTGTTTGTTTTGTTTTTTCTCAGCAACTTTTCACCTGACAAATCCCGAAAGCTCAGCCACCACTCTGGAGTTTCTCTTTCCCTCCTTCCGTGGCACATTTTGCTACCTAGATTGTATTCCACAGCTGGATGTCTCCAGGCCTGTAACCCTCTCCACCCTGGATCCAAACCATTTATTCCCTTTTATTACATTTCACATAAATTTCCTGGTCTGGCATTGACAGATCTTTAAAATATGGCTCTGACTGCCTTGATGCCTTATCTCCCACATCCTTCTGCTCCTCTGTGTTTCCACAGAATGAGGTTACCCACTTTTCTCTGAGTCAGCGCTCCCATTTTTCTGTGCCTTTGTTCTAGTTCTTTTTTCTCTACCTAGAATATTATCTTTTCCTCTCTTCCTGTGTGCTTCTTTTGAAATTTAACATGTCCTTTACTGTATTTTGTGTGATGGAGTTATTTAAATGTACCTGAGATGTAAAATCGTCAGATGCCTCATTACAGAAAGCACCCAGTAAACCCAGGAATCCTGCCCCAGACTTTCTATTGTCTAGTCATTGCATTTGGGGACTGCATACTGCTGTACTATGTACTATGTTCTGACATCAAGGTAGTCATGCTTGCTTTCATTCTCATTGGTTGAATTTTGTTTTAAGTTAGATTAATTCTATTATGAAAATTTTCTAATATAAAATTGGAGGAAATGACTCTCCATATACTCATTATCCTGATTTACTTACTGTATTACCATATTTGCTTCATATATTCTTGTTGTCTCTCTCTTTAAATTGAGATATAATTGACATACAGGTGTATAACATAATGATTTGATATATTTTTTTAAGATTTTATTTATTTATTTGACAGAGAGAGATCACAAGTAGACAGAGAGGCAGGCAGAGAGAGAGAGAGGGAAGCAGGCTCCCTGCTGAGCAGAGAGCCCGATGCGGGACTTGATCCCCGGACCCTGAGATCATGACCTGAGCCGAAGGCAGCGGCTTAACCCACTGAACCACCCAGGCGCCCTGATTTGATATTTCTGTATTGTGAAATGATTATCACAGTAAGTCTAAACTTCTGTTATGATAGTTACAAAATTTTTTTTTAGTAATGAGGACATTCAAGATTTACTTTTAGCAACTTTCAGATACACAGTACAGTATTTTGAACCATAGTCACTGCACTGTATATCTCCATGACTTGTTTTATGACGGGAAGTTTACATTTTTACCACCTTCATTAATTTTGCCTACCCCTCTAACTCCTACCTCTGACAGCTCACAATCTGTTCTCTGTTTTTCCGAGTCTTTTTTTTTTTTTTAGACTCCACATAAAAATGAGATATAATAACCACACAGTGGTTGTCTTTCTCTGACTTACTTCACTTAGCATAATGCCCTCAAGGTCCTTCCATGTTGCTGCAAATGGCAAAATTTCATTCGTTTTTGTGCCTGAGTAATAGTCCACTGTGTAATATTCCATTTGTGGATGCATGCATACGTACATGTATGTGTGTGTGTTTATATATACACATACATATATATCACATTTTTTAAAAAGAGTTTTTCTATTGATTTGAGAGGGAGAGAGAGCAGAGGGAGAGAGAGAGGCAGACTCGCTGTTGAGCAGGGAGCCTGATGCGGGGCTCGATCTCAAGACCCTGGAATCACGACCCAAGCTGAAGGCAGATGCTTAACTGACTGAGCCACCTAGGCACCCCTATATGTCACATTTTCTTTATCCATTCTTTCATCAGTGAACACTTATTGTAAATAATGGTGCAGTGAACATGGGGATGCAATATATTCTCAAGTTAGTGTTTGTATTTCTTTCAGATAAGTACCCAGAAGTGGAAATGCTAGATCATATGGTATTTGTCTTTAATTTTTTGAGGAATTTCCATATTTTTTTTCCACAGTGACTGTGCACCAGCTTACGTCCCCACCAACAGCGCACAAGGGTTCCCTTTTCTCGGCATCCTCTCCAGCACTTGTTACGTCTTGTCTTGTTAATAGCCATTCTAAGTCGTGTGATGTAATATTTCACTGTGGTTTTGATTTTCATTTCCCTTATGATGAGTGATATTAAGCACTCTTGGACCAACCATATGTCTTCTTTGCAAAAATGTCTAGGTCCTCCACCTGTTTTTTAATCGATTGTGTTGTTTGTTTGTTTGCTATTTAGTTGTATGAGTTCTTTGTATATTTTGGATATTAACTTCATCATATATATGGTTTCCAAATATTTTCTCCCATTTGGTAGGTTGCCCTTTCATTTTGTTGATGGTTTTCTTTGCTGTACAGAAGCTTTTAGTTTGATGTAGTCCCACGTGTTTATTTTTGCTTCCCATGCCTTTGCCTTTGGTTTCAAATTAAAAAAAAAAAAAAACCTCATTGTGAAGATGATGTGAGAGAGCTTACTGCCTATGTATACTTCTAAGAGTTTCGTGGTCTTGGGTCTATGTTTAAGTCTTTTTTTTTTTTTTAAGATTTTTATTTATTTGACAGACACAGCGAGAGAGGGAATACAAGAAGGGGAACTAGGAGAGGGAGAAGCAGGCTTCCCGCTGAGCAGGGAGCCCAGTGCGGGGCTCTATCCCGGGACCCTGGGATCATGACCTGAGCTGAAGGCAGATGCTTAATGATTGAGCCACCCAGACATCCCTAAGTCTTTAATCCATCTTAGTTAGTGCTTGTGTATGGTTTAAGAGAGTGTTCGAGTGCCATTCTTTGCATGTAACTGTTCAGTTTTCCCAGCACCATTTATAAAGGAGACTCTTCTTTCTCCATTGTATGTTCTTGGCTCCTTTGTTAAAAATTAACTGACCATAGGGGCACCTGGGTGGCTCAGTCAGTTAAGCGTCTGCCTTCAGCTCAGGTCATGATCCCAGCATCTTGGGATTGAGTCCCACATTGGGCTTCTTGCTCAGGGGGGAGTCGGCTTCTCCCTTCCTCTCTGCCCCTTTATCTACTCATGCTCTCTGTCTTGCTGTCTCTCAAATAAATAAAATCTTTTAAAAAGTTAATTAATTAACCATAAATTCACGGGTTTATTTCCGGGCTTTCTGTTCTGTTCCATTGAACTAGGTGTGTGTTTTATGCCAATACCATACTGTTTTGATTACTGTAGCTTTGTAATATAGTTTGAAATCAGCTTTATTCTTTCTCAAGATTGTTTTGGCTATTGGGACCTTTTTTTCCCCTCTTAATTTACTGAAGTATCTAAAAGCAAATCCCAGACATTAGGTCATTAGGTCATTTCATCCCATTGTACTTCAGAATTATTCTCTGATAATGTGGACATTTTCTTATATAAACACATTATTATCACATCTAACCAAATGAGTGATAATTCCTTGGCATCATCCAATACCCAGTCCCTGATAAAAATTTTCGCCTATCTTTTTTTTTAAATAAAGATTTTATTTATTTGACAGAGAGAGAGAAATCACAAGTAGGCAGAGAGGCAGGCAGAGAGAGAGAGAGAGAGAGAGAGGAGTGGAAGCAGACTCCCCACGGAGCAGAGAGCCCGATGCGGGGCTCGATCCCAGGACCCCAGGATCATGACCTGAGCCAAAGGCAGAGGCTTTAACCCACTGAGCCACCCAGGTGCCCCAATTTTTTGCCTATCCTAAGAATATTCCTTTGCACTTGGCCTGTATGAACCAGGATCTAAACAAAGGCCATACTTTAATAATACATTTGATTGTTACGTCTCTTAAATCTCTCTCAATTTGTCTCTCCTGTAATTACTTTTTGGAGGTACGAGCTCTCTTGTCATGTTGAATTATAGTTTTGAATCTTTCAAATAAACTTTTGTTTTGGAATAATGTTAGATTTATGAGAAAGTTGCAAAGATAGTTCAGAGCATCCTTCTATTCCCCTCACCCTGTTTCCTCTTTTGTTAACATCTTACATTACCTTAATAGCATCCAGACTAGGATACTACATTGCATTTAGCCTTGGTTGAATTTTAAAATAATTTCTGATCATAAGGTGTCTTCTGTTGAGAAAAATAGCCCTTTTCTGGCTAGGAGGCAGTACCCTGTAATGGTTAAAAGCGTGATTAAAACCAAGTATAAGGTTTCAAATTCTTAATCACATAAAAACTCTGTGATCTTAGATTACTTGTACTGCTATGTCAGTTTCATCATCTTTAAAATGGAAATAATAATATTACTTTATTTGACCATTGCAGAAAGTAAATTTGATAAATGCATGCAGAGTGCTCAAAGAGTTCCTAGCACTCAAAGAGTTCCTGGCACATGGAAAGAACTCAGTAAACATAGCTCTTGACAAAGGTAGTATTTCCTAAATCATAGTGAATGTCAGCGAAGACTCTGGCTCCCATGGCAAGGGGTGAGGGACCATTTGCTTAGAATGAGTTCCTTTGCTTTGGTTCTGTGACAGGGATCTCATTCAATTTTAAGTATTTCACCTCTCTCTTAAGAATTTTTATTCAGTAAAACATATTTCTCTAGTATGTGTAGATCAATCAAATATGGGCTTCAGGAGTTAATTTTTTTACCTTGACAAGGATTTCTTAAGATCATGATCAGGGAATGAAACTGCATACTTTTTTTCCCCTCGATTAGTCTCATCACATAGTGGTTAGTTTGTGTTTTAGAATCACCTCCTTTATTAAGTGGCTGTTTATATGGCTTAAACTGTAACATTTGTTTGTGGTGTAACGTGCTCTTAGAGGAATTGAAATGGGTTTGGTCACATTCTCAGTGCCTCTTCCTGCACCCACACCCTCCTAACATCTCTGTTTTGTCTCGGTCGCTTCCAGAGCCTCCCGTGTTGCTGCGTAACAGTGTGCATGGTTTCGGCAGAGTTGTTCTGATAGAGGAAACCTGTTTTCATTACAATCTTTGCCCTTTTTTTCCAGAACTCTTGGAAACATTGAGTCATCACATAAACTCTGCAAGGAAATAAGGCAGCATTGGTAACTTTGAACTGCAGAACTGTAAAAAATCCCAGAATTCAGTTAAATAAAAGATTACCAATTTGACTCCTTTCTTTCATTGGCCTTTGCTTCCAGACTGGTAGGAGAAAATTAGCCAAGGAGGAAAATGTGTATTAGTGGGGTTTGTACAGGGGTATACCACAGGTCTCCTTCCAAACCCTTAGACTGCACATTTCATGATATTCATCTAGAGCATAACTAGACAACTTTTCATTTTCAGGGACGGAAAGTGTGGGCTTGCTGTGGTGAGCTTGGCGGTCTCTCCTCTGTGTTTACAGTCTGGGACTTGTCCTCAGGGCTTCTGTGCCTGTCATTGTTCCAGAAGCTTCTTGGGTTAGGTTTGTCAATGTTGAGAGGCAGTTCTAATTCAGAGTAGACCTTTTGTTTTTCTGTGTGGGGAGTGTTTGGGGTCCCAGAGACAGTGCAGTCAATGGCTAAAACAGGAACATCTGAATCAGGTAGACCTGACTTGGAATCCATACTATCTCCCTTACTGCTTATGCTGTTTGGTCAAGACATTTAACTGTTTTAGCACTTAGTTACTTCACCTGCAAGATGGGAAAAATAATGATACACACCTCATAGGATGGAGAAAAAAATTGAATTAGATGGCATGCATAGTATGCTTGGTAGGCACTCAGAACCCTGCTGTTGTTAATAGTGACCAACTGTATTAGAGAGTCAGGAGACTTTGAACTTTGTAGTCAGGGAGGTGAACATTTTTGTGTCCCAGCCTTTTCTTTTGTAAACACTCTTTAAAAACTATTTTATTAGATTCAGAGTAGGTTTAAAATGCCTGCCAGTGGACAAGTTTGAAGGAACATGAAGTACAGCTTATGCTGTATTTCCCCAGGTCGGTGTGGTTGCTACGTCACTAACAGAATGTGGGGAAATGTTAACAGCTTCAGTGCTTACTGCCTCTCCTGCGGCTAGTCTATAGCCCCTGCATCTCTATTATCTCCAAAATTCCTCTCATACCACTGTAGCTCTGGCTGTTATTTGTTTTTCCTGGACTGCCTCCATGCTCATACCCACTTGCCCCTTAAAATCCACCCTCCCCAAATGCCACTGTGAGAAGAATCTTTGTGGAACAAATTTGATCGTGTCAGTCTCTTATTTAACAGTACAGTGGTTTCCCGTTGTTCTAAGGTTAAAAAATGCGAGGCTCTTTGAAACGTGCCACTGCCTGTCTCTCATCTCACCTGCCAGTGCTTCCCTTTAGCCACACAGTCTGATTTCCTTTCCTCCTGCCCCCTGGGTCTTTGTACCAACTGGCCTTGCTTCCACAAATGCTCCTTTCACCCTTTAGCCTTTAGTGACTTCTCATCTTTTGGGCTTTTGGGGTATCAGATCTAATGTTTCTGTTTCAGGAAACTTTCCTTGCCATCCCTTCTCTGCTCCTTGTTGTAGGCATTCTCATGGCAGCCTGTTCTATCATTTGACATGTTTTTAAATATATTTGTGTGATTACATGGTTAGTACTAGTACCACCGGTAGACTGCAAGCTCCTCAAGGACACTGGGTCCCTAGTGCTTAGAGCAGAACTTGTCACATGTTAGGTGCTCGCTGAACGCGTATGAATGTAATGACTGGCATGGGGAGGTCACAGCACACTCTTCTGTACCCTATCAGGCCTATGTAATGTTGTCTGTCCCCCTTCCCTTTCTCATGAGAACCTCATCTGGCCCCTCATACTTGGGCAAGGAGACCCTCTGCACGACTTTCCATTTTCCTCATACCATCTTGAAAACTGTGGTCCTGCCATAGAAGGTCCACTGCTCTGCCAATCTCATTGTCCCTTTGACATATCTGTCAGTCACATGGGAGAATGTTTCCTCCACCTGGAGTGCCCTCCACTTCTCTCCCCCCAGATCCTTTCCTGTACAGTGCCCACTCAAATCCAGCCTGCTTTAGGGGATGCATCAGTATTTGATTACATATACTGACATTGATGAGGTGTCATTTCTTCCTGATTTGATTACAAATCCCTTGGAATATGGAATAGTATTCTTCATTTAATTTTTTGTTTTCTTATTTTAAGCATTTTAAATTTTGATTCCTTATTACAGAACTATATTTGTCTATTTTGAAAAACTTAGAAAATAACAGATAATCCATAAGAAAAAATAATTTTGAATCTTCTTAAATCCTACCCACCAGAGATATTTTGGTGTATACTCTTCCAGATGTATTTGTGGATGTGTGGATGTGCACACATACATGGTGTATACATATATGATCTTTTCATATAAAATGGAAACAGTGTACAGTGTCCTGTAACCTTTGTTTCACACAGCACTATATCATGAATACCTTTTTGTGCCAAATAATTGCCACCAATCACTCTAGAATATAAAACTATACAGGAAATATTGTCCTTATTAAAATAATTATATCTTTAGAGCTTTCTTAAAAATCCTGTTTTCTGAGTTAGGAAGAGAAAAATAACAGTAAGTGAAGGGATGATGCTGACATTAGAAATGAGGTAACAAAAAATTTTTTTTTATATTGTTGCTTTTAAGGTGAGGCCTCATACAGAACCTGGAAATATTTTGAGAACTTGGTGAAAATAGTTTTGCTGTGGACTACCTGTAGTAATGAGTCCTATAGGGCCGGTATTGTGGTTTAGTTTTTAAGACACACCTCTGAAATTCCAGGGCAGGGAGCAGAACCATGTTTGTTCTTCCGGATCTTCACAAGACCACAGTTGCTGGCTTGTGACTTTGCCTGCCTTAGAATGTGGAAATGACTGTTTCTTTCGTCCTCTTACACACAATTGCTTCACCTATTGTGTTTTTCCAAATGAGGGTTTAGTTTAGAGATATGCTCCACAGATATCAATGCCCTATGAGGTAGACAGGTAGAAAGAGTAGGAAAAAAATAGCAATGTTATAAAAACTTATATCAAAATACATGTAAGTTGAATTATGTGAAAATCTGGATAATCAGGAAAGCTCTCTTTTATTGAAATATTACCAGTAGAATTTCTTTTTAAAACACGTGGTATTTATATCCTTGTTAGATCTTATCTTTGGAGCAGCTCTTTTGACCCAAAGAGAAAGTGAAGAGGAGAGCAACAATCAAGAAAAGTTAAGAGATGCTTAGTATCTTTCTTCTCTGTTCCTGCCTCTACACTCTGAGGACCTGGCATGTGTTAGGCTCCGGGCAATGTTTGTTGAAGAGCTGATATATAAACCCTGGTCTTGTGTTCCTGATTTACTCAGGAATGGGATTTCTCACTAACACAGTGATTTAGGGGTAAAGTGTGTTGCCAGAGCTTCATCAAGATTGGCACGTCATGTTACTCAGGTCCTCTCTTAAAATCAAGTCATGTTAATTTAGGGAAAAGATCACTGATATCTATTTGGTTGATTCTGTCTCTAAATGGAAAAATTGAGGGCTTTGATAGTTAAATGACTTCCTGTACTTATATGCCAACCAAAGCAAGCAAGCTACCAAATGTGGAATGTCTTCTGGTTTCCTTCTTGTATTCTTATACCAGCTTCCCCTGTACTTAGTCCTTTAAAAATGTGGTTGGGATAGGTTACTTGAAATTTTATTCCAAATTCCTTTGAAATCTGCTAGGAAAACTTGCCATATTTTGACAGCAGCATCTAAAAACGATTTTTTTACAGATTTAATTTATTTATTTGAGAGAGAGCATGCGAGTGAGAAGGGTCAGAGGAAGAAGCAGACTCCCTGCTGAACAGGGAGCTCTATGCGGGACTTAATCCTGGGACTCCATCCTGGGACTCAGTCCTTGGACCTCAGGATCATGACCTGAGCCAAAGGCAGTTGCTTAACCAGCGGAGCCATATAGGCGCCCCCAGATGACTCTTAATTGCCTCCTTTTTTTGCTGCATCCAGTTGAACAGTTGAATCAAAAAATTACCCAAGCAGCACAAACAGACTGATGGGCCTTAAAATCGTGTCCATTGACCATCATAATGATGTGGTAAACTGGTCCTGCTCCCCCTGTTGATGTAGTATACCCAGGATCATCTTATGATGTCCAGGGAACTCCTAAAGGAATTCTACCTTGTCTTCGGCCTCCACAGCTGTGGAGATGCTGCAGACACACTGTGTCACTGCACTGAAAACATTCTTTAATTGTCTAACAAAGTACTGCAGATGACCTCAGGCTTCTAGTTGTGAGAGAAACTTCAATCTGTCTCTGACTCAGAATGATTCAGTGAGCTTCCTACGAGCTTCTCGTGTTAGGTTAGCCTGTCCACTTGGTGTGTTCATCTTGAGTGAGTTACAGAAAAGCTGATTAAAGAAAAAATTCAGAGGGACTTGTAGACAGTTGCAGTATCACCTACTTATGAATGGGATCGTGTTTTGGGGTGATTTTTTTTTTTCAGATTCTGGGATGGTTTTTTTGCAAAAGTTGATTCTACCTTCTCATATTCTTTGCTCTGGTTAATCTGAACTCGGCATATAAGAGTTTGAACTCTTCTGCCTCAGATTTGTTTTCAACCCTGGGTCCGTCCTTCCTGTTGATAGCCCAGAACACTCTTGGAAGGTCTCATTTAGGGAGATAATATGGCTGATAAGCAACTGTTTGGGAGAGGAAGGTGTTAGACATAGTGAGAAAGGATGATATTCTTGCTTGACTTGAGAAAGTTTGCTTTCCCCTGTAAATGACTATTCATAAGATAAAATTAAAACTAAAAAAGGATTCGTTTCCATTAAGTTCAAAGTTATTGCAAAATATAAAATTCTTCTTCTGTAGTATGTCACACAAGGAAGTAAATGGCCTGGAAATGTACAGCTGTTTAACCAGTTTACAGGCTCTCTTAGTAGCTAGTACAAAAGGTACTGCTAATGAGGCCCAACTAACTCTAACTCTGCCACAGAAGCCAGTTTGCCATGGTCTTATTTCTTTGTTGGAGGAAGATTGACAGTTCAGTAACACTAATGATCAATTTTAGAGGTTTGATTTTTTTTTTTAAGATTTTATTTATTTATTTGACAGAACACAAGTAGGCAGAGAGGCAGGCGGAGAGAGGGGGAAGCAGGCTCCCCACTGAGCAGAAAACCCTATGCAGAACTCGATCCCCAGACCCTGAGGACATGACCTGAGCCAAAGCCAGGCTTTAACCCAATGAGCCACCCAGGCACCCCTAGAGGTTTGATGTTTAACTAGATTTCTTTGCCCTCTCATGCCTGAAGGAATACTTGGACCAAGTTCACTAAAAACTGGACTATGTCATAAGCATACACTTATCATGAACACTGAGTCATGTATAGAATTGTGGAGTCATTATATTGTACACTCAAAACTAATTATACTTCAACTTAAAAAAAACTGGACTGTGTCAGGTATATGTAAAAATCTAGGCTAATTTTTTAAAATTTTTATCCCAAACAAAGTATTTATACAGTGGGAGGTACTATTCAACTCTACAAATATGAAAAACTTCTGAGTTTCTACAGTCTCACCAACAAAGCAAATTTTTGCAAAAACATGGAATAGATGTGCCTTTTAACAATCTCATTTAGGGGATGACTGGGTGGCTCAGGTGTTTGAGCACCTGCCTTCAGCTCAGGTCGTGATCCTGGGGTCCTTGTTTCAGGCTCTCTGCTCAGCTGGGAGCCAGCTTTTCCCTCTCCCTCTGCCTATCCACACTGCTCATGCACTCTCAATCTCTCTCTCTCTCCAATAAATAAATGAAATGGTTTGTTGTTGTTGTTGTTGTTGTTTTAAATCTCATTTAGGTAATATTGAGTGTTAAATGCAAAAAAACAAAAAAACGTTTTAGAAATGTGGAGCTTGAATCTCACAAGTAGTGTTGTAAAGTGATCAGGTTCTCAAAGTCAGTTGGTTGAACCACTAAACCAAGGAACTTACTTAACTAATGTCTACCGTGTATGTATGTGGCCTTGTAGACATGGTTGTAAATTAGATATGTTGCTGCCCTTGCAGACCTGTTATCCTAAGGGGATAGGTAGGTAGAGAAACAACCTCTCACAAGGCGATATGATTATGATGACAGAAGGAAGCAAGCACAGCTGTGGGGGGAAGGTATTCTGGGAGCAACAGAAAGGGAACTGTGGGTACTTAGGGTCTAGAAATGCTTCTTGTAGGAGATGAGTCCCGGTGGGATGGTTAGGACCTGGTCCATCTTTTAGTCCTATGAAGCTGTGTGTGGAAAGGCCAGGCAGGAGGGGAGAGGAAGTGAAGTCTATCGTGGGAACTACCTAGAGTTAAGTGCTGGTGTGAGGAGGGTGCAGGCTCAGCAGGGTTCTTTTGGTGACTCATGGCAGTGAGCCACTGAAGAGTTTTTTAGCAGCATCAATACATGATCAGTTTATTTTAAAAGAACACTTTGAAATTTGGAGGATAGATTAGAAGAGGGTAAGCTCAGGGGCAGATTAGGAGAAGTGAAGGGGAAACAAAGGAACTCTTCTGAAACTATCTGGCCCACTGTACAGCACTGAGTAAATACATATTAATGAACAAATGAGAACCAAACCTATAGCACTCTGAAGCGCTACAGGTTTTTAGAGAAGAGGGGAGAGCAGTGCACATTGGAAGATCCAAGGTAAAGTCCATCTGTTAGCTTCTGAAGAAACCATTAATTCCCTGAAATGATTATTAAACTTTATGCTTACATGCATTTTCTGGGAGTTATTTACTTTCATCAGATTCATAAAATGTCCCCGGCCCTCTGAAAGGCGAAAGACAACTGGGTTAGATATGAGCCTGGCAAAATAGGACCTGTTTGATACTCCAAAGAACTTTGTAATTAGTCATTCCACCAAGGTCTTAAACTTAAAAGAGAAATTATCAGCTATTCTGATGAGGTTAAGCTGGAACAGGTATCTAATTATAATTGCCAGGTATCTAATTATGTCAAACTGCAGGTTCAAAGAGAACCCAACAGTTTGGAAGAAGTGAACAAAAAGTTGTAATTAGGTTCATAGACCAGCTGCACTATAGTGGAAATGGGATAGAAGATACACACCTTAATAACTTTTGTGAGCTGTTGTTCCTTAACAACCATTGGGCATGGGGGTTAGGGAAAGCCCCAGGAGTTCTGGGTAGTAGTGAGCACCTCAGCCCTGAAAGCCTCTAAGGAGAGCCAGAACCTCAGGCAAAGGATACTGTGTAGGAGTGAGGCCATGTGCAGAATGAGAGTAGAGAATTCTTCAATGAATGGGAGGCTAGACTGGCCTTCAGAGATGTTTAGAGGGCTAAAATGAAATGTTTCCCTGTATAGAGACCACAACAAAGTGCACCTGCATAGGTCTCCCTCTGTACTGTCAGCAGAAGGCACCATTAATAGCTCTGTTTCTCTGGAAAAGCGTGAAAGTTAAAAAAATAAATATATATGAGACCACCTTTGGCAGTTACTGCCTTGTTGCGTGCTCCAGGGGTGTGCTCTCCCTCCCTTGGTGCTGAAGTTCAGGAACACTGTTGTGAGAAGAGGAGAGGACTTGGTAATGTGGCTGCTTCATGAAGTGGTCAGTCAGTTGTGTGTTTTGTGGCATTTGTGAATTTCCCTTTCAGAAATTCTGTGCCAGTGTATCTTCCACCTGGTTCATCTTACAGCTCAGTAAAATCTCAGAGCACATCAGAGCACATCAGAGGAAGGGACAGAGGAAGCCTCTCAGTGAAAAGATACTATGAGAAGCACTTTGCCCTAAGCCCCCGAATTTAGTTTTACTCAGTTGTGACGATTTCCTTAGACCATAAGCATTGATTTACTGAAATTCCCATTTGTCATTACGGCCATTTTAAAAGTCAGAGGGCAAGAATTGTTTCAGTTTGTTTGTTATATAGCTTGGAACTTTTTTTTTTTTTTTTCTAGTCACATCCTTTTAACCTTAGACTCATCAAATACAGGATTCGTCCTACACAGAGAGATGTTTCCTGTCTCGTTAACCTTTAGTAGTTGCCAAGCACTTTTTCCTTGTCAGCATGCTGCATTACTTCTTTTAAAGCTCTTTTAAAAATCAAGCTCTTATTTATATCTTTTGTAGAAACAAATATTATCTAATGTTGAGGTTTCTTGAAACTAATACTACACTGTATGTTAACTGAAATTTAAATAAATACTTGAAACAGGAAAAAAAATAATGTTGAGGTCTCTGTGTTTATAGTAAATTCAAATTAATTTGTTTTATTCAGCAGGCATCTATTCTGTCCAGATGCCTTGAGTAAAAAAGAAACTGAACATTGGTGGTTGTTTCTCTTCATTTGTTTTTCACACCTATCTTGAGAAAAATGTGAGAATTAGACACTTTAGGAATTCTAATTATATATGTTTCTGTTACTGTAAACTTTAAGTTTTTCTATATTTTAAGTCTCAGTAGGATACTAGGGCTTTGTACAAAAGACATATAAATTTCTAAATTTTTTAATTCATCTTTGAATAGGCAGAATATTCAGTTCAGAGCAGAGCTTTGTAACAGAAAAGTTTTCTTCTGCTCCTGTCACCAAGTTCCCCAGAGGCCCGCAGTATTACCCCTTTTATATGTTTGTTTCCTTCTAGAAAGAGAAACAGATACATTTGTCACTTGATTTTTTTATGTGTTTCGTGACTATTTAAGTCTAGTGTTATAACAGGGGTTGCTGGGGGCCTCAAGTCGTGATCCCAGCATCCTGGGATCCAGCCCTGCAAAGGGCTCCCTGCTCTTCAGGGAGCCTGCTTCTCCGTCTCCCACTGCCCCTGCTTATATTCCCTCTCTTGCTGTGTCTCTGTCAACTAAATAAAATAAGAAGAAAATCTAGTCTTATAACAAAATCCGTAACTTCTTGCATCTTCAAAAACATATGTCCTATTTTGATGGCAGTGGTAAGAAGCTGTTTTTCACTGAGGAGATGGAACCAGTAAGAAGCTGTTTTCCATGATGATGGAATTGTAGCCCTGAGGGAAGCTAGCACCTGCATGTCTTGAGTGAAGGAGTAAGATATAGGCTCCCCTTTCTTTGTGGCTACCTTAATCTGTGTATTTATAATATAGACACTCTCATGGAATATGTTAATTCTAAAACCCTTGGTGCAAAAAGAAGTTTCAGAGAAATCTCTCTGTGCTCTTATTGAGGGGATTCTAGAAGGGAAAGAGGTTAATACAGATTACTCAAAGAGAAATTATTAGAACAATGAAGTCAGATTATTAGCTAAGAACTTGCCAAGGATCTAACCTGCGTCTGTGAGATGGTGATGTGTATTGAGTGGGATTGAATCAGAAGTGGAGGCTAGAATCTTGTGTGTTGCTGTACACATCGTTTGTAACAGTAACAATAAAGGATTTGCTTTACAGTTATTTGTACTCCATTATCTGCAGACTCCTCTTGCAAACAATCAGCCTACACCCCATATGCACCAAAATAAGACCCCTTTCTAACTTTACCATCTAGGATCAAATATGCACATTTGATAGGGAATTTTTAGAATAGGTAGTTACATTTAGAAAATCATTGAGTGGAGATTGATAGAAGAAACCACTTTCAGTTACTTTCAGTTAGGAATTTTTGAATAATAATTTAGGGGAAAAGCAAAGACACTTCCTTCCTTTCTAAAGAGGATTTAAAGTAGAGTAGGGAGAGAGGAATTGCACTGCTTCCCTCACAATTCTGCCTTTTTTTTTTTTCTTTTTTTTCTTTATAAGGAAAGTATCCCAAAGAGCTCATGATGACCAGGCACTTCTTTAAACTGACAGCTGCTTGTGCAGTATTAATGGATTTCCTGGCAAATAAAATAGGGCAGGACCCTTCTTTAGTCATTACCTTACTGGAGCTTTTTAGCCCAATTTTAATTCAGAATGATGCTGGAAAGATTTATAAAGGAATTGGTGTGATTATTCATAACAATTAAACTTTGCTTGTTATTAAACATGTGAGCAACTGACTCTCCCTCTCCCCCTCCTCCCCAAGGTGCAAGGCCCAGAGATAAGGCGGGCCAGGCCTTTCTGAGGAGGGTGTGTACCAACAGAGAAACAGGAAGCTGTGCTTAGCCGGGCTTGCCTGGAGGTTTCCAACTCTGGTCAGGTGTGCTGAGGTCCCGGCAAGAGACACACTCTCTCTGGACCCTGGTAGCCACGCTGCTCAGTATAAGTGTTTCAGATTGTCAGTTAACTGATGTGTAGAGAGAAATATGACTGCATTACAGCTTAAAGAGCTGTCACACTCAGGTCTCTACCGGAGAAGACGAGATCGTCCCGATAGTGTGAGACTAAATGGGTTACCGGAGGAAGAGCTAAGGTGAGTGCAAAGTCATGGTTGGCTGGAGGTCAAGGCACCTAGTGATTGCGGCGAGATTCATGTCCAAGTGGATGCAGCAGTGGGGAAATACATGTTGAAGAGGTTCCATTGGAATCTCTCAGTCTGTAATTAAAGATTGAACACAATCCCAAGATTTTGCTGGATTGAAACTGTGCAAACTAGAACTCATTTTTCCATTTCTTCACAAATCCTGTAAGTTGTTTTAGCTGTTCCCCAACCCTGCAGTATTATGTCTTTAAAAATTATATAATCATCAAAGCAGTATTTAAAATTGGAAACAATTGATTTTTTCCCCCTTAAAGATAGGTTGCTTTGACCTATTAGAACATAGTTTCTGTGTGGAATTTTTCTTTGGATTTTGGTGGTGAGATTAGTTTGTGGTGTTTTGGGCGGGGGTTGGGGGTGTTCATAGAGGATTCTTTGTTATTGAAATATATTCAGCAAAGGAATGCAGAAGCTATTGAATGTAACCTAGGAAGGAAGGACATCAAAAATCTGGAGACATTTTAACTAAAAGGTTGGGGGGGGCGGGTCTTGTTTGTTTCCAAAGTTAATTTGCCTCTAACAACACAATTTTAGTTTTTGTTACAGCTGTTGAAAATTGGTTTTGGATTTTTACGTTTTAAAAAGTCCCTGCAACATTAACCCATATTTAAAATACTATGCTAACTGAAGGGTTTAAATTTTCTGTTTCTGAGATAAGTGTTCCTGTTTTACTGCTAACAGGAGGCTGCAGTAAAGAGAGACTTCCTTTTCTTTTTATTACATTTACTGTGTAGTACTTAAATTTGTTTATGGATTCTTGATTTAAGTATTTGCTGTGTAATATTTCTTTTCTTTCTATAACTTCATTTTTTAGAGTTTTTTTTGAATTCTATATTTAAATTTGACAGGGAAGAAAGTGTCAAGGAAGCTTTTTAAAACTTATGTTAGTTTGTATTTGTCTTTTAGCTACCATATATACTGCGAGAGCTGTAGTTTGGGAGGGAAGCATTTACTTGAAAACTATCAACTTTTTCATTACATTTTGAAGAGAATAATAGCATTAAAGGACTGTGATATTAACATTATTAGAATTTACTTCATACTGTATCAGGTGTCTCTTAGGTACTTTTGATGTATTAACTTTGAATTGATTGGATTAGATAGAATTTAAAGCCTTCAGAGTTTGAATTGTTACACATTTTATGAGGTTTAGTGAAAATACTAAGTTCTCACTTGTTAACCAGGTAGGCCATGGGTAGGGTCCTCTGAAGTCAACATTTGCTTATAGACTCCAATCTACTCTTGATCCAAGAGTGAAAGTTACAAGAAGGAGTTTTTAAATTTTTGTTTGTTTGTTTTTCCAGGTTTCATTTATTTATTTGACAGAGAGAGAGAGAGATCACAAGTACGCAGAGAGGCAGACAGAGGGATGGGGAAGCAGGCTCCCCGCTGAGCAGAGAGCCCAAGTTGGACTTGATTCCAGGACCCTGAGATCATGACCTGAGCCAAGGGTAGATGCTTAACCCACTGAGCCACCCAAGTACCCCACCAGAAGCAGTTTTGATTTCAGATTTGGGGTCCTAAGGAATTTCTTTTTTAAAAAATTAGTATTTGAGACCAACCATATTTTAACTGTTTTCAGACAGTAGTAAAGTACCCATGAATAAAATTGCTTATATGCCCAAGGAGGTAGTTATTTATATAATTATAATGACCTTCAAAACAGCTGGATACTTTCCTTTTGTCTTGACTTTAAATCAAAGGAGGAAGAATAATTCTTGAGAAGTATTGCTTGTTGGGGCGCCTAGGTGGCTCAGTGGGTTAAAGCCTCTGCTTTCAGCTCAGGTCATGATCTCAGGGTCCTGGGATCGAGCCCCACGTCAGGCCCTCTGCTCAGCAGGGGCCTGCTTCCCCCACTTTCTCTGCCAGCCTCTCTGTCTACTTGTGATCTCTCTGTCAAATAAATAAATCAAATAAAAAAAAAAAAAAGGTATTGCTTGTTCCACTGAGTTAAGGGGGAAAATTTTGCCACCCATTCTGGTCATGTAGTTCCCTGGTGACAATAAGGGACTCATGTTTCCACCATTTCTCTGGTCTCTCATGCAGAGAGAATGACCGTTATTCTTAATTTTAGGAGTGCACTGCTTTACTAGTAAAAGTAGGCAATTATCTGTTTTTCTGTGGACTTTTTGTTAATTCATGAGTTGGGTTGTTTGTTTTTTTAATTTTATAGGAAGCCTATGTTTAGTATTAAATCAGGTTTCTTAACTAATAGGAATCAGAGAAGGTAGGCACACCCATTTCAGCACCACTCTTTTGGACAAGTTACATAATCTTGTTGAACCTCAGTTTGTTCCTCCTTAAAATGAGGATAAAAATAATTGCCATTATTTAGCATCATTTACTTTCTCACAATCCTTACCCCGACCTTTGAGGCAGGGGCATTATCATTTTGTGTGTAATGCTGTAGGGCTTATGGCTTTTGTGTATTAGTCAGTTAATTTTTATTGGGTGCCTACTCTGCTAAATAGAGATGCAAGTGATGAATTAGACACACTTCTTCCCCTCAAGGCACAGCAAGGTTTTGGCACATGAACCCAGACCAGCAGGTGCTCTTCATGCAAGCAGTTGTTTGACTTTGAATGCAAGTAATATCAAACATCTCTCACACTGTCTCCTTATTGCACAAGACCCATTCCTGCTTGCATTCCTTCTCATGCTCATGTTCACTTTCTTGGTATGTTTATGGACTCTAACAGAATTATTAGAGACAAAAAGAGCTATGCTCATTGCCAAAAAAAAAAAATTTTGTTGTAAGTTAAAATAGAAGATTGTGCTCTGAAGCAAAACACAATGTTTAAGGAGCACAGTGAAAGACATGAAAACAACCCTGGCTTCAAACTTGGGAA
Organism: Mustela lutreola; assembly: GCF_030435805.1. Lineage (NCBI taxonomy): Eukaryota > Metazoa > Chordata > Mammalia > Carnivora > Mustelidae > Mustela > Mustela lutreola. Next base: position 57,160,052 of record NC_081298.1, on the reverse strand, counting down.
GCATGAAAAACACTGATTTTTTTTTTTTTTTTACAGATTTTTATTTTAAAGTACAAAGTAGAATCCAAAACTTACTATACACTTGCATACTTTGTACAATAGAACATTAATCTCTACATTTGAGGATTGTGCTGTGGCAATTTAGTAGCTGTCACTACTAGTAGAAAAAGTGTCCTGTGGGCCTTAGTCTTCAGTTCTATAACATGTCCTTAATTTTGGCTAGATTCTAACATGACCAAGAAATAATTGGAAATTATTTTCTCTTATGATTTGGATGAAGCACGGATATTCATTTATACCCAAAGACTCTATATAAAGGCTGTGAATACCCGTATAGATTGTCTTTAGGGCCGTCCCTCGTGGCCTGGCTAGAACTGGTTTAACTTCCAAATTTAAACAGTGGACTCCTTAGCTTACACTTATACCTAAGTGGGCTCAGAACAGGTTCTGAGCCTTGTACCTCTACAGAGCATTCACCCTTTTTCCCTTGGAATTTTTGATGCCCAAAAATCTCATTGAACATATACCCTTATATATATACCTAATCCTTAGCTATTTATTCCATTTATCAAACTATGTTGCACCCTGTTTTTTGGGGTTTTTTTTACGAAATATGAATGAAAAACACACCTAAACAATACACACACACACACACCCTTTAAAATTCTCAGTCACTTTTTTTCTGCCATACATGTAAAGGATCTCTAAATACCTGATTGGGGATATCTCAAAATTCAAGTCTTTGCTGGCTAGGTCCAAAACATAGTTTACATAGCAACATTGGCCAGCTCTGGCCCACTGCCTGTTTTTGTATGGCTCATGAGCTTAGGATGGATTTTACATTTTTTTGGCGGTTGGAAAAAAATTAAAAGAGGCATATTTCATGATGTAATAAAAATTACATGAAATTTGTATTTCACCATCCATAAATGAAGATTATTGGAACACAGCCAGGCTTATTTGCCTGTGTTGTTGCCTCTGGTAGTTTCTTGCTACAGCACTCCATCATTGATCATTGTTGTGCATCTACCCTCCCCCACTCTTCCACATCCCAGTTAGATTTATCATACCTGGGTAAAGTCAGGGCTGTGTCAATCTTGAAATGAGTGTGAAGAAAAGAAAAAATACTTTGAAGTTTGTATCTTTACGTGAAGTTGACTGGATGCAGCGGTGAGAAGTTACTTGTTGGAACATCTTTGTGCTATCCTTTCCTGCCCTTTTCCTGATGGAGCTGGACAACCAGGAATAGGAGGAAGTGCAAAGAAAAGTAACCTTTACTTTCTGGTTATTAAGTAAACAGTCTGAGTTCATATCTTTCTAGATATAGGATGTAATCATTTTTAAGTAGTGGGAATGTCCTTGACTTGTTTTCAGAGCAGAAAATTGAAAACATGTGTTCCTAAATAATACGCTACCATCGATTGAGCCTTATTATGGGTCAAGCACTCTATTAAGAATTCTCATGTTTTTGGTGGTTTTTATTTGTTTATTAACTCACAATTCAATAAGGAGGAAGAAGAATCTAAAGTTAGAAAAGGTGATCATTCTTATTAACCAGTTCCTGTCCTTGATTCAAATAAGTTAGTGCTCTGAGTTCAGTTGAGGTTGGAGTAGGTCAACTTAGGATGTACATTTCCTCGCATACCTGTTTTATAGTTTGCTTTATCATTTCTTTGTCTGTCTTTTGGATGAAAAACTAGGTTCATATTTTAGTTTCAGAGCTATAGTGGACGGCCAGGGGGATAAAATTGCAGATTTGCCATTTTTGTCTATTCTTATTATTTAATGGTTCAGTTGAGAACACATTTAATCTTCCTAACAATGAATACATCACACAGGTTTGGGGTGTTTTTTTGTTTTGTTTTGTTTAAGATTCTATTTATTTGACACAGAGAGAGAGAGAGAGAGAGAGAGCGCACGCACAAGCAGGGGGAACAGCAGGCAGAAGCAGCAGCAGACTTCCTGCCGAGCAGGGTGCCTGATGTGGACTCGATCCTGGGACCCTGGGATCATGGCCTGAGCCGAAGGCAGAGGCTTAACCAACTGAGCTACCCAGGTTCCCTCCATCACACAGTTAATAACAAATTTTTTTTTCTCTGTGGTACACAGAGGTATCAGTTTGACAGAGCTGCTTTTTAAAATGCAGTAAGTAGGGCGCCTGGGTGGCTCAGTGGTTGAGCCGCTGCCTTCGGCTCGGGTCATGATCTCAGGGTCCTGGGATCGAGTCCCGCATCGGGCTCTCTGCTCAGCAGGGAGCCTGCTTCCTCCTCTCTCTCTGTCTGCCTCTCTGCCTACTTGTGATTTCTCTCTGTCAAATAAATAAATAAAATCTTTAAAAAAAAAAAATAAAAAAAAATAAAATGCAGTAAGTAGTGCTTTCTTATACATGTTTAAGAGTGTAATACAAACACACTCACTAGAATAAACACACTCCTGTGAAAAAAGGAGGAAATCCTCCCAGTTGTGACAACATGGGTAGACCTTGAAGGCATTATGATGAGATAAGTCAGAGAAAGGCAAATAATGTATGCTCTCTCTTATATGTGGATTCTAAAAAAACTCATTTTACGAAAACAGAGTAGGCCGTTACCAGGACTTAAGGGGTAGGTAAATTGAAGAGATCTTGTTTTAAGGGTACAGACTGGCAACTAGTAGATAAATAACTTCTGGAGATCTAATGCCTAACATAGTGATTATAGTCAACACTACTGTATTTAAACACTTGAAAGTTGTTAAGAGACTAGATCTTAACTCTTCTTAACACAAAAAGGAAGTAGTAATTATGTGACATGGTAAAGATACTTGCTAAAGTTACCATAGCAATGATATCCCAATATATAAATGTATCAAATCAACAGGTTGGGTTGGCTACCTCAAATTTACACAGTGTCAGTTATATTTCAATTACACAGATGTTTTTAAGAGTAAAATCCACAAATATTTATATTGTAATCATTGGTTTCATAGGCCTACCTCTTCTTACCTTCTCACTTACCTGTCCCTCTCCTATGCCCCTCCCTATTACTAGAGAGGATTCTCTAAGCCCAGAGAGGCCTTGCCTTACTTCTTTTATATCTCTAGTATCTACCATAGTAACCTGGTAATTACTGTCCATATCTATTCTTCATTGAATGAGTGAAGTTATGCGAAACAAAAGTGGTTTAGTGGTACCTCTTTCATATCTACCAAAGTATCGTGTCAAAAGATCATGGTTATTTTTTCAATAGTTTTGAGAAACGTATTTTCTAAAGGGTAATGTGTTTTCTTTGTCACCTAAAATATTTCTTTATAGATTAGAAAGTATATGTTGAAATTAAAAATAGCAATGTTAATCCTTAAAACTTAGGTGTATGAAGGGCACTGGGTGGCTGAGATGGTTAAGCATCAGCTCAGGTCATGATCCCAGGGTCTTGGGATCAAGTCCCACATCAGGCAAGCCTGCTTCCCACTCTTCCTCTGCCTACCATTTCCCTTGCTTGTGCTTTCTCTCTCTTTTAAATGAATAAATAAAATCTTTTTTTAAAGTTTTTAAAAATGAGGTGTATGAAAAGAATAGTTAAGAGGAGTTAAAAAGTCTTTAGGTAAGGATCCCTTTTCTATTTTTCCGTATAGCTGAGAGACTGGAATTCTGGAACGAGCCTTAACTTCAGCAGAATCAATTTGTAAATTTGTTGTCAATACACATAAAATTTTCTAAATGATTTACCATGACAATTAAATACCAAGATTTTAATCATTATAATTGCTTTCCTATTAGTTTAAAACACATAAAAAAGGTAAAGTATCAGTTACAAATCACTTATTTAAAAAATATAGCAGTTGACTAAAACTTAGCACTTTACCTATATAATTTGGATAGATGCTATTAAAATGAAACTTATTTATTTTTTATATGTTTAATGTTTAAAAAATACATATTTTGGAAACACAGCCGTTTATTGTGTATCTGTGAGACCCAGTGACCATTCTGTGATTAAAACCACCTTTGGATATAAGTATTCTCCTGTGGAATAACTGCTTTTAGAAATAAATATTAAATATGTTTTCACATAAATATAAACTTCTTAAGTTTTTTTTTTTTTTTTTTAAGATTTTGTTTATTCATTAGAGAGAGAAGGAACAAGCATGGGGAGGAGCCGAGGCAGAGGGAAATAATCTCCAGCCAACTCCACACTAAGCCTGTTAAGGCTCAGTCCCACTACCTTGAGGTTATGACCTGAGCTGAAACCAAGAGTCAGACACTCAACCAACAGCGCAACCCCTGTGCCCCTCGGGTTTTTTTAAGATTTTATTTTTAAGTGATCTGTACACCCAATATGGGGCTAGAACTTAGAACCCCGAGATCAGAAGTCACATGCTCTACTGACTGAGCCAGCCATGTGCTGCCCCAACTCCTTAAGTCTTTTTTAATGGTTACGTTAGTTTCATAGAGCTACTGAAACAAAGTACCACAAACTGGGTTGCTTCACACAGCAGATTTACAGTCTCAGTTTTGAAAACTAGAAGTGAGAAATCATTGTGTCAGCCGAGCCATACTGCCTCTGAAACTTGAAGGAGAGAATCCTTCCTTGCCTCTTCTAGCCTCTGGCCTTTGCTGGCAATGCTTGTTTACTGTTTGTCTCTTAGGTATATCTTTCCAGCCTCTGCCTCTTTTTTATGACATGGCTCTCTTCTCCGAATGTGTCCTGTCTTCACACAATATTCTCCCCCCATGGATGCATCTTATCTCTGTGTCTCTTCTCCTCCTCTCTTTGTAATAGGACACCAGTCATCTTAACTTGTATCTTAATTATATCTGCAAAGATTCTATTTCCAAATAAGACCCTATTCACAGGTACCAGGAGTTAAGACATCAACATACCTTTTTAGGGCAGAGAATCCAACCCATAGCAGTGATCTGTTCATACAGTAGTATATGAAGATTAAAAATCATTCCAGTGTGCAGTATTTTAAACAGCTTTATTGAGGTTGAACTAATGAATCTCAGTGAAATGCATAATTTTAACGGGCAGTTTGATGAATTTCGACAAGTTAACACAGTGATACCCTCACCACAGTCAAGATAATGAGCATGCTCATCATCCTGGAAGTTTCCTCAGGCCCATTTATAGTCCTTCCCTGCATCCCTAGGGACTTTGATCTGCTTTTTGTCACTCCAAGTTATTTTGTATTTTTTAGACTTTCATATAAATAGAATCATACAATAATGTTTTCCTTGCTTTAACTGGCTTTTTAACTCAGCATACTTATTTTGAGATCCATCCATGTCGTTGCTTGTATCAACAGTCCATTTGATTGTATCCTTGAGTGATGTTCCGTTATAACAGATATTATTATCTGTTAAGCCAGTCACTTGTTGGTTGACATTTGAGTTCGTTCCAGTTTTTGGCTATTAAAAATAAAGCTGCTGTGAACATTCTTGTACAAGTCCTTGCGGGAACATGTGCTTTCATTTCTCTCAGTTGGAATGGCTAGTTGTTAGGTAGCTTGTGTGTATTAAATTTTTTGAAAAATGTCTAGAAGCACTTGGGTGGCTCAGTAGGTTAAATGATGGACTTTTGATTTCAATTGAGGTCATGATCTCAGGGTCCTCTGGCTCTGTGCTCAGCAGGAAGCCTGTCTCAGGATTCTCAACCAGCCTCCCATCCCTCCACGCATGCACGCACTCTCTCTCTCCCAAATAAATAAATAATTTTTTTTTTAAGTATTAAAAAAGAAAAAAGAGGGGTGCCTGGGTGGCTCAGTTGCTAAATGTCTGCCTTCAGCTCGGGTCATGATCCCAGAGTCCTGGATCAAGCCCCACATTGGGCTTCTTCCTCAGCAGGAAGTCTGCGTCTCCCACTCCCACTGCTTGTATTCTCTTTCTTGCTGTGTCTCTTTCTGTCAAATAAATAAATAAAATCTTTAAAAAAAAATGTCTAAACTGAGTTAGAGATTGTACCACTTATAGTCCCACAAGCAGTTTTTGAGGGATCCTTTTCTCCACATTCTCACCAATGCTTTGGTAAATTTTTTTTCAATTTTAGCCATTTTGAGGGTGGGTAGTAGTGTCTCATTGTGGTTATAATTTGCATTTTCCTAATGACTCATGTAGTTGAGTATCAGTTGCTTATTTGCAACCCATCTTTTGCCTTTTATTGGGATGTTCCTTAATAGTATTAAGTTCTAACAGTGTTTGCTGTATTCTACATAGAAGTCTTTTATCAGATATATATTTTGCAAATGTCTCTTCCCAGTCTGTGGCTTATCTTCTCATTTTTATGAGTATCTTTTGAAAAACAAAGTTGTTTTTTTTTATTTTGATACTATTGATTTTTTTTTTTCTGTTTATAAAGTTTGTGCTTTTTGTGTCCTATTTAAAACCTTTCAGGGCGCCTGGGTGGCTCAATGGGTAAAGCCTCTGCCTTCAGCTCAGGTCATGATCTCAAGGTCCTGGTTTCGAGCCCGCATATGACTCTCTGCTCAGCAGGGAGCCTGTTTCCTCCTCTCTCTGCTGCCTCTCTGCCTACTTGTGATCTCTGTCTGTCAAATAAATAAAAAACAAATCTTTGAAATAAAATAAAATAAAACCTTTCCCAAACCCACAGTCAATAAGATTATTAAAACATATGACTCATATAAATATAATCTCATTAATTATTTTTTAAAATCATCTTGGCCTTTCATACCATTTAGTGCTTTTCAGGCTATGTGGTAAGTACTTCACAGGCTCAGTGAATGCTCACAGGAATCCTGGAAGGTGCCATGTATTTCTCCCTTTTCACAGAGACAGGAAAGTATTGTTAGAGACTCATGCTTGGTAAGTTGGGCTTTTGGGATTTTAACCCAGGGCCATACTCATTTGTGTCTTATGTTCGTAGTGTGAGCTCTTAACCACAAAACTTGGGCTTCACATAGGTTTTAGAATAAGTTTTCTTAGGTGGAAGTTTTTAATATACTTGATCATCTCTTAAAAGTTAAAAATTTATCATTGAATATAAAAGTAAAGGTTAACCTCCTGTGCTTGCCTATAGGTAATAAGATTGAAACAAAAATGGAATTTTTCTGCCTCTTCTTCGTAGACATTTGCCAGAGAAAATATCCTGGTTTAAAAAACTAAGAATATTATATTTATATGTCATAATGCATATATTCCTTAAAATTGAACATTACAAGAATATCCAAGTTTGTATCTTTCCCAACAGTATTGTCCTCCTGCCCCTAGCAAAGAGAATGTGAAGGGAACCAGACTGAGATAGAAAAGCCGCAAATGAATCATTGCATGTAGGATGTTGACTTATGTTTGACAGTTGCTGCTGCCAACTTTAGTTTTTAATTCTGGCATGCAGAATTTGTTGGAACAAAACTGAAATTCTGCAGTGTTTTGGAAAATTTCAGTAACATTTTTCCAGGTGCTGGAAAATATATTCTTTGTTTCATGGTTAAAACTAATGGTAATAATCTTGGAAGTATCTGATATAAACTGATGCATAGGTATTTTAAACAATGAGGTTTTATCAAAGTATAGCCAGTTTAGGATTGCCTGGGTGGCTCAGTCAGTTAAGTGTCTGGCTCACATTATTCTGGGGAGTCTGCTTCTTCTCTGCCTTTCCCCCAACTCATGTTCTCTCTCTCTCTCTCTCTCACTCTCTCAAATAAAATCTTTAAATAAATAAAAAGTAAAATTATAGCCAGTTTAAAAGATAACAGTTTTACTGGATCTAGAAGTATTGTTTCTGTGGCAGTCAACAAATACCTTTAAAATGGATTCAACTGGAAATAGTAGCTATTCAGCATCATTTGTAATTTTGGCTTTTCTCAATATGATGTACTTTATTTAAAGGATGTATTGCTAAATTGTGAGTTTCGCACCTTAATATGTAAAATATATTTGTCTAAGCATTCTTGGTTCTATATGTACATTTATTAAGGTACTACTGTGTGCTGGGGAAATGGGGTTATGAACTTAATTAAAATATTCTTTATCTACTAATATGGAACCTTTTGTATGATGAAAAAATAGACATAGGGAGGTAATTAAAAGATACTGTGTATCTAGAGGAATAGCTGTGATGCTGATCACAGATCAGAGTGCATTAGTTACCTATTAATGAATAACAGATTACCTTCAAACTTAGGGGCAACTGGAGGTAGCACACTTTTTTGTAAAGGGCCAGATAATAAATATTTTAGGTTTTGCACACCACATATTCTGAGTAACAACTACTTAACTCTTCTGTTGTAGTATGAACACAGCCATAGAAAATGCGTTAAGTGAATGAACATAGCTGTGTGTGTTCCAATAAAACTATTTATAGAAGCAGACAGTGAGCCACATTTGGTCTATGGGTACTGATTTACTGATTGCAGGCTTAAAACAATGAGCGTTTGTTATCTCACAGTTTCTGTGAGTGAGGAATCGAGGTACATCTAATTCAGGGACTTTGGCTTAGGGTCTTTTGTGATCCTCCTTTTGAGCTTTCAGTAAGGACTATAGTCTTCTCAGAGGGAGAAGGCTCAAAGGGAGGGGGCAATCCAGGAGAGGGAGAGAGTTTAAGATGGCAGCCATAGTCTTTTTATATCCAAATCTCAGAAATAACTTAACCACTTTTGCAATAATTAGTCTTTGCTGGAAGCAAATCAGTAAGTCCAGCGTAATACGCTGCAGATGAGGAGATTCCACAAAGGTTTTAACACTGCTAAAGAAAATCAGAATTCAGCAGTAAGGCAGACTGTTCAGGATCAAAATTAAGTATAGGGACCACTGGGGGAGAGAGATGGGGCTCAATTACAAATACAGCGAAGGAAGGTGGGATTTGTAGAGAACTGAGTAGGGTTAGTAGAAAGAGAATTACTGAGAAGAAACATCACAGGTTATGGGGGATATTATTACAGTATTACCGATTATATCCCCCAGGCTATACTTTTCATCCCTATGATTTCTTTTACCTCTGTTAAATTTGTACGTCTTAATCCCTTTCAGTCTTTTTTGCCCATCCCCATACCCCCCAGGAGTCATTATTTTGTTCTCTGTATTTATGTAGTCTGTCTTTGTTTTTTTTTGTTTGTTTGTTTTTAAGATTTTATTTATTTATTTGACAGAGAGAAATCACAAGTAGGCAGAGAGGCAGGCAGAGAGAGGGAAGCAGGCTCCCCGCTGAGCAGAGAACCCGATGCGGGACTCCATCCCAGGACCCTGAGATCATGACCTGAGCCGAAGGCAGCGGCCTAACCCACTGAGCCACCCAGGCGCCCCCTGTCTTTGTTTTTTATTTGTTCATTTATTTTTTTTAGATTCCACATATAAGTGAAATTATATGGTGTGTCTGTTTCTGTCTGGCTTAACTTCACTTGGCATAATACCTTGTAGGTTTGTCTGTGTTGTCACAAATAGCAAAATTTCATTCTTTTTATGGCTGAGTAATATTCCATTATAAAATATACATAACACATCTTCTTTATCCATTTATTTTTTTTTAAAGATTTTTATTTACTTATTTGATGGGGGTGAGGAGTGGGAGAGGGGGAAGCAGGCTCCCTGCTGAGCAGGGTCTCTGACATGGAGCTCAATCCCAGAACCCTGGGATCATGACCTGATGGAAGGCAGACACTTAATGAGGAGCCACCCAGGCACCCCTCATATGTGTTTTAAGCTAGTGTTTTTGTTTTCTTTGGGTAGATACCCAGAAGTGGAATTACTGGTCATATAGTATTTCTATTTGTAGGGGTTTTTTGTTGTTGTTGTTGTTGTTTTTTGAGGAACCTCCATACTGTTGCCAAAAATGACTGCACCAGTTTACACTCCCACTAACACTGCAGAGGGTTCTCTTTTCTCCACATCCTTACCAACAATTGTTATTTCTTGTCTTTTTGATAACAGCCATTCAGATTGGTATAAAGTGATACCACATTGTGATTTTGATTTCCCTGATGTTTTTCACCTTTGTACATTTTTATATTTCCATCTGCTATTACAACGACTTAAAGAGAAGGTATTGTTAAACAGTACTATGATGAAATAGTATGTTTCATTGTCAAAATCCTGATTGCTTAGAGGTGTAATGGGAATGAAAAAATGGTAATATTTGGGGAAGGAGCATGAATATGCATGGAACTAGAAATGGGCTGCAGCTTACATGTGGGCTACTCATTTTTAATGTTTCAGCCATGTTTGAGGGGGAAAAGAAGAACTTACAGGATTGTTTCCTGGCAAGATGCTTCTCTGTGAATGAGTGTAGGGTGATCTTCTGAGCTATATATAGAGAGAAAGAGCAACTGAGATTGATCAACTCAATTACCAGTTAAAACTGGTGTATGCCAGTGAGTTAACTGTCACTCATAATAGAAGTGGAAAAGTATCAGACCATCTCAGAAAACCAGTCCACGTTTTTAGAGCTTCTGGTTTTTACAGGAACAGACCAAACAACAACAACAAAAGAAACAAAAGAATAAATAGGAATCTGAAAAATCTCAGAAAAAGAATGGAAGGTCCAGCCAGAAGCTTTCAAAAGAATCATCTTTTCCAGACAGGATTTCCCTGGGCACTGTGGTGTACAGAACAAAAGCAGTGATGCTCTGTGGAAGTGATGAGAAGGAAAGGGGTGGGATGACTGGACCGGATTCTTTTCCTGAACCTTCCCCCAGTGCTGTGGCAGCTGCTGAGGCATCTCAGTGAAAACTAGTGGAGGACAGCCTGCTCACACTTAAGAGTCTGTAATTTTGAAATAGTAGAAGTCAAGCATCTCTGTACTGAGCCTTCTTTAAAATTTACTGTGCTATATTACATTCCTGTAGGAAGAAATTAAGAGCTTAAATATATATTATGGTTACATGCTATAGAATTTATGGATCAAGTGATGTATGGAATTATTTGAGAATATTTTATGGTTGAAAAATAGATAAATTGGTCATGGTTTGATAACTTTTTTCATTGAGTTGGGTTTGATGGGATTCATTTTACTGTTCGTACTAGTTCAATATGTGCTTCAAGGCTTCAGTAATTAGAGTATATAATTGTTTGATATGTATCATGAGAAGTGGCACAGTTTTATTTTTTAAGCATATTTTAAAAGATTTTATCTATTTATTTGAGGAAGAGAGAACGAGCAGGCATAGGGGTGGGGTAGAGAGAGAGGAAAAAGCTGATTCCCTTGCCAAGCAGGGAGCCCATGTGGGGCTCCGTCCCAGAACCCTGGCATCATGACCTGAGCTAAAGGCAGAAGATTAGTTGACTGAGCCACCCAGACACCCCAAATGACACAATTTTAACTTTAACCTCCTCATATGTAACTATCACATGAGAATTTATCACTTGGCTTATCAGTGGTTGTGCCTAATCAACATTCATAACAGTAGTCTGTCAGCTACTTGCCTGTCAGTAATCTATAAACCCAACCAAGATTTCAGCATCTGTGGCTCTGGCATGTGTAATTTGGAGGTTGGTGGGAGGAGGTGGATGGAAAGAGATAGAAGCTCCTTACCTTAACTAGGATGTCTACTTATGGTAATTATTATTATTATTATTTTAAGATATTTATTTATTTATTTGAGAGAGAGGGAGCATGACGGGATTGGTCAGAGGGAGAAGCAGACTCTCCGTTGAGCAGGGAGCCCACTGTGGGACTTGATCTGGAGACTCCAGGGTCGTGATATGAGCCAAAGGCAGTTGCATAACCAACTGAGCCACCCAGACACCCCTTATGGTAATTATTAAGCCTTTTACAATTTGTATCAAAAGAGATTGGACTGAACATCTCATTTACTGCTCTTATCTCCCTGGCAGAGATAGATTTGTTCCATTTGTAAGACATTCATTTTGTAGGACAGTTTATGTTTATTTTGAGAATAAGAGCTTGGCCAGTGGAATGTGGGCCATTAAGGTAGCTTTTCGAGTCTAGGTTAGCAGAGACTAGGTCCAATATTTGGTATCACCACTTAGTAATTGACTATTACAAGTCACTTATTTTTAGGAGCTTGAATTTCTCCATTTACCAGCTGAATAATATTAACAGATTTAGAGTTATTCAAGGAGGATTTATTGTATTTCATTTTGGCTATCAAATCCATTTTAATACTTGGAAAGACACATTTATTTGCAAAGCAGAATGTTAGTTTCTCTTTATGTTGTGCTTTGCTTCTTGAGTACCTGTTAGTAATCTCTTGGAATTCAGCTACCTTTTCTCTCTTGAAAGACACCTTGTTAAAAGTTAAGTGCTGGAGCCACTCAACATGTCCAAGATTCTCAGGGTGCCTGGGTGGCTTAGTCACTTGGGCATCTGACTCTTGATTTCACCTCAAGTCACGATCTCAGGGTCCTGGGATCCTGTGCTCAGAGTGGAGTCTCCTTTAGATTCTCCCTCTCCCTCTGTCCTTCCTTTCTCTCTCTCAAATAAATAAATAAATCTTAAAAAAAAAAAAAAAGTACAAGATTCTCAGAAAGTATGATGAAATCAAGAAAGAATACCCAAGGAAGCATGTACTCATAATTCTCATAATTTGGGACAATTTGTTTTTTGCCAGCCAGTACCAGACCTTGTGGCAGAAATTGATGTTTATAGTGGAATGAATGGTAAATGAGCTGCAGGAAAGCCTCCAGCTTCTTTCTCTGCCTCTTCAGTCTTGAAAAATGTAAGAGGGAATGCAAATGTTACTAAAGAACCAAAATGTTAATCATGGTCTGTCTGAACGGGCTTCTACACAGCTAAAAGTGAACCCCTGGGGTTATGGCCTCTGGGCTCTGTAATGACTCAGACTGTCTATATTTACATGGAAACATTAAATAAAAGGGAAGGTAAACTGGCTTGTTCATATGTATTTAAGCAGTTTGCATGGAGGCAATCTGTACATGTGTAGCAAGGATACAGATAGATATATGGATGAGAAAACAGTGACATTACTTTATGAGCCATTATAATATTGAGCACTGATTACATTTGTGCTCAGGGTAATAAACTGTACCATGAGATTTCCCCCTCATCCCTTCCCCCTCTGTCCCTGAAAGCATTCATGCATCCCTTATGACTTAAATGTTTATCATGACAGCTGTGTTAAAATTTGAGTTTTGCCCTTTTAAAATGCTAATTGTTCTGTACCTTCACTTTTGCCAACATCTTAACTCTTAGTAATTAATATGGTGATTGTTTTTCATTTATCCTTTTAACACAGAACTATTTCCTTTATTTCAGAGCAGTTTTATCTGAAAGAATAAAACTTGCTTGAAATAGTCACATGGCCATTTGTCTCTACTAGTTTGGAATATTGCTATCTGTGGAAGAATAGAAGCTACTACCACTTTTAATAAAGGCAGATCATTGACTTTTTTTTTGTTGTTGTTTATTTTTGCTTTGTATTTCTTACATTAGAAAGATCATTGACTTTTGATACAACTGTTATAGATTCAGTCATTTGAGGACTAGACAGCTCTTTCACTCAGGCAATATGGTTTTAATAGTTTATGCAAACCATTCTCAGCATTTCATCTTTTGATTTGCTTTTCTACCTAGATTCCAGACTGTTTGAGAACTCAATTATTTTGCCTTATTTTGCCAGCTTAGAATTTGACCTGATGCCAAGTTAGTTTTGATGACATTTTGCTTCCTTACATGCCTTGAAAAGAGATTGTTTTGTGTCGTTATGCTCAGATAGACAGAGTCATCCAAATACACATTTGCTGTCCTAAACTGAAACCCTTGGCATCAGTTCTGTTTGGAAAACGATTAGAGCAGGAGTCTTCATGCCCTTCGGTCAAGAAGGTTTAAGTTTCATTTAATATGATTTAACTAATTAAATATTAAAAGACAACACACACACGTGTGTGCATGTGCACATTTGTAAACCCCAATTATGAAAACAACTGAAATAGTCTTCGTGAGCTCCATGGTATTGTTTCTCTCTCTAAAATTGTTTCTCAATTTTTCTCTTGTACATTGTTCTTTAGAGATAGTATTTCTGGAAGGTTTGTGGTTGGGTGGAAACTGGATTATGTCTCTAGCCTCTTTGTGGCAGGCAGATAGAGGAGGAGGAGGGAGCAGTGTCCTAAAGAAGTCCTGGAAGAATGGTGAGGAAGAAAGCAGGCTGAACACAGCTCTTGTGAAGTTGGTCCAACACTAGCCTGTTTAGGATTACAGACAGGGGCTACCGAGATGTCTGTAAAGGGAAGGGAAAGAAGGACCTCAGGGCTGGTTTGCTCTCTGTTGCAGCTGCTGCCATGTTTCACAGAGCACTTGCAGTACAGTGACTCCCATTCCTTCTTAGGGCCCACCATTAGGTTCAACTTTCATGTATATGGGGAGTGAAAGCAAGGTAGATGATGAGACAGAAGAGATGATAAAAATAAGGTAATGTAACATCTCAAAAGCACATTTTATGACAGAAATTGTTTGAGATATTATTGTATTACATTTTAGATTTTGCCTGATCCCCTCAGAAAATGTGGAAACTCAGAAACATGGGACAGGCCTTGAAGCCCTCTCAGGACTGGCTTTCAGACCCTCCTGAAATTGTGCTGGCTGTAGCCACAGATGGGCTCTTTGTGTGACCATCCCCTGCAGAGATGACATGTGAGTCAGTGCTAAGCAGTGCATATGGTCCTTTTCACCACAATATACTGAAATTGAGGGACCATTTAGGAAACAGGCTTCTGCTTAGGTATTCCACAGCAAGACTCTTAGGACAGGGAGGGAAATAGGAATAGCTGTGACCAAGGAAAGCTATACAGCACTCACACCAAGTAGCACAGAATACCCCAGAGCCAAGTGAGTGGGTGCATAGTACATGATCAGGAAGCTTACAGTTCTTATCACCAGCCTCCTTATAGCCTTGAAGATGAGAGAGAGCTTACTGAAGATTAACATAGGTTCCTTTATTCTCTTCTTTTGTTTCTTGAGCACTGAAATGGAGGTGTGTCCCCTTGTTTGCCTCTTTCCTGGGTCAATACCTAGTATGAAAATATTATCAGAACTCAAATTGACTGGTTGGTCCCCAAACATGCCCCTTGAGGCAGAGATTGCTCATTGGAAGGGATGCCTGCTCTATACTGGGGAGGTGAGGAAGAGTGGGCGCTGCCTTATCCTCTTGCCCCAAATTGAACGTTAAGTTTGTTCTTGGAGAAAGAGTGAGGTCAGCTGACTTGAGCTCCCCTCTAACTGGCCATTCTATTATGCTAGACTTTTTAATGTTATAATCTACTCCTCCCATCCCTTTCTAGTTTCTTTTTTTTTTTTTTTTAATTTATTTTGACAGAGAGAGATCACAAGTAGGCAGAGAGAGAAGGGGAAGGGAAGCAGGCTTCCTGCTGAACAGAGAGCCCAATATGGGGCCCAATCCCAGGACCTTGAGACCATGACCTGAGCTGAAGACAGAGGCTTTAACCCACTGAGCTACCCAAGCGCCCCCCTTTCTAGTTTCAAATGCACATTTGGTTGTTTTAAGTGAGACAGATGCCTCATACTGGATAAAGGACCCAATGAGGTCTAAGAACCGTCAATTAAGAGTCCTAATTTTGGCCTCTCATATTGACAGAGGTTCAGTTGCGATCCACTCAGGAGAGAAAAACCACACAGTAATTTGAAGGAGGAATGTTTAATAAAAGATTTTTTTTTTTAAGTTATTAACTCCAGCAGGGGTTTGCAGTAGTAAGGGATTGGCTAGTAAGAAGTAGAGAGAATGCAAAGAGTATTGAACAGCTGCTATATTCAGTAGCTACCACTCCAGGGCTGAAAAATTCTAGCAAGGGGGAGCCCTCCTCCCCAGCCAGGACTTACTGCTCTTGGGGATAGCAGAGGAGTTGCTATGGTCCTGCACCAGTGAAACATGCTAGAAGTCTGAACTTGTAGGAAAACCTCCCTACAGGTGGCAACAAGGGGCTTCATTTCAGAACTGCTGGGAGTGGGGAAGGTGGGCAGTGTGG
This sequence comes from Mustela lutreola, assembly GCF_030435805.1. Classification (NCBI taxonomy): domain Eukaryota; kingdom Metazoa; phylum Chordata; class Mammalia; order Carnivora; family Mustelidae; genus Mustela; species Mustela lutreola. The sequence continues at coordinate 57,144,166 of NC_081298.1, read as the reverse complement.
TGGTTGGAGAGGCAGGCAGCCTGGTCAGTGTGCTGTGGGCTGCCACTCACTGCAGGAGCCAGAGGCCTCCTGCTGCAGAACCACCAGGCAAGCTGCTTGCCAACTGGCTGCTTTTGGCTGCCATGCCCACCCGAGCTGGACGCTGAAGAAGCTGTGTGTGCTGCTGGAGGCTAAACCAAAGAAAGCTCTGCCCACAGGAGCTTGCCAGGAGAGCCTGCAAGGACTAGCATGCAAAACCCTTTCCTCTGGTCGGTCTCTCCAGCGCCCTCTGCTGAAAGGCCCCTGGGCCAGCTGGTAGAGGAAAATGACCACTTCCATCATCAGCACACCAAAGATAGGCCAGTAATCTTCCATCAGGAAATGAAGTGTCTGTTTGTAGTCATAATAATCATACTCTTATATATTATTTCTGGATTCATAGAATATGTCTCTTTGAAAAGAGCTAAAGGATCTGAAAAAAGAGCTTCATACCTAACCCTGTAAACAAACTACTTTCAAAAACCCAGACTTCATTCTGTCACAGAGAATAGTGAGCTATATAGGGAGAGAAAAGAGCTGAAGACAGGATCTAGAAGAAAGGGAGGAATATGCAAAAGACACCTGGGAGAAACTGAAGCTCTAGCTTTGTGCTAGATAGCCTTATAATGACATCACTAGGTGCTCAGGCCTCCTATGACCTTAAATAATTTCCACATCTTTTGTTCACATTAATGGTAACTCTCACTCATGGTAGTTAAAACAGTTTCTTGTCTTTCTATACGCACTTCACAAAATTTGAAGTTAGTGAAAGAGAAGAAGCCTTTATAAAGTTTGCAAAAAAATTTTTTTCAGTTCTTTTACTTAATCCTATCCAATATTTTCAAATGTTTAATGCAATAAAATACATGAAAAATATGTTCTATGTTAAGAATAAAACAACTGAAGATGAAAGATACTTAGATGGAAATTTGAAGGGGTTGTATTCACTTGACTTGAGTACAAGTTTTTTTCTGTCTCTCTGTACTGAAACTTACGGTTTTGTTTTACCTTACCATTGAGGAAAGTAGACCTCATGTTAAGCTTATTCACAAAATAAAAACTCCCATTGACTTCCTCTCCCAACTTAGCTGAAGGTCAGTGGTCAGGGAGATATCCTTGGCTGAGTCAGAACTAAAATAAGAATGTCATTTAGAGCCAGAAAGTTTGGTGCTGATGGCTACCCCTGCCATATAAGGAGCCTGTGGATTCACTGAAGAGTTTCCCTGGTAAGCCGGGCATTCTCGTAAGTCAACATTCTTAGCTAAAAATACTGTTCTATATTTGAAATACAGGGCTTTCTCAAATTCATCTGTTTTGGTTAGGACACAAGGTATCTTTTTAAAAAGATGTTTAGGGGTGAGAATATATATTAGCGGGTCACAGTATAAATAAAAGGAAGAAATGATTTGGATAATGGAATATCTGCTACAGAGATATTTTCCAGTGAGGATGTTTGAAAAATCAGAGAAAAAATGCCCAGGTTATGAATTCTAAGAATGTTTTTTTAGTTGACCAAACACTCTACTTATTTGAGCAACCATGGGGATCTAGTGAGAAAGCATATAGATTTCAGACTGCTGTGATGTTAAGAGAGTTATCTTTATTGACAAGAGAATGTCATGCTTAAGTACATACTAAAGCTACTCTGAGTTGTCTTGAATTTCTGGGTACGGTGGCAGCTTACCAGCACCTCCCCAGCTCTGTTGTGCAGCACCTTTTCACAAAAGGGCCAGTATGATTAATTGCCTACTAAGAGTGTTTGATGTAAAGACTCTAGAAGTTTTCATACCAAAGGGCTCATGGTATTCTTGAGAGGAGTACCTCTGCAATGCAGAACACAATGTGGAATCAACTAAAATCTCACCCACTCACTGAACAGGATACTCAGTGAGCTCTGTAGATGCTAAACAGATTAGTACAGGCTAGAATGCTCATAGGCGGCTTTTTAGAAAAGACCTTGAATAGAAATTTGAGGATGGGACAAGTTTCAGATAGAGAGTTCAGGGAAAAAGGGGTCAGTGGTATTCATCTAAAGAACTTTATGTCCTTTCATGATCAGTACTAGGAATAAAGATAATTCTGAACAATCACCGTGCAACAGTCTTGCCTTTATTTACAGTCATGTGTGTGTTATGTATTTTATAAGAAACAGAGATCAACATGTTGAAGTGCTTATCTCTAGATGACAAGAATATGAGTGAATCTTCTCTGCCTTTTATAAATGCTCCTTAACAAGCTGTGTTGCTTTGGGGCTGATGGAGGTGAAGAAATTCAACTTGCCAAACAACACAGTGCAACCCAGTGATCCTGTCCCAGAGTAATCATGCTCCTCTAGACGTGGGGCTTCCAAAAACTAAGGCTGCTCTATTGTTATGTCAATTGTTAGTTTTCTGTTATTACTGATTTTTGCCTTGTTGCCACACATTCTGCTACTTTCCCAATCTTGATTTTGTATATCTTTATTTCTGTAATGGGTTGCCTTGTGGGATGAGAAAGTCATCATTATTGCAGAGATAGGGTGGCTAGTTGTAGGCAGCAAGTCAGTGCTCTTGTGCTGTGCCAGGGAAGGATACCACAAGTATTGAACTCTGCTGGTTTCTCTCTGCGCATGGCTCAGAATGTCTCTTAATAAAGTAGACCTGTCAGTGTCAGAGTGTCACGGATGAGGGGGAAAGCGCTGTAAGGAGCTTTATTTCAGTCCTGTTCCTTGTTTCAGTCTTCCCTAGGCTCTGTATCTTCTATGTGCTAAAGTGGATGGGCATTTGTTGGTTGGGTAATGTTGGGAAACTTCCAGAGATTGTCCAGAAAGAGGTACTTCCCAAGAAGTAGGCAGCTAAGTAGATTGTCAATGCTTGTTAATTTTAAGATTGAAAAACTGAACTAAAATTTGCAATAATTTGTGCCTGTTGTGGGCAGAGTATTCCTGAGCTACAGATTACCTCAGGACCTGTCTTGTGTCACAGAACCCTCAGGGCACTGAGGGGAGCATGTGGCAGCTCTCACCTAATGGCACCTGAGTAGGGACTTTCTTACTTTGGGCATCAAGAATAAAACCAGGACAGTTCCAGACACCAGATGAGGAATTTTTATGTCACTGGCTTTCACTAGAAACATTATATATTTATTGTTGATTTTAGTATGGAAAACATGCCTGAAGTTTACTTCTTGAAAATTATCAACTTGAGATTGAGTTGTGTTTCACTCATTTTCCTTATGAAAGATATGAACATACTTTCTAAAACAGCACAAAATTTGGGATGCTATAAATCTTCAACACCAAAGATTCTCTAACTTTTAGGTGAGTTTCATTTAAGAAGGTGCTAGAATCAGATAAAAATAACCTTCTGGAGTCCCAGCCTCTGGGGCACTGCTGTGCTGATCTGAGTGTTTGGGATGAGTGGGAGGCCCTGGGAAGGCAGTAATTAGTATATAGGGAGGTCCTTTAAGTCTGTTCTTTCCTCCTTATTAGGCAATAATGTTTTCTACTTATTCTCCTCAGTTATTTCCAAGGTACAGTAACAAAGTTAGATAAAGTGGTTCTTCCCTGCTTTGATCATGATCCACAAGCAGCACCCATGCAGGCAGGTAACAAATGTGTCTTTCTTTGAAGTTGGTTTAAGATGTGCATCTTATTTCTTTCTCACTCTCTTGCCTCTGTTGTAATAAATACTTTTTTTTTTTTTTTTTTTGCTTGTGCAATCCAGAATTAGGAAACAGTTTTAACAGACAAGGCAAAATGGCATGTTAATTGCAACTCTATCCTCTCTGACCAGCTGCCCTTTGGCTCTTTCTTCACTGTCTGTTGAAAGAAAACAGTGCATTTGTCCTGGTCACTGGGAAATGAGAAAGAACTTTCCAGCTCCATTATCTTTACTTGCATGTCATGATTCTTGTGTTTTTGGTATAGTAGGGGGAAAATCAGATTAAATTTTCCATTTGAGTAGAATAGGGACTCGTAGTGAAAATAATTCATTTTTCCATATGTTAATTTACCCAGGCTGTCTCAACAGTTTGAATATCCCAGTGTTCATGGAAGCCTTTGATTGAAGTTGGAGAAACTACATTCTAGTAGTTGTTATTGACAAGTGCTTGGCCTAGCCATCCACATAAGTACAGCTGTCTGTGGAATGGTATAAAATATGTAATAGTACTATCTTTTTTTCTGTATTAGAGTCCTGTGTTTTAGAAGCAGTTGGTCAGTATGTTCAGCTTGGATTTTAAAAACCACTAATTAAGTTGTTATTTGAGAGAATTTAAAATACCAGTAATTAAAAAGTTGAGTATTAATTTTGGTAACCATGCATATGATTATATCTGGGCTTTTTAAGTATTTGAGCTCCTGGAAATAGCTACAATATTTTTGTGTGATATCTCTAAGTAAGTTATTTATCTTTGGCTAGGTAGTATGTTGGGTGGGATTTCTTTTGCCTGAAATGGAGTTAGCTGGATGGGTGGAATCTAAAGGTCTTCAGCATTCTTTACAGGAAACTGGAATGGTCATCTTAACATCAGATCTGCTGTGTATGGTTTAGATCTAACAGACTATTAGATGCAGTCCACCAGTATCCCAGGTCCTGCCTGCTGTTGTCTGAATGTTTGTGTCCTCCCAGAATTCATATACCAAAATCTTAGCCCCCAAAGGTGATGGTATTGGGAGGTGGGACCTTTGGGAGGTTCTTTGGTCATGAGGGTGGAGCTTTCATGAATGAGATTAGTGCCCTTGGAAAAGAGGTCACTCAGAGCTTCCTAGCACTGGCTACCACATGAGGACACAATGAGAGGGAATGAGCCAGGAAGAGGGGAGAGGGGCACTTACCAGAACCCAAGCATGTTGGCACCTCAATCTTGGACTTTGAGCCTCTGTAACTGTAAGAAATAAATTTCTGCTGTTTGTAAGCCATATGGTCTGTGGTATTGTGTTGTAGCAGCCCAAATGGACAAAGAAACAGCACAGCAGGTCGCTCAATGAGTGGTAGAGTTTGGCCCACAGTAGATGAAATATAAATGTTGAAACTCAAAAAATGTTGAGTTTATGAAATATAAGTCTGTCTTCTGTGGATTGGGATTCAGACCTGTCCTATGGAGCCTCTCAAAGACTTTAATCAACCATGATAAGTAGGGCTGATTAGATTATAGAACCTCTTGGGAAGAATCCTTAAGGAACCATGCATGGGCCTTGGGAAACCCTAGTTCTTCAGCAAAAGCCACCTAACAGGCTCACTATTCAGACAAAACTGGCTTTTGGAATATTTTTTAAAAACAGCTTCCTACCCTACTTCGAGGACTATTTTGATGCCACTATAGTGGTGGTAGTAATTTCCATCAGAGGTGCTCAGATAAATATTTTTCTCATGGCTGCAGTCACAGTCTAAAAGGATTGTTTATATTTCTTAGAGCAACATTATTAAGTGTCAAAAATGGTTTGAAAGTAGCAAAATGCTTGGATATTAAACTTAAGCAGTGGTGTTGATTTGGACTGAAATGACCCCCCCCCCCCATGGTCTCTTGGAAAAATAACCACACATTTATTTTAGCTCTCTTCTTGGTAACCTGGGTAAGAAGTGATTGACCAACCAATTCCCTTACGCAGTCCTTTTGGGTAAATAGTGCCACCTAACCTTGCAATGGCCACATGGTTACTGCTCTTACTCAGGTACTAGGACACACACAGACAGCCCTTTTCACTCAGTACCTGGCACTGAAGTAGAAATCTTCATCCTTATTTGCTTGAATGATGGAAGAAAACATATATATCCATATATTATTTCCCTAAGACCCTAGTATACTCATAGAACAGGCTGTGACTTGTATTGTTTAGTCATTCCGCAAGCACTTCTCAGGTACCCCTTAGGCCTGTTGCATTGTGAGCTCATAATAAAAGTTCCATATGTTCAGAAATGATGTAAAATAATGCAAATAAGCAAACAGAGGAATAATGTGAGTAGTTAACTTTTTTCCTTTTTTTAAAAGTAGGCTCCCATCAGGGAGATTCAAATCAAAGCCACATTGAGATAGCACCTTACACCTGTTAGAATGGCCAAAATTAACAAGACAGTAAACAACATGTGTTGGAGGGGATATGGAGAAAGGGGAACCCTCTTACACTGTTGATGGAAGTGCAAGTTGTTGCAGCCACTTTGGAAAACAGTGTGGAGATTCCTTAAGAATGTAAAAATATGGGGTGCCTGGGTGGCTCAGTGGGTTAAGCCTCTGCCTTTGGCTCAGGTCATGATCCCAGGGTCCTGGGATCGAGTTCCGCATCAGGCTCTCTGCTTGGCAGGGGGTCTGCTTCTCTCTCTCTCTGCCTGCCTCTCTGCCTACTTGCGATCTGTCAAATAAATAAATAAAATCTTTAAAAAAAAAAAAAAAAGAATTGCAATTGCACTACTGGGTATTTACCCCGAAGATACAGATGTAGTGAAAAGAAGGGCCTCGGGGTCCTGAGATTGAGTCCCGCATCGGGCTCTTTACTAGGCAGGGAGCCTGCTCCTTCCTCTCTCTCTCTCTCTCTACTTGTAATCACTCTGTGTCAAATAAATAAAATCTTAAAAAAAAAAAAAAAAAAAAAAGAAGAAGAAGAAGAAGAAGCTACAGACCTTAGTGGAAAAGCTGTTCAAGGAAAGGCAGTCCATTGCTACTAGCTCCTAAGTACCAGTGTTCATTCACAATTGCAAGGGCTAAGCCTTCCTAGTTGGCCCTAACTCTCACTGTGTGAGTTCCTTTGTTGATTCAGCATAGGGTTCAGAGCATGTAAGGTTCAGGAAATTTCTCTGCAAGAGTCAACTGGCCAGGGTCTATTGCTCCTGGGAGGAAGGGGGGACCTCATAGGAAGGAGATGTGAGATAGAAGTTTGGGCTCTATCCCACCCATCTTTTCTTTCTTTAGAACCTTAGCCTCCCTTCTCCTCCTCAGCTGCCAATTATGGCGTTCCTTGGTTATAAAAGAGAAAGAAAAAAAGAATGAGATCTGGCAAAACTCTAAGCAAAGAGAGCCATGAATCTGTCTCAACATCCGTATAGTCATGCTGATTGATTAAATAGTTTAAAAATATTAGCATCATGGGGCGCCTGGGTGGCCCAGTGGGTTAAGCCTCTGCCTTTGGCTCAGGTCGTGATCTCAGGGTCCTGGGATCGAGTCCCGCATCGGGCTCTCTGCTCAGCAGGGAGCCTGCTTCCCTCTCTCTCTCTCTGCCTGCCTCTCCATCTACTTGTAATTTCTCTCTGTCAAATAAATAAATAAAATCTTTTAATTAAAAAAAATATATATATATATTAGCATCATATATGGTAACTGTGATCATAAAACTAACTCCTACTGATGTGATTTCTACTGAAGAATTCTATTTGGCCTTACTGTGTGCCAAGCACACATTAAAATAGTCCCAACTGGAAGTAGAGGAAACCAGAAAAAATGGAAGGTCTCCTCCCTGCTTCACCTTAACACAGCATTTTTTTTAATAGCGTATTTGAAGAGATAAGGGAATTTTTACTAAATTTCCAGCACTAATCTGATCCAGCAGAAGAATACCATGGAAATGGCTTAGTTGAAGGTGCAGATAAATTATTAAGAGACTTTATTTTTCATTTTATATATCTTTCTGTAGTGTTTGAATTCTTTCCCAAATACATGTTTTACCTTTTCTCTTTTAGTCAATACAGTTATCTGGTAGACTGAAGTTTCTGACTTATTTTTTGTATTTATCTGCATATACATAAGCTTAATACATATACATAAACATAAACTTAATACATATACATACAATATGTATATACAAAAGATGTGACTACACACCTATTGGAACAGCTAAAATTAAAGATAATGGTAGCACCAAATGCTGGTGAAGATGTGAAGAAACTATCTCTCATACATTGCTGGTGGCAATGTAAAATGCTATAACCACTCTAAGAATATCGTTTGGCAGTTTCTTAAATAAACTACACGTATATTTATCATATAACTTAGATATTTCACTCTTGGACATTTATCTCAGAGATAAGAAAACTTACATTTACATAGGAACTGATACACAGCTTTATTCACAAGGGCCCCAAACTAGAAACTACTTAAATGACTTTCAGTGGGTAAATGGTCAAACAAACCATGGTATGTCCGTACCATGGAATATTATTCAGCAATAAAAAAGGAATACACTGTTGATATATATTAACAATTTGCATGGATTTTGAGGGCATTATGCTGCATACCAAAAGCCAGTCTTTAGAAGATCACATATGGGGTGCCTGGGTGGCTCAGATGGATAAGCGTCTGCCTTCAGCTCAGGTCATGATCCCAGGGCCCTGCTCAGTGCAGAGCAAGCTTGTCCCTTTCCCTCCGCTTGTGCTCTCTGCCTCACTCGCTCTCTGTCCAAGTAATAAAAAATAAATTAAAAAAGATCACATGCTATAAGATTCCATGTAGCTGGCTTAGTCAGTTTGGACTGCTGTGACAAAAATACCATAGACTCTATGGCTTAAACAAATAGTTATTTCTTTATTTTTTTTTTATTTTTAAAGATTTTATTTATTTATTTGACAGAGAGAGATCACAAGTAGGCAGAGAGGCAGGCAGAGAGAGAGAGAGAGGAGGAAGCAGGCTCCCTGCTGAGCAGAGAGCCAGATGCGGGACTTGATCTCAGGACCCTGAGATCATGACCCAAGCCAAAGGCAGCAGCTTAACCCACTGAGCCACCCAGGCACCCCAACAAATAGTTATTTCTAAAGGCTCTGGAGGCTAGGCAGTTCAGGATCAAGGTACAGCAGATCCAGTGTCTGGTAAGGATCCACATTTTGACTTGCAGACAGCTCCCTTTGGCTATATCCTCACATGACTGACTGACAGAATGATCTGTGTGTCTTCCTCTTCTTATAAGGATGTTAATCCCATAGTGAGGGGATTATAATCCCACTCTCATGATCTAATCCAACCTTAATTACTTCCCCAAAGTCCCACGTCCTAATACCATCACTTTTGGGATTAGGCTTTCAGACATGGGAATTTTGGAGGGACATAGACATTCGGTCCATAGCAGTAACATTCTCTAAATTACAATTCCATAGATCAAAAATGATTACAGGTTGCAATCTGTGGGTTGCCCGTCAGCCCCTACCCCCATGTGCACATCCATGCCCAATCTCTCGCTCGCTCTCTTTAAAATGAATAAATCTTCAAACTACTCTCTTATATTTTATCCACAAAGTTCTACAGTGTTTGCTTTTTAAGTGTTTCGGGTTTGTTTCGTGTGTGTGTGTGTGTGTGTGTGTGTGTGTGTGTGTGTTTGATTAAAGTGTAGTTGACACTGTTATATTAGTTTCAGGTACACAACGTAGTGATTTGACAACTCTATGATCTATGCTATATGCTCACTACAAACATGGCTACCATCTGTCACCATACCATGCTATTATAATACCATTGCCTGTGTTCCCTGTGCTACACCTTATATCCCTCTGACTTGTTTTTGGAGAAAGATTCTCAGCCCCTGTATTGCCTGTGGCCTTCATCATCATTACCGTCTTCATCTGTGGCACTGCTACAAGATGACAACAGTGTGGACTGACCACAGCAGGAATGCCAGTGGCATCCTTAGCCATAATAAAGACCACCATTAGCTAGGGGTTTATAACTAGACTCCAACTCTTTCCTATTTCCTCTTGTATCCATCGTTGAACACATCATCCAACTCTTGCTATGTGCCAGCTGCTAGGATCAATAAAAGTCAAAAGTAGCTCCAGATCTCAGGGACTCCCACACCCTTGGGGGAAGGCAGCTATGGGCATAGCTGGCAAGCATGCCCTGGGCATTAGGATATCCCCCAGAGTGTGCCGGCTGCATTGGCCTCAGCAGGGAGCTTGTTAGAAAAAGAATATCTGGGGGTGCTTTACAAGAAGCACAGGGCTCTTGTGGATGACGCTTGGTGACAGATTCCCCAGGGCATGTGGATGTTTGTTTCTCTTGGACTCTGCCAAGCAGACCCCTATTCCTGTGGCAATGTTTACAGACAGTCGACTGAGAAGGTTGCTTCTGCAAAGACTGTGTCACTGCTTTGGGGAGTGTTTTCTAGAGCTCCCAGAAATGCCTCCATAAATCAGGACTGGCACACGACGTGACTGCTTTGCTGCTAGAGCTCTTAACATGAAGGGCCAGGAGCCACTCTGGCAAACGCAGGGCTGACGTGTGTGGGAATAGTGGGAGTGACCCTGGCAGGGAAGCGGGGGAGGCCTGGATATTGTTTCTCCGTCCCCTGTCCTGCTACTCTCTGCCCTGGGCTCAGAGCTATCAAGCACCCGCGGATGGCATTCCCGGGTAGAGCGCGCCCCCATATTATCCCAGAAAATGAAGAAATCCCTCAGGCAGCCCTTAACAGTGTCCACCAGGCTAATGGCAATGAAGACGAGAGGGCTGTGTCCAAACTGCAGCGCAGGCACAGTGACGTAAAGGTCTACAAGGAGTTTTGTGACTTTTATGCGAAATTGTAAGTGTCTCCTCTTCTGGAAGAAGCGCTCCTGTTTTCCAGATCTAGGCTTCTTGGGCTTTGAGTTCATTGCCCATTGATGGTTTTATTTTCTCAACTTTAAGGAGGGGCATTCCAGGGTGATTGGGGTGGGGGGGCATATTCCAGCAGGCAGGAATATATAAGATGAAATGCAGAAGTGAAAGAAAATGCTACCTTTAAAGTAATAGTAGTATTGTCTTTGTGCTCAGTAAGTTCTTGATAATAGTATATTTTCATTACGTAGTCCAAAAGGGAGGTTTAGAGTTTTTGCTGTGAGGATTTATAATAGAAAAGTTGTATGCTCTAAACTTCCCACAGATGAGGGGTCAGTTGAAGGAGCAGTAAAAACTGAATTACAGACTGTTGATAAAGATAAACATTTCTGTTAGGTTTAACAGTCAGCAGTTTGACGTAGGCTGACTGGGTTCCTTAATACTGTCTTGAGGGGACTGAATGAATAAATAAGAAATAAGAATGCTGTGTAACTAGCAAATATACATGTATTTATATATACATATATATGCCACTAACTCTAAAATGTCTAATTCATGTTATTAAATGGGTTTTAGCAAACAACTAAAAAAAGTAGTGCAGAGTAGTGTTTAGACCAACTCATGTAAGATTGTTGACCTCCTGCAAAGTTATAAGCTTGGAATTATTACAGACAGTCTACTGGGAAGGTTGCTTCTGCAAAGACTGTGTCACTGCTTTGGGGAGTGCTTTCTAGAGCTCAGTTTGTCAATTAAGAGTTAAGGAGAGGGGCGCCTGGGTGGCTCAGTGGGTTAAGCCGCTGCCTTCGGCTCAGGTCATGATCTCAGGGTCCTGGGATCGAGTTCTGCATCAGGCTCTCTGCTGAGTGGAGAGCCTGCTTTCCTCTCTCTCTCTGTCTACTTGTGCTCTCTCTCTGTCAAATAAATAAATAAAATCTTAAAAAAAAAAAAAAGTTAAGGAGAATATAACTGACCTGATTCTCTATTTCCATTAATCCACTCTGTGTGGTATTATAACAGATGTCATTTGTTTTCACAACTTATAAAAAGTTCTGTTTATGTGTAATTGGGTAATTAAAATTATATTGTAACCAGAGTGCTTTGTGGACTCTCAAGATGCTTTTTGGATTTACACATGTTTTCATTTCATGCCAAAAAGTTTGTTTCACAGACTTTGACCAATGAAGCACTTGAAAAACAAAAAGCTCAATGATACCAAGTTTTCTGTGTGCAGTTGATTTGTGGAAGAGGATCAGGTAAATTAGTTATAACTAGCCAAATGTGAAGATGCTGTACTAAAGGCTTTTACATACATATTTCCCAACATATGTGTGCTTTGTCATCAACACCACTTCTTAGCAAAAATCCTTTTTTGAAAAATTAGCCAACTAATTTTAACTAGCTGGGTGACAGTTATAACTATCATATATGACTTTTAAAATGTAATTTCTATCATAGGTAGTGTTAAATATAAAAAAACAACTGAAAAAAAAAATGCAGGTCACAGTAGGTTCTTAAATCATAACCAAGTACCTCTCTGGTGGAGGATGATGGTAGCGGGGGTAGAGGGGGAGACTGGCATGTAGGGGTGAAGGGGAACTCTGCGCCTTCCTCTGTTTCACTGTGAACCTGAACCTACTCTAAAAAATAGTCCATTGAAAAAATTCACAGTCCCAGAGGGTCAAAGACAAAAGAGGAAAAGGAAATGTAAACAGCTCAGTAGGTTGGTGAGATTATTAGGGGCTCTTTCCTGAAACTTTTCCCTAATGTAATTTCTTTTCTTATCCTGCTTGTTATTAAAAGGAATACTTCTTCAAAAATACATAATGCATTATTTCTAAAGCTGGTTTATTTTTCCTATTTGTGGGAAACTACATGTTTGTTTTTATAATGTGTCTACCTATTTTCTAACTATTTGAATATTTAGATTTGAATATAACCAGTGTTTAGTATAATGAGTAGGAAACAGGTGATAAATGCTCTGATTTTAGCACCACTTTACACTCTTAAAAATTACTGAGGTCCTCAAAGAGCTTTTGATTATCAGTATTTACTGTTTTAGAAAACAAAAACTGAGAGCAAAATTAAATTGTATTAATTTAAATAACAATAAACTTATTACATGTTAATAAGTATTAATATTAATGGCTTTTTATGAAAAATAACTATTTCCAAAATGACAAAAGCTTGGTGGGTAAAGTGGCATTGAATTACATTTTTGCAAATCTCATTTATGTCTGTCTAAATAAGACAGTTTCTCATTTCTGCTTTTGCATTTATCCTAGTGTAATATGTTGCTTTAGATAATGTGTATAATGAAAATATGCCTCTACAAAGATGAAAGAAAAGATCTTTTGAACCCCTAAAAGAGTTACGGTGGCCTTTATACTTGGAGAACCCACTGATCTAGATAATGGATCAAGACATTCCAGAATATTCTTCTCTTCCTGTTCTTTGGGAGTTCTGTTAAAATTATAAGGTTCTGCTGAATCTTTTGAGAGGGTTCAGAATTAATAATAATGCTTTATATTTGAGTAGCATCTTCTGGTTTCCAAAGTTATATACTTATTTTATCTTCAAAACAATATTAGGAATTACTGGGGCAGGTTTACTATACTTTATCTAGAGACACCTGTGGATTTTGGTCAGGAGAAAGACCTTTCCAAACCTTTCCAAGAGCTTTGCTAAAACTGCTACAGTTCATTTGGCTTATGGCAAACCCAAATGAAGAAGGGAATGTGATGCATTTTTCTCCATAACCCACAGTAATTTTGAAATGACAAAGTAGAAAATTTAATAAGACTTAGGCCAGTTTTGCCAAGCAATGAGGCTGCTTCTCTTCCTACCCCCCCCCTTTTTTGTGATGTTTTAATTCCGTATTTAAGCCTGGTTAGTAGAGTTATGGTATGTGGTATGAACGTGGTACGTCTACATGAGGTTAGTTATGGTAAGGCTACAAAATAGGAATACTGTTCTTTGAAACATTTAGGGCAAGAAGGCAAAATTCTTCCATTGGGGCGGGATGGAGTTGAGACGAGGTATGTGTGAGCCCTTTTTGCTAAGGAAACAGGGAAACTTAGAAACTGGCTGGGGACAAGGCAGTTAATCTGGCTGTAAAATGAAGACTCCTCACCTGCCTCACAGAGTGGTTGATTCTAGAGAATATTGGCAGTAACTTTAGGAGGTGGATTGACTCAGTATCTGGGTGGTTACAGGCCGCACCAGGCAACTAAACACACAGGTAGAGCTTGTGCTCTGAGTGCACATCTGAAAATAAACTTGCCAATTTGTGAAGGACAGCTTGGCCAATGACTGCTATGGGTAGAGGACCTTCCCCACTTCAAGGCCTTTTAGAACAAAGCAGTTCTTTATGTGAAACCAGGGCTTGTTAGAGCTAAATAATTATCTGAGTACATGCTTTTCTTCTTCCAAACTACACAGTGGTTAATTAGGATATCGGTCCATTTACTGTCTCCTTTATGTTTCAAGATAAAAGTGGAAAGACTGCAAGGAAGAGACCAGGTCACTGGGTTCATCGGGGTCATTTAAATGCCCAATGTGCAAAGTGTGATGGTGTCCTTATCGATCTTCTCAGGTGTTTGAAATGGATACTATAATCTGGTTGTGATTTTTATGAACAGAGACTCTGGATTCTGGTCCCATGTCTTCCTTTAACTACTGAGCTTTGTGACATTGGGGTTATTACTCCAATTCCCTGAACCTCCCCGTGTCATGTCTATAAAGTGATTTTCACAGTGTACAACCCTGTGACTAAGATACAGCTTATAATGTTAGTGCTCAATACTTGTTCTTACCAATGAGATCACAAGACTAAGGCATTCTGGTGGTTTTAAGAGCTACTTGCAGCAGTTGCTTTCAGCAGGATCTAACCAAAGGGATAACCTGTGTCAGGACATGGTGTTCAGCTGACATGCAGGTTAGAGATTCTGTTCTCAGATGGAAGAGAAATTGGCTTTGAGATGGTGACCTGTGGGTATTTTAATTAGGCTACTTATTAAGCTGTAACCTCAATCTCCTTGAGGGCAGCTCTTGACTTCTGTCTCTATCCCTTGTTCCTCACATGTAGTAGGCACTCACTTATATTTAGCAAGAGGAATGTCAGAAATGTTAAAGAAAAACATATTCCAAGCAGGAGGCCCTTTCAGCACCTAGATGGAGGGGCAAAGAGATGGGAGCAATTTGAGTTCTTAAGACACAAGAAATTGGGCTTTAGGGCTACAGGATGGTTTTGTGATCAGACAGAACTTTCTTCTCAGTTCTTCGTGTCATTTGGTCTCAAGTCTAAGGACTTGAGAGTCTAAGACTTAAAGACTTCCTGTCCTTTGTGTGTTACAGCAACATGGCCAATGCCCTGGCCAACGCCACCTGTGAGCGCTGCAAGGGGGGGTTTGCACCTGCCGAGAAGATCGTGAACAGTAACGGGGAGCTGTACCACGAGCAGTGCTTCGTGTGTGCTCAGTGCTTCCAGCAGTTCCCGGAGGGACTCTTCTATGAGGTGAGTCAGCCCGGACAGAAGCACAGGGATGCCATTTTGAGGCATCCTTCTTTGTTTTGAATTTCAGTATGAAGATTATATTGATATGCCTGGTATTTGGTACCCATCAGGTCAGTGATGACTTCTGTGCAGAATGCCCTGTCAGACACTGCCCCCCACACCCCACCTTGCCACTTGTATTGTTCATCTCACCTCCCTGTTTCAGAACCCTTGGTACCTTGTGACTTGACCTATCAGACTTGTGCACTTCAGCTCAGCAGACAGAGCCCTTTCATAAATGTCAGCCACAGGCTCTCTGGCTTTTCCACTCAGGTCCCCAGTTGCTTGCCGCCTACACATGCCTTACTGATTCTTGCCTCTCTCTCTTTCCCTGACTCAGAGCACCATGAAATACCCTCTCTAAAACAGGGCATCTGTTACTGACCTTTCATGCAGTGAGTGGGAACTTCCATGTATTTATTGCCTAAGGGGGATCTTGTTCAGATGTTTTGGAGGGATATCCTGTCCATATTAAGCTCTTATATGTATCTTCTTTTTCAAATTCTTGCTCTCTCTTTTTTTTTTTAATTTATTTTATTTTTGTTGAGTAATCTCCATATCTAATGTAGGGCTCAGACTCATAGCCTCAAAATCAAGAGTCACATGTTCCACCAACTGAGCCAGCCAGGTGTCCCCCAAATTCTTGTTCTTGATTCTTTTGTGTTACCCTGTGATGTCTACATATCCTTTGTATTTCTTATGATCACTGAAACCCCCTTCTCACAGAGTATGTATGCTTTTGGGACTAGTCCGTGGAGGCTGAACCCATGCTGTTAATGAAGGTAAGAGTGGGATGTGTGTGTGTGTCCAATTATATCGTGTACTTTTACCAACTTACTCCTTACATATCTATATGTGTGTTACTCATACGTGTGTCTCTCTATGATAATGTATGCACATAAAATTGTTATAGCCAGAGATGGGTGCTCTTTGATTTCTTTTTGCCTACCACATTTTTTAATTTCCCGGTTTTAAAAGCCATTTTAAAAGGAAGGAAGGTAGTTTCTAATGGTCATTAGTAAGTCAATTGTTTGCCACTCAGACTGCGGTTTCCCATAGAAACAATGCCTCCTGTAAGGGGAGGTTTCCAGGCCAGCCTGCAGAAAAGCTATTTAGTCCATCATATGCACATGACATACAGAGCTGCCCTGTATATAGTAATGTAACTCTGGGAATAGCTTTAAGAGATTTGATTAGGGATCACAGTTTTATTCACCAGAACACATTTTTGAGCTCCTGCTATATCCTAGAAACCGCATCCCTCACAATAAAAACCCTAGCAATAGGTACAGGAACTATTCTCTTTTCTTTCATTTCTTCCTAACTCTTTCCTTGGGCAGTGGGAATCTCTTTTTCTGTCAGAGGTAATGGCTTTGGGCTAGGACTAGCAAGCGATAGGAGAGTCATAGTAGGAGGGAAGTCAGGGTGGAGTAGGAGCTGTGCTGCTTGGCATCATGGTTACAGATCCTCCCGGAGGCTGTGGGAGAAGCTGCCAGTGGTAGTGAGGAGGGTGGCAGCTAGATTCCTGAAGAAGAAAAGGAAATCGCTAGGGGTCTGGGCAGCAAGGAGAGAAAGGGAGGGGGGGCAAAATGGGGGCTCAGTTGGAGTTAAAGGATGAGGACCTGCTTCTGTGGTCTGGATGAAACATTCAGGTTCTCAGGTCAGCACAGTGGAGGCATGCCAGGAGGGCAAGGAAGGAGGTCACTTAAGAGTCAGGAGTCTGCCTCCTGAAGAAACATGAGCCTTCAGATTCTATCGTCCCATTCTTACCCCTGCCTTTTTCCTGCATCATGGCCCAAAGAGATTGAAATGTCCCTATAACACAGCAGATCTGTGACATGAATGGGATTAGAACCTCATTTGGTCTCCTAAAGCCCAATATGGTATTCTTTCCCTTGCATGTTCTTTTCAAATCTAAGACATTTTTATCGAAATGGGTAGTTATGGAAGAATCCTTAAGAGAGGGTCCAAAGGAGCAAGAGAAGGACCCAGAAGAGAAAGGCAGGGTCAGTTATTCCAAACATTAGTTCCATATTATATGGTCTGTGTGCCTGGCACTTTGGAATTAATTATGTTGTCAAGCACAGTCACCTCCTGAGGGGCTTGTTCTGCATCTGTAAACTGTCAGCTGCCAGGCCTTAGTCAGTGCTTTAGTCAGAGAGAAGGCTCTGTGAGAGCATCCAGTAGGACAGAATAAGGCATGACTCACACTTGTCCCCCTGTCCACCTCATACTCCCTTTTACTTCTGGACTATAAATATGCTCCTTGGGTCTGTCTGATATTATTCCAGAATGTTACAAATACCCAGAACTGGTCTATTAATGGGCTGTTACCCAACTTAAGGTCTGTTGGGTCCTGAGGAAGATTGCTATTTTAGCTACACTGATAATTAAAACCCCTTTCTCAAGGCCGGGATTTGTAAACCTGCATGTGGAAAATCTGGCTTTTCCTTTTGGTTGAATGATATTAGAGATGAAGCTGTCCAAGGCTTCCAAGAAATAATCTACTCTCAGTTATTGAAAAGGAAGCCCAAAAATTTACTTCGGCTTGCTTTCCATTGAGACACAATGTATTTACTTCAGTCTTGCTGTATGTAGTAATAGCAGATGTGGGGTGCCTGGGTGGCTCAGTTGGTTAAATGACTGACTCTTGATTTCGGCCTATGTCATGATCTCAGCATCATGAGATCAGGCTTGTGTCCAGCTCCACACCCAACATGGAGTCTGCTTGTCCCTCCCTTTGCTCCTCCCCACACTCGCTCGCTCTCTCAAATAAATAAAATCTTTAAAAAAAAAAAAAAAAAAAAGCATCTGTGTCCTTTGCACTCTACAGCTTTGCTACTGCTTTTGTCTTGATTAAAACATCATTCTTCCCTTATTTGCACAGCCTCTACTCTTTCTCCATAGAATTAGTTCTGAAGACTTATAGGTGGGTTCTCTGCACTTACTTCAAATGGGATTCATTTTTACTGTGGAACTTCTGATATTTTGGATGAGATGGCCAGGATGTTCCTCCTTCCTTTGGCCCCAGAGGCAAATTTAGCATTACACTGCTGTTTCCTATCCGCTCGAGGATGTTTGTCTGGAGGTAAGCTGATTGAGCTCAGCTATTTCTGGCTCATCTGCATCTCCTCTTAAAGTGAGTTAGCTGCAGCCAGGATTATTACCTGCTTTGGCTCCTTACTCAAGGTGAACTTCAGTCATACCAGATCATGTGGTTCAGCTAGTGAACTTAACAGTTTGCCATTAGACTGTAATACATCACCCCGTGAAGAATAAAAGATTGGGCTCCATGAATCTTGGGCTCCATAGCTTCTGTCATCAATGACTGCTTTACTCAGGGTGTTTTTATTACAGGGCCACGTGACTCATGTTTTCAGGCCACTCCCATCTATCTCATTTCAGTTACCTTCTCTAGTACCACAGCACTTTATTTATACCTTTACTTTTTTTTAATTTTTTTAAAGATTTTATTTATTTATTTGATAGAGAAAGATCACAAGTAGGCAAAGAGGCAGGCAGAAAGAGAGGAGGAAGCAGGCTTCCTGCTGAGCAGAGAGCCCAATGCGTGACTCGATCCCAGGACCCTGAGATCATGACCTGAGCCAAAGGCAGAGAGAGGCTTTAACCCACTGAGCCACCTGGGTGCCCTGTTTATACCTTTAGTATGGAGAGCATTTCACATGTTTATTTATATGCTTATCTTCTTCCCCTCTACCTTTAAATACCTTGGTGTAAGGACTTTCCTCATTAATCGGTATCTCTATCTATCATTTGTTACACAATATTTGATGACTACAAGGTGCTTAATAGATACAATGATGTGTATACAGTACTTGGATAGTATAGATGGCAAGATAAAATGCTAATATACCCACTAGAAACCAGGGCATACATTTTCTAATGTAAACATTTCCAGGCTATACTTCAAAATCTTGGTACGCTTTACTCATTTACTTATTGTTCATCTCACGAACATTGTCCCAGCTTTATTTTGAGAGTGGTGGTTGAAAGAAATTTTTTTTTTTTTAAGATTTTATTTATTTATTTATTTGACAGAAATCACAAGTAGGCAGAGAGGCAAGCAGCGAGAAAGGAAGGGAAGCAGGCTCCCCGTTGGGCTCGATCCCACATCCCTGGGATCATGACCTGAGCTGAAGGCAGAGGCTTTAACCCACTGAGCCACCCAGGCACCCCAAGAAATGTATTCTTAAGTAGAAACAGAGGAGATTTCAGTTTTGGGTAGACCCTGACTAAGTGCCATGACTAAGAGCCATGATGTATTTTCAGTATCATATGTGGACTGCTGACTTGAGATATTAGTTCAGGTCAATGTGGTGTCACTGAATAAACTTACTTTTGATTTAAAACCTACAGAAAAGTTGAAAGAATAGTACAATGAATATCATGTACCCTTATGCATCTCACACATATGCCCACCACACCCATCTTCTGCCAAATTATTTGGAAGTAATTTGCGGACATATAACACTAAATGAAGTTACTTTTAATCCCCCTCCCCACAGGGGAAGTACAGTGGAAGGGTTTTAGTTAAGAGATGATTTTAGGGATACTGGCCTTACCACAATGTTCTCATTTTGGGTGACTTGTATCTAGGTGGTTTTTAATATAATCACTTCTGGTACTTGGAGTACTACTTATTGAGTTAAAAGCTCCCCTCCCCCCAGTTTGTTTAAATGATTCAAATGACTTTAAATGATTCAAATGACCTATGCTCTCCAAGAGCATAGGTTAAAAGGAAAAAAAAGAGCACAATTCTCTACTTTGATGTGGGCTGGACTTAATGACTCACTTCTAACAAGGATATAGAAATGGGTAAAGTAGTAACTTTGCAGCAGCAAAACCTGACAGGTACTATCTTAACCAAGTGATCAAGGTTAACTTGAGTGATAAGAAATTGTGTTGAGATCATGTACTTCCCAGTATGATGCAAGAAATAGAGCACCTTATTACCTCTGTGGTATTCTTCCCCCAAATCTATGACCTCAATCTAATCATGAGACAAACCCATATTGAGGAGCACTCTTCAAAACAGCTGACTGGTACCCTTCAAAGATGTCAAGGTCATGTAAGACAGGGTAGGAACTGTCACAGATTGGAGGTGACCAAAGAGCCTCACTTGGTCCGACTTCCATGAGATTTTCCAGTAGTGTTGTTTATTCATTCTTTATTAGGAAACATGTATCCATAATTAGGATGTTTCAGGACCTCAGTATTTTTCTCAGATTTGTGCAGTGGAAACAGAGGGTGGATTCACTTTATTGGTACATGGTCAAAAGGGAACCCAGTAGTTCAAGGCTTTAATGTCATTGTTCCACATTCAGTAGAATTACCTCCATCTGTGTTCAGATGCCCAATTCTCAAGTGAGGTTAGATTGTATGTTGGCAGAGAAGCCAGGCAATCTTTCAAACATGATTTTTAAGTTCTTAAAGAAACCCACAAGATAATTAAAGAATTCTAGGTTATATTCTCTGTTAGTCTGCCAAAGAGAGGTGATAGATACAGAAGCAGCAGCAGCCCAGATTTTAGGGTCTGACAGCCTTGGATTGAATCCCAGTTCTACTGACTTCGGTGTGAGTTATTTAATATTTTTGAATTTCAGTTTTCTCTAACAAGGGATGATCACACATGTCTCATAGGCAGTTTGAACCAAGGTAGCATGTACAGTACCAAGTAAATTAGTACACTCTCTAGTACCACTTTCCAGTGGATACTGCTCAGATAGGTAATGTTTGCACACACTAAACCAGGGTTCCTTATTCTCAGCACTGTTGACTTTTTTTTTTTTTTTTAAAGATTTATTTATTTATTTATTTGACAGGCAGAGAGGCAGGCAGAGAGAGACGTGGAAGCAGGCTCCTCGGTGAGCAGAGAGCCGGATGCGGGGCTTGATCCCAGGACCATGGGACCATGAGCTGAAGGCAAAGGCTTTAACCCACTGAGCCACCCAGGCGCTCCAGCACTGTTGACATTTTGAACTCAGTAATTCTTTGTTTTGGGGGCTCTCCTGTGTATTGTAGTCTGTTCAGTAATATTTCTGCCCCTCTGCCCTCTAGATCCCCATTTGTGACGACCAAAAGTATCTCCATACATTGCCAAATATCCCTTGGGGAGCTAGATCACCCCAGTTGAGGGACACCTGGATGACCCGTAGGTTAAGGATCTGCCTTCGGCTCAGGTCATGATCCCAGGGTCCTGGGATAGTGTCCCACATTGGGCTCCTTAGTGGGGATCCCGCTTCTCCCTCTGCCTGCTCCTCCCCCTGCTTGTGCACAATGCTCTCTCTCTCAAATAAAGAAAATCTTTCAACATAAATCACCCTCTATTGAGAACCACTACACTGAATGAGAGCATCCCTTTGAATAGGTCATGAGCTTCACTATGATAATAGCAAGTCCATTCCAAGTGGGCATGTTCCCCAAGTTATGTAGGCGATACCCTCATAAAACAAGACCCTTTTTCTGTCTCTAAGAATTTGACTGCACTTAGAGTTAATTCTTAGATGATGAATTTAATTAGAAAGTATTTTCAGACAGATTTAACTTTAAAAAGGCCCTTAAGAAAGCCTCTATTTTCTGGCTTAAATTGGCATAAGGAAATATAAGTATACCATTCTTGGGTAGTCATCACTCATAATGAAAGTGTCATCCTCGTTTAGCAAAAGGCAAGATGGCCCTATCTGTATGGTGATTAGAACTGCTTCCTACTTAGAACTGATATCCTACTTCTGCATTTTAATTTTAAACACTTTTTAAATATGAATGATTCTAACAATGATTTATCTTTTAATTTTGTCTGTCTTAGAAGGTAGTGATCAGGGTATTAATAAAAGGGAACACATTAAAACAGTCATGGTGGTGTTGCTCTCCACCACCGGCACCACCAAACGTTGAGGTGCTGTTTCTGGTTTCACGTGAGTCTCTCGAGGGTAAGGTCACCTAGTTCGTCTTACTTCTTCACAGTCCTTCACTTTGCCTGGAATGTGGTACTTCATGTGTGAATGCCCTGTAATTGCTAATTTTGAGTTACATTAGTATTTTTATTTCCGAAATAACTAAACCTCTGTTATGAGCCAGGCACTGTACTAGATGTTTTACAAATTGTTCTTGTTGTTTTTCATACCTTTGATTCTCACATGAGCCCTACAAATTAGGTATTTTCATTCCTAACGTACATGTCGCCATGATGAGGCTCAGAGGCCTTGCCCACAGTTAACTAGTGGGGATGTGGTCAGATCAGGATTTTATCTCACACCTGCTCATCTGCACAAGGATGCCCTGAGTCTCACCAAAACTGAAATGGATTCCTAGGACTGATGTTTTATCATTCGGAGAGATAATGCTCTCTTGTATATGTCCATCACTGCTTTTTCAGTCATTCAGGAAATATTTATGGAAAGCTTACAGATGCAATGTGTGGCAGACTGTGTAGGCCACACTGTGCCCTAGTCCTAGGAGTGAATATAGTTTTTACAGTGATTTGGGTAGAATTTGGAGATGGCTTCCATGGTACTTTCCTTCATTTTCAGATCAGGAAAATTTAGAGAGGTTAGATAAATGTATGAATATATGATTAGTGATGTTTGAATTTGGTATTGTAGTTAGCTTTGAAGGGAAAGCTGCTTCCATCAGTTCTGGTTTTCATGAGTTACTAGGATCTCCTGTCATCTTCCAGTACATATGAAGAAATAATTGTAAAGTGACCAAGTCATTGGCGGCATGAGAAGGCTATTTAAATATCATTTGGGGCTGCGGGGGGATACCTATTCAAACCAGAAGCCCAAACATTACCATCTATATAGAGCCACTGTAATGGTTCCTAAATCTAAGTTTGTGGTATCTTGGAAAATCTTCAGTAAAAGGATGATCTTAATATTCCCCTAAGAAGATACTTTTGAAAGTAAAATAGAACTAACAGTTAAAGAGAGCTATAATTCCAGAAACATGACGAGTCACATTGAACCAAGGCTATGAACATGGTGTTTATTTCGGCATAGTACACGTTTAGGGGATAGGTTCTTTGTTAATACTTCAGGTTTCTTTCTTTCTCTTTAGTTTGAAATTTCTGAATGTGTCCTTTTCTCCCTATCACAGAATGCATAACAGGAAAGACCAATTTATGATGAGTGATTTAGTGGAAAGAGAGTTTACAAAGAGATTTCTTCACTCATTTCCTTTTATACAGAGTCATGATTACTCAGGAAGGCTGAACTCTGAGAAGGGAGGTCTGTTTGGAAGGAAACTGTCCAACTAGAGGAGGTGTTTATCTGCTGACCCATTCACTTCAAAGCAATTTATGATGAACCAGTACAAATCACCAAGTGAAGATCGTTAACATTTGCACTTGCCTTGAAATGAGACTGTCAGCCCAGTTTCTAATTCTGAGCTCTCTTTAAAGCAGCAGAATTTCCTCCTATCTCCTCTTACCCCCTACGCAAAGAGAATGTTCACAGAACTCAAAACTTAGAACAGTTCAAAACAGAGCTATTTTTGGTTAGAGTTCATCCTCCCTCATACTGAACAATCCCTGTTCCTTGCAGGTGGCAACAACTGGGATTCTTAGACATTCTGTTTTAACACTGTCTGGAGCATTAATACTTCCTACAGGCTGATGGTATTTTAAACCAGTTTTGGGTCCACATAGTAGGGAACTGTGTTGGATGTTCTATATTGAGATTTGTGGCAGATTTGGAAATGTAATCATAACAGCTTCCTTTTAAGACTTTGCCCTTTTCATCCCTGATTTCAAAAGGACTCATCCTTTCCCTCCAGTTTTGTTGAAACATGATCAACAGACAACAGTGTGTAAGTTTAAGGTGTACAACATGATGATTTAATACATGTGTATATTATGAAATGATGACCATAGTAAGGTCAGTCAACACATCAACACCTCATGTAATTATCTTTTGAATGTGTGTGTGGTGAGAACATTTAAGATCTACTCTTAAGTCTACCATACAGTATTTTTAACTATAACTATATATTAGATCCCCAGAATTTATTCATTTTATAACTGGAAGTTTGTACCCCTTGACTAACAACTCCCCATTTCCCCCCATCCCTCCAGGCCCCAGTAACTAACTCTCTATTTCTGTGAGTTTAGGGTTTTTAGATTCCACACATAAACGAGGTCACACAGTATCTTTCTCTGCCTAACTTATTTCTTTTGCACAGTGCCCTGCAGGTCTGTCCATGTTGTTGCAAATAGCAGGATTTCCTTCTTTTTTATAGCTGAATGGTATTCCACTGTGTATTTATACGACAGGACTCATCCTTTCAAAGGGAGAGTCCTGTGAGAGCAAAGTAAAGAGAGCAGTGCTAAGAAATTGGGAACATGATGAGTATGTGTTAAAGAGCCAGAACACAGCAACCAGAAGAGAAGAGGCTTGTGACTCTCACAAGGGACTGAGACGTTAAACAGCTTGACCAAAGTCATACAGGCAGTCAGTGGTTCAGCCAGAATTTACACTTCAGGCCTTTTGGATCCACAGTCAGTGTTATGCTACCTTTTTGAAGTATATCTTTTTTAAAAATATTTTATTTATTTATTTGACAGAGAGAGAGATCACAAGTAGACAGAGAGGCAGGCAGAGTGAGGGAGAAGTGGGTTCCCCGCCGAGCAGAGAGCCCAATGTGGGGCTCCATCCCAGGACCCCGAGACCATGACCTGAGCCAAAGGCAGAGGCTTAACCCACTGAGTCACCCAGGCGCCCCTGTTTGAATTATATCTTAAAAAATTTATTCTAGGGGCACCTGGATGTCTTGGTCGGTTAAGCACCCGACTCTTTTTCCACTCAGGTCGTGATCTCAGAGTTGTGGGTTTGAGCCCCGTTTTGTTTCAGGCTCCATGCTCAGTGGGGAGTCTGCTTAGAATTCTCTTCCTTTCCCTTGGACCCTCCCCTGCATGCACTCTCTCTCTAAGTAAGTAAATAGATCTTTAAAAAATTTCAGATTACAACCAATCCTAATTTTTTCTATCTTCTGCTAGCAAATATAGTATATATGCTAATGGCTGGACTCATTTTGTTTTTGTTTTAAACAATATACATCTTTCTCTTTCATTAAATACAAACTAAAAGTTTAGAGGTTTTTTTTTTTAATTTAATTTTTTTATTTTTTTTATAAACATATAATGTATTTTTATTCCCAGGGGTAGTTTTTCTTTTTTAATTAAACTTTGTTTTAATGGATCACTAAATTCTGTGACAGATTTTTTTTGGTCAAGTTGTTTCCATTAAAAAGTACTAATTTTAAAAACTATAATAAAACTGTTATGCATGTGTGCGTGTGCACACACGCACACACACACATACAAATAATGCACAAAACATTATCCTTTCCTTCTGAAGATGTTGTGATGCGTTTTTTTATTATGCTCAGTTAGCTGGCATATATACATCATGAGTTTTGATGTAGTGTTCAACTATTCATTAATGATGCATTGTTATCCGTAATCAGTCTTTTAAATGTTAGTGACCAGTTGACACACACATTTCTGAGCCTGGTCTTTCACCACTGACTAAGACTTGGGTGGGTGGTAAACAATTTAGCATGTCCAACTAAATCAGTGGAGTTGGTTCTGAATGTTTATATTTAATTTTTTTAATTACTGCTAGAATCTAAACTCAGATTTCATATATACACATAGTATATATCCAATAAAGGAACATATCTACTTCATAAATAACTAATGCTTGGGGCTGTACAGTGCATTATGATAAGACTGGGTTAATGTAGCATATCAATGTATTATCATCTGCAGCTTTTAAAAACAGATTCATTAAATATATTACAACTCATTTGAATTTCAAAATGAAGTAAGCCTTTTTCTGAAACAGAATAAATCTGCTTTGACTGGTCTGCCAATTAAGGCATAGTCAATAATGTTCAATAAATTGAGCAAAGCTGCAGCTGATTTCTACGATTGAGCAAATTGAGTTGACTACTAATATATCATTAAAAATGGATGTTGAGTGGCACCTGGGTGGCTCAGTGGGTTAAGCCTCTGCCTTCGGCTCAGGTCATGGTCTCTGAGTCCTCCGACCCAATCCGGGTCTCTCCTCAGCAGGGAGCCTGCTTCCCACTCTCTCTTCCTTCTTATGATCTCTCTCTCCTGTCAAATAAATAAAATCTTAAAAAAAAAATGGATGTTGAGGTATGCTTGGGTGGCTCAGTTACTAAGCGTCTGCCTTTGGCTCAGGTCATGATCCCAGGGTGCTGGGATCCGTCCTGAGTCAGGCTACTTCCTTACAGATCCTGCTTCTCCCTCTGCCTACCACTCCTGCTGCTTGTGCTATCCCCCCCGACCCCTGACAAATAAATAAATCTTTAAAAATAAATAAAAATGGATTTTGATAGTCAAACAGCATGTAATACATTTAATATATAACTTGCAAGGAGCTCAAAGATTCAAAGGGAGACATAATTCTCATGACTTATGTGAAGAGGGTAAAAGCAGCCCCCAAAACAGAAATTAGTGTTGAACCCTGACTCTTCCAATGTAAATCATATTTATCCTTGGATACATGCAATAATTGTGAGGGGAAGAGGAGCCCTGCTCATCTCATTAAGATAGGCTTTTCAAGTAAACAAATAGTGGAAAGTAAAATTTAACATTTTGACATACTCACGTTTTGACCATTTATGTATTAGTAATCACTGTAATGATAATTTAATCCAGAAGAAAAAGAATGTTTTAGAGCCTTATAGGTTCAGAAAATAAAACAAATTTTAAAGTTTCATAATAAACATTTTAGTTGCCAAGAAGTATGGTAGGGGGATGTCAAAGACCTTAGTACAGAGTTTAGGAAAAAAAATACCACACTAGAATGAAACTTTGGGGGATGAAATGGAAATAGTTCAAGGAGAAAAGTGGAGGATACAAATTTTTCCAACTGTTAAAATAGAATTTTTTTTTTTAAATGAGTTTTGGCCTCATTTTGAAATGTGTCAATCTGAAATATACTAGAGTATCTACTCTTTGGAAATATTAAAGCTTATGGTACAACATTTCAGGTATCAACCCTGAAAAAAAGTGGGACAGGGTTTGTGTGTATATGCCTGTGTTCTGGAGAGAGGGATCTGCAGCTCTCATTAGACTCTTTAAGATGAGTCTGCAAGCCAGAGAAGACTTAGCATTGTACTCTGGAGCCATTGTACCAGGTCTCACCTCAGTTGTTTGGATCTTTAGGGAGGGTAAAAAGCTACTTCTGCTTTTAAAAATCTCAGTAGAATTATTAATTCTTAGGGCAGAGCTCTTAGCTCAAAGACATCTTTCCTATATGTCTCCGTGGAATAATTATATTCACCCTGTGATTGTTTCGTCTGTACAAGTTGATGGTACTTTCTATTTCAGTTTGAAGGAAGGAAGTACTGTGAACATGACTTTCAGATGCTCTTTGCTCCTTGCTGTCATCAGTGCGGTAAGTCTTACTGCTGAATGGCAAAGTAAAAAGTGAGTCTCAAAATTATGGTGAAAATGGTGTTTGGTGCTCAATAAAAATAGCATCCAGGTAACTTATTAGTCCTTTCCCTTATTGACATAATAAGCTGGAAGAGTATCAAAACCCAGAGAGAAATGATTTTTAAGGAGATCCACTGTAAAGTTATTTGAGGACCAATTGAGACTTTTATCAGATGATCTTTTGGATGTTCTTGTTCCCTGTTAATTCATCCTTTACCTGCTCACTTTGGGGGTTGCCAGGAGAGAGACAGGGAAGACATTGGTGCTTTGCTTGCATTTTAACCACCTCACTGGTTGCTAATGCTTCTACTGGAAGGTCTCCAGAGATTGGAAAAACTGAGTAGAATGTTCTAAAGTTTAGTGAAAGAAGAAATTGAATATAGGTTTCAAGAAAATGTGCTGTGGATTTAGGTTTTCTATGTCAGCGATGACCAGAAATAAACAAAAGGCCTTCAGGAGAGCCCAGTATGTCATTGGGAAAAGGAAAACCATGATCAGAGATGTGATAAGACAACCTGAAAATATGACAGAATCAAAACCAAGGACTCAGATGAAAAAAGAGTTTCTTCCTCATGCAGTGCTTACTGTGGTCAACACATGTATAGAAAGTCCCTAGTCATAGAGAGCGATTTAAACATTTCTTTCTTGGTGTCTTTTGCCTTACTACTTTCCGCAATAGGATGCAAACTGGACATCCTTTGTGTGTTACTTTCCCATAGGTGAATTCATCATTGGCCGAGTGATCAAAGCCATGAATAACAGCTGGCATCCTGAGTGCTTCCGCTGTGACCTCTGCGAGGAAGTTCTGGCAGATATTGGCTTTGTCAAGAATGCTGGGAGGTAGGAGTGTTCCATCCTTGTCAGGTGTGGGTGGAGAAGGAACTGCTATAAGGTCATGCCTGTTTTCCCTGATGAGGCGGTTCTTTAGGGCACTGAGCTGAAGGTACAGGGAACTCAAGACTGCAATGTATTGGTTCATCTGGTATCTGTTAGAAGAGGATCTTAGACTGCATGTGGCCCTGGGCCAAAAGAAGGGGAATCAGTACTTCAGCCGGAGTTTCTTAAAGATCAGTTGGGTTCCCTGGGTTGGAATAAATTAGTTTTCATGTAAAAAGTAGTGGCTTGATTCTGCTTTTGCAAGCCAGGAGTGATTTTTTAAAAAATGATTTCTTTAACTTCTTTTCAGAGATATGAGGAGTTTATTTCTAATTATTAGAAAGAACCTCAGATTTTCAATTGAAGTTTCTAAAAAAGTTTTCGGCTCTATTTAGACACCTGTGTCGTCCCTGTCATAATCGTGAGAAAGCCAGAGGCCTCGGAAAATACATCTGCCAGAAGTGCCATGCCATCATCGATGAGCAGCCGCTGATATTCAAGAATGACCCGTATCATCCAGACCATTTCAACTGTGCCAACTGCGGGTATTGCCATCCCCTGCCTTTTGACTGCACAGATGGTGGAAATAAAAGATTACGTTTTTCTGTATTTCTGTCACTCCAGCATACCAGATTGCTATTCTCCAACATGTAACCTAGAAAATTTAAAACGTGTAAGAAGTCGGGGTGCCTGAGTGGCTCAGTGGGTTAAAGCCTCTGCTTTTGGCTCAGGTCATGATCCCAGGGTCCTGGGATTGAGCCCCGCATCAGGCTCTCTGCTCAGCAGGGAGCCTGCCTCCCCCTCTCTCTCTGCCTGCCTCTCTGCCTACTTGTGATCTCTGTCTCTCAAATAAATAAATAAAATCTTTAAAAAAATTTTAATGGAAAAAGGTACTATCAATATGAATGTACATGCTAAATTATTGTGGGGTGGGAGAGATGAGAGAAGCTAAGGATCAATAAAACAGCTTTGTGCTGTAAGTACAGCCACCTCATCTTTTTTTGGTGATTATCAGTTTGTATCTTATCTCATTTTCTTGCCTGTTTCACTTTGTGGAATTTTTCTCTGTTCATTTGTCATTAGCACTTCTGAAGATTTACTTAAAACAGATGAAATGTAAACAAGTCCATTTGGCTAATTGGGGCCACCTCTGGCTAAATATTTATTGATGCAGGAGACTGGAAATAATACTGAACTAAAGCATTTGGGGGAGGAAAGTTCTGGGCATTTCATCTGTTTATTTTCTATTAGCCTATAACTCTTAATAGCTTGTGACAATTAGTAAATGGAACTAGTCTTTAAATTTAGACCTCAGTTATTTTGGAAAGATAACATCACTGTCCTAGGCATTGTGATGAATCTCTTCTAACTTTTTAAGGAAGACAAAGGGATTGTAATGTGATAATAGAAAAAGACATGGTAAATATGATCAGTGTGATCTAACTTATTTGTATATTTTATCATTATGGTATTATATTGATGTTTTGATAGGAATCTGAAACTCCTTCAAGTCTATTAATTTAGGATACTGTGAGCAACAGTAAGAGGGGAAAAAGGGTTACAGGGATTGTTACAGTGAAATCTCCAAAAACCTGCTGAAAAGTGTGTTAGCCACATTGGTTGCCTGATTGTTCTCTCTCGGCAGTAGTGTTCAGTGCCGTGTCTTTCTTGTGGACAGGAAGGAGCTGACTGCTGATGCCCGCGAGCTGAAAGGGGAGCTGTACTGCCTGCCATGCCATGATAAGATGGGGGTCCCCATCTGTGGAGCTTGTCGGCGGCCCATCGAAGGGCGCGTGGTGAATGCCATGGGCAAGCAGTGGCATGTGGAGGTGAGTCAGTTGTGAAGGGTAACCAGTACTTTTCATTCAGATGTGCTGGGAGAAGGAGATTCTAAAGATTAAATATAGACATTTTCAAGACAAATGATTCTGTAGAAAATTAAGAATATAGAATATACACTGTTTTTGTGATCTCTTGGTAATGATACAGGATGTGCTCTTTTGTTCTTAAATCCTTCTTGAAGCTGGAAGTGTAATGGTCCATATGCAGCAGCAGCCCCTCCCTAAAAATGCTACTCACATGTTGACCTCTATTCTCATTCTGTGTTGTTTAAATAGGCTGTGTCATAAGGTAACCTTTCAGAACCTCAAGACACCTGAATTAAGTAAAACGGAAAGTGTCACAGGGTTAGCCCTGGCCAAATGAAATAGCTACCTCAAACTTCATGTATCTAGTTTAATTTGGGGAGTTTTACTTCATTAAATAAATGAAATATCCCAATTCAAAAATGACCTCTAGCAATTTTTTTCAGCATTTTGTCTGTGCCAAGTGTGAAAAGCCATTTCTTGGACATCGCCATTATGAAAGGAAGGGCCTGGCGTATTGTGAAACCCACTATAACCAGGTATTTATTGTCCTCATTGGATACTACAGATACTTAGATGAATTTGAGCTTAATATTTTAGCTACGAGGAAATCTCTTGGGAAATGTACATTGGACTATAGAGATTTCTTTTTAACGTATTTGGGAAATAATTTCAGGCTCACAGAAAGGTTCTGAAATAAAAATTTTTTTTAAAGGTTTTGAAATTTTAAAAAAAGAGTTTGAAAAAATATATGTACCTTTTCATCATTTACATGTGTTTCTTTCTGTGAAAGCATACACTTAATAAATTTCCATATCTTTATATGCAAATGTGTGTATTTGTATATATGCACCTATTTTTTCTGAAGCATTTGATGATACATTAGTTCATCATGGTCCTTTGCTCCTAAGTACTTCAATTTATATTTCCCAAGATTATGGAGTTCTTTTGCATAATCATAGTTAATCAGTATTGATATAATACTTTAATACTTTAGTGTATGTATTCCAATTTTGTCACTTGTACTAGTACCTTGTATCATTTTTTTCCACTCCAGTATTAGACCCTATCTAGGGTTGTCATTTTCCTTTAGCCTCCTTAAATCTGGAACATTTCTTTTTTTTTTTTTTTTTAAGATTTTATTTATTTATTTGAGAGACAGAGATCACAAGTAGGCAGAGAGAGAGGGAAGGAAGCAGGCTCCCCGCTGAGCAGAGACCTGATGCAGGGCTCGACCCCAGGACCCTGAGATCATAACCTAAGCCGAAGGCAGAGGCTTTAAATCACCCAGGTGCCCCATAATCTGGAACATTTCTAAAGCCTTTTTTTGATTTTTGATAATAATGAAAAGTGAATTAATTTATTTTCATTGTAAAAAGGAAAAATAGTCCATGTACTTTACTAATTTTTGCTAGTAATGAATGGTAAATTCTGGATCTAGGTAGTCAGCTGTCTGTTTTAAGTGGTAGAAAGAACTGAAATTATATTAAATATTTGGTGTTCTAAAACTTAGTTCTAACATCTTGAATTTTTACCACTTTTTTTTTTCACTTTCAGCTATTTGGTGATGTTTGTTTCCATTGCAACCGTGTTATAGAAGGTGATGGTAGGTATCTGTAGGAATTTTATATGCCATCATTTTAACACAAGAACACTTAGGTAATATGAAAATTGAAAGAGTTCAGTGACTTATATTGCTTGGAATATGATCATTATCAATTACTTTTTTTCCTTTGGTGTATTTTGCAAGTAATCCATAGCAGAAATGCTAATATCCTAAGAGATGGATTTGTTACTCCTTTATAATAATACTTTAGGGCATTGCCACAGGGTTGTTATGGTAGATATTGCAGAGACATTCACAGCCAACCTTGAGATCTGTTTCTATTTCCATCCCCTGGAATTACGTAACTTGGAAGCTGTAGAGCAGTATTTATTAGGAACAACTCAATCTGCCATGGTAGTCAGCAAGAGTCAATTTAACCCTGCAGATGCTAAAACCTGGCAGTTTTCTGTAGACATTTCTCGGCTTACCAGCCTTGTATTGCAGTAATTAGGCAGGGCTGATTAACTGGGACTGAAAGGAAGCAGCTGTGTTTGCTAATAGTCACTAGCACAATTCCGCTAGAAACTTCCTGGCAAAGTTTAAACATTCCTGTTTTCAGCATGCTTTGTGGTTCTTGTCAGAGAACCCAACTCGAGAAATACTTTGCAATACACTGCCCATGATGCAGTTTGCAGAAGGAGTAGCTCAGAGGAGCAGTCTTCAGCGCAATAGAAAGTAAAACTTAACTCCCTCCTATGTGAGGTATTTGTCAGGTGAGAGAAGCTGGGAAGGGAAGGGAAGGGAAGCATGCTTCTTTTTGTCAGTTTCTATAGGCAAATAAGTTAATGTCTGGATTTTTAAAAATTACTTATCCAGTCCCTATTTCTTTGTTGGGCCAGTGGCAGTAGGCACGGAAAGGTAGCAGCAAATGTGCTCATAGGCAGGCCCTGTGCCAGAAAAGCGCATCTGAGTGATATAGTACATGTTAAATGTACACCCCAGCATCCACAGGAGTGAGAGGACAAGCTTTAGTGGGAAGACATGGTACATACTGTTCATATATCTCACAGGATACTCAAAGAAGAAAAATTTTAACTATAAATAAAGATTGGAAAAGCCACTGTTAATCTTCCCTAACATTAACCAATCTATAGTCCTGGAAGACATAAGGGCTCAGTTTTTCTAGTAATGTGAAAAAACAGCTTTTAATTAATTAATTAATTAATTTGGTTGGTTTGGTAAACATTAATGGCACTGAGATTTTTAGTCATGTGATACTTTTGCAATAAAACCTCTTGAGAACCTCTTCCAACTGTTATGGAATCCACCTTAGCTCTGTCAGAGTTGAAAATGTCAGCTCCACTTTCCATACCAATGTGTGTGACCCGATCTCTTTCTTCTTTCTCTAGTGGTCTCTGCTCTTAATAAGGCCTGGTGTGTGAACTGTTTTGCCTGTTCTACCTGCAACACTAAATTAACACTGAAGTAAGTCTACAGTTTCGTGCAGTGTGAATCCTAAGACTGAAAACAATGGGGTAACTTTCTATAAAATAGGGAGTTTTAAAAAAGAATTGATTCCTTATTCTTTGTGTCCCTTCCAAAAGTAAAGGTTCTTCCTTTAATTGTTTTATGTTCTTTCTTCTATTCCTTCTTTGTCCTGTTCAAAGGGATAAGTTCGTTGAAATTGATCTAAAACCAGTCTGCAAACACTGTTATGAAAAAATGCCAGAAGAATTTAAGAGGCGGCTTGCCAAACGGGAGAGAGAAGCAAAGGATAAGGACAAGCAGAAAAAGAAAAAGCCAGTCTGTTTGTAAACTTTTCTGTCCCTTCTGTCATCATTTTCACTGCTTTCTTCTTTGGTTAGTCCTTTAGAATATGTTTTATTCTATTTTGGTCTTTCACTTTTTTGTTTCTTTTGGCATATATTTGTAGCTATCAGAGCTTGAAATACAAGTACTTGACCCGTGTAGAGCCGGTTCTTTTGCCTAATTATTAAAATTATTAAAACTTACCATTACTAAAATCCTCACCTAAAACCAGCTTGTACTTCACTTATTTCCTTTAATCTGCTGACTCCCTCATCCCTCATCTCTTTGTTCATATCACAATGTGGTATAGATTTATTTTTTCCAAAAATGGATACAAAGGGAGGAATTCCAATCTCTATTTAGTAGATACTGAGAAAATTTTTTTAAGTATTTTTCTCTGCTGACTACAGTCTTCTAAAATCCTGGTTTTGGTTTCTTTGCCTAAAATGATTTATTTGATGAATTCCAAGTGTCACGTGTTCTAAGCTCTGTATTAAATCCTTTCTGCATGTTTTGTATCTAAGCAAAGACCCTGTACTCTATAAAAAGAGATCTACTGTCTTTGGTGTCTGTATGCACTTTCATGGAGTGCTCATTGCTGCTGTTTATGAATTCATTATCTTGATGTTTTCAAGCCCTACTTTATTCCTGATCTTTATGGGAAATATTTCAATCTTTGAAATTCTTTTGAATTACTGGCATGATTGTCCCATTGTTTCTTCATGCTTACCATTGTGTTCTGAGCTCCAAAAGTTTTTTATTATTCCAGTTTTCATGTTTCCTTTCATAAAGAGGAATTAAAATTCAAATACAAAACTAAAACCATTGAAGTTTGCTTAACAGTATCTCTGGAAGCAGTGATAATATTTCCTTCATCCAAAAAATGGCAGTTTTAGTAGCTTTCATGCTAGCAGTCTTTGGGAGAAAATTGTAACTCAGGAGTACCATTTAAATCAAACTGTCAGTGGAAAAATAACATCATTTGAATTTCTGTCAGCATTAAGATCTCTGTGAAAAACAGCTAGGGAATAACTGACATGTAATGCTTGAGAATAAAAGTTTCATTTTATTAACTATATGATTAGGAATTAACTTTGGTATTAACTTTGTTCTTTAAAATTGTATCATCTGATTTAATCATTTGCCATAGGTAACAATGTGCCACTAGCCTTGTTCCAGAAATGCCACTTGAAAATAAGTTAGGAAAATGTACAAGTTACAAGGTTGTGTATCTCCTCGGTTCACAGTTTAACACCCTAGATTCCATCAGTAAGAAGCTATTTGTAATTACCAATTGGAAATGCGTAGCAGACAGTTAGAAAGCTATCTAAAAACCTGGCTTCTCCAGAATTGTTTCACAAATAGATTGATAATGTGAATTGCTCTAGGTTTAGAAAAAAAGAGTTGAGTTCTCCATACAGCTGACCATTCACAAAATAGAACCACAGGCAACCAGTTTTATTTCTGTTTCTTAAGGGTGTTTAAAACTTTCTCATATCTCCCCTGCCAACCTTTCTGTCAGGCAGCTAACCAAAATAACCCATTACAACTTAAGTTTTCTTTGAAAATGATTTTTTGTCATTGTTGGAGATAGAAATCAAACCACTTTATATAAGGAAAGATGAAACCTCATAACTACCTAATTTAAAATATTAATAAAGATTAATTAATAAAGAGAAGGTCATTCAAATCAGAAATACAACTCTGGAAAAAAAAAAAAAGAAATACAACTCTGGGCTTTAAATAACTGTTCTTTAAAGTGTTTTCATGGTACTTTAATGTGTGGTTGACTTTACTTACCTAAATTACATTGACATTAGATTTCCTGTATTTGTAGCACAGACTAAAATGTAATGTACATTCTGTATTACCCAGATAGATGTATAAGATATATTTATAAGGACAATTTTTTACATCTACCACAATGACAGAAGTTGAGATTAGAAATAACAGTTTTTTGCTGTGAATTTCAATGTCATCATATAGTGTCTTCATTTACTTCAGTAAAACTACCTCACATTATTTATATATCTGTGTCAAATACATTTCTCCTAATTTCTTTTATTATTGTTACTGTCTTTAGGAATAAATTTGTGGAGTTTGACATGAAGCCAGTCTGTAAGAAGTGCTATGAGAAATTTCCATTGGAGCTGAAGAAAAGACTTAAGAAACTAGCTGAGACCTTAGGAAGGAAATAACTTCCTTTATTTGTGTATTCTCTTCTATGCAAAGAAAAGAGATTATCAACATTACTTGACTTGATCCACACTATTTAAAGCTGTATCTTAAAATTGTTGAGAGTGAAGAGGGCCTGTACAAATGGTTTTCTTAGTCTCCTTCTTATTAAAAAAGAAAAAAAGCTTGTGTAATCAATTTAAAACACACATGAAATCAAGATTTGCTTTTGTTAATAACCCTTATCAATTTGTCAAAATGTAGATTGTACTTAACCGCAAAAAAACACACAAGGTTTAGATGTTAGATTTTAATTAAGGTCCAAAAAAATTAATTTAACTTTTAAAAATGAAAGTGAGGAATCAGCTTTCACATGACTCAGATAAAAATTTACTTTGTATTTGAAAGAAAAATAATTCCAACTGCTGTTGGGGAGGATAGAAGGAAGAAAAATAACCAGCCAAGAAAAACAAATCTTAAAGAATCTGAGTATGTTTATCAGACTAATAGCTAGTAGCTATAAAATGAAATATACATATTACTAAGACAAAAAAACAAGTACATTTAGAACTACTTGATTTCATTTTTTTGTTAAATGCAATAATTATGCTTAGTTTTGTATTTTGTTTTCCTTGTGAACTTCTTCCTTAGTACAATTACTTAACCCAGTAGTTTTAGCTCGCTAATAGTATGCCTTTTTAAATTTTGTGCAAAAAAATTTATACTAGGTATTTGAAAATTCAGTATACTTTACAATATTGGAAAAAATGAAGTATTTTTTAACATATTACAACAATTCTGCTTCTAAGCTTAAGGTCAAAGATGTAGTCTTAGAATAGGACCCGAAATTAAATTTTATGTAGCTTGGAATGTATGACTTAAAACAAGTGAATGTATATGTATTGGTCTTACTGCCTTTATAACCATGCTAATGTTTATGCTTTATACATAATCAAACTTGCCTTAGAAAATACATTCTTCAGGAATTCTAGCTGTTTCATGCAATACCAAAAATAAGTGCATTGACTGAGATTTGTAAACCCAGATTCCTCTGCCACAGCTATGGTGATACATGATTTTCTATTTTTCTCTCCTTTTTGGGGGGAAACACGTTGAAATTAGTTTTTCTCATCTTGCTGAAAGGATGATATTGGTAGGTGTTTGTTTTTCATTTCAAATGTTGTGATTGGATTTTATTTACTATAAGAAGGAGGTAAAAATGACACTTTTAAATTGGAAAGAGGGTGTTTAAATGTCAATTGTAGGTCAAAAGTAGTGGATTATTCTACTTTATAGAAAGTGTTCTTAGAAAGTTTATCCTGAAATTTCTGGACCATTCTTTCTCGATAAACTTGTATGCAAAGCACATTTTGTGAACATTTTTTAAATGTTGCTGCTGCTGTGTTACCATTTAAAAGAAAGTTCCCAAGATGTCCTTTTAAGGAGGAAATTATTGTTTAAAAAAAAATTGCTGAAATGTTGTTTTGCCATTAAAAAACAAAACAAAACAAAAAACTCAGGATGCTACCACTCTGCCATTAAAATATTTGTATGCATGTATTTTTTTTTAAAGTTTGTGCATGCACTTTACAGAGTAAATTCTATTTCAGTTTTCAGGTAACTTATAACCGGTTACTTTTTAGTGTTCTTTTAGAGTTCAAAGAATTATCAGTGATTGAAAAAATCAATATGTAGTTAAAGTCTGTATGTACTCAGACATTTAAAAGAGTCTTTGCATTTGACAATAAGAATCAAAATCCCTTCAGAGTGCCTTTGTCAGCTAATACATGACCAGCAAGGAGAACTTTGGAAGTGTTTATTAAATATTATCCTATGGACATAGGCAAAATAATACAGGCTTTGTAATTTGGGATCTTGATCCTAAATTGTCAAATCCCCCTACACCAGAAATAAGGGACAGAAAAGCAACCATTTACCCATATTCTTAAATCACTTCAAAGATGCATAAACTGAGCTCAGCTGCTTTTCTTTACACAGCCTTCATAGCCGGGCCTCTCCTGCAGCCAGATGTCCCAGTTCTGTCCCTGCTCACTCCTCTTTTAAAATAGGAATTCATATTTCCTGAAAGTTTGATTTGGTAACCCTCTACAACTTTAGGATATTTTGTTTAGATTTCTTCCCTGATAGGGGCATCACTGGAGCCTTTACCTGTGGGAAAGGAAGAAGTTGAAAAGTTGCAAGTGGAATAGAAGACAGGCTTGGTTGAGTTCATAATATTGTTCATGGGGTTTTCCCTGGCAGTGGAAAAACTCAGGCTAGTAAGCCTTTCTCTGTGTAAGTCCTAGAAGGCAATTTGAAATAATTTATTCTTACCCAATTTCTACATGTTCTTTTTCTTACCAAGCCTAATATAATTGAGGAAATGTCTGGTAGGTAC
The DNA here is from genome assembly GCF_030435805.1 of Mustela lutreola. Lineage (NCBI taxonomy): Eukaryota > Metazoa > Chordata > Mammalia > Carnivora > Mustelidae > Mustela > Mustela lutreola. Next base: position 57,105,955 of record NC_081298.1, on the reverse strand, counting down.
AAGCAAAACATTCTTTGGATCATGTTCAAAGCCTTATTAACATTATACCTAAAGTGATAGGCCATTTTGCCTCATTTACTTGCCAAAATAACCATTTCTTTTTTTTTTTTTTTTAAAGATTTTATTTATTTATTTGACAGAGAGAGATCACAAGTAGGCAGAGAGACAGGCAGAGAGAGAGAGGAGGAGGAAGCAGGCTTCCTGCTGAGCAGAGAGCCCGATGCGGGACTCGATCCCAGGACGCTGAGATCATGACCTGAGCCGAAGGCAGCGGCTTAACTCACTGAGCCACCCAGGCGTCCCCAAAATAACCATTTCTAAGTTAAGGAAGTTTTGAGGTAGGCTTGTAGCATTCTTGTATTTCGTTTTAGATTGTAAGCTTGATGGCAATGACACTATGTTGTTAATTATGTTTTTACATAGCAACCATTGCAGTATACTCTTGGTGCTTAATAAATATTCATAATTGTTAAGAATAATCCTATTGTGCATTTTTTCATTTGAGTAACTCTGAGACATGGAACTATGAGAAGATAGGACTAATGCTTAAGAAAACTGTTTTGGTGGGGTGCCTGGCTAGCTCAGTCAGTGGAGTGTGCAACTTTAATCTCAGAGTTGTGAGTTCAAGCCCCATGTTGGATGTAGAGATTACTCTTAAAAATAAAATCTTTTTTTTTTAAAGATTTTAAAAATTTATTCATTTGAGAGAGAGACAGAGCACAAACGGGGAGAAGCAGAGGGAGAGGGAGAAGCAGACTCCCTGCTGAGCGGGGAGCCCAATGCGGGGCTAGATCCCAGGACCTGGAGATCATGACCTGAGCCAAAGGCAAATGCTCAACCATCCGAGATACCCAGGCACCCAAAAAAATAAAGTCTTTAAGGGGCACCTGGGTTGCTCAGTTGGTTAAACATCGAACTCTTGATTTTAGCTCAGGTCATGATATTATGGCTCATGGGATCAAGCCCTGCATCAGGCTCTGCACTCAGCGGGGAGTCGGCTTAAAGATTCTCTCCCTCTGCCGTACCCCGACTCTCTCTTTCGTGCCCTTTCTCTAAAATAAATAAATAGATTTTTTTTAAACATAAAATCTTTTTAAATCTTTTTAAAAAAGAAAACTGTTTTAGAAACAACCTTAGTGTCCATCCACAGATGAATGAATAAAGAAATTGTGGTGTGCATATTGCACACACACACACACACACACACACACACACACAGGAATATTATTCAGCCATAAAAAAGGAAATCTTGCTATTTGCAACAACATGGATGGAACTTGAGGGCTTTACACTAAATGAAATAAATCAGACAGAAAAACAAGTATATGCTCTCACTTACATATGGAATCTTTAAAAAAAAAAAAACTCATCAATACAGAGAACAAGATTGGTGATTGCCAGAAGCTGGGTGTTGGGGCGGGTGAAATGGGTGAAGGCAATCAAAAGGTACAAACCTCCAGTTATAAAGTCACAGTGGTGTTCTATATAGTATGGTGACTATTGTTAATAATACTATATTATATACCTGAAAATTGCTAAGAGTAGATCTTAATAGTTGTTATGAGAATAAAAAATTCTATAATTATGTATGGTGATGGATAACTAGACTTACTGGAATCATTTCATAAGTATTAGAGATACTGAATCATGTACAGCTGATAAAGAATATAATGTGTCTATTATATATCAGGTTTTTTAAAAACTTTTCTTTAAAGTCATTTAAAATTTTTACTATATGTAGTGTTTTGGAACACAATTTAAATAGTCATGTAAGAATATCATGTAATCCATGTAAGAATATCAAACATTCTCTATATAAAATTCACAAGGCAGTTTCCAGAAATACTATCTAATTTAATCCTTAAAATTATATGAGTTACTTAAAATTCTTTTCACATTACAGCAGAGGAGCAGAGCATACTGACATTAAGTGGTCCTTTGAGGTTGCACGACTTAAAAGTGCCATATTCAGAATCTGAACCCAGGTATCCCTGTGATTCCAAATGTATAAATGTTTCTACTCTGTTACTTGGGGTGTGTGTGCAGGAGAGAGAAAATTAAAGTGTTCTTGAATATAAAGTAGAAATATTCATGTGTATGAATAAAAGAAAATGATTTGGTGGTTGTGTGTGAGCCAAATCCCAGAACCATACAGAATAGTGGTGGTCTTCCCACTAGTCCCCATAATATTTTCACTTCTTAACAAAGGAGATCTCTTCTGTCTCCTTATATATGTATTTCGGCATATCTTTATACATCACTTCTCCAGCCCTGAGGCACTGCATGATACCTTTGGGGGGCATTCCTCTTCCCCTGCACCATCCTGTCCTTCCCCTCCATCCTCCTTAAACATAGAGATTCTGCATCTCTGTGATTTGAGCCTCGGACTCCTTTTACTCCCTGGGGCAGGTGCAGAGCTTTGATTTCCTCTCTTGAAGTAGGAAAGATGGGGAATTACAGCACCACATAGGAAGTGTTGCAAGGGTGAGCAAAGAGTTTTGCCAGATCACAGCAGCAGAGGGGGAGGGAAGGCTCCTAGAGGAGCCGGATCTTCAGAGGGGATCACTGGTCAGCCAGGCAAGGGAAGAGGCCAGGGGTGAGTATCCCGTTGCTAGCTCACTCTGTCTCCCTGAAACAATCTTGAAAATGTTACTAAAATGGTTCTTAAGTGTTTTGTTTGGAGTTTTCTGGCAGGGAAGAAGGGAGACAATTCAATTCGGGTAGTGCTTTCCAGTTTGCCAAAATTAATATGCTACAGTAATGGAAATGCTAACTTTTTTGTTTGTTTCAAAACATGGACTTTATTTTTTTTTAATTTTTTAATAAACATATAATGTATTTTTATCCCCAGGGGTACAGGTCTGTGAATCACCAGGTTTATATATTTCACAGCACTCATCATAGCACATGCCCTCCCCAATGTCCATATCCCCACCACCCTCTCCCGTCCCCACTCCCCCCAGCAACCCTCAGTCTGTTTTTTGAGATTGAGTCTTTTATGGTTTGTCTCCCTCCCAATCCCATCTTCTTTCATTTTTTCTTTTCCTACCTCCCAAACCCTTCATGTTGCATCTCCACTTCCTCATATCAGGGAGATCATATGATAGTTGTGTTTCTCTGACTGACTCACTTCGCTATGCATAATACCCTCTAGTTCCATCCACATCGTCACAAATGGCAAGATTTCATTTCTTTTGATGGCTGCATAGAATTCCATTGTATATCTATACCACAATTTCTTTATCCATTCATCTGTTGATGGACACCTAGGTTCTTTCCATAGTTTGGCTATTGTGGACATTGCTGCCATAAACATTCGGAGCACCACGTTTGTATCTTTAGGATATATACCCAGCAGTGCAATCGCTGGGTCACAGAGTAGCTCTATTTTCAGTTTTTTGAGGGACCTCCACACTGTTTTCCAGAGTGGCTGCACCAGCTTGCATTCCCACCAGCAGTGTAGTTCCCCTTTCTCCGCATCCTTGCCAGCATCTGTCATTTCCTGACTTGTTGATTTTAGCCATTTTGACTGGTGTGAGGTGGTATATCATTGTGGTTTTTATTTGTATTTCCCTGATGCCGAGTGATGTGGAGCATTTTTTCATGTGTCTGTTGGTCATCTGGATTGTCTTCTTTGTAGAAATGTCTGTTCACGTCCTCTGCCCATTTCTTGATTGGATTCTTTGTTCTTTGGGTGTTGAGTTTGATAAGCTCTTTATAGATTTTGGATACTAGCCCTTTATCCGATATGTTGTTTGCAAATATCTTCTCCCATTCTGTCAGTTGTCTTTTGATTTTGTTAATGTTTCCTTTGCTGTGCAAAAGCTTTTGATCCTAATGAAATCCAAGTAGTTCATTTTTGCCCTTGCTTCCCTTGCCTTTGGCAATGTTCCTAGGAAGAAGTTGCTGCAGCTGAGGAGGAAGAGGTTGCTGCCTGTGTTCTCCTCAAGGATTTTGATGGATTCCTTTCTCACATTGAGGTCCTTCATCCATTTTGAGTCTATTTTCTTGTGTGTGGTGTAAGGAAATGGTCCAATTTCATTTTTCTACATGTGCCTGTCCAATTTTCCCAGCACCATTTGTTGAAGATGCTGTCTTTTTTCCATTGGATATTCTTTCCTCCTTTGTCGAAGAATAGTTGACCATAGAGTTGAGGGTCTATTTCTGGGCTTTCTATTCTGTTCCATTGATCTATTTGTCTGTTTTTGTGCCAGTACAATACTGTCTTGATGATGACAGCTTTGTAATAGAGCTTGAAGTCTGGAATTGTGATGCCACCAACTTTGGCTTTCTTTTTCAATATTCCTTTGGCTATTTGAGGTCTTTTCTGGTTCCATATAAATTTTAAGATTATTTGTTCTATTTCTTTGGAAAAAATGGATGGGATTTTGGTAGGTATTGCATTAATTGTGTAGATTGCTTTAGGTAGCATAGACATTTTCACAATATTTATTCTTCCAATCCATGAGCATGGAACATTTTTCCATTTCCTTGTGTCTTCCTCAATTTCTTTCATGAGTACTTTATAGTTCTCTGAGTATAGATTCTTCGCCTCTTTGGTTAGGTTTATTCCTAGGTATCTAATGGTTTTGGGTGCAATTGTAAATGGGATTGGCTCCTTAATTTCTCTTTCTTCTATCTTGTTGTTGGTATAGAGAAATGCAACTGATTTCTGTGCATTGACTTTATATCCTGACACTTTACTGAATTCCTGTGCATGTTCTAGCAGTTTTGGAATGGAGCCTTTTTAGTTTTCCACATATAGTATCATGTCATCTGCAAAGAGTGATAGTTTGACTTCTTCTTTGCTGATTTGGATGCCTTTAATTTCTTTTTGTTGTCTGATTGCTGAGGCTAGGATTTCTAGTACTATGTTGAATAGCAGTGATGATAATGGACATCCCTGCCATCCCGTTCCTGACCTTAGCGGAAAAGCTTTCAGTTTTTCTCCATTGAGAATGATATTTGCAGTGGGTTTTTCATAAATGGCTTTGATAATATTGAGGTATGTGCCCTCTATCCCTACACTTTGAAGAGTTTTAATCAGGAAGGGATGCTGTACTTTGTCAAATGCTTTTCAGCATCTATTGAAGGTACCATATGGTTCTTATTCTTTCTTTTATTAATGTATTGTATCACATTGATTGAGTTGCGGATGTTGAACAAACCTTGCAGCCCTGGAATAAATCCCACTTGGTCGTGGTGAATAATCCTTTTAATGTACTGTTGAATCCTATTGGCTAGTATTTTGGTGAGAATTTTCACATCTGTGTTCATCAAGGATATTGGTCTGTAATTCTCTTTTTTGATGAGATCCTTGTCTGGTTTTAGGATCAAGGTGATGCTGACCTCATAAAATGAGTTTGGAAGTTGTCCTTCCATTTCTATTTTTTGGAACAGTTTCAGGAGAATGGGAATTAATTCTTCTTTAAATGTTTGGTAGAATTCCCCTGGGAAGCCGTCTGGCCCTGGGCTCTTCTTTGGAGATTTTTGATGACTGCTTCAGTCTCCTTACTGATTATGGGTCTGTTCAGGTTTTCTATTTCTTCCTGGTTCAGCTGTAGTACTTTATATATTTCTAGAAATGTATCCATTTCTTCCAGATTGTTGAATTTGTTGGCGTAGAGTTGCTCATAGTATGTTCTTATAATTGTTTATATTTCTTTGGTGTTGATTGTGATCTCTCCTCTTTCATTCATGATTTTGCTTATTTGGGTCCTTTCTCTTTTCATTTTGAAAAGTCTGGCCAGGGGTTTATCAATCTTATTAATTCTTTTAACAAACAAGCTCCTAGTTTCGTTGATTTGTTCTGTTGTTTTCTTAGTTTCTATTTCATTAATTTCTGCTTTGATCTTTATGATTTCTCTTCTCCTGCTGGGTTTAGGCTTTCTTTGTCATTCTTTCTCCAGCTTCTTTAGGTGTAGGGTTAGGTTGTGTATTTGGAGACTTTTTTTTTTTTTTTTTTTTTTTACCTTTCTTATTTCTTGAGAAAGGCTTGTATTGCTATATATTTTCCTCTCAGACTGCCTTTGTTGTGTACTACAGATTTTGAATCACTGTGTTTTCATTATCATTTGTTTCCATGAATTTTTTCAATACTTCTTTAATTTCTTGGTTGACCCATTCATTTTTTAGAAGGATCCTGTATAGTCTCCATGTATTTGGGTTCTTTCTAAATTTCCTCTTGTGATTGAGTTCTAGCTTCAGAGCATATTTCAGAGTGGTCTGAAAATATGCAGCAATGATCCCAAACTTTGGATACTGGTTTAGAACTGATTCATGACCTAGGATGTGGTCTATTCTGGAGAATGTTCTATGTGCACTAGAGAAGAATGTGTATTCTGTTGCCTTGGGATGGAATGTTCTGAATATATCTGTGATGTCCATCTGATCCACTGTGTCATTCAAGATCTTTATTTCCTTGTTGATCTTTTGCTTGGGTGATCTGTCCATTTCAGTGAGGGGAGTGTTAAAGTCCCCTACTATCATTGTATTATTGTTGATGTGTTTCTTTGATTTTGTTATTAATTGGTTTATATAGTTGGCTGCTCCCATGCTGGAGGCATAGACATTTAAAATTGTTAGATTTTCTTGTTGGACAGACCCTTTGAGTATGATATAGTGTCCTTCCTCATCTCTTATTATAGTCTTTGGCTTAAAATCTAATTGATCTTATATAAGGATTGCCATTCCTGCTTTCTTCTGATGTCCATTAGCATGGTAAATTCTTTTCCAGCCCCTCACTTTAAATCTGGAGGTGTCTTCGGGCTTAAAATGAGTTTCTTGTAGGCAACATATAGATGGGTTTTGGTTTTTTATCCATTCTGATACCCTGTGTCTTTTGATTGTGGCATTTAGCCCATTCACATTCAGGGTAACTATTGAGAGATATGAATTTAGTGCCATTGTATTGCCTGTAAGATGACTGTTACTGTATATTGGCTCTGTTCCTTTCTGATCTACTACTTTTAGAGTCTCTCTTTGCTTAGAGGACCCCTTTCAATATTTCCTGTAGAGCTGGTTTGGTGTTTGTGAATTCTTTCAGTTTTTGTTTGTCCTGGAAGTTTTTTATCTCTCCTTCTATTTTCAGTGATAGACTAGCTGGATATAGTATTCTTGGCTGCATGTTTTTCTCATTTAGTGCTCTGAATATATCATGCCAGTTCTTTCTGGCCTGCCAGGTCTCTGTGGATAAGTCTGCTACCAATCTAATGTTTTTACCCTTGTATGTTACAGACTTCTTTTCCCGGGCTGCTTTTAGGATTTTCTCTTTGTTGCTAAGATTTGTAAATTTTATTATCAGGTCACGGGATGTGGACCTATTTTTATTGATTTTGAGGGGCATTCTTTGCATCTCCTGGATTTTGATGTTTGTTCCTTTGCCATATTAGGGAAATTCTCTACAATAATTCTCTCCAATATACCTTTTGTTCCCTCTTTCTTTCTTCTTCTTCTGGAATCTCAATTATTCTAATGTTGTGTTGTCTTATGGTGTCACTTATCTCTCAAATTCTCTCCTCATGGTCCAGTATTTGTCTCTCTTTTGCTCAGCTTCTTTATTCTCTGTCCTTTGATCTTCTATGTCACTAATTCTTTCTTCTGCCTCATTTATCCGAGCAGTAAGAGCTTCCATTTTTTATTGCACCTCATTAATAGCTTTTTTAATTTCAATTTGTTTAGATTTTAGTTCCTTTATTTCTCCAGAAAGGGCTTTTATATCTCCCGAGAGGGTTCCTCTCATATCTTCCATGCCTTTTTCGAGCCCGGCTAGAACCTTGAGAATCGTCATTCTGAACTCTAGGTCTGTCATATTACCAATGCCCGCATTGATTAGGTCCCTAGTCTTCGGTACTGCTTCTTGTTCTTCTTTTTGTGGTGAGTTTTTCTGCCTTGTCATTTTGCCCAGATAAGAATATATAAAGGAGCAAATAAAATGTTAAAAGGGTGGCAAAGACCCCAGGGAAATGTGCTTTAACCAAATCAGAAGAGACCCCAAATCGCGGGAGGGAGAAAGCGGCTAAACAAGAAGAAAAAAAAATAATAATAAAGAAAAGAAAACAAATAAGGAAAAAAATATTTAAAAAAGAAAATATCTGTATATACAAATATAGTTAGATACAATGGAAGATAAAATATGACTATAATAATGAAAGTTCAAAAAATTATTTTTTTATAAGGTATTGTTAAGATAAAGTAGTTTTAAAAAAAAGTTAAAAGAAGAAAGGGTAAAAGTTAAAAATTTAGCAGAATAAAAAAGAAAAAAATTAACTGCAAGATTAAAAAATCATGGGGAGAAAGCCATGAATTCCTTGCTTTGCTTTCTCTTCTGGAATTCTGCTGTTCTCCTTGGTAAGTGAAGTTGGTCTTGGCAGGATTTCTTGCTGATCTTCTGGGGGAGGGGCCTGTTGTAGTGATTCTCTAGTGTCTTTGCCTGAGGCAGAATTGCCCCGCCCTTATCAGGAGCCGGGCTAAGTAATCTGCTCGGGTTCGCTTTTGGGAGCCTTTGTTCCCTGAATGCTTTCTGTATAGTTAGGGAGGGTGGGAATGATAATGGCGGCCTCCCGATCTCCAGCCCGGAGGATTTGAGAGTTCGGGGTCCTGCTCCTCAGTGTGCTCTCAGAGAAAAGCACCCAAATGCTCCCGTCTCCCTGGCCTCTGGTCACGTTTGGAGAAAAGTTGCCTGGTCGCTCGCTCTTGGAGAAAAGCGCTCAGTCACTTCTGTCTCCACAGCCTCCGGCCACACTCGGAGCCTACCCAGCCTGCAACCGGTTCAAGGTAACCGCGAGCTGAGAGCTCACTCCTCAGCTCTGTCTCTGGAGCCGGCTTCCCCGTTCTACTACCTGTAAGCTCTGCGACACTCAGACACCCCTGATCCTTCTGTGACCCTGCGGGACCTGAGGCCACGCTGACCCCGCTTGGGCTTCACCCCGCTTTAGCCTCTGGAGCGATGTCCCTCAATGGAGCAGACTTTTAAAAGTCCTGATTTAGTGCTCGTTGCTCCCCGCTTGCCGGGAGCCGGCCCATCCCCCCCGGGTGCTTCTATCTTCCCGGTGCTTCAGACTCACTTCTCCACAGGTCCTACCTTTCAGAAAGTGGTCGATTTTCTGTTTCTAGAAATGATTATCTTTTCTTCGATTTCCCATTGGATTTGTAGGTGTTCGTAATGTTTAGCTAAGCTGTCTAGCTGATCTCTTGCTACCTGATATTGTCTCAGCCTGCTACTTCTCTGCCATCTTGACTCCTCCCCCTTTCCTAACTTTTTTTTTTTACTGTGCTTTATTAAATGGGTTAAATATGTGTCTGCAATATCGTTTACCTCTTTGTTGTTGGCAAATTTTCCTTCATCCATGGAGCACTGGTGAGCTTTTTAAAGTGGCTCCTACATAAATTCTCACAAATTCTAACTGAGCAGAGTGGAGAGTAAAGCTCTGTTCCAGGTGTGCTCCCTAAGCTGTACTGTGATCCCCCAAACCTTAACACCTTACTGGGTGGATCATGAGTTCGGTGCCTCAGATTCACCCCCTCACCTTCTAGAATCGCCAGTCAACAGGGGACTGTACAAGTGCGGTGATTGCCTCACCTGACTCGACTTCTCCACTGGGGAGACCTGTGTTTGGGAAAGAAAAATGTAATTTCTTCTTCTGTCTAAAACCTTGGGATTTCCTTCTTTACTTTCTAATTCTACTGTCATATTAAAATTTTTGATGCCACAAGATCAAGTAGATATCCACTTGATGATTGTTACTAACTGGTGCATAGGTCAGAATGGCTTTTTTTTTTTTTTAAGATTTTTTAAAAATATTTTATTTATTTACTTGACAGAGAGATTACAAGTAGGCAAGAGAGGCAGGCAGGGAGAGAGAGGAGGAAGCAGGCTCTCTGTGGAGCCAAGAGCCCGATGTGGGGCTCGATCCCAGGACCCCGGGATCATGACCTGAGCCAAAGGCAGAGGCTTTAACCCACTGAGCCACCCAGGCACCCCCTTTTTTTTTTAAAGATTTTATTTATTTGACAGAGAGAGAGATCACAAGTAGGCAGAGAGGCAGGTGGCAGGGAGGGGGAAGCGGGCTCCCCGCACAGCAGAGAGCCCGATGTGGGACTAGATCCCAGGACCCTGAGATCATGACCTGAGCCAAAGGCAGAGGCCCTAACCCACTGAGCCACCCAAATGCCCCCAGAATGGCTTCTTAAACCTAAAATTGTGCCAGCAGGAGACTGGGCTCGTATTCCCTCCTAGAAATCTAAGTTGTGTTTATACAGCCCAAGAAGATCTCAGTCCCCCAAGTACTAGAGACAAGCATGAGCAGCTTGCTAAAAGGATATTTGTTTGCCATCTATCTTTAGCACCATGTTAAACCCCATAAAAGGGATTATATTAGGGGGTCAACATATCAACGTTTTGATATATTAGGGGGTCAACATATCAACTGCTTTCTAGTTAATCCCCCAAGCCCCACATTTAATCAGGAGGTATTTTTCTTACACATTATTCTCTATTTTGGAAAATGTTACAAATGGCTATTTCCCTCTTTCAAATTGTAGATTCCTTCAGAGGACAGCTAGGGCTTTCTAATTTTGTGTGCAACGATGAATCCTAAACTATATGGAACTAAGTTTTCTGGCAACTTCTGCCAGAATACAGGCAAAAAAAAAAAAAAAAAAAGGAAACAAGAGCCTTAAAAAGACCAAATATTATTAAAGTCCATGCACTAATGTTCATATGTTCAAATCCCCTAGGCCCTTGCTCATCACCTACTTAGTTCACATACAAGTCTAAAGAGCTTAATGAGTTTCCGATGCCAGATAAAAGGACGTAAATTAGAAGTGCGGAGAGGGTAAATGAAAAGTAAACAAATTCAAGAAAGATTTAATAAACGTAAACTTTGTTTTTAAAGATTTTATTTATTTGACAGAGATCACAAGTAGGCAGAGAGCCAGGCGGAGAAAGAGGGGGAAGCAGACTCCCCGCTGAGCAGAGAGCCTGATGCGGGGCTTGATCCCTGGACTCTGGGATCATGACCTTAGCCGAAGGCAGAGGTTTTAACCCACTGAGCCACCCAGGAGCCCCAAATGTAAACTTTTGTCAGCCACTGCACTACAAGCCAGTGAAGCAGCAATAAATGTTTCAGCCTTGGAACATTCACAGCATACCAGGAGCCATAAAAAATGCCTCAGAACATCATGCAGTAAAAGAACTGACATTAGAAATAGGAGTAGGATACACAGATTGATCAGAGGGGAGAATGGTTCATTTAAATAGTCTTATCTCTTGTGACTGTTATCACAAGACTTCGAAGTCTTCTTTGGGAGAGACTTCCCAAAGTGGGTGATGGCTGAACTGGGGTCTGAAAGACAAGGCAGAGCTTTGCAGATGGACAGGGGGCTTTCCAGTCCAAGAGAATAGCCTATGAAAAGAACCTGTGAGAATCTCCGTTTATTTGGGACCCAGGAGCCAAAACTCTGAAGGGGAAAAACTTCATCTGGGGCAGCTGTAGTCCCAAGAGGGTGAACACTGTGTTGCTGTAGTTCCAACTCTGTCCTCCTGCTGTTGGCCCCAGAGGCAGAAGTACATGACAGAACTGCATAGGTCAAGCCTCAGTTTTCTGATCAGAAGACTAAAAACTAAAAGCTTCAGGAAACAAAAGTAACAGGGAAATTGCCAAGAGAGCTGCATAAGGAAGAGACGCCACAATGCTGTTTATGAACTCGGGGGCTGCTTTCTGAGCAGCTCCTGCACAGATCTGGTCCTGTTCAACACAGTGAAGACAGGCAGAACTGACCGCGGTCCTCAACTGGCCACTAGGTGGCACACACTGGGACAGAACTTGAATAGCCCCATTCATGCTCTGGGAGGTGAACTAACTTTGGAATCACAGACCACAGAAGGAGAGTTGGAAGTTGTGGTTTGAATCTAACCAGGTGGATTGTCCGCCTCAACAAAAATACCTACGCTCTCCAGAGGATTTAATTTAAGTCAATGATTTTTTTCTTTTTCTTTTTTTTATTTAGTATATTCACAATGTTAGTCAGCCACCCCCATGATTTAATTATAGGACAATTACATCACCCTAACAAGAGACCCCATATATGTAAGCAGTCACTCCCAATCCCCCCTCTCATCCCTTAGCAACCACTAGCCAACTTTCTGTTGTTCATGTGTTTATGAATTTGCATACTCTGGACATTTCATATAAATTGAATTATATAGGGAAGCCTGCGTGGCTGAGTCAGTTAAGCATCTGCCTTTGGCTCAGATCATGATCTCAGGGTCCTGGGATGGAGCTCTGCATCAGGCTCCCTGCCCATCTCCCTCTGCCTGCTGCTCCCCTGCTTGTATTTTCTGTCTCTGATAAGTAAATAAATAAAATCTTTTTAAAAATTCAATTATGTAATATGTTGTCTTTGTGACTAGTTTCTTTCAATTAGCATAATGTTGTCAAGGTTTATCCACATTGAAGCATATATTCTTTTTTACCAGATAATATTGTTATATGTTATATGTGCATACTACATTTTGTTTCTAAATTTACAGTTGGTGGACATTTGGATTGTTTCCACCTTTGGCTGTTATGAATTGTGCTGCTATAAACATTTGCCTGCAAGTTTTTGGGTGGACAAATATTTTTGCCCAATTGATGAAATGAGGTATCTTTCCATTTATTTGGATCTCCTTTAACTCCTTTAAAAAATGCGTACTTTTGGGGCACCTGGGTGGCTCAGTGGGTTAAAGCCTCTGCCTTTGGCTCAGGTCATGATCCCAGGGTCCTGGAATCGAGCCCCGCATTGGGCTTTCTGCTCAGTGGGGAGCCTGCTTCCTCCTCTCTCTCTCTCTCTCTGCCTGCCTCTCCGCCTTCTTGGGATCGCTCTCTCTGTCAAATAAATAAGTAAAATCTTAAAAAGAAATGTGTACTTTTCAGTCTACAAATTTACATTTACATGCATTGTAAACTGCACTGAACAATCTTACAATTTTTTCTTTCAATCATCAAAAATATTTTAAAGAACAATAAAGGTAGATACACTAGACAGAGATCACTAAGGAAATAGAAGATTTTAATAATGCTATAAACAAATTAGATCTAAAAGACATCTACAGAAAACTCCACCCCAAAACAGCAGATTGCATGTTACTCTTACGAGCACATGGAACATTCTCCAGTGTACACCATAGGCCAGGGCGTAAAACAAAACTCAATAAATTTAAAAGAATTGAAATAATAAAAAATATGTTTTTCCCACGACAATGGAATGAAGGCAGAAATCAATTACACAAAGAAATCTTAGAAACTCACAAAAATGTGCATATTAAACAACATACTTTTTTTTTTTTTTTTTGGTAGGCTTCATCCCCAGCATGGCAACACAGGGCTTGAACGCACCACCGTGAGATCACACCTGAGTTGAGATCAAGAGTCAGACGCTCGGGGCGCCTGGGTGGCTCAGTGGGTTAAAGCCTCTGCCTTCGGCTCAGGTCATGATCCCAGGGTCCTGGGATCGAGCCCCACATTGGGCTCTCGGCTCTGCAGAGAGCCTGCTTCCTCCTCTCTCTCCCTGCCTGCCTCTCTTGCCTACCTGTGATCTCTGTCTGTCAAATAAATAAATAAAATCTTTATTAAAAAAAAAAAAAGAGTCAGACGCTCATCCAACAGAGCCAACCAGGTGCCCTCAAAAAACATACTTCTAGGGGCGCCTGGGTGGCTCAGTGGGTTAAGCCGCTGCCTTCGGCTCGGGTCATGATCTCGGAGTCCTGGGATCGAGTCCCGCATCGGGCTCTCTGCTCAGCGGGGAGCCTGCTTCCCTCTCTCTCTCTCTGCCAGCCTCTCTACCTACCTGTGATCTCTCTCTGTCAAATAAAATAAAATAAAATAAATCTTTAAAAAAAAAAAAAAAAAGAAAAAGAAAAAAAACATACTTCTAAATAATCAGTGAGTCAAAAAAGAAATCACAAGGAAATTAGAAATATCTTGAAATGAATGAAAATAAATATACAATATACCAAAACTTATGGGATACAGTTAAAGTGGTACTTAGAGGGAAATTTATAGCTGAAAATTCCTATATTTAAAAAGAATGATCTCAGGGCACCTGGGTGGCTCAGTGGATTAAGCCGCTGCCTTCGGCTCGGGTCATGATCTCAGTGTCCTGGGATCCAGAAAAGATCCCAAATAGCCAAAGCAATCCTGAAAAAGAAAACGGAAGCTGGGGGCATCACAATTCAAGCTGTATTACAAAGCTGTAATCACCAAGACAATACAGTATGGGCACAAAAACAGAAACATTGATCAATGAAACAGAATAGAGAACCCAGAAATGGACCCTCACCTCTATGGTCAACTAATCTTCAACAAAGCGGGAAAGAATGTCCACTGGAAAAAAGACAACCTCTTCAACAAATGGTGTTGGGAAAATTGGACAGCCACATCCAGAAGAATGAAAGTGGACCATTTTCTTATACCATATACAAAAAGAGACTCCAAATGGATGGAAGACCTAAATGTGAGACAAGAATCCATCAAAATCCTAAAGAAGAACACAGGCAGCAACCTCTCTGACCTTGGCCACAGGAAATTCTTGCTAGACACATCTCCAAAGGCAAAGGAAACAAAGGCAAAAATGAACTCCTGGGATTTCATCAAGATAAAAATCTTGGGAGAAGATATCTGTAAATGTCTTATCAGATAAAGGGCTTCTATCCAAAATCTAGAAAGGACTTATCAAACTCAACACCCAGAAAACAAATAACCCAGCCAAGAAATGGGCAGAAGACATGAACAGACATTTCTCCAAAGAAGACATCCAAATGGCCAACAGACATGTGAAAAAGCCCTCAACATCACTTGACATCAGGGAAATACAAATCAAAACCACAATGAGATACCACCTCACACCAGTCAGAATGGCTAAAATTAACAAGTTAGGAAAAAACAGACATTGGTGAGGATGCAGGGAAAGGGGAACCCTCCGACACTGTTGGTGGGAATGCAAGCAGGTGCACCTGCTCCAGAAAGAAGTTCCTCAAGAAGTTAAAAGTAGAATTACCCTACAACCCAGGAATTGCACTACTAGGTATTTACCCCAAAGATACAAATGTAGCAGGCATGTGTAACTCAGTGTTCATAGCAGCAATGTCCACAATAGCCAGACTGTGGTAAAAGCCCAGATGTCCATCGATAGATGAATGAATAAAGAAGAATGAATGAATGAATGAAGAATATATATATATATATATATATATATATATATATATATATATAATGGAATATTACTCTTGCCATTTGCAACGATGTGGATGGAGCTAGAGGGTATTATGCTTAGCAAAATAAATCAGTCAGAGAAAGACAAATACCATGTGATTTCACTCATATGTGGAATATAAGAAACAAAACAGATAAACATAGGGGAAGGAAAGGAAAAATAAAATAAAATGAAAACAGACAGGAAAACAGAAAACAAAATGAAAACAAACCAAAAGAGACTTTTAACTCTAGGAAACAAACTGAGGGTTGCTGTGGGAAGGTGGGTGAGGGGATGGTTTAATTAGGTGACAGACATCAGGGAGGGCACGGGGTATTATATACAACTGATGAATCACTAAATTCTATGTCTAAAACTAATAATACAGTATATGTTAGTTAGATTAAATTTAAATTTAAAAAAATAATAAAAGGAAGTATGGATACCTCTCAACTTAGATGCAAAATCCTCAACAAAAATTGGCAAATAGAATCAAGTAGTATAGGGGCGCCTGGGTGGCTCAGTGGGTTAAGCCGCTGCCTTCAGCTCAGGTCATGATCTCAGGGTCCTGGGATCGAGTCCCGCATCGGGCTCTCTGCTCAGCAGGGAGCCTGCTTCCCTCTCTCTCTCTCTGCCTGCCTCTCCATCTACTTGTGATTTCTCTCTGTCAAATAAATAAATAAAATCTTTAAAAAAAAAACACAAAATATTGGTTGGAATTGTAGAAGAAATTCTGACAAAGAGTCATACTACTTGAGGAATTAATTATACTACTTGATTTTAAGACTTATATAGAGCTAGGCGTGCCTGGATGGCTCAGTTGGTTGAACAGTGGACTCAATTTTAGCTCAGGTCATGATCTCAGCGTCCTGGGATTGATCCCCATGCCAAGCTCCATGCTCTGCAGGGAGTGGGCTCAAGGTTTTTCTCTCCCCCTCTTCCTTTGCCTCCTGCCCTGCTCTCATGTGCACTCTCTCTCAAATAAATAAACAAAACTTAAAAATAATAGACATATATAGCTTGAGTAATCAAGACTGTGAAGTATGTGCAAAAAAGATACATAAATCAGGTGCACCTGGGTGGCTTAGTTGGTTAAAACACCAACTCTTGATTTTGATCTCAGGGTCATGTGTTTGAGCCCCTTGTGGAAGCTGCTTAAGATTCTCTCTCTTTCTACCCCTGCCAGCTCATGCCCTCTCTCTCACTCTCTCTCTAAAAGGAAAGAAGGGAGGAAGGAAGGAGAGGAGGGACGGAGGTAGAGAGGAAGGGAGGGAAGAAGAAAGGAAGATAAATCAGTGAAACAAAAGAGATACAGACTCAAGCTAATACAGTCATTTAATATCTACAAATGGGGCAGTAGTAAGTTAATGGAGGAAGGACAGTTCTGGAATAATTGTATATCCATATGCAACTCCTCTCCCCAAATTCTTGACAAAAATTAACTCAAAGTGAGTCATATATATCAATAAAAGTGTAAGATGTGTGGGGCGCCTGGGTGGCTCAGTGGGTTGAGCCGCTGCCTTCGGCTCAGGTCATGATCTCAGGGTCCTGGGATCGAGTCCCGCATCGGGCTCTCTGCTCAGCAGGGAGCCTGCTTCCCTCTCTCTCTCTCTGCCTGCTTCTCCATCTACTTGTGATTTCTCTCTGTCAAATAAATAAATAAAATAAAATCTTTAAAAAAAAAAGTGTAAGATGTGGAAGAACACCTTTGTGACGGGCGATTATGTTAAGAGTTCTTAGATATGACATCAAAACCATGATTCATGAAAGAAAAAAAATTGGAAGCTGAACTTTACCAAAATAAAAAATGTTTGCTTTGTGGAAGACACTGTTTAGAAAATGAAATAAACTATAGACCGAGAGAAAGATGTTCGCTCATCACATAGCTGATACAGAACTTGCAATCAGAATACAAAATCCTCTCGGGGCGCCTGGGTGGCTCAGTGGTTTGGGCTGCTGCCTTCGGCTCGGGTCATGATCTCAGGGTCCTGGGATCGAGCCCCGCATCGGGCTCTCTGCTCCGCGGGAAGCCTGCTTCGCTCGCTCTCTCTCTCTCTCTCTGCCTGCCTCTCTGCCTACTTGTGATCTCTGTCTGTCAAATAAATAAATTAAATCTTTAAAAAAAAAAGAATACAAAATCATCTCAAGCCTCAACACTAAGATAACTAATAAACTGATTCAACAACTAAAACACAGTTTACCAGACAAGATATATGGATGGTAAATACGTCTGTGAAACAAAGTCCCTATTAAGGGATAAAATAAAACCATGATGTGGATCTGCTACATACTTTCTAGAATGGCTTAAGCAAAAAAATACTGATGATATCAAGTGATGACAATGATGCAGAGCACCTAGCTCTCATATATTTCTAATGGGAAAGGAAAAATGATATAACTCTCTAGAAAACAGCTCAGCAGTTTTTTATGTTAAACCCTAACACCCACCGTAGCATCCACCAATCCCAATCCTGAGTCTTTATAACAGATATAAGTGAAGTTTTCCTTAAAGGGGGCGCCTGGGTGGCTCAGTGGGTTAAGCTGCTGCCTTCAGCTCAGGTCATGATCTCAGAGTCCTGGGATCTAGCCCCACATCAGGCTCTCTGCTCAGCAGGGAGCCTGCCTCCTCCTCTCTCTCTGCTGCCTCTCTGCCTGCTTCTGCTCGGGTCATGATTCCAGGGTCCTGGGATCGAGTTCTGCATCAAGACTTGCTCAGCGGGGAGCCTGCTTCTCCCTCTCCCTCTGCCACCCCCCTGCATGTGTGTGTGTGCTCTCTCTCTCTCTGATAACTAAATAACTAAATAAATCTTTTTAAAAAGGGGCTAGAGGGGAGCCTGGATGACTCAGTGGGTTAAACCCCTGCCTTCAGCTGAGGTCATGATCTCAGGGTCCTGCCCCGGGCTCTCTGCTCAGCAGGGAGCCTGCTTCCCCCCTCTCCCTGCCTCTCTGCCTACTTGTGATTTTTGTCAAATAAATAAATAAAATCTTTAAAAAAAAAACAAAATAAAATAAACAAAAGGGACACCTGAGTGGCTCGGTGAGTTAAGCCTATACCTTCGGTTCAGGTCATGATCTCAGGGACCTGGGATAGAGCCCTGCATTGCGCTCTCTGCTCAGCGGGGAGCCTGTTTCCCCCCTCTCCCTGCCTCTCTGCCTACTTGTGATTTCTGTCAAATAAATAAATAAAATCTTTAAAAAAAAACAAAATAAAATAAACAAAAGGGACACCTGAGTGGCTCGGTGAGTTAAGCCTATACCTTCGGTTCAGGTCATGATCTCAGGGACCTGGGATAGAGCCCTGCATTGGGCTCTCTGCTCAGCGGGGAGCCTGTTTCCCCCCCTTACTGCCTGCATCACTGCCTACTTGTGATCTCTCTCTCTGTTAAATAAAAAAAATTTTTTTTTGAGGAGCTAGAGAGTAAATATTTTAGGCTTAAAGACATAGGTCTCTGTCACAACTACTCTGCAATGTCACTGCAGTGCAAAAGCAGCTATAAGACAGGCATGTAAATGAAGGGGCAAAGCTGTGCTGCAAGGGGCGCCTGGGTGGCTCAGTGGGTTAAAGCCTCTGCCTTCGGCTCAGGTCATGATCCAAGGGTCCTGGGATGGAGCCCCGAATTGGGCTTTCTGCTCAGCAGGGAGTCTGCTTCCTCCTCTCTCTCTGCCTGCCTCTCTGCCTACTTGTGGTCTCTGTCTGTCAAATAAATAAATTCTTTAAAAAAAAAAAAGCTGTGCTGCAATAACATTTTATTTGCAGAAATAGGCAGCCAGTCCATAGGCCGTAGTTTGCCACCTCTTGCCCTAGAGAAATGAAAACTGTGTTCATTGAAAACATGTTTACAAATGTTTATAGCAACTCTATTCATAATTACCAGAAATTGGTAACAACCCAAATGTCCTACATATGGTAAATGGCTAAAACTGCGGTACATTTATACAGAACTATTACTCAGCAAAGATGGAGAATAACCTACATGCAAGGACTTGGATGAATTTCAAAAGCATTATCTAAGTGACATAAGCTAGTATCAAAAGGTTACATACTATATGATTTCATTCATATGATATTCTTAAAGTGACAAAACTAGAGTGTAAAGAAATAATCAATGATAAAGGTTGAATGTGGGGTGACTTGAAAGTAGTAATAGGAATGAATCTTGGAGGATGATGGAATGGTTCTGCATCCTGACTGTGGAAGTGATTCTATGAATCTATACATCTCAAAATTCATAAAGCTGTATACTCCCCAAAAGGACAGTTTTTTGAGATGAGTATTTACCATTAATACCAACATCAATTCTCCCTATTAAAAAGAGAGTAATCATCATTTTGTGCCTCTATTTCCTTATCACCTAATTCTTCCTTAGCCATTTGCATGCTGTTTTTTGTCTGTACCATTTCTTTCAAAAATCAACTTTAAGGAAGCAAGTTTAAAGAGTTTCTCATCATTCCTGTTTTTTTTTTTTCCTAAGATTCATTCACTTATTTTAGAAAGAGAACAAGAGTGTGAAAGCAGGAGCAGGAGGGGCAGAGGGAGAGGGAGAGAGAATCTCAAGCAGATTCTGCACTGAGCACAATGCCTAACATGGGGCTCAATCTCATGATCTAGAGATCATGACCTGAGCCAAAACCAAGAGTTAGATGCCTGACTGTGCCACCCAGGCACTGCGAGCTCTGTATTTTTAATAAGGTCCTCAGCCTGACATGGGGCTCAGCCTCACCACCTTGAGATCAGAACCTGAGCTGAACCAAGAATGTGATACTTAACCGACTGTGCCACTCAGGCTCCCCTGTTCCTGATCATTTGGTAGCATTTTATGCTGTGGATTATTCTCTCCTTAGAGCGCCACTTTTTAGCTTCTGGGATGTTGTACTTTTTGGATTTTCCTTCAGCCACACTGAGTGCTACAGTTACATAACCTGTTCCTTTTTATGTTTAATGTCTGAACAACAAGCGACAGAATATATAGAACTGTGCTGTCCAACACACTAGACACATATGGCACTTGAGCACTCGAAATGTAGCTACTGCTACTGAGCAATGAAGTTTTAAAGTTGATTTAATTTTAATTAATTTAAATTTAAAAACTTGATATCCGGTGCTCACTTCTGCAGCACATATGCTAAAATTGGAATGATACACAGAAGATCAGCATGGCTCCTGAGAGTGGATGACATGCAAATTTGTGAATCATTCCATATTTACAAATTAACAAAAAGATAAACAAACAAACAAACAAACTTGATATTCAGTTCAATTCCTGAATACTTCTAAGTATATCTGGAGCAACTTGGGTATATTAATCTATTTTTTTAACCCTAAATCTAATCTAAATCTAAATACAGATCAAGTACTTTTCATGAAACCTTGGCATCTGAATTAAGATGTAAATGTAAAATATACACCAAATTTTAAATGCTTAGTACAAAAGGTAATATAGCTTATTAACAAATTGTTTATATTAATTGCGTATTGAAATTGTAATATTTTAAGTATATTGGATTGAATAAAAGATTATTAAAATTGGTTTCTCCTGTTCCTTTTTACTTTTTAAAGTGTGGTTTCTAGAATATTTTAAGTTACATGTTGGGTCACATTAGATAGCACTGATTTGGGGGACTCAGTTCCATAGATACATACATATGTACATATATACACACATATACACATAAATGTATGTGCATACAAATACTTATACATACGTGTGTGTATATTCCTTAATTTATTATTTGTACAAGCTTTGTCTCACATAACTCCAGGCAGGGTTGTGCTGTCATGTGATAGCTCCAAACCCTCTGTCAGTTGTTGGGTAAAAGATCCATTTCTGCACATGAAAGACAGTTAAGGCTGTGTGGATGTCAAGAGCAGCAAGTGCAAGAGCCTCTATTTTCAGAGAGGCAAGCAAAGCAAAAGTTTTAAAATGAAAATAACTATATCCAAGAACCAAAAAATGGCAATGTGCGGTCACGTTGGTTCTTTTTGTTTCTGAGGTTCTTCATGAACATTTTAAATCTCATCGTGTCTATTGAGTTCACAGGCCATAAGATTTTTCAAAATGCTGTCTACAAAACAGTAGTTTAGGATTACTGTAGAATCATACAAATTGGAAAAACAGAAAATGATGGGATGAACTGACAGTATGAATGATTCTGAAGAAAAAAGGAATCATGTGATATATGAAAGATGTATCTGCAGTTGATGATAATTAGCAATAGAGGCTAGAGGTATTTGAAATGAGAGAAACTTGTTTGACCAGCATCAGTGTTAAATGCCTGTTAGTTCAATTAGTTCAGAAGTTAAGGACTCTGATTAATCAGGTAAAACTGCTGCTAATGAAAAATGTCATAAGCCAAATATTTCTATGGATTCAACTCTCACTTGAATTTGCAGTGCATCAACATGAGTAATCTAGCCATTAGAGTGGAATTCATCCCCCTGCTAAGGAGTTCCTTTGTAGAGAACATTATAGTTAGATGTATGATTTGGAGGATGGGTAATTACTTGTGAGAAATTTGGATGTAACTGGTTTGTGCTGGGAAAAGATGTGGACTAGAATGGACGTCATCATGGAGAATGTCTATTTGAAAGCACAGGTCAGACTCATATTTGGTGAAAATTGTTTGTTTTTAAAGATTTAATTAATTAGTTTTAGAGAAAGGGTGGAGAAGAGGGAGAGAAAATATCCAGCAGACTTCCTGCTGAGCCCAAAGTGGGGGCTCAGCCCCACAACTCAGAGATCACACCCTGAGCCAAAATCGAGAGTCAGAGGCTTAACATACTGAGCCACCCAGGTGTCCCCTGGGTGCTGTCTAATGTGACCCAACATGTCCCATTATGTTTTGAAGCATAATAAACATACTTAAGAAAAGTCATCTGAGTTCCTCAAGAAGATTCTCCTTTTGGCCCACTCCTTTTCTTTTTATGTGACTTAAAGAGATTAATGGTAGTGATTTTACTAGGTAAGTGTTCTTGGGAAAGTTGCTTGCTGTTCACTCCCTTGGTTACCTATCTGTAAAACCAAGGATGATAATATATAATAGTACCCTCCTAAAGCTGTTGAGAATTAAATGAGCTAAAACATGTCAAATGTTAAGAGAAGGACATGGAACAGATCAAGTGCTTATTTGTTAGCTATGGCTCTGTTAGTAATAACACATCCAAGGCAAACTCATGGTTTCAACTGTCACTAAGGTTTATGACTTCCAATCCATCACTGATCTTCATCCTACTATTCCATCTATATATTAGGTATCTCCTCTTGGATATATAAATGGCACCTAAAGGGAAAGAAATCAACTATCTGAAATAGGATCTTCTATCCCAAACCACATTCTCTTTGTTCTTTATTTTTTTTTTAAGCTTATCTATTTATTAGAGAGAAAGAGAGAGCGAGAGCGAGCACACAAGTAGGAAGAGCCCCAGGCAGAGGTAGGAGAAGCAGCGTCCCAGCTAAGCAGATAGCCCGATGTGGGACTTGATCCCAGGATCCTGGGATCATGACCTGAGCTGAAGACGGACGCCTAAGAAGGACTGAGCCATCCAGGCACCCTAAGTGTTATTTCTAATATATGTCATACTACTAATCTCAGAATAATTTGTTTTATTCACATCCAATATGACTGAGATAAAACAAAAGAGAACACTCTTTTTCTGCCCATTATAAAACAATACTTGCTGATTGTAAAAAATTGGGGAAGATATGGAAAAATCAAAAAGGAGAGACTGGGAAGATGGCCTGTAGAGACCAGGTTAATTCTAGGTGATTGGATACAGTTATATTTTGCCTACATAAAAAAAAAAAAAAGATAAAAGTAAGAGTAGTTTGTCCGGTTAAGCACCCAACTCTTGGTTTTGGTTGAGGTCATGATCTCCTGGTCCTGGGACTGGGCCCCACATGGGCCTCCACACTGGTTTTGGCGTCTGCTTACCATTCTCTTTCCCTCCCCCTCTGCACACTGCCTGCACCACTCGGCCTCGTGCACATGGATGCTCTCTAAATAAAATCTTTTAAAAAAGAGATAAAAATTATCCATAACCACAAATTATAAACTTCCAGCTAAAAAGAAAAATTTTTTTTAAAGATTTTATTTATTTGACAGAGAGAGAGAGAGAAATCACAAGTAGGCAGAGAGGCAGGCAGAAAGAGAGAGAGGAGGACGTAGGCTCCCCGTGGAGCAGAGAGCCCGACACGGGGCTCCATCCCAGGACCCCAGGATCATGACCCGAGCCGAAGGCAGAGGCGTCAACCCACTGGGCCACCCAGGCACCCCGAGCTAAAAATTTCACCATATTTCATTTATTTTCCCAGATAATTAAGACCCTATTGTATGTATACAGGGATATGATCTTTTTATACCTAATGTCTTCACCACTGAAAACATTTTATAAAACATTTTATTTTATTTATTTATTTATTATTTTTTAAAGATTTTATTTATTTATTTGACAGAGAGAAATCACAAGTAGATGGAGAGGCAGGCAGAGAGAGAGGGAAGCAGGCTCCCTGCTGAGCAGAGAGCCCGATATGGGACTCGATCCCAGGACCCTGAGATCATGACCTGAGCTGAAGGCAGCGGCTTAGCCCACTGAGCCACCCAGGCGCCCCTTATAAAACATTTTAAACTAAGATTTTAAAATTCAAATTTCCAAAGTAAACTTTTTTTAATGACTTGTTCTTGTTTTATGGCTACAATATATACTCAGATATTCCTGAAGATAATAATTTAATTCTTACAAGTTTTCTTCTGCTCTTTGTTTTGCTTCCACTGGTCCCTGTTCTAAGCTAATTATTACACTGGACATTCTAAAAAACCTGCTGGTACCTTGTTTTCTGTAGTGAAAACATGAATGAAGGGGCTGTGTAGGTGAATGTAGAGTTTTTTGCCTTCATCCATAGTAGAACAATTGAGGGAGGTCCACTTATGTGAACATAAATTGTTACTAAGTGTTATGGCTCACTTCATTTGTACTGCTTTGGGGGTCCTGGCCCAAAATGATTTTGTAGGAGGGAAAATCATTGTTGTACATTAATAGAATATTGTTCTTGTTTTAAATTGCTCTGAAGAACAGAATGACTATAAAACATTAGTGTTTTTCTTAAAAAAAGAGGTGTGGGAGATGTATCTTACCACCAAAATACAAAGAATTTTAAACCTCCTCTTCAAACTAAACTGTGTAATTTCATAAATCTAATAATTTAATCAAGACAAAATACTGTTTTAAAATGGTAAATGTATTCTTTATTGTTTAAATATAACTTGAATTCAAAAGAAATATTTTCCAGACCTGTATGTAAGTTTAGGAGCATCACCAATTTGACTTTGTTTTATTTATTTATTTATAAAGATTTTATTTATTTATTTGACAGAGAGAGATCACAAGTAGGCAGAGAGTCAGAAAGGGAGCAGGGAGCAGAGAGCCCAATGAGGGGCTTGATTTCAGGACCCCGGGATCATGACCTGAGCCGAAGGCAGAGGTTTAACCCACTGAGCCACCCGGGCGCCCCTTGACTTTGTTTTTAAGTCGTCAGAATATTTGACTTCTTTAATAAGTTGATTTATTCCTCTTCTGAGAAAGCCATTCAATAAGAAGCAGTCTCGGAGTGGGGATTGGGGGTAAATAAGTATTTTTGAAGATTTGGAAAATACAGATGACTCATGTTTAGATGATTACTATAAACATTTTGGTAATACCGTTCTGCTATTGAAATATATATTTGTGTGTGTATATATATATATATATATATATAAATGAGGGGCTCTTCAAATTATACAATTATAATCGTCCAAAACCAGGTATTTGTGGCCTTTTAATTACGGAATTTCAATTTTCTCATAGAACATGTTCTTTTAAAATACAGGAATTTTAACATGTATGCTTCTTAGTCACACGTGTCCGACATAATATATTTAACCAACAGCCTCCAGAAAGGTGTTTCCAATTTTCACGCTCACCAAAATGGCCTGAGAGTGCTTTTCTCTTCCACAGCATCACGTAATTAAAATAAGAAACGGCCGAAAGTTTTGAGAAGCCACGCAGTAAAACACTGTCCCGCTGATACAGTTACTACGCCCCTGGTCCTAGCGCGGTGTTGAACTTCTCCTTCCCGCGCCTCACAGCAGACGCTCCCACAGCGTAAATACCAACAACCCTCTACAGGACCAGGCGTAGCCAAGGGCCGGGCCGCCCAGAGGGCCGTGCGCGGAGGGAGGGACGCCAACGTCGGCGTGGCGCACAGTGCTGACGCAACACGCATGCGGGGAGGGCCGCTAGTCGGCCGGCGACGGCGCTGCGTCACGGGCTTTCAGGCGCTTCGCTCTTGGAGACGGCGACGGCTGTGGGCCTCGGCTCTGGCCTCCCGCGCCCTGGGAGTCAGGTCGGTGGCGCGATGAGGCGCAGCAAGGCCGACGTGGAGCGGTACATCGCCTCGGTGCAGGGTTCCGTCCCATCGCCTCGAGAGGTGAGTGGGTCCTGAAGAGCCGGGTGGTCTCCGCCCTGGCCCTGCCGCGGCCCCGCGCGGCGCCGGCGTCATGGCTCCCGGCGACCGCCGCTCCCTGGCGCGTTGAAGCGCCGGCTGGCTCCCGCGGTCCGGTGGGCGGCGTGGCGCTCGTGAGCTTGAGGTGGAGGGTGGGGGTGGGAAGGCGCGGCGGGTGCCGTTGGCGCCAGCTCTTCCTCTTCCTCCTGGCCTGCTCCTGACGGTCCTTATTGGCGGGCCCATCGCGTCCCGGGGTTCTCGGCTGCGTCCCCGCGGCCTCGTCACCGGGCCTCCAGGAGCCTGCCATTTGCGGCGGATTTCTTCTTTCCCGGAAAGTTACCGCTGTGGCGGAAGCGTGCCGCTTTAGAGGTCCAGGCTTTTGATGTTGGTGGAACCCAGCGCGGGGGCACTGACGCTCCTTCGGGGGCGCTTTTACTGCGGTGACGGGCAACCATCGTAGGCATCCAGCGGACTGGTGCAGGGGTGGTCACACTTGCAACTCCCTGACCGCGCAAATGACACTGGGGGTTTCCTCTATTTTGAAGCATCTGTCGTTGTGCGTTTATAAGGATTCTGTCCCTACTCTTCACACTCCACTCTCCCATTGCCTGTACTCTTTAAGAGGCTTCTTTCATCTGCTTTATTTTTTAAAACGCAGTCTTGGGTATTCTGAATTTCTTACAGGCGCTTGTTTCTATGGCTTACAATTTTTAGGCTTTTTGACAACATGCTCAGCGTATTTTTTCTCTTTTAAGATACTTTGTGCCAGATATTTTGGGTTCATCAGAATCTTAGTGATTGGATGTGGAGGGTGAGGAAAAAGGCTAAGTGTAGGTGGTGCGCACAGTATCTGAGTCAGTTTTCTTGGGAGTTGAATCACAGTACTGTCATTTGTAAGCTTTGTGATTTGAGACAAGTTAAAAACTTCAGTAAGTTGGAGTAATGATATTGATAGGAGTATATAGGATGACTCACGGTAAACATTTAGGGCAATGCCTGGCATATAATGAGTACTAAACGTTGATGTTAAAGGGACAGTCATTCAAGCTCTCTTACTAGGTAAGGGCCTATGAGAATAAAGATGTGTGAGGAAATTAAAAGAAACCAGGGATGAACATGATAATAATAGCTGCATAACTGTATCTTTAATCATATACTAGGCATTTGTCTTTGTAGGATTTTGGTGATGGGTCTGGTTTTAGTTTGTTTTAGGAATAAGGGAGTAGGTTACAGCTTGTTCCACCAGAAGAGAGGAATAGGTACCTACATACAGATTGTAATTTTAACTGCTGGCATAGTCATAAACAACAAATGTGGTGCTGTAGTCTAAAACAGAACTAAAGGTTTCTGTACTGCTGATTGACATACTTTTTAACAAGCCAAGTTTAGAGCTTTCATGAGATTTTTAGTGGGGACCCTGGCTCCTAAAAGATGAAGATCTTAATTCTGTAGACAGAATTTAGAATGTTCTTTGAACTACCTAACTTTTCCATCAAATAAAGGGGGATGGAGTCAGAATTTTAAAGACTGATTTTTATGGCCACCTCTGTTTTACATTTAGAGTATTTTTTTTTTTTTTCATAATTTAAGATTTTATTTATTTATTTGACAGAGAGATCACAAGCAGGCAGAGAGGCAGGCAGAGAGAGAGAGAGAGAGAAGGAAGCAGGCTCCCCACCGAACAGAGAGCCCGACGCGGGGCTCGATCCCAGGACCCTGGGACCATGACCTGAGCCGAAAGCAGAGGCCTCAACCCACTGAGCCACCCAGGTGCCCCTACAGTATTATTTTAATCAGATGTTTTTCTTCAAACAGGAAAAATCATTTACTTTAGAACTTGGGGATTTCAGTGGGATTTTTATTAGCAAATGAGTAACTTTGTAACAGGTGGTGGTATTCTATAAACTTAGGTCTAAGTGAAAGGACAGGAGAGGGTGCTTTGGATAGTTTCAAAGGGAGAGGGTGGTGGTGGGGGCAGAGATGTGGCTTTGAAGAGTAGAAAGATTAGTATTTACTTGGCTTCCGGTTTGGTAGAGATTGGCCTTGTGTGAACTGGTGATGCTTTCTGGGATGTCCTAAGTTCTGGAATGCAGTGATGGGTACATTGTCTTCCTTTCCAGGCTTCTTCTTCTTTTTTTTTTTTTTTTAAGATTTTATTTATTTATTTGAGATAGAGACAGTGAGAGAGAACATGAGAGGGGAGAAGGTCAGAGGGAGAAGCAGACTCCCCATGGAGCTGGGAGCCCGATGCGGGACTCAATCCCGGGACTCCAGGACCATGACCTGAGCCGAAGGCAGTTGCTCAACCAACTGAGCCACCCAGGCGCCCCCTTTCCATGCTTCTGTTATGCTTTCATTTGTTTGTCTTTTTTGTTTTGTCATTTTCTGTTCCTTCATGTCTGCTTTTGTCCTTGTTGAAAGTATCACTTGTGTTTCTTTTCTTTCTCCAGTTAGATTCTATTAGTTTTCCTAGATTTCTGTTGAGTTGGCCTCCCAATCCACACCCCTAATTCCTACTGCTCAGATGCACTCTTGACAGCTCCTAGTTGTTTGTTTACTGTATACGGTAGACTTCTGAATAACATAATACATACTTTTATTGCTCTGTCTCCTTTTCCACATTTTAGATATTTTTGCCTGTGTCCTGCAGATTTCTGTCCACAGATTTTTCTCCCCCTCATCTTCCAGTTTTATTGTTGTAATTTTTGGCTAGATGTATAGTTTTTGTTTATGTAATTATGATAAAGTACCTATTTTGCATTTGAGCCACCTTTATTGTGTAGTTTATTTTTCCTGGAGCTAATAATTGCTTTATTTTTTTGGTTTGTTATCTAGGAAGTATTACTAATTCTTTACCCAAACTCAGTTTAGCTCTCAAGTGTGATTAAAGAGGTCACATAATCCATTGATTTAAGCCTGAAAATATTTTTAAGAGTCTTTCTTGTGGAGCACTCTTGTCTTACTGCTGCAGTCTGGATTGGCTTCTTCTCTTGGCTACACATTTCTACCTCTGGGGCTTGGCTTTATCATCATCTTGAGAATAACCTTCAGGTTTTTTTTTCTTTTTTAGACCCTTGGTTTTTTGTAATTCATGTCCTTTTGACTTTCTCTGTTTCGGTGTAGCTGAGTCTCTGGTTTACTTTGAGAAGGGCTAGATGGGATTTTTTTTTTTTTTTTTAACATGATATGCCTGAAAACGTCTTAACCTAATTTATAGTTTGGTTATCAGATTCTAGGTTTGAAATAATTTTTTTCTCCAATTCTGAAAGTTTTTTTTTTTTTTTTTAAAGATTTCTATTCATTTATTTGACAGAGTGAGAGAGGGAATACAAACAGGGGAGTGGGAGAGGAAGAAGCAGACTTCGTGCTGAGCAGGGAGCCTGATGTGAGGCTCAATTCTAGGGCCTTGGGATCATGACTTGAGCCAAAGGCAGATGTTTAATGACTGAGCCTCCCTGGTGCCCCCAATTTTGAAAATATTGTTTTATTTTTCTGGTCATTTGTATTGTTAGAAATCTGATGTGGTTCTTGTTATTTATTGATAGCTTTATAGGTTTTCTGGACATTTCTTTTAAGTTGGAAAACTCATTTCCTTCAGTTCTGGAACATTGTTTTATTTCTTTCAGCATCTCTACACCCCCCAGCCCCCTATCCCAAGCTCCCTCCTCCCCTTCCCCCAATCTTAAACGTTTTTGTTAACTGAACGTTGGGTCTGGTTTGCTCTCGGTATCTTTCTTACTTGTGTCTTTGTTCTATTTTTAATCATCTCTTCCAAGGGAAGGAGATTGGGGAACTCGTCATTCAGTATCTAGACTTTGCTTATCTGCCTCTATAACTCCTGCCCTTACCCTTGTTAGGACTCCTCAAGTTTGGAGCCTGTTGATTTATACTGAGAAAAAATCTATTTGCTTAAGCTTTTTGCAGTGTGTGTTGGGGACCTGCTGTAATGGTGGAGAGTGATTTGGCTGTGCAAGAGCTGGTTTAATGTGTCGTCCCTCCAGGTCTCAATGTTCCTCTTTTCAGCCCCACATCAGTTTTGAGAGTTAAAAGTGAAAATGAATTTAAATATTACAGTAGCATAAAGTGTCATGGAAAGAAGCAGTGACTGAGTCATGGATATCCTGAATCATGGACTGACTGAATTATGGATAACATTGGCTCTTTTTCTTTCTACCTATGTATCCTTAAACAAGGCACTTAATTAGGCTTCAGTTCTTTTATAAAATGAACAAAATAGAGACAGAAGAATATCAAACTTCCCCACAATTTTATGGTTCTGTATATAATTATTTAATAATTGCTGTTCATTTTATCCCAAGATAGATTTCAGTGGGATATTTTGAAGCAAAATAGACAATGGAGTTTGTTTTTCTATTATGTGCTGATATTGTAACTAGTGGGAATCTATTCATTTTTTAAAAGGGGGAATAAAGCTCTGTTCATTATAATGCCATCTTGATTATTGCATATTGTCATAAACTGCTTCATATGTCTTAAATTTATGGATTTGGGGAGGGGAAGGGAGGCTCTTATGATTGCACTTCTAGCCTCCTTGGTTTCCTCAGATGTTTATTAATACTAAAGTTTAAGATTGCTTATAGTTCTTTTATATTTATTTTAAAAATTTATTCATTTATTTAGAGAGACTCTGAAGCAGACACCATACTGAGTGCAGACCCCAGGGTGGGGCTCAGTCCCATGACTGCAAGATCATCACCTGAGCTGAAATCAAGAGTCAGATGCTTAACCAGCTGAGCCACCCAGACGCCCCTATAGTTCTTTACTTTTAAAATACATCTGTTAAGGATGTATACTCAATACTGTTCTACTGCGGTCTCTTGGAATAGTTTTCTGAGAATACGTCATTATTTGGACATAAGATGAGAGGATATTTTATATAGCTCTATTGAGATACAGTTTACCATTTAAAATGTACAGTGTGATGAGTTTGGTATGTTATGTTATTGATGTTTTAAGTTGTAAAATATATGTAGTAAATTTGCCATTTTAATGCCTTTTAAAAAGTTTTTTTATTTTAATTCCATTGTTAACGCTGTTCTATTAGTTGCAGATACACAATATAGTGATTGTATTGTAGTGATTATACAGTGGTCATCATAAGTGTATATCTTTAATCCCTATCACCTATTTCACCCATCCCCTTTCCCATTTCCCCTCTGGTAACCATCAGTTTGTTCTCCGTAGTTAAGAGTCTGTTTTGTGGTTTCTCTCTCTCTTTTTTCCTTTGCTTATTTTGTTTCTTAAACTCCACATGAGTGAAATCATACGGTATATTTGTCTCTCTCACTTACTTCCCTTTGCGTTATACTCTCTAGCTCCGTCCATGTTGTTGCAAATGGTAAGATTTTGTTCTTTTTTATGGCTGAGTAATACTCCATTTTGTATATATCTGCCACATCTTTATCCATTTAACTCTTGATAGACACTTGGGCTGCTTCCTATCATAATTTACCTTTTGTAAATAATACAGCAATAAATTTGTGTGTGTATATATTCTCTTGAATTAGTGGTTTTTTTAAAACTTTTTAAAAAAACGGTTTTATATTTTCATTTGAGAGAGCGAGCTTGTGCACACAAGTGAGTGGGAGGAGCAGAGAGAGAGGGAGAAGCAGACTCCCTGCTGAGCAGGGAGCCCAACAGTTCCAAGTGGCACTTGATCCCAGGACCCTGAGATTACAACCTGAGCTGAAGGTAGACACTTAACTGACTGAGCCACCCAGGTGCCTCTGAATTAGTGTTTTTGTATTTTTTGAGTAAAAAACCAGTAGTTAATGATTCCTGGATCATATGGTAGCTCTCTTTTAACTTTTTGAGGAACCTCCATGCTGTTTACCATAACAGGTTCATCACTTTGCATTCCCACCAACAGTGCAAGAGGTTTCCTTTTTCTGCACATCCTTGCCAACAAGGATGGAAATTTTAGCCATTCTAATAGGTGTGAGATGATCTGTCATTCTAGTTTTGAATTGCATTTCCCTGATAATGAGTGATAATGAACATCTTTTTATGTGTCTGTTGGCCATCTGTATGTCATCTTTGGAGAAATGTCTGTATATGTCTTCTGTTCTTTTAAAAATTGTATTATTATTTTTTGGGTGTTGTATAAAATCTTCAAGTATTTTGGTTTTGTTGTTTTGTTTTAAAGATTTTATTCATTTCACAAAGAGAGATCCAGCGAGAGAGGGAACACAAGTAGGGGGAGTGAGAGAGGGAGAAGCAGGCTTCCCGCCAGGCAGGGAGCCAGATGCCCAACTCAGTCCCAGGACCCTGGGATCATGACCTGAGCTGAAGGCAGATGCTTAACTGCTGAGCCACCAAGGCGTCCCATCTTCATGTATTTTGGATAAGTCATTTGCAAATACCTTCTATTCGGTAGGTTGCCTTTTAGTTTTTTGATTGTTTCCTTCAGTGCAGAAGCTTTTTATTTTCATGTAGTACCAATAGTTTATTTTTGCTTTTATTTCCCTAGTTTCAGGAGACCTGTCTAGGAAAAGGTTGCTGTGGCTGATGTCAGAGAAATTACTTTTCGAGCTCTCTTCTACAGGTTTTATGGTTTCAGGTTTCACATTTAGATCCTTAATCCATTTTGAATTTATGTTTATGTATGGTGTGAGAAAGTGGTCCAGTTTTCTCCTTTTGCATGTAGCTGTTCAGTTTTCCCAACACCATTTGTTGAAGAGACCGTCTTACTGCATGTTGTTTCCTCCTTTGTTGGAGAGTAACCATATAATTGTGTGTTTATTTTTGGGCTTTCTGTTCTGTTCTATTGATCTGTGTGTTTTTATGCCAGTACTAAATTGTTTTGATTTTTTGTTTACAGCTTTGTAATATAACTTGAAGTCCAGAATTTTGTGGTACCTCCAGGTTTTTTTGTTTGTTTGTTTGTTTTTTCCTTTTCCAATCTTGGCTATTCAGGGTCTTCCATAGTTGCATACAAATTTTAGGATTGTTTGTTCTAGCTTTGTAAAAGATGCTGTAGGTATTTTGATTACATTAAATGTGTAGATGGCTTTTGGTGGTGTCAACCTCTTAACAGTATTTGTTCTTCCAATTCATGAGCATGGAATAGCTTTTCATTTTTTCTGTCGTTTGCAGTTTCATCATTATTTTATAGTTTACATCTCTTGTGAAGTTTGTTCTTAGATATTGTATTATTTTTGGTGGAATTGTAAATGGGATTGTTAATTTCTCTTTGTGCTGCTTCATACATAATGATTTATAGAAATGCAATAGATTTCTGCACATTGATTTTGTATTCTTGACTTTACTGAATTGATTTATCATTTCTAGTAGTTTTTTGGTAGAGTCTATGTATAGTATCATATCATCTGCAAATGGTGAAAGTTTTACTTCTTCCTTACCCATTTGGGTGCTTTTCATTTCTTTTTGTTGGATTTCCGTGACTAGGACTTCTAGTACTGTGTTGAATAACAACAGTAGTTAGAATGGACATCCTTGTCTTGTTCCTGACCTTAGCCGTTGGGAAGCTCTTAATTTTCCCCATTGAGTATGATGTTCACTGTGGGTTTTTTATGCAAGGCTTTTATTATTTTGGGGTATGTTCCCTCTAAACTTACTTTGTTGAAGATTTATATCATGATTGGATGTTGTACTTTGTCATATGCTTCTTTTGCAGCTTTTGAAATGAGCATATGGTTTTTATCCTTTCTCATTGATGTGCTGTTCCACGTTGATTGATTTGCAAATGTTGAACTACACTTGCATTCTGGGAATAAATCCCACTTGGTTGTGGTGAATGATTTTTTTAATGTGTTGTTGGATTCAGTTTGCTAGTATTTTGTTGAAAATTTTTGCAAAGGTGTTTGTTAGATCTATAGTTCTCTTTTTCAGTTGTGTCTTTATCTGGTTTTACTATCAGGGTAATGCTGGCCTTGTGGAATGAATTTGAATTTGGAACTTTTTCTTCCTTTTCTGCTTTTTGGAATAATATGAGAAGAATAGGTATTAATTTTTCTTTAAATGTTTGGTAGACTTTTACTTCAAAGCTATCTGGTCATGGACTTTTGTTGGGAGTTTTTTGATTACTGATTCAGTTTTATTGCTGGTAATCAGTCTGTTCATATTTTCTATTCTTGCTTCAATTTTGGCATGTTATTGTTTCTAGGAATTTATCCGTTTCTTCTAGATTGTCTATTTTGTTGGCATGCAATTTTTCTTTTCTTTTTTCTTAAAGATTTAAATTTATTTGACAGACAGAGATCACAAGTAGGCAGAGAGGCAGGCGCGGGGGGGGGGTGGTGGGGGTGGGGTAGGGTGGGGAAGCAGGCTCCCTGCTGAGCAGAGAGCCCCTTGCAGGACTCGATCCCAGGACCCTTAGACCATGACCCTAGCCGAAGCAGAGGCTTTAACCCACTGAGCCACCCAGGCACAATGGCATGCAATTTTTCACAGTATTCTGTTATAGTTGTATTTCTGTGGTGGTGATGGTTGTTTCCCTTTCATTTGTGATTTTGTTTGAACCCCCTCTCCCCTCAGTATTTGTTTGTTTGATGAGTTTGGCTAGAGGTTTATCAGTTTTGTTGATCATTTCAAAGAATCAACTCCTGGTTTCATTGATTTGTTTTTTTAATTTCTATAACATTTATTTTTGCTCTAATCTATATTATATTCTTTTGCTAGTCTTGGGTTTTGTTTATTCTTTTTCTAGGTCTTTTAGTTACATTGTTTGGGGTTTTTCTTCTTTCTTCAGATGCACCTGTATTGCTATGAACTTTTTTTTTTTTAAGTTTCCATTTATTTATTGGAGAGAGAGCTAGCAAGAGAGAGCATGAGCAGGGACAAGAGGGAGAATTAGGTTCCCCAGTGAGCAGAGAGGCCCACACAGGTCTCAATCCCATGACCTTAGAATCATGACCTGAGTTGAAGGCAGATGCCCAACTGACTGAGCCACCCAGGCACCCCTGAACTAACCTGTTAGAACCTCTTTTGTTATATCCCAAAGATTTTTGGTCTCTTGTGTTTGTTTCTATGTACTTTTTGATTTCTTTTTTGATTCCTTGGCCCATTCATTGTTTAGTAGTACGTTATTAAACTATATGTATTTGTGGTCTTTTCAGATTTTTTCTTGGGGTTGATGGCTTGTTTAATCATGTTGTCAGAAAAGATGCATGGTATAACTTTGATTTTTTTTTTTAATTTGATGTGATTTGTGGCTTAATTTTTTATTTGTTCTGGCCAGTGTTCCATGTGCACTTGTAAAGAATGTGTATTCTGCTGTTCTAGGATGGAACATTCTGAATGTATCTGTTGAATCCATGTGTTCCACTTTGTCATTGAAAGCAACTGTTGCCTTGTTGATTTTTTGTTTGGATGATCTGTCCATTGATAAAAGTGAAGTGTTGAAGTACCTACTATTATTTTATTACTGTTGATTAGTTCCTTTATGTTATTAACTGTTTTGTGAATTTGCTCCTATGTTGAATGCATAAATATTTATAATTGTTATGTCTTGTGGTTGGATTTTCCCCTTTACAGTGATATAATGTCCTTTATTATCTCTTGTTACAGCCTTTGCTTTCAAGTCTCTCTTGTCTGTTACAACTATTGCTACTCCAGCTTTCTTTTGACAGCCATTTGAATGATAAATATTTCTTTCCTCTTACTTTGAATTTGCAGTATCTTTAGATCTGAAATGAGTCTCTTGTAGGCAGTATATAGAAGGGTCTTGGTTTTTGTTTTTTTGTTTTTCTTAAATCCAGTCTGTCACCCTATGTCTTTTGGTTGGAGCATTTAGACTTAGTCCATTTACATTCAAAGTAATTATTGATAGATATACATTGCTATTTTATTACTTGTTTTGTGTAGTTTTGCTCTGATCCTTGCTCTTTTTAATGATTTGCTGGGTTTAGTGATATACTTGGGGTTCTTTTTATTTTTTGCATATTTACTACCAGCTTTTGATTTGTGGTTACTATTAGGTTTGTTATGTAACATCTTCTGCATTTAGCATTTTGTATGAGTTAATGTTTGTTTATGTTTGAACCCATTCTTCTCCAATTTTTAGGTATATAGTGTCACTCATTAACATCCTTTTATTTTGTGAGTCCGTTGACTAATTTTGACATAAAATTATTTTTATCTGTCTTTTCATACTTAACAGTCTTTCCTTTCCACTCAGAGTCCCCTTTAATTAACTTCTTGTAGGGCTGGTTTACTGGTCATGAACTCCCTTAGTTTCTCTTTGTCTGAAAAACTCCTTATCTCTTCTCTGAATGATAGCCTTGGTGGATAAAGTATTCTTCGCTGCAGATTTTTCCCTTTCAGCCTTTTGAATCTCACATCCCACTCTCTTCTGACCTGCAAAGTCCTGAAAAAAATCCACTGATCTCTTCATGGAGTTTCCCTTCTATGTAACTCTTTTCTTTTCTCTTGCTGCTTTAAATTTTTTTTTCTTTATTAGTATGTTTTGCCATTTTAATTACTATGTGTGTTGGTGTAGATAATCTTTGGTTGATTTTTTTTTTTGGTGGGGGGAAATCCCTGTGCCTCCTGGATTTGGATTTCTGTTTTCTTCCCCAGATAGGGAAGTTTTTAGCTTATTATTTCTTTAAACACATTTTCAGCCGCCTTTTCTCTCTCCTTTTCTTCTGGGATCCCTATAATGTGGATATTATTACATTTGGTGGAGTAACTGAGTTTCCTGAGTTTATTCTCAATTTGCATAATTTTTTCTTTTTTACTTGCTCGGCATCATTGCTTCTTCTAGCCTGCTATTTATTTCATCAAGTGTATTTTAAATTTCATTTATTATATTCTTTACCTCTGGATTTTTTTTAAAAATTATTATTATTATTATTATTATTTTTGTTTTCTCTTTGTTAAGGGTCTCACTGATGTCTTCCACTCTTTTCTCAAGTCCAGGGAGTATCTATATGAATATTACTTTAAATTCTTTATCATGTATATTATTTATATCTGTTTTGCTATGTTTATTGTCCTATTCTTTCATTTGAATCATATTCTTCTGTCTCCTTATTTTGCCCTACTTTCTGTTTCTTTGTGTTAGGAAAGTCAGCTGTGTCTCCCACTCTTGAAGGTAATGCCTTAGGAAAAGGAGATGTAATGCCTTTGTAGTACAGTGTCCCCTGTTTCCCAGGACCTGGTGCTTCAGGGAGTGTCTCCTCTGCATGTTGGATGTGCTCTGCTATTCTGTTCTGGCCAATTTTTTCTTTAGTCCAGTCATCTTTAGAGGTTCTTTTTGCCTGTTGTGGGAGTGTTTGTTCCCTGCTGGGGTGGCCATGTTTTAGCTAGGTACATGCTGGGCTCTTTGTGAAATGAGATCTGCTGCCACTGCTGCTGAACTGATAAAAATGCATGGGTCAGAGGTGTGGTGTGGGCAGGATTTGCACTGATCTTCTGGGGCAGGTACCCACAGACAGGGCTGAGACTGACGGAAGTGTGACTGGGAAGGATAGGTCCACAGAAGCGTGGGGTGGCATGGGGAAGGAACGTTGGTTGGTATAAGCAAGTTATGTAGCGAATGTAATAGCACTGTGTTTTCCAGTGGTGGTCATGTGTTTATGCTGGGGTCTTTGGAGGGAAATGGCCCCTCTTAGCTCCTTTGTTCCTGGAGGGGACTCCCTGTTATCCTTGCCTCTTTGTGACACACTCTGAGATGAGTAAATAACTCTTCCTCGCTGTATACTGCAGATATTTTTCAAGTTGCTGCTTCTGTGCTGTATCTCTGTAGGCTGTTGTGCTTTATGTATGCCTTTTGGGCTCTCAGCGCCAGATCTCTCTGATTTTTAAATTCCTTGGCCTCTTTTGCTTTCAAAGCCAAGTATTATGGGACTTAATACTATGACTTAATATTATGGGTCTTACCCCAGTGGACTCCTTGGTGTGGTGATCGGTTTCTTGCCCTCTACTGTGCTATCTCCCTCCTAACCTTGGATGGCCACAGTCTGTTTTGCTCCCAGACCATTCCTGCCTTCTTTCCTGTGGCCTCTTCTCACCTTAAGGTTCACAGCAATATTGTAGAGAAGGTACAGATACTCCCCACATAACTCCCTGCCTGCACACAATGCTTGGCCTCACCCATTATCAGTGTTCCCCACAGAGTGGTATACTTGTTACAGTTGAACGTATTTTGGTATATCATTGGCACCCAAAGTCCGTAGTTTACCTTAGGGTTTATTTATGGTGTTGTATAATCTATGGGTTTTGACAAATACATAATGATGTATATCTACCATTATTGTGTCACACAGAGTAGTTTTACTGTACTAAAAATCCTCTGTGCTCAGCCTATTCATCCTTACTCCTAGTCCCTGGCAACCACTAATCTTTTTTATTTTTTATTATTTTTTAAGGATTTTATTTATTTATTTATTTGATGGAGAGAGAGAGATGACAACTCGGCAGAGAGGCAGGCAGAGAGAAAGGGGGAAGCAGGCTCCCCACTGAGCAGAGAGCCCATTGTGGGACTCAGTCCCAGGATGCCGAGATCATGGCCTGAGCTGAAGGCAGAGGCATAACCCACTGAGTCACCCAGGCACCCCAACCACTAATCTTTTGTGTCCTCATAGTTTTGCGTTTTTCAATATATCTTATAGTTGGAATCGTACAGTATGTAACATTTTCAGATTGGCTTTTTCCATTCAGTAATGTGTACATAAGTCTTCTCTATGTCTCTTCATGGCTTGATAGTTCGTTTTAAAGTGCTGAATAATATCTTATTAACGGCATGTACTACAGTTTATTCATTCCCCTACTGAAGAACATTTTGGTTGCTTCAAAGATTTGACTATAAAACTTTTGTATGCGGGAATTTGGGTGACTTAAGTTCTCAGTTCTTATAAGTAAATACCAAGGAACACTATTGCTAGATCATTTAAGTGTATGTTTAGGTTTTCAGATTTTGGGTGTGTGTGTGTACAAGTGCATGTCTATGTTTAGTTTTGTAAGAAACTGCAAAACTGTCTTCCACAGTGTATCTACCATTCTGCATTTCTACCAGCAATGAATGAGAGTTCCTGTAACACCACAGCCTTGCTTGGTGTTGTAAGTGTTCTAGACATTGGCTATTCTGATACATATGTAATGGTATCTTGTTTTAATTTGCAGGTAAATCAATGTAGATTTTTTTATATACTTATTTTCTGTCTGTATTATTATTACTTTTTTTTTTTTTTTTTGGTGATGTGCTCAGATCATTGATTCTTTTTTTTTCCCCGCAAAGATTTTATTTATTTATTTGACAGACAGAGATCACAAGTAGGCAGAGGCAGGCAAAGAGGGGGAAGCAGGCTCCCAAGCTGAAGGCAGAGGCTTTAATCCACTGAGCCACCCAGGCACCCCCATTGATTCATTTTAAAATTTTGTTTTCTTCTTATTATAATTCATGTATTTTGGGTAATAGTTCTTTCTCAAATGTTTCTCTTGCAAATATTTTTTCCATTCTGTGGTTTATCTTCATTCTTTTGACAGCGTCTTTTGCAGAACAGAAGTTTTTTTTTTTTTTTTTTTTTTTTTTTTTTAAATTTGACAGAGACACAGTGGAGAGAGGAAACACAAGCAGGGAGAGAGGGAGAAATAGGCTTCCTGCTGAGCAGGGAGCTTGCTGCAGGGCTCCATCCCAGGACCCTGGGATCATGACCTGAGCCGAACGCAGATGGTTAACGAGTAAGCTACCTGGGTACCCCCAGAACAGAAATTCTTAATTTTAATGAAATATAGCATATCAGTTCTTTCATGGGTTGTCCCGTTGGTGTTGTATATTAAAAAGTATCACCAAACCTGAGGTCATTTAGGTTTTCTCCCATTATCTCCTAGAAATTTTATAGTTTTATGTTTCCATTTAGGTTTGTGATCCATTTTGCATTAAATTTTGCAAGGGTATGAGGTCTGTGTTGTTGTTATTATTTTTATTATGGTTTTGTGTGTGGATGTCAGTAATTCCAATACTCTTTGTTGAAAGATTATTTTGCCTCCACTATATTGCCCTTGCTCTTTTGTCAGAAATCAGTTAACTGTATGCGTCCATTTTGTTTATATTTTTGCTAATATACTTTTGTTATTGTTTTTTATTTTGCTGATATACTTTGTTTTTGTTTTGTTTTGGTTTTTTGAGACGTCTGTTCCTTTATTGACTGAACAGGCTGCTTACCAGGGATGAAGTAGAGGAGTGGGTGGTCTCAGTACCAGGCCTGTGCTTCATAGCCTTGAAGGTAATAGAGAACTCACCCAGAT
This sequence comes from Mustela lutreola, assembly GCF_030435805.1. Lineage (NCBI taxonomy): Eukaryota > Metazoa > Chordata > Mammalia > Carnivora > Mustelidae > Mustela > Mustela lutreola. The sequence continues at coordinate 57,066,014 of NC_081298.1, read as the reverse complement.
AGTGGCCAGTCATCTTGGGCTTGGTTTCCTCCTATTTGAAGGTCTTGCCATTGTAGACACCCACCATGTTGCCCACCACCCTTAGTCAGGATGATCGTGTCCCACAGGTTCATCTTAACCACCTTTTCCATCTGGGGAGCCTCTTTGGCCTTGCACACATGCTTCAACACTGAGTGTTGTTTCCTCCACAAACCCCAGGTGAGCCCCTACTGCTGCCAGGCACTGTAGAGCTGCACTAATGACTTTTAGGACACATCCAGCAGCTGGTTGAAGTCCATGCCAGGATAGGTGAACTTGTGGAAGGTGCGCTTTTTTTGCTCCACTTATGCTACATTATCAGCTCTTTGGAAGGGACCACCTAACACCACATTGTCTTGATTAGTCTAGGTTTATAATAAGTATTGAAGTGAGGAAGTGTCAGTTCTAATTTTTTTCTTCAATATTTTGCAACTCTGGGATTTTTGCCTCTATAATAAACTTTAGAATCACTTTATTGATATCCACAAAATAAGTTCTTGGGATTTTGATTGGGATTGCACCAAATCTGTAGGTGAAGTTGGGAAAAACTGACATCTTGTTAAGATCAGATCTTTTGTCCATGAACATGGAATGTTTTCAGTTATTTAGTTCTTTGATAGCAGACTCCCTGCTGAGCAGGGAGCCTGATGGGGGACTCTATCCTGGGACTGCAGGATCATGACCTGAGCTGAAGGCAGTCAGTTAACCAACTGAGCCACCCAGGTGCCCCTAGTTCTTTGATTTCATTCATCAGAGTTTTGTAGTTACTCTCTTACAGATCTTATATATATATTTTTTTTCTTACACATATCTTGTTAGGTTTATAACTATACTTGACGTGTGAAAACGGGGTTTAAACAGCATGTGTCTGCTTCTGTGCCATTTTTAAAAAATAAATACAGTAGGGTATTAATGTATTTCCGTCTTCCTTATGACATTTTCCCTTATGATTTAATTTTTTTCTCTAGTTTTATTGTAAGAATGCAGCATATAGTATCATGTACAGACTGTGTGTTAATTGTCTTCTTAAGTTATTAGTAAGGCTTTTAATTAATAGCGGGCTTTTAGTAGTTAGGTTTTTGGGGGAGTCAAAAATTATATATGGATTTTCAACTGTGCAGAAGGATGGCACCCCCACCTCCCACAATGTTCCGGGATCACCGTCATTTCCTTTTTGGGGGTGCTAATATGAGTGCTACTGTGTTTCATATTTCAAATTCATCTTGTTCATTGCTGGTATATAGGAAAGTGATTGACTTTTTTGTATTACCCTATTATTCTTCAAACTTGCTTATTATTTCCAGGATTATTTCATCAGTTGTTTTGGATTTCTATGTGGACAGTCATGTCGTCTGTAAATGTAGTTTTATTTTTTCCTTTCCAACCTGTGTTTCGTTTCTCTTTTCTTTTTTTTTTTTTTTCTTCTGTTACTGTATTAGCTAGGATTTTCACTATGATGGTGATGTAAAGGGACATCCTTGATGATAGGGGACATCCTTGCCTTGTTCCTGATCTCAGTGAGAAAACTTTTGAGTTCCTTACCATTAAGTATGATGTTTGCTTTTGTACATATTTTTTATTAAGTTGAGGAATTTGCTTCTATTCCTGGTTTCCGGAGCATTGTTTTTGTTGCTTGTTTGTTTCATTGTGAATGGGTGTGGAGTTCTTGTCAAATGTTTTTCTACATGTATTAATGTGATCATGAATTTTTTGTTTTTTTGTTTTGTTTTGTTTTTGTTTTTTAGCTTGTTGATGTGATGGATTATATTAATTCATTTTTAAAAGTTGAACCAGCCTTGCATACTTGGGATAAATCCCCACTTGGTTTTGACGTATAATTCTTTTTTAATACATTGTTGGATTTGGTTTACTAATACTCTGTTGAGGACCTTTTGTAGCTGTGTTTGTGAGTGATGCTTGTCTGTAATTTCCTTGTAATGTTTCTGTCTGGTTTTGGTATTAAGGTAATGCTGGTCTTATAGGAGGAATTAAGAGTTATTTTATTTGCTTATATCTTCTGGAAGGGTGTAGAGAATTGGTATAATTTCTTTTTCATTAAGTTTGATAGGCTTCACCAGTGGAACCTGGTGCTTTTTAGTGTTGGAAGATTATTATTTATTCAATTTCTTTAATAGATATAGTCCTGTTTAGGTAATCTATTTCTTGTCTGCATTTTTTTTTTTTCTTTTTAAAGATTTAATTTATTTATTTGGCAGAGAAAGAGTGTGTACTAGAGAGCACAAGCAAGGGACATGCAGGCAGAGGGAGAAGCAGGATCCCTACTCAGCAAGGAGCCCCATGCCTGGCTCAATCCCATTTTTGCCCACCCTCCCAACTCTGGCAACCACCAGTCTTTTTTCTATCTGTGATCTTGAGTCTTTGTTTTGTTTTTGTTTTTTGAAATTCCACACATATAAGGGAAATCATGCTGTATTTGTCATTCTCTGACATTTCATTTAATGCCCTTGAAATCAACTCATGTTATTGCGAATGGCAGGATTTCATATTTTTACGGTTAGAATATATTCTGTTGTATATGTGTGCCACATTTTCTTTATTCATCTGTTAGTGGACATGTTGGCAGTTGTAAGTAATGCTGCAGTGAACTTGGGGATGCATATATCTTTTTGAGTTAGTGATTTCTTTTTTTCAGCCATTTACCTTTAATCTGTTTTCATATTTAATTGGGGTTTCCTGTAGACAACATATAGTTAATGTTAGATATTGTCATTGTGGATTAAAATTATCTACTGGTAGACATCTACTATTGATGTTCTAGTTAATATTGATATGGTTGTGTTAAGAGCTATCATATTTATTGCTATTTTCTGTTGTCCTAGTTCTTCCTATATTTTTGTCTTCTTTTTCTGCCTTCCCTGTTTTTATTTTTTTTTTAAAGATTTTATTTATTTATTTGACAGGCAGAGATTACAAGTAGGCAGAGAGGCAGGCAGAGAGAGAGAGGAGGAAGCAGGCTCCCCGCTGAGCAGAGAGCCCGATGCGGGGCTCGGTCCCAGGACTCTGGGACCATGACCCGAGCTGAAGGCAGAGGCTTTAACCCACTGAGCCACCCAGGCGCCCCAACCTTCCCTGGTTTTCACTTAGAATTTTTTGTGACTCAAGTTTTGCTCCTTTTTTAGCACGTTACGCTTTTTTTTTTTTTTTTTTTTTTTTTACTTGTTTAGTGGTTGCCTTAGAGTTTACAGTATACATTTACAACTAATCCAGGTCTACTTTCAAATAATACTATAGTACTTCATGGGTAATGTGAGCACCTCATAATAAAGTAATCTTAAATTTTCCTTTTCTTTGTGTCATTGCCATCACATATTTTATTTTTATATAAAATACATGAGCATGTATGTAAACTTGGGAATTTTGTATACATTTCTCATACATAATAGAAATACGTGTTGGTATTGTTTTGAGAAACTGGTATATGTTAGATCAGTTAAGAGAAAGAAAAATAGTTGTTTTTATTTTACCTTCATGTATATATATATTTTACATAGATGTGAATTTCTCATCTGTATCATTTTTTTTTTTTTCTCTAATTTATCAACATCTTTGTAAGGCTGATGTACTGGTAACAAATTCCTTCAATTTTGTGTGAGAAAATATTTCTCCCATTTCTTGTGGAGTATTGAATTCTTTTTTTCTTTCAACTTTAAATATTTCACTCCACTCTTTTGCTTGCATGGTTTTTGAGAAGTCAAATGTGATTTTTTTACTTTTGCTCCTGTCATAGGAGAGGTTTTTTTTTTTTTCCTCCAGGTTCTATGTCATTTGTCTTTTATTTTCAGTAGTTTGAATAGGATATGTGTAAGTATATTAATATTATTATTATTGTCATTTATTCTGCTCGATGCTCTCTGAGCATGCTAGATCTGAGCTTTCTGGATTTGTGGGTTTTTGTGTAACATTAAGTTGGGGGAATTTCATAGTAATTATTGTTTCAGATATTTCTCCTGTTCCTTCATCTTTTCTCTTTCTTTTTTGTCTTATTTCATGGATGTTATTCCTTTTGTAGTTATTCCACAGTTCTTGGATATTTTGTTTGTCTTTATTTTTTTTTCTCTTTGCTTTTCAGTTTTGTAGATTTTTTTGAGATAGCCTTAAGTTTGGAGATTCTTACCTAAGCCATCTTCAGGTTATTAGTAAGCCCATCAAAGGCTTTCTTCATTTCTATGATAATGTTTTTGGTCTCCAGCATTTCTTTTTGTGCTTACAATTTTTATCTTTCTGTTTACATTCATTTGTTCATTTTTTGGTTATATACCCAGAAGTTTGATTGCTGGATTATATGGTAGTTTAAATTGTACTTTTGTGAGGAACTACCATATTGTTTCCATAATGGTTGCACCATTTTACATTTTTTTTTTTTAAAGATTTTATTTATCAGAGAGAGAGCGAGCCTAGGCAGACAGAATGGCAGGCAGAGGCAGAGGGAGAAGCAGGCTCCACGCCAAGCAAGGAGCCCGATGTGGGACTTGATCCCAGGACGCTGGGATCATGACCTGAGGCGAAGGCAGCTGCTCAACCAACTGAGCCTCCCAGGTGTCCCACCATTTTACATTTCTACTAACAATACACAAGGGTTCCAACTTTTCCATACCACTACCAACACTTGTTATTTTCATTTTTTTTTTCCCTTTTTGCATAGTAGCCATTCTAGAGAATATAAAGTGGTATCCCATGGTGATTTTTTTTTTTAAAGATTTTATTTATTTATTTGACAGGCAGAGAGAGAGAGATCACAAGTAGGCAGAAAGTCAGGCAAAGAGAGAGAGGGGGAGGCAGGCTCCCCACTGAGCAGAGAGCCCAATGCGGGGCTCCGTCCCAGGATCCTGAGATCACGACCTGAGCCCAAGGCAGAGGCTTAACCCACTGAGCCACCCAGGCGCCCTTTTGATTTCCATTTCCTTGATTGGTGATGTTCAGCAGCTCTTTATATGCTTTTAGGAATTCATATATCATTTTTGGAATAATGTCTATTATAAAGTCTTTTGCCTGTTTTCTAGTTGGGTTATTTGATTTTTTTATTATTGAATTGTAGGAGTGTGTGTTTTTTTTTTTTTTAATATATCCTAGATATTAATCTTTTATCAGCTGTATGGTTTGCACATATTACTCCCATTCTATAGGTTGACTTTTTTACTCTATTGATTGTGTCCTTTGATATACAAAAGATTTTAAGTTTGATTTATTTCTTTTTGTCTATTTTTACTTTGGTTTCCCATGTGTTTGGTGTCAATCCCAAGAAATACATTGCTTAATCAAATGTCATATAGTTATTCCCCTATGTTTTTTTCTAGGAGTTTTATAGTTTTGGATCTTAGTTTTAGGTGTTTAATTCGTTTGGAGTTCATTTTTGCAGATGGTGTAAAGTAAGAGTTTGGCTTTATTCTTTTGCGTATGATTATCCATTTTTCCCAGCACCATTTGTTGAAAACAGTCTTTTCTCCATTGAGTGTTGTTAGCATCCTTGTTGGAGATTATGTGACCGTATAGGTGAGCATTTATTTTTGGGCCTTGCACCTGTCCTTGATCACTTACTCTTTTCAGTCTCTGTTTTAGAATTTCACTGGGCACCTCAAATTCTTCACATGTTTACTCAACAAACTACCTTACTTCATCATTGGTAAACTGAGAGTGTTGGCAGTGAACCACCAGGCCCTATTCATTCTTCTGTCAACTGTAAATTTCCTTTTCAAGGTACTTCCCCTTGAAGTTAGCCCTTTTCTTGTTACCCCTTTCAGTTTCCTAAGCCCTTATTGCCCCCTTTTCATTAAAACTGGCTGTTTTCTGAAGCAACTGGCTGTTTTTCTTAGCCTGAAAACACATTCATGCTCGTTTGCCCTAAATAACTGTCCACATCTGTGTCCCATTATTGCCCTGTCTCCCCTCACTTTGTCAGTCAGAGCTTGTGAAAATTATTTAGCAGTATTGGTAAAAAGAGAGCAGTATTGGTAAAAAGAGAGAAAGTAGTGTAAGATACAAACAAAAGATTTTTTTTGTGTTTGTGTGTATGTCTTGTCACCTTTATACTTTTCTGTAATTTAAAATTTTTTTAATCTTCATGTATGCTTTTATGACTTAAAACATATCTGCTTTTTTTTTTTTTAAGATTTTGTTTGTTTATTTGACAGAGAGATCACAAGTAGGCAGAGAGGCAGGTAGAGAGAGAAAGAGGAGGAAGCAGGCTCCCTGCTAAGCAGAGAGCCCGATGGTGGGACTCGATCCCAGAACTCGGGGATCATGACCTGAGCCAAAGGCAGAGGCCTTAACCCACTGAGCCACCCAGGCGCCCCACATATCTGCTTATTTAACACCTTCTTTGATGAGAACTAAGAAGTATAGTAGGAGAAAGGGGTTTTAAGTTAAGATGCCATAACATAGATTTATGTGACATTGCAAAGTGACATTCCAAAACAATGGAGAAAATATGGATTATACAATAGATGTTGCTTGAACAATTGACATTTTGTTTAATGATTTTTTGGGTTTAATCATTTATTTATTTATTTATTTATTTTTTTAAAAAGATTTTATTTATTTATTTGACAGACAGAGATCACAAGTAGGCAGAGAGGCAGACAGAGAGAGAGAGAGGAGGAAGCAGGTTCCCTGCAGAGCAGAGAGCCCGATGCGGGGCTCGATCCCAGGACCCTGGGATCATGACCTGAGCGGAAAGCGGAGGCTTTAACCCACTGAGCCACCCAGGCGCCCCTTAATCATTTATTTTTAAAAAATAGTGCTCTTGCCTTCATTATTTACCAAAACAAGTTTGACTTAAAAGTAATTTTAGAGAAACTGAAAGAAAACACAGATGAGTTTTCAACTCAAATGAGAAAGACCTTTTTTACCATATAATCTGAAAAAGAATAAAAAAAGAAGAACCAGTAAAGATAGTTTTTACTGCATAAAAATTGAAGCTTTATTTCACAAACACATAAACACAGATAAATGACAATTTGGGAAAGCTGCAGAAAGCTCTGAGGGGCTTCTGGGTGGTGCACTTGGTTGGACCCTTGACTCTTGGCTTCAAAAAACAACAACCAAAAAACCCTCAGATGTCTGTATGGTTAAGAACCCTTAAAAATTAGCAAGAGAATCTTTTCTTTGCTCTTTGAAATTTGGGAATGGCCATAGTATATTAGTAGAGAATTTATACTCTAAATATTTCAGTGTGAATATTAAAAATTGGTCTTAGCAATCAGAGAAATGCTAGGTTGACTTAGTGGTACCTCTTCTGCTTACCAAGTTGGCAGTGATTGAAGAAATGGGAAAAATTAATTAATTTTTTTTTTTTTTTTAAGATTTTATTTATTTATTTGACAGAGATCACAAGTAGGCATAGAGGCAGGCAGAGAGAGAGATAGGAGGAAGCAGGTTCCCTGCTGAGCAGAGCACCCGATGCGGGACTCGATCCCAGGACCCTGAGATCATGACCTGAGCCGAAGGCAGTGGCTTAACCCACTGAGCCACCCAGGCACCCGGGAAAAATTAATTAATTTTGAGGAGTATGTACTCTGGGGCATTCAAATACTGAGTGGAGAAGTAGATTGTTATAAACTGTATGGCTATAAACCATATTGGCATATAAACTATAAACTATGCTATAAACTCTACTGGCAATATAGTAAATGGTTCAGATATTTATATTCTTTGAACTAGTTATATTCTTTGAACTAGTTATTCAGTTTTTAGGAATTTATTAAGAAATAATGGTACACAAATTTATGTGTATTTCAATAAATAGTGAATATGTAACATCTGCCAGTTAATGTTCCTGGTTGCATGGTGGTGGGCAAACCACAGGGTCTTACTTCAGTGGAGCCTTACAGTTTTTTTTTTTTTTCAAAGAATTTTATTTATTTATTAATTTATTTGACGGACGGAGATCACAAGCAGGCAGAGAGGCAGACACGGAGAAGAGGGGAAGCAGGCTCTCTACTCAGCAGGGAGCCCGATGTGGGGCTCGATCCCAGAACCCTGGGATCATGACCCGAGACGAAGGCAGAGGCTTTAACCCACTGAGTCACCCAGGCACCTTGAGCCTTACAGTTTTGAGGGAGAGATAGCTATAAAAACAAAAATACTTATGAACTGTATAAATTCAGTGAAGGAAATTAACAGGATTTTGTGAGAAATAATGAAGCAGGCATACTTTAGTATGATAGTAGGAGAATGCTATTCAGAACTATCTGAAATACCACTTTCCTTCTGCATTGTCCTGCCTTGATGTTAGCTTTGAGTTAATTGTTCATCACACAAACTCATGCAGGCAGTCAGTGTTTGAACTGTGGTTTCTCTTGTACTGAGCAGGATTATTATGGAGACAATCCATTATCAGAGTAAAACCGGCTAGTCTCATGAAGGTCTAAACCCAGCTCATGTGGGGTGAAGATCTAAGTTAAGTAAACCTAGCCATTCGTGAGTGAACAAATCCAGTGATAGGTGAATTCTGCTTCACAAAGATAGGATGAAGTGACATCAAGGACCGAAAAGTGAGGTTTCTGAGGATTTGAGTGCCCAAAGTCAGTATGGTACCTTTTCTGACATCTGCTCAAAATTTAAAATCAGAAGGATTGGGAGACCCCACTTTTCTGGGTCTGTATTCCTACTGAAAATGTAGATTTTTTTTTTCCCCCTTTGCTTCCCTGGAATTTTTCTCTACTCACTTGACTTAGAATACCCGTGTTACGTTTTTAACAGATATGCTGGACCCAACCCTGCCTCCCCAAGATGTAAGGGGAGGTGAGAGGCAGGTGTGGGGGATGGAGAGCCTTCTATTTAATTGATACTTAACTGTTTCACTGTGCCAGACTAGAGTCTTGCTTAGTAGGGATTTCTGTTTTGTTTTGGTCAGGTGATTCTCAAGCTCATTTCCCCTTAGTTGTGGTTTCACTAGGATAGTGAGAATCTTATTCGTTCATTCACATGTGTCTCTAGATGATGAGGCGTTTTGTTTAAGGGAACCATAGTTTCTCTTTCATTTATGTACATTCATTGAATTTCTCACTCTGATATTGAAAGTGATGGATAGAAGTCATATCATATCGGGGCGCCTGGGTGGCTCAGTGTGTTAAGCCGCTGCTTTCGGCTCAGGTCATGATCTCAGGGTCCTTCCTGCTCAGCAGGAAGTGTGCTTCCCTCTCTCTCTCTCTCTCTGCCTGCCTCTCTGTCTACTTGTAATCTCTCTCTGTCAAATAAATAAATAAAATCTTAAAAAAAAAAAAAAAGAAATCCTATCATATCAATACCGGCTGTTGGCCTGTTTAAAACAGATTCCCCAGGGCTGCCCCAATTGTAGAGATGCATTCTGGTTTTAGTCACTGGCTAACCTATAGTATGCAAGGACTAGGTGAAGTAAAGTTCATGTCATGCTAGCCTTTGGTGAGAAATTTGGGTATTTTCAAAGCATAATGGAAGCCATAGAAGGATTTTAAATTTTAAGCAAAAGCGTAACATGGTTTGTCTTATGTTTGAAATGATACCCCTTTGGTGAATGAATTGGATGGGAGGAAAAATACATAGAGGGAAACAGGAAGGAATTAGCCTTTTCAGAAGTCCTAGAGGGAAATCATAGCAGACTTGAACTTTGGTAATAGCAACAGAGATGTAAAAAAATGGGTGGATTGAGGTAATGTAGAAGGTAGAACTGACAGATTTTGGTGATATTTTGCACATAAGTTTAGAGCTTAGGAAAAGTGAGAACCAAAGATACATATTTGAGAGTCAATATACTACCAGTAGTCATAGGTGAGATTCAGTATTTGACACAGAAGAGATCTGAAAGAGAAGAGGTTTTAGGACTGCTTTGTGGGGAAGTCAGTGTGAGGAAGAGCGTGAGAAGGAATGGCCACTAAGGTGGAAGTTAAACTAGAGAGCATGGTGTCTTTGAAGTCATTGAGAAGAATATTTTAAGAAGATGAGTGTGATTAAGAATGTTTTCTGTAGGTTTGATTAAAAAGGAAAAATTGAAACATAGTTAACAGTGGGCAAACAGTCCATCTGCTGTCTAGTCTACCCTAGATAACCACTTCTTCACCTTATTAGGTATCTGATCAAAATCCCCTTAGTAAGGACGTTTCCCGACGACTCTTATTTTATAGAACATTTGATGTTCTATATGATGCCATTGTGTCCCACCAACATTACCAGCTAAGAAAGAAGAAACACTGCCAACTGAACAGGCAGCAGTGTTAGGATTCCTGTGATTTGTGAGATATATAGTGATTCTAGCTTTGTCGAAATATGGTGTACTGGAAATAATTGATGAAATACTATAAAATAGCACTCTTCTCTGCTCCTATATTATAGGTAATTTTAATGGTTTGCTTGTCATCTCTCCTAAAATGCAGGCCTCTTGAAGACAGAGATTTTTTTGTGTGTCCTACTGGTGCCCCAGTACCTGGTGAATGATAGCAGGCACAACAAACAAATCTTAAATCTGCATTTTTAAAGAAATCAAATGAATAAATGAAAACATACTGCTTTGTAGACTTCTTTTTTCAATTAATATATTGCTTTTTTCCGGTGTCCTTGTATAATTTTCAGAAATTATGTTTTTGGCTGTGTACCCTTATCATGTGTGTATGATAGAATCTGGTGTGTCCCAGGATCTTAAACTTCGAACTTTTGGAAATAAAAGAGCCAGGGTGTGGACTTGGTTTATTACTGGAAGTATTCAACTTTTATTTCTACCTTTTTAATTCCTTGAGTGTAAAACACTGATCTGTAGAGAGAACAACAAACAGTACCTGGACTGGGGAGTCCTCCATGCCGTAATGGGTTAGAAGTACTTCCTTATTTTTCCCCATAAAGACATGAATATGGCAAGAGAAGATTTTAGTATACCTTGCCTTCCCTAAGAAAGCAGGTTTCTGTCTGTTTAGTTATCTGTAAAGTGAGAGAGTGGCACCACATCTTTTTTCAGCTTTCTTGCTGTTATAAATTCTTAATTTCTTTATTTTTAAAATTTTTAAATAATAATATATACTTAAATAATTTAATTAAATAAATAAATTAAATAAATTTAATTTATTTAAATAATAAATAAATAAACATATATTTCTATCCCCAGGGGTACAGGTTTGTGAATCGCCAGGTTTACACACTTCATAGCACTCACACATACCCTCCCCAATGTCCATAACCCCACTCCCTTCTGCCAACCCCCCTCCCCCTAGCAACCCTCAGTTTGTTTTGTGAGATTAAGGGTCACTTATGGTTTGTTTCCCTCCCACTCCCATCTTGTTTCATTTATTCTTTTCCAACCCTCCAGCCCCCCATGTTGCATCTCCACTTCCTCATATTAGGAAGATCATATGATAGTTGTCTTTCTTTGATTGACTTATTTCGCTAAGCATGATACCCTCTAGTTCCATCCACGTTGTCACAAATGGCAAGATTTCATTTCTTTTGATGGTTGCATAGTATTCCATTGTGTATATATACCACATCTTCTTTATCCATTCATCTGTTCATGGACATCTAGGTTCTTTCCATAGTTTGGCTATTGTAGACATTGCTGCTATAAACATTTGGGTGCATGTGCCCCTTTGGATCACTACATTTGTATCTTTAGGGTAAATACCCAGTAGTGCAATTGCTGGGTCATAGGGTAGTTCTATTTTCAACATTTTGAGGAACCTCCATGTTGTTTTCCAGAATGGTTGCACCAGCTTGCATTCCCACCAACAGTGTAGGAGGGTTCCCCTCTCTCCGCATCCTTGCCATCATCTGTCATTTTCTGACTTGTTAATTTTAGCCATTCTGACTGGTGTGAGGTGATATCTCATTGTGGTTTTGAGTTGTATTTCCCTGATGCCGAGTGATATGGAGCACTTTTTCATGTGTCTGTTGGCCATCTGGATGTCTTCTTTGCAGAAATGTCTGTTCATGTCTTCTGCCCACTTCTTGATTGGATTATTTGTTCTTTGGGTGTTGAGTTTGCTAAGTTCTTTATAGATTTTGGACACTAGCCCTTTATCTGATATGTCGTTTGCAAATGTCTTCTCCCATTCTGTCAGTTGTCTTTTGGTTTGTTAACTGTTTCCATTGCTGTGCAAAAGCTTTTGACCTTGATAAAATCCCAATAATTCATTTTTGCCCTTGCTTCCCTTGCCTTTGGCGATGTTCCTAGGAAGATGTTACTGCGGCTGAGGTCAAAGAGGTTGCTCCCTGTGTTCTCTTCAAGGATTTTGATGGATTCCTTTCTCACATTGAGGTCCTTCATCCATTTGAATCTATTTTCGTGTGTGGTGTAAGGAAATGGTCCAATTTCATTTTTCTGCATGTGGCTGTCCAATTTTCCCAGCACCATTTATTGAAGAGGCTGTCTTTTTTCCATTGGCTATCCTTTCCTGCTTTGTCAAAGATTAGTTGACCATAGAATTGAGGGTCTATTTCTGCCAGTACCATGCTGTCTTGATGATGACAGCTTTGTAATAGAGCTTGAAGTCCGAATTGTGATGCCACCAACTTTCTTTTTAAATATCCCTTTGGCTATTCGAGGTCTTTTCTGGTTCCATATAAATTTTAGGATTATTTGTTCCATTTCTTTGAAAAAAGTGGATGGTATTTTGATAGGAATTGCGTTAAATGTGTAGATTGCTTTAGGTAGCATAGACATTTTCACAATATTTATTCTTCCAATCCATGAGCATGCAACATTTTTCCATTTCTTTGTGTCTTCCTCAATTTCTTTCATCAGTACCTTATAGTTTTCTGAGTATAGATTCTTAGCCTCATTGGTTAGATTTATTCCTAGGTATCTTATAGTTTTGGTGCAATTGTAAATGGGATTGACTGCTTAATTTCTCTTTCTTCTGTCTTGTTTTTGGTGTAGAGAAATGCAACTGATTTCTTTGCATTTCATTTTATATCCTGACACTTCACTGAATTCCTGTATAAGTTCTAGCAGTTTTGGAGTGGAGTCTTTGGGTTTTCCTCATATAGTATCATATCATCTGCGAAGAGTGATGGTTTGACTTCTTCTTTGCCGATTTGGATGCCTTTAATTTCCTTTTGCAGCCTTGCAGCCCTGGAGTAAATCCCACTTGGTCGTGGTGAATAGTCCTTTTAATGTACTGTTGAATCCTATTGGTGAGTATTTTGGTGAGAATTTTCGCATCTGTGTTCATCAAGGATATTGGTCTGTAGTTCTCTTTTTTGATGGGATCCTTGTCTAGTTTGGGGATCAAGGTGATGCTGGCCTCATAAAAAGAGTTTGGAAGTTTTCCTTCCATTTCTAATTTTTGGAATAGTTTCAGGAGAATAGGACTTAGTTCTTTAAATGTTGGTAGAATTCCCTTGGGAAGCCGTCTGGCCCTGGGCTTTTGTTTGTGGATTTTTGATGACTGTTTGAATCTCCTACTGGTTATGGGTCTGTTCAGGTTTTCTGTTTCTCCCTGGTTCAGTTGTGGTAGTTTATATGTCTCTAGGAATGCATCCATTTCTTCCAGATTGTCAAATTTGTTGGTGTAGAGTTGCTCATAGTATGTTCTTATAATTGTCTGTATTTCTTTGGTGTTAGTTGTGATCTCTCTTCTTTCATTCATGATTTTATTTATTTGGGTCCTTTCTCTTTTCTTGTTGATAAGTCTGGCCAGGAGTTTATCAATCTTACTAATTCTTTCAAAGAACCAGCTCCTAGTTTCGTTGATTTGTTCTCTTGTTCTTTTTGGTTTCTATTTCGTTGATTTCTGCTCTGATCTCTATGATTTCTCTTCTCCTGGTGGGTTTAGGCTTTCTTTGTCATTCTCTAGCTCCTTTAGGTGTAGGGTTAGGTTGTGTACTTGAGACCTTTCTTGTTTCTTGAGAAAGGCTTGTACTGCTATATATTTTTCTCTCAGGACTGCCTTTGCTGTGTCCCACAGATTTTGAACCGTTGTGTTTTCATTACCATTTGTTTCCATGCATTTTTTCAGTTCTTCTTTAATATACTGGTTGACCTATTCATTCTTTAGAAGGATGCTGTTTAGTCTCCATGTGTTTGGGTTCCTTCCAAATTTTCTCTTGTGATTGAGTTCTAGCTTTAGAGCATTTTGGTCTGAAAATATGCAGAGAATGATCCCAATCTTTTGATACCGGTTGAGACCTGATTTAGGACCGAGGATGTGATCTATTCTGGGAATGTTCTATGTGCACTAGAGAAGAATGAGTATTCTGTTGCTTTGGGATGGAATGTTCTGAAGATATCTGTGATGCCCATCTGGTCCAGTGTGTCCTTTAAGGCCTTTATTTCCTTGTTGATCTTTTGCTTGGATGATCTGTCCATTTCAGTGAGGGGAGTGTTAAAGTCCCCTACTATTATTGCATTATTTTTGATGTGTTTCTTTGATTTTGTTATTAATTTGTTTATATAGTTGGCTACTCCCACCTTAGGGCCATAGATATTTAAAATTGTTGCGTCTTGTTGGACAGACCCTTTGAGTATGATAAAGTGTCCTTCCTGATCTCTTATTATAGTCTTTGGCTGTAAATCTAATTGATATGATATAAGGATTGCCACCTCTGCTTTCTTCTGATGTCCATTAGCATGGTAAATTGTTTTCAACCCCCTCACTTTAAATCTGGAGGTGTCTTCAGGTCTAAAATGAGTTTCTTGTAGGCAACATATAGATGCGTTTTGTTCTTTTATCCATTCTGATACCTTGTGTCTTTTGATTGGGGCATTTAGCCCATTAACATTCAGGGTAACTATTGAGAGATATGAATTTAGTGCCATTGTATTGCCATGTAAGGTGACTGTTACTGTATATTGTCTCTGTTCCTTTCTGATCTACTACTTTTAGGCTCTCTCTTAGAGGACCCCTTTCAATATTTCCTGTAGAGCTGGTTTGGTGTTTGCAAATTCTTTCAGTTTTTGTTTTGTCCTGGAAGCTTTTAATCTCTCCTTCTATTTTCAATGATAGCCTAGCTGGGTATAGTATTCTTGGCTGTGTGTTTTTCTCGTTTAGTGCTCTGAATATATCATGCCAGCTCTTTCTGGCCTGCCTTTTCTCTGTGGAGAAGTCTGCTGCCAATCTAATATTTTTACCATTGTATGTTACAGACTTCTTTTCCTGGGCTGCTTTCAGGATTTTCTCTTTGTCACTAAGACTTGTAAATTTTACTATTAGGTGACGGGGTGTGCACCTATTCTTGTTGAATTTGAGGGAGGTTCTCTGCACCTCCTGGATTTTGATGCTTGTTCCCTTTGCCATATTAGGGAATTTCTCTATAATAATTCTCTCCAATATACCTTCTGCTCCCCTCTCTCTTTCTTCTTCTTCTGAATTCCCATTTATTCTAATGTTGTTTCGTTTATGGTGTCACTTATCTCTCGAATTCTTCCCTCGTGGTCCAGTAGCTGTTTGTCCCTCTTTTGCACAGCTTCTTTATTCTCTGTTCTTTGGTCTTCTATGTCACTAAATCTTTCTTCTGCCTTATTTATCCGAGCAGTGAGAGCTTCCATTTTTAATTGCACCTCATTAATAGCTTTTTTGATTTCAACTTGGTTAGATTTCAGTTCCTTTATTTCTCCAGAAAGGGCTTTTATATCTCCCGAGAGGGTTTCTCTAATATCTTCCATGCTTTTTTTGAGCCTGGCTAGAACCTTGAGAGTCATCATTCTGAACTCTAGATCTAATATATTACCAATGTCTATATTGATTAGGTCCCCAGCCTTCAGTACTGCCTCTTGTTCTTTTTTTGTGGTGAATTTTTCCGCCTTGTCATTTTGTCCAGATAAGAGTATATGAGGGGGCAAGTAAAATACTAAAAGGGTGGCAAAGACCCCAGGGAAATACCCTTTAACCAAATCAGAAAAGATCTCGAATCATGGAGGGAGAAAGGGGATAAAAAGAGGTTCAGGAAAAAAAAAAAGAAACAATTAAAAAAAGAAAACAAATAAATAAAAAATATAAAAAAGAAAAAAAATATATATATTAGATAAAATTTCAGAAAGTGTTTCATTTTCTGTTTCTAGAATTGCTGTTCTTCTTCTTTTTGATCTCCCGTTGGATTTGTAGGTGTTAGCAGTCTTTAGATAAGCTATCTAGCTGATCTCCTGCTACCCGAAGTAGTCTCAGCCTGCTACTTCTTCGCCATCTTTACTCCTCCCTCATAAATTTTTAATTTCTTATGTTATCTTTTCCTGCTGTTCTTAAATTTATTTTTTGTTTAATGATGGGCATTCTAAAACATGGAATCATGATTTTTATGATACATGTGCATTTTTTTAAAAGATTTATTTATTTATTTGACAGATAGAGATCACAAATAGGCAGAGAGGCAGGCAGAGAGAAGGAGGAAGCAGGCTCCCTGCTGAGCAGAAGGAGGAAGCAGGCTCCCTGCTGAGCAGAGTGCCCGGTGTGGGGCTCGATCTCAAGACCCTGAGATCATGACATGAGCTGAAGGCAGAGGCCTAACCATCTGAGCCACCCAGGTGCTCCATGTGATATATGTCCATTTTTGCAGGCAGTTTTTTTTTCATACCTTTTAGGTGAACAAGAATCAAGTATGTTAATAGTAACCTTACTAGCGTAGATTTTTAGTTCTACGAATACTTTACAAAATT
This sequence comes from Mustela lutreola, assembly GCF_030435805.1. Taxonomy (NCBI): domain Eukaryota; kingdom Metazoa; phylum Chordata; class Mammalia; order Carnivora; family Mustelidae; genus Mustela; species Mustela lutreola. The sequence goes on along the minus strand of NC_081298.1, from coordinate 57,049,426 downwards.
TAAAATATGAAAAATTAAAAGAACTCTTAATTTTTTTTTAGAAGTCAATGAAAGGATTCTATTTTGCAAAGCTGTACTATGAAGTTAAAGAATATGATCTTGCTAAAAAGTAAGTACCAAACTATAAACATGCTTTAGTTTTCTAAAGTCATTCCCCACCTCCACCTGGGTATTCTTACTTGAAATTGGTGAAAATAATATGTTTTCTGTTTTAGCAGTTCTTCCTATGTATGTCCTGGAAATCAGTTATTATATCACTCCAGACTGATACAAAGGACTAGCCTTAATTCCATGGAGATTGAGCCTAGAACGAGTGTTTTCTGCATGCATGCCGCTTATTTATACTTAGGGCAAGAAATCATTAGGCTTAAAACACTTCTAAGGAACAAAAGAGAGCCATGCTGTTTTAAATTTCTTACTGGTTAGATATCTGGTACTTTAATCAGCTGGAAAAATACCAATGAATACAAAATTAAACTGTGATTTCTGGAGAGGAGAATAGCTTGTGTAAAAGATCTTTGACTCAGTAGGTAACAGTCTGAGGCTTTGTCTCACCTCCTAAGGCCAAGAAGTTCAGTGATCTAATTCCTGATTTAGAGTACCTTAAAGCAGGAAATTAGGAGGGAGGTGAGCAGATAGGTTAAAGACATTTATGGGAAGATGAAAATGCTGATAGGTAAGGAAAATAATAACACCGTTATTTAACTAGCAGCAATGGGACTGTCAACCTTGTTCCTTTTTAATGTGACCCTTTTTCCTCCAGTTTTGGTTTTTGGTGTATATATAGATATACTTATTGTTTATGTATATATTTATATATAATATTTATTGAGCCCAGAAGTTGCTTATTTTTTAGCTGTTAACTTGAATTAAGAAATGGATATTACCTACGTTTGTTAGTTTATTTAGTAATTTTTCCTCTGCTCTGTTTTAGCTGGGAACAGTACTATTATTAGATATTACTTTCTTGTTTAAAAGGTGAATAGTACAATAAGAAAAGGTAAATATTTACTATAATCTTTTTCTAATTTCTGTGTAAAACTTTTTAGTGCTTTATTGAAATGTAATTGGGGAAAAGCAATTTATGTGTTCATTCCTTATGTATGGGTAGCATTAGAAAAAACCATTTTGTAAATGTAGTAGTTAATGGTAAAATAAGTATATGTTAATTTTGTATGTATGTGTTTATTCTTTTTATGAATACTTTTGAGTTTTTAGCATATTCTAGTTTAAGTAAATAGTGGTAGTCAATAATGAGAATAACTGTGGATTGGTTTAGTGTTTGCTTTGGTTTAAGATGTACTTTTCAGGTTGGAATTAAATATAGATCTGAATGTTATAATTTGAAGATTATTTTTGTATTATTATTTTTAAACAGATATATAACTGCGTATATTAATGTGCAAGAAAGAGATCCCAAAGCTCACAGATTTCTTGGTCTTCTTCATGAAGTGGAGGAAAATATAGACAAAGCTGTTGAATGTTACAAGGTAAAGCATTTAAGATTAAAATATAGCCTTTGTACAGTCAAACACATGATACCCAGAGTAATTTGTATAGTAAATAATTCAAATATATTTTATAGATGTTATGAAAATAAGCATTGGTATGATAATACTATTAACACAGATTAGAATAGATCTTAAGTTATTTGGCTCAAAGTACACTGTAATTTAATCATTAAGTTAGCACTTGTAAAAGAGGATTAACACCCAGAAATGCTGTTCTTATGAGTGTGGTTTTCTTTCTTTTTTGGGAGCACTTACCTGATAAAAACATAATTTTTATTTAATTCATCTGCAAAAAATTCCAGTACACTTTAAGTTTGACTTAAACAACTTTGAAATACCATGTTGTCATTGGGAAAAATTTTTAAGGAGGACAGTGATGAATTTTTAACTTTTATATGTGAGCGTAGGTACTTTAGGAATCCTAACTTATTATTTCTTTTCTGGTGGCAGCGTTCAGTGGAATTAAACCCAACACAAAAAGATCTTGTTTTGAAGATTGCAGAGTTGCTTTGCAAAAATGATGTTACTGATGGAAGAGCAAAATACTGGGTTGAAAGAGCAGCCAAACTTTTCCCAGGAAGTCCTGCAATTTATAAACTAAAGGTAAAAACAGAACAAAACATAGTAAAAACTATTGGAGAAAACTCAAGACTGCCATTTCTAATATTTGGAATTTAAATCCCAGTATGTGTGGGACTTGGTGGGAAATGGGTGAAGGTGGTAAAAAGGTACAGACTTCTGTATATAAATTCTGTGGATATATATAGTATAGTGACTATTGTTAACCATACTGTATTATATATTTGAAAGCTGTGAAGAGAGCAGGTAGATCTTAAAAGTTCTCATCACAAGAAAAATAATTATTTTTTAAAGATTTTATTTATTTGGGGGAGCCTGGGTGGCTTGGTGGGTTAAGGCCTCTGCTTTCAGTTCAGGTCAGGTCCTTTGATCGACCTCGCATTGGGCTCACTGCTCACGGGGGAGCCTGCTTTCCCCCACTCTCTCTCTCTCTCTGCCTGCCTCTCTGCCTACTTGTGATCTCTGTCAAATAAATAAAATATTTTTTTTTAAAAATAAAGATTTTATCTATTTCAGACAGAGAGAGAGAGAGCGCTGACTCACAAGCTGAGGGGAGGGGCAGAGGCAGAGGGACAAGCAGAGTCCTTGCCAAGCAGGGAACCTGACTTAGGGCTTGATCTCAGAACTCTGGGATCATGAGCTGAGTTGAAGGCAGCCTCCCAGGTACATCCAGAAAAGAATAATTCATAACCACGTGAAGTAATAGATGTAACCTTATTGTGGAAATCATGTCACTATATATATGCCTTAAATTGTGGTACACCTTAAATAATACAATGTTATATGTTAATTATATTTATAAGAAATTGCAGAACAAAATTTTTTTCTTCAAAACCTTTCTGAGTATATGCTGCTTTATTAGGCACTATTATGTTTTATAAATGGCATCATTTACCCTTATGAAATGATTAATATAGGGATTTTATATTTTTATAGCTAGATGGTAGGGTTAGGATTTAAATTGAGCTCTGACTGATACAAAATTTTTGCTTCATTGTGTGAAAGGGATGAGAATTTAGGGTTATTACACAGGTTTTAAAGAACTGTCATCTAAAAGTAGAGTCTTGGGCGCCTCGCTGGCTCAGTTGTAGAGTATGTTACTCTAGATTTTGAGGTTGTGAATTTGAGTCCCACATTGGGTGTAGAGATTACTTAGAAATAAAATCTTTAAGGAAAAAAATGGAAAGGATTGTGTTAGGGAACAGTGAAGTTTTCAAGCAAAAGATAACAGTTTCTCCAGTATGTTATAGAGAATTACTAAAAATAATAGGTAGTTTTTACTAATGTATTGACCAATGACCAATTCTAATGGTTATTTTTTACTGAGTAAAATATAGTTTACCTAAGTAACTCTTTTGTAGAAAGTCTTTCCAAATTTGTTAACAGAATTTTAAGTGTGTAGTTGACCGTTGAATGATGTGGAGCTAGGTGCCGCGACTCCTTGTGCAGTTGAAAATAGCCATATAATTTTTTTAAAGAGATTTTGTTTGACAGAGAGAGATCACAAGTAGGCAGAAAGGTAGGCAGAGAGTGGGGGTAAGCAGGCTGCCTGCTGAGCAGAGAGCCCTATGCCTGGCTCGATCCCAGGACCCATAGATCATGACCTAACCCGAAGGCAGAGGCTTAACCCACTGAGCCACCCAGGTGCCCCTCCCTATAATTTTTTTTAAAAGATTTTATTTTTTTAAGTAATCTCTATACTGAATGTGGGGCTCAAACTCAAAATCCCAAGATCAAGAGTCACATACTCTGGACTGAGTGCCAGGAGCTCCTGCATAGACGTTTTGACTCCCCCAAAACTTCATTAATAGTCTATTGTTGACTGGAAGCCTTACTGATAACATGAATAGTCATTTAACCCTTATTTTGTATGCTGTTATATTATATACTGTATTCTTACATTTAAAACTTTAGAGAAAAGAACATGTTAAAATTATGAGGAGAAAAAAATTAAAAAATTATGAGAAAATATATTTAGAGTACTGTATTTGTTGAAAAAAATCCACATGTAAACAGAACTGTACATTTCAAACCTATGTTCAAGGGTCAGCTGTATATTGTTTTTAATAGCTTCCCCACCCTTATTATATATATTTTGTATATGTAATGTATATAGGCATATACATATGCATGTTAGAATTTATTTCATTTTACTTTATTTTAGATTTTATTTGAGATAGAGTGAGCATGAATGGGAGGTGAGGGGCAGAGGGAGAGGGACAAGCAGATTCCTGCTAAGTGCAGATCCTGACTTCGGGTTTGATCTCAGGACCCTGAGACCACGACCTCCGCTGAAGTCAGACATTTAACTTACTGAGCCATCCAAGCACCCCAGTAGAATTTATTTTGAAATAATTATATTTTTCACAAGAAGTTGGAAAGATCTTACAGAGAGGTTCTGTGTATCTGTCACCTAGCTTTCCCCAGCGGCTACTTGTTATGTAACTGTAGTACAGTATCAAAATCAGGAATTTGACATTGATACAATGTGTGTGTAATTTTTCATTTTACCATGTATAGATTGGTGTAACCACCACTGCAGTTAAAGTACAAAGCTGTTTCATCATCGCAGACATCTCCCTCATGCTACCTCTTTTATAGTCCTACCCACCCCCTTCTTCCCATCATTCCTTCTTTCTTTTTTTTTTTCCCAAAGATTTTATTTATTTATTGGACAACAGAGATCACAAGTAGGCAGAAAGGCAGGCAGAGAGAGGGGGCTTCCCCGATGTGGAGAGCCCGATGTAGGGCTCGATCCCAGGACCCTGAGATCATGACCTGAGCCGAAGGCAGAGGCTTAACCCACTGCGCCACCCAGGAGCCCCCTCTTCCCATCATTGTTAACTTCTAGGAACTACTAATTTGTTCTCCATATTTATAATTTTATAATTTCAAAATGTTATATAAGTGGAATCAGTCCAAGTTGGGTGTGTCAGTAGTTTGTTCCTTTTATTGCTGAGTAGTATTTTGTGTATGGATGTATTCCACAGTTTAACTATTTACTTTTGATGGATATTTTGGTTGTTCCCAGTTTTTTTCCATTATAAATCTCCTATGAACAAATGTTTGCAGATTTTAAAATCTGAAATATTTTTTTTTAAAGATTATTTATTTGTTTATTTGACAGAGATCACAAGTAGACAGAGAGGCAGGCAGAGAGAGAGGAAGGGAAGCAAGCTCCCTGCTGAGCAGAGAGCCCGATGCGGGACTCGATCCCAGGACCCTGAGATCATGACCTGAGCCGAAGGCAGCGGCTTAACCCACTGAGCCACCCAGGCACCCAAAATCTGAAATATTTTTAAAAACCCTAGAGATTAAATACCAGTTACATCAAGTTTTCTTATTTCTATAATTAAGCAGCTGGGTTTTAGATATTAATCTAAAATGTCAAGTTTAAGTGTGTAGGTTTCTTTACTGTTGTGTTAGCCTCAAACATAATTTCCTTATTGGTCTTGATAGTCCAATTTATTTGATGACAGTGATGTTAAGGAACATATATATTGATAGGAGTTTATTTTTCTTGTATTGTAAAATAGCTGCTTCTGGAAGATGTTGATTTTCTCTAGTAACTTCATTATTTATTTATTTTTAAAGATTTCATTTATTTGAGAGAGAGAGCATGAGCAGAGGGGGAGTCTCAGAGGGTGGGGAGTAGCTAATCAGCAGGGAGCTGGATTCCAGGCTGGATCTTCGGACTCAAGGATCATGACCTGAGCTGAAGGCAGAGCTTAACTGACTGAGCCACCCAGGTGCCCCTCTTTAGTAACTTTAAAGACACTGGTATTGGGGCACCTGGGTGGCTCTGGTCATGATTTCAGGGTCCTGGGATTGAGCCCCACATTGGGCTCTGTTCAGCAGGGAGCCTGCTTCCCCCCCACCTCTGCCTGCCTCTCTGCCTTCTTATGATCTCTCTCTCTCACTCATTCAAATAAATAAAATCTTTAAAAAAAATGTAAAAAAAAAAAAAAAAGACAGTGGTGTCTAGGGGTGCCTAGCTGGATCATTTGGAGCCTGCAACTCTTGATTCTTGGGGTTGTGAGTTTGAACCCCATTTTAGGTGTAGAGATTACTTACATAAGAACTTACAAAAATACACTGTTGTCTAAAGCCAAACCTTCCTTATATTAGGTCTTCCCCCAATTTTTGAAATTGAAATGCATGAGACTTACAACTGTTTAGCAGAGTAATTCTATTTCTCCTAAAATTTTAGGCTTACTTAAATTTTTTTGGTATTTGCTTTAATGAATGAAATTATTGGTGAAAGGGCTTTTTCTCTTGGATATAAGAGTTTTTGAAAAGCACCCATGAGGGTGTTGATCTTTTACTTAAAAATTTTTTTAAAAAGTTTTATTTATTTATTTTAGAGAAAGTGTGAGTGCATGAGTGGGGTAAGGGCAGAGGAAGAGGGAGAGACTCTCCAGCAGACCCTTTGCTGAGCATGGAGCCTGTCATGGACTTTGATTTCACAACTCTTGAGATCTTGATCTGATCTGAAACCAAGAGTCAGATGCTCAACCAACTGAGCCCCCCAGGCACCCCACAAATTTTCAAACTTACACATAAGTGAAGTCTAGGGTTTTTTTTTTTTTTTTTTTTGAGATCTAGAAAGGCCAAGTGTAAGTTTATGGAACTGATGTGTAAGAAGGAGAGAGATTGGTGAAGGGAGAGGGCAATGAAACAGCACAATGGGGAGCTTGGTCTTTGCTATGTGGAGGGAACAGTGAAAAGGTGAGTACAGTTGGCAAGGTAAAGTGGAATGCTAGCTTCAGTTTTCTCAGTGAAGGGTGAATTGTCATATGTTGAAAGTGTTGGTTGAAGGAAAGTGTGGGAAATGTGAAGAAAGTTGAGGAGTATGAAGTAACCTTTTTAGGAATCGAGAATTTGAATCTATTAGAGGTCACATATGATTTTGTTTTAGGCATTACCAGTTTGGAGACGTGAGATTATGAAAGTTAGTCAGTTAGACTGGTTGTGATCTCCCTAGATTCCCAAATGTCCCACCCCCTATTGCTCAACAGTTAATGTATAGATAGGCACAGAGAAAGCAGTTGGTAGGGGTTTTCTAAGGAAAGGTAGAGGGAATTAATTGAGGTAATCTGTAAGCAAGCAGTAATTATGGATATTAAGAATTAGGACATTTTAGCTTGACAGTGAAGGAAAATATGTGTTTTATGGAAAATTAAAACCTAGTGATAACCAGTGTATTGACAGAAGCTTTCCTTCCATGTAGAGACAAAGATACGTGGCTGCGAGGGCACATGTGCCCCCAGTGAGGTGAAAGAATAAGAGAGGTATAGTGATCTAAATGGTATGACCAAAATACAGATTTTGAAGACCCAAGTCAGTGCTAAATGGATGGCTGACACTAGAGTATAGAGCAAAGCCATGAAGATACGGTAATTAACGAACTGAGTAGCCAGGCTATTTTTGTATCTATTCCAGTTGTATTAGCAAGTGAGAACTGTTAGGAATGGAGTATTTCCAGTTGCTCATGAGGAGTAGTGAATGAAAGAGCTGGATAGCATATCCTTTGGAAGACAGGATTATAAGCAGGTGGTGTGTGTGTGGGGAGATGATTTGAAGGTGAGCTGTTTACTAAACCCACTTCCTCTACTTGTATATAGGCTAGCAGAGAAAAGGCCACCATGGCAGTGAAGTAATGGGGGTTGGAGTATCTTGAGATAATACTCCATTTATTTAAGACTAGATGGTGAAGACTCTGAGAAGATAGCAAAACAGGAGAAGCTTTACAGTGAGAGCAGAGGAGGTAGGGGATTGAGTCAGATTTAGGGAGGTGCAGAACAGTTTGGAGATAAGGACTGTGGTCATGAGAGTTGACTGGGGAGGCTAGGCTTGTGGTGGTGGCTGGGGTGTACAGGGATGTGGGGCAATAGTCCTTGCAGTCTGTAAGGTGTGTATGGGCAGCTGTTGCTACTGTCATCTCGGATGTTTCTCTCCACATAAATTTCTTGAGGTTTAGTTTCTGGGCTAGGAGCTGCTCTCTCCCATGAGATTTGGGTTATATAGGATGGTACTTCTGGTGATAATTTACTAAAGCTAGACATGGTGGAATTGTGCTCATAGGAAGCATGATGTGCTTAAACTTGGACTGACTGGTCTTTCTCTAAATTAATGATGCTCTTTCAATAGGAACAGCTTTTAGATTGCAAAGGTGAAGATGGATGGAATAAACTTTTTGACTTGATTCAGTCAGAACTTTATGCAAGACCTGATGATGTCTATGTGAACATCCGACTAGTAGAACTGTATCGCTCAAATAAAAGATTGAAGGATGCTGTGGGCCACTGCCATGAGGCAGAGAAAAACATAGCTCTGCGTTCAAGTTTAGAATGGAATTCATGTGTTGTACAGACCCTTAAGGTAGGTAAAAACATTTGGGTCTCTACACTTCTGTGTAGACAGTTAATATATATCACTTTGTATTTAAGCACTGCTCTCTAAAACTTAAATTTCTTTCATTTGTGTATAGCAGCTGTGAAATAAACCTTTTACTAGGATGTTTTCAACTTTATGATGGGTAGATTAGAGAGATAAATAGAATTAAGGTATGTATTTTTGGTGTTTTCATAGGCTGATAAAAAATTAATTTAGTTTTACAAGTATAGGGATAGGCAAAGGAGTTTATAGGCATAAAATTAATTTGGTAGTGCTTGGTAAAGTTTTATAATTGAGTGTTTTTTTCTACAAAATAGGAATATCTGGAATCTTTACAGTGTTTGGAGTCTGATAAAAGTAACTGGCAAACTACTAATAAAGATTTACTTCTGGCCTATGCTAACCTTATGCATCTTACGCTCTCCACTAGAGATGTGCAAGAAAGTAGAGAATTATTGGAAAGGTATGTTGACTTAAGGAAAGTACTTCAGTGTCAATCATAGATTTTCTTTTTTGTAGTGATTCAGTTCATCAGTGTAAACATCTTTACTGCATTGCTATTTCTCTAACATACCCAGGGGTAATAGTTAATACAATAAACCACTTGGAATCTTATTTCTTCTGTGGGGATATTAGAATTGGTTTTGTATGACTTTTGATTTTTAGAAAACTGTGTTATCATTCAGACTTGATTAAATTATTATACTCCCGTATCCAGTTTTGGCATGCTTAATAAAGAGTCAGTCCTGAAAATGTTCTAACTGCTGTTTCATATTTTATTTCAAAAACGATATAATCTTGTGAAAATCAAAATAGACTTATATCTGTCAGATGTTGTAGTAGAAGCAGTTAGTATGTGGCCCTATAGAAATAGTTTGTCAGTCCCTGGTTTGGACTGTCCATTTGTTTGAAAAGTAATTCTTGTTCTCCATCTGATGTTAGGGGATAGGATAGTTTTCTTGAAGAATTTTCTTAAGTGTCATACGATGGTAAGGTAAGGGTAGTATCTAGAATGATTTTAACTTTCAGATTATTTTAGAAAATATTTAGGATATTTTCTTTTGTATAACTTACATACACAAACATTTTTGGTCACCTGAGCAAGTGAGGGTGGAAAAGACAATTTCTTAGGAGTACTATAAAAGTAATTTAAACTTCATGGATACCCTGAAGGGGTCTTGAGAAACTCTAGGAGTTCCTGCAACCCACCTCCTATAAACCTACTTAGAAATCATGCTTCCCATTTCTATTAAATGTTGGTTTTCTTACAAAATGAAGATTCTGAGTTCCATTTGGATTTAGAAGCATTAGTTAGTACATTTACAAATAATAGGAATACAATTTAGGCCTGTAGTTATCTATATAGTAAGAAGAACAGTTATGTTATTGATAACCTTAATATCTTATTAGTTATTTACTTATAATTTGAAAATGACTTGTCTAATTGGAGAAATTCCAACTTCGAATTAAATAATGAAACCATATGATCAAGAAGAAACTGGAAAATATTTTAGTTTTCCAGTTTTATTGTGGTCAGTTATGAAGAATTCACCATAGTCTGTAATCTTGATTTGTATCTTTTTTGTGATTGTGAAGAGTCTGAAGTAACTGGAATAAGACCTTCTAGAGTTTAAGCTTGAAGTATAAGAAGTATGTGGAATAAAAATAAACACTAGATGATTCATAATTGATGAAGTAGAGAATAAGGATTATTAGTTTGAATGTGGAAGATGAAGTTTGGAGTAAATTCCTGTGTTTTAATTAACTCATTATTTGCAATGCAATAGGTTTAATACCTGTTTAATAATTCAATATTGCAGTTTTGATAGTGCTCTTCAGTCTGTGAAATCTTGTGTGGGTGGAAATGATGAACTCTCAACTACCTTCTTAGAAGTAAAAGGACATTTCTACATGCATGCTGGTTCTTTGCTTCTGAAGATGGGTCAGCATAGTGAAGTGCAATGGCGAGCTGTCTCTGAGCTGGCTACATTGTGCTATCTCATAGCATTTCAGGTAAGCTTTTTCTGGTTTTGGGTGCCGTTGGCATTTTACTGAGATAGTTGTATTTCGCATGGAGGTGTGTCCTGATAAAATATGAATAAATCTGTAGAATTGAAGTCAAAATGAAATAGTTAATTTGATAGCTGAAAAATAAGATTTATACAGTTTTGGTGAGGTGAAATAGATAATGTTGATGCATTGTGGGTGGCAGTCTGTATTGCTGTGACTTAGTAACTGGAAGACCGCTTTGAAGACTTTGATCTTTTTTACTCTGCTATTTCTGGAAATCTGTAATAAGATGTTCTCAAATATGGGTGAAATTTGATTCAAAAATATGGACATGCATAACTTGGACAGAAACCTAGTAAGTAAATTTTGTGAGATGGTTATGTAAGCTGTGATAGAAGAATGTGTTTACCATAAGCATTTATTTTTTTAATTTTTTTTTTAAGATTTAAAAATATTTATTTGACAGAGATCACAAGTAGGCAGAGAGGCAGGCAGAGAGAGGAGGAAGCAGGCTCCCTGCTGAGCAGAGAGCCTGATGCAGGGCTCGATCCCACGACCCTGGGATCATGACCTGAGCTGAAGGCAGAGGCCTAACTCACTGAGCCACCCAGGTGCCCCTACCATAAGCATTTTAACATGTTAATTGAAAGATGTATATATGTTAATATATATATATAACTTTAATAACATATATAATAGTATATTTATCTTTGAAAACATGATTCTATTCTTTATACATAGAACATGACCTGAAGGAAATATGCCAAAAGGTGAACCATTATTTTGAGATGATGAGATGCTTGGCTATTATCCCTTCCCAGTCCATTTTTGTAGTTTTTTTTGTTGTTGTTGTTTTCTTTAAACAGCTTGCTTTAATTCTGAAATGAGAAGAAATAAAAGTCTGCCAATACCCTGGCTTATAAAAATTATTAGTAGTTTTAGAATCGCTTCTCGGCCTTTTGGCTAAGATCAAGTGTAGTTTTAGAGAACTGTCTTTTGATTGAGGGAGAGAAAAAAGGATTCATTGAGGGAAAGAAAAAAGGATTCCCTTTTTAGGGAAGGCTCCTCCTTCTAGTTCATATGATACTGATTTTTTAAAAAACCCATGACATTCAGCTCACAATGTTAAGTGTTCTTATTTGCTCAGCAGAAGCATTTATGTTCATGAAGAATATATGTATTAGTGAAAATTAGGAAAGTTAATGAAGTTTGCTAATTTATGTAGGTACTAAAAGGTTACTATTAATATTTTAAAGAATTTTCAAGTAGGTGACAGTTATCTTTAGTGGAAACTGGAATCTTAAATTTTTTAAATATATATCATTTTTAGAGTTAATACAGTCAACTATTTTAAACTTTGACCCTTTTTAATAGTAAAAACTTAATTTCCTTCCTAAACCATTCACTCATACCTTTTCTATAAGATAATGACTGTTACCAGTTTTTTTATTAGTTAGAAGTTTTTCTGCTTATGCAAGCATAAAATATACCCTTTCTTTACTTTTAAAAACTCTTTTGCCTCAGTGGAGATATGCTTTATCTGCTGTTTAATATCATTTCAGCACATTAATATCTACCTCACTCTCTCTCTCTCACTAACCACACATTTCCATTGAATGGTTAAATAATGGAAACCTCCTGGATGCTTGAGTTTTATATTATCATGTTTTTGTAATTATCAAATGGTTATAAGCTTACAGGGGAAGCATGGACTGACACAGAAGTCCTTTAAAAAAAAAAAAAAAAACAGATTAGGCCAGCTTCTTTAATGGTAGAATTTTCAGACTCTTGATCAAGGGAATGCTGTGGCAGTAGTCTATTTGCATTTCAGCTAGGCATTAAAACCAAGTCTGTCTTTAAACCATTTAATTCTGATGAGGAAGAATTGAGTCCTTTTGCACTCTTGGCTGTCCCACTTTATCCCAGGGGTATCCCACATTAACCATACTCTTTGAAAATGTACTGTCTACAGTGCGGCATTTGAAGGTGCTTTTACAGTAATAAGTAATTTCTTCAGAAGTTAGTTTTTGTAGGCATCTTTTACATATTATCTAAATTCCTCAATTCCCAGTTTTTTCCACTTGGAATAGCGCAGCTCTAGCTAGGTTTAACCATTGGCTAACTGTTCGTCATTAGAAAAGCACAACGTAATAGAAAGGGACATCTTACTATTAGATATATGGGTATCACTAAATTAAGACCTTTGATTCTAAAATTATCAGGTTCCAAGACCAAAGATTAAGTTAATAAAAGGAGAAGTTGGACAAAATCTGGTGGAAATGATGGCCTGCGATCGTCTAAGCCAATCAGGTAATAGTAATGTTTAATTTTATTTTAAAAAGAAAAAGGAAAATTTCTCTGTTAGAACATTTATGATAATCTGTTTAGGAGATAATTTGTTATAATCACTTATTTCTCTTTACCATATTGGGTGAGGGCAAGAGATAAAGATAGAATTAGAAGAAATTTCTCCTTCAGAAGGTAACAAATGTTTGATACTTTTTGCTCCTGGATGGAGAGAAACTCTTTAGCCCCTCCTTTATCTGGCTGCTAGAGCCTTCTTCTGAATATTTTAAAGCAGTTCCTGAACTAAGACTAATTAACTGATTGGCCAGCCATTTAGCATTGGTAATTTTATAAGATACTGCTATGGGGGATATAAAAGTGAAGAAGTCATGGATCCCTTAAGAATCTGACGACAAGTAAAGAAGATGGAAGATATATACTTAATTACTGGTAGGCTTTTGGAATTTGTAAATTTATTCCTGGTTTTGATTATTTGAGATGGATCCTAAAGGTCTAGAGCATATTATCTGGTTTTGCTAAAGCAGACCCTTCTTTCAGGATGTTTGTGTAGCTAGCGAATCAAGCAGTGAACTGAAGAAACATAATGCTTCATGTAAGAAGCAGTTTTAATATAAAATTAAATGAACTTCTTATTGATCAAGTAGTAGTATTAAAGTTACTCTAACCTTTGTCTGTGGTTAGGTTACTGGTCAAGGCATATATTGCTCCTCTATCCCACAGCTTGGTTTTTTGTAGGAGGTGGACTTCCAGTCCTTGAAGAAATGACTGCATTTTTTTTTTTTTTAAAATATCTGTCATTTATCTTTGCAAGACTGACATAGATGTTTTTGCAGTGTCAGTTAGTAAAATGAACTGTGTTTTAATCTTTGATCTGGATGTTCCCGAACTTGTCTGTAAATTTTCGGAGAGCTAAGTCTGATCTGACTGACAAGCAGAATTATTCCAAAGAGTGGTGTTTTTTTTTTGTTGTTGTTGTTATTTTTTAATCTTAAAGAGCTTAATTGAGATGAAATTGACATTGTATATAATTCATATAAATGTACAACTCTGGTTTTTAGTGTGTTCACATAATTGTGCAAGCATCAGTGCAATTTTTTTTAGAACATTTTCATCACCTTTTAATGAAACCTCATAACAATTAGTAGTCACTCTCCATTTTCCCCCAAACCCTCTAGTCATAGGCTACCACTGATATTCTATCTCTTTAGATTTCTTTATTCTGGACATTTTATATAAATTGAATTATACGACATGTGCATAGTGGTTTTCAAGGTTCCACCATGTTTTAGCATATACTAAAACTTCATCCAAGGGAGTGTTTTAAAAATAGATTCCTCACCCCTCACCTGTGGAATCAATCTCTAGGAAGTACAGCCTGGAAATAATTACTATTTTTTTTTTTTTAAGATTTTATTTATTTGACAGATAGAGATCACAGGCAGAGAGAGGGGGAAGCAGGCTGCCTGCTGAGCAGAGAGCCTGATGTGGGGGCTCAATCCCAGGATCCTGGGATCTGACCCGAGCTAAAGGCAGAGGCTTTAACCCACTGAGCCACCCAGGTGCCCCTGGAAATAATTACTTTTTAAAAGCTTTTTCAAGGATGATTCTTAGCAGCTAGGTTTGAAAATCAGTGTATCAGAGCAGAGAATTTGAGCTTGGCTGTACTCTCCTATGGCCACTTAAATGATATACTTTCCATCTAAAATGTAAATACTTTAAGTACTTTTGGCATTTTTCAGACATCCTATGGTCTCCTCCTTTTCACTCTTGCAGGTAAAGATAACTGTTAAACCTGTAATCTGTGTTCATTTTTTGCATAAGCACCCTTTTTGTTCAGTTGTAGTTGCTGGGTTGGAGGGTTAGCTCTGAGATAATCAAGTTTTTTTTCTGTGGGGTATATTAATGAAACTGTTGAGAGATGTGAGTAAAAATAATCTGTTTTTTAAATAATGGAAATAATTTGTTTTTCAGGACACATGCTGCTAAACTTAAGTCGTGACAAGCAAGATTTTTTAAAAGAGGTTGTAGAATCCTTTGCCAATAAAAGTGGGCAGTCTGCATTGTATGATGCTCTGTTTTCTAGTCAGTCACCTAAGGATAGATCTTTTCTTGGTAATGATGATATTGGAAACATTGATGTACAAGTGCCAGAGCCTGATGATTTGGCTAGATATGATGTTGGTAAGTTCTATCTTCTAAAGTAAATATTTTGTATCTTAGTCCTTTTATTTTAGGAGAATAAGAGCAAAAAGAGAAATAATCTCATAATCTTACTACCCAGAAATAATGACTTAATATTTCCCTGTATTCCTTGAGGTATTTTTGGGTGGGGGGGTAGGATGGTGTGAGGGTTGGTAGTGGTAGTGATGGAATGCTATTCTTCTAAATAGTTGTTTATACTGTACAGGTGGTTGTCTTCTATCATGAATTCTTTCCCTGTTTATCTGTTTCTGTAAATAACTACTTTATTGGCAATATAATTTGTTGTATGAATTAGCCATAATATGTTTGCCACTTTTTGCTGTTTGAGTTCTCAGATGTTTTTGTTTTTTCACTGTGAAAAATACAGTATCTCTGTTTCAGATTTTTCCATAGAGTTTTCTAAAACCAGAATTATTGGAGTAAAGTTGATGAGTACCTTTAAGTCTCATGCAAATTGCCATGTTACCAGAAAGGCTGTACCTCTTTATGCTTCTAAAAGCCCATACATTTTTAGATATTAATTTTCTTGTGGAAAAAAAGATCTCTTTACTACCCCAAGGGATTAATGTTGTGGAATCCCACTGTTGTAATGACTCTACTGAAAATCCGTTGTTTCAGGATTTCATACTGTGTGGCTTCTGTCACTACTGTGTTCTGTTGAGTTCTAGTGAGTACCTTTTTTTCTTAGATGGACTTGAAAGGAGCTTGTTTTTAAAATTCCCAAATATGAAGTGTGACTGCCTTTAGTAGGAACATGAGACTTTGGTTAGCATAGAATTTGACCCAGCTCTGATACAGAAAAGCAGTTATAAAATTCAGATGCATTTATTGTGAGTAATTGGCAAAACTTATGGCACAAGCAAGATTCCCAAAACCTCAAGCCAGTTTTTGCTCTTTATTTCAGGTGCCATTCGAGCACATAATGGTAGTCTTCAGCACCTTACCTGGCTTGGCTTACAATGGAATTCGTTGTCTGCCTTACCTGCAGTTCGGAAATGGCTAAAACAGCTGTTTCATCATTTGCCCCAGGAGACCTCAAGACTTGAAACAAATGCACCTGAGTCCATATGTATTTTAGATCTTGAAGTAAGCAAAGACTTTAACAAATTAAATTTTTGAATTTTGTTTAATTTTTTTCTAACCTAAATTGATTTTCTTTAAATAAAACAGGTATTTCTACTTGGAGTAATATATACCAGCCACTTACAATTAAAGGAGAAGTGTAGTTCTCACTGTAGCTTCTATCAGCCACTATGCTTGCCACTTCCTGTTTGTAAACAGCTTTGTACAGAAAGACAAAAATCTTGGTGGGATGCAGTTTGTAATCTAATTCACAGAAAAACAATGTAAGTAGTAAAATAAAAACATTTCTTTAATTTATAGCCTAAGTTTTTAACTTAAAAACCTATTTAAAAACTTAATGCCTAGGTATCTAATTCTCATGTGAAGATTGAGTTTAATTTTCATGTGATTAACACACATGTAAGTTTTGGACTGTGTGTTTATAAATCAGTTTTATGAAACTTTTTTTTAGACCCGGAACCACAGCAAAATTGCGACTTCTAGTTCAGCATGACATAAACACACTAAGGGGCCAGGAAAAGCATGGCCTTCAGCCTGCCCTGCTCGTGCATTGGGCAAAATGCCTTCAGAAAACGGTGAGTTCACTGAAGTGTAAGAATTTTTAAGAACGTTATCTGGTTTTTAAAAATCAGACTTATCACTGAGTCTTAAATTCAGTTCAAAGAAATAGTATCAGCTTATTCACATTATGCCAGGTGAAATGTATTTTTTTTAAAGCTTTTATTTATTTATTTGACAGATCACAAGTAGGCAGAGAGGGAGGCAGAGAGAGAGGGAGAGGGAAGCAGGCTCCCCACTGAGCTGAGAGCCCGATGCGGGACTCGATCCCAGGACCCTGAGATCATGACCCGAGCTGAAGGCAGCAGCTTAACCCACTGAGCCACCCAGGCGCCCCTGAAATGTATTTTTTTAATTCTTGCCACAAAATGGTTAATATTTAATACATAAGTACCTAGAATAGTGCCTGGCACAGTAAACATGACATAAGTATTAGCTATTATTATTACTTAATAATTAAGTTATGATAATTATTATCCAGCCTCAAATTTTTTTTTTTTAAACTGTTAGTAACAGAAGGCCTTGTAGGTTAAGGGTATTAGAGATTTTATAAATATCTGAGCTCTGTTCTTTGGCAGGGTTAGGTGTGGATGTTAACACTGCGACCAAACTGTGACACTCTGACAAGTTTGGGCTATGTAAAATGACAACTTTTAAAAAACAGATGGGGTTGTTGCCTCATTAGGTAGTATCATTGAAAGTGTTTAAAGGGTGGGTCTAGAATGATCACTGGTATTGTGGTTGTTTATTCCAACATTTGGAAAGTGAGTTCTGTGACTTTTGAGATTCTGTTTTGCCTTGATTTGAAATTTTAATCAATTGTTCAGAACATTTATAAAGGAATTTTTAGATTCTATTATTTATGTTCCTTAGGTTGTGTGCTTCTAACTTTCTATTTTAGGGCAGCGGTCTTAATTCTTTTTATGATCAACGGGAATACATAGGCAGAAGTGTTCATTATTGGAAAAAAGTTTTGCCAATGTTGAAGACAATCAAAAAGAAGAGCAGTATTCCTGAGCCTACGGACCCTCTGTTTAAACATTTTCATAGTGCAGACATTCAGGTAATGGAGGATCCCTTTGTGAATGAACTGGAGATACGGATTTCCAGTTTATAAACAAAGAAATAGAGGTATAAACTGCTTAAATCAATTGCTGGCTCTTTGATCCTTGTCTTATTCTCAAAATCCACTAGCTGTCACAAAACATGGCAGAAAAGAAGGCTGAGCTGTTAATTAGGTCCTGTAAAATCTTTGGGAAATCACTTGGGTTTGATATTCTGGGGAGAGAGGCAGCTGGACTAAAAATTACTTAATGTGTTTAGGCATCTGAAGTTGGTGAATATGAGGAAGAAGCACACATAACATTTGCTATATTGGATGTAGTTAATGGAAATATAGAAGATGCTATGACTGCTTTTGAATCTATAAAAAACGTTGTTTCTTACTGGAATCTTGCACTGGTAAGTAGATGTTGGTATGTGAATTAATAGTTTTGTTTTGTTTTGTTTTAAAAACCTAATTGTTTCATGAAAGCATTCTTTGTGTAGATTTTTCACAGAAAAGCAGAAGACATTGAAAATGATGCCCTTTCTCCTGAAGAACAAGAAGAGTGCAAAAATTACCTGAGAAAGGCCAGGGACTACCTAATAAAAATTTTAGATGACAGTGATTCCAATCTTTCAGTGGCCAAGAAGGTAAGCTGCAGGCTCTTTGTACTTTCTTACTATTGCTGAGTGGATGGTAAGTAGTTTTACTTTGGTTTTATATTTTGATAATTTCAAAAGTAGTAATATTTATAATTAGTGCACAGAAATGGTGTGTAAATATTAGCATTGCTTTTGTGTCTTAGGTTTGATATTTCTTAAACTTGGGTATCTAACTTTTTGTTCTATAAAAATACTTGATAGAGCATTTAAAACGGTTTCTAATTTTTGTTATCTTGACAGTAATGAAAACAAATATTGCAGCCTAAGGACTAGTTGTTAATTAATTTGGCAGTTAAACATTTCACTGAAATTGAAAGTAGTTGCTGACACCTTCAGAGCATTTCTTCTCATCTTTTCCATTTGCTGTGGATTATCTTTTTTCTGTCAGCAGTTTGAGACTGTCGTGTTGGTATTAAATTCATTTGTGTTCAACCTTCCAAGTATTTTGTTGATTAATTCATGCTGCTGCTCTTATGTTAAGATTGATACTGTCTGTCTTATCTTTTACATAAGATTGATATTGATACTGTCTTTATAGTGTCTGTGTTTCTCTCTCCACTCAAAATTAATAAAAATCAGTAGGTTATTTTGTTCTTGTGCAAAAACTTCCCAAGTTAACATTCCTCTGCCATTATTATGGTTAACAGAAGAGATAGACTTTAGAGTCAGAAGACTTTAGGTTACACAGCGGTTTCATGTGTGTTCTTATGTTAAGTATAAATTGCTTATTACACAAAAGTGAACATAAAAGCAAATTAGTAAGATAAAGTTTTTGTATTTATTTCAGAGTTGCTAGTTTATTTTTGCAAACTAAAGCCTTTGATTTGGTGCCCTTTTTTTTTTTTTAGTTGCCTGTGCCACTGGAGTCTGTAAAAGAGATGCTTAATTCGGTCATGCAGGAACTTGATGACTATAGTGAAGGAGGTCCTTTTTATAAAAATGGTTCTTTGCGAAATGCAGACTCAGAAATAAAACATTCTACACCATCTCCCAGCATATATTCTCTATCACCAAGTAAAAGTTACAAGGTAAATAGAAAGAAATGAATCACTTGATTGCAGAATGTTTCTGTTCTAAATGTTTTAAATACTTTCTTGTTATTTTCTTTAGTATTCTCCCAAAACACCACCTCGATGGGCAGAAGATCAAAATTCTTTATTGAAAATGATCTGCCAACAAGTAGAGGCCATTAAGGTAAATCACTTAATATCTCTAAACTGTGCCTCTCTTAGGCCAAGATTTCTTCCTTGACCACTCCCTCACTCCCTTGTAAACCTGTCCAAAATGTCCCTTTGCTGTGCTACTAGAGTCATACTATTTTGTATAATTTACCTTGACACTTAACCATATTATTTCTCTCATTTTTAAATTCTATTTATTTATTTATTTATTTATTTATTTATTTTTTTAAAAAGATTTTATTTATTTATTTATTTGACAGAGAGAAATCACAAGTAGATGGAGAGGCAGACAGAGAGAGACAGAGGGAAGCAGGCTCCCCGCTGAGCAGAGAGCCCGATGCGGGACTCGATCCCAGCACCCTGAGATCATAACCTGAGCCGAAGGCAGCGGCTTAAACCACTGAGCCACCCAGGCGCCCCTAATTTTAGTTTTTTAAACTTTATTTTAATTCCGTGTAGTTAACATAGTATTAACATTAGTTTCAGGTTACAGTTTATTCACAGTATAGTGTCTCAGCAGTTCTGTATGTTGCTTGGTGCTTATGAAGATAAATGTATTCTTTTTAATTTTTTTCCAGTTTTTTAATTTAAATTCAATTAAGTTAACATATAATATATTATTAGTTTTAGGGGTAGAATTTAATGATTTATCAGTTGCATATAACACCCAGTGCTCATCCTATATCGAGTGCCCTCCTTAATGTCCATCACTCAGTTATCCCTTCCCTCGACCCATCTCCCCTCCAGCAGCCCTCAGTTTGTTCCCTGTAGTTAAGAATCTCTTAAGTTTGCCTCCCTCTCTGTTTTTATCTTATTTTTTCCTTTCTTTCCCCTTTGTTCATCTGTTTTGTTTCTTAAATTCCACCTGTGAGTGAAATCATATGGTATTTGTCTTTGACTTATTTTGTTAGCATAATACCCTCTGATTCCATCCATATCTTTGTACATGGCAAGATTTCATTCTTTTTGATGGCTGAGTAATATTTCATTATATATATATATATATATATATATATATATATATATATATAATATACACACACACACACACACCCCACATCTTCTTTATCTGTCCATCTCTTGATGGACGGGCTCTTTCCATAGTTTGACTATTGTGGACATTGTTGCTATAAACATTGGGGTACATGTGTTCCTTTGAATCATTATGTTTGTATCCTTTGGATAAATATCTAGTAGTGCAGTTGCTGGGTTGTAGAGTAGATCTATTTTTAACTTTTTGAGGAACCTCCATACTGTTTTCCAGAGTGTCTGGCTATACCAGTTTGCATTCCCACCAAGATAAATGTATTCCTAATCCCCATCACCTATTATATCTGTTCCTTCGCCAACTACCCCTCTGATAGCCATCTCTCTGTTCTCTATAGTTGAGTCTGGTTTTTTCGGTTTGTTTCTTTCTCCCACCCTTCCTTTGTTTTTTTAAATTCCGCATACAAGTGAAGTCATGTGGTATTTATCGTTCTCTGGCTTATTTCGCTTAGCATTATATTCTCTAGATCCATCCCCATTATTGCAAACGGTAGGATTTCATTCTTTCTGTGACTGAATAATACTCCATTGTATATTTATATACCACATCTTTTTTAATCCATTCATCTATCATTGGACACTTGTGCTGCTTCCTTATCTTGGATGTTGTAAATAGTGCTGCAGTAAACATAGGGGTGCATATATCTCTTCGAATTAGTGTTTCCAGATTCTTTGGGTAAATACCCAGTAGTGTGATTACTGGTAGTTCTGTTTTTAATTTTTTGAGCAACCTCCAAACTGTGTTCCACAGTGGCCGCACCAGTTTGCATTCACACCAACAGTGTGCGAAGATTCCTTTTTTCCACATCCTTGCCAACACTTAACTGTTTCTTATGTTTTTGATTTCAGCCATTCTGACAGGTGTAAGGTGATATATCATTGTGATTTTGAATTGCATTTCCGTGATGTTAAGCATCTTTTCATGTGTCCTTAGGCCTTAACCGTATTTTTGAAATCACTTTTTTCTGCTTCCTCCACCAGCTGTGAATCCTTCGAAGGGAAAGACTCTTTAATCCAAAACATAGCAGCATTCCTGATATAGAGGTGGTTCCCAAGTGACTGAATTGAACTAGTGAAATAAACTAATTATATGTTGGTCTAGGAGTTCATTTCTCAGACTGATTGGTGGTGTGTGTTGTATTTTATAGCTAGGTCTGAATTTCCTATCTTTTTGGTACCTTTATAAGAATTTGACTTAATCATGTAAGGAAATGGTTATGTCTTCATGATTTTATAAATTCGCTGTATGAAAGTCATCTTAATTCTTAGGCTCAAAGGAGCTTTATTTACTTCTTTGGAATTGGGAGTACATATGTAGGTTGTTTCAAGCTTGTTGGGTAAGAACTAAAGCACTCATACTTTTGAAGTTATTTTAAAGGATATTGTGATTGTGTGCAGCTATTAAAGTGTTATCAGCAATGTGTAAGACTTAACAAAAGTGCTGTTGGGAGGGGAACAAAATTTTGAATTTGTGCAAATATTTTGTTTATTTTATGTAATCGTGGCCTATTATGATATTACATACCATCTTGGCTTACCTTATAGGTTTAGGCACCCAGCGTTGTATTCTGTGGAAGTATAGTGGAACATTATGTTACTGAAAAGCTGAGGTTTAGTACTAACTCTGCTACTAATTAATGCTCTTGAGCCAGGGGCTGCTTTTCTTTTTGCTTGGTTTCTCATCTAAAATGTGGGAATTATTGAAATCAGTTCTCAGCACATTTTCTAGTTGTTTGAATTTTAAAATTATGATTATAGCATTAATTGCGTGTTCAAAACTGTAGTGACTACAAAATTTTTCCAGGTGATTCCATTAGTTTCTTATTTTTTTTTTTTGGATGTGTAGCTTCTGGGCTAAATACAGTAGATGGATGAATGGGGAAAATCCATTTAATTTGAAAATTCAAGGTATCTTTGACCTCCATATTTATGGCTTTTAGGAAATATCTATTTGGAAGCACTGTTAGAAGAAGAAAGTAAGACATGCTGTGTCTGTGACCTCACTTAGAGCTGGTTGGATATCTAGACCAATATACAGATATTTGATACTATTTTTTAAAATGACTGCTAATTGATACCACTGTAGTTTCTTTGGAAAAAGAAATAGTTTCTTGATAAGTGCATGTTTTGTAAGGGACATTTTATAGTTTCTGTGGGTGGGGAGGGTGTTGACATTTAGTTGTCTGTAAAACAAATAGAGATCTGGTAAGTAGCTACATAGTTACCATTAGAAAGCAGTGTGTCTTCTGTACATGTAGGCAGCAGAGTGGCAATAAGAAAACATATTTGGGGTAAAATCTGGTTTGAATTCCAGCTGTGCTATTTCCTGCATCTTTTACTTTTCTCAAGATGTGAGTTGATACTGCTTATTTGTTTAAGGATTAAGAATTTAAGTAAAATATCTGGACTCTATTATTATATACATAATATATTCTGAGCAGATACCAGTTATTTTCCCTTTCCTAGTGCATCATTAGAGCATCAGCTTTGAAAGATGTGTAGTGTTTTGTTACATCATTTGTGTGTAGGTCAAAAGCTAGTATTGGGAGGTAGTTTAGAACATTGAGTAGCCTAGGTGGACTGGAAGGGAAAGCAGCATGGAAAGGAGGTTCTGGAAGGGTGTTTGGAGCAATACTTCTGAGGACCAAGAATATCAGAAGAGTTTAATTTGTAGGCACTTGTGTTTTTGAACAGGGAAGTGTCTTATCTAGAGCTCAACTTTAGGGGCACCTGGGTGGCTTAGTTGGTTAAATGTCTGCCCTTGGCTCAGGTCAGAATCCCCAAGTGTCCTGGGATCGAGGCCCCCATTGAGATTCCTGCTCAGTGAGGAGTCTGCTTCTCCCTTTTCCTCTGCCCCTTTGCCTACTTGTGCTGTCTCTTGCTCCCCTGCCTTCTCAGATAAGTAAATAAATAAATAAAATCTTAAAAAACAAACAAACAAAACAAACCCTTCAACTTTGGAAAAATTAATTTGGGCACGTGTGGAATGAAATGGAGATAAAGCCATCTAGGAGGTTATCAGTTTAGGTGATAGCTAACTAATCTAGAATGAATTAGGTAATATGGTACTAAAGAATGAAAGAATGGGAGGAAATAAGTTTTAACTAATTAAGGATCATTTACTTAAATGAGCATGTGATACACAGATCGATTGGAAATACTGAATCTCTAAAAACACATCATCAAGTATTTAAAATATTTAAATTTAAAATATTTGTTTGCTCTATCACTATTTCTGATAGAATACAAGTGCTTACAGTTGTTTTCTTTCTTCCAACAGAAAGAAATGCAGGAGTTGAAACTACATAGTAGTAACTCAGGGTCCCCTCATCGTTGGCCTCCAGAGAATTATGGACCAGATTCAGTGCCTGATGGATATCAGGGATCACAGACTTTTCATGGGGCTCCACTAACAGGTTCGCAACTGGATAATCCCAGATTTTAGTAAAGTCACTGTACTTCTTCCTCTTTTACATAGATAACTTGTGAACTCACCTTGTCTATATACATTTGTTTATATACATGTTTATACATGTCTGCTTATATGTTTCTTAAGCCATGTTTGGTATTACTGAAATTTTTATAACTCCAAGCAGAAATAAAACAAGCTTTATCTGTTCCTTTAATACATCTGTCAGAGAAGCTGAGACTATTCCTGACTTTGGAAAATGTTACGTGATACTATTTTGCATTAAGAGATGGCTAAGTAAAACCTCAGGATTTATTTTGGTGATATACTTAGAGGACATTCATAGGAAATCGTGTTTATTTTGAAATACCATGGTCATACAAAGAAGGAAGGAGTTGGAGCTGGGCCATATTGGAATTTGAAGTTGTGCTTTCTAGTACATAGTGACCTCTTGAGCCAGTTTGTGTGTTTGAAATGTGGAGATAAAACTTGCCTCACATTATTGTGAGCATTTGTGTATGTGTAGGTGTATATTAGAGTGTCTAGTAAACACTTAATGCACCAAGGGTGTCCCGTGGGTTCTGTGTGCAAAAGTGCTTTGTGCATGTAATTCCCTTTAATCGTGGTAACCCAAAATGGTAGATATCATTATTATTATTATGTTTTTAAAGATTTTTGTTTATTTGAGAGAGAGAGTGCATGAGCAGGGGGTTGGGGGCGGAGAGGGAGAAGCAGACTCCTTGCTAATCAGGGAGTCTGAACACCGGGCCCAGTCCCAGGACCCTGGGATCCTGATCTGAGCTGAAGGCAGATGGTTAACTGACTTTACTGCTAAGGCACCCCATGAATTCTGTTTTTATAGATGAGGAAGTGGGTTTAGAAAGGTAATGTAATTTATCCATTATTGTACAGCTAATTATTGGTAGAGTTGGGGTTCAGACTTCAGTGGTCTTAATTGGGAAGCCCCTTGCCAGTATGATATATTGCCCACAGATAGCCAAAAATGATGATAAAAGAAGATTTGTTGTTTGACATGAGATAGATTCCTGAAATGGTAGTAGTGTGCTTTTTTTCTAATTGGTTTTAATCCAGGGAAGATTTAGAATAGTGTGTTCCAGTTTAGATGAGCACATTATGTGATGGTTCATAGGGCCGTACTGAAGGCAGCCTCACTATCCTCTTTTGACAGTGTCTTCTAATGTAGGCAAAATAATAGGAAATCCTGTAAAGTTATAAATCCTGTAATGTCACAAGTGATAGATAAATTTATGAGATGTGTCAGGAGTTCATACATTGCTCACTTAAAAATTCTGTGCACTATATAGTGTCTGGCTTAGAGAAGTCAGTAAACTGGCTAGCCTTTTCTAGGGCTTTTTGAGTGCTGTTTGGAATTGATCGTTTGGCACCTTTTGAGTCACAATTTCCATTTCTTCTGTGTATAGACATAAAAGGTCTTCTGGTTGTTAAACATAACATTCACATTGTCTCATTTTATTCTTGCAATTACCCTATGAAATGTATAGAAGCAGCACATCCTCATTTTACAACTGAGAAATAGGGAGACCCCTAGTAGCTAATTGACAAGGTCGCAAAGCAGCTTTGTGGCCCCGCAAAGTGGAGAGCTCAAGTCCCGTTTTGCATTCCTATGCTCACAGATTTTGTATTTTCTTAATGAAAGTAAAAATATACCAAAATGTTTCTTGTCTTTTTAAAATAAGATGATTGAAAACAATGATTCTTAAGTTTATAGGAAATAATCAGAAGTACTAGCAATGTAAACTAAAAACTAACTATAGGAGTTAGAGTGCTATTAATTAACATTTTGGAGCATTTCCTTCTGATCCTTTCTCTTTGTATATGTAAAGAATTTTTAGTGAGATTTTTATCATTATGTTGTATGTAGATGAGTAGTATTTTTAAATATTAGAATTCTGAGCATTTTCTTAAATATTTTGAAAATACTTTGAATGAATCCAGGTTTTCCCATCATGTTGAAGAACTGCAAATTGTATTCCCATATTATTTCCAGTTTGCTGTCATAAATAATGCTGTGGACACATTCTTAGGATTGTTAGGGTATTTTAAAAAATTCTTTTGTGTTGGATAATTGCTTTCCAGAAAAGCTATGCCAGTTTACACTTTTTTACCACCATTGTCTGATAGTGCCCATCTCATTGCATTCTTGCTTACTATTAGCGATTTATTGGTTTTGAAAAACCTTCACCAATTTTTAAAAACAAACATGGTATCAGTTTTTATTTTTTATACTGGGCATGTTCAACAGTTTATAATCATTTTATATTTTCTGAGTTAGCGGTTTATTTGGTACTTTTTTCCTAATATTATTTTTAGTAGGTTTATAAAAACTTTTTTCCCCCCTCCATTGTTAAGAGTCACTAGTCACTGATAAAGTCACTAATTAAATTTTCAGACTTTATGATTCTTGGCTCATATCCATCAGCTTGTTCTGTGTTCTTTTCCTTTTTTCTCCCCAGAATGTTTAAAATAACCATCTTTACCAGGCAATTCTGTTAGTTTTCCAAATTCAAACTTGGGCTTCTTTAGCAATTTTTACTTTTGTAGTCACTGTGAAGAGAACATAAATAGACTGACTAGTCTTTTCTAGGTCTTTTTCAGGGCTTTCTAGAATCAATTGTTTAACGCCTCTTGGATCACAGTTTCCATTTCTTCCATGTCACGGCATAAATGGTCTTTTCAGTTGTTTTGTTTTCTGAAAAAACATTAATAAAAAAACCTAAGCAGTAATTGTTGGTAGCTTTGCCATGAACATGATTGTCTTCCAGTTGTTGGTTTCCTGGTGAAACTCATACAAAACTGACTGAATAAATATTTGGACATCAACATGAGACATGAGTGTCAGTCATGATGTGCCTTTTTTTTTTTTTTTTTTTTTTTTGTAAGTCAAGGAACACGTTCTGTGTTACCTGTGAGATTCTTTGCATGAATTTATCAGGTGATTTTTGACTGGACATTTTCAGCTTGAGTTTATAAAATGCAACCTTTTCTTTCTGCAAATTTTTAAGGCTTGCTTTAAAAAATGGCCCTGAGGCCAATCAGATGCATTTTGGTTCCTTAAATCCTTCCTGTGACTAGTGTATTCCCAGCATTTCTGATGTTGACAATAGACTGTGCTTTCGTATCATACCAATCTTTCTTAGAAAATGGACCAAACACTTTCTTCTTGGCTCCTTTTTTGATGCTTGTTGTGAGGCGCTTGTTCTTGTTGACCACTGTGGTGCTGCTCTCTTAACCTCATGTGTCGTATTTAGGGGTTTTCCTAGTTTGTCATTTGATAATCTTCTTTATGGTATATTTTGATGTATAGAAATTTAAAAAAATCTGTAGTTAAATCTTTCTTTGATTTCTATTGTTTTTGTAATTTATAGTTCTTGCCTAGATAGTCTTAACTATAGTATAGACTTTTTTAACTGTTTTCTTTCTTTTCTTTTTTTTTCTTTTTTTTTTTTTTTAGTTGCAACTACTGGCCCTTCAGTATATTATAGTCAGTCACCAGCATATAATTCCCAGTATCTTCTCAGACCAGCAGCTAATGTTACTCCCACAAAGGTAACAAAGGAATAATTTATACATTTATAAATATCTCCTTTTTAATTGTTCAGGCTTCCTTCAAAGAAATTCAAGAAGTAGTTCAGCATTAAAACTTATATGTCCCATAAAATATAGCTATTTTAAATTTCTTTCCAGATACAGAAGTTATGCCTCTTACTCATCTTATTTTTATGTTACAGTAAGTGTGAACATTTAGAATATTTCCCAAAAGTGGGGGCGATGGTGGTGGTGATGGGTCCTTTATCATTTTGTTTTGGTGGAAACAGGACTAGAATGGCCTTGCTGAACCACTATGTGGTAAGTACTTCAGGCCTGAAGTGACTATGTAGGTGTCTATTAACAACCAGTATTACAACTGTAGTTGAGTTAATGAAACTTTGAAGACAGATGGCTTGGGTGAATTTAGACCCTGGCTCTTCTGCTCACTGTGACCTTGGGCAAGTTTCTTAAATCTCTCTATGCATTAGTTGCCTCATATGTAAAATGAGGATAATAATCCCTTAATTCATAGGGTTTTTGAGGATATTAAAATGAGATATTATGTAAAGTGCTAAGAACAGTGCCCAGTTGGCACATTAGTAAATGCTCGATAAATGTTAGTCTCCATCATCATCATCATTATTGTTAACATCATTTAACACATTATTTAGGAATAAAGAAGAAATTTATTCTATACATTTATTGTAGAATTGGATTTTTAAAATTCTGTTATTAGTTAAAGCAATTTCCATTATATGCCAAGAAAGGAGTATAACTGTAAGTATCTTTGTAAGTAATGTCTTCTTTTAATGCTGTGGTATATACTTTAATGATATCTTTACCTTATAATGCTCATGTTTGTGGTTTGTGAGAATTGGTTTGTATCTAGTTATCTGTAGTTTTATAGACAACTTAACAAAAATCTTTAACTCTTTTTTTCTTTTAGGGTCCGGTTTATGGCATGAATAGGCTTCCACCTCAACAACATATATATGCCTATTCCCAACAGATGCACACACCACCAGTCCAAAGCTCATCTGCTTGTATGTTCTCTCAAGAGATGTATGGTCCTCCCTTGCGTTTTGAGTCTCCTGCAACAGGAATTCTATCACCCAGGGGTGATGATTACTTTAATTACAATGTTCAACAGACAAGCACAAATCCACCTTTGCCAGAGCCAGGTTATTTCACAAAACCCCCAGTTGCAGCTCATGCTTCAAGACCTGCAGAATCTAAGGTTATTGAATTTGGAAAATCTAATTTTGTTCAGCCTGTGCCAGGTGAAGGAATAAGACCATCTTTGACAGCACCTGCACATACAACACAGCCAACTCCTTTTAAATTTAACTCAAATTTCAAGTCAAATGATGGTGACTTTACCTTTTCTTCACCACAGGTTGTAACACAACCCCCTTCTACAGCTTACAATAATAATGAAAGCCTTTTAGGTCTCTTAACTTCAGATAAACCTTTGCAAGGAGATGGCTACAGTGGGCCAAAAGCTAGTCAAACCAGTGGACCTCGAAATACGTTCAGTTTTGGAAGCAAAAATGTGCCTGGAATTTCATTTACTGAAAACATGGGTCCAAATCAGCAAAAGAATTCTGGTTTTCGTCGAAGTGATGACATGTTTACTTTCCATGGTCCAGGGAAATCAGTATTTGGAACACCTGCACCGGAGCTGGCCAACAAGAGTCATGAAACAGATGGAGGGAGTGCCCATGGTGATGATGATGATGATGGCCCTCACTTTGAGCCTGTGGTACCTCTTCCTGATAAGATTGAAGTGAAAACTGGTGAGGAAGATGAAGAAGAGTTCTTTTGCAATCGTGCAAAATTGTTTCGTTTTGATGCAGAATCCAAAGAATGGAAGGAACGTGGAATTGGTAATGTAAAAATCCTCAGGCATAAAACATCTGGCAAAATTCGCCTTCTCATGAGACGAGAGCAAGTATTGAAAATCTGTGCAAATCATTACATCAGTCCGGATATGAAACTCACACCAAACGCTGGCTCTGACAGATCTTTTGTATG
Organism: Mustela lutreola; assembly: GCF_030435805.1. Classification (NCBI taxonomy): domain Eukaryota; kingdom Metazoa; phylum Chordata; class Mammalia; order Carnivora; family Mustelidae; genus Mustela; species Mustela lutreola. The sequence continues at coordinate 57,019,832 of NC_081298.1, read as the reverse complement.
GCATGCTCTTGATTACGCTGATGAGTTGCCCAAACCAGAACAATTGGCTATTAGATTCAAAACTCCCGAGGAGGCAGCACTTTTTAAGTGCAAGTTTGAAGAGGCCCAGAACATTTTAAAAGACTTAGGAGCAAATGTAGCCACAACAACAAATCAGGCTATGAGAATTGTAAAAGAATCCACAAGTCATGATAACAAAGATATTTGCAAATCTGATGCTGGAAACATGAATTTTGAATTTCAGATTGCAAAGAAAGAAGGGTCTTGGTGGCATTGTAACAGCTGCTCATTAAAGAATGCTGCAACTGCTAAGAAGTGTGTATCATGCCAGAATCTAAACCCAAACAAGAAAGAACTCCTTGGCCCACCATTAGTTGAAACTGTGTCTGCTCTTACAGCTGGCCTAGAAAATACACCAGATAGATTTGCATCAACAACTCCAAAGAAAGAAGGTCACTGGGATTGTAGTATTTGCTTAGTGAGAAATGAACCTACTGTATCTAGGTGCATTGCATGCCAGAATGCAAAGGCTGCTAACAAGAGTGGATCTTCATTTGTTCAGCAAGCTTCATTTAAATTTGGCCAGGGAGATCTTCCTAAGTCTGTTAACAGTGATTTCCGATCTGTTTGTTCTACGAAGGAAGGACAGTGGGATTGCAGTGTATGCCTCGTACAAAATGAAGGAAGTTCTACAAAGTGTGCTGCCTGTCAGAATCCAAGAAAACAGAATTTATCTACTTCTTCTGTTTCAGCTCCTGCTTCCTTTAAGTTTGGTACTTCAGAAATAAGTAAAACCCCAAAGAGTGGATTTGAGGACATGTTTGCCAAGAAGGAAGGACAGTGGGATTGCAGTTGCTGCTCATTACGAAATGAAGCAAGTGCTACAGTATGTGTTGCTTGTCGGAATCCAGGTAAATTGAGTCTATCCACCTCTGTTCCAGCACCTGCCTCTTTTAAGTTTAGTACTTCAGAGACAAGCAAAGCTCCAAAGAGTGGATTTGAAGGCATGTTCACCAAGAAGGAAGGACAGTGGGATTGCAGTATTTGCTTAGTGCGAAATGAGGCAAGTGCTACCACTTGTGTTGCTTGCCAGAATCCAAGTAAACAAAATCAGCCTACTTCTGCTGTTCTAGCGCCTGCCTCATCAGATACATGCAAGGCTCCAAAGAGTGGATTTGAAGGCATGTTCACCAAGAAGGAAGGACAGTGGGATTGCAGTATTTGCTTAGTGCGAAATGAGGCAAGTGCTACCACCTGTGTTGCTTGCCAGAATCCAAGTAAACAAAATCAGCCTGTTTCTGCTGTTCTAGCTCCTGCCTCGTCAGATACATGCAAGCCTCCAAAGGGTGGATTTGAAGGAATGTTCACCAAGAAGGAAGGACAGTGGGATTGTAGCATTTGCTTTGTGCAAAATGAGAGTTCTTCCATAAAATGTGTGGCTTGTGATGCCTCTAAACCAACTCATAAACCTATTGCAGAAGCTCCTTCCGCTTTCACTTTGGGCTCAAAAACTAAGTTAAATGACTCTTCTGGAAATCAAGTTGGAACAGGATTTAAAAGTAACTTTTCTGAAAAAGGTTTTAAATTTGGTACTGCAGAACAAGGATTTAAATTTGGGCATGTGGATCAAGAAAGTACACCTTCATTTACATTTCAGGGTTCTTCTAATACAGATTCTAAGTCAACAAAAGAAGGATTTAGTTTTTCTGTCCCTATGTCTGCTGATGGATTTAAATTTGGCATTCAGGAGTCTGGAATTCAAGAGAAGAAAAGTGAAAAGCCCCTTGAAAATGAGCCTGGTGTTCAGGCTCAGGATATCAGTAGTCAGAAGAATGGTAGTAGTGTAATTTTTGGTCAAACTGGTAGCACTTTTACCTTTGCAGATCTCGCAAAATCAACTTCAGGAGAAGGATTTCAGTTTGGCAAAAAAGACCCTAATTTCAAGGGATTTTCAGGTGCAGGAGAAAAATTATTCTCATCACAAAGTGGTAAAATGGCTGATAAAGCTGACACTTCTGCTGACCTTGAGAAAGATGATGATGCCTATCGGACCGAGGACAGTGATGACATCCATTTTGAACCAGTAGTTCAGATGCCTGAAAAAGTAGAACTTGTAACAGGAGAAGAAGATGAAAAAGTTCTTTATTCACAGCGGGTAAAATTATTTAGGTTTGATGCTGAGATAAGTCAGTGGAAAGAAAGGGGTCTGGGGAACTTAAAAATTCTCAAGAATGAAGTCAATGGCAAACTAAGAATGCTTATGCGAAGAGAACAGGTACTAAAAGTGTGTGCTAATCATTGGATAACAACTACGATGAACCTGAAGCCTCTCTCTGGGTCCGATAGAGCATGGATGTGGTTAGCGAGTGATTTTTCTGATGGTGATGCCAAACTAGAGCAGCTGGCAGCAAAATTTAAAACACCAGAGCTGGCTGAAGAATTCAAGCAGAAATTTGAGGAATGCCAGCGACTTCTATTAGATATACCACTTCAAACTCCTCATAAACTTGTAGACACTGGCAGAGCTGCTAAGTTAATCCAGAGAGCAGAAGAAATGAAGAGTGGATTAAAAGATTTCAAAACGTTTTTGACAAATGATCAAACAAAAGTCACTGATGGAGAGAGTGAATCCTCTGATGCAGGTGCTGCCAGTGCCTCTGATACAACCAGCAAGCCAAACCCTGAAAACACAGGGCCCACACTGGAGTGGGACAACTATGATTTAAGGGAAGATGCTTTGGATGATAGTGTGAGTAGTAGCTCAGTACATGCTTCTCCACTGGCAAGTAGCCCCGTGAGGAAAAATCTCTTTCGCTTTGGTGAGTCAACAACAGGATTTAACTTCAGTTTTAAGTCTGCTTTGAGTCCATCTAAGTCTCCTGCCAAATTGAACCAGAGTGGGACCTCAGTTGGCACTGATGAAGAATCTGATGTTACTCAGGAAGAAGAGAGAGATGGCCAGTACTTTGAACCTGTTGTACCTTTACCTGATCTAGTGGAAGTGTCCAGTGGTGAGGAAAATGAACAAGTTGTTTTTAGTCACAGAGCAAAACTCTATAGATATGATAAAGATGTTGGTCAGTGGAAAGAAAGAGGCATTGGTGATATAAAGATTTTACAGAATTATGATAATAAGCAAGTTCGAATAGTGATGAGAAGGGACCAGGTGTTAAAACTTTGTGCCAATCACAGAATAACACCAGATATGACTTTGCAAAATATGAAAGGGACAGAACGAGTGTGGGTGTGGACTGCTTGTGATTTTGCAGATGGGGAAAGAAAAGTAGAACATTTAGCTGTCCGTTTTAAACTACAGGATGTTGCAGATTCATTTAAGAAAATATTTGATGAAGCAAAAATAGCCCAAGAAAAAGATTCTTTGATAACACCTCAGGTTTCTCGTTCAACCACTCCTAGAGAGTCACCATGTGGCAAAATCGCTGTTGCTGTATTAGAAGAAACCACAAGAGAAAGGACAGATTTAATTCAGAGTGACGACACAGCAGATGCAACTTCAGAAGTTGGAGAAGCGTCTAGCACATCTGAAGCAACAACAAAAGCAGTGGTTTCTCCTCCAAAGTTTGTATTTGGTTCGGAGTCTGTTAAAAGTATTTTTAGTAGTGAAAAATCAAAACCATTTGCATTTGGCAACAGTTCAGCCACTGGGTCTTTGTTTGGATTTAGTTTTAATGCACCTTTGAAAAATAGTAGTGAAATTAGTTCAGTAGTCAAGAGTGGATCTGAAAGAAAAGTGGAACCTAATTGCAAAGAGTCGAAGAATTCAGATGGCAAACAGTCTTCAGATGGCAAAGTCAGAAATCTCTTTGCTTTTCCAAAGGAAGAGTCCTCAACTAATTACACCTTTAAAACACCAGAAAAGGGTAAGCACTTGGTCTTTAGTATAAGCACAATTTTTCATCCATTGTGTAAATATTTTGCTTAATCCATATACTTTTTGTAGGATACTAATGTTTTAGTAAAAGTTGGGTCATAAACATAGTGCGTTGTGAACAGCCAAAAAATAATTGTACAGATTGTTTTTTCTGCCTAAATCTGTTTCCCTGTGACTGTTTAAACAGAGGCAGAGAACGTGTGTGTAAGTTATTGAGGATATCTAACTAAAAGATATTTATGTTTAGTGCAGAGAACAAGAACCTAATACAGTACCAAAGTTTAGTGACTCATGTACTCATGAGTATTAGCTTGAGTTTGATTTTTTTTAAGTGTTCATTCTTCAATGTATCATTCTCTTGTCACTCAAAAAACATGGTACTGAGATGTATGTTTATATGTCATATAATGTAGTCTTATCACTATTTATTAAATGAGCAAAGAATGAAACTACCAGGATAAATGAATATCTGAGATGGCTAAATTGATATAAATTGAGGGACTCTGGCTTTTTATATTTTAAAATCACATTGACTTTTATTCGCAAGATATCCAAAAATGAAATACTCTTTATTTTCTAGGATTTAATTTTAGCCTTTTTAAATCTAATCCAATGGCTTTTTGGACCAGCATCCCTTCCTCACAGCCTGAGAACGAAGGTATAGAGCTAGTATTCTCAGTATGAGATGACATCAGTTTTTTTTAAGCAGCTGGTAGTTAGCGAAGTAACTGGCTGTATGAAATTAAGCACTTAACACTAAGGTGTGCATGTTAAAAGAATGTCTGTTTAAACAAGTACTTTTTTTGACTGGTGGTATATAACATCCTTTAATGCTGTTTTTGTTTTGTTTTGTTTTTAATGTACTTGGATGACATGTTTTTTCAGTATTGTACAGCATTACTTTGAGGTAGATCCATGTGGTCTTTATCTTTTGCTGCTTTATACTTCATTATTCTATTATTTTAAACTCTATTTAATGAAGACCTTTGTTTTTTCTAACATTTATCTTTAGCCAGGAATGTCTGCTAGCATGTATACACATGGAACAGAGTTGCCCTTTATTATTACCCTTTTGGATAGGGTTTAGAAAAATAACCCATTTGAAAGTAGATGTCATTTTTAACAGCCAACATTGTATACCTGGTATGTTATAAAAGTAAACATTGGTATTAGAGTGGAGTAATAGGAAGTTGGGGAATCTGTTAAAGACCTTTGAGAGCAAGCTTAGGGAAATGAAAGCTATTAGTATCTAACAAACAACATATCTTGAGCAACACAACTATGTTCAGTGATAAAATAACAGTCCTTGATTCGGGGGCCCTTTATTCGATCACAATACTAGCTAAAGAACTTTGCTTTTAATTTTTAACCCTCATTCTTAACGATATATTCTTTGGGAATTTGTGAAAAGTGTGGACTTTTTCCTCTAAATGACATGTATTTGAATGCACACTCCAGGACTGTAGGTTAAGAATCCCTGGTCTAAGAGCAGATTTACCAGTATACTGCTGTATGACAAAGAGCCTTATTCTCTTTCAAATCCCAAAGGACCTTAGAAATGGAGGTTCCAGACACTGAGGAAACTGAGGCTTGGCTGGGCTATATGAAATGCCCACACTGTCTCTACCAGCTAATAGCAGAATTGGAGTAATAATCTATATATCTTACAGTATTGTAATTGATACTATGTTTTTCTAATTAAGGAGAGTAAAAGGCAAGTTTAGCATTGTAAAAGGTCTCCAGTTCTCTAGACCAGATCAAATATGACCTGTGTATGTAATTTAGGATTTTCTTTTTTTTTTTAAACAGATTTTATTTATATATTTGACACACAGAGAGAGTTATCACAAGTAGGCAGAGAGGCAGGAGAGAGAGAGGGGGAAGCAGACTCCTTGCTGACAGAGAGCCCAATGTGGGGCTCGGTCCCAGGATCCTGAGATATGACCTGAGCCAAAGGCAGAGATTTTTTTTTTTTTTTTTTTAAGATTTTATTTATTTATTTGACAGACAGAGATCACAAGTAGGCAGAGAGGCAGGCAGAGAGAGAGAGAAAGAGGGAAGCAGGCTTCCTGCGGAGCAGGGAGCCCGATGCAGGGCTCGATCCCAGGACCCTGAGATCATGACCCGAGTCGAAGGCAGCAGCCCAAACCACTGAGCCACCCAGGCGGCCCTAGAGTTTTCTAATAGCCATATTAAAAAATAGAATAAAAAACAGGTGAAAAAAAGAAGCAGATGAATTTAATTTTAATCTAAGCAGTTACATTATATCTGAAATAACATTTCAGGTTCTAATCAGATTATATAAAAATAAAGATATACTTCATATTCTGGGTTTTTTGTTTTGTTTTTTATACAAAGTCTTCAAAATCCAGTGTGTATTTTTATTTTTATTTTATTATCTTTTTTTTGAGGGAGAGCCAGTGAGGAGTGTGTGATCACAAATGGGAGGGACAGAGAGAGGTGGAGTGGGGAGGAGAGAGAATCTCAAGCAGACTCCATTCTGAGTGTGGAACCTGACACAGGGCTCAGTCTCCTGATCCCAAGATCAAGACCTGAGCCGAAATCAAGAGTTTGGCAGTTAACCAACTGAGCCATCCAGGTGCCCCTAGTGTGTATTTTTATACCTGAAGTAGGACTCAGTTTGGACTAGCCACGTTTAAAGTGCTTAATAGCCACATGTGGCTAAGATATGATTTTGGACAGCACCTGTTGGTACATGATTTGTTTTATCTGTTCCTTTTTTTTTTTTTTAAAGACTTTATTTGACAGAGATCACAAGTAGGAAGAGAGGCAGGCAGAGAGAGAGAGGAGGAAGCAGGCTCCTTGCTCAGCAGAGAGCCCGATGCGGGGCTCGATCTCAGGACCCTGGGTCATGAACCGAGCTGAAGGCAGAGGCTTTAACCCACTGAGCCACCCAGGCACCCCTTATCTTTTCCTTTTGCCAGATATTCCTCTTTATTTATTGGCCACAGTGTATTGTATGAAGAATCCCTTTTTTCTTTGTGTTTTGCTTTTTTTTTGTTGTAGTTTTTCAGCTATAAAATTTGTCCTAAATTTTTACAGTATTATACCAAGGATAACAGTAATTTTAATTTAGTTTTATATGTTATCATGCTTGGAAGTGTGCAAAACTGGATATAACTCCATTCACCCACCGTCCTTGGCAATTGTTAACAATTCCAATTATACACCATCCTTGGCAATTGTTAACTTTTCTTGTAGGAACTAATCAAGGTTAGCTTTGCATTAGTTTCATATTTATACTAATCTTTGCTCATGATTTCTCTGAGTTTTTTCAGTTGTTGCAAATGCATGGATATTTTGCTAAACAGTTGTTTAGTATGCCAGATATGGTTATGGCAGCACTATTTAAATGCCTTCTACAATTATAGCCATTAATAGTAGTTTTAAAAAAATGATCAGTGAGTAAATGCAGTAGTTTTTTGGTTTTAAATAGATTCTGTGTTCAGTAAGGGTTTTGACAGAACATTAATTTCTAATTCTTTACTGAGCCTTGTCCACATTAGAGTTTATGTGTTTTCATCACTATGTTATTTTAACCTAAAAATAAGTTCAGTGGTTTTCTTTTCAGCTAGGATATTGGTGTTAATACAACTATTTAATATCTTTTCTTCGTAATTTTTTGGGCTTACTTTATAGCAAAAGAGAAGGTAAAACCTGAAGATCCTCCCTCAGATGATGATGTTCTCATTGTATATGAGTTAATACCCACCCCTGAGCAAAAAGATCTTGCAAGCAAACTTAAACTTCCTCCAACTTTCTTCTGCTATAAGAATAAACCAGATTATATTAGCGAAGAAGAAGAGGATGGTAAATCTTCTGTTATTTAAAATGCATTCTTTTCATGCTAATCTTAGTAATGGGGGAGTATGGTTAAATTATTTAAAGCCTGCCTCTTAGAACCCAACACTGTTGTCCTCCTAGCTAAGATGTTTATCCTCAGTGTATGTATTGTAAATAGTCAATGGATGTAATGATTGAAACAACTGCATTTATTAAGTGAGGATTTTGTGGATGGCTACCATAAGTTGAGCAGGCATTTTGAGAATTGAAAGCAATCCTCATTTCCCTGTTAACTTAGAGGGATGGGGGACTAATGAGGCAGATGGGTGTTTCATTATGGAAAACTCTGTGAGCCATACCAGAGTCTTTCAGCAGGGGAATTCCATGCTCAGGAAGTTTCAGTAGGACTGGTTGAGTTTGGTGTAGAGGATTGGGTTGTGGGACATGGAGATAGGAAGATGATAGAGTAGCTCAAACAAGAAGAGAGCCTAAATAGAATTTCTATAATGACAGGAGAGGCATTAGGAATATAGAATTAGCAAAATTGGGTGTTCTTTCAATGTGGGGAGTAAGGGAAAGTATGAAGTTGAAGGATAGTTACTAGATTTCTGGCTAGAAAAATTCCTGAAACTTAATAGAAATTCCTTTTTTTTTAAATAAAATCAATTATACTTAAGATGAAGATTTCGAAACAGCTGTCAAGAAACTTAATGGAAAACTATATCTGGATGACTCAGAAAAATGTAGACCATTAGAAGAAAAGCTAACAGGTATGTTAAATTAAAATTACTAATTATAATGCTCTTACAAATTTTATTAATTCATTCATTCATTTGAGGGGAAAGAAAGAAAGGGAGGGGGAGGAGCAGAGGGGAGAGAATATCTTAAGCAGGCTCCATATCCAATGCGGAGCCAAATGTGGGCCTTGATCTCAGAACCCAGAGATCATGACCTGAGCAGAATCAATAATCAAACACTTAACCAACTGAGCCACTCACGTGCCCAACTAGTTAGAAAGTTTTTAAAAAATCTTCTATTTAAAAGGAATCATCTGATCATTTTTGTAATTACCAATTTTACTTATGTACTATTCCTCTCGTGTTTTAAAATATTTAAAAATAGTAAAACATTGTTTTCTTGGTGATCCTGTTCTCCATTACCACTCATAGCTATTGCTATCTGGGTCTATAATCTGTACATTATATTGAGAACCATTCTTGGAAAGGAGTTGGACTTTTTGTCACTTTCTTTTGCTTGTGTTCTGTGGAATTTTCAGATAATGAAAAAGAATGTGTTATTGTTTGGGAAAAGAAACCAACAGTTGAAGAGAAGGCAAAAGCAGATACATTAAAACTTCCACCTACATTTTTTTGTGGAGTCTGCAGTGATACTGATGAAGACAATGGAAATGGGGAAGACTTTCAGTCAGAATTTCAAAAAGTTCAGGACTCTCAAGTAAGAGCATCTCCATTATTTTCCTTCTGATTCAGTTACCTTTGTTGATGCAGTAAACTGGAATGTTTTTTTTACCCAATGGTGGTAATGTGTTGTGGGAAGAAAATGGATTAGACATCTACCAATCAGCATTGACCAGAGAAGAAGGAGTTTTGTTCTGCATAGAGGATTGTAAAGATTCACATCCTATGTATGTTGGGTTTTTGTGGGGATGGGAGAGGTGGACTGAGCAGAATATCCTTTGGAGTGTTTACCACTAAGAATGATACTAATAAGTTCATTTTCCATGCAAATTAGTTTATTCTCTGGTGGGCAGAGTGGATAGGAAGTAATATTGGAGACAGTTCCTTGGCCTATAACTTGTCAATTTCATGATTTGATTATTTTCTTAGCACAACTGTAGTGATAATTTTAATAGATATCAGCACCTTGGTTATCTTAATTTGTATTTCACAGAAAATAGGAGACAAGGTCCCTGTCTAGTAATTGTTCACAGTCTAATATTGGCATGTATTCAGAATGTTCCTGCCTCCTCAAGTAATACTGGCTTTTTTTGTTGTTTTATTTTTGTTTTTGTTAGATGGTTAAAATAAGAGTCCTGGAATTAGTTACACATGTAGTGGTTTTTTTAAGGGACGTGTGGCTAGAGAGAGATGATGTGGTCTGAGTCTAAGAAATTTATTGTTCTTCATAGTCTCTCTGACTCTGAGGAGTCTTTGCTGGTCACCTAGGATGTGTATGTTTAAATTGAATTCATCAGTACAAATATAATTAATGGTCATTAGTTGATGTAAAGATATCACTTTCTCATTTATAACCAGATAGATTTATTTGTTGAAATCTGAAGTTTTTGCAGCAGTGGTCTCATTATTTCAATCTAAAGTGTATTTCAAATCACTTAGCAGTTTCCATGGATTCATTGTATTTACATGTATTTCATTGTATTTACATTCACAATATTTAGTGACCGTTACTCTAATTCCTCACTGTTAGAGGCTTTATCATGTAACTGTTTATTCAACAATTACAGTATAATCATATTAATAAAAACTTGGATTATACAGATTTAAACAGTGATTTAAAAATGGCCTCTTATGTGCAAAAACTTCTAGTAAGTTACTACTTTAACATTTATTTTAAAATTGAAAAATAATTTCAGTACTGATGCACAGACTAAATTGTTGATCATTTATTCTTTTTCTACCTTGTGATGCATGCCACTTGAGCTGGCACACAAGGACTTGGTGTATTTTGTCGGTATTTTATAAACCATGCTGTTTATAGGAGTTGAAGTATCTTATTTGAGGTGACAGTTGTGTTATTTTAAAACATTTGTGATTGTTAGAAAATATCCTCTAACACTATCACACTGTTCATTAAATAGTAGTATTAGTGGCTATTCAAAAATACTTTTGGTACCAAAGTTAAATATGATAAATCTCTTCTATAAATGTTGGGAAAAAATGCTGCAATAAAATATACGTTTTGGAAGAGAGTAATTACCTTTTGATACACAGCTGAAATAGAAAACTAAAAACCATTTGAACTAAAATATGCTCTAAGAGATGTGGATTTACACTTTTTCAGAATGTGTTGTTCATGCTTTACACTCAGTTTAATTAATTTTGAATATGATATCTGTTGCTTAAAATGCCTAAGTGTACTCTCTTTATAAGCGTTTACTGTGAGCTAGCACTATGCTGACAATTGGGGATACAGTATTTTTTTTTTTAAGATAGATTGATTGATTGATTGATTTGACAGACAGAGGTCACAAGTAGGCAGAGAGGCAGACAGAGACAGAGAGAGAGGGACGCAGGCTCCCTGCTGAGCAGAGAGCCTGATGCGGGGCTTGATCCCAGGACCCGGTGATCATGACCTGAGCTGAAGGCAGAGGCTTTAACCCAGTGAGCCACCCAGGTGCCCCGGGGATACAGTATTGAACAAAACAGAAGTAATTTGGTTTGTCTGTAAAGAGTTTTCCATTCAAGACCTCTAAGGGGAGGATGCATTAGGAGCTGAATTAAAACCCTTCCCCCCACCCAAGTAGTCTAGCCTACTTTTTTGGGGTAACATTTATTGTGATATAATTCACACACCATACAGTTCACCCATTTTAAAGTATATAATTCCGAGGTTTTTAGTATATTCGCCGGGTTCTGCAACCACTCACAGTCAGTTTTTTTTTTTTTTAATTTTATTTATTTATTTGACAGACAGATATCACAAGTAGACAGAGAGGCAGGCAGAGAGAGAGAGCGGGAAGCAGGCTCCCTGCTGAGCAGAGAGCCCGATGCGGGCCTCGATCCCAGGACCCTGAGATCATGACCTGAGCCAAAGGTAGCGGCTTAACCCACTGAGCCACCCAGGCGCCCCTCACAGTCAGTTTTGAACAGTTTCATCAACCCAAGAAAAACCTCTAACCTCTATCAGTCACCACCCTTCCCCATTTCCCCCTAGTTCTTCCAGCCCTAGAAACCAGTGATGGACTATCTCTATAAGTTTGCCTATTGTGGACATTTCTTTCTTTCTTTTTTTTTTTTTTTAAGGTTTTGTTTGTTTGTTTGACAGAGAGTGACCACAAGTAGGCAGAGAGACAGGCAGAGAGAAAGGAGGAAGCAGGCTCTCTGCTGAGCGGAGCTCGATGCGGGGCTCAATCCCAGGACCCTGGGCTCATGACCTGAGCCGAGGGCAGAGGCTTTAACCCACTGAGCCACCCAGGCGCCCCTATTGTGGACATTTCTTACAAATAACTTTTGTGTCTGGCTTCTTTCACTTAATATGTTTAAGTATATCTACACTGTAGCATATATATACATTTATTGATTTTTTTTTTTTTTAAAGATTTTATTTATTTATTTGACACAGATCACAAGTAGGCAGAGAGGCAGGCAGAGAGAGAGAGGGGAGAAAGCAGGCTCCCTGCTGAGCAGAGAGCCCGATGCGGGACTCGATCCCAGGACCCTGAGATCATGACCTGAGCCAAATGCAGCGGCTTAACCCACTGAGCCACCCAGGCGCCCCATTTATTGATTTTTATGACTGAATAATATTCCATTGTATGGATATGCCAAATTTCATTTATCCATTCATCTGTTGATGGCCACTTGGGTTGGTTTTACTTTTTGGCTATTATAGTAATACTGCTGTGATAGCATTAAACATTTGACACAAACAGAATGAATTTTCTTCGCCTTGTGCTTCAGGTATGTTAAGGACTTTTTTCATTTGTAGTAACTTCTTTTATTTACAGAAGTAAAATTCACTTTTGTGTATGTGTGTCTGTTTTCTCTGAGTTCTTACACATGCCTGAATTCTTATAATTCCCACCAAAGACAGGATAGAATAATTCCAACACACCCAGAATTCCTTTGTATCATCCTTTTGTAGTCAGATCCTCCCCTACCCACATCTTTTAGCAACTGCTGATCTGTTTTCTGTTTCTATATTTTTGCCTTTTCCAGACCAACATATGAATGAAATCCTATAGTATAGGATTTCATATGAATAAAATCCTACAGCATAGGCATTTGTCTATCCCTAAGTAGTATTCCATTTTGTGGCTATACCACAGTTTATTCATTGATCCATGGAAGGTCATTTCCAATTTATTTTGCTTTTTTTCTTGTTTCTCAAAGTGGAGCCATTCTTCATTTCTAGTATAGTTAATGTTCTAAGTTTCTTTCTAGGAACTGTTCAGCTCCATCCCAAAACTTTTGCTATGTGGTATTTTCATTTTCTTTCAGTTTAAAATACTTACTTTCCTTGAGATATTCTTTTGGTACATGCATTAGGTAGTATGTTGCTCCCAAATATTTAGTGATATTCCACATATTCTGGTATTGATTTCTAGTTTAATTCCTTTATTGTCTGTGAATGTATTTTGAGTAATTTCAGTTCTTACAGGTTTATTGAAGGCTGTCTTGGTGATTGTGCACTTGAGAGGAATGTGTAGTTTGCTCTTTTGGGGTAGTGTTTTATGTTAATTAGATCAAGCTAATTGATGCTGTGCTAAGTCTCAATATATTATCCTTGACTACTTTTTTGTTTCCTTATTCTTTTTGAGAAGACTGTTGCTAGGCATAATTGTAGATTTGTCTATTTCTCCTATTAATTTTTGCTTAATGTACTTAGAAAGTGTTCCTTTTGCTTCTGTTTTCTAGAAGACATTGTAGGAATTGCTAGTCTTTCTTTCTTTCTTAAATGTTTGATAGAACTTGGTACTGAAACCATTTGGTCCTGGAATGATATTAATTGATTTAGTAGATGTAGGCCTATTCAGATTATCTGTTTCTTCTTCTTGAGTTTTGGTAGGTTTTGTCTTTCAAGGAATTGGTCCATTTCATTTATGTTAATCAAATTTGTGGGTGTAATGGTGTCTGTGGTGTCTAAATTAAAATTGATTACCCTTTTAATAGCTATCAATTAAAAGTGAGTAGTGATGGCTCTTGTTTCATTTCTTTTCCTTTTTTAAAAATTATTTGAGAGAGAGAGCACAAACAGGGGGAAGGGCAGAGGGAGAAACAGATTCCCAACTGAGCAGAGATCTGCAGGAGGGGCTCAATCCCAGGACCCCAGGATCATGACTGGAACTGGAGCCAGATGCTTTGACTGAGCCACTCAAGCGCCCCTTGTTTCATTTCTTTTTTCTTTTTTTTTTGTTTTAGAGAGTTTATTTATTTATTTGACAGAGATCACAAGTAGGCAAAGAGGCAGGCAGAGCGGGGGGGGGGGCGGGGGGGGGGCGGGGAGGAAGCAGGCTCCCTGCCAAGTAGAGAGCCTGATATGGAACTCTATCCCAGGACCCTGAGATCATGACCTGAGCCGAAGGCAGAGTCTTAACCCACTTAACCACCCAGGTGCCCCCTTGTTTCATTTGTAATATTAATAACTTGCATCTTGTTTTCTTGGTTAACCTACTTTGGGTTTATATCAGTTTTTATTAACCTTTTCAAAAAACCACTTTTGATTTTGTTGTTTTCCTCTTTGAATTTCCTACTTTATTGATTTCTGCTATACTTTTCATTTTTTTCTAATCTTCTTGCTTTAATTTTATATTGCTCTTCTTTCTCTAGTTTCTTAAGGTAGGAGTTCATTGATTTTAGATTTTTTTTCTTAAAGATTTTATTTATTTGAGAGAGAGAGGGAGGGAGAGAGCATAAGGCCAGGGGAGAGGCAGAAGGAGAGGGAGAAGCAGACTTCCCACTGAGCAGGGATCCTGATGCAGGGCTCAGTCTAGGAACCCTGTGATCATGACCTGAGCCAAAGTCACATGCTTTTAACTGACTGAACCACCCAGGCACCCCATTGATCTTCTTAATGTATGCATTCAGTACTATAAATTTTCCCTTCCTTGGTTTTGTTGCATTTTGTAAGTTTTGATAAGTTGTACTTTCATATTTATTTAAAGATATTTTTAATTTATCTAGAGGCCTTTGTATATATTATTTTTTAAAAATGGGTTGTTTAATCTCTTAATATTTAGAATTTCTCCAGCTATATTTCTGGTAATGATTTCTACCTTAATTCTTTTGTTGACTGAGTATATATACTTTATGATTTCTGTTCTATTGAATTTGTTGAGGTGCGCGAATGTGGGTTTTTTTGGGTAAATCATCTATGTTGCTTTCTGTTACTGTATTTTTTCATTTGTAAAATTCCCACTTGACTCTTTTTATACCTTAAAGTTTTTTTTGCTGAGAACTTCTTATCTTTTCATTTATTTTAAAGAATATTTGCCCTTATATCCTGGAGCATTGTTACAATAGCTTCTTTAAAGATTTTTTCTGCTCATTTTTTCTGCTCATTCAACACATGGATCATTTCATGACAACCCCGAACCCCTGGCCAAGGAGAGTTGGCTTTTCTTGGGAATTTTTTCCATCTCTGTCATTGCAGCTTCAGTTTTGGAGCTTCTCTAGCACCCAGGCTGGAATATGGGTTGGTAGGGAAGGAAATACCCTGGAAGGTTCTTACCACCGGATTATAACTCAGGTCTTGGGGTTCTTTTTTTTTTTTTTTTTTTTTAATAATTTATTTGACAGACAGAAATCACAAGTAGGCAGAGAGGTAGGCAGAGAGAGGAGGATGTAGACTCCCTGTGGAACAGAGAGCTCGACGTGGGGCTTGATCCCAGGACCCTGG
Source organism: Mustela lutreola (assembly GCF_030435805.1). Classification (NCBI taxonomy): domain Eukaryota; kingdom Metazoa; phylum Chordata; class Mammalia; order Carnivora; family Mustelidae; genus Mustela; species Mustela lutreola. The sequence continues at coordinate 57,004,537 of NC_081298.1, read as the reverse complement.
GATCATGACCTGAGCCGAAGGCAGAGGCTTTAACCCACTGAGCCACCCAGGTGCCCCAAATCTTGGGGTTCTTAATCCCCCTGCTTTATCCACCTTTCAGAGGCTTTTTATACTTGCTTTATCTGTTTCAGTCCAGTTTAATAGTAAAGATAGGATGGAGTGTAGAATGGGAGAGATAAGGTGAAGTGTGTTTATTCCATTATGTCTAGAATTCTCAATTACTCAATTTCTTTTAAAATAGGAATATGATCCTTTTTGTCAGTCAGTATTTAATGGCATAGTTATTTTTTTACTTCCTTTTTGCAGAAATCCCAGAGTGAAGAAATAGCTAACATGGCTGAACGTATGTATACACGTGGGAGTAAAGTGACTGCACCATTTTTATGTAAATCTGAAGAACCTGGTTTTATTACCAAATCTGCTAGTTCACCACCTGTTTCTTCTGGAACTGTGGATAAACCTGTAGATTTGTCTGCTAGAAAGGAAAATGATGCAGATTCTACAAGCCAAGGTAAAATTTAATACGTCTACAAAAATCTTTTAGGCGTACATTACCATTACATAACGTCACATAATGTCACCTAACTCTGTATTTGAGAAAATAGACTCAAATGTCAATTCTAAAAACTCCCTTCCCTTAAAACACATTTGAAACGTATAAAGGGGCATGAAATATTTGTAATAATAACCAGAAAATCATACTACCTTGTCAACAAAGATAATAAACATGTATTTTTATTGTTAGAGTTGTGGTTATTAACGAATATGAAGCACTGTGACTCTGACCTTTCTACTTGAGAATAAATAACAAATTTTGCCTAGTGGAGATTTTTCTTTGTGATAGGAATATTTGAATATTGTTTGAATTATAATTGAAGTATATTAAAATTCATATATGAAGTAATTGTGGATATTACAATAAGGTGGTTAAATTTTTATGGTACTACCTTAGTGTCTTTTACTTTATGTGCTTCATTAGATTAATCAGTTACAGTAATCAAACCTGATAGGCTTTCCTCTGTGTTTTTTCATTTCAGTTGATATTGGGGGTCGGAATCTTTTATAATATATTCCTTTAAAATTGCTTGTCTATTTTACCTAATTTGTTTCAGAAGTAGTCTTGAATAATGCACAATTACTATATTTATAGGCACTTGAGAGTCCTAATATGTTACAAGAGGAAGTAATTTCAGACCTAAAAATCTCATGTTTTCAGAAAATAAAAGTAGGGCTTAGGAATCTAAGAGATCATGTAGCTACACATTGTCAGGATTAAGACCCCCAAACTCCTGGTGACCAAAGATGTGAAAGATTTTTTTTTTTTTTTTTTTTTTTTTTTTTTGAGCTTACTTAGAATAGAGAACAGAAAAATTCTTTATGCAGATCTTTCCTGAAACCCACCTGTGAATGAAAGTTTTAGATTATAGAAAACTGTAAATTATCTGGCTCAGTATAGATCTACATCTCATTTTTATTTATTTTTTTTAAGATTCTATTTATTTATTTGACAGAGAGAGCGAGAGAGGGAGCACAAGCAGGGGGAGCAAGAAAGGGAGAAGCGGGCACTCTGCCGAGGAGGGAACCTGATGCAGGGCTTGATTCCAGTACTTATGATCTGACCTGAGGGCAGATGCTTAATGACTGAGCCACCCAGGTGCCCTACACTTTTAAAAAAGATTTTTGGTTGTGCAGTTGGTATAGTTTGTCATGAGAATAGTACCTGTACACATTACACTAAAGAAGTTCAAAATTGGTTGTATTTTGCAACTTTAGAGAATTTTGTATTTTGTCCTTTAGAGAAATAATCAGAAGACAAATGCTTCACACCACACACCCAAACACTTTGGTAGTATAGAACATCCCAACCCATTCTCTCTAGATCCTGGGTAAAAGCTTTGATGTTCAGTATATATTAAATGAAATGTTAAATTATTCTTTTCCTTTTGCCAGTGGAAAGCAAAACAGTTTCATTTGGATTTGGAAGTAGCGCGGGACTGTCATTTGCAGACTTGGCTTCCAGTAATTCTGGGGATTTTGCTTTTGGTTCTAAAGGTAAGATCAAGAGGAGAGATTTTAAAGATGTTACAGAATCAAACACAAATGAAAGAACTAGTCCTTTGCCACAGTGTTGTAACTAAGTTGGACATTTCTTCCCTCATCTCACCTTCCATTTTGTTTAAGGGTTTTAATGAGGAAGGACTTTTATATTTTACTATTATTTTTGACATTTATTAATATAAACCATAAGAATTTTCTCTTAATTCACTATAAATCCTGTTGGTAATCTTTTCCATCCTGAAATGTAGAACCATCTTTCCAGTTTTGGAATTACCTTGATTTTGGTGCATTGTTCTTTTAATTATACTTTTGGATTTGGTTTTAGTGAATATTTCAGATTTGTGCATCTATTTTTTAAGGAAATGACTTTATAGTTTTCTATTTTTCTAGTTTCCTTGATCAAGTTTGAATATAAGGCTTGTGCTGATTTATCACTATAAATTTATGGTTGATGAGGTTTCCCATCATTTTCAGTGGTTTTCTGTTTTTAGTGCATTTTGTGTCATTTGTAGAAAATAATATATTACTTGATTGTTTCAAGTTTATTGGTATATTACTTTCATTTTCTTATAATGACTTTCATATTTTTCTGATTATAGCACAACCTAAGTTGTTCCTATACAAGATGCTTGGTTTGTGGAATAAATGTTATTGAAAATATATACTTAATATTTATGTAATTCAGAATAGCATGCTTCCCACCCACATGCTCACCCTTCTTTCATATCACCTGCCATTTATAGACGCACGTGTAAAACTTTCAGAAATTACCTTCAGGTATTGTTTTTTATGCTGGAATTCATATCCTCACCGATGTTAAGTTGCTATATATTTTTTTAATGTATGGTAGCCTGAAGTCAGAAGATAATGAGCCCTTATAGATATAGTTATCCATATACAAAAAACTTAACAAATAAAAGTTGATGAGTTAGGATGCTTGTTTTTCAGTGTAACCTTTTCAAAGTACTCTATCCATACTGTGCAGTTAAGTGTGAAATAGGCTAGACTCAAACCTCATGACATTTACTTCTCACCACCACTTGTCATTTTTTGCTGAGGTGATTTACCAAGTTCTTTGTTAACTACATTTCTTACTTTGTTTTCTTCTTAGATCTGGCAGGAATTTGTGCTGTCTTTTCAAAGAAGTACCTTTTGGTTTGGACAGTTCTCCTTTTGTTTATGCTTTTGATTAATCTCTAGATTTTTTCATTACTTTTCTTTTAAATTAGTTTTTTTTTTAAGAGGTCATAAATTTCACCAGAATGTGGGTATCCATCTTCCTTACTCCTTCCCTCTCTTTCTCTCCCTCCCATCCTCCCTCCCTTCCCTCCTTCCTTTTGTTCTTTCTTTTTTAAATATATAACTTGTTTCTGGCATTGCATGGACCTTTCTGATTTTAAACTTTCTGTTTTGGTTGGTTTTTAAGTTCAGAGGAATCTTTTTTTCCTCTTCTTTTTTTTTTTTTTTTTTTTTTTTTTTTTTTTTTTTTTTTTTAAGATTTTATTTATTTATTTGACAGAGAGAGATCACAAGTAGGCAGAGAGGCAGGCAGAGAGAGGAGGAAGCAGGCTCCCTGCCGAGCAGAGAGCCCGATGCGGGACTCGATCCCAGGACCCTGAGATCATGACCTGAGCCGAAGGCAGCGGCTTAACCCACTGAGCCACCCAGGCGCCCTTTTTTTCCTCTTCTTACTGCATATTCTTTTCTATAATGATTCTTTTTTTTTTTTTTTAAATCTGCTCCTGTTCATTTTTTGTTGTGATTTTGTTGTTTTTTTTAAACTCATTTTCTTTGTAAGCTCTATTCACATAGGTATGTCAATCATTCCACATCTGTTGTGTAATATTTAATACAGAAACTAAGAGAATAATAAGGGAGTTCCTGTTTAAAGATCACCTGCCTTTGTCAGTAATCACTATTTTATCATATTTCCTTCAGATTTTGTAATGTTTTTATAAACCTGTTCATATAGTGGAAGTCTCCTACGTGTTGTTGCCTAGAACTGTTACTGTGAAATTGTGATTATTGACATGTATAATTTTATATTTTTACTATAAAATTCTTTCTCCTGGTTTTCAAAAAACCTTGGCTTCATATTAGAATTTCCTGGGAGGTTTTTCATTTTTTTTTTTTTTTTTTTTAAAAGAAAACAAAACATTATATTGGACTCTCTGGGTGTGGTAGCCTAGGCATTGATATCTTAACAGTTCCTGTGTGATTCTTAAAATTCATCCAGCATTAAGAACCACTGAGATATTTTGGAATTTTTCTGCCATACCTCTCAAGGGTCTTATGGGGTAATTAAATTTTTTTTTTGCTTGGGAGTTCCTGAACCAGCTTTGTTTTCTGTTTTTTTGTTTTTAAGAAAGAGAAAGAAGAGAGTGTGTGCATATATGCAAGAGCTTTGGTGGGGGGCAAAGTGACAGGGGAGAGAGAATATTAAGCAGGCTTCACGCCCAGCGCAGAGCCTTTGTGCATGATCTCACAACCCTGAGATCCTGACTTAAGCCAAAACCAAGAGTTGGTTGCTTGACCAACTGAGCCACCTAGGTACCCCTCTTTTGCAATATCTTCCTAAGGACTTTTGTCTTCTTTCTCTTTTTGAGGTTTTTTCTCTCTCTCTTTTTTTCCCCCTCCCCACTAAATCTGGCATAGAGGGAGATACTCTTAATAGATACTCATTCTGTGCTTTCTTTAAGGTGCTGAGTTACTTTTTAAATGATCTGTGATATTTTTGCCCCTTAAGAGTTTTTAGCACTGGATATGGAATTTTCTAAGACAGTGATTCATCAACAAGTGATGAAAAGCTAAGAGATGTTTCTTTACTCTGTAAGACAGTGAGGCTGAAATGGGGAGGAAGAAGTAACTAGTTTTCATCTTCTCCAAGGCCTAAGGGAGAGTAACAATCTTTGTTTCTCTGCGTGGGAATAGGGAGTCTACAGCACCAACAGCCTGGTATCCCTTGAGGATAGTTGGGAGTCAGTGAGCTTCTCCCTGTGCTACCTTCTACCACCTAGCTAAGAAATCTAAGCTGCAGCAGTAGTTACTTCAGGAAGAAGTTGAGGTAGAAAAGCTATAAATGTGTTTAGGCTGCTTTGACTGCTTTGGAAGTAGCAGGTGTGGCCTCTTTGAGAGGACATTTTTAGGTTCAAAAGTTATTTTTCTTATGTGATAAAATGTTTTATGAGGTAAATTACCTTTGGAGCTGAGCTAATTGTTCAAAATTCTGGGGTGTGTGTTAAGAATATGCTTCATTACTGAAAGTTCTTGCATAGTTCAGTATCATGAAATTTGCCTGAGGCTCAGATGATCTTATCTTTGTAGCTCAAAGCATAAACAGTACTCTGTACTGTGAGTAGTACTGTGTGCTCACTATATGAGTTAAACTTGTCAGAGTAATATAATTTTAAGCATTTTTACTAAAAGTATATGTCCTATCACTGGAAATTACAGGCCTCAAGAATGTAACAGGGGGATTAAAAGCATATAAAATTTGATACCACTGTTTAAATATCCTAATTTATTCATCAGATAAGAATTTCCAGTGGGCAAATACTGGAGCAGCTGTGTTTGGAGCACAGTCAACCAGTAAAGTTGGCGAAGATGAAGATGGTAGTGATGAAGAAGTTCACAATGAAGATATCCATTTTGAACCAATAGTGTCATTACCTGAGGTAAATATTAAAAGAATGGAACTAAACTTGACATAGGCTTGACTTGCAGGACTAACTTTGTTTGCATTTCTTTCAGAATATTTACCCTTTCAAGTGGAGGATATATATATATATATATATATATATATATATATATATATATATCCCAGTTTTATTTTTATTTATATATATATATATATATAGACACATATATAAATATAAATTCTATATATTCTACATGAAATTGTTGGGAAGAACTAAGTTTTTTTCATATATTTTTAGAATATCTTGTTTTCATAATATAATTCTGGAAGTAAAAAGTATCCAGTCTCATACTTGCCAAAATTCTTTTAATAAAAAGGACAAGAATGTTATTTTAGGCAAATTACTTTGTCAGTTTTCAACTACAGTCAGTAGTTGATATTTCTCTTCAAGAACACTTTTTGGAATCTCTTCTGTCCCGTAAAACAATGTATTTACTTTCCAAAAGTAGGAAGAATACTATATAAGAGAAATATTTCATGACAAATCAGGTCTTTACTGCTTCATCCAAATCAAATGTATTCCTAGCCCTTGGAATTTATCTTGATACTGTAGTTCAATTCCGTTAATGTCATTGCAAAGACAATATTGTGTGGAATTTGGTTCTTTGGAATTTGTCATGTAATATGTTAAAAGCAGCAGCTTATAATTTTATTTGCTGTCATAGGTAGAAGTAAAATCTGGAGAAGAAGATGAAGAAATTTTATTTAAAGAGAGAGCCAAACTCTATAGATGGGATCGAGAAGTCAGTCAGTGGAAAGAGCGTGGTATAGGAGACATAAAGATTCTTTGGCATACAATGAAGAATTACTACCGGATCCTAATGAGAAGAGACCAGGTTTTTAAAGTGTGTGCAAACCATGTCATCACGAAAACAATGGAATTAAAACCCTTGAATGTTTCGAACAATGCTTTAGTTTGGACTGCCTCAGATTATGCTGGTGAGTTCTATATGCAAATGCTACTTTTTACTTTTTTGGTCTTTTCTAAAATCCATAACAAATACGTAAGATAGCTTATAACAATTATTTTAATATTAAGGTTGTCCCTATGTTGTTTTGTTTTGTTTAATAGATGGAGAAGCCAAAGTGGAACAGCTTGCAGTAAGGTTTAAAACCAAAGAAATGGCTGATTGTTTTAAAAAAAAATTTGAAGAATGTCAACAGAATTTATTGAAACTCCAAAAAGGACAAGTATCACTGACAGCAGAGTTATCGAAGGAGACAAATCCTGTGGTGTTTTTTGATGTTTGCGCAGACGATGAACCTCTAGGACGTATAACCATGGAATTATTTTCAAACATTGTTCCTCAGACTGCAGAGAACTTCAGAGCACTCTGCACTGGAGAGAAAGGCTTTGGCTTCAAGAACTCCATTTTTCACAGAGTAATTCCAGATTTTGTTTGCCAAGTAAGTATTTAATTGTGTATCACAGTTGAAGTCTAGAAAGTGAACCACACGAACTTGGGAAATTTGAGTGTTTCTCTTCACCTGGAATTTTCTTAAGATTTCTTTAAGCTTTTCTGCATATTAGTTGGTGTCACATCCAACTTCCTATCCCTACAAAAACTTTCAACGTAAAATGGTTTAAATTTCTGATACCTTGAAACCTGCTAGAAATTGAGGGTAGGCAAAAGACCTTTTCACTTTTGTCTTTCAAAAATGGGTATTTCTTAATTTTCAAACCACATTCTCAAGGAAGTCGAGTTTTTAGGACTTAACATTGTAGTGGTAGATCTGTGGTATTTTGTTATTTTCTTCAAAATTCTTAATAATTGAAATCTTCTTTCAGGGGGGAGATATCACCAAACATGATGGAACAGGAGGACGATCTATCTATGGAGATAAATTTGAAGATGAAAATTTTGATGTGAAACATACTGGTCCTGGCTTACTATCAATGGCCAATCGAGGCCGGGATACCAATAATTCTCAGTTTTTTATAACACTGAAAAAAGCAGAACATTTGGACTTTAAGCATGTAGTATTTGGGTTTGTTAAGGATGGCATGGATACTGTGAAAAAGATTGAATCATTTGGCTCTCCTAAAGGGTCTGTTAGTCGAAGAATTAGTATCACAGAATGTGGACAGATATAAAATCATTGTTTTTTCTAGTAAATTTTACCTGTATAAACAGTTGAATTGAAGCTTAGCTGTTGTGACAATATGGTAATAATTATGTTCAGCTTTTGAAAATGGACGTTTCCAATGTATAAATGTACAATTGCAGCTTATAGCTGTTGTCACTTTTTAATGTGTTATAATTGACCTTGCATGGTGTGAAATAAAAGTTTAAACACTGGTGTAAATCAGGTGTACTTGTGTTTATGTACTCCTGACATATCTGTATTAAAATGGAATAATACTAATCTTGTTAAAAGCAATAGACCTTCTCAAACTATTGAAGGAATATGATATATGCAATTTAATTTTACCTTTTAAGATACTGAATTTCCTGCATGGATAAATTTACCATTTGAATAAAGGGACCACAACTTGGATAATTTTTATTTTAGATTTGAAATATATTTGGTAATTTTAAATTTGGTGTGCTTATTTATGCATAGAGACTCACTTATGAATGGGTAGAGCCACAGAGAGTAGAGACTTAACCAAAGTGCTCTTCTATAATCCTTGCACCTCCTGTATAGTTAAATTAACTTTTAAGTAGAGTACCTTCTTTTCTTAAATGATATGTAGTTTCCTGTGCCCTTTCAAAGGTATTAAATTAATTTTTACATTTTAAACAAGTATTTCCTTAGTTTCTTTTTTTTTTTAAGTTTTGTTTTTTTTAACTTCTCTGTCATCTGTTTCTACTACCTCAAACTGCAGCTTGGTTCTGATAGAACTTGAATTTTTCCTTGCAGTTGTTGTGATAAAGTATGACTATTTTAAAAAGGTCTATACCATGTTCTTTGGTTAAAGATTTGCTTTATACTAGATTGTTGCAGTACCTTTTTCTGGTGAATTTTGTAGCAAAAATAAAGTGTCAATTGTTAACAGCCATGATATTTAAAAAACTTATTACTTGTGCATCTAGTTGTTTGTTCATCCTAGAGCCAAAGTGAAGAGGACAATTAAGTTCTGTAAATCGGACTACCACATAATTTCCAAGGCTCCCAAGAAAGTGACTTCAAGTTTGATACATACACACTAAAAATTTATTTGAAAATGATTAGTATCAAAAGGCAAACTGCGCTAAAAACATGGTGGAGGGGGTTAGTGAGGGGGAGATGTTCTCATCAGCCTACTCAATATACAACTATAAAGAATCTAGAGCACAAAATACTGTGTATTCTGATTACCAACAGTGACTACCCTCCTGTGTTATTCCTAGTGAAATCATCTCTCTCTCTCTCTCTTTTTTTTTTTCTAGTGAAAGACAGTGGCATTTATTCTGTTTGGGGATTTGGAAATGGGTTATCATATAATACCCACCAGATAGGAGGAGAGGGATATCATGTGTCTGTTGTGTGTGAGTAATGAATGATGGAAATGAATGATGGGGCATTAATGACAAAGACTTTGTGTCACATTTCAGGAGAGGACTTTGTGATTTCTTTTTGTTACTTAATTGCTAATGTATAAATCCACAACACGTATACCCCCCCCCCCAAACTGGCTTGACTTTATATTATTATCTCATTAGAAATCTGTTTAAAACAGAGTATAAAAAATTATTTGTACATTGTAATTAATATTTGATGGCAAAGAGTATTGGTATAAATGATTTTCAGGTAACTACCTTTAAAAATGATCTTCTTAACCTTTGGCATTTGAAGAACTTGAAAGATACTCCCGAGAATCTAGGATTTGTTAGTCCAGACGTGCTGTTGAACATTCATGATTTAGAAAAGTAAAGGATCACACTAGTGTAATTGTATAAATGAGAAAAATTAAGTGGTTATTCAGTTATTCCTTTCAATTAGTCTCGGTTTAATAGAGGATTTGGGTTGGTATACCATCCCAATATATATTGAGCATGTACAAATGCCTGGCCCTGTTCTGGGTGTTGGGAAAAGCTGTTAAAGAAAAAAGTACATGCTCTTACATTCATTACATTGATACAGGGAATTCACATTCTAATACTGCTTTTTTTTTTTTTTTTTTTAAGATTTCATTTATTTGACAGATCAGAAGTAGGCAGAGAGGCAGGCAGAGAAGGAAGCAGGCCCCGGCTGAGCAGAGCGCCTGATGCGGGGCTATCTGATTTGAGGACCCTGGGATCATTACCTGAGCCAAGGCAGAGGCTTAATCCCCTGAGCCACCCAGGCACCCCCTCTAATACTGCTTTTTAAGATACATATGGAACCCAGGCCAATTGCAGGGCAAGTAAGGGAGTAATCCTTTTTAAGAATTCTGTGCTTTGGAGTACGATGTATTCTTGATTTTTGCCTTTTTACAGTTAGCAAAGGCCATCCTGATGAAAGAACACTACTTTCGTATGTCCAAACGCACCCTAAATACACGTAAGCTATATTAGAGCCAAGAGAGGGTTGCCACCAAGTCAGATTTGGACCGTCCTGGTGACCACGTCGTCTGTGGACGTAGCGTGTACGCATTCCCACATGCACGCAAGGCGCACAGGTTGGGGAGCAAGTGGTGGCTTCCCCAGAAGCCGTGGGGGTGCCTGAGGCTACGGCCGAGCGCCCTCCCGTGAGGGGCCACACCTGCTAAAGTGTAACTGCTGCTGTGGACGACCGGACTTTTTGTTCGGTAGCAAGTAGCAAAAAATTGAAGTCAAAGATAAAATGCCACTTAGCCCAGTTAACACAGGAGTAAAGGAATTGGTCGTTAAATCATTCGGCAGGGAAAACGTTTGTAACACCCGGACATTTTTAACGTAGTATAGAGAGTGAGAGAGGGACTCCAGTTTGCGCTCCTCTCCCTCGCCTCCGGCTCCCGCGCTCAACTTAAAGTGGCCGCGCTCCTCTGGCCACGCCCGCCGCCGCCCAGTCAGGCTGGGTCTTCTCGCGTTTCCGCGCCGCTCCCGACCATCCCCCCCGAGGGGCGGGGCGCACCGTGCGTCACGTCGCCGTTCCGTTGCGCGAGCTCCGCCCCTGCGCGCCCCGCAGCTCTGTGTTTGAAAGCTGTTCCCGGGGAGACAACGGCGAGCTCGGCGCAATATGGAGCCGAGGCTAGTGAAGCCGCCCGGGCAGGATTTGGTAGTGGAGCGTCTCAAAAGCCGCTACGGACTAGGGGGCAGCCGCTTCGCCGAGGTGAGGCCTAGCCGTTTTCACCTCGACCCTTCCCTGTGCCCGCGGTCGGGTTCCGGCAGGTGTGAAGCCTCGGGGCCGAGGTGCGGAAGGAAGGCTCCCGGGCGGGGGAGTGACTCTCCGGGCCTCGAGCCACTCTGCGGGAAACAGGGTTAGCGAAAGGAGGCGGGAGGAGCAGAAGTCTTTCGTGGCCGCAGATGCTCCCGATGTGGGAAAAACAGATTTTCTACCAGAAAAATGCCTTCTCCATAAATTCTTGAAGGTTTATGATGTATCAGACATAGTGGTATGGCACGTTAATTTACAAGTGACTGGTGTGGAGTTCAAAAAGCAATTTTAATTCCTTTAAAACCCTTCCTATTTGGAAATAATTCCAAACTTAAAAGTTGCAGGAATAATGCAAAGAACTCTTTTGGACACTTCGTTTGGATTCACCAGTTAACATTTTGCCACTTTTGCGTTACCATTATCTTCCTAGTTTTGACTTTACATACACCCTTGAAGGGTAGCTTGCCGGCACTGTGATACTTTTACCCCCAAATATGAATACTTAAGTGTATTTTCTAGGAATAAGGATATTCTCTTATATATCCACGGTAATAAATTAAGGAGACTTACCATTTACACAGTAATATGTAATGTATAGTGCGTATTCAAATTTCACCAATTATCTCAATAATGTCCTTTGTAAAATTTTCCCCCGGTGCAGATACAATCCACAAATGAGCATTGCATTTAGTTTTCTGTTGCCTTTATTCTGGAACAGGTTCTTAAGTCTTTGCCTTTCATAATGTTGATATTTTTGAAGAGCATAGGACAACTGAGTTTCTCTGAATACACCTCATGACTAGATAGATACCGGTTTTATGCATTTTTGGCAGGAGTGATGTATGTGTTGCTCCTGTTCATTAGGAGACATGTGATGTTGCTTTGTCCCATTATTGGTGATAAAAATTTTGACCAGTTGGTTAAGGTAGTGTCTTACCAGTATGTCCACTCTAACCTTTGTAATTATCCCTTGTACTTAATACATAATTTGTGGGGAACTCTTGAGACTGTATATTGATTCTTAATATATAAATTAGATATGTCTTTTTTCTTTTAAGTATGATTTTTCAAGTTTTGATCAGGCTAAATGGAAGAGAAGATCTCTAACCTCCCCAGGTAAGCTGATGGAGTATTTTTTTATATTTGGGAGTTTTAACATTTAATCTGAGAGAAAACAGTAATCAGGATTTTGGGGGTTTAAATGTGTAAGATGTTTTTAACATCGAATGAATTCTTTTTGGTGTTTCAGTTACAGCATTTTTGCCTTTAAAATTGTTAAAAAATAAATAGTGTATTAGATAAAGAAAACTATTTGCTGTTTTTTTAAAGCATAAACTTTTCCAAGTTACAGGGGTAATAATTGTTGCACTGGAAGAACTTAACAAATGTACTTGATAAAGATAATTATACTGTGAGATTGGGTGGATTGGAACATTATGTGGTCATTTGGAACTAACATATATAGCTAATTAAAATTAGTCTTGATTTGCTGATACTTCTTCAGTGATGTTTTTACTAGTAAGTATAATCATTGAATTTTGAGATGATAGCAGAAACATTATCTTTAAAAGTTTATCAGATGGTAGATTAGAGAATTTCATTTTTTTCCCAAGTTTATTTCATTTTGAAATTTTGTAAACACTCTTCCGAAACATTCCTTCAACATGAAAAAAAAACCCAATTATTACTGAGTCTGGTATCTTAAAAATATCTTAAAATTGTATTTTAGTTTTGAAATTTCCCCTAAAATTTCCAGCTTTTTTTTTTTTTAAAGATTTTATTTATTTATTTGACAGAGATCACATGTAGGCCGAGAGGCAGGCAGAGGAGGAAGTAGGACCCCCGCTCAGCAGAGAACCCGAGGACTCTGGGATCATGACTGAGCTGAAGGCAGAGGCTTTAGCGCACTGAGCCACCCAGGTGCCCCAAATTTCCAGCTTTTTAAAATATAACTAAAGGGGCGTATGGGTGGCTCAGTCGTTAAATGTCTGCCTTCAGCTCACTTCATGATCCCAGGGTCCAGGAATTGAGCCCTGCATGAGGCTCCCTGCTCTGGGAGAAGCCTGCTTCTCCCTCCCCCAACCCCCCTGCTTGTGTTCTCTCTCTCACTGTCTCTCTGTCAAATAAATAAATAAAATCCTTAAAAAAAATAAAATATATAACTAAAAAGTATAGCTCATTTAATTTCTGATGGGGAAAAATGTGTTAGACAAGGATGCATAGATTTCAATGACATGGATGGAACTATAGCATAAGCTAAGTGCTAAGTGAAATAAGTCAGGAAAAAGACAAATACCATAGGATTTCACCCATAGGTGGAATTTAAGAAACAAAACAGATGAACATAGGTGAAAGAAAGGAAAAAGTAAGATAAAAACAGAGAGGGAGACAAACCACAAGAGACTCTATAGGGAACAAATTGAGTGTTGCTGGAAGAGAGGAGGGTAGGGGGGAAGAGGTAATTGGATCATGGGCATTAAGGTGGGCACTTATGTAATGAGCACTGAGTGTTATACACAACTGATGAATCCCTAAATTCTGCCTCTGTTAAAAAATCAGATGATTCAAAAAAATTTTTTTAATTTCTAAATTTATCAGAGAAGCTCTTTTGCCTTTTACTCAGTTTAGATAGAGGCTAATAGTCTGTTAAATGTTTAGTGTTTAGGGGTGCCTGGGTGGTGCAGTCAGTTAAGTGTCTGACTCTTGGTTTTAGTTCAGGTCAGGATCTCAGGGTTGTGAGATCAAGCCCTGTGTTGGGCTCCATGCTCAGTGTAAAATCTGAGATTCTCTCTCTGCCCCTCCTACTTGTGCTCTCTAATAAAAAAACATTTAATGTTTAAAATATATAAAATTATAAAATAAATGTTTAATATTTGAAGACTGATGACATATAATGATAGGTAGAAAGAAGACTGGATTCTAAATTTTAGTCTTTCCATTTGTTGGTTCTGTTACTTGGATAATTTCAGGTAACTTCTCTGGTCCTTAGACTTCACATCATTGGAATAGGGTTAAAGGTGCCTATTCTGCTAACTTCATAGTAAGCTAGTTGTTGCTAAGATCAAATAAGGTAATAAATGAAAGAGCATTTTGAAATCAGTAAAGTGCTATATAAGATTTGATGCCTATTTTCTGAAGTTTTCATTACAGAGACATACAGATAAGAAATCATTAGGTAATTTTGCTGCCTTACCTTTAGAAGCCTAGAATGAGATTAGTATCTGATTTTAGTAATCTCTACTATTTTGTTTTTTTGTTAACAGATGGTTTGGATATCTTCTCATCTGGAGATAAAGTGGGTTCATCATTAAGATGTTATTCTGATGAAGGAAAGCTTTGCACAACACCGCTTTGTAGTTCATTCAAACACTTAAATGTGAATTGGTAAAGTACCTTGAATCCTTAGTATTACTCTCCCTTTGGTATCTAAAAAAACTGAGATTAAAGGGAGGATTGTTTATGTCTTTGCTTTTTTTCTGAGAGGAAGTACAGGCAGTCTGAGCCTGCTGAATGGTTGAAGAGACTGATTTATTTTTACTGAGTGTTTCTGTGATAAAAGCATAAACCTAGCTGTATGTTTGGTGGTATAATGTAAAGTTATTTGCACAGTATGAAAGATGAACAATTATTTTTCTGGTTATTCATCCAGAACCCAAATGAAAACCTTGCTTTTTTTTTTTAAAGGACCTAGGATAAAAATGAATGCAGAGTTGTTAGACAGTGATATTTAACTCAGTATCCATTGTGTGTCTACTAGTGTGGTAAGCTATATTTTAGGTAGTTGAGAGAGAGATTGAAGAAATCAGTCTCAGGTGATGCTAACTACATGCAGAGTGCTGGGCTGTGAGTGGGTGAAACCAATATAAAAACAGTGGAATCTAAGGAGAAATGAAGTTTTGAATTAGATAAAATTAAATGCCATAAATATGTGGCAGAAGGAGGTGCTAAGTGCATCAAGAAGGGGTAAACATTTTGAAATAATGTTAAATCATAAAGATGTATACGTATACAAAATGAAATGTTGAGATAATCACGGGGAGAAGAAAATGTAACTGCCAAAAATATATGTATATTATTAAGGTAATTGATATTTGGATGCTTGAATTTTTTATATAATTGCCTAATTTTCTTCATTCATTCATTCATGTAAAGTACATAGAACAGTGCTTAGTACATAGAAAAGCACTCAAATGTTTATTATTATTATTACAATTTCATTTGGCATTCATAACGTGGCTTTGTTGATGTGGTTTTAAGATTTGCACATGAGGTAGATTGAATATGGAGTAAGGAAAATAAAAATTGTTTTTGAGATAATTATGAGTTTCTGGAAATGATTTTCTTGTATTTAACTCATAGTTTTATCATTTTTGTTATCATAAATGGTCTGGGCGTAATTTCAAGTTATAACTTGAAGCTTTTGAGCTGTGAAAGTTTTTATAGCATTAAACATTTTTTTTCACAATCTCTAGTTATGATCTAA
The DNA here is from genome assembly GCF_030435805.1 of Mustela lutreola. Classification (NCBI taxonomy): domain Eukaryota; kingdom Metazoa; phylum Chordata; class Mammalia; order Carnivora; family Mustelidae; genus Mustela; species Mustela lutreola. The sequence continues at coordinate 56,989,037 of NC_081298.1, read as the reverse complement.
TCTGGATTATAGTGCTGTTCAGCATAGTAGCCACAAGGCACAGGAGGCTACTGAGTACTTGAAATACAAGTACGAAATATACACTGGATTTTAAAGATGAATGAAAGAATGCAAAATACCTTAATAATTTTAAATACTGATTATGTATTAAAATAATCTTTTAGGTATACTGTTGAAATTTTGTAGCTTTATGTTTTTAATATGGCTACTAGAGAATTTTAAATTGCCTTATGTGACTTGAATTATATTCCTCTTAGCAGCATTGCTCTAGAAATTTCAACTTTGAGATCATCTTTTTGGAGAGAACACCTGTTTTTACCTTTTACTAGTTAGGTCAGTTATTTAAATTCTTTAGGTTTCAGTTTCTTCCTGTTAAATGTTAGCTCTTTTAGCTAAAATTATAGCTAATAGTAGCTGGTATATCTATCTCACAGAAGTATTAGGAATCAAAAGAAAGCGTATGGAAGTCATAGAGCATTCTACAAGTATATGTCATTTTAAATTAAGCCCATGGAATATATAGAAAGATACCTTTAGTGACTTTTTAGGATCAGTGGTTTACTTTTCACATTTTGTTTTCCATGTTTAAAAATGTTTGCTTGTTACATTTTTTCAGTTGTTATGCTGTTAATATTTGAAAAGCAGTTTTGTCTTTTTAAAATGCTGTAGAAAACTTGCAGAATGCTGTTAGATTTTTTTTTTTTAAAGCCTAGATGATGAACTGGATTCTTTTCAAGATTTGAAGCAACAAGAAACAAAAGAAGAGTTAATTGAGAATGATCATAGAATTAGTACCTCCAAAATAACCAAACAGTCTTTTAAAGACATTGAAAAAGGTAAAAGAGATAATAATTTTAGAATAGTTACTTAAAAAGATGCTTTGTTAGGGTATCTGGCTGGCTCAGTACATAGAGCATGTGACTCTTCATCTCAGGGTTATAAATTTAAGCCCCACATTTAAAAATAAAATCTTTAAAAAAATAGCTTTGTCAAGTAGAGCACATAAAGCTTATCCCATAGTAATAACACTGGTCCTCAAGTGTATGTATATTTCTGTCTTCTGTATTTTTGTAAGCCATGAGATATTAACTGTGCTTATTGTTAACTAAAGGAGAAAAGTAAACTTCATTATTTTCCAGAAGTATTCTTATGTTCTCAAAATTACCAAAATAAGTTAATAATCAGTTGAATATTTTTTATAATGTCTTCATATTTCTTCATATTAGTATTTGTTAGGAAGTCATTAAATACTGTGGTAGAGTTGAGTAATCCTTTAATATTTTAAGACAGTACTCCAGATTACTTAAGGTATAGCTTCATCAGGCACTTATTTAGTAACTCTCTATACATGTGGCTGCATGTCATAGTTTTGTCAGCATTTCAAGGCAACAGCAACCAGAGTGTTTGCAGGACTTTGAGAACAGTGTTGTTGCCCCTTTGATAGCCTTTTTGCATCTCTTCTGGGCATATATTGTCTACATACAACATGCTCATTTCTCCCTTCCCACTCTTCATCATCCTCTTTCTATTCACCTCAGCATTTGAAAGTGAAAAGTAATTTGGCCTGGACTTGTGTTTCTTGCTACGTGGTGTATTTTCCCACTGAAAAACAATAGAAAATAGAGGATAATGTAAAAGAAAAAAAGTTGAATGTATTTAAAAGTTGACATAATTAAGGAATATTTAAGCTACAGACTGTGAAATGGGAACCTAGAGAGGCAAGCAAAGCAGTGAAAGTGTCTTTCACTTTGGGGGCACATGGGTGGCTCATTCAATTGGGCATCTAACTCTTGATTTCAGCTAGGGTTGTGATCTCAGGGTCCTGGGATTGAGCCCAGTGTAGGGCTCTGTGCTGCACTGGAGTCTCCTGGGATTCTTTCTCCCTCTCCTTCTGCCTCTCTTCCCCCTCCTATACCCTAAATAAATAGATAAGTAAATAAAATCTTTAAAAAAAAAAAATGGAACTTTCACTTTAGGGGCATTTGCTGAACTGAGTGAGGTGCAGTTTTTTTTTTTTAAAGATTTATTTATTAGGGAGTGTGTCTGCTTACATGCACATGTGGAGGAGGCGGAACAGAGGGAGAGGGAGAAAGAATCCCAAGTGGACTCACTGAAGAGTACAGAGCCCCACATGGGGCTTGATCTCACTACTCTGAGATCATGATCTAAGCCGAACTCAAGAGATGGTGCTTAACAGACTGAGCCAGTCAGGCCCTCTAGAACATTTTTCTTTGTTAAAAATTTGTGTTATTTATTTTTTTTATTTAGGCTCCCTAAGGTCTGTCGAAGATGGGGAGTGCAATAGGAGATTCTTTCTTAAAGCTAGGGTTCTCAAGAAGGCTAATGCAAGTTAAAACCACTTTTAGTACTAACAGAAAATAAATTCTGGCAATATAGTGTTGGTAAAGAAGTGAAGCAAAAGGAACTTGTTCATCCATTGCTGTTGGGAGAGTAAATTAATATAACCACCTTGGCAAGCAGTTTGGCATCACTGGCATAGTTGAACCTGTATGTGTCCCTTATGATCCAACAATATTGCTGTTAATCATATACCCTAGAGAAACTCTTGAGCATGTGTACCAGCAGCCACATGCAAGACTGTAGAGCACCTGTATAGACAAAGAGCTCAAATATCCACCTGTAGTGGAATGTTGACATACAAAAATATAAAATAGGTTAAAGTAGTGAAGATTTGTGAACCTGATTCTGTCATTAATACAAGAACATATTTAAAGGAGGTAATAGAAATTACATAATTACATCATTATATAAATTACAGACATTATATATGGTTTAAAATCAGGCAAAACAAAGTCTTAATTTTTATTAAATTTTTACCGAGATCAGGGCGCCTGGGTGGCTCAGTGGGTTAAGCCGCTGCCTTCGGCTCAGGTCATGATCTCAGGGTGCTGGAATCGAGTCCCACATCGGGCTCTCTGCTCAGCAGGGAGCCTGCTTCCTCCTCTCTCTCTGCCTGCCTCTCTGCCTACTTGTGATCTCTCTCTGTCAAATAAATAAATAAAATCTTTAAAAAAAAATTTTTTTTTACCGAGATCATAAAAAATTTTAAAAAATAAAGCAATGATTAATGCTGTATTTGGGTTAGGTTAATTTGGTTTAGAGGAGAGAAGGGAATGTGATTAGAGGTTTCTGAAGTAACTTCACATTTCTTGGCCTAGGCAGGTAATACCTGAGTGTTTCTATGCATTTTAAAGTCCATTTTGAAGTTATTTCAGATTTACAGAAAAATTGCAAAAAGAGCATAGAGAATTTCTGTAAGGCCTTCACTCAGATTTTCTAATTTTAACATTTACCACATTTGCTATATATAATTCTTTCTGCATGTAATACTGAAGACTTTAAAAATTTTTTTCATTTAAATTCAATTTAGGTAACATAGTGTATTATTAATTTCAGGGGTAGAATTTAGTGATTCATTGGTTGCCTATAACACCTAGTGCTCATTACATCAAGTGCCCTCCTTAATGCCCATCACTCAATTATCCCTTCCCTCCACCTATGTTCCTCCAGACACCTTCAGTTTGTTCCCTATAGTTAAGAGTCTTTTATGGTTTGCCTCCCTCTCTGTTTTTATCTTATTTTATTTTTCCTTTCCTTCCCCTGTCTTCATCTGTTTTGTTTCTTAAATTCCACCTATGAGTGAAATCATGCAGTATTTACCTTTGGCTTATTTCACTTAATGTAATACCCTATAGTTCCATCCATGTCATTTTAATTGGCAAGATTTCATTCTTTTGATGGCTGAGTAATATTCTACTGTCTCTGTGTATGTGTGTGTATGTATATATGTGTATTATATATGTGTACATGTATATATGTATGTGTATATGTATATATATGTATATATGTAACACATACATATATATTATATACATACCACATCTTTATCCGTTTATCTGTTGATGGACATCTGAACTCTTTCCGCATTTTGGCTATTGTGGACATTGCTTCTATAAACATTGAGCTGTATGTGCCCCTTCGATTCACTATTTTTGTGTCCTTTGGATAAATATCTAGTAGTGGTTTCTGGGTCATAGGGTAGTTCTATTTTTAACTTTTTGAAGAACCTTCATACTGTTTTTAATACTGGAAACTTTTTAACAATACTTCAATTCATATTTGAAATAACTCTTCCTGAAGAGTACTCTGAGAATACTTAAAACTATAAATCAATAAGCTTTATAATTAAATTTCTTTTTTAGCAGTTGCCCAGCCAACTAATGTGGCATCAAATTCAAGAAATTGGACTGAATATTGTAGTAATGCAAATGACTCCCCTCTGAGACGTGTCAGCTGTTCAACATCTAAAGCACCAAACAAGCAAAGAATACTTCCACATCAGATTAATCAGATCTATGATGAATTATTTCAAATACATCAGAAACTGCAGGTAAGAACTAAAAAATGAATTGAGAATTGAGTTATATTTATGTTCTAAGCACGAGACATATATAAAATTTGAATACAGAGTATTTCATTTTAATTATTTTAGATAAGTGTGTTGAGACAAAGTCAAAAGGGAGCAAAGACAGATTTATCACAAAGAATAAACAAATTTATTACAGTATTGAAGGGAAAAATTCATAGCTGAGGGAAAAAATAAATGGTGTTTTTAGGTATAGCTATATTTCTTAGATTCCAACTGTTTCCTGTTTTGTGTTTATTTCTTTATTTCCCTCCCACCCTTGCTTAAGAAATAAAACAAAATCTTGGGACACCTGGGTGGCTCAGTCAGTTAAGCATCTGCCTTTGGCTCAGGTCATGATCTCAAGGTCCCGGAATTGAGTCTCACTTCGGGCTTCTTGCTCTGGCAGGGAGCCTGCTTTTGCCTCTGCCGGCTGTTCTCTTTGCTTGTGCTTTCTCTCTTGTGTGCACTATCTCTCTCTCTCTCTAACAAATGAATAAGATCTTTTTTTAACAAACAAACAAACAAAAGAAATATAAGCTGGTTAAGTGTCCTTTTTTTCTTTAAAGTTTATTTTTTTTATTAATCTCTACACCCAACATGGGGCTTGAACTCACAACCCTGAGTCACTTGGTCCTCCAGCTGACCAGCCAAGCGCCCCTAAAGTGTGCTTTTTGAAGTCGTGTCGTGATTCATTATTTTACATACGTATATGTAAGAAGTTCTCATGTCAGTTCTCACCAAAATTCGATGCAGAACATTGGTATTTATCGTCTTTGGGATTTTTTTGTTTCTAAAGGATGTACTTCATGTGTTTATCAAGTGTCCACTAGGTGGGAGTACAGAAGGGAGGAAAAGTATGTGTAATATACAATTCCTGACCAAAATTGTTCTAGTTGGAATTCTGCTGTATTTGTATATAAGGAAATAAACATTTTTAAAAAAACCATTATCTAAAAAAATACTCCAATATCTCATTTTGTTTTCAGGTTATAATAGCATTTCAGAAAAATATTGTTTTGGCCTAAAATATTGTTTTGCCCTAAAATCACTGGTGAACAGTTCAGGAAGAGACATAACTTGGTACTTGACTGAGGTAAAATTTAAAAAAGAGAGGGATGGGAAGGGCATTCCAGGTGGCAAGAGTTGGGGGTGGGAGGTTTTTGGAAAGGAGTGATTTGTTAGATTGAACTTACCAGCCTGGGGAAGGAACACTCAGGTTGGCTACAGGTTTTTAAGCAAGTGAGTGACAGAGTTATAAATAGTGCATTGGGAAAATTCCTGTGCTAATACTTAAGAATAAAAAAGATAAAAAAGAATAAGCAAAGTATTAAAGATATATCATTTATTGCAAACACAATTAAAGATAAGTATTTTTTTAAAACATGAAGTACAGTGTATTAATCTTGTTTAATCTATAGTCAAATCTAACTTAAATAATTTTTTTGGTCTTCTATTGTGTTGGTCATCGTTAAGTATACACATTTTGTCATATTTTGTGATTTTATTCAGCATTTGTTTGAATTCTTGTTAGTATGCCTTTGCGTGCTTAGTGTTGAATATATAGAAGTAGATAAAATATATAGTTCTTGCCACACATAGCTTTTTTAGAATCAGTTGTAAGTACCCATATAGTTAGTCTTATAAATTTAAGTGAATAGTTCAGATATAATATGAAACCCGATTAGGATAGATTGGTAAGGTTTTCTGAGAAAGTATCATTTAACTTCTACCCTGGAGAAAGAGTAGGGGATTAGCCTACTAGACTGTGATAGTCTAATATGAGAAGACCCAGAAGCATGATGATATATTCATTCAAGGAAATGTAGTTGGTAACTGAGGATTTTTAGAGCAGGGGAGTTGCTTAATCTAATGTATTGGAGGGACATAGGTATGGAAGTTGGGAGATTGGGTAGAATATCCCACTGTAATACTGCAGGTGAGAGGTGAATGGTAACTTGAACTGGGTGGTGGCAGAAAAATGGAATTGATAGATTAGAGATTGCTTTTGGAGGTAAAATGGGCTAGTATGATGAGTTCGATGTGCTATAGGGAGAATAGGTGTCTAGGATAATTTCCACATTTCTGGTTTGTACAACTTGGAGAAAGAATGAATATAGGTAGAAAGATCATGATTTTAGTTTGGAGTGGATTAGGTTTGAGACTTTAATGGAGGCCTAATGTAAATAAATGTATCAGCTTGGCATTTAGAACATATGTCTTAGATGGGGGTCTAAATTGGTAGTAATTAAAAAAAATAAATTGGTAGTAATTTACATTTCTTTCTTTTTTAAAGGTTTTATTTATTTAATTGACAGAGATCTCAAGTAGGCAGAGAAGCAGGCAGAGGGAGAGGGGGAAGGAGGCCCCCTGCTGAGCAGAGAGCCCCGATGCGGAGCTCTATCCCAGGACCCTGAAATCATGACCTGAGCCAAAGCAGAGGCTTAACCCACTGAGCCACCCAGGCACCCCTACATATAGATAATTAAAGCTGTCACCAGTACGTGAGATCTAGACAGAGGGCAGAGTGTCAACAGACGTAGATGTCTTGGTGGTGTCTTGGGTTGGATGAGTGCCTTTGAGATGGAGAGAAGTGGATGGATTCTTGACATTTTTTAAAAAAGATTTTTATTTATTTATTTGACAGAGAGTCAGAGGTCACAAGTAGGCAGAGAGGCAGGCAGAGAGAGAGGGAGGAAGCAGGCTCCCCGCTGAGCAGATGCGGGCCTCAGTCCTGGGACCCTGAGATCATGACCCAAGCCGAAGGCAGAGGCCCAACCCACTGAGCCACAGGTGCCCGGATTCTCAACATTTTTAAGAAATGGATCCAGTAGGTCTTGGAGATTGTTTTGATGTGGGAGGTGTGCAGTAGGGTTTTAGTCAAAGATGAAATGCAAGTTTATTCTTTTGGCTGTTGGATAAATGATTCTACTTTTGCTGAGATAGGGAACAAAACTGGAGGGAGAGAAGATTCTGTTTTTTTGAAACTTATAACTTTAATTTTTATGTAGGGAATAATTCCTTTATTATGAATATTATCTTTTCATTTGCTGTTTGGTTTTTTAAAAGTTTGTAAAATACTTAGGAGATACAGAAAAACCTATAGTATTATTATATCAACTGTGTACCCATTGCCCATATTGCATAATTAATGCATAATTAATTTTATTAGTAATTCTGTTTGATATTTTTAAAGAATATGAAATGTTTTGATTCGAGTTGAAACAGCCTTCCTCCATCCCAAGGATTCAGCACTCTCTTGAAATTAGTGTGGATCCATTATGTCCTGTTTTAACACTTTTATGTATTCATATATATGTATTGCTTTGAATGTTTTAAAATACTACGTAAGTAATGACATATTGTAGATTTCTTTTTGCAACTTCCTTGCTTTGTTCATTGTTATATTTCTGAGATTTGTATGTTTGGAAAATGTAGCTCTATTTCATGCATTTTATTTTTATTTATTTATTTATTTTTTTAAAATTTTTTTTGGTTTTTTTTTTTTTTTTTTTTTAAAGATTTTATTTATTTATTTGAGAGAGAGACAGTGAGAGAGAACATGAGCGAGGAGAAGGTCAGAGAGAGAAGCAGACTCCCCGTGGAGCTGGGAGACCGATGTGGGACTCGATCCCGGGACTCCGGGATCATGACCTGAGCCGAAGGCAGTCGTCCAACCAACTGAGCCACCCAGGCGTCCCCTTTATTTCATGCATTTTAACTGCCATGTAGCATTCTAGGCTCTTTAAAACACCATTACTTTTTTTTTTTTTTATTTTTTTTTAAGATTTTATTTATTTATTTGAGAGAGAGAGACTACATCAGCAGGGGTGGGAGGGCAGAGGCAATAGGAGGGGGATGGGGAGAAGCAGACTCCCCACTGAGCATGATGGATCCCAGGACCCTGGGATCATGACCCGAGCTGAAGGCAGACTCTTAACTGATGGACATCATTGACAGCATTTGTTATCTGTCTTTTTGATTCTGGCCATCCTAATGGGTATGGAGTGACACCTCATTATGGTTTTGATTTGCATTTCCCTGATGGCTAGTTGAATTCAATTTGGACATTTTTATTTGTCCTACCTGAGAGCATACAGGTGGGGATATTCGGTAGGAAGCTTGGAATTGAGATTCGAGCTTAGGAGAAAAAGCTGAGCAGTTGTAGGTTGGGGGAAGTTAGCATATACACAGTAATTTAGCCATTGAGTGGAGGGAAGTAAGTAGAGAGAATGAGAAGATGCGAAGGGAAGTGACTTAAGCCCAAATCCTGAGGAACATTAGTAATTAAATGACAGTAAAGAAAGCAGAACCCCCAAAGGAGGCTGAGAAGCCATGGCCAGAGAGTGAGATAGAAAACCAGGAGAATGTGGTGTCGTAGAATCCAATGAAAGAAATTATTTTAGGTTGAAATAAAGGGCCTATCATATAAAATGCTCTTGAGAGACTCAGTAAAATTAGAACTGAAAGTGACCTTCAGATGTAATAATGGGTAAGTCATTTCAGTAGGGGGATGCTGGCTGAGGCCAGATTGAAGTAAATTGAGGAGTGATTGGGAAATAGAGCTCAGCAGGTGTAGACAAAGTGTTAAAGAATTTTGTGAAAGAGAGGCAGTTTGTGGGTACGTTCAAGAGCAACCCCATTTCAGATGAGATGGAAGAGATTAAAATATTAGAGGGATTATTAGCACAGCAGTGTCCAAAGAAGGCAGAAGGCAGTGTGATCCTGAGTTTGCCTTTGTAATGGGAGGGAAGGAGAAACCTGTGTGTCTTGAGGGCAGGAGGCTGGTGTTTCCTTCTGCTGTCTTCTGTTTTCTCTGTGAATTAGGGATGAGGCTGTCTGCACAGAATCATGTAGGAGGTGAGGTGTTCAAAGTAAAGAATGGAGAAGGTTTTGAAATAGGCACTGTGAAGAGTAGGAGAGAGAGAGCCAACCATGAAAATATAAAACGATTTCTGGACTGCATTGAGAATCCAGTTAGAGGTACCCAAAGTTTACAATAGTCCAACTGTGTTTGTGTGTGTGTGTTTTCTCCATTGGTATCGAGCAATGTGGCATTGAGATTAGTGCTATAATACAGGGCTGGGGTCTTTTAGCCCAAGTGAAGGACAAGAAGGGAAGGGGATGGAGAGTATAGGGAAAAGAATAGATGGTGAAGTTGAAGTAGAATGTGGAATTGAAGCTGGATAGGGGATTGTTCTGCATAATACAGTTGCATTTTGGACCCCAAATTCTCTTGAGTCCTCAGAGTTGAATCTTACTACATTGTCACATCATTTTGCAACAAGATAGATTTTCTGTGCACTCTTATATGCTATGATGATAGTCTAGCTGTTACTGTAATCCATATTTTACTTGTACTCATGTAGTCCTAAACACCATTTGATTAAGATACAACCTCAGTAAATAAAACAATTTATAGAATTTGTGAATGTACTTTCTAAAAATACTTGAATCTCACATTTTAATACAGTGTGAAACTGCAGCACAACAGGAGTTTGCTGAAGAACTTCAAAAGCGGGAACGTTTTTTAGTTGAAAGAGAACAACTACTTTTCAGACATGAAACTGCTTTGAGTAAAATTAAAGGTGTCGAAGAAGAAGTTCTTACAAGATTTCAGATTATAAAGGAGGTAACTATATAGAATTTGATTTCAGAGTAATGTAATTTCTGTTTTTCTTAGATTCATTAATTATTAGCATTTTGCAGCATATGCTTTATTTCTTCTCCACTCTCCCATCCCCCCATGTAGTTTTTCCTGGACCATTTGAAACTAACTTGTAAAAATCATGACTCAGCACTCCTAAATACTTCCTTAGTATTATCAGTGCTTAATTTTAGGACTGTGTGTCTCCTAAGCATAAGGACATTTGCCACATCATTATCATATTAGGAAATTAATGCTAATAAAATAATTTAACTTCATATACAGTCTGCATTCACTTTCCCAGTTGGGTCTTAAGGTATTTTTTTTTTAAGATTTTATTCATTTATTTGAGAGAGAGAGAAAGTGTGCGTGCCAGTGTGATATGGAGAGGGAGAGGCAGAGATTCTCAAGCCACCTCCCTGCTGAACATGGAGCCCAACAAAGGGCTCAATCCCACAACTCCAAGATCATGACCTGAACTGAAGCTGAGTCAGATTCTTAACCAGCTGAGCCACCCAGGTGCCCCACGATATTGAAATCTTTTATTGCTTGTTTTATTTTCTGATCAAGGAACTAGATAGAATTCATGCATTATACTTGATTTTTATACCTTTTTGGTTTCTTTGAATCTAGAGTAGTCAGCCATTCTTTTATGAGACTTTTCTTTGAAGATTCCAGGTCAGCAGTCATATGGAGTATGTCATATTCTGGATTTGCTTGATTGTTTCCTAAGGATTTTTTTTAGGTTGCATATTTCTATCAAGAACATTATCTAGGTGGTAGGGTATACTTTGTTTCATATCAACAGATACATTACTACATTTGTAACTTGTGTAGAATAAATTTCATTCTGTCTTGAAAAATGCATATGTCTTGTAATCACCACTATAATCCTAATAAGAAATAATTCTAGCACCCCAAAAGTTACCATATGCCCCTTTGTAGTTATCCTTCCCTGCCCCTTGTACCCCCTCCCCCTGCCAGTAGCCACTGACCTATTTTCTGTCCCTGTAATTCTGCCTTTTCCCAGAATGTCATGTAAATAGAATCATGATTTTTCTTTATTTGTGTTTTTTAGCAGCCATTTAATTATGAGGTATCTCCATATGCTTTTCTTCGAGTTTATCCTGTTTGGGGTTCACTGAACATCTTGACTTTGTAAATTAATGTCTTTCACCAAATCTCAAAGTTTTCAACCAATTATTTCTTCACTTATTTTTTTATGTTCCAGTTGCTTTCTCTTCCTTCTTTGTCTCCAGTGACTCATATGTTAGGTCTTTTGGTGTTACACCATAGACTGCTTTGTTCCTTTTTCCTCATCTGTTTCTTCTGTGTTCTTCAGATTTGATAATGTCTGTTATCTACCCTTACATTCATTGTTTCTTCTTTCATTCCCATGTTGCTACTGAGATCATCTAGGGAATTTTTTATTTCTGACATTTTAATGTCCTAAAATTGCTAACTATGTTCTTTTAAAAATTATGTTTAATTTTCCTTATGAGAATTTTTATCTTTCCATTTGTATTCATTTGTATTTACCTCAGGGAATGTACCTAAATATTCAACACCTGGATCATGGAAGGATTGGCATTTCTCTTGAGAGTTAGCACATTTTCTGGTTCAGTGACTTTTGGATTGTATTTGGGACCTTTTGGATATTGTACAGATTCTGGATCTTGTTCTGATCCTTTGTAGACTGTTCATTTTTCTAAGTAGTCAGCCCAGTTGAGTTCTTCGTTTATTTATACATTATAGTTGACATATATTTTGTTAGTTACAATGTACAATATCATGATTGACATTTATATGCATTATGAAATGCTCACCACATAAAACTAGTTACCTTCTATCACTATATAATAACTATGACAATATTATTGACTGTATACTCTATGCTATACTTTACATCTCTGACTTATTTTGTAATTGGAAGTTTGTACCTTTTGACCACCTTCACCCATTTTGCCCACTCCTGCACACCTCCCTCCCCTGGTGGCAGCCATACCAGTTCTTTCTTTTATGAGTCTGTTTCTGTTTTGTTTTGTTTGTTCATTTGTTTTGTTTTTAGATTTCATGTAAAAGTGAAGTCAGCAGTGATCGTCTTGTACTGACTTATTTCACTTAGCTTAATACCCTCAGTGTTCCTTCATGTTGTCACAAATGGTAAAATTTCATTCTCTTTTTTGTCTGAATAACATTCCACTGTGTATTTGTACCACATCTTTGTCCATTTATCAGTGGACATCTAGGTTCCTCCATATGTTGGCTGTTGTAAATAATGGCTACAGTGAACATAGGTGTGCATATATCTTTTGGAATTCATGTTTTCATTTTCTTTAGGTAAATACCCAGAAGTGGAATTGCAGGATCATATGGTAGTTTTATTTTAAATTTTTTGAGAAATCTCCATGTGTTTTCCAGAGTGGCTGTGCCAATTTATATTCCCACCAACAGTGCATGAGGTTTCACTTTCTCCACATCCCTGCCAACACTTGTTATTTCTTGTGTTTTTGATACAAGCCATTCTGACTGTCATAAGGTGGTATCTCATTTTGGTTTTGATTTGTATTCCCTTGATTATTAGTGAAGTTGATTTTTTCATGTACCTATTGACCATCGATATGTGTTCTTTGGAAAAATATTTGTTCAGGTCCACTTCCCATTTTTTAATTGGATTGTTTATTTTGTTGAGTTGTATGAGTTCTTTATATATTTTGAGTATTAGCCAGTATCCAAATATATTTTGGATGTTTCATTTGCAAATATTTTCTCCTATTCAGTAGGCTGCTTTTTTGTTTTATTGATGGTTTCCTTCACTGTGCAAAAACTTTTTAGTTTGATGTAGATCAAATTGTGATATTTTTCTCCAGTTGTTTATTTTTGTTTTTGTTTCACTGGTCTGAAGAGACGAACAAAAATGTATTGCTAAGACTGATGTCCTGGAGTTTATTGCCATCATTTTATTTTAGGAGTTTTATGATTTCAGGTCGTACGTTTAGGTCTTTAATTCATTCTGAGTTTATTTTTGTATATGGTATGAGAAAGTGGTGCAGTTTCTTTTGTATGTAGCTGTTCAGTTTCCTCAGCACCATTTATTAAAGAGACTGTCTTTTCTCCATTGTATGTTCTTTCCTCCTTTGTAGTGGATTACTTTACCAAATAAGCATGAGTTTATTTCTGGGCTCTCTGTTCTGTTCCATTGATCTCCACATCATTTTTTGTGCCAGCACTATACTGTTTTGATAACTATAGCTTTGTAGTTAAGTTGGAAATCTGAGAGTATGATACCTCCAGGTTTGGCTATTTGGGGTCTTTGGTAGTCCAAACAGATTTTAGTATTATTTGTTCTAATTATGTGAAAAATGCTGTTGGCATTTTTTGTGAGGATTGCATTGAATCTGTAGATTACTTCAGGTAGTATAGAAATGTTAACAGTATTATTTGAACTAATCCATGAGCATGGTGTATCTTTCCATTTATTTGTAACATCTTTAATTTCTTTCATTAATGCCTTACAATTTTCAGAATGCAGGTCTTTTACCTCTTTGGCTAAATTAATTCCTAGGTATTTTTATTGGTTTCAGTGCAGTTGTAAATGGGATTGTTTTCTTAATTTTTCTTTCTGCTACTTTGATATTAGTATAGAAAGACAACTGATTGCTGTATATTACTTTGGTATCCTGCAATTTTACTGAATTCACATGTTAGTTCTAATAGTTTTTGGTGAATTCTTTAGGGTTGATTATATATAGTATGTTGTCATTTGCAAATAGTGACAGTTTTACTTCTTCCTTCCCAATCTTGCTATGACTAGGTCTTCCAATACTATGTTGAAAGTAGGCATTCTAGTTTTGTTTCTAATCTTAGAATAAAAGCTTTCAGCATTTCATCATTGAGTATGATGTTAGCTGTAGCTTTCTCATATATGAGAAATTATGTTTATTATGTTGAAGTATGTTCCCTCTATACTCACTTTGTTAATAGTTTTAACCATGAATGGATGTTGCCTTTTGGTAAATGTTTTTTCTGCATCTGTTAAGATGGTCATATGCTTTTTATCCTTCATTTTGTTAATGTGGCATATCATATTGATTTGTGAATATTGAGCCGTTCTTGCATCCCTGGAATATATCAGGGTAATGCTGGCCTCACAGAATTAATTTATACTTCCTCTTAAATAATTTTTTAATGGTTGGGAGAAGGATAGATAGGAACTCTTCTTTGAATGTTTGGTAGAATTCACCTCTGAAGCCATCTGTTTGTTGGGCACTTTTTTTTTTTTTTAAGATTTTATTTATTTGACAGAGAGAGATCATAAGTAGGCAGAGAGGCAGGCAGAAGAGAGAGAGAAGGAAGCAGGCTCCCCGCTGAGCAGAGAGCCTGATGTGGGGCTCAATCCCAGGACCCTGGGATCATGACCCGAGCCAAAGGCAGAGGCCCTAGCCCGCTGAGCCACCCAGGCACCCCTGTTGGGCATTTTTTGATTACGGATTTAGTTTTGGTTTTAGTAATTGGTCTGTTAAGGTTTTCTATTCCTTCCTGATTCAGTCTTGGAACATTGTATGTTTCTAGAATTTATCTAGTTCTTCTAGGCATACAAGTTTTTAGTGTATTATTTTGAATAATAGTCTCTTATGATTCTTTGTGGTATCAGTTATAACTTCTCTTTAATTTCAGATTTTATTTTTTTGAATCCTTTTTTTTTTCATGGTGCATCTGGCTGTAGATTTTTGTTTATCTTTTTAAATAATCTTATAATTTTGTTCATTTTTTTCTATTCTAATTCTAATTCTATATTCTACTAGTTTTTAAGGTCTGTTCATTTATTTGTTCTTTCCTTCTATGACCTTGGGCTTTGTTTTTCTAGTTCCCTTAGGTGTGAGGTTAGATTGTTTATTTGAGACTTTTCTTGTTTCTTGAAGTTGGCCTGTAATACTGTAAATCTCCCTCTTAAAACTTCTTTTGCTCTGTCCCCAAAATTTTAGAATGATGTGTTTCCATATTCATTTGTCTGTTATTTTTTGATTTCCTCTGTTTCTTTGTTGATCCATTGGTTATTTAGTAACATGTTGTTTAACCTTCAAGTGTTTGTGTTTTTTCCATTTTCTTGTAATCGATCTTCAGTTTCATGCCACTATGCTCATGTTTCCATGTATACCTGAAAATAATGTGTATTCTCCTGGTTTTGGATAGAGTGCTGTGTATATATCTGTTAAGTCCATCTGGTCTAATGTGTTGTTCAGAATCATGGTTTTCTTTTCTTTTCTTTTTTTTTTTTTTAAGATTTTATTTATTTATTTGACAGACAGACATCACAAGTAGGCAGAGAGGCAGGCAGAGAGAGAGGAGGAAGCAGGCTCCCCGCTGAGCAGAGAGCCTGATGTGGGGCTCCATCCCAGGACCCTGGAATCATAACCTGAGCCGAAGGCAGAGGCTTTAACCCACTGAGCCACCCAGGGGCTCCTAGAATCATGGTTTTCTTACTGGTGGTCCATCTGGATGATCCAACCATTGATATAAGTGGGGTAACAAAGTCCCCAGCTGTTACTATATTTCCGTCAGTTTCCCTTACTGTATTTAGGTAGTTCTATGTTGGGGACATAGGTATTTACAATTGTTATTTCCTCTAGTTGGATTGATCCCTTTATCACTATGCAGTGGCCTTCTTTGTCCTGTTACAGTCTTTGTTTTAAAGTCTTATTTTGTCTCATGTAAGTACTAGCTACCCCAGCTTTTTCATTTCCATTTATATAGAATATCTTTTTACATCTCTTCACTTCATCTGTACGCGTCTTTAGAACTGAAGTTAGGGGGCGCCTGGGTGGCTCATTGGGTTAAAGCCTCTGCCTTCGGCTCGGGTCATGATCCCGGGGTTCTGGGATCGAGCCCCGCATCGGGCTCTCTGCTCTGCGGGGAGCCTGCTTCCTCCCCCCTCTCTCTCTGCCTGCCTCTCTGCCTACTTGTGATTTCTCTCTCTCTGTCAAGTAAATAAAATCTTTAAAAAAAAAAAAAAAAGAACTGAAGTTAGTCTCTTGACTGGTTTTTGTTGTTGTTGTTTTTAAGATTTTATTTATTTATTTGATAGAGACACTGCAAGAGAGGGAATATAAGCAGGGGGAGTGGGAGAGGGAGAAGAAGACCCCTTGCTGAGCAGGGAGCCCAATGCGGGACTTGATCCCAGGACCCTGGAATCATGACTTGAGCCAAAGGCAGCCACCCAGGCACCCCGTGGGTTTTATTTTTTAATCCATTCACTCACCTTATGTCTTTTTATTGGAGCCATTGAGTTCATTTACAGGCATGTACTTTTGCAGTTTTGTTGTTTTCTGTTTGTTTTTATAGTTGTTCTCTCTACCTTTCTTCTCTTCCTTTGTAGTTAGATAAATTTCCTTAGTTTTATGTTTGCCTTCCTTTATTTTTTGTTTTATCTATTATAGGTTTTTGGTTCGTGGTTATCATGAGGTTCAAATATAACACCCTATGTATATAGCACTCTATTTTAAATTGATAGTCACTTAGATTTAAATACATTCTAAAAGCAATACATTTTACTTCCACCCATCCACATTTGATGTATTTGATGTCATATTTACATCTTCTAATTTTGTGTTTTCTTTAACTATAAATATTATAACTATAGTTGATTTTACTACCTTGTGTTTTTTACCTCCATACTAGCTTTATAACCAATATGCTACCTTTATTGTATATTTACGTTTTCCAGTGAAATGTTTCAATGATTTTTTTTTTTTTTTTACTTCTAGTTGTGGCTCATTTTTTTCCACTTAAGGAAATTTCTTTGACATTTCATCTGGGTTTTGTTCAGTGGTGAGGACTTTAACTTCTTTTGTTGTTGTTTTGGAAACCTTGTGTCATCTTCAGTTCTGAGTAATAGCCTTGTAATAATAACCTTGTGGGGTAAGGTATTCTTGTTTATAACCACAAAGGTTTTTTTTATTTAAGCAATTCAACTAAATCATGCCACTGCCTTCCAGCCTGTGAAAAATCAGCTGATAGTCATAATTAAATGTTCCCTTTCTTTCTTTCTTTCTTTAAGAGAGAATGCACGCACATGTGTGTTGGGGGAGGAACAGAGGGAGAGGAAAAGAGAATCTCAAACTGCACCTGGAACCCAACATGGGGCTTGATCCCACGACCCTGAGTTCATGACCTGGGCTAAAATCAAGAGTTGGATGCCCAACCCCCTGAGCCACCCAGGTTCCCCTAAGCATTCCCTTTCATATAATTGGTTACTTTTATCTTGCTTCTTTTAAGATCATCTTTTTAAGTTTAATTTTTGATATTTTTATTATTATGATTCTTCCTATGGATCTCTTTGGGTTCATCTTGTTTGGGGCTCTCTCGCTTCCTGGACCTGGATGTCTTTCTTTCTCCAGATTAGGGTAGTTTTTAGCTATTCCATTTCTTGTCCCCCATTTCTTTCTCTCTTCTGTACCCCTATAATGCAGTTGTTAGTATGCTTGATATTGTTCTAGAGGTCCCTTAACCTATTTTCATCTTCTTTGCTGTTTAATTTGAGTGATTTCCTCTACCCTGTCTTCCAGATTGCTGATTTCTTTTCTGCATCCTGTAATCTGCTGTTGATTATCTTTAGTATATTTTTTAGTTCAGTTATTATATTCTTCATCTCTGATTGGTTCTTTTTTATATTTTCTGTGTCTATTTAGGTTCTCACTGAGTTCATCCATTTTTCTCCCCAAAGTAACGTAACTTTATGACTATGTTTGACTATCTGTTTTTGTGTATTAAGTAAGACAATGGAATATGGGCCTTCAACAGAAGGCAATATGTGGGGCTCAGAAGTATAATCCCCTGGTCACCAAAACCAGGTACTCCAGGGCTGTCCCTTGTGTGTGCCTTCCACTTGTGACTGGGGTATAATTCCTGCTGTTAGAATTGAGGATGGGACTATTCCCTGGGCCTCTACCTGGCTATAGTGCCTGGCCATGACTACTGTAGGTGCATGCTGGCTGAGAGGCACATCTATGGCTGTTGTCTGTGTGGGTGACTGTGAAGCTGGCTCCCCCTCCCTGAGACAAGAGTTTCTTTGAATGGTTGCCCATCCTGACTAAGGATGCCCACTGGGTGTGTCAGGGTGGTTGCTGCTCAGATTGCCTGCCAGGTGTAGTGGATCAGGAGGGGTGCCTTTGGGAAGGGTGGGGCGGATTTGCAGGGGAATGCCAGAGTGAGGTGAACAGTGAACAGTGAACAGTGCTAGCAAGGTAGATGGAGAGTGTTAAAACTGTCACCCATAGGCAATGGAACAGCTAGGCTGAAAGAGGGCCCCCAAAATGACACCCCATGTTTTTTTCTCCCAGAGAAATTTCCTGCAGATTCTTGCTCCTCTAGCACACATGCTAAAATTAGTGGATACCCCTTATATATGGTGCAGGTACTTTTCACACTGCTATCTCTGTGATGGGTCTTGAAGTGGGTAAGATTGTGTGCAGACCCTTTCTGTGCGGAGTCTTGGTTTCTTGCTAACTTGCAGCTCTCCAGAAGTTAGGGCATGCATGGCATGCTAATTTTTCAATACTCCTGTGTTTATGCCCTGCTGATTTTCAAAGCCAGATGTTGTGGGGACTAGTCTTCCTAGTGCAGATCCTCAGGGCAAGGGTGGGAGTATGCCTGATAAGGAGCTTGAACCCCAACACTCCTTAGGACCTCCAGATCGGTGCTATTCCTCCTGCTTGTATGTTGCACAAGGGTTTGTTTCTAACCGGATTGTATTTCTGCCTCTCCCATCCTTCCTGATGTTCCTATTTCTTTGTATCTTTTACTGTGGAAGAGTTGTTCTGATAGCCTTCAGGTTATTCTCAGAGGAGTTGCAGCCTTGGTGTGTTCGCAGGAAGAGGTGAGCTAAGGATCTTCCTCCTCCATTTTCCATACTCCATTCTGATTAGGTATAGACCAAAATTCTTTCTCACCTTCTGTGGGAAGTGACCCAATCTCAGTTCAGTTTTCAAAGCTTTTGTAATGTTGCTTCAGAGTTGTCTTGTGCATGTGCCACTTAGGTTTAGTCTGATACTCAGGTAGTGACATAAATCTTAGTTCTCAAGACATTTATTAAGGTGCTCTGTGTCATTCCCGTGCTTACAGAATTGGGGGGTTAGTCTGAGACTTCCATAGTATTTTTTTTTTTTTTAAGATTTTATTTATTTGACAGAGAGAGACAGTGAGAAAGGGAACACAAGCAGAGGGAGTGGGAGAGAGAGAAGCAGGCTTCCCGCCGTGCAAGGAGTCCGATGTGGGGCTTGATCCCAGGACCCTGGGACCATGACCTGAGCTGAAGGCAGACCTTAACAACTGAGCCACCAGGCGCCCTTCCGTAGTATTTTTAAGCGAGCTCTGATCTCTCCACTTTTTGGAGAGATCTGCTCTGCTGCGTTTGTCAGTGCTGTGCTTGGGCAGCTTAGGGTTTAGCCAGATTTCTAACAGTTTATGTACACCAAAATGAAAAGATGCTCTTTCTGAATCTCTTCTCTGATATTCCCCACATCCCTTGGCTCACAGTGGCCCTTTTCCTGGCATCCCTGGGTGGAAGGGTACAGTTTCTCTTAGAGTTTTAGCAGGCTATGCTGCAGGTGCACTTTAGTTGCCAGGGGCCTATGTTGGGGCAAGACTACTAGAGAAAAAGAGAAACAGAAATCCTGGAAACTTCATCCTCTTGAGGGTTGCTTCTTCATGTTTTTACTCCTTTTTACAATTCCCTGCTTCTGTTTACTTTTTTTTTTTTCTTTTTAAAGATTTTATTTATTTGATAGAAAAAGACACAGCAAGAGAGGGAACACAAGCAGAGGGAGTGGGAAAGGGAGAAGCAAGCTTCCTGCTGAGCAGGGAGCCCGATGTGGGGCTCGATCAGAACCCTGGGATCATGACCTGAGCCGAAGGCAGACGCTTAACGACTGAGCCACCCAGGCGCCCCAGCTTCTGTTTACTTTTTACAGTCCTTACGGAAGTTACTTTTTTTGTGTTTTGTCTAAGATTTTTAGTTGTAATCAGTAACAGAACTAGAGTGTAGTGGGCTTACCTTGCCATTCTGGAGATAGAACTCATATCCCATATTTTTAGTATCTTTTGGATTTGGAAAAATTTGGAGAATGAGAATATTGACCTAATGTTTGAAATAACTATTTGTGACTATATATACTAAGTTCTTTAAGGAATCAGTGTAATAATAAAATTACATAAAGCTAATGTTTTCAAATGATTGGATTTTAAACAGGGCAGGAAAATAAATGCTTGGATTCTCAAGAGGTTTCCATCCTAGATTTATTCTTGATTTTTTTTCTCTTTAGATTTGTCTGTCTGTTATTCTTACTAAGTGTAAAGATAACAGCTTTATTTTAATGGTACCTATATGATTACTTGGAAGAAAGTAATTAATTCCTTTTCTTGATTTCCTATGGAAATTTGTTTGTTTTAATATATTACAAATAAATTGAGAATAAAATGTGAAATAAACTGTACATATTTACACTTTAAATCAAAACATGTTATCTCATTTAAATATAATTACACGGTTAAATTATTTATAAAGCCGATTAAACAGAAAAGAGTTTGAGACTCAGAAATTTTATGTTTTTAAATTTTTTGAGATGTAAACAATTTTAGCTACTTAATTAGAACAAGGAATTAGTTCTACCTATGGATATTTCTTTTCAAGGGTAACTTAAATCTTAAATTTTAATTTATAAAGCTGTGAATAACTAGTCTCTCGAAGAAGATAAGAAATCTCTCATTGTTTTATCATTCCATGATGTGATAGAAATTATTTCAGTGTGATCCAGTGGATTTTTTTTGAGCAGAAACAAAATAGTTTTTTAATAGGAACTTAACAAATGCTTTTAATGCTTAGTTATTACATTGGTTGATGACATAGTTTTTATAAATTATTTGCAGTATTAGTCACATATGTTTAAATGTACTAATTAAAGTCCTGATTCAAGGAATTCTAATTTTTAATTGATTTGTGTTCAGTAGCTTTCATGACATGGCATCCTTACCTAATTTTGAGATCAGATTTTTTTCCCTTCTAGCAACATGACGCAGAAGTTGAGCACTTAACTGAAGTTCTTAAGGAAAGAAACAAAGAAAGCAAGAGACTAAGGTCCTCTTTTGATGCCCTGAAAGAACTGAATGATAACTTAAAAAAGCAGGTAAGACCTATTTTAATAAATACTAGATTATAAAATTTTTAAAACTTATATCATCTTATTTAACAAATTATCTATCAGTCTTAGAATATATTCTAGCTAGAGAAAGTTTTAATTAACTTTATTTGCTAACTTTATTTCCTATAATACTTGCAAATATAAATATGGTATTGTTAAGCTTTTGATTTCTCATCATCTGTTTTAGCATCCAGCTGAGATGTTTTTGCAGTTTGGCATTTTTGAAATATAAGAGCAATTAATAGATTTAAAACAAGCAAAAAAAAATTAAAAAGACACGATAATCTGGGGAGTTTTAGGCATTGTGTTTAGCTAATACTTCTTTTAAAGATTTTATTCATTTATTTGACAGAGATCACAAGTAGGCAGAGAGGCAGAGAGAGAGAGAGGAGGAAACAGGCTCCCTGCTGAGCAGAGAGCCCGATGCGGGACTCGATCCCAGGACCCTGAGATCATGACCTAAGCCAAAGGCAGCGGCTTAACCCACTGAGCCACCCAGGCGCCCCCGCTAATAATTCTTTTAACTGCTATTTTATACTACTGCTTATTTAACATTCATTTATTTTTTGGACATCTATTATGTGCTAGGCCCTGTACTAGCATGAATACAAAGTGCTGTCATACAGAGGGCTGTCATATTGTACTATGATTATGTAAGTGATATGATCTAGGTTACTGCTTAATAAAACTGAAGTTGCAAAGCAAATATTTTTGTGGGTTGTATCTCTCTTTTTTTTTTTTCTTAACTTTCCCCAGTTTTTGACTAAAAGATGACAAAGAATACATTCAAGGGAGACAGGAGAATGATTATGTTTGCATTTGTGTAAAGAGGAGAAGTAGGTGAGCAGAAATTGGGGTAAACCCAGTCACTTCAAAAATGAAAACTTTGGGCTGGAAGACTTCGTGGATTCTAAAATGTAACTAGGTCAGACTCTCAGGGATAATATGCATCCTGGAATTCCTTACGTAGCTGTATGTTTTCAGTTTATGTTTTTGATGTCCTATAGTTACTGCTTGTTACAACCTTTCTCACTGGCAGTGACAACTAGATACATTTCTCATTTGATCTAAGTTCTTTGGCTTCCCTGAATTCATTTATGGCCTCCCACAGTAGAAGTAGGGATGGCCTTCACTTACTGTTGTTTGGAAGCCAGCTTTATCCCTGGAGAGATTACTTGTTTCCATCACACTCTCAATCTAGTGTGTTCTCTCTCTCTTTTTAAAAGATTCTATTTATTTGAGAGAGAGAGAGCAAGAGGAGAGAGCACAAGCCAGGGGGTGGGGCAGAGGGAGAGGGAAGAGCAGAGGGAGAGGGAGGAGAAAACTCCCCACTGAGCAGAGAGCCTGATGAGGAACTCAATCCCAGGACCCTGGGATCATACCCTGAGCTGAAGACAGCCGCTTAACCAACTGAGGCACCCGGGCACCCCCCTTCTCTCTTTTTAATTGAAGTATGGTTGGTTGACAGAAGACATATTAGTTTCAGGTGTAAAACATAATGATTTGACAGTGTTTATGGTATGCTGTGCTCAACACAAGTGTTTCACTGTACAGCTTTCTTTCACTATACAACTCTAGCACTCTTTTTTTATTGAGAAGGGTGTCTTTGTTTCTTAATAATTTTGTATGTTTGTATGGGTGTGTGGTGAGTGAAGTGGATATGTGAATTGTTAAGTGATAGACCTATTGATAATTGGATTTTTGATCTAGTGTGACCAAACTGAAAGAGCTTGAGAGAAACCCTTTGGTACCAGCTGGCAGAATGCTTTTTTATGGTTACTCTGTTTAGTGTAAATGAGGAGTCAGCAATTTTATTCTTTAAGGATGAAATAGTAAATATTTTGGCCTCTGTGAGACATATAGTCTGTCATGCCTCAATTCTGACATAATGCAAAAGTAGCTAGAAGTAAAAAAAAAAAAAGGTAGCTATAAGTTAAAAAAAAAGTAGCTATAAGGCAATAAGTAAGTGAATGAGCATGGCTGTAAGATGCTGTTTATAACAATAAGCATTCAGATTTGATCCTTGGGCTATAGTTTGCTGGCTTTTGGTATGATGAATTATATATATATATACATATATATGTGTATTTATATACACACATACAGTTGACCATTGAATATCATGGGTTTGAACTGTGTTCCACTTACATGAAGTTTTTTTTTTTTTTTTTTTGATAAATGCAGTACAATATTGTAAATATTTTCTCTTCCTTATGATTTTCTCTTTCTTTTTCATATTAGAGTCTACCATCTTACCTTTATTATATATGTATTTTTCATTATATTCAGGAGAATTATTCTTTAGTAATCCTGGATATGACAAAGATCAGGCCAGGAATTGCATTTTCCCACTGCTTCTCAAGAGTATGCTCTGCTGATCTGGGTCACTTTGTTCCCTTTCTCCTCCCCTCCTCGGCATCCACCCCTTCATTTTTTTTTCTTTTTTTAATATTCTTTTTTCTCTCTCTCTCTTTTTTAAAAATTTAAATTCCATTAATTCAAATAGTATTAGTTTCAGAAGTAGTGTTTAGTGATTCCTCAGTCTTACCTAATACCCAGTGCTCATTATATCATGTTCCTTAATGTCTATCACCCAGTTACCTCATTGCCCGATCCCCTTCCCCTCCAGCAATGCTCGGTTAGTTTCCTTTGATTAAGAGTCTCTCATTTGTCTCCCTCTCAGATTTTGTCTTGTTTTATTTTTCCCTCCTTCTGCTATAATCCTCTGTTTGTTTCTTAAATTCTACATGAGTGAGATCATATAATTGTCTTTCTCTGATTAACTTACTCACTCAGCCCTCCAGTTCCATCATGTCACTATAAATGAAAAGATTTCATCCTTTCTGATGGTTAAGTATTACTGCATTGTGTATATATACCACATGGTCTCATGGGTCTTCATGGGTCTCGTGGTTTATCTTCCAATATATTGCCTAGGATTCACTTTGCCACACCTCCTACCTTGCAGAAAGTGGTTGCTTTTCTACTTGTAGAATTACAGCAATTCTTTTCTTAGAGCTCTTGTTCAGTTCACAGGTTCACAGGAGTTCCGAATGATTTGATAGCTCTCTAGCTGAATTCCTGGGACCAGACAAAACTAAGATCTCCTGCTCCTCCGCCATCTTGGAATGTCTCTCCTTATGATTTTCCTAATAACCTATTGTTTTCTCCAGCCTACTTCAATATAAGAACATTGTATATGATACATATAACATAAAAAGTATGTGTTAATTGACTGTTTATGTTATCACTAAGGCTCCTTGTCAACAGTAAGCTACTAGTAAAGTGTTTTGGGGAGTGAAAAGTTCTATGTGAATTTTTTATTGCCCAGGGATCGATGACCATCAGCTCTGCATGGTTCAAAGCTTAACTGTATTTTAAAATTGCTAAATAAAAAGGTAAGTTATTTCTGTGACTGACTTGCATAGTAATTTATGTTAGCATTGGACATAAATAAGTCTGCAATAATAACAATAATGATAATAATATTAAAACAATTTCCATTAAGTCTTAACAAGCTGAGGAGTCAAGGATTAATATTCAGTACTCATCAGGCTTTAGGGTCCTTGTGAATACCATAGGCTTTCATTTGAAAGGATCAGGGTTATATCCTAGGAAGAGGCAAATTATAGATATGGAACCCTCCTCAAGCTGAAACATGGTCTTAACTGATCTTAGTTCCTGTTTAGAGTAAGGTAATCAGTCCCCATTTGGGGTATCTAGCAAAGAAAAAAATGAGCCCACTCTGAAAGAAAATTATTATGTATAAAATTTATAAATATTTTTGTCATTCTATACAAAATTAATCATTACATTAAAAGAATCACATGAATCACTGTATTCTACTCATGAAACTGATATTGAACTGCATGTTAGCTAACTAGAATTTACGAAAAATTATAAAAAGAATCACATAACTCAATATAAAGAGAACAGAAATGCCCAAAACAATATGAATATACCTAGCAATGATCAAGATATTGGACCTAGTAGGCAGTGACTTTAAAATAATGATTAATATGTTCAAGAAAGTAGAAAAAAAGATTGGGAACTTCATTAGAGAAGGAGAATTTATAAAAAGGAATTAAAATGAAATTCTGAAACTTAAAAATACACTAATTGAATTTCAGAACTCCAGCGAATGGGTTTAATAGCAGATGAGACCCAGCAGAAGATAGGATTAATGAACTAGAAGACCATTACCTATTGATCCTAAAAAGTTTTGAAGTAAAAACACTGAATGGAGAAAGAATAAACAAATTTATAAAAGAGATATGTTCAGTTAAAATTTTTAACATGGGAGTTCAAAGAGAGATCATAGGACAAAAGCAAAATATGTGAAGAGAAATGGCCATGTATTATCCAAAGCTTGTAAAAACAATAAATTATGTTAAGCCTAAGCAGGATAAATGTTGAGGAAAACCATACATAAGAACATTGATTTCAGACTGTTGAAAACATTAGATAAAGTTAAAAGATGGAGCAGAAAGACTTATTACTTTTAAGGAGCAAACATCACATACCTTAAATATAAATAGAAAAAGAGAAAAACCCTCCTTGTATGAGGCCAGGATAACCTTGAAACTCAATGTATCAAGATTATTACAGAAAAAGAAATAGTCAAGCTAGTTGCATGGGAATATAGATGCAAAAATTGTAAATATTAGTAAATTGAATCTAGCAATACATAAAAATAATATTTAAACTAAGTGGATTTAGTACAGGAAAACAAAGTTTATCATTTGAAAATTATGGTTTATTATTTCTATTGATAATAAAATTCAGCACTAACTCATGATACTAGTAATAAGAGAATTTAAATTTGATAAGGTAGCTGCAAAAAACCCCAACAACAAAATCATACTTAAGTTATTGTTTTCCCTCTAAAATCAGAAGGAAGCAAAGCGTTCTCACCGTTACTCTTTCTTTCTTTTTTTTTTTTTTTTTAAGATTTTTATTTATTTATTTGGTTGACAGAGATCACAAGTAGGCAGAGAGGCAGGCAGAGAGAGAGAGCCTGATGCAGGGCTCAATCCCAGGACCCTGAAATCCTAACCTGGGCCGAAGGCAGAGGCTTAACCTACTGAGCCTCTCAGGCGCCCCTCACTGTTACTGTTTCTATTGAACACTGTACTAGTCAGTGCAATAGGGGAAAAAAATAGGAAATAAGGATTGTAAAGGAAGAAGTAAGAATTATCTACTGATAACATGATTATGTAACTGTATACACAGGTATCCAAATAAATATACAAACAATTTAGTAGAATATAGCAAATGTAGGAGAAGCCCTTGGATGTGAATTCAATACACAAAAATCAAGTGTATTTTTATATGCCAACAGTAATCTAATAGTGTTGTTTATTGAAAGATACCACAGATGATAGCATCAAAAAGCATAGCTATCCAGGAATAAATTTAAAAGAAAGATTTATTAATTTATAACTAACACATATACTGAAAAGTATAAAACATTAAGAGAAAATAAATAAGACCTAGATAAATGGAATGCTGTTATGTTCATAAATATGAAGACTTAATGTTTGTAAACATGTCACTTCTTCCTAATTTTATATATTTAACCCAATTTTAGTAATTCGTTACATTGCATACTCAATGATTTGTACACTTTTCTGTATATACATAAAAAGTTCAATTTAAAGACATTTCACATTAAAACATATACTTGTAAGATGTCAAGAGACGTGCAAATAGAATGAAGTTAAACTTAGATACTATTAGTACTTTAGGGACAAATGATGTCCCTAGGGACAAATGATTTTTGCTATTTTTTTTAATTAAAATTATTATTTTTTTATTAAAGTATAATTGTCATACCGTATCCTGTTTCAGGTGTATATCATAGTGATACACTATTTTTATACATTTCAGAATGATTTCCATAAGTCTAATTACTATGAGCAGTTATCTTTAATTATGAATGCTGCCTCTGTTTTGTTACAGTGTTTGGTTATATTGACTAGATAAAATATTTGTGAAACCTTTAGTATGAAATCAGCTTAAGCTTTATATTGAAGTATTTAATGTTTTCTCACTTTAGTTAAATGAAGTAAGTGAAGAAAACAAGAAGATGGAGATTCAGGCTAAGAGAGTTCAAGCTCGTTTAGATAATTTACAGGTAAGTTGTCTACTCTTTGACACAAGTGAATTTTAAATGATTGTTTTTGGATTTTTCTCACCTTTATTACAATTGTATTTTAATTCATGGATATGTACTGTTGCAGAGGAAGTATGAGTTTATGACAATCCAGAGATTGAAAGGAAATTCACATGCTAATGAAATGAAAAGTTTAAAACAAGATAAAGTACCAGTCTCAAAAACTCACAAGGTATGATATGACTGAAAATTTCTCCAATAGAAAACAAAGACATTTTCTCTTTGTTCTTGAATCTATTTTTGGCAAACATCGTTTTGGTATGAAAGAGTTTACCATAATAATTCCTTTACAGAGAAATTTCTGTATAATGTTTCTAGTATGCTTTTATTTACAAAAGCAAAACAAGTGCTTCAGGCACAGACCTTAAGCCTAATAATTCATGGATATGTACTGTTGCAGTGGAAGTATGAGTTTATGACAATCCAGAGATTGAAAGGAAATTCACATGCTGCTTTTCGTTTTTTCGTTGTGTTTTAAGATTCCACAAGCTTTCCATGTTTTCTCTCAAGACTGCAATCCATGCCTGAATGGGCTTTATTTACTAATTTTTTCTAAGGACTTTACTTTGAGGTATAAATTACATACAGTAATATAATGCAGAGACCGTTAAGTATATAGCTTAGTCAGTTTTGACAACTGCCTATATTCATGTAACCTGCAACTAGATATAGAACATTTCCATCACCGTAGAAAGTTCCCTTTATGTCCCTTCTCAGTTCTTCCCTGCGAGAGGTAGCTGTTAATCTGATTTCTATCACCATAAATTAGTTTTAGAACTATTTTAGAACTTAGAACTATTTTAGAACTAATTTAGAACTATTTTGGAACTTCAGTCAGTGGGGTTGTATAGTATGCACTCATTTATGTAAGGCTTATTTTGCTCATCATGACATTGGGTATATCGGTAGTTTGTTCCTCTGTTGCTCGGTAGTATTCCACTATATGAACAGATCACAATTTGCTTATCCATTCTTCTTTTAATAGACACCTGGGTTATTCCTACCTTTTGTCTATTATGAAAAAAGCCGCTAAGAATGTTTACGTACAAAGCTTTTAGTGGACAGATGTTTTCATTCCCCTTAGAAATACAACCAAGACTGGAATTTCTGGGTCATAGATACTTGACTCTTTGTGAAACTGCCAATTTTCCAAAGCAGTTATACCATTTTATACTCCTACTAGCAATGTTTGAATGTTAGTTACTCCACAACTATGCCAACATTTGGTATTTTCTCTCTTTTTCATTTTGACCTTTTCAGTGGGTGGCTAGTGATACCTCACTGTAGGCTGTTAATAATTTTGATAAGCCCTCTAGTTCTTTTCATAAAGTAGGAATACAGCATCATTTAAAGATAGTTGTAGAGGAATCTCAGTAACAAAATCAGGAGCCACCATTGGGCGGTGTGACTCTAAAGGTGTTAACTGTCTGGCTGGCCTATGATGAAGATACCGTGGCTCAGCAGGACTAAATTCAATAAAAGATTGCTGTGCAGAACCCTCTGTTCTTGGAGCTGTTGGAGCTGACATTCTGTACAGGGAGTACGCTGAGGATGACATCTGTCAACAGAAGATTGAGCATCTTTACCAAAAATTCTTGTACATCTATAAGACCAGGCTTTATGTGAACTGCTTCTCTTGCGCTTCTGGATGCTTGCACCTGGAGGTGCTGCTGAATGTGAGCAAGGAGTTTTAGCAATTCAAGCCTGTGTCTGCCAAGATCAAAGAGAACCTCGTCTCCCAGGCCTTTACTGAGTTCACGGTTTAAACATTTCCACCCATGTTTTACAGACCTGATTGAGCAGATGGAGAAGCATACCTCAGTAGTCAATCTTTTGGCCTCCTTCAGCAGCTAGGGGACCTTGGACTTCCTGTTAGTCTCTCTGCAACTGCTCACCTCAGGCTACCTATAGTATGAGATGTGTCCATTGAGAGTGGGCAGACTGTCAAGGAGTTCTGCCACCAGGAGGTAGAGGTCATGTAAAGGGATAATAACCACATCCACACCATCCTGCTGGCCCAGGCCCTCAGGGTTTCCATCTGGGTAGGTGGAGGGAACCATAGCAAAGGCATCAAGACCAACCTGCACATCTTTCCTGAGGGCTCCAAACCCAAGATCTACCTTCTCTCCTGGCCTGGACCTATGATTTTGTGTACAAATAGGGCCAGCTTTGTCCTGCCACTGCCCTCTGCCAGGTAACAGATACGTATAGACATTTTTTTTGTGGTTGTAAATGAAAATATTTCACTATCCCTACCCTCACCTTCTTCCTGTCATACAGCGTTCCATGTTTTATTAAAGGGGATGCCTTTATACTTAGTACTTAAGATGATTGAAATTATTATCTAAAGTTCCTATTTGAAGAAAACAGGTTAAAATTACCCCTGTTCAGAACAATCCTAAAATTTGTTTGGAAGCAGAAAAGGCCCCAAATGGCCAAAGGAATTTTGAAAAAGAAAACCAAAGCTGGAGGCTTCACAATTCTGGACTTCAAGCTGTATTACAAAGCTTTAGTCATTAAGACTCTATGGTACTGGCAGAAACACAGACACATAGATCAGTGGAACAGAATAGAGAACCCAGAAATGGATCCTCAACTCTATGGTCAACTAATCATCAATAAATAGGAAAAAAGACCATATCTTCAACAAATGGTGTTGGGAAAATTGGACAGCCACATGCAGAAGAATGAAACTGAACCACTTTCTTACACCATACACAAAAATAAACTCAAAATGGTTGAAAGACGTAAATGTGAGACAGGAATGCATCAAAATCCTAGAGGACAACACAGGCAGTAACCTCTTTGACCTTTGCTGCAATAACTTCTTGCTCGACATGTCTCCAAATGCAAGAGAAACAAAATCAAAACTGAACTATTGGGACTTTATCAAGATGGAAACTTCTCCACTACAAAGGACACAGTCAGCAAAGCTTAAAAAGGCAGCCTACAGAATGGGAGAAGATATTTGTAAAAGGCCTATCAGATAAAGGGCTAGTATCCAAAATCTAGAAAGAACTTACCAAGCTCAATACCCAAAAAACTAAAAATCCAGTCAAGAAATGAGCAGAAGGGGTGCCTGGGTGGCTCAGTGGTTGAGCCGCTGCCTTCGGCTCAGGTCATGATCTCAGGGTCCTGGGATCGAGTCCCGCATCGGGCTCTCTGCTCAGCAGGGAGCCTGCTTCCTCCTCTCTCTCTCTCTGCCTGCCTCTCTGCCTACTTGTGATTTCTCTCTGTCAAATAAATAAATAAAAAAAAAAATCTTTAAAAAAAAAAAAAAAAAAAAAAAAAAAAAAAAAGAAATGAGCAGAAGACATAAACAGACATTTTTCCAAAGAAAACATACAAATGGCCGTCAGACACATGAAAAAAGTGGCTCAACATCACTCAGCACCAGGGAAATAGAAATCAAAACCACAATGAAATACCACCTCATGTCAGTCAGAATGACTAAAATGAACAAGTTAGGATACAACAGATGTTGGCGAGGATACAGAGAAAGGAGAAGCCTCTTGCACTGTTGGTAGGAATGCAAGCTGGTGTAGCCACTCTGGAAAACAGTATGGAGATTCCTCAAAAAATTAAAAATAGAGCTGCCCTATGACCTGGCAATTGCACGTTTAGGTATTGATCCAAAGGATGCAAAAGTAGTGATTTGAAGGGGCATATGCACCCCAGTGTTCATAGCAGCAATGTCCACAATAGCGAAACTATGGAAGGAGTCTAGATGTCCATCAGCAGATGAATGGATAAAGCAGATGTGGTATATATATACAATGGCATATTACTTAGGAGTCATTGAATTCTACCTCTGAAACTAATAATATTTGTCAGTTAAATTTAATATAAATTACAAATTAAAATATTATCCTTGTCCAGAATAATGCAACTCTGTTTTTAATAATCTGATTTTGATTTTATGGATTGCTGTCTGGTTAATGTTACCTTTTTATTTGCTTTTATAGTTCTATCTTTTCAGATTTCTTAAAAACTAAGTCTAGCATAGTTCCCTGTTTAAGGTTGATGTGTGATAAATGTAGAATGAAATTGACTAAAAGTTATTTGAAGGAATACTAAAATCAGTATAATTGAATTTATATATTTTTATGGAATTTTTTTCTTATTCTTCGCCTCACATTTTGATGGACTCTGAGAGAACAGGATTTCCAGGAGAAGTTTCATATTCTGTTTATAGAATGTTATAAAGAAAAAGAAAAAAAAAACTTCTTTGGGAAGAAGAAAATATGAAGTTCCATGGTAGAAATTGTTTAACTTTCTAAACCTTTAAACTTGTTAAAATCTTCGTTATGGTGGTTCATGCTCCTGAGTTAAGGCCGATTTTACTTTTCTATGTTTTAAACTTGGATAAAGAATTTTTACGAAAATTCTTTTTTTTTTTTTTTTTTTTTTGGCAATAAGGCTCGGTTCTTTGAATTTTTTTTTATTTTAAGATTTTATTTATTTTTTAGAGAGAGCACAAGCAGGGGCTGCAGCATTCAGAGGGAGAAGCAGGCTCTCCGCTGAGCGGGGAGCCTGACATGGGGCTTGATCCCAGGACTCTGAAGGCAGATGCTTAACGAACTAAGCCATCCAGGCATCCTTCAGTTTCCTTTCCCTTTTTTCTTCCTTCCTTCCTTCCTTCCTTCCTTCCTTCCTTCCTTCCTTCCAAGAAGGCTCCTCGCTCTTGATGGAGTCCAGTACAGGGCTTGAACTCAAAACCCTGATCAAGACCTGAGCTAAGATCGAGAGTCAGATGCCTAACCAACTGAGCCACTCAGTCAGTCCTCAATTTCCTTTTTAAGATGGGTTTTCTCTCCTTCTCTCAGCCATCCTTTAACATGTTTCTTATGTTAAGTGGGGATTTTGATTTGGAATTTCCTTTGTTCGGGGAAGCTTTTTCATTCAGTGCATATTTTAGTGACCATTAGGTAAATTATTCTGTGATCCCTAAATTTAAAACTTGCTCTTAAAATTTTGAGGTTATAGATGGAAATAAATGTTTGATTTACTTTTTTACCTATAGGTACCACTTAATGCACAAGTTTATGAACTTTTAACTGTCTTCATGGATTGGATTTCAGATCATCACCTTAGTAAAATAAAAAGTGAAGAATCTGGAATGGATGGTGAAAAGCCGCTACTCAGATTTGCTTCTCAGAGAAATGATATTCAGGAGAAGTGTATAAAGGTTTGTTTTTTGGTTTGATGTATATGATTCATGAAGATTACTACTGGAAAGCCTGTTGTATGTTTTATAAGAGGAAAAAATACTTTTTGGTAGAAAATTGACCATACCAATAATTCTAAAAAGATTCATTCCAGACTTAATTAAAATTAATTCTTACTTTTATTTGAAATTTCTTTTTAAAAATAGAGACTAGAAGTTAAGAACTTAACTCTGAAAATAGCAACAATAATTTTATACTAGTTAGGCAGATGATCAGTGATAAAATTCCTAAAAACACATTATTTTAAGACTCAAATTCCACTAAAATAATTTTGTTTTGTTTTTTTGTCATGAAGGGATAGAAAGTATTTGCAAGGGGCTTCTCATTAACAAAAAGAAGTAACCATTTTCTTAAGTTACAGACATTAATTTGGATATTGGTACTCATGATTTCTAGTTAATATATGTGGTCATAGCAAGAAATATATTAAAACTTCTTAGAGTAGACATCTAACATTTGGTTTAATGTTTTCAGAAATAATTTTGTAGTTGCTAAATATTGGCCAGGGTTCCATTTTAGAAAATTATTTCCAGTTTCCACACTTACCTAAAATGTTTCTTTTAAATGCATTTTCTGCTTGGCAGAATAATGGCCTTCAAGATGTTCATATCCTAATCCCCGTATCTTATGTTCTGTGGCAGAAGTGAGTTACAGCTCCTAATCAGCTGACCTTCCACTAGAGATTGACCAGAATGGTCTGGGTAGGCCCAGTAATCCTGTGAGCTTTTAACCAGACAAAAGAGCAGAAAAGCAGGTCACATGCTTGCTGGCTTTGAAGATGGAGTAAAAGGACCATATGCCAAGTAATGCTTCTAGAAATTACTTGGTTTTAGTTATATTTAAGTCTTTCTTTCATTTAGTTTTCAGTTTTTTGTCCCTGGTACAGGATAAGGGTCTAACTTCATTTTTCACATGTGGATATCTGGTTTTCCCCCATTGAGTAATTTTGGCACCCTTGACAAACATCATTTCACCATGTCTGTGAGGTCTTATTCCTGGGCTCTCTGTTCCATTGGTCTGTATATTTTTCTTTATGCAAATACCAGACTCTTTTAATTACTTGTAGCTTTGTAGCAAGTTTGAAATTAAGAAGTGTGAGATCTTCAACTTTGTTCTTTTTCAAGATTATTTTTTTGTTCAACAAAAAAATTGTGCCTAGAGATTCCATAGTAGTATTCTATGTTATATAAAAGTTTTACATTTTTATGTAGTTAAACTCATACCATTTCTTTTATTTCTACCACTGTAACAGTGTTAAAGTAGACTTAGTTCTCTTGCCCCGACATTTGGAAAATCTTTGTATTTTTTGTTTCTAGGCTTTTTTTCATGGTTAACTTTGAAATATTTAATTTATCTATGATATATTTTGATGTAATAGTAGAGATACACTTTCATTTTTTAAATGGTAAGCAAGTTGTCCTTATGGAGTAACTCCTGTTTTTACCCATTAATTTGAAATGTATGTGAGATACATATTGTATATGAAATGTATTTATGAGGTTGGGTCTATTTTTTTTTAGTTACTATTCTGTTCCATTGATCTGTATGTTCCTGTACTACTACTGCAGTGTTCTGATTAATTCTGACTTTAATATATGCTTTTACATGGGCAGGGAAGTTTCTGGTTATTCTTAGAAGAAATTTTTAATTGTCTAAAATACTCATTTTAATATAATTTTAAAAAGGCTTTTTGTATTTTCTTGTTACTGCATTTAATTTTTGGATTAATTAAGAATTGGTATCTTTACAATAAATTTTCCCATCCCTCATTTTATATAGTTTTTCATGTTCTTAAATGAAGTGTATATTTTTATACTTGTGTATTTTGCATGTTTCCTTTTTCATTTAGTTTATTAGGTTTGGAAATTTTTTTGGTATTATGAATATGACTTTTTTCCCATCTCTAAAATCAGATAATATTAGTATTTGGAAGATTTTTATATTTTTAGCAACCGGACAATTCACTGAAATCATTGGTTCTGATAATTTAAGAAAATGTTTTTCTTATGTTTTCTAGTTAAGTGCACATTATTTAGAATTAATGAAAATATTGTCTGCTTTTTAATGTCACACATTTTATTCCATTTTCTCATCAATTTTACAAGTTCATATATATAAAAGACAGGGTTTTTCTATTGCTTTATGTAGTCAGTCCTTCTAGAAGAAGGTAAATAATAGAGGTGATAGTAGATAGCATCCCCGTCTTGGCCTGCCTTTAATGGCTCTAATTTGGAAGGGTTTCACAATAAAATACATTTGGTTTTTTAAAAATCAGGTTTGTTTTTTTTTTAAAATACATAATTAGACTGTTCTCTATGTTTGTCTTTTTCCTCTTTCATAGGAAGCTGAAAGATTCTCAGAGACAGGGGATATTATCTTAACTCCCTCACTATGACCTCAGTTTTCCTTTGTAGGTTTTAGGAGCTCAAATAAATTTTTGTGAATTGAGCATTTATAGGAGATACCTGAAAATTCTGTATGTCTATTTTTGTGTCTTTATCATACTGTTAGGATTACTGTTATGATTACTACAACTTAATAGTATACCTTGACAGCTGGGACTGTGATACCTCCAGTTTTGTTCTTTCTCAAGATTGTTTTTGCTATTTGGAGTCTTTTGTGGTTCCATACATATTTAAGGATTATTTGTTCTAGTTCAGTTCTGTTGGTATTTTGATTGGGATTACGTTGAATGTTTAGACATTTTAACAGTATTTAATTCCAACAGTAAATGAGCACAGAATATCTTTCCATTTGTTTGTGTCATCTTCAGTTTCTTTCATTGTTGTTTTATAGTTTTCAGAGTATAGGTCTTTAGCGCCTTGGTTAAGTTTATTCCTAGGTATTTTATTCCTTTTGGTGCAGTTGTAAATGGGATTGTTTTCTTAATCTCTCCTACCACTTTTTTATTATTAGTTTATAGAAATGCAACAGATTTCTGTATATTAATTTTTTATTCTGCTACTTTACTGAATTCATTTATCAGTTATAATAGGTTTTGATGGAACTTCAGTGACAGTTTAACTTCTTCCTGACCAATGTGGATGCCTATTTTTTTCCTGATTTATTAACATATAATGTATTATTTGTTTCAGGGGTACAGGTCTGTGATTCATCAGTCTTACACAATTCACAGTGCTCACTGTAGCACATACCCACCCTGATGTCTGTCACCCAACTACCCTATCCCTCCCACGCCCCTCCACTCTAGCAACCCTCAGTTTGTTTCCTGAGATTAAGAGTGTCTTATGGTTTGTCTTCCACTCTGATTTCATCTTGTTTCATTTTCCCCTCTCCTATGACCCTCTGCCTTGTTTCTCAAATTCTACATATCAGTGAGATCATATGATAATTGTCTTTCTTTGATTGACTTACTTCATTTAGCATAATACCCTCTAATAACATCCATGTCATTGCACATGGCAAGATTTCTTTTTTTGATGACTGCATAGTATTCCACTGTGTGCACGTATGTGTATGTATAGTTCTAGTTTCAAAGCATGGTATATACACACACACACACCCCACATCTGCTTTTATCCATTTGCCTATTGATGAACATCTAGGCTCTTCCCATAGTTTGGCTATTGTGGACATTGCTGCTATAAACATTCAAGTGCAGGTGCCCCTTCAGATCACTACATTTGTATCTTTGGAGTAAATACCCACTGGTGCAACTGCTGGGTCAAAGGGTAGCTCTATTTCTAACTTTTTGAGGAACATCCATACTGTTTTCCAGAGTGGCTGTGCCAGCTTGCATTCCCATCAACAGTGTAGGAGGGTTCCCCTTTCTTTGCATCCTCGCCAACACCTGTCATTTCCTGACTTCTTAATTTTAGCCATCCTGACTGGTGTGAGGTGATATCTCATTATTGTTTTGATTTGTATTTCCCTGATGCCAAGTGATGTCGAGCCTTTTTTCATGTGTCTGTTGGCCATTTGGATGTCTTTTTTTGGAGAAATGTCTGTTCATGTCTTCTGCCCATTCTGGACTGGTTCTTTGGGTGTTTGAGTTTGATAAATTCTAATATTTGTTCTTCGGGTGTTGAGTTTGAGCAGTTCTTTCTAGATTTTGGATACTAGCCCTTTATCTGATATTTTATTTGCAGATATCTTCTCCCATTCTGTCAGTTGTCTTTTGGTTTTGTTTACTTTTTCCTTTTGCTGTGCAAAACCTTTTAATCTTGATGAAGCCACAATAGTTTATTTTGTCTTTGCTTTCCTTTGGCGATATGTCTAGGAAGAAGTTGCTGTGGCTGACATTGACGAGGTTGCTGCCTGTGTCATCCTCTAGGATTTTGATGGATTCCTGTCTCACATTTAGGTCTTTCATCCATTTGACTTTGTTTTTGTATGTAGGGTAAGAAAGTGGTTTAGTTTAATTCCTCTGCATGTGGCTGTCCATTTTTCACAGCACCATTTGTTGAAGAGACTGTCTTTTTTCCATTGGACATTCTTTCCTGTTTTGTTGAAGATTAGTTGACCAGAGGGTTGAGGGTACATTTCTGGGCTCTCTGTTCTGTTCCATTGATCTTTGTGTCTGTTTTTGTGCCAGTACCATACTGTCATGATGATTACAGCTTTGTAATAAAGCAGTTTTGGGGTGGAATCTTTTTGGTTTTCCACTAAAGTATCATATCATCTGCAAAGAGTGACAGTTTGACTTCTTTGCTGATTCAGAGGCCTTTTATTCTTTTTTGTTGTCTGATTGCTGAGGCTAGGACTTCTAGCACTATGTCGAATAGCAGTGGTGACACTGGACATCCCTGCTGTGTTCCTGACCTGAGCGGGGACACTCTCAGTTTTTCCCCATTGAGAATAATATTGGTGGTGGGCATTTTGTGGATAGCATTTATGATACTGAGGTATGTAACTTCTATCTCTACGCTGTGAAGAGTTTTGATCAAGAAAGGATGCTGTACTTTTTCAAATGCTTTTTCTGCATCTATTGAGAGGATCATATGGTTCTTGTTTTTTCTTTTATTAATGTATTGTATCACATTGATTGATTTGTGGATATTGAACCAGCCTTGCAGCCCAGGGATAAATCTCACTTGGTCATGGTGAATAATCCTTTTAATGTACTATTGGATCCAACTGGCTAGAATTTTGGTACGAATTTTGTCATCCATGTTCATCAGGGATATTGGTCTGTAATTCTCCCTTTGATGGGGTCTTTGTCTGGTTTTGGGATCAAGGTAATGCTGGCCTCACAAAATGAGTTTGGAAGTTTTCCTTCCATTTCTATTTTTGGAACAGTTTCAGGAGAATAGGTATTAATTTTTTAAATGTTGGGTAGAATTCCCTTGGGAAGCCATCTGGCCCCGGGCTCTTGTTTGTTGGGAGATGTTAATGATTGCTTCAATTTCCTTGCTGGTTATGGGTCTGTTCAGGTTTTCTATTTCTTCCTGGTTCAGTTTTGGTAGTTTGTATGTCTCTAGAAATGTATTCATTTCTTCCACATCCATTTCTTTCACATTCCATGCAACATTCGGTGGCATACAGCTGCTCATGCTATGTTCTTATAATTTTGTGTATTTCTTTGGTGTTGGTTGTGATCTCTCCCCTTTCATTCATGATTTTATTAATTTGGGTCCTTTCTCTTTTTCATAAGTCTGGCCTGGGGTTTATCAGTCTTAATAATTCTTTCAAAGAACCAACTCCTAATTTCATTGATTTGTTCTACTGTTCTTTTGGTTTCTATTTCATTGATTTCTGCTCTGATCTTTACTATGTCTCTTATCCTGCTGGGGTTAGGCTTTCTTTGCTCTTCTTTCTCCAGTTCCTTTAGGTGCAGGGTTAGGTTGTATCCTTGAGATCTTTCTTATTTCTTGAGAAAGGCTCATATTGCTATATACTTTCCTCTCAGGACCACCTTTGCTGCATCCCATAGATTTTGAACAGTCATGTTTTCATTTTCATTTGTTTCCATGAATTTTTTTTTTAATTTTTTGGTTCTTCTTTAATTTCCTGGTTAACCCAATCATTCTTTAGTAGGATGCTCTTTAGCCTCCATGTGTTTGAGTTCTTTCCAACTTTCCTCTTGTGATTGAGTTCTAACATTGTGGTCTGAAAATATGCAGAGAGTGATCTTAGTCTTTTGGTACTGGTTGAGGCCTGATATGTGAATTAGGATGTGATCTATTCTGGAGGATGTTCCATGTGCCCTAAAGAAGCATGTGTATTCTGTTGCTTTGGGATGGAATGTTCTGGCTATATCTGTGATGTCCATCTGGTCCAGTGTGTCTTTTAAAGCCTTATTTCCTTGGTGATCTTTTGCTTAGATTGTACATTTCAGTGGGGGGGGGGTGTTAAAGTCTCCTACTATCATTATATTATTGTTGATGTGTTTTTTTGATTTTGTTACTAATTGGTTTTTATTGGTTTCTCCCATGTTAGGAGCATAAATATTTAAAATTGTTAGATCTTCTTGCTGGATAAACCCTTTAGGTACAATATAGTGTTCTTCCTCACCTCTTATTATAGTCTTTGGCTTCAAATTCTAATTTATCTGATACAATGATTACTACCCCAGCTTTCTTTTGATAACCATTAGCATGGTAAATTGTTTTTCACCTCCTCACTTTAAATCTGAAAGTGTCTTTGGGTCTAAAATGAGTCTCTTGCAGACAGTATTTATCGATGGGTCTTTTGTTGTTGTTGTTGTTGTTGTTTTAATCCAGTCTGATACCCTGTGTCATTTGATTGGGGCATTTAGCCCATTTACATTCAGGGTGACTATTGAAAGATAAGAATTTAGTGTCATTGTATTGCCTGTAAGGTGACTATTACTGTATATTGTCTTTGTTCTTTTCTGGTCAGTTACTTTTAGGCTCTTTCTTTGCTTAGAGGACCCCTTTTAATATTTCCCTTAGCTAGATTGGCCAACTGAAGAGAGGCCAATCCAAGATTACTAAAATTGGGAATAAAAGTGGATATATTATCAGCCTATAGATAGGTTTATAAGGAAATACTACTAATAATTATAGACTAATAAAGTAGATAAGTAACAAATTCTTAGAGAGACAGAAACTATCAAAAATGACTCAAGAAGAAACAGAAAAGTTAAGTTGGTCTGTAACAAGTAAGGAGATTAAATGAATCAAAAGCCTACCTTCAAAGAAAAGGCCTTCTTTTCTTTGGTGAAATTGCTTCACTGGTGAATTCTACCAGACATTTTAAAAATTAATAAAAATTCTTCATGAACTTTTTTCAAAAACAGAGAATTCATTTTATGAGGCCACACTTACCAATTCATTTTATGAGGCCAGCATTACCATGATAACAAAACCAAACAAATACATCACAAGAACACTAGAAACCAATCTCTCTTGATTACTGACTCAAAAATCCTCAATCCAATACAAGTAAATGGAATCCAGCCACATAAAAAAGAATTATATACCATAACTGAGTATATTTTTTCCTAGGAATCTAAGGTTGACTTAACCTTTAGAAATCAG
The DNA here is from genome assembly GCF_030435805.1 of Mustela lutreola. NCBI lineage: Eukaryota > Metazoa > Chordata > Mammalia > Carnivora > Mustelidae > Mustela > Mustela lutreola. The sequence goes on along the minus strand of NC_081298.1, from coordinate 56,948,903 downwards.
CTCGTGGGGCGCCTGGGTGGCTCAGTGGGTTAAAGCCTCTGCCTTCGGCTCAGGTCATGATCCCAGGGTCCTGGGATAGAGCCCCGCATCGGGCTGTCTGCTCTGTGGAGAGCCTGCTTCCTCCTCTCTCTCTCTCTCTGCCTACTTGTGATATCTGTCTGTCAAATAAATAAATAAAATCTTAAAAAAAAAAAAAAGAAATCAGTTCGTAATGCATGATATCAGTAGAATAAAGACAAAAGTCACATGATTTTCTCAGTAGATACAGAAAAAATATTTGACAATCCAGCATACCTTTATGATAAAAGCAGTGAAATGCTAGAGGTAACCTGGAAAAGCATATCTACAGCACCTCCACAGCTAACATTATACTTAATGAAGAAAAACTGTACGCTTTCTCTCTAAAATTAGGAACAAGAGAATACTTAACTCTCACCTCTTCTATTCAACATTGTACTGGAGGTTGTAGCCAGGGTGGTTAGTTAAGAAAATGAAATAAAGACATCCAGAGTAGAAAGAAAGTAAAACTATTTGCAGATGATACGATCTCATTTATATAAAAACCTAAGAAATTCACTAAAAAACTACTATAACTAATACACAAATTAAGGTTAAAGGATACAAGTTCACTATTCAAAAAGTCAATTGTGTATATATACACTAGCAATGAACAGTTGAAAATGAATTTAAGAAAACAATTCCATTTTCAGTGACACCAAAAAGAATAAAATATTTAGGAATCAGGTTTTCAAAAGAGGTGTAAAACTCATGCTTTGAAACTGAAATATTGCTGAAAAATTAAAAAGATCTAGTTAAGATCGAATGACATCCTTATTCATGGTTTGGAATACTTAGTGTACTAATACTTCCTAAACTGATCTATGTATTCAGTGCAACTTTTATAAAATCCCAGCTGGCTTCTTGGCAGATATTAATAACCTCTCCTGAAATTCTTATGGAAATGCCAGAGACCTAGAATATCCAAAAGAAGGTTGAAAAAAGGACAGAGTTGGAGGACTGATTTTAAGGACTTCCTGATTTTAAGTTTTCCTGCAAAGATACAGTAATGAATAGAATGTAATGTTGGCATGAGGATAGATATATATAGATCAAGGGGCTAGAATTGAGAATCCAGAAATGAACCCTCACAGTGCATCCAAGGCCTACACATGAGAGGTAAAATGTACAAAACTCTTTGGCAAAAACATACAAGTAAATTGTGCCATTGGATTTGGTGGTGTTTTCTTAAATATGACAAAAGCACAAGGAACCAACGAAAGAAGGTAAATTGAGTTTTATCAAAATTTAAAACTTAACTGATTAAAAAATGGATAAAAGACCTGGATAGACATTTTAAAAAAAGATTTATTTTAGAGAGAGCGCATGCACACTGCGGGGTGGGGAGGGGCAGAGGGAAAGAGAATCTCAAACTCCCCTGAGCATGGAGCCTCATGCGGGGCTTGATCCCATGACCCTGAGATCATGACCTGAGCCAAAATCAGGAGTTGGTGCTCAACTGACTGAGCCACCCAGGTGCCCCATGAATAGAAATTTTTCTAAAGAAGATACATACATAGCCAATAGGTATATGAAAAAAATCAGTATCAGATAATCTGAGAAGTACAGATCAAAACAAAACTACAGTGAGAGCTCACCTAACACCTCAGAGGTCTTAAGTGTTCTTACTAACCCCCCCAAAGGGAAAAAAAAGTAACTGTGGATATGTTAATTAGCTTGGTTGTGTAGTCATTTCACAGTGCATGCATATACTAGGATATCACATTATACACCTTAGATATATTCAGTTTGTCAGTCATTTTAGTAATGGGGAATGTGGAAATAATGTGAGAAAACATGGAATTGGGAAAAGAGCAATGTATCTTAATTATTTACAAAAGGTCTGGATGGCTGGAGTACCAGGTATGAACAGAGAAATGGGCAGACAGAAGAAAGCAGGGTTGAAGAATGGTGATCTTTGGGAGCCTTGCCAGCCAGTTTGACTTCTACATCTCTGCAGCCCTAGCCCCTTATAGTGCCTTGATAAAAACACATGTCCAATAAATGCTGACTGTTGTTGAGACCGAACAGAAGACAGACAAACCTCTATTGCTGAGAAAATTCTAACAAAAAAAAATCTGAGACAACCCTTTTTTTTTTAAGGTTTGTGCTTCAGAGGATCCATCATGGAAGTCAAAAGACAACCCTACTGATGAAGGAAATATTTTTAAAATCACATATCTGATAAGGGGCTTCTATCTGAAATATTTTTTAAAAAGCCTTGTAACTCGGCGATAAAAAGAAAGCCCAAATAAAAATGCAGTATGGATCTGATTAGACATTTCTCTAAAAATCATATACAAATAGTCAATTAGCACATGAAATTATGTTCTACTAATTTTGGGAAGTGCAAATCAAAACCACGTTGCTATATCCCACCCACTAGTATGGCTAAGATTAAAAAAATAATCTTAACTGTAGCCAAAATGTGAATGAAGAAATTGAAACTCATACACTGCTGGTGAAAATGTAAAACCATGTAGTACATTTGGAAAATGGTCTGGCATTTCCTGAAAAGATTTAGCATTGATTTACTATATAAGTCAGCAGTTATACTCCTAAGTAGGAGAAATGAAGGCATATGTGCACAGAGAAATTTATACATGAATGTTCATATCAGCCAAAAAGCGGAAACAACCCAAATGTCCATCAGTGGACAAATGGATAAATAAGATGGTCTGTATATACAATGGAGTAGCATTTGGTGGTAAAAAGGAATGATATATTTGATGCATACTACAGCGTGAATGAATTTTGAAGATACTGGCAGTGAAAGAAGCAAGTCACAAGAGACCACATATTGAGGGGCGCCTGGGTGGCTCAGTGGGTTAAGCCGCTGCCTTCGGCTCAGGTCATGATCTCGGGGTCCTGGGATCGAGCCTCGCATCGGGCTCTCTGCTCAGCAGGGAGCCTGCTTCCTCCTCTCTCTCTCTGCCTGCCTCTATGCCTACTTGTGATCTCTCTCTGTCAAATAAATAAATAAAATCTTTAAAAAAAAAAAAGAGACCACATATTGTATGATGACATTTATATGAAAAATCCAGAAAAGGTAAACGTATATAGGAAGGCAGATTAGTGGTTGCCTCAGGCTGGAATAGTTGGGGAAAATATTGAGGTAACTGCTAATGTTAGGGGTTTGGGGGAGTAGGTGATGAAAATGTTTTAAAACTAACTGTGATGAGGATTTAACAATTGTGTGAATAAACTAAAAATCATTTAATTGTACACTTTAAATAGGGGAAGTTTCTGGTGTGTGAATTATAAAATTATTAACATTAAATTCACCACAACAAAAATAAACTATAACCATCCCTTTGTGGTTCTCTTGGTCTTAATGTTTCCCAAGTCTCTTTAAACTTGGGATACTTTACTTCCTGCACCATCCTTCTTGCCTCCCATATTTTGTACAAATAACTTGTCGGAGAGTCAAGCTCAGTTGAGTATCTCACATTCTTAATTTTTTTGCACGCTTCCTTTTAGTGTTATATAACCAATATGACAAAGTTCTCATTCTCCTCTTTCTCCTTCTCCTCCTACTCCTTCCTTCTACCTTCTTTTTTCTTCTTCTTCCCCCTCTTCCCTCCTCCCAGCTAGGTACTTGAACTCACAATCCCAAGATCAAGGGCCATGTGCTCTACTGACTGAGCCAGATAGGCATCCTAAATCACTTTGATTCAGTTTTAAAGATTTTTATTTATTTGGTAGGGAGAGCACCTGCATACAAGCAGGGGGAGCAGCAGGAAGAGGGAGAAGCAGGCTCCCTGCTGACCAGGGAACCCAACTTAGGACTCAATTCCAAGACCCTGGGATCATGACCTGAGCTGGAGGGAGGCAGATGCTTAACTGAACCACCCAGGTGCACTCTTCCCCAGTTTGAAATCTCATATTAAAATATAGGGTGAGAGGGATTAAGTATATAAAGTTTTACTGGAGTTATGGCCTTAAGAGAGATTAAGTAGTTGCTAAATTCCATTCACCCACAAAAATACAGGTTTGACATTTTTCAACTTGAGGTATCTCTAATTTTTCAATTTTGCTTGAAATTTCATTCCAGAAAATGATAATTAAGTAGTAGGAAACCAGTGAAGACCTTTAAGGAGAAAATAGCATCAGGTTTATGCTTTAAAAGGATCCTGTTGGCTGCTACATGGAAATAAGTTTGAAGGTGCCAGAGCAGATGCTGAATATTTAGGAAACTCCTAAGTAGTTTGGGTGAAAGAAGATAGTAATTTTTGTTAGAATCGTGGTTATGGAATCAGGAGTAGACTGTTGAGGTAAAATAGATGAGACTTTGTAATGGATCTGGTATATAAATTTTTGTGTCCACTTTGGCTCCCAGGTTTCTTAACTTCTTGTAAAATTGGGTGAATATAAGTAGCATTCACTTAAAATAAATACTGGAGTAGATCTGGGTTTGAGCCTCCTTCATCTGATAAATTCTGGACAAGCTCAGTTTGTGATACCAAAATGGATATGTTTACTAGGTTTTGATATAAGGGACCAGAGCCAGGGAAGAGAGAGATAGAGAGATATGTAAAGGGATGCATAACAATATGTAAATATGGGAATCAGTCTCTATGAGTTAATGCTAAATTTGAAGAATCCCAACATTTTATGACCAGGTGAGTGACAGTGAACCAACCATAGAGACAGATAGTGACTAGAGAAGTAGAAGGAAAAGTAGGAGAAATTGGTGTCAGAGAAGCCAGTATTTCTAAAGGTGCAAGTGGTCAGAAGTCCCTAGATGGTACGATGAAAGGTCAGATATATCCTTCCAAACTCGTGTGTTTATTTCCATACCTCTTGATCAAATTACATATGATTTTGTATCCTAGCTTTTATTGTTTTTGCTTAATTTATTATTAATATTTTTCTTGTTCACAATCTGTAGTTCCCTGAGTGGTTATATACATGACTTAACCATTTCCTTATTGCTAGGTAATTAAGTTTCCTCTGCATTTTTGTTTTTGCAAAGAATGTGACTTTAACTATTTTTGTACTTGTGCTTTTGGAGGTGGGGGGTATTTTAGGTGTTTTTCTTAGGCTAATATACCAGAAGTAGTAGTATTTCATCAAAGGCATAGAATATCTTTATGGTCTTAAAATCTTTTAGCAAAGTGATATACTTTTGATGTGTTTTTTCATAGACATCTTTTTTAAACAGTTGATTATTTTTACCAATTGACTTTAATTATTAAGATATTTGTGCAAGACAGACATACTAAGAATAAAGTATTATCTCAGTTTTAAAATTTTTATTATTAATATCTTTATTTTTTATTCATTGTAGACAGTGCAAGTGCACCTACCTTTGTGAGCAGGGATAAGGGTGGGGAGGAGGGGCAGTGGGAGGGGAAGAGAGAATCTCAAGCAGACTTCAAGCTGAAGGCAGAGCTCTCAGAGTGTTTTTTAAAAACGTTCTTTCATATATCTCTTTCAATATAAATTCGTACAGATATTTTATATAAATGGGATCTGATTACATTTGCCCTTTGGTAACCTTTTATCACCTAAATACAGATTCTCTTACCATTTTTATGGTTATATATGTATTATAAATTTATGTGTCCATTTGAAGTCCAGGGAATGTCTATACAGCTTCATTCCCTTAAAATCTTTGATGACTAATGTGCTGGGTTAAAGGATGTACATATTTAAAATTTCAAATATATATTTCTGTATTGTGTTGCATTTGGTTTCAAAGTGAGGATTTTTATTACAGAACTTTTTTCTTTTGAAAAAAGTTTTGGGGGAATTGTGGTAATTGACTTTCACTATCTAACATTACTGTGCATTTATAACTTCTGCCATTTTATCTTTAGCTTTTGCCTATGATGACAGAGCAGCTACAGTGGATGCCTTTTGTGAATACCAAGCTTCATGAGCCTTTTGTAAAATTTATATATTGGTCTCTAAGACAGCTAGATGCGGGAACACAGGTAATTGATTAATAGTAGTCTATCTTTTAGTATTAATACTGAATAGTATTATTTGTCTTGATCTTGTTCTTTTACAGGTTTATTTTCCTTTGTTCTGTTTATATTACAGGATTTTCTGCCTTTGCTTTATTCAGTACTTTCTCCTTTTATAAATATTATTTCTCAGAGCCCTAGGTTTGATTTAATATGCCACATTGTTTTTTGAGTTTCAAAATTGTAAAGTAAGTATCACTCTATTTGGTCATTTTTTATTTATTTATTTTTATTTATTTTATTATTTTTTGAAATTTTTTATTTTTAATTTTTTATAAACATAATATATTTTTATCCCCAGGGGTACAGGTCTGTGAATCACCAGGTTTACACACTTCACAGCATTCACCAAAGCACATACCCTCCCCACTGTCCATAACACCACCCCCCTTCACCCAACCCCTCATCCCCCAGCAACCCTGTTTGTTTTGTGAGATTAAGAGTCACTTATGGTTTGTCTCCCTCCCAATTCCATCTTGTTTCATTGATTCTTCTCCTACCCGCTTAAGCCCCCATGTTGCATCACCACTTCCTCATATCAGGGAGATCATATGATAGTTGTCTTTCTCTGCTTGACTTATTTCGCTAAGCATGATACGCTCTAGTTCCATCCACATTGTCGCAAATGGCAAGATTTCATTTCTTTTGATGGCTGCATAGTATTCCATTGGGTATATATACCACATCTTCTTTATCCATTCATCTGTTGATGGACATCTAGGTTCTTTCCATAGTTTGGCTAGTGTGGACATTGCTGCTATAAACATTCGGGTGCACATGCCCCTACACATCACTATGTTTGTATCTTTAAGGTAAATACCCAATAGTGCAGTTGCTGGGTCATAGGGCAGTTCTATTTTCAACATTTTGAGGAACCTCCATGCTGTTTGCCAGAGTGGTTGCACCAGCTTGCATTCCCACCAGCAGTGTAGGAGGGTTCCCCTTTCTCCGCATCCTCGCCAGCATCTGTCATTTCCTGACTTGTTGATTTTAGCCATTCTGACTGGTGTGAGGTGATATCTCATTGTGGTTTTGATTTGTATTTCCCTGATGCCGAGTGATATGGAGCACTTTTTCATGTGTCTGTTGGCCATCTGGATGTCTTCTTGGCAGAAATGTCTGTTCATATCCTCTGCCCATTTCTTGATTGGATTATTTGTTCTTTGGGTGTTGAGTTTGCTAAGTTCTTTATAGATTCTGGACACTAGTCCTTTATCTGATATGTCGTTTGCAAATATCTTCTTCCATTCTGTCAGTTGTCTTTTGGTTTTCTTATCTATTTCCTTTGCTGCGCAAAAGCTTTTGATCTTGGTGAAATCCCAATAGTTCATTTTTGCCCTTGCTTCCCTTGCCTTTGGCGATGTTCCTAGGAAGAAGTTGCTGTGGATGAGGTCGAAGAGGTTGCTGCCTGTGCTCTCCTCTTCATTGAGGTCCTTCATCCATTTTGAATCTATTTTCGTGTGTGGTGTAAGAAAATGGTCCAATTTCATTTTTCTGCATGTGGCTGTCCAATTTTCCCAACACCATTTGTTGAAGAGGCTGTTTTTTTCCATTGGACATTCCTTCCTGCTTTGTCAAAGATTAGTTGACCATAGAGTTGAAGGTCTATTTCTGGGCTCTCTATTCTATTCCATTGATCTATGTGTCTGTTTTTGTGCCAGTACCATACTGTCCTGATGATGACAGCTTTGTAATAGAGCTTAAAGTCTGGAATTGTGATGACACCAACTTTGGCTTTCTTTTTCAATATTCCTTCAGCTATTTGAGGTCTTTTCTGGTTCCAAATAAATTTTAGGATTATTTGTTCCATTTCTTTGAAAAAAATGGATGGGATTTTGATACAGATTGCATTAAATGTGTAGATTGCTTTAGGTAGCATAGACATTTTCACAATATTTGTTCTTCGAACCCATGAGCATGGAACATTTTTCCATTTCTTTGTGTCTTCCTCAATTTCATTCATGAGTACGTTATAGTTTTCTGAGTATAGATTCTGTGCCTCATTGGTTAGGTTTATTCCTAGGTATCTTATGGTTTTGGGTGCAATTGTAAATGGGATTGACTCCTTAATTTCTCTTTCTTCTGTCTTGTTGTTGGTGTAGAGAAATGCAACTGATTTCTGTGCATTGATTTTATATCCTGACACTTTACTGAATTCCTGTGCACGTTCTAGCAGTTTTGGAGTGGAGTCTTTTGGGTTTTCCTCATATAGTATCATATCATCTGCGAAGAGTGATAGTTTGACTTCTTCTTTGCCAACGTGGATGCTTTTAATTTCCTTTTGTTGTCTGATTGCTGAGGCTAGGACCTCTAGTACTATGTTGAATAGCAGTGGTGATAATGGACATGCCTGCCGTATTCCTGACCTTAGCGGAAAAGCTTTCAGTTTTTCTCCATTGAGAATCATATTTGCGGTGGGTTTTTCATAAATGGCTTTGATAATAATGATGTATGTGCCCTCTATCCCTTTACTTTGAAGAGTTTTGATCCGGAAGGGATGCTGTACTTTGTCAAATGCTTTTTCAGCATCTATTGAGAGTATCATATGGTTCTTGTTCTTTCTTTTATTGATGTGTTGTATCACATTGTTTGATTTGCGGATTTGAACCAACCTTGCAGCTCTGGAATAAATCCCACTTGGTCGGAGTGAATAATCCTTTTAATGTACTGTTGAATCCTATTGGCAAGTATTTTGGTGAGAATTTTTGCATCTGTGTTCATCAGTGATATTGGTCGATAGCTCTCTTTTATGATGGGATCCTTGTCTGGTTTGGGGATCAAGGTGATGCTGGCCTCATAAAATGAGTTTGGAAGTTTTCTTTCCATTTCTATTTTTTGGAACAGTTTCAGGAGAATAGGAATTAGTTCTTCTTTAAATGTTTGGTAGAATTCCCCCGGGAAGCCATCTGGCCCTGGGCTTTTGTTTGTTTGGAGATTTTTTTTTGTTTAAGATTTTATTTATTTTTGACAGAGAGAAATCACAAGAAGTCGGAGAGGCAGGCAGAGAAAGAGAGGGAAGCAGGCTCCCCGCTGAGCAGAGAGCCCGATGCGGGACTCAATCCCAGGACCCTGAGATCATGACCTGAGCCGAAGACAGCGGCTTAACCCACTGAGCCACCCAGGCGCCCTGTTTGGAGATTTTTAATGACTGTTTCAGTCTGCTTACTGGTTATGGGTCTGTTCAGGCTTTTTATTTCTTTCTGGTTCAGTTGTGGTAGTTTATATGTTTCTAGGAATGCATCCATTTCTTCCAGATTATCAAATTTGTTGGCGTAGAGTTGCTCATAGTATGTTCTTATAATAGTTTGTATTTTTTTGGTGTTAGTTGTGATCTCTCCTCTTTCATTCATGATTTTATTTATTTGTGTCCTTTCTCTTTTAGATAAGTTGGGCCAGGCGTTTATCAATTTTATTAATTCTTTCAAAGAACCAGCTCCTAGTTTCATTGATTTGTTCTATTATTTTTTTGGTTTCTATTTCATTGATTTCTGCTCTTATCTTTATGGTTTCTCTTCTCCTGCTGGGCTTAGGGTTTCGTTCTTGTTCTTTCTCCAGCTCCTTTAGGTGTAGGGTTAGGTTGTGTACCTGAGACCTTTCTTGTTTCTTGAGAAAGGCTTGTACCGCTATATATTTTCCTCTCAGGACTGCCTTGTTGTGTCCCACAGATTTTGAACCGTTGTGTTTTCATTATCATTTGTTTGCATGATTTTTTTCAATTCTTCTTTAATTTCCCGGTTGACCCATTCATTCTTTAGAAGGATGCTCTTTAGTCTCCATGTATTTGGGTTCTTTCCAAACTTCCTCTTGTGGTTGAGTTCTATCATCAGAGCGCTGTGGTCTGAAAATATGCAGGGAATGATCCCAATCTTTTGATACCGGTTGAGTCCTGATTTAGGACCAAGGATGTGATCTATTCTGGAGAATGTTCCATGTGCACTAGAGAAGAATGTGTATTCTGTTGCTTTGGGATGGAATGTTCTGAATATATTTGTGATGTTCATCTGGTCCAGTGTGTCCTTTAAGGCCTTTATTTCCCTGTTGATCTTTTGCTTGGATGATTTGTCCATTTTGGTGAGGGGAGTGTTAAAGTCCCCTACTATTATTGTATTATTGTTGATGTGTTTCTTTGATTTTGTTATTAATTGGTTTATATAGTTGGCTGCTCTCATGTTGGGGGCATAGATATTTAAAATTGTTAAATCTTCTTGTTGGACAGACCCTTTGAGTATGATATAGTGTCCTTCCTCATCTCTTATTATAGTCTTTGGCTTAAAATCTAATTGATCTGATATAAGGATTGCCACTCCTGCTTTCTTCTGATGTCCATTAGCATGGTAAATTCTTTTCCAGCCCCTCACTTTAAATCTGGAGGTCTCTTCAGGCTTACAATGAGTTTCTTGGAGGCAAAATATAGATGGGTTTTTTTTTTTTTTTTTTATCCATTCTGATACCCTGTGTCTTTTGATTGGGGCATTTAGCCCATTAACATTCAGGGTAACTATTGAGAGATATGAATTTCGTGCCATTGTATTGCCTGTAGGGTGACTGTTACTGTATATTGTCTCTGTTCTTTACTGATCTACCACTTGTAGGCTCTCTCTTGGCTTAGAGGACGCCTTACAATATTTCTTGTAGAGCTGGTTTGGTGTTGGCAAATTCTTTCAGTTTTGTTTGTCCTGGAAGCTTTTAATCTCTCCTTCTATTTTCAATGATAGCCTAGCTGGATATAGTATTCTTGGCTGCATGTTTTTCTCATTTAGTGCTCTGAAAATATCATGCCAGCTCTTTCTGGCCTGCCAGGTCTCTGTGGATAAGTCAGCTGCCAATCTAATATTTTTACCATTGTATGTTACAGACTTCTTTTCCCGGGCTGCTTTCAGGATTTCCTCTTTGTCACTAAGACTTGTAAATTTTACTATTAGGTGTTGGGGTGTGGGCCTATTCTTATTGATTTTGAGGGGCGTTCTCTGAACCTCCTGAATTTTGATGCTCGTTCCCTTTGCCATAATGGGGAAATTCTCCCCAATAATTCTCTCCAGTATACCTTCTGCTCCCCTCTCTCTTTCTTCTTCTTCTGGAATCCCAATTATTCTAATGTTGTTTCGTCTTATGGTGTCACTTAACTCTCGAATTCTCCCCTCGTGGTCCAGTAGCTGTTTGTCCCTCTTTTGCTCAGCTTCTTTATTCTCTGTCATTTGGTCTTCTATATTGCTAATTCTTTCTTCTGCCTCATTTATCCTAGCAGTGAGAGTCTCTGTTTTTGATTGCACCTCATTAATAGCTTTTTTTGATTTCAACTTGGTTAGATTTTAGTTCTTTTATTTCTCCAGAAAGGGCTTTTATATCTCCTGAGAGGGTTTCTCTAATATCTTCCATGCCTTTTTCGAGCCCGTCTAGAACCTTGAGAATTGTCATTCTGAACTCTAGATGTGACATATTAGCAATGTCTGTATTGATTAGGTCCCTAGCCTTCGGTACTGCCTCTTGTTCTTTTTTTGGGGGGTGAATTTTTCCATCTTGTCATTTTGTCCAGATAAGAGTATATGAAGGAGCAAGTAAAATACTAAAAGGGCGGCAATAACCCCAGGAAAATATGCTTTAACCAAATCAGAAGAGATCCCAAATCGTGAGCTGCGAGAAAGGGGATAAAAAGAGTTTCAAAAAGAAAGAAAGAAAAAAAAAATAAAAGATTTAAAAAAAAGAAAACGAATAAAGAAAAATATAATAAGGAAAAATATATATGTTAGATAAACTAGTTAAAAAACGTTAAAAAATAAAAGGGTAAAAGTTAAAAAAAATTTTTAGCAGAAGAAGAGAAAAGAAAATGAAAAAGAAAAAAAGTAAATTAACTGCAAGACTAAAAAAATCACAGGGAGAAAGCCATGAGTTCTGTGCTTTGCTTTCTCCCCCTCTGGAATTCAGCTGCTCTCCTTGGTATTGAAACCGCACTCCTTGGTAGGTGAACTTGGTCTTGGCTGGGTTTCTTTTTGATCTTCTGGGGGAGGGGCCTGGTGTAGTGATTCTCCCGTGTCTTTGCCCCAGGCGGAATTGCACCGCCCTTACCAGGGGCTGAGTAATCCGCTAGGGTTTGCTTTCAGGAGCTTTTGTTTCCTGAGCGCTTTCCGTAGAGTTCCGGAGGACGGGAATACAAATGTCGGCCTCCTGGTCTCTGGCCGGAGGAGCCGAGAGCCCGGGGCCCCACTCCTCAGTGCGCCCTCAGAGAACAGGGCCCAGTTACTCCTGTCTGCCTGACCTCCGGCCGCGCTCCGAGCTCACTGAGCCTGCGACCGGTTCAAGGTAACCCCGAGCTGCGAGCTTACTGTCGGCTCTGTCTCTGTAGCTGGTTTTCCCGTTCCAATACCCGCAAGCTCTGCGACACTCAGACACCCCCTATTCTTCTGTCACCCTGCAGGACCTGAGGCCACGCTCACCCCGCATAGGCATCGTCCAGGTTTAGCCTCTGGAGCGATGTCCCTCAGCGGAACAGACTTTTAAAAGTCCTGATTTTGTGCTCCGTTGTTCTGCCGCTTGCCGGGAGCCGGTCTTAATACGTGTCTCACTAAACAAAGTCATATGGATTATCAGATCTTGTAATGTTGCTGTCTTCTTTTTACAATTTAATTTTGCTATTTGTATTATTGTTTCTGAAAATGGTTGGCTTACTCTCAGCCACAAAAGGCTAGGCTCAGAAACTGAGTGAACTTTCTGATAAAAACTTTCTTTTATCCTCCTTCCAAATACTCTTTTCATTTTCCTTTAGATAATTTATCATTTATTTTTACCTATAAATGTATACTCTGCATTCTAGTCTGTATTTTATATTCTGTACTGCTAGCCTACATCTATGTTTCTAGTGAAAAGTAGCATTCTTGCCACTGTCCCATTTGTTTATTCAACATTTATTTATGGATTTCTAATATTTTAATTTTAGTGATTGATTGTATGTTTTTAAAACTAAGCTTTTTATTTTGACATAATTGTAGATTCACTTATAGTATTAAAACTAATACAGAGAAATCACTTGTCTCCCTAACCCACTTTACCCCCAGTGGTAACATCTTACAAAACTAGTACAATATCACAACCATAATATTAATATAATCAAAATAACAATAGTTCAATCACCAGATTCCTCATGTTGCTTTTTTTTAATGTATACTGACTTTCATTTTTTTTTTTTAAGATTTTATTTATTTGACAGACAGAGATCACAAGTAGGCAGAGAGGCAGGCAGAGAGAGAGGAAGGGAAGCAGGCTCCCTGCTGAGCAAAGAGCCCGACGTAGGGCTCGATCCCAGGACCCTGGGATCATGACCTGAGCTGAAGGCAGAGGCTTTAACCCACTGAGCCACCCAGGCACCCCCAGACTTTCATTTTTTCGAGCAAATTGAGATTCACAACAAAATTGAACACAGAGATTTCCCGTATACTCTCTGAACCCACATATTTACTGACTCCCACACTTCAGCTTCTTCCACCAGAATTTAGTACAAATTGCTATAATTTGTTAGAATTGATGAACCTACATTGATCTGTCATTTCACTCCAAGTCCATAATTTACATACCTTAGGATTCACTCTTGGTGTTTTATATTCTATGAATTTAGACAAAAACATAATGGTGTATAACCACCAAATATAATATAATGCAGAATAATTTGTTATTAATAATAGTTTGCCCTAAAAACTTCTGTGCCTGCCTAGTCACACTTCCTTCCCTCCTATCTCCTGTAAACTACTAATCCTTTTATTCTTTGTCTTTTACATAATGTGATAGCTTTTCCTTGTACAGAGTGTCATATAGCTTAGAGTAACGCAATATATAACCTTTTCAGATTGGCTTCTTTCACTTAAAAATATGGATTTAAGATTCCTCCATGTCTTTTCATGGTTTGATAGCTCATTTCTTTTCAGTGCTGAATAATATTCCATCATCTAGATGTTCCACAATTTATCCATTCACCTATTGAAGGACTTCTTGATTGCTTCCAAGTTTTTGCAAGTATGAATAAGGATGCTGTAAACATTCATGTGCAGGTTTTTCTATGACATTAGTTTTTGACTCCTTTGGGTAAATACTAAGGAGCACAACTATTAGATAGATACGTTAAGATATGTTTAGTTCTTTGTAAAACTATAAGCTGCCTTCCAAGGTGGCTACACCATTTTATATTTCCAGGAGCAGTGAATGAGAATTTCTTTTGCTCCACATTCTCATCAGCATTTGGTGTTGTCAGTGTTTTGTGTTTTGGCTATTCTAATTGGTACATAGTCAAATCTGGTTGGTTAAATTTTCGGTTCCCTAATGACATACCATTGAGTATCTTTTCATATACCTATTTGTCATCTGTATATTTCTTTGGTGAGGTTTCTAGGTTCTTTGCCCATTTTTTAATTGGGTTTTCTTACTGTTGGCTTTTTAGAATTCTTTCTGTATTTTGGGTAACAGTTCTTTGTCAGATGTGTCTTTGTAAATATTTTCTCCTCCCAATCTGTGGCTTTTTTCTCTTGCTTTGACAGAATAGTTTTTAATTTTAAAAAAGCCCAGCTTCTCAGTTATTTTTTGTGGACCATGCCTTTGGTGTTGTATCCAAAAAGTATTTACTGTATCCAAGGTATTATGTATTTTTGAAGAATTGACTATCATTGTTTAGTGTTCTTTTTTCCTTGGTAACTTTCCTTCTCTGAAGTCTGTTTTGTCTGAAATTAATATAGTTATTTTAGCTTTCTTTTGGTTACTATTAGCATGGTATATATTTCTGTCCACTTACTTTTAATCTGTATTTATTTTATATTTAATAAGTGGGTTTCTTATGGACAATGTATAGTGGGTCTTTTATTTTGATTCATTCTAATAGTCTCAATTGGTATATTTTGACTATTGGTATTGAAGGTGATTATTGATATTATTGGATTAATACATACCATATTTTTACTATTTTTTATTCATTGATAATTGTTCTTTGTTCCTATTTTGTTCTCTCTTCTTCTGCCTTTTGTGTTTTTATTTTATTTTTTTAAAGATTTCATTTATTTATTTGACAGAGAGAGAGATCACAAGCAGGCAGAGAGGCAGGCCGAGAGGGAGGGGGAAGCAGGCACCACCACAACCCCCCCTCCCCCGCCAAGCAGAGAGCCCGATGCGGGGCTTGATCCCAGGACCCTGGGATTATGACCTGAGCAGAAGGCAGAGGCTTAACCCACTGAGCCACTCAGATACCCCGCTTTTTTAGTTTTAATTGGACATTTTATATGCTTTTACTTTCCATTCTTTCTTAGCATATCAATTGTACTTCTTTTTTTATTTTTTTATTTGTTGCCCTACAGCTTGCAATATACATTTACAACTATCTAAATCCACTTTGAAATTACACTATATAGCTTTACATGAAGTGTGAATGTCTTATAATACAGTAGACCTACTTTATCTGTGCTTGCATTTTCTGTGGTTTCAGTTAGCTGCAGTTAACCATCGTATAGAAGCAGATGATCCTCCTTCCAGAGTATTGTCAGAATTGTTATTAGCCTAACGCGAAGTAAGGTCACAATGCCTGTCTCATTCACCTCACTTCATCTCATTCTGTAGACATTTTACCATCTTACATTGTAATCATAAGAAGGGTAAGCACAGTACAGTAAGACATTTTGAGAGAAACCACATTCACATAACTTTTATTATATTGTTATAATCTATTTTATTATTAGTTATTGTTGTTAATCTCTTACTGTGCCTAACTTATAAGTTAAACTTTATCATAGGTATGTATGTATAGGAAAAGACGTATTGTTATAATCTATTTTATTATTAGTTATTGTTGTTAATCTCTTACTGTGCCTAATTTATAAGTTAAACTTTATCATAGGTATGTATGTATAGGAAAGGCGCAGTGTGCCGCTTCCAGTCGGCGACGGCGACGAGAGAAGAATTAGGCACAAACAAGTCAGCTGCAAAAGACTGTGAGCAGGGGACAACAGTCGAAAAGGACTGCTGCCACGAGCAACTCCACAGTCTCACTTTTATTAGATAGAAAACAATAGCCAAGAGAAGGATTGATGAAGGTCACACGTTAGTTAGTCACTTCTTGCAGGTCAACAAGGCAGAGGGTAATGTTTATAGTTAACCAAGCACATTCAAAGGACTCATCTAACTAACAACGAGCACTTCTGGGAAGAGAAAGGAGCAATCACGAAAAGGGGAAGCAGGCGGTTTTGGTTCCACCCGGAGCTAACCAGGCGTTCCCGGGTGCTCGGCTTCCCTGAAGCAGGCGGCGTTCTGCCCTGAGCGAGCCAGGCATCCCCAGCTGCCTGCTTCTGTGAAGGGGGGGCATTCCGCCCTGAGCAAGCCGGGCATCCCCAGCTGCCCAGCTTCACGGTCGTACATCGTCCTCCCCAAAGACCTGTTGTCAGTATCAGTGTTTCTTAAGGCCATATCTGAATGTGCTTGGCAACTAGTAAAATCCTCCAGGGGTTACAGTTTAAGTAACAAATTGTTCCGAGGGGCAGCAGCAGTAGTGTATAAATGGTTTGGTAATGTCCATGGTTTCAGGTCCAGGGGTCTTGGAACTCATGCCCCCCAGATAAGGGGGACTACTATAACAACATACTGTGGATTTCTTCTTCCTGTCGTGTATTCCCTTGTATCATTCCTGTCATTCATTTCACTTACACATAAGCATATATAAGCATGCATATGTACACACATGAACACACAGAGGCATCCATATTCCAACATTCCTACTGTGTTTGAGTCTGATTCTGATGCTTATTCTGTCTTTTCAGCACGCCTTGTGAGTTTTTCTTGTTATCTGGACATGTTGTACCATGTAAAAGTGACTGCTGTAAGTGTCCCGTTAATACATCCTAAGATATTCAGGAAGGAGAAGTGTTACATAGCTGTATGATTCAATATCAGTCTTTTGGTGAGATTGTGTCCCTGGGCAGTGAACTTCATAGAGTGCTTCCCAGTTTTTCTCCCCCTGAGGTGGGGTAGAATTGCTAGAGCAGGCTGGATTTTGCTATTTCTTTTCCCCTAAGTCCCTAAATCCATTAGACTTTGATAAAACCCCGGTAGATGAAGCTCTGGTAAAGTAGTTTTCTTGAGGACTAATCCTGTGATAATAAGAACAAAATTTGTCATATTTCAGAATGGTCACTGTTTCACTCCCTTACCTGAAGCATGAGGGGATTTTTCTCTAGTCTTCACTGTGAGAGCTGTTAGAGCTCCTGGAGCTAAAACCAGTAAAATTTGGGAACTCCCTTGTGACTGGCCCCAGCTGGCATTTTTAACTCTCAAGCTTCTTCACACTGGTCCTCCAGCAGTTTTCAGTTATAGCTCAGATTTTCCTTTGTTGGTACCAGTTCCTGCAGAGATTTCAGCTCATGGTTTTCTTCCATAGTAAGTTGCAATTCTTTGTATGCTCCTCTGTCTCCAAATTTTGGGTTTTGTCCTGGGATCTCACTTCTTTTGGATCTAAGAAAGCTGTCAGTTTTTCAGTTGTTTGGCTTTTTACTTGTTGTTAGGTTGGAGTGACAACTTCCAAGCCCCTTATCCACCTGACCAGAAATCAGATATCCTCATGTTACCTTTTGTAACAATACCCACTTTCCTCTTGCCCCACCCCTTCTTTAATTCCTCCCACCACTAACTTCTTTTTCTCCATTTCTATAATTATGTCAAATCACAAATGCTATTTGAATGTAATATACAGTATGTAACCCTTTGAGATTTATTTATTTATTTATTTATTTATTTATTTATTTTTACACTTAGCATAACTTGCTGGAGATCTGTTTAAGTTGTGGCATTCCTTTTTGTTGATTCCATGATAGGAATATACCACATTTTAATGATTCATTGGTTAAAGGAAACTTAACTTTTTTCTATTATAAATGCTGTAAACGTTGATGTGCAGGTTTTTGTGTATAAATAAGTTTTTATTCCTCTGGGATAAATGTCGAAGGATACAGTTGTTGTATGGTAGCTGCATGTTTAATTTTTTGGTGAACTGCCAAATTTTAAGAGTGATTTTATTAATTTACCCCCTCACTAGCAATATCTGAGTGATCTAGTTTCTCCTTGACCTCACCAGCATTTAGTGTTATTACTATTTTTTATTTTCACCAGTCTTTCTTTCTTTTCTTTCTTTTTTTTTTTAAAGGTTTTTATTTAGGTATTTGACAGAGAGAGAAGGAATACAAGCATGAGCAGGAGAAGGGGGAGAAGCAGGCTCCCCGCTGAGCAGGGAGCCCAATGCAAGGCTTGATCCCGGGATCATGACCTGAGCAGAAGGCAGAGGTTCAATCCACTGAGCCACCCCAGGCACCCCTATTTTCACCATTCTTGATAGTATTGTTTTCCCATTGGAGTTTTAATTTGCATCTCTCCAGTGGCTAAACATACCTTTTTATGTGTTTGCTTTCTACAGGTATATCCTCTTCAGTCTGTTTGTGTCTTTTGCCCATTCTTTAATGGACTCTCTGTTTTCTGTTGTTGAGTTTTGAGAGTTCTTTATATTTGGATACTAGTCCTTTGTTGGGTATGTCATTTGGAAACAAATTTTTTTCTTTCTTGTATTTTCATTATCTTAACAGGGTCTTTTGCAGACTTTTAAATTTTAATGATTTCTAGTTAATCAGTTTTCTTTTTGTGGATGTTGCTTTAGGGGTCAAGTATAAGAATTTGTTGCCTAACCCGAGATTGTAAAGATTTTCTCCTTTTTTTTTTCTTAAAGTTTGATACTTTTACAGTTTGCATGTAAGTCCTTGTACAGTTTCAGTTAATTTTGTATGAGGTGTGAGATTTAGATCAAGGTTAATAAATGCCCAGTTGCTCCAGCACCATTTATTGAAAAGTCTTTCCTTCCTCTGTACCTTTGTTGGTTGGGAATAGTTTTGTGGGTCTCTTTCTGGGTTCTCTGTTACATTCCCTGTCTTTTCCTTTGCCAATTCCATACTGTTGATTCCTGTACCTTTATAATACATTTTAAAATTGGGTATTTTGATCTCCTCCCATTTTATTATTTTTTAAAAATGTTTTAACTAAAATAGTTCCCTTGCCTTTCCTTATGAATTTTAGAATAATCTTCTCTATCCACAAAATATTTATAGGGATTTTGATAGGAATTGCATTAACCTATATATAAATTTGAGAAAAATTGACATCTTTACTGTGTTGTCTTCCAGTTCAGGAACATGATATGTTTCTCCATTTAATTTAGAAATTTGATTTCTTTCATCTATGTTACATTGTTTTTTTTTTTTTTTTTTTTTAAGATTTTATTTATTCATTTGACAGAGAGATCAAAAGTAGGTGGAGCAGCAGGTGGGGGAGAGGGGGAAGCAGGCTCTGTTCTGAGCAGGGAGCCTGATGCGGGGCTCGATTCCAGGACCCTGAGATCATGACCTGAGCCAAAGGCAGAGGCTTAATCTACTGAACCAGTCAGGCGCCCCCATGTTACATAGTTTTAAGCATAAAATTCTTGTACATTATTTGTTAGATCATCAGCTGCGTATTTAGTGTTTTTGAGTGATTGCAGTTGGTATTTTTAAAATTTTGGTGTCTGTGTTGATACTCTGTTCATTCTGTATCATGTGACAATGATCTTACTAGTTTTAGGATTTGCCTTGAAGGTTCTTTGGAATTTTCTACAAAGTCATGGATCTGCAAATAAGGAGAGTTTTTTGTTTTCCTTTTTTTTTTTTTTTATATGTATGCCTTTAATTTTTCTTTTGCATTAGCTACGGTATCTACAACTATGGTAAATATGAATGATAATGGATGTCATTGGCTTGTTCTTGATCTAAGGGGGGAACACAGGGAGTCCTTTAACTATTATATTAGCTATGGTTTTATAGAGTTTTAGTTCTCCTCTATTTCTGCTTTTCTGAGTTTTTTTAATCATGAATGAGTGTTGAAACTTCTTTCAAATGCTTTTTTGCATTTATTGATATGATCATGTGATTTTTCTTTTCCTTTAACCTGACAATGTGATGCATTACTGATGGGCTTTCAAAAACTAAATTAGCCATGTATTCCTGAAATAAAGCCCACTTAGTCATGTTGTGTAGTTCTTTTTGTATTTGCCGCATTTTTTCGCTAATATTTTGTTAAAGAGTCTATATTCATTAGTTGTTGGTTTGCGGTTTTTAATTCTTTTATACTATCTTTGTCTGTTTTTGTATCAAGATAGTACTATGTTCATAAAATTAATTGATAAGTGTTCCATCCTCTCTGAAAGAAGTTAGATTTAATGTTAATTCTTCTTTAAACTTTTGGTAGAATTCTTCTATGAAATTGTCAGCCTGGAGCTATCTTTTGGGGAGATTTTTAAAAATAATTAATTATTTATTTGACACAGAGAGAGAGAGCACGTGTGCGTGCACAAGCAGGAAGAACAGCAGGCAGAGGGAGAAGCAGGCCTCCCGCTGAGCAGGGAGCCTGATGTGGGGCTTGATCCCAAGACCCTGGGATCATGACCTGAGCCAAAGGCAGACACTTAACTGACTGAGCCTTCTAGGCACCCTGAGAGTTTTAAAGCTATGAATTCAATTTCCTTAATAGTTATATTAAGGGATGTTATGTAATTCATATAAGTGATTTGTAGAAATTTGTGCTTTTTAAGGAATTGAATGAACCATTTTGTCTAAGCTGTTCAATATACATGTGGAAAGTTTTTTATACTATTCTCTATATATCCTTTTGATGTCCTCAGTATTTGTAGTAATACCTTCTGTTTCATTCCTAGTATTTTTTTAAATTAATTTTTTATTTATTTTCAGTATAACAGTATTCATTGTTTTTGTACCACACCCAGTGCTCCATGCAATCCGTGCCCTCTCTAATACCCACCACCTGGTTCCCCCAACATCCCACCCCCCCACCACTTAAAACCCCTCAGATTGTTTTTCAGAGTCCATAGTCTCTCATGGTTCACCTCCCCTTCCAATTTCCCCCAACTCCCTTCTCCTAACTCCCCATGTCCACCATGCTATTTGTTATACTCCACAAATAAGTGAAACCATATGATAATTGACTCTCTCTGCTTGACTTATTTCACTCAGCATAATCTCCTCCAGTCCCGTCCATGTTACTATAAAAGTTGGGTATTCATCCTTTCTGATGGAGGCATAATACTCCATAGTGTATATGGACCACATCTTCATTATCCATTTGTCTGTTGAAGGGCATCTTGGTTCTTTCCACAGTTTGGCAACCATGGCCATTGCTGCTAAAAACATTGGGGTACAGATGGCTCTTCTTTTCACTACATCTGTATCTTTGGGGTAAATACCCAGTCATGCAATTGCAGGGTCATAGGGAAGCTCTATTTTTAATTTCTTGGGAATCTCCACACTGTTCTCCAAAGAGACTGCACCAACTCGCATTCCCACCAACAGTGTAAGAGGGTTTCCCTTTCTCCACATCCCCTCCAACACATGTTGTTTCCTGTCCTGCTAATTTTGGCCATTCTAACTGGTGTAAGGTGATATCTCAATGTGGTTTTAATTTGAATCTCCTTGATGGCTAGTGATGATGAGCATTTTTTCATGTGTTTGATAGCCATTTGTATGTCTTCATTGGAGAAGTGTCTGTTCATATCTTCTGCCCATTTTTTGATATGGTTATCTGTTTTGTGTGTGTTGAGTTTAAGGAGTTCTTTATAGATCCTGAATATCAACCGTTTGTCTGTACTGTCATTTGCAAATATCTTCTCCCATTCCGTGGGTTGCCTCCTTGTTTTCTTGATTGTTTCCTTTGCTGTGCAGAAGCTTTTGATTTTGATGAAGTCTCAGAAGTTTATTTTGGCTTTTGTTTCCTTTGTCTTTGGAGACCTATCTTGAAAAAAGTTGCTGTGGCTGATATCTAAGAGATTACTGCCTATGTTCTCCTCTAGAATTCTGATGGATTCCTGTCTCACATTGAGGTCTTCTATCCATTTTGAGTTTATCTTTGTGTACGGTGTAAGAGAATGGCCGAGTTTCATTCTTCTACATAAAGCTGTCCAGTTTTCCCAGCACCATTTATTGAAGAGACTGTCTTTTTTCCACTGTATATTTTTTACTGTTTTGTCAAAGATTATTTGACCATAGAATTGAGGGTCCATATCTGGGCTCTCTACTCTGTTCCACTGGTCTATGTGTCTGTTTCTATGCCAGTACCATGCTGTCTTGGTGATCACAGCTTTGTAGTAAAGGTTGAAATCAGGTAACGTGATGCCCCCAGTTTTATCTTTGTTTTTCAACATTTCCTTAGTAATTTGGGGTCTCTTCTGATTCCATACAAATTTTAGGATTATTTGCTCCAGCTCTTTGAAGAATACCGATGGAATTTTGATCAAAATGGCATTAAAAGTATAGATTGCTCTAGGCAGTACAGACATTTTAACAATGTTTATTCTTCCGATCCAAGAGCATGGAATGGTCTTCCATCTTTTTGTGTCTTCTTCAGTTTCTTTCATGAGTGTTCTGTAGTTCCTCCAGTACAGATCCTTTACATCTTTTGTTAGGTTTATTCCCAGGTATCTTATGGTTCTTGGTGCTATAGTAAATGGAATCGATTCTCTAATTTCCCTTTCTTTATTTTCATTGTTAGTGTATAAGAAAGCCACTGATTTCTGTACATTGACTTTGTATCCTGACACGTTACTGAATTGCTGTATGAATTCTAGTAGTTTGGGGGTGGAGTCTTTGGGGTTTTTCATATAAAGAATCATGTCATCTGCAAAGAGAGAGAGTTTGACTTCTTCACTGCCAATTGTAAATATCTATGCCCCCAATATGGGAGCAGCCAATTACATAAGAAAACTGTTAATCAAGATAAAGACTCATATTGATATGAATACACTAATAGTAGGAGATCTCAACACACCTCTCTCAGAAATAGATCATCAAAGCAGAAAATCATTAAACAAACAAGAGCATTGAAAGATACATTGGACCAGATGGACCTCATATACAGAACATTCCACCCTAAAACAACAGAATACTCATTCTTCTCAAGTGCACACAGAACCTTCTCCAGAATAGACCACATACTGGGTCACAAATCAGGACTCGACTGATACCAAAAGACTGAGATTATTCCCTGCATATTCTCAGATGACAATGCTTTGAGCTCAATCACAAGGAAAAGTTCTGAAGGAGCTCAAACACCTGGAAGTTAAAGACCACCTTGCTTAAGAATGCTTGGATCAACCAGGAGATCAAAGAAGAACTGAAACAATTCATGGAAACCAATGAGAATGAAGACACTTCAGTCCAAAACCTATGGGATACAGCAAAGGCGGTCCTAAGGGGGAAATACATAGCCATCCAAGCCTCCCTCAAAAAAATTGAAAAATCCAGAACACAGCAGCTGTCTCTACACCTTAAAGAACTGGAGAATCAACAACAAATCAAACCAACTCCACACATAAGAAGGAAAATAATTAAGATTGGAGCAGAGATCAATGAGGTAGAAACCAGAGATACAGTAGAACGTATCAATGAAACTAGAAGCTGGTTTTTTGAAAGAATCAATAAGATCAACAAACCATTGGCCACACTAATCCAAAAGAAAAGAGAGAAAGCCCAAATTCATAAAATTATGAATGAAAAGGGAGAGATCACAACTAACACCAAGGAAGTAGAAACAATCATCAGAAGTTTTTATCAACAGTTATATGCCAATAAGCTTAGCAACCTAGATGAAATCGACGCATTCCTGGAAAACTATAAACTCCCAAAATTGAACCAGGAAGAAATTGACAACCTGAATAGACCGTTATCTAGTAATGAGATTGAGGCGGTGATCAAAAACCTCCCAAAAAACAAGAGCCCAGGACCTGACAGATTCCCTGGGGAATTCTACCAAACTTTCAAAGAAGAAATAACACCTATTCTCCTGAAGCTGTTTCAAACATTTGAAGCAGAAGGAAAACTTCCAGACTCTTTCTATGAAGTCAGCATTACCCTGATCCCCAAACCAGGCAAAGACCCTACCAAAAAGGAGAATTTCAGACCAATATCACTGATGAATATGGATGCTAAGATTCTCGACAAGATCCTAGCAAACAGGATCCAACAGCACATTAAAAAGATTATCCACCATGACCAGGTGGGATTCATCCCTGGGCTACAAGGATGTTTCAACATTCGCAAATCAATCAATATGATAGAGCAAATTAATAAGAAAAGAAAGAAGAACCACATGGTTCTCTCAATTGAGGCAGAAAAAGCATTTGACAAAATCCAGCATCCGTTCCTGATTAAAATGCTTCAAAGTATAGGGATAGAGGGAACATTCCTGAACTTCATAAAATCTATCTATGAAAGACCCACAGCAAATATCATCCTCAATGGGAAAAAGCTTACAGCCTTCCCTTTGAGATCAGGAACACGACAAGGATGCCCACTCTCACCACTCTTCTTCAACATAGTATTAGAAGTCCTAGCAACAGCAATCAGACAACAAAGAGAAATAAAAAGTATTTTTTTTTAAGATTTTATTTATTTGACAGGCAGAGATCACAAGTAGGCAGAGAGGATGAGGGGAAGCAGGCTCCCCGCTGAGCAGGGAGCCCGAAGTGGGGCTCAATCCCAGGACCCTGAGATCATGACCTGAGCTGAAGGCAGAGGCTTAAGCCATTGAGTCACCCAGGCGCCCCTCATTCCTAGTATTGATAATTCATGTCATTTTTTTGTCTTTCTTGGCGGAAGTTTGTTTTGTTGATGTTTTTAAAAGGACCATTCTTTTATTTCATTATTTTATAGTTTTCATTTTTATTCCTTTATTAATTCTTTCCTTCTGTTTGCTTTGAATTTATTTTGGTCTTTTTTAAAGTAAAAGCTTAGATTATTCATTTGAGACTTACTTTTTTTCTAACATAGTGCTATTTTTAGTACTGTTTTTCTGTCAGCAGTGCTTTAACTGTGTCCCACAAATTTTGATAAGTTACGTTTTCATTTCTTCCAATTTAATGTATGTTAAAAATTTCCCTTGAGACTTCTTTGGCCCATGAGTGATTTAGAAGTTTGTTTTAGATCTTTCTTTTAGCTTTCTGTTTTTCTGGTTTGGTTGTATTGACATTCTGCTCTTGTGTGGGTGCTCTATAAATGTGGATGCTTGTTGATGGCATTTTTTAGTTACTTTATATCCTTGTTAATATTCTATCTAATTGTATCTTGTGTTCAGAAAAGTCTTCAGATATTATTGTGAATTTATATATTTCTCCTGTTTATCATTTTTATCTCATATGTTCTGGAGCTCTGTTGCTTTGTGCCTATAAATATAGTAGGACTGTTATGTGTTCTTAGTGGATTAACTCTTTTATCATTATGTAATGTCTCTCACTGTACCTGGTAATTTTCTTTGTTCTGAGATCTGTTCTCTGATATTAATATAAGCACTCTACTCTTCTTAGATTGATGATGTCCTTCTTCATTCTTTTAATTTTTTCCTGTTTACATTGTTATATTTGAAATGCGATTTTTGTAGATAGCATGTAGCTAGATTTTTTTTAAGACTATTTATTTATTTGATAGAGAATGAGAAACAAGTAGGCAGAGAGAGGGGGGGAAGCAGGCTCCCTGGTGAGCAGAGAGCCCGATGCGGGGCTCAATACCAGGACACTGAGATCATGACCTGAGCCAAAGGCAGAGGCTTAACCCACTGAGCCACCCAACCCCCCCCCCCCTAGATTTTGTTTTTAAATCAACTTGATCAATTTCTGTATTTTAATTGGTATAGTTAGGCCATTTATATTTAATGTAGTTATTGATATGTTAGGTCTTAAGTTTGTTATTTTATCTTTTATTTACTGTTTGTTTTTGTGTATCTTTTTCATTTCTCTGTGTTTTCTTTTGCCCTGCTTTGCTGTGGGTCACTTGAACATTTTGTAAAACTCCATTTTGGTTTATTTATAGTTTTGAGTATTTCTCTTTTTGTAGTATTTTTTATTAGTCCTTCTAGCTATCACATTGTATATAGATAACTTACCACAGTCTATGAGTGTTTTCATTTTGCTAATTGAGTTGAAGTATAGAAACCTTGCCTTTTGGGATACCTGGGTATCTCAGTTGTTGAAGTGGCTGCTTCAGCTCATGGTCCTGGACTCTAAATCCCACATCAGGCTCCTTGCTCAGCGGGGAGCCTATTTCTCCTTTGTCTGCTGCTTCCCCTGCTTGTGCTCTCTCTGTATCTCTCCCTCTGACAAATAAATAAAATCTTAAGGAAAGAAAAAGAAAGCTTGCTTTTTTATCCCTTCATCAATCCACCTTCTATAATAGTGTTGTGTTAATATATATGTCTTATGCATGTATTTTCATTTTTTCATTTCTGCATGTGTTTTCATTTTGCTAATTCAGTGGAAGTATAGAAACCTTGCCTTTTGGGATACCTGGGTATCTCAGTTGTTGAAGTGGCTGCTTCAGCTCATGGTCCTGGACTCTAAATCCCACATCAGGCTCCTTGCTCAGCGGGGAGCCTATTTCTCCTTTATCTGCTGCTTCCCCTGCTTGTGCTATCTCTGTCTGTCTCCCTCTGACAAATAAATAAAATCTTAAGGAAAGAAAAAGAAACCTTGCTTTTTTATCCCTTCATTAATCTAACTTCTATAATAGTGTTGTGTTAATATATGTCTTCCGCATGTATTTAGAATCACATTAGACAGTGATATAATTTTTGCATAACTGTCAAACATAAAACTCAGAAGGAGAAGGGAAGTCTATTATATTTGCCCATATTTTGCTTATTCAGTCCTTCCTTTCCTTCCAGATACTCCAATGCTCCCCCCCCTTTTTTAAAAGAATTTATTTATTTATTTGACAGAGAAAGAGAGAGGGATCACAAGTAGGCAGGCAGAGAGAGGGGGAAGCAGGCTCTCTGCTTAGCAGAGAGCCTGATGTGGGACTTGATTCCAGGACCCTGAGATCATGACCTGAGGTGAAGGTAGAGGCTTAACCTGCTGAGCCACACAGGTGCCCCCAAGGTTCCTTCTTTTATTGTTTCATTTTATCCTAGAGAACTTCTCTTAAGCAGCCTTTCAGAATAGGTCTGCTGATGACAAATTCTTAGTTCACTTCATCTTCAAGTGTCCTAGTTTCCTCTGTATTTCTGAAGGATAATTTCACTGGGTATAGGATTCTGAGATGATAGTTCTTTTCTTATAATACTTGAAAAATGTACTAATTTCTTCTAGACAAATTCTGTGGCTTATGATAAATCCACTTTTGCTTGAATTGCTTCGTATATGTTAATTTCTCTGTTATTGCTTTCATTTGTTTTCTTTTCCTTTGGTTTCATAAATTGGTTATGATGTATCTTGTTGATAATTTTGGATTTATTCTTTCTGGGGTTTGGTTAGCTTCTTCAGTCTTTAGATTTATTTATTTAGCCAATCTGGGAAGTTTTTAGCCATTATTTCTTCAACTATTTTTTTCAGCCCTACCTCATGTTTCTTTTCCTTCCAGAATTCTAATGGACAAGGTTGCTAAATCTTTCTTTTTTTTTAAGATTTTATTTATTTATTTGACAGAGAGAGATCACAAGTAGGCAGAGAGGCAGGCAGAGAGAGAGGGGGAAGCAGGCTCCCCACTGAGCAGAGAGCCCGATGCAGGGCTCTATCCCAGGACCCTGAGATCATGACGACCGAGCTGAAGGCAGAGGCCCAAGCTGAAGGCAGAGGCCCAACCCACTGAGCCACCCAGGCGCCCCTGGGTTGCTAAATCTTTTGTTATGGTTTCTCAGTTCCTGGAATCTCTTTTTTTCCCTCTAGTTTATGGTTTGTTTTTTTTTTTAAGTTCAGTGTTCAGATTAGGTAAATTCTTTTGTTTTAAATTCCAGTTAAACAGTTATTTCCTTGTGTCGTACATTCTGCTGTTGAATCTATCCTTTTTTTTTTCTTTGTGTATTTTTTCTTTTTTAATTTAAACTCAGGTTAGTAAACATATAAGTATAGTATTGGTGTCAGGAGTAGAATTTAGTGATTCATCACTTACATATCACACTGGTGCTCACCCAGCAAGTGTCCTCTTTAAAACTATTAGCCATTTAGCCCATCCCCCCCAAGTCCCCTCACCAACAACCCAAAGGTTCTCTTAACAGTCTCTTATGGTTTGCCTGTTTCTGTTTTTATCTTATTTTTCCTTCCTTTCCCCTATGTTCATCAGTTTTGCTTCTTAAATTACACAAATGAATGAAATCATATGACATCTGTCTTTCTCTAACTTAGTTCACTTAGCGAAATACATTCTAGCTCCATCCATCTTGTTATAAGATTTCATTCTTTTTGATGGCTGAGTAATATTCATATATATATATATATATATATATATATATATATATATGCATACCACATCTTCTTTATCCGTTCATCAATCATTCAACACTGGGGCTCTTTCCATAATTTGGCCATGGTCACTTAGGCTGCTCCATTTGAGCACTTCTGTATCCTTTGGATAAATACTTAGTGGTGCAATTGCTAGGTCATAGGGTAGTTATATTTTTAGCTTTTTGAGGATGTCCATACCGTTTTCCAGAGTGGCTGCACCAGCTTGCATTCCCACCAACAGTGTAAGAGGATTGACCTTTCTCTGCATCCTCACCAACATCTATTGTTTCCTGTGTTGTTTAGTTTAGCCTTTCTGATTGGTATAGGGTGGTATCTCATTGTGGTTTTGATTTGTGGTTCCTTGATGATGTTGACCATTTTTTCATGTATCTGTTGGCCATTTATATGTCTTCTTTGGAGAAACGTCTGTTCATATCTTATGGCCATTTCTTAACTGGATTATTTATATTCTGGGTGCTGATTTTGATGAATTCTTTATAGATGCTGGCTACTATCCTTTTATCTAATATATCTTTTGCAAATATCCTCTCCCAGTCTATAGACTGCCTTTTAGTTTTGTTGGCTGTTTCCTTTGCCATGCAGAACTTTTTATTTTGATGAAATCCTAATAGTTCATTTTTGTTTTTGTTTCCCTTGTCTCCAATGATGTTAGTAATCTAGTTAGTGTCTAGTAGTAAGTTGTTGGGGCCAAGGTCAGAAAAGGTGCTGCTTATGTTCTCCTCTAGAATTTTGATGTTTTCCTGTCTCACATTTAGGTCTTTGATCCATTTTAAATTTATGTTTGTATATGGTATAAGAAAGTAGTCCAGTTTCATTTTTCTGAACGTGGCTGTCCAGTTTTCTCAACACCATTGGTTAAAGAGACTGTCTTTTTTCCACTGGATGTTCTTTCCTGCAACGATTAATTTACCGTATAGTTGTGGGTCCATTTCTGGGTTCTTTATTCTGTTTCATTAAATGATGTGCCTGTTTCTGTGCCAGTACCATACTGCCCTGATGCTTTGTAATACAGCCTGAATGAAGTCTGGGACTGTGATGCTTCCCACTGTGGTTTTTTTTTTCACAATTGCTTTGGCTATTCGGGGTCTTTTCTGGTTTCCTACAAATTTTAGGATTGTTTTTTCTAGGTCTATGAAAAATGCTGCTGTTATTTGATAGGGATTGCATTGTGAATGTGTAGATTGCTTTGGGTAGTATAGACATTTTAACAATATTCTTGCAATCTATGAGTGTGGAATGTTTTTCCATTTCTTTCTGTTGTCTTCAATTTCTTTCACCAGTGTTCTATAGTTTTCAGAACACAGATCTTTTATGTCTCTGGTTAGATTTATTCCTAGGTATCTTATGGTTTTGGGTGCAGTTGTAAATGGGATCAATTCCTTCATTTTTCTTTCTGCTGCTTCATTATTGGTGTATAGAAATGCAACACATTTTTGTACATTGATTTTATAATCTGCAGATTTGCTGAATTCATGTATTAGTTGTAGCAATTTTGGGGTGGAGTCTTTGGGTTTACTACATAAAGTTCGTGTCATTTGTGAAGAATGAAAGTTTGATTTCTTCCTTGCTGACTTGGATGCCTTTTATTTCTTTTTGTTGTCTGACTGCTGAGGCTAGGATTTCCAGTACTATGTTGTACAATAGTGGTGAGCATCTCTGTCATGTTCCTGACCTTAGGGAAAAGGATCTCAGTTTTTTATTTTGGTTAATGTATTTTTAGTTATAAAATTTTCATTTGGTTCTTTATATTTTCTTTGGTAAAACTTTCTATTTCTTTGAAGAAATTTTCTATTTTACATTTTTTTAAAAAATGCATACTAACTAATTTTATCATGGCTGCTTTAAAATGGTTGTCAGATAATTCTAATGTGTTTGTGCTGTTAGTATTGGCAATTACCGATTTTCATTCAGTTTGAGATCTTCTGGGTTCTTTGTGTGATTAGTGATTTTTTTTTTTTAAATTGAAAACTAGACATTTTGATATTATAAGGCTCTAGGTCTTTATTTTATCTGGCTTTCTATTGACACTGCTTTCACAGAGGAAATAGAAGATGGCTTCTCTTTATGCCTGGTTAAGTAGGAGTCCAGGTTCCTCACTAGGCTTCTGTTAATATCTGGGGATCTGGGGGTGTTCTGGTTCCCCAATAGGTCTCCACTGATACCTCTTTAACTGGGAGGAATGGGAGTACCTCATTACTACCCCTCACATTACCTTTATGGACACTTTGTTACTGCCTTGTTGAGGGTAGAAGTGTAGGTTGTCCTTGGAATATTGCTCATCTAGATAGTTGTTGGACCACAGATCTTTCTATGGTGTTTGGTTGTATTGTAGTTTTGTCTAAAAGTTTTTTACCTTGGGACACCTCAGTGGCTTAGTTGGTTAAGTATCTGACTCTTGATTTTGGCTCAGGTCACGATCTCAGCTTTGTGAAATTGAGCCCCACATTAGGCTCTGTGCTATGCTTGAAGCCTGATTAAGATTCTCTTTCTCCCTCTGCCCCTCCCCGCTCTAAAAATAAAATTAAAAAATAAAAGCTTTTTGTCTTGCAAGGCCGTTCTTTCCTAGCCTTTTGGCTTGAGAGCGCAGACTTATGTTAGGGCTTTTTTGTCTGTAGTTTCCAGGTTGCCAGCCTTTTCAGCTCCAAGTGTGAGAAATATGAGACATCAGGAAACTCCTAGAATTTCTAATATTTTCTCCTATTTTTATACCAGGGTTTATCTTTTCCTAACAAGATTAAAAATTTAAATTTTTTTTTCATTTGAGTATAGTTGACATACGGTGTTACATTAGTTTTGGGTATACAACATACTGATTCAACTTTTCTATACTTATGCTTTGCTCAGGTACCAAATGTCACCATATAGAATATTATAGTATTATTGACTATATTCCCTGTGCTGTGCTTTATTCCTGTGACTTATTCCTTCCATGACTGGAAGTTTGTATCTCCCTCTCACCTTCACCTATCTTGCCCTTCTTCTCACCCCTTTTCCCTCTGGCAGCCCGTCAGTTTGCTCTCTGTATTTAAAGGTTGATTCTGGTTTTTGTTTGTTTATTCATTTTTTTAAGATTCTATATATGAATGAAATCATATGGTATTTGCCTTTTTCAGTCTGACTTATTTCACTTAACATAATACTCTCCAGGTTCATCCATGTTGTCACAAATGGCAAAATCTCATCTGGTTTTTTTGGCTGCATAATATTCCTGTGTGTGTGTGTGTGTGTGTGTGAATCTATGTATCTATCTAGCTCTGTCTCACACCTTATCCAGTCAGCTGTTGATGGACACTTCCATATCTTGCCTATTGTAAATAATGGTGCATTAAACATCGGAGTGTATGCATCTTTTCAAATTAATGTTTCTGTTTTCTTTGAGTAAATAACTAATAGTGGGATTACTGGATTGTATGGTATTTCTTTTACAATTTTTTGAGAAGGCTCTGTACTGTTTCCACAATGGTTATACCGATTTACATTCCTAGCAATAGTGTCTGAGACTTCCTTTTTTGGATTTAAGGTTTATTGACCATATATTTAAATTAGATTACATTTCTTATGCCGCTTACCACCCAATCATTGTGCCTTTTGATACCCATAAAATCTCAATGTATCTCTTCTTTTATTTTCTTAATTAATATTTTTTTAGAGAGGAGTAGGGGAGGGGCATAGGATGAAAGAGAATCTCAAGCAGGCTCCACACTGGGTGTGGATCTCACAACCCTGAGATCATGACCTGGGCCAAGATCAAGAGTTGGACACTTGGGGCGCCTGGGTGGCTCAGTGGGTTAAGCCGCTGCCTTCGGCTCGGGTCATGATCTCAGGGTCCTGGGATCGAGTCCCACATCGGGCTCTCTGCTCAGCGGGGAGCCTGCTTCCTCCTCTCTCTCTCTGCCTGCCTCTCTGCCTACTTGTGATTTCTCTCTGTCAAATAAATAAATAAAATCTTTAAAAAAAAAAAATGAGTTGGACACTTAACTGACTGAAACACCCAGGCATCCCTATCTCTCTAATTTTAATATGATGAAATTCTAAAACAAATAGTTGTTACCCATATTTAAGTTTCCTCTAATTCTGGCTCATGCACTCTCATCTGTAGCAGTGTAAAATGGTTTTCCTTTATTTAGTTCTTAAAATATATGTGAAATATCATGCAAGCCTATATAATTTTAGAAGTATTTATATGCCAGTATTCCTGTTTTGTCCATTGTCTTGTTTTAGTCTATTCACTGTTAGAATAATCCATGATTTTAAATTTTTTTTTTAATTTTATTTGAGAGAGAGAGAGCACAATCAGGACGGGGAAAAGGGAGAGGGAGAAGTAGACTCCCCACTGAGCAGGGAGCCCAAAATGGGGCTCGATCCCAGGACCCCAGAATTATGACATGAGCAGAAGGCAGACGCTTAACCAACTGAGCCATCCAGGTGCCCCAGAATTATCCATGATTCTAACCCAGTGTTTTCTTCTGCAGTTTCTGAAAGTTATTAAAATCACTGTGATGGTTATGATCATAGTAAGCTATAAAGCAGTGAGGCCATAGATAATCACTTTATATACTAACACTGTAAGTTAGGAATGAAGAACCTATAGTGTCTACTTTTCTGTTCCTTTAATTTCTCTGTGCCAGAAATATATCATGATCCTATGTTATTAAACATTTTCAACTTGAATCTTGTGTCAATTCTCCTATTTTTTTCTTAGAAAATTACATTTCCAATTTCTTAATTCTTGTAGACTGCTCATTTCTTTTAGAAAAAGTCATGAATAACTTTAAAAAAGTTGATTATAAAATTACTTCTTTTTAATCTTGTATATTTCTAACCCATTCTTTAATTAGAAAAAAAGTTGACTTATTTTTAGTTTCTATATTTGATTGTAGTATTTGAAATACATCATGGACATAAATATATATACTAAGATGGTACATATTTTTAACAGCATTCTACCATGACATCAACATTGAGGAGATTGGGTGAAGATATATTCAAAGGAGTAGTAACTAAGGGAATTCAAGATAATTCTTTAGAACATTCAGTGGAGAATAAACCAAAGACAGCTGCTTTCTTTAAGAGCTCCAATTTACCACTGAGATTTTTATCAACTTTAATTGTTCTTAGAACAGTCACCCAAGGTAAGCTTTCACTTGTGCTTATGCATAATTTTTCATAAAGAGAAGAGAATACTACATAATGAAGTAATTCTTGCGTAGTCAAATATGTTTTCCATTTTTAGAATAAGATTTTATAATGGTGGCACATTACAATGAACTACTTTTATTTGCTGAATGTGAGAAAGAGGAGTATTCAGTCGTATTGTTGCCTCCTCCCAGGAGACTTTATTGATTCTCTTAGATCATATTTCCACAGTAACCTATGGTTTCTATTATCATTGCATATACCATATAGTATTGAAATTCCTAGTTCATTATTTTTACTGGACCAGGTGTTGGCACCCTGTAGCCCATTGACCAGATCTGGCCCACAACCTATTTTATAAATAAAGTTTTATTTAAACACATGAATGCTTATTTTTTACCTATTGTCTAGAAACTGTTTTTGCCTTACAACAGAGCTGAGTAGTTGGCAACAGAGACTATATGGCCCCCTAGAAGCCTATATTGTTATGTGGCCTTTTATGAAAACTTTTATCAGTCCCTACACTGGTTTGTAAGTTGACTAAAGAAAAATATTGCCTTGTTTACTATTGTATCCCCCTGCAACTAGCATAGTGCTTAATGTATAATAATAGTGAATAAGGAAATGAATGAATAAGAATAATGTTTCAATCAAAGTAGACCATTTTTAATACAGTTTTGGTATATAGCTATGAGTTCTGTTTTTGGATTACTAAATATAATTTTTGTTAAAGTCATACCAATATAGTGAAACATTAAATTTGCCATCTTTTTAGCTTTTCAGTTTGTTAAATTATATAACTCAGTCTGTTTGGAATTTTTTTAGTGGGAAATGGCAAAAATTTAATTTTACTACTTTCTCTGCAGTGTGTACTGTTTAGTTACACCTGATTATGGAATTTTACAGCATCAATAACAAAAAATGAAAAATGAAACTGTAACTTGTCTTAGTTTTTCCTTACGTTTATGGTTCTCATAGTTAAACAGATTGAGTGGTAACTGTTTGAAACATCATTTATAAAAAAAAAAAAAAAAAAAGAAACATCATTTATGAGAAGGGTGTATTAGTCCAAAATAAAGTTGACCACATATCAGCATGCATCATAACATCATTTGATAAAATATAATTTGTGTTACTGATAAAACTAGTGCAATAGAGATATAAAATAAGAGAGGGAATTAGGTGCTCTCTGTCACCACTTTTGTGCAGTACAGTATTAGACATGCTGACCATCTTCAATAAGCCATTAATAAAAAGAAAGATGAGTATTGGAAATACAGGAAACTCTTCATTGGATACTCTGTATAAAGTGAGGACATTTGGGGCCCCTGGGTGGCTCAGTGGGCTGAGCCTCTGCCTTCGGCTCGGGTCATGATCTCGGGGTCCTGGGATCGAGCCCCACATTGGACTTTCTGCTCAGCGAGGAGCCTGCTTCCTCCTCTCTCTCTGCCTGCCTGTCTACTTGTGATCTCTGTCTGTCAAATAAATAAAATTAAAAAAAAAAATAAAGTGAGGACATTTAATGAAACTAGCTCAGAAATTTATTGAATATAATGTGCTGTGTTCTGGATATTTGTGACCCCACAAGATTCATATGGTGAAATGCTAACCCCCAAAGATGATGATGTTAGTAATTGGGGCCTTTAGGAGGGCTTAGATCATGAGGGCAGAGCCCTCATGAATGGGATTAGTGCCCCTATAATAGAATCTCCACTGAGGTCTCTAGCCCTCATACTGTGTGAGGACACAGTGAGAATGAAGTTTCAGGTTGTGAACCAGGAAGTGGGTCTTCACCATGCTGGCGACCATACTTGGACTTCTCCACTTCCAGAACTGTGAGCAGTAAAATTCCTGTTGTGTATAAACTACACAATCTCTGGTATTTATTATAGCAGTCTGATAAAATTTGTGTTTCAGAAAACAAGCTTCAAAGGAAATTCACAAAGTCTGTTGACTTTCAATACTATCATTACCATCTATATTACCTAACTCTGTATAGTATGCCTCCTATGAATATCACTAACAAACAGCAATAACATATTTTTAAAAAAATCTTGTTAATATAAAAAAACAAAAAGTATAAAGTTTATATATAAATCTAATTTGGTGTTCGTAAACTTCATCTTTTGTGAAATATAATAGGTATAAATAAAGATATGGGTGGGGCACCTGGGTGGCTCAGTCACTAGAGCATCTGACTCTTGGTTTCCGCTCAGGTCATGATCCCAGGGTTGTAGGATTGAGCCCTGAATTGGATTTCAAGCTTAGCGGGGAGTCTGCTTGAGATCTCCCTCTCCCCCCCCACACTTGCATGCCTGCACACATTCTCTCTCTCTTTCTCTCTCTAAAAATAAGTAAAATCTTTATAAAAAATATATGGGTAAGTAGTAGATGAGTGGACAGGGTAATAAAGATTATTGCTAGGTGCCTAGGTGGCTTAGTTGATTTAGCGTCTGCCTTCAGCTCAGGTCATGATCCCAGGATCCTGGGATTGAGCCCCAGATTGGACTCCCTGCTCACTGGGGAGCCTGATTTCCCCTTCAGCCCTTCTCCCTGCTCATATTCTCTCTCTCTTGATCTCTGTCTCTCAAATGAATAAATAAAAAACCTTGAAAAAATTTTTTAAAAGATTATTGCTGACATTAAATGGCAGAAATAAAGGACTTTCTTTTAGGGTACGGAAGGGGTGGAAGGAAAGAGAGAATTTCAAGCAGGCTACACACCTAGCACAGAGCCTGATTCAAGGCTTGATCTACAACCCTGAGATCATGACCTGCCCAAACCTGGGGCAGGAAACACATCCAGGTCCAGGAAATACAGAGGACCCCAAATAAGATGAAACCAAAGAGGTCCACACTGAGAAGCATAATAATTAAAATGTCAAAAATTAGAGGATCTGGGGTGCCTGGGTGGCTCAATGGGTTAAAAAACCTCTGCCTTCGGCTCGGGTCATGATCCTAGGGTCCTGGGATCAAGCCCCACATCGGGCTCCCTGCTCCGAGGGGAGCCTGCTTTCTTCTCTCTGCCTGCCTCTCTGCCTGCTTGTGATCTCTGTCTGTCAAAAAAAAAAAAAAAATAGAGGATCTGCTAGGAAGATGGTAGAGGGAGTAAGCTTGCCTTGTTGCATGGATACAACTAGATATACTCAGAGTAGCATAAATAACCCATGAAATGATCTGAAGACTGGCAGAACAAATTCCACGAACTAATGCTAAATAAGAGGCCACATCAAAGAAGGTAGGAAGGGCAAAGACAGGGTCTGGGAGTGAAACAGACTGTGGCTGTCCATGGTAGGGAAAGATCCAGTGGTGCAGGGAAGAGTGAAATCAGACTTTCACACTGGGGAACCCACAAATGGGAAGGATGGATTCCTATAAGAATGGGAATTCAGGAGAGGAGCCAAACTTCATGAGTTCTTACAACCAGTGAGAATGTGTGGAATTTTCAAAACTGGGGTTCTGGGGGAGCCCCGACCATGTTTGAAAGTGGAATCCCTATCCTTAAAGTGACAGCAGGACATACAGCATACATGCAGATACAGCAAAGAGCCATCAGTTTGAAAAACTCTGGGGGTAGATGGGAGGGAGAGTGATTTGCTCATCTTAGAGTATGGCTTGGAGAGACAGGGATCAGGGGGAGAGCTTTCTAGGAGCAAAGGAGCTGGCAGGCACCATTTATTTCCCTCTCCTGCATAAACAACAGCCAACATAGCACCGACACTCATTACTCAACTTGCTTACAGTGAAGCCCCACACCCTATGTTTTGGCAGATCTACCATTCCCAGTCACACTTGCCTTAGTTCTGACATTGCATGCCCTTTCCTCAAAAGACTAGGGCAAACCCTGCCAACACATCTCCCAACCTGCACATTTGCAGGACCTCAGTTCCAGTGGTGGCAGGGGCAAGTCTCATTTCTTGGGCAGACCCCTGCATACCTTGTTAAAACACTCCCCACCCCTGCTGGGACCAAACACTAGCCACAATTGACAGAGAACCTTTGCAGACAACTGGACTGAATTGGGAGCAGAGAAGAGGTTAATAACAACAGAGCACATGGCAGTACACATCGAAGACCCGCCCTAGTGCCAGGCCCTGGGGAGCAGGGGACATGGCCCTGCAGGGCATTGTAGGACCTCTTCTGTATAAGGCCATTATCATTAAGAGCAAGAGAAGTAGCTGACTGTCCTAACACAAAGAAATAGATGCAGAGAGTCAGACAAAATGCACAGACAGAGAATATATCTCAAATGAAAGAAGAGGACTAAGCCAAGTGAAATGGAAATAAGTAATATGCTTGACAGAGTATTTAAAGTAATGTTCATAAAGATACTCACTGAACTTGAGAAGAGAGTGGAGGTAAAAACAAACAAAAAGATGTAAGAGGGGAGGACATCATTGAGACTCTTAACAGAGATAAAAATGAACCAGTCAGAGGTCAAAAACACCATTTAGAATCAGCGGAAGGTAAAGTTAAGAAAACAGTCCCATTTGTAATTGCACCAAAAACAATGAAATAACTAGGAATAAAGTTAAAGTGAAAGACCTGTACTCTGAAAAGATTGCAAACTCAACCACAAGTTTGTTATCAAAATGGAGTGGTATTGGCACAAAAATTGACACACAGATCAACAGAATAGAATACCGATCCCAGAAATAAACCCACCTTTACTTAATCTGTGACAAAGGAGGCAAGAATATACAATGGTGGAAAAGAGTCTCTTCAATGAATGGTACTGGGAAAACTGAATCACTTTACTATACCATATAAAAAAATAAATTTAGAATGTATTAAAGACCTAAATGTAAGACCTGAAGTCATAAAACTAAAAGAAAGCATAAAACTAAAAGAAAGAAAAAACTCCTGGACATTGGTGTGAGCAAAATGTTTTGGCGTCTGCCTCCTCAGGCTAGGGCAGCAAAAGCAAAAATGAACAATTGAGACTACATCAAACTAAAATGCCTTTGCATGGTGAAGGAAAACATCCACAGAATGAAAAGACAACATTCAGAATTGGAGAAGATATCTGCAAATGATATATCTGATATGGGATTAATTTCCAAAATATGTATAGGACTTAATACAACTCAACACCAAAAAGAAAATCGGATTAGAAAGTGGGCAGAGAATATGAACAGACATTTCTCCGAAGAAGACATATAGGTGGTCAACATAACTAATCATCAGGGAAATGCAAATCAAAACCACAGTGAGATAATACCTCATATCAGGTTATCAAAAAAACAAAAAATTCCACTACTAGATATTTACCTGAAAAAACAATAGTAGTTTGAAAATGTATATGCACCCCTGTTGTTTACTCACTGTAGCATTATTTACAATAACCAAGATAAGGAATGAAGTGTCCATTGTTATGTGAATAGATAAGGAGGATGTGATGCACACACACACACACACACACACACACGAAGGAAGGAAGGAATATCACTCAGCCATTAAAAAAAAAAGCAATGATATCTAGGACACCTGGGTCACTCAGTTAAGTATCAGACTCTTGATCTCAGGGTTATGAGTCAAAACACACACTAGGCCTGGATATGAAGCCTATTTGAATGAATGAATGAATGAATGAAGTCAGATGTAAAGTATAGCATAGGGAGTATAGTCTGTAATATTGTAGTAACTATGTATCTAAATGTATTAGATGGTATCTAAGTGTATTGTCAAGCATTTTGTAGTGTATTTAAATGTCAAATAACTATTTTGTACACCTAAAACTATTGGAACATAATATGTCAACTATATTTTAGTTTTAAAAAAAATAAAATTTTAAAGTTAAAACAATCATGATATATAATAATAATAATGGGTAATTTTAAAACACCAAAATAGGGCAATAGGAATAGTAGGTTTAGAAATGACAGTTTGCACTTTATATATGCATATTGAATTAGTAAATTTGGTTCCTTCCTTATGCAAGTCTTTTTTTTTTTTTTAAGATTTTAATTTATTTACTTGACAGAGATCACAAGTAGGCAGAGAGGCAGGCAGAGAGAGGGAGGAAGCAGGCTCCCTGCTGAGCAGAGAGCCGATGTGGGGCTCAATCCCAGGACCGTGAGATCATGACCTGAGCCAAAGGCAGAGGCTTAACCCACTGAGCCACCCACGTACCCCTGCAAGTCACTTTTTTAAGAGAGTGGAAAGAATTATAAGATAGTACCTGCTTTCAAAGTCCTTAGAGTCTGGTGGGTAAGTAGATTGTAAATATTTCTTTCTGCTTCATCGTATAATTATCCACACAGAAGTTTAAATAATGTGTTTCTGGTTAGAGAGATAATAAGGGGCACCTGAGTGGCTTAGTTAAGTGTCTGCCTTCAACTCAGGTCATGATGCCAGGGTCCTGGAATTGAGACCCGTGTCAGGCTCCCTGCTCAGTGGAGAGCCTACTTCTCTCTCTCCCTCTGCCTGCCACTCTGCCTACTTGTGCTCTCTCTCTGTCAAATAAAGAAATTAAAAAAAAAAAAAAAGAGGTGCTAAATTAGTTCTGATCGTATGATTTAGGGGATCAGGAGAGGATTTAGTATTAAGGAGTTAGCATTTGAGCTGGACTGTCAGGAATGTGTAGGATTTCATAGGCAGAAAATAAAGTCATTCCTGAGGAAACAGTATGAACTAATGTTTGGAATTGTGGAAGAGCATGGCATGCAAGAAGACCAGTGAGTTATTCAACAGGAAAACATGTGGTGGGATCACAGCTGCTCCTCAAATGGTGTTAATCAACTTCTCAAAGCGCAGCATTACTTTTGATTTATCTTCATTTAAAAACATACAAATTATATCATAACATTTTTTTCCTAAAGATTATTTTATTTGAGGGAGAGCGCACGTGCGCAGGCTGGGGAGGCGGGTAGAGGAAGACTACCTGCTGAGATTGGGGCCTGAGCAGGGCTCCATCTCACCACCCTGAGATCATGACCTGAGCTGAAATCAAGAGTTGGGTGCTTAACTGACTGAGCCACCTCGGTGCCTCATCATACCATGTTTTTCTTCAGCTTAACTGTTTTCAGTTGATAGTGTGTTTGCAGTTCATTTTATACTGAAAATATGTAGTGAATTTTTTAAGCTTTCGGTGATAATTGGTAATAAAATTTCTAACCAGAATTCACATTATGTTATCTCTTGCCTATCCTAGTCACTTCATAACCATCTTGTTTGATTTTTGTTCTGAAGTTTGTCCAATTTCAAAGCAAATAACTTCTGAAGTAAATAACTTCTGAGAAGTGTGTATATTTTTGAATATAGTCATAACTTTTGTATGTAAAATGGAAGTTGAAAAATTAGACTGGGTAGCTCAGTGGGTTAAAGCTTCTGCCTTCGGCTCAGGTCAGGATCCCAGGGTGCTGGGATCGAGCTCCGCATTGGGCTCTCTGCTTGGCGGGGACCCTGCTTCCTCCTCTCTCTCTGCCTACTTGTTATCTCTCTCTGTCAAATAAATAAATAAAAATCTTTTAAAAAAAGAAAAATTAGACTAAATTCCCCATTAATTTAAGAAACTCTAAAAAACCTGTAAGTTTATTATTTTTCATCTAAATACATGACCACACAATTGATACTCTTCCTGTAGTTTGAAAAATTATTTGTTTGGGTGTTTTTTCTGATTGTAAAATGGTTTTAGAAGTTTTTAAAAGAAATAAATGAGAAACTACTCAGAATTCATTTAGAAATATACCTTAAAACTATTTTTAAAAACCTTATAGGGGATTCCAGAGGTATTTGTATATAAATTGGATTGAAAAGAATCTCTTAGGTTTAGGGGTCCCTGGGTGGTTCATTTGGTTGAGTGTCTGTCTGACTCCTGATTTGGCTCAGGTCATAATCTCAGGATCATGGGATGGCGCCCTGTCAGGTGTCAGGTCTCAGCGGGTAGTCTGAGATTCTCCCTCTCTACCCCTCGCCCTGCTTTCTCACTCTCTCTCTCTAAAAATAAGTAAATAAATAAGTCTTAGAAAAGAAAAGACTCTGTTAGGTCTAATTTGGCCTCAGACAAACTTTGAGAGCTGGAGTCAAAATTTAAAAATTAGTTAAATCATTACCAAGCAGGCAGAATGAGTATGATTCACTGAAAATAAGTCAGGTATGTTCTTAAAAATCTAAACAATGCAGAGGTGAACCATGAGAGGCTATGGACTCCGAAAAACAATCTGAGGGGTTTGAAGTGGTGGGGGGGTGGGAGGTTGGGGTACCGGATAGTGGGTATTATGGAGGGCATGGATTGCATGGAGCACTGGGTGTGGTGAAAAAAATGAATACTGTTTTTCTGAAAATAAATAATTTATTAAAAAAAAAACAAAACTAAAATGTCTTTAAAATAAGCTACATATTGTCTTAAGTTATATAAAAATTACCACCCATGATTCTCTCCTAATTTTGGTTAACAAAGCACATAAAACAGTAATATGGTTCTCTAAAGTTGTAAAACAATCTCTAGTTTTCCATTTATAACTAACACATCTGTGATTAGTTTTCATTCAGTTCACTGTTGTGGTCTTTAGTTAAAAATGTTTGAGAAATTTGGGAATAACTAAAGTTTAATAGCGCCATACTATAATTGCATTACTAGTGGGCTTTATGAAACTATAAAATTAGAATACACTATATGCAACATTTCCCAAACTTAAACTTCCAGATCTTTTTAGCACTAATTTTCTGAGGGGAACAATTTGGGAAATGCTATCTTACGGTTTATGGAGCGCCATTGTAATACCTTATGAAGGTTCCTATTACCCTGAGGAACACTTTCAGGGAGAGAAGATTAATGTTAGAAAAGGTGAGTGACTGAAAGGTGAAATTCACATTGGTATTCAGTTCTAGAGCTGATGAACTGATTCCTTCCGGACCTTGTGATTTCTGCCTTCACTGTAAGGTGCTCTAGAGGTTCAGTAGTTTGAAAGACAGCTTGTGGATCTCAGTTTATATAATCTTGGGGTAGAGCAAAGTAAGCCAAGTAAAAGAACCAGAAAAGGAAAAAGACATCTATTAACTACAGTTAGGAAAAATGATTATAAGTATAGAGAAAAATAAAAGATACACTGTCTTATGTGCTGCAGCAAATTTGGGAGAACTAAAAATTTACACAAAAATCTTAAATCAGA
The DNA here is from genome assembly GCF_030435805.1 of Mustela lutreola. Classification (NCBI taxonomy): domain Eukaryota; kingdom Metazoa; phylum Chordata; class Mammalia; order Carnivora; family Mustelidae; genus Mustela; species Mustela lutreola. Next base: position 56,906,299 of record NC_081298.1, on the reverse strand, counting down.
GTAATAGACTTAACTCCGGTAACAAGATACTTCCTATTTATAAAAGAAAGTCATCCATTATAAGATTGATTAAATTTAGTCTAAAAAGTAAAGAGAGAATAGTTAAATGTGTTTGGTAATATACATAATATTAAATACTTAATAACCCAAATATATATAAGATAATACTTGGTTTCCTTTGAATAGATAGTGTAAATATGTTGTTCAAAAAGATAATATTTGGTGTGAATTTGACACTATAATGCTAAGCCCTTTATAGATTGCCTTCTGAATATTATTATTCCCATATTAGTGGTTATTAGTTTATAGAGGTTAGATATTTATGTCAAGGCCACACAACCAGTATTTGATAGAGTCTGGTTCAGCTCACCTCTATCCATTTCTAGATCCCACTGTCCTGACCTTATTTTGTGACTTCCTTAGCACGTGTACTCCTGAGATAAAGAAAGAAATAGTAATAAACACTTACATAGCACTTCCTATGTTATGGGTTAAGCACTTTATATGTACTAACTCATTTAATCATAGCAAGGTTATGAGATGTCAGTAATATTGACATCTTAATTTTATAAATGAGGAAATTGAGGCATGGAGAGGTTAAGTCTGCACTTAGTCACTGTGCTACATTGATTCTCTGAAGTAAAATTTAACTGTAAGATACAATTTTTTTTCATTATACTCACAAAAATAAATGACTGAATATAACGCTAAAAGTCTTTATTGATAAAATGTATATATTTTCAAATTATAATATTTCAATATGCAGTATTTCAAATTATAATAGTTCACTTATAAGATTAATATATTTACCAAATTTACCAAAACTGTCTTGAGAAATGTGGGTTATTTTAAGCTTTAACTTTAATTCTGTTAACATACAGTGTTATATTACTTTCAGATGTATAATAGAGTGATTCAGCACTTCCATACATCACCCAGTCCGCATCACAACAAGTGCCCTCCTTAATCCCCATCACTTATTTTACTCTATCCCCAGCCACCTCCGCTCTGGTAACCATCACTTTGTTCTCTGTAGTTAAGAGTTGAAACAGGTACAATTTTTGATTGTATTGTAGCTTACCATTTTTGACCTGCATTCTGCTTATGGGAGCCACCAAAATGTGTCATAATCTTTAATAAGATTTATTGTGCTATCTAATAATGATAAAGGGATAAAGGGTAAATAATTGACAGAGCGGAAATTGGAATAGTGAAGGAAATAAGTTCTTGCAGTGTTGTTAGCATTTTTCTAATCATTGATTGTTTTTTTCAAATTTATTCCCCACGGTAACCTTATAAGGTAGATGGTATTGTCATTTTTACAAAAGAGCAAACTGAGGGTCAAGCATTTGTAAGGGACTCAGATCTTTTCTTGACCCTAAATAACCAACCCTTTAACAGTATCATCATGAGGACAGTGGAATGTTATATGTCATCAACAATTTTAAGTATGTAGATGTGTAGATCTATGTAGTAGGTACTAATATGTACATACTAGTTTGATTTATATAAAGAAATGAGAACTGAAAGATAAGAATCTTACCTGATAGTATTGTTTTAGGGACAAATTTCTTGTCTAATTAAATGTACTCTCTCTCCTTTTTAGTTGTGTGCATCAGAGCTAGTTCTGGTGTCCTGCCCATCTCAACTCTTGGCCCCCAACTTATGCAGATATATATTGCAGATACATGTTTTTGTAAATTATGTACTTATTTATACTTCAGGCCTAAAGAATTGTAGAGATTATTGCCATTCTCAGATAACAGGAACAATATATGATTAAGAACTTCAGTTTACAGTCAGATAACTAAGGATGAGTCTCATCCCCATTACTAGCCATGTGACATTGGGCAGGTCCCTTCTTTTTTGTGTTTCACCACAATTTTTATTTTTATTTTTAAGGTTAAAACCAATTTTTAAGGTTAAATGAGAATTAATGTGAAGGTTTAGTAAAGAGTGTAGCATATAGTAAGTGCTACCTGCTAGTATTATTATAAACATTATTATTTAGTATTATCTAACTTCTGAGTTGGTTTTACTTGAGATCAGAATTGAGGTCTGTTAGACTGCATTAGATTTGTATTGCTTCATAATACACCATCAAACACTTGTTGCTTAAACCAACAACCAGTTTTGGTATAATTGATAACTGAAATTTCTTAAAATACTCTCTTAGAAGTTAAATTGTTATTGATTTTAGAAAATCTTCACTATTAGGGAAATTAAAATAATGATAGAATTTTTTTACTTCTCCCTAAAAGGCAAGGCAACATAACAATAAAATCACCAAATACTATCCCCCCAAATTAATTAGGCACAATTTTTTAATTTCACAGATTTGCTGTATCATGTACCACTTAGCCTATTTAATCTCAGATGAAGTATTAATGAGAAGTGAAGTAATCTGTGCCAAAAACAGTAGGTGGCACTGTGATAAAAACTTTTGTTTCTGTGAAGACTTGAGTTCAGGGTTCATCTATACTCTTCTACTGTTTGCTAAATAAATATAGGTTTCTAAATAAGACATACTTGAACAGAATCTAGCAACTTTGCTTAACCTGAATACACATTTATTTGCAGTGTTTTGTTTTATTTAATTACCAAAATTAAATACAATAATGGCAGTGTTCTTTGAACTAAATTCTACCAAAAGTAAGAGTAGTGAAGGAATAGATTTAGATTTCAAATAGATTTATTGGAAGGAATAGAAATAACTGATTGAGGTACAGATTTTAATTTCTCAAAATTCTTTCATATGTATTTTAATATATATTTATGTATTTCAGTTCTCTCCTAGGTATTATACACAGATTATCCTCAGCTTTTCATTCTTTTTTTGTTTTTTAAAGATTTTATTTATTTATTTGACGCAGAGAGAGAGAGAGAGAGATCACAAGTAGGCAGAGAAGCAGGCTTCCCGCTGAGCAGAGATCCTGATGTGGGGCTGGATCCCAGGACCCTGAGATCATTACCTTAACCCACTGAGCCACCCAAGTACCCCCAGCTTCTCATTCTTAGTAATTAAGCTTTTAAATCACTTCTTTAGTTTATGTAAACTAAAAGAGCAAAGATGAAATGCAACACATCAGCCAGAAGATAGTAAATTTTAATGGGGGGTAGTTCTGTCATATTTTCAATGTATTTTAAAGTATCCTCGAGCCTTATTTAACCAGAAATCATCAGTAGAAAAATTAACTCACTAGTGTTTAAACAGCACAAACAGTTTTTGTGTTTTTTTTTAAAATTCCTTTCAATAGTATATTGAAAGAGTTTAGGAAACTGGAATATTCTTGTACAATTAAAAGCACAATGTAAAATTGTTTTAAGAGTACTGATTTGGGTTGTTTGGTGTATTGAAGTGTAACGATATAAGTATCTTAATATCTTGTTTGCATTGATTGTCGTTAAATTGGTGCTACTCAGTCCTGGCTCTACAGGCTTCCCAATCATCTGTGGAATGTCTTTAAGAAAGTTCCAGGCAAAGATGCGGAGAAAAGGGAGCCTTCATGCACTATTGGTGGGAATGTAAATTGGTATAGCCACTATGCAAAACAGGATGGAGGTTCCTCCAAAAATTAAAAATAGAACTACCATATGGCAAAAAAAGAAAGAAAGGTCCAGGGTTTCTTTTAAAAAAATACACACACACACACACACCACATTTTATTCATCCATTCATCCATCAATATATACTTAACAGATGTATGTTAAGACATACATGGAAATGAAAATGGAACCACTATAGAAAACAGTATGAAGTTCAACAAAATTTAAAAATAAAACTATTAGATGATCCAGCAATTCCACTTCAGGGTATTATCCAAAAGAACCTAAAATAATAACTCAAAAAGTTCAGGGATTCTGATCTAGTGGGTGCCATCATAACATTGGCCTTGGCAAAACCATGCTGTGCTAATGGCAGATAAACAACACACCAGAGCACAACATCTAGTCCTCTCGAGTTGTTTTTGAATGCTGTTTGATCTTTATTAAGAGACAGAAATCCTCAATTAAAAGTTCGTGTAAAGTTACATTTTGAAATAAGTAAACACTGAGCAGCAACAAAAAAATATCTCAAATGCTGGGTAAAAATAAAAACACTTTTGAAAGCATCTGGTGGTTATCAAATATGAAAAAATAAGCATCACTGTGGCCTTTACTATTAAAATCAACTGTTTTCTTGTAATAAAAACAATTTATTGTTATTTTGATGTTAAAATATGAATGAAATTTATACCCCTCATAGTATAATTTCTTGTTTCAAGCATTTGGGTGCTTTTTTTTTTTTTTTTTAGATTTTATTTATTCTATTTATTTATTTATAGATTTTATTTATTTATTTGAGAGGGAGCACAAGCAGGGGGAGTGGGAGAGGGAGAAGCAGGCTTCCCATTGAGCAGGGAACCCCACATGGGGTTTCATGACTTGAGCCAAAGGCAGACGCTTAACAACTGAGCCACCCAGGCACCCCTCAAGCATTTGAGTTCTAACAGATTGTAAATGATCTCTGGTCATTTAATTTTTGTTTCCCTTTAAAATTTAAGTGATGGTATTTTCTTTCTTTCTTTCTATTGTTTCTGATTACCAGCTACAGTAATGATAATGATAATGACAGTTGATTTTATATACTGTTTTTTAGCTGACTACCTGGCTCAGGCATTTGATTCTCTCTGTTTGGACTTGAAGACAGATGAAGGAAAAGTCTTGTTTTTGGAATATCAAGCTGTTCCAGTAATACTAAATCATCTACGAATATCCAGCAAAGGACTACTTTCTAACGTCATTGATAGTTTGCTTCAGATGACAGTGGAATCTAGTAAGTTTTAAAGTTTTTAGATAAAGAAATGACAGTCAATGATTTTGTGTTCTGAATGTATAACTATGTATCAGATATATTGTATTTTATAATAGAAATGGTTAAGGAGTATTTTTGACAGTTGTGTAATTGTTATTAATAACATCTCTTAAAGTTATATGTCTAAATTTCCATTAACATTGCACAATTTCCAGTACTCACCTCATCTCATCTCAGTTATGTGCATATACTCTACATTGTTATTCATGTTTTCAAGCTTCCTTGTCTGTTCTTCCCTGTCTCATCATTCTGACAGATCTAATCCTGTATTCCCTGCTTACTTAGAAGGAGATGTTCAAGTGTGTCCCCATCTAACGGGAGAATATGACAAAGCCATATTCCTGTTTCTTCTTCAACCTTACTGTTTTGTTGGAGGGTTGTGGGGGGGTGGGAGGAGCACTCAGGTGTATATGTGGCTCCTATTTTTTCATGCATATTTGTAATATTTTGCTGTATGTGGCTTTATTTTTTCTTTTTGGTTTTTATATTGCTGTAGTAAGTTCTTTTAACTTACTATTGATGGTTCCTAATTTAGCCCAGATATGTATGGGGATGTTGAACATAAATATTTTCATTTGCTTTGGTTGGTATTGCTCTTGAACCGTAAGTAACCCCGTGACTTATAAGCAAACATTTTGCCTCACTAATTCTTTTTCACTTGTAACTTTTCCTCTTCCCTATTCTCCTTTCCTTCTACAGCTCTTCTAAAATGGAATGTTTATGCCTTCCAGAAGGTGGAAACTAAAATTGGAAAGTCATTGCTCATTGTGGTAGTAAGCAGTCTGTGGTACTTGGTGCTTGTGGGTGAATCCCTAACAGCTGGGTGTAAAGCATAGTTCTACTTCTTACTAGGTACCTTCAGCATATGGCTTCACATTTTTAATTCATTTTATATACTTTCTCGTTTTTCTTTTACAACATCCTTATGAGGGTTGAAAAACTGAGGCCTAGAAAAGTCAGGTAACTTGTCCATGGCTTCCATAGTTAGGTGGAGGTAGGACTTAGATTAGAAAAAAATGTTTCTGATTCTAGGTGTAACAAGATACATTCTACCATTGCACTGTGATTAGGTTTTCTAGAGGCTTTTTTCCTGCCCCCAAATGTCAAATTTTCTCTGACATATTTTATTAATATTTTTAGCCATTTGCAAATGCTAAGATTTTACACTTATAGTTGGGGATATAACTACCTAGTTAAATAATCTTGGGGTTTTATATCTTAACTTACTAATATATGCTATAGAGCAAAAAAGTGAAAAATTAGAAAACTGAGACACAGACACCCCAGATTACTTGTTTAAAGTGGGTAGACTTAAAATCAAGTTTCATAGGATTTTTCTTTCTTTTTAAATTTTTTATTATTTTTTAAAGATTTTATTTATTTATTTTTCAGAGAGAGAGAGAGTGCACACACAAGCAGGGTGAGTGTCAAGCAGAGGGAGATGCTGGCTCCCTCCTGAGCAAGGAGCCTGATTCAGGACTTGATCCCAGGACACTGGGATCATGAACTGAGCCAAAGAGAGATGCTTAACTAACTGAGCCACCCAGGTGCTCCTCTTTCTTTCTTTTTTTTTTTTTTTTTTATAAACATATATTTTTATCCCCAGGGGTACAGGTCTGTGAATCACCAGGTTTACACACTTCACAGCACTCACCAAATCACATACCCTCCCCAATGTCCATAATCCCACCCCCTTCTCCCAAACCCCCTCCCCCCGGCAACCCTCAGTTTGTCCTGCGAGATTAAGAGTCACTTATGGTTTGTCTCCCTCCCAATCCCATCTTGTTTCATTTATTCTTCTTCTACCCACTTAAGCCTCCATGTTGTATCACCACTTCCTCATATCAGGGAGATCATATGATAGTTGTCTTTCTTTCTTTTTAAAGACTTATCTATTTATTAGAGAGCGAGAGAGAGAGTGTGTATGGGGATGGGGGAGGGAGAAAGAGAATCTCAAGCAGACTCCCTTGCTTAGTATGGAGCCCCACATGGGCCCGACACAGGGCTCGGTCTCACAACCCTGAGATCATGACCTGAGTGGAAATCAGGAGTTGGAGACTTAACTGACTGAAACACCCAGGATTTTTCTCACTGAGGAAAACAAAAATTTTACCAGATGCAAATGTCTATTCATTAGAAACAAATCTGTCTGAATATTCCTGACAGAGGTGAAATCTTGTAGCCAAAGGAAAACTAAATATAATTTTATGAAATAGTGGACCTACTTGGGTGAAATGACTTTGTGGCACCATAACATTCACATATGGGGAAATAGTAGTAAAGTCAGCAGATGTTCAGTTCATTCACATGTGTTTACCTTGTTCAGATTATGCTCAAATCCAAGGTTATCTTTTCTTGTTCAAATTGAATAAATAAAGCAGTTTCTAATGTGGATTCCTAGAAAGCCATATCATTTTTAGTGATGGAAAACTTTTGGAAGATTAGAAATGGGTGAATCTTTGATAATTTCTGACTGAAGTATATTTATTTGCTTAATATATTTTTCTTTCTTTTTTTTTTTTTTTTTAAGAGTTTATTTATCTGACAGGCAGGTCACAACTAGGCAAAAAGCCAGAGAGAGAGAGAGAGAAGGAAGCACAGGCTTCCTGTTCAGCAGAGAGCCCAATGCGGGGCTCGATCCCAGGACCATGAGATCATGACCTAAGCCAAAGGCAGAGGCTTAACCCACTCACCCACCCAGGCACCCATATTTTTCTATTTTTAATATAAACCCATTAGGTACTGGGCTTATATTTTTAATATAAACCCATTAGGTACTGGGTTTATATTAACCAAAGAACTGTATTGAAGGGGTTAAACGAATAATAGATTAAAATGCAGCAAATACTTATCTAGCTATTTGTTTTATGTTCTGTTTTTTTCTAGATTTGAGATGAGAAACTCATTTCACCATTTTTATAATTTACACATGCTTATTTATTTATTTATTTATTTTAAGTTCAGAGGAAAACGTTGTGGGAAGAGAAATCTTGATGGAATGGATTTGCAGGAGTCCCTGGGTGGCTCAGTGTGTTGAGCATCTGCTTTTGGCTCAGATCATGATTTCAGGGTCTTGGGATCAAGTCTGCATCGGGTTCCCTGCCCAGCAGGAAGCCTGCCTCTCCCTCTCCCACTCTCCCTGCTTGTGTTCCCTCTCTCTTTGTGTCTCTCTCTGTCAAATAAATAAACTAATCTTTTTTTTTTTTTTTTTAAGATTTTATATATTTATTTGACAGAAATCACAGGTAGGCAGAGAGGTGGGCAGGGGAGGACAGGAGGCAGGCTCCCCGCTGAGCAGACAACCTGATGCGGGGCTCGATCCCAGGACCCTGAGATCATGACCTCAGCTGAAGGCAGAGGCTTAACCCACTGAGCTACCAGGTGTCCCTAAGTAAACAAAATCTTAAAAAAAATAAGAATCGATTTGCAGATGGCTTATGTCACACAATTAATGAGTCTTGGTGGCCAGCTATGCATGAGGTGGCATGTTTCAAGCATTGTGTTTGCAGTGGTTTGCTGAGCCTTGGGGCTTCCTCCAATGTGCATTCAGTGCTTTGGAGCAGGAGGCTGGAGGAAGGTGTCAGTGGGCCAGGCTCTTGCCCAGGAGTACTCAAAGTGCTTACTGGTCTCTAACACAAGTCAGTACAGAAACAGTGTTTAAAACTTGTGTAGGAGTTGTCAAATTACTAATTTTATCAAGGTCAATAATAATTTTAAAAATTTGGGCTTTTATGTTTTATTTAATTTCTAGTGTTTTTTAAATGGTATTGTAAAACAAATTCTGAAGAGTTTATTTGAGCAAACAGTGATTTCAGAGGGATAGCACCAAATCTGAAAATAGGTAGGGTGTTCTGCAGGTAGTGCTAGAGCAGAGGTTTCTATAGAAAAGATAGGGATGCAGAGCAAAGAAATTATTTAATTGGCTATAACACAAATGGTTGCCTTGTTGGGGGAAATATAGTTATTTGGCTGTTATGATAGATTTACTTGAGGTTCATGTTCTATAATTCAAAGAAATCTGGTTGGCATTGATGATTAGTTTTTCTTGAATTTTGTTTTCTTAGATTCAAGTGCACTGACTGCTTTAGAATTTGATTTGTTTATGTAGGGTACCCTGCCGAAGGTATGAGAGCCCTGCAGTCTAATAGCCTCTTTGTTGACAGTATTTTGTTAAAGTCTTGCATTCTCTCTGCTGGATTAGAAATCGCAAACCAGTTCTTACAGTAGTTTGAGGAGCAATAGGGTACTCCATCTCCACTGGATACTTCATGTTAAGCTCTTATAGAGTGGTGGTTTTTCTCTTGTCCTGCTTGTGCTCGTCCCCCAGATTCATCTTTTCAGATATGAGAAATGATTTTTGAAAGCTGCTAAAATGTATTTCTTTATGATCTAGGTATATTTTACTTTAAAATGCATTTCTTTGAGTGTAAACTAAGATCTATACATTGATTTACCTCAATGTATATATCATGAGCATATTTTTTTTTTTTAGATTGAGGGTTTCTGATAATACCTCTTTTGGGCATGAGTATATATCATATAATAACTTAGTAGTATTGATTTTAGAAAATTATTTTGTGGTTTCTTTTTCTTTTTCCTGTCAGTGGTTAAAAGCTATTACTCACTTATCTGGGTTTAGCTGTGTAAGAACTTGAGTCTTATTTTATTTTTCAAAGAGTACTTTCCTTTTCTTGTCAGACTTATTTTAAATAGGAGGACTTAAGTTTGTATTTGTATTATTTAGTTCATTCTGTTCTGCGGTCTAAAAACTGCCTGTCTAAGGTAATATGCTACCATTTAACACTTGAATGGCAACAATGTATTTGAGCACATTTTGAAGGCACTTTTTATTTGTATTATAAAAATAATAGAAATTTGGAAGGCTGAAAACTGGAAGGAAAGTCTTACTATCCGAAGATATGTACATTTACTTCATATGTACATTACTTTCTCTCTTTTAACTATGAATAATATTCATGATGTTGGGTATTTCTTTTCTTTTTCTTTGTTTAACAAGGTTGGATTCTAGTGTAGATTTAGTTGCATCAGTCTATGTTTATCTGCCTAAAATATCAAAATACAAGAAAATATTTGAGTATTTTGCAAAGAAATATACTTGAGTACTGTTTAAATTATGAATATGGGTAAAATGTATTATATATTATAATACAGTTATATATAGCAAAGAATTATCAAATACCTTATGCTACATGCATTAAATATGTTCTCTGGATCTTAAAGTTATTGTGAATTTACTTGTATTTCTTAGTTTGGTGTCTTTTTCACTGGCAGTTGATTTTTCTTGATTTGAGCAGTATCACTTCTTCCCTTCCTGCTATTTAATTTATTCTCTCATTCTAATATGTTTTTATTATTAAGGAGATTAAAGCAAGGGTAATTTCAATGAAATGACAAATGCAATTTATTTTCAACAGTGTACCAACGTAGTATATACACACCCATGTTTCTTTTCTAGTCATGAATCCTACATACGTATAACCTGTTTTCTCAGTTAAAAGCTTTCAAATGAAAGAATGTTCTGTAGGGAAACACAATGGGAAGATTTATTTTTAGTAATTGAAGCATATATAATAATATTTTTTAAGTATAAGAAGTTGACACCCCTTTTAATTCTACCACCTTAATAAGACATAGTTTGCATATTGCCTGATAACATATATTTTTTACATAGTTGCGATCATAATATGCATACTTTGTTGTATAAGAAATGTGTATTCATTATTAAAAAATTAGAAAATACAACTTTATTTCATTCAACAAATATCTGTCTATAGACGATGCACTTACCCTGGCACTCAGTGAGACACTAGAAGTACAGCAGAGTGCAAGATAATTAGGTCCCCTGTCAACATGAAGCTATGGTCTAGTTGACTTTTGTCAAATTATTGGTATAGTGAGGATGATAATAATACCAATATAATAGAATTATAAAAGTGGTAAGAGAGTTAGCCATGCAGAGGTCTGGAAGACTGTTGTAGCGAGCAGGACCCACTAGAGCAAAGGTGTTAGGGCAGGTAAAATTGTTAGATACGGTATTTTCAAGACACACCAGGGAAGCCAGTGTAGCTGAAGCAGAGTGAGTGGTCAAAGTAGTAGAAGAATCAGAAAGTGGGGCCTGGCACTCACTCAGAAGAGCCTTGCTACCCAACAGTAAGACATGGGGACTTCTAGTCACTAAAATTCCTTGAGCTTTCCCTTTCTGTTCTGCTTTGTTGAATGTCATATTATGAGCTTTTTTTTTTTTTTTGCATATTTCTGCATAGCCCTTATTTTTAGTTGTTGCTTAATACTTAATATTTCATATATGCACATATGTTTATGTAATATTTATTATTACTATATGTTTATGTAATATTTATTATTGTTACCATTTATTGAGACATTTCTTGTAGGAAGTGTGTATGAAACTTGATAAGAAAATCAATTCATTGGCCTTCCATCCCAGCATAAAAGAGCTTTCAAGTAGTTTTTGGTTAGCCCTTTGAGGGATATGGGGCACAGGGTACTAACCTAGCAATCCTTTGCATTACCTCTTGAAATCTACTTAAGAGTCATTTGATATGCACATGTAACTGCATTTGATAGTGGTCTCTGAATGCTGTCAAATTTATAGCATATTTTAAGTTGCATAATTGCTTTAATGATGCTTTCATTCCCTCATCTGATACTGTAACAGAGTCTTTTTTGCGATATAAGCCGGGCTTTTCTGGTGTAACACAAGATGATATGAACCCATTTTGGGTCAAGTTTTAGGTTTGTGTTATATAGCCTGTCTTGAAGAAACGTGCTTCAATATTTTTTTTTAAAGATTTTATTTATTTATTTGACAGAGAGAAATTACAAGTACACTGAGAGGCAGGCAGAGAGAGAGAGAAGGAAGCAGGCTCCCCGCTGAGCAGAGAGCCCGATGTGGGACTCGATCCCAGGACCCTGAGATCATGACCTGAGCTGAAGGCAGCGGCTCAACCCACTGAGCCACCCAGGCGCCCGCGTGCTTCAATATTTTTTGACAACAAAACAAACCATGGTGTATTTTAGAGAGTAAAATCTCACCTGCCAGTTAGTGTGAGAGAGAAAGCTGAGGAATCAAATAATTAAATGTATAGATAATGAATATACTATTTTTTAAAAAATAAATCAGATAACATGATGCCCCCAGTTTTATTTTTGTTTTTCAACATTTCCTTAGCGATTCGGGGTCTCTTCTGATTCCATACAAATTTTAGGATTATTTGCTCCAGCTCTTTGAAAAATACCGGTGGAATTTTGATCGGAATGGCATTAAAAGTATAGATTGCTCTAGGTAGTATAGACATTTTAACAATGTTTATTCTTTCGATCCAAGAGCATGGAATGGTCTTCCATCTTTTTGTGTCTTTTTCAATTTCTTTCATGAGTGTTTTGTAGTTCCTCCAGTACAGATCCTTTACATCTTTGGTTAGGTTTATTTCCAGGTATCTGATGGTTCTTGTTGCTATAGTAAATGGAATCGATTCTCTAATTTCCCTTTCTGTATTTTCATTGTTGTTGTATAAGAAAGCCACTGATTTCTGCACATTGACTTTGTATCCTGCCACGTTACTGAATTGCTGTATGAATTCTAGTAGTTTGGGAGGTGGAGTCTTTTGGGTTTTCCATATAAAGAATCATGTCATCTGCAAAGAGAGAGAGTTTGACTTCTTCATTGCCAATTTGGATACCTTTTATTTCTCTTTGTTGTCTGATTGCTGTTGCTAGGACTTCTAATACTATGTTGAACAAGAGTGGTGAGAGTGGGCATCCTTGTGTTCCTGATCTCAGTGGGAAGGCTGCAAGCTTTTTCCCATTGAGGATGATATTTGCTGTGGGTCTTTCATAGATAGATTTTATGAAGTTCAGGAATGTTCCCTCTATCCCTATACTTTGAAGCATTTTAATCAGGAACGGATACTGGATTTTGTCAAATGCTTTTTCTGCCTCAATTGAGAGGACCATGGGGTTCTTCTCTCTTCTCTTATTGATTTGTTCTATCACATTGATTGATTTGTGAATGTTGAACCATCCTTGTAGCCCAGGGATGAATCCCACCTGGTCATGGTGGATAATCTTTTTAATGTGCTGTTGGATCCTGTTTGCTAGGATCTTGTTGAGAATCATAGCATCCATATTCATCAGTGATATTGGTCTGAAATTCTCCTTTTTGGTAGGGTCTTTGCCTGGTTTGGGGATCAGGGTAAAATAAGAGTTCTCTGAATATTTAACACAAGGAAGGAATTTTTTAAATTGAGTATATTGTTTAAAAGATAACACATTCACATAGCTAATCGTTTCAAAGGTACAAAAGTGAATGAAGTTAAAAAAAAAAAGTCTTCTTTCAGTCACTGTTTTCCCTTCCCTGGAGAAAGCAATTTCACTAGTTTTTTCTCATGTTCTTTTGTAGGTGTGCTATGTCTCTATACACACACACACATTCTTATTTTTTCATTTTTATCATAAGATTGTTAGCCTGCCATGTTATGAAAAATCGATCTTAGAGATCTTATATTGGTACATAAAGAGTTTCTTAAAAAATTTATTCATTTAAGATGACTGTTGATGGATATGTTAACCTTAAACAATAAAACTGCCAGGTATTCAACCAGCAAAACTGGGTTTATTCAGTATAGCAGAGAATTGCCATCCAGGTCAAGCAAGCTACAGCAAAACCACAGACAAGACCAGAGAACAAAGGAGAGGAATGCTCTTTCATACAAAAGTGGTGGTGATGGTTGGGGGGGTTGGGAGGGTAGATGGGTGGGAGGGCTGTTATAAACAGAAAGCCCATTGGAGTAAACTGGGAGTTGGAAGTATAGTGACTTTGCATTGGCAGGGTCACGACCATTTCTCATTGGCTGGACTTTTGATGTGGAAGGAGGAAAACTTTCTTCCTCCTGCTGGCTTAGTAAAGTAGTATCCATGTGCAAGGTGCATCACTTCCTGTTGGGTCTGCAATTGACCACACGTGGTAGGCCATGAGCATCCCCCTGCTGGCCTTCTGACACCACTTTTTTTTAAAGATTTATTTATCCAATTATTTTATTTTATTTGTAAATTTATATTTTATTTAAATTCAGTTAATTAACATATAGTTTATTATTAGTTTCAGAGGTAGAGTTCAGTGATTCATCAGTTGTATATAACACCCAGTGCTCATTACATTCATGCCCTCCTTAATACCTATTTATTTTAGAGAGAGAGAATTGAGGAGAGAGAGAGAACAGCGAGAGGGGGGAAGGGAGAGGAAGAAGGAGAAAAGCAGACTCCCTGCTGAGCTTGGAGCCCTGCTTGGGGCCTGATCCCACCACCCTGAGATCAGAACCCTAGCTGAAATCAAGAATTGAATACTCAACCAACTGAGCCATCCAGGCTCTCCTTCTTCTGACTCCATTCTAAATGAGATTTCCTTTTGTTAATTTTCACAGATATTTGGGTTGTTTCTAGTTTTTTGCTAAGGCAAACAATGCTTCTGTATACAAACTAATTCTCACAAAAGCAAATTTGCACATGTGGGAAGTTATTTGGTAGAATAGATACCTATAAGAAAGAATAGATACCTAGGAAGTAGAATTGTTGGATCAAAAGAAAATTTCTCAGATTGTGAGAATTATATGGAGAAAAAAGTAGGTAAATAACAAAAGGTAAAGAACACAGAGTTAAAGATTTACAAAATTAATTCTTTACCTTGTTTATGTGTTACAAAATTGTTTTTTCTGATAGCTCACAGTTCAGAGACTCAGGAATTGAGTTTAGTATAGACAGGTATGGTGATATGGGTAATTCAGGCAGGTAATTATGTTCCATACCCATTTCTGTATGTGACTACATCCTCCCTATCATGCTGCTCTTTGCTGTTCTTTTCCCCACTCCCCACTCCTAAATGTTGGTACTCAGTGTACAGTATATTGAACAGGTAATGTTGCCCAGCTAAGACAGTAGCACTGCTGACATGGAAACTTGGGCTGCCTGAGCTTCTTGCTGGTTTTTGCACAGCAGTCTAAGTACAGGAGGTGGTTCAGAGGCTTCCAGATACAATGTTTGGAGGTTGAAGACTGCCTGTGTAGACACCTTATTTGAAGTTTAATCATGGACAGGTGAGAAGCATATTTTATTTTTTAAATCATTTTCAAAATGCCATTTACATATCAGTTTTAGTTTTTATTCATTTTCTTTGAAATAGTTTTTTTTTAATTGTGGTAAAAGACATACAACAAAATTTACCATGATAGCCAGTTTTTTAAGTGTACAGTTTATAGTGTTAAGTACATTCACATTGTTGTGCAGCCATCCATCTCCATCTATTTTCAGAATTGTTTCGTCTTCCTCAACTGATAATCTTTACCAGTTAAGCACTCTTCCCTCAATTAAGCACCTCTCCCCCCTAGCTCTGGTCACCCACCATTTTACTTTCTGTCTGTATGAACTGGACTACTGTAGGTACCTCATGTAAATAGAGTCATACAGTATTCATCTCTTTGTGATTGACTTAATTTCACTTAAGCTTAATGTCCCCTTTGTGAGAATTTCCTTCCTTTTTAAAGGCTGAATTATATTCCATTGTATGATTACACTACATTTTATCAGTTTATCCATTGATGGTTCCACTTTTGGCTATTGTGAATAATGCTGCCATAAACATGGGTGTACAAAATATGTTTGAGCCCTTTTTAAATTTTTGGGGGGCTATCTTTAAAATAGTTTTTAGTCATCAAATGTCTTTCATCAGAGTGAACAACAGTGTTTGAAATTGTATGAGATTAAGAAAATATTTTAAGAAAAAAACAATCAAAACTTTGGTTTAGGTTATCCCCAAAACTAATTCAGCTACCAAAGCAATATGCAGGCTCTTTTCAACATCTGAATTTGTTACAGTTTAACATAATTGTTTACAAGCCTAACTTAAACCCAGAGAACATGATTTTATAGAAACTATGGTTTAGTTGCTTGAGGAGTTCAAAATGGTACTAGTAGCACCCCTTGTATCTTTGTCTGTCACTCCTCAGAGACCTGTTTATATCATCTTGATATTTGAATCTGCTGATCGTTGAGAAAAGGGTGATTAATTCCTGGGTATGCAAAACAGAAATAGCCATTTCAGTGTTTGTGCTAGTTGTTAGGAAATCAAAGTTGGAAATCGCCTTTGTATCTTTTAAGACAAATTATTAAGAAAGGAGGAAGGTTAGTCTTATTTTGAATCATGTCAGGTTTTCTCTTTTATAGATTTTGGCTAAACTTTCTGTGTTCTCTAGTGGGAATGAATTCTTGTGTGTTTTTGCTTTTTTCTGGTACTTTTATGATTCTCACTACTATAACCAAAGCCAAACGTTCATATCTTATGTGTATTTTTGCAGTAATCTTTTACTGGTTTCCTTGCTTCTTCCTGCTATATTCTCAGTGCCTTCACTGAAATGTGCCTCATTCGCTTGCCTAGAACTCCCCAAGTGGTTTCCTGTCACAGAGTGAAGGGTAGTATTTTTAGAATGGCCCACAAGGCCCTATAAGGTCTGGCCTCTGGCTTCCTTTTTCAGTTCACATCTTAGCATTTTTACCAAATGTCAGACTTGATCCTGCCTCATGGTCTTTGCACTTTATCCTTCCGCCCATAATACTTTTCTCCTAGATAGTGGCAAGGCTTGCTCCCTCCATTCCTTTGGGTCCCTGCTCCAATATCACATCCTTAGTCCTTCTTCGTCCATCCTATGTAACTGAGGCCCATCGACTCTCCTTATCACCCTTACTCTGGTTATTTTATCCTCTAATGCTTACCTGATGCATATATATGTATACACACACATTGATCTCTGATTCATTTGCAGTTTATCATGGTGAAAGGTATGAGGTTGATTATACTGTTTTTTATTTTTATTTTTTTAATATTTTATTATTTCGACAGAGTTCACAGGTAGGCAGAGAGGCAGGCAGAGAGGGAGGGGGGATGTAGGCTTCTTGCCGAGCAGAGAGCCCGATGCGGGGCTAGATCCCAGGACTCTGGGATCATGACCTGAGCTGAAGGCAGAGGCTTTAACCCACTGAGCCACCCAGGTGCCCCTGGATTATACTGTTTTTCCAGATGGCTACCTATCCTTTATTCAATAAACTATCTTTCTCCCTTTGTTTAGAAATTCTTTTTTAGGGGTATTTAAAGTTTTTCTCTATTCTCTTATTGATTGTAATGATTTTTCATTTCTTTTTCTTGGGGTTTCCAGATATATTTCCAGTCATATTATCTGTAAATATTATATCTTAACAATCTTTATAATTTTATTTTGGCTTGTCTCATTAAATTTGGGTGTCACCTTTAGTACAAAGCTAAATAATGGCCATGATAGTAAACATTATCATATAGTCCTCATTTTAATAAGAATGCTTCTCGTGTTGTTTCATTAAACAAAGTGTTGCTGGCTTGGATTGAGATACATATGTCTTACCATTTTAAGAAAATATCCATCATTCCATTCAGTTATGTTTAAAGGTGGATGTTGAATTTTATCAATGAACTTTTTGTATCTATGGACCAAAAAAAGGATCATGTGATTAATATAGGTAATAAAAATGATAATCTTTAGATTATTAAAATAAACTACATTTGGTCCTGGGATTTTTAAAATTTAAATACAAATACCCAACATTTAGTACAACATTAGTTTCAGATGTAATACTTAATAATTTATCAGTTGCTTATAACACCCAGTGCTCATCACATCACATGCCTTTCCTTAGTGACCATCACCCAATTACCCCATTTCCTCTACCCACCTCTCCTCCAGCAGCCCTCAGTTTGTTTCCTATAGTTAAGAGTCTCTCATAGTTTTTCTCCCTGACTGATGACTTCCCATTCAGTTTTCCCTCCCTTCCCCCATGAGCCTTTGTGCTGTTTCTTATCTTCCACATATGAGTGAAACCATATGATAATTGTCCTTCTCAGATTATTTTGCTCAGTATACCACCCTCCAGTTTCATTCACGTCAATGTAAATAGTATTCATCCTTTCTGATGACTATACACACATCTTCTTTATCCTTTCATCTGTCAATGGTGTTGGTCTATTTTTACTGATTTTGGGAGAGGGGCTTGTACCTACCTTTTTTATTTAAATGTGTTTCCCTCCCCAGATTAGGGAAATTCTCAGCTATGATTTGTGCAAATTTACCTTCTGTCACTCTCTCTCTTTCTTCTTCCTCAGGAACCTCAGTAATTCTAATATTGTTTCACTTTATAGTATTGCTGATATCCCAAAGCCTCCCCTCAAGGTCCATTAGTTGTTTGTCTTTTCCTTAGCTTCCTTTTCCATCAAGTTGTCTTCTTTGTTACTTACTTTCTCTTCTGCCTCATTTTCCCAACCTGTTAGAGCATCCAATTTAAACTGCATCACAGTTAAAGCATTTATAATTTCAGCCTGATTAGATTTTATTTCTGCACTGAGATTTTTTTTTAAAGAAAGTTTTTATTATTTATTTATTTATTTATTTCTAATTTTTAATTTTTTATAAACATATATTTTTATCCACAGGGGTACAGGTCTGTGAATCACCAGGTTTACACACTTCACAGCACTCACCAAAGCACATACCCTCCCCAATATCCATAACACCACCCCCTTCTCCCAACCCCCCTCCCCCCAGCAACCCTCAGTTTGTTTTGTGAGATTAAGAGTTTGGTTTGTCTCCCTCCCAATTCCATCTTGTTTCATTGATTCTTCTTCTACCCACTTAAGCCCCCATGTTGCATCACCACATCCTCATATCAGGGAGATCATATGATAGTTGTCTTTCTCTGCTTGACTTATTTCCAGCATGATACGCTCTAGTTCCATCCATGTTGTCGCAAATGGCAAGATTTCATTTCTTTTCATGGCTGCTTAGTATTCTGTTGTGTATATATACCACATCTTCTTGATCCATTCATCTGTTGATGGACATCTAGGTTCTTTCCATAGTTTGGCTATTGTGGACATTGCTGCTATAAACATTCGGGTGCACATGCCCCTTTGGATCACTACGTTTGTATCTTTAGGGTAAATACCCAGTAGTGCAATTGCTGGGTCATAGGGCAGTTCTATTTTCAACATTTTGAGGAACTTCCATGCTGTTTTCCAGAGTGGCTGCACCAGCTTGCATTTCCACCAACAGTGTAGGAGGGTTCCCCTTTCTCCTCATCCTCGCCAGCATCTGTCATTTCCTGACTTGTTGATTTTAGCCATTCTGACTGGGGTGAGGTGATATCTCATTGTGGTTTTGATTTGTATTTCCCTGTGATATGCCGAGTGATATGGAGCACTTTTTCATGTGTCTGTTGGCCATCTGGATGTCTTCTTGGCAGAAATGTCTGTTCATGTCCTCTGCCCATTTCTTGATTGGATTATTTGTTCTTTGGGTGTTGAGTTTGCTAAGTTCTTTATAGATTTTGGACACTAGTCCTTTATCTGATATGTCGTTTGCAAATATCTTCTCCCATTCTGTCAGTTGTCTTGATTTTGTTAAATGTTTCCTTTGCAGTGCAAAAGCTTTTGATCTTGATAAAATCCCAATAGTTCATTTGTGCCCTTGCTTCCCTTGCCTTTGGCGATGTTCCTAGGAAGATGTTGCTGCGGCTGAGGTCAAAGAGGTTGCTGCCTGTGTTCTCCTCAAGGATTTTGATGGATTCCTTTCGCACAGTGAGGTCCTTCATCCATTTTGAGTCTATTTTCGTGTGTGGTGTAAGGAAATGGTCCAATTTCATTTTTCTGCATGTGACTGTCCAATTTTCCCAGCACCATTTATTGAAGAGGCTGTCTTTTTTCATTGGACATTCTTTCCTGCTTTGTCAAAGATTAGTTGACCATAGAGTTGAGGGTCTATTTCTGGGCTCTCTATTCTGTTCCATTGATCTATGTGTCTGCTTTGTGCCAGTACCATGCTGTCTTGATGATGACAGCTTTGTAATAGAGCTTGAAGTCCGGAATTGTGATGCCACCAACTTTGGCTTTCTTTTTCAATATCCCTTTGGCTATTCGAGGTCTTTTCTGGTTCCATATAAATTTTAGAATTATTTGTTCCATTTCTTTGAAAAAGATGGATGGTACTTTGATAGGAATTGCATTAAATGTGTAGATTGCTTTAGGTAGCATAGACATTTTCACAATATTTATTCTTCCAATCCAGGAGCATGGAACATTTTTCCATTTCTTTGTGTCTTCCTCAGTTTCTTTCATGAGTACTTTATAGTTTTCTGAGTATAGATTCTGTGCCTCATTGGTTAAGTTTATTCCTAGGTATCTTATGGTTTTGGGTGCAATTGTAAATGGGATTGACTCCTTAATTTCTCTTTCTTCTGTCTTGTTGTTGGTGTAGAGAAATGCAACTGATTTCTGTGCATTGATTTTATATCCTGACACTTTACTGAATTCCTGTACAAGTTCTAGCAGTTTTGGTGTGGAGCCTTTTGGGTTTCCCACATATAGTATCATATCATCTGCGAAGAGTGATAATTTGACTTCTTCTTTGCCGATTTGGATGCCTTTAATTTCCTTTTGTTGTCTGATTGCTGAGGCTAGGACCTCTAGTACTATGTTGAATAGCAGTGGTGATAACGGGCATCCCTGCCTTGTTCCTGACCTTAACGGAAAAGCTTTCAGTTTTTCTCCATTGAGAATGATATGTGCGGTGGGTTTTTCATAGATGGCTTTGATGATATTGAGGTATGTGCCCTCTATCCCTACACTTTGAAGAGTTTTGATCAGGAAGGGATGCTGTACTTTGTCAAATGCTTTTTCAGCATCTATTGAGAGTATCATATGGTTCTTGTTCTTTCTTTTATTGATGTGTCGTATCACATGACTGATTTGCAGATGTTGAACCAACCTTGCAGCCCTGGAATAAATCCCACTTGGTCGTGGTGAATAATCCTTTGAATGTACTGTTGAATCCTATTGGCAAGTATTTTGGTGAGAATTTTTGCATCTGTGTTCATCAACGATATTGGTCTATAGCTCTCTTTTTTGATGGGAATCTTGTCTGGTTTTGGGATCAAGATGATGCTGGCCTCATAAAATGAGTTTGGAAGTTTTCCTTCCATTTCTATTTTTTGGAACAGTTTCAGGAGAATAGGAATTAGTTCTTCTTTAAATGTTTGGTAGAATTCCCCCGGGAAGCCATCTGGCCCTGGGCTTTTGTTTGTTTGGAGATTTTTAATGACTGTTTCAATCTCTTTACTGGTTATGTGTCTGTTCAGGCTTTCTATTTCTTCCTGGTTCAGTTGTGGTAGTTTATATGTTTCTAGGAATGCATCCATTTCTTCCAGATTGTCAAATTTGTTGGCTTAGAGTTGCTCATAGTATGTTCTTATAATAGTTTGTATTTTTTTGGTGTTAGTTGTGATCTCTCCTCTTTCATTCATGATTTTATTTATTTGTGTCCTTTCTCTTTTAGATAAGTTGGGCCAGGCGTTTATCAATTTTATTAATTCTTTCAAAGAACCAGCTCCTAGTTTCATTGATTTGTTCTATTATTTTTTTGGTTTCTATTTCATTGATTTCTGCTCTTATCTTTATGGTTTCTCTTCTCCTGCTGGGCTTAGGGTTTCGTTCTTGTTCTTTCTCCAGCTCCTTTAGGTGTAGGGTTAGGTTGTGTACCTGAGACCTTTCTTGTTTCTTGAGAAAGGCTTGTACCGCTATATATTTTCCTCTCAGGACTGCCTTGTTGTGTCCCACAGATTTTGAACCGTTGTGTTTTCATTATCATTTGTTTGCATGATTTTTTTCAATTCTTCTTTAATTTCCCGGTTGACCCATTCATTCTTTAGAAGGATGCTCTTTAGTCTCCATGTATTTGGGTTCTTTCCAAACTTTTTTTTGTGGTTGAGTTCTAGCTCTAGAGCTATGTGGTCTGAAAATATGCAGGGAATGATCCCAATCTTTTGATACCGGTTGAGTCCTGATTTAGGACCGAGGATGTGATCTATTCTGGAGAATGTTCCATGTGCACTAGAGAAGAATGTGTATTCTGTTGCTTTGGGATGGAATGTTCTGAATATATTTGTGATGTTCATCTGGTCCAGTGTGTCGTTTAAGGCCTTTATTTCCTTGCTTATCTTTTGCTTGGATGATCTGTCCATTTCAGTGAGGGGAGTGTTAAAGTCCCCTACTATTATTGTATTATTGTTGATGTGTTTCTTTGATTTTGTTATTAATTGGTTTATATAGTTGGCTGCTCCCATGTTGGGGGCATAGATATTTAAAATTGTTATATCTTCTTGTTGGACAGACCCTTTGAGTATGATATAGTGTCCTTCCTCATCTCTTATTATAGTCTTTGGCTTAAAATCTAATTGATCTGATATAAGGATTGCCACTCCTGCTTTCTTCTGATGTCCATTAGCATGGTAAATTCTTTTCCAGCCCCTCACTTTAAATCTGGAGGTGTCTTCGGGCTTAAAATGAGTTTCTTGGAGGCAACATATAGATGGGTTTTGTTTTTTTATCCATTCTGATACCCTGTGTCTTTTGACAGGGGCATTTAGCCCATTAACATTCAGGGTAACTATTGAGAGATATGAATTTAGTGCCATTGTATTGCCTGTAAGGTGACTGTTACTGTATATGGTCTCTGTTCCTTTCTGATCTACCACTTGTAGGCTCTCTCTTTGCTTAGAGGACCCCTTTCAATATTTCCTGTAGAGCTGGTTTGGTGTTTGCAAATTCTTTCAGTTTTTGTTTGTCCTGGAAGCTTTTAATCTCTCCTTCTATTTTCAATGATAGCCTAGCTGGGTATAGTATTCTTGGCTGCATGTTTTTCTCACTTAGTGCTCTGAAAATATCATGCCAGCTCTTTCTGGCCTGCCATGTCTCTGTGGATAAGTCAGCTGCCAATCTAATATTTTTACCATTGTATGTTACAAACTTCTTTTCCCGGGCTGCTTTCAGGATTTTCTCTTTGTCACTAAGACTTGTAAATTTTACTATTAGGTGTTGGTGTGTGGGCCTTTTCTTATTGATTTTGAGGGGCATTCTCTGAACCTCCTGAATTTTGATGCTCGTTCCCTTTGCCATATTGGGGAAATTCTCCCCAATAATTCTCTCCAGTATACCTTCTGCTCCCCTCTCTCTTTCTTCTTCTTCTGGAATCCCAATTATTCTAATGTTGTTTCATCTTATGGTGTCACTTATCTCTCGAATTCTCCCCTCGTGGTCCAGTAGCTGTTTGTCCCTCTTTTGCTCAGCTTCTTTATTCTCTGTCATTTGGTCTTCTATATCACTAATTCTTTCTTCTGCCTCATTTATCCTAGCAGTTAGAGCCTCCATTTTTGATTGCACCTCATTAATAGCTTTTTTTATTTCAACTTGGTTAGATTTTAGTTCTTTTATTTCTCCAAAAAGGGCTTTTATATCTCCCAAGAGGGTTTCTCTAATATCTTCCATGCCTTTTCGAGCCCGTCTAGAACCTTGAGAATTGTCATTCTGAACTCTAGATGTGACATATTACCAATGTCTGTATTGATTAGTTCCCTAGCCTTCGGTACTGCCTCTTGTTCTTTTTTTTGTGGTGAATTTTTCTGTCTTGTCATTTTTTCCAGATAAGGGTATATGAAGGAGCAAGTAAAATACTAAAAGGGTGGCAAAAACCCCAGGATCATATGCTTTAACCAAATCAGAAGAGATCCCAAATGTGAACGGGGAGAAAGGGGATAAAAAGAGGTTCAAAAAGGAAGAAAGAAAAAAAAGAGAAAATAAAAAAAGAAAAGAAAAGAATTAAAAAAAAGAAAAAGAATAAAGAAAAATATAAAAAAGAAAAAATATATATATTAGCTAAACTAGTTTAAAAACGTTAAAAAAGAAAAGGGTAAAAGTTAAAAAAAAGATTTTACCAGAAGGCGAGAAAAAAAAAATGATAAAGAAAAAAATTAAATTAACTGTGAGACTAAAAAAATTCACAGGGAGAAAGCCGTGAGTTCCGTGCTTCGCTTTCTCCTTCTCTGGAATTCTGCTGCTCTCCTTGGTATTGAAACTGCACTCCTTGGTAGGTGAACTTGGTCTTGGCTGGATTTCTTGTTGATTTTCTGGGGGAGGGGCCTGGTGTAGTGATTCTCAAGTGTCTTTGCCCCAGGTGGAATTGCACCGCCCTTACCAGGGGCCTGGCTGAGTAATCTGCTTGGGTTTGCTTTCAGGAGCTTTTGTTCCCTTAGCGCTTTCCATAGAGTTCTGGAGGATGGGAATACAAATGGCGGCCTCCTGGTCTCCGGCCTGTAGGAGCCAAGAGCCCAGGGCCCCACTCCTCAGTGCGCCCTCAGACAACAGCGCCCAGTTACTCCTGTCTGCCTGACCTCCGGCCGCGCTCTGAGCTCACCGAGCCTGTGTCTGGTTCAGGGTAACCCCTAGCTGTGATCTTACTGTCGGCTCTGTCTCTGTAGCCGGCTTTCCCGTTCCAATACCCGCAAGCTCTGCGACACTCAGACACTCCTGATCCTTCTGTGACCTTGCGGGACCTGAGGCCATTCTGACCCTGCATGGGCTTCGCCCCGGTTTAGCCTCTGGAGTGATGTCCCTCAGTGGAACAGACTTTAAAAGTCCTGATTTAGTGCTCCGTTGCTCCACTGCTTGCCTGCAGCTGGCTCCTCCCCGCCCCCCCCCCCATCTGTCTTCCCGTCGCTTTGGATTCACGTCTCTGCCAGTCCTACCTTTCAGAAAGTGGTTGTTTTTCTGTTTCCAGAATTGCTGTTCTTCTTCTCTTCGATCTGCCGATGGATTTGCAGGTGTTTGCAATCTTTAGATAAGCTATCTAGCTGATGTCTGGCTAGCTGAAGTAGTCTCAGCCTGCTACTTCTCCGCCATCTTGACTCCTCCCCTGCACTGAGATTCTTTAGTGTGTCTTTTTTGCTTTTCTCAAGCCTAGCTAGTAACTTTTTAGTCATTATCCTGAATTCTAGCTCTGACATTTTACTTACATCCATGTTGATTACATATGTGGCAGAGAGTATTACCTATAGTTCTTTCTTTTGGTGTGAATTCCTTTTTCTAGTCATTTTGCCCAGAGAAGAATGGATGAACGAGAGAAGAAAATAAAAAATAACTATGGCCCAAGTGAAATACACAATAGATAAATCTAAAGAGGTCAGAAAATAAAAAAGAAAAGAGAAAGAAAAAAAAAAGGGGTGGAGGTGAGAAACTGTAGTCTCCCAGATGGACAAAACAGGGTGATGACTTGGTCTTAGGTGTATTTTCGTCTGATTTTAGAAGACACTGAATCCAGTAGTGTAAAGAAAGTAAAACTTACATATATACAAAAGATGAATACAGTGAAGGAAGCCAGAAATGGAGAATGTATTTAAATATGTAAATGTAAGAAATGAAAGTTAGAAAAAGACTTAAAAACAGAGAATTGATAAAATAAGAAACTAGTTGAAAAGGAAAAAAGAAAAAAATGTTAAACAAAGATAAATGAATCATGAGATAAAACCCTCAAATTCTATATACAATTTTCCCCTAGTGCTCCATAAACTTGGTGTTCACCTGTTGTTCCAGCTGGTGTTCTGAGGGCAGGGCCTGCTGCACTGTTTCTTAGGTGTTTTTGCCTGAGTGGAGTTAGTTGCATCACCCCTTGCCAGGTGCCTGGGCTCAGTGTAAGCTGCTACCCATTGCCATGTGTGTCCTTTGCTCCCTGGAGGCTTTCTGTGCCTCCGTAGAGGATGAAAATAAAAATGACCAAGCCTCATCTCCAGCCCCAGAGCTGAAAGATCATGGTCCCTTTTCTTCAGTAAATCCTCAAGGATAAGCAGTCTTCAGTTTTGTGTGTGCCAAACTCTGCAGGCTCTTGTGGTACATGCCCATACCGATCCTCCCAGGAGAAGGCAGAGGGTCCCTGTGTTTTTGCCCTTTGCAGCCCCCTCTGCCCCCCTCTTTCCACAGAGAGGTTCAAGGTTTATGGCTAGCTGAGCTGAGAGCCCACTTCCAGGCTTGCTGACCATAACTGGTTTCCGTTCTCCAGTGCCTGAAAACTCTGCCTGCTCAGGCATCCTCTTTCTTTGACCCCAGGGATCCTAAGACCACACTGTTCCACCTAGGATTCTGCCCTGCTTCGCCATCTGAGCACCTTTCAGTTAGGGGCATCTCTCAGTAGAGCAGACTTCTGAAGGTTGTGATTTTGTGCTCTGGGCTTTAATCACTTTCTGGTAGTCAGCTTTTGGAGGCTCTCCCCTCCTGCCATTTATCTTCCCCTATATCCCCTTAGATTCACTTCTCCACACCTCCTACCTTGCAAAATATGGTTGCTTTTCTATTTGTAGAATTTCAGCAATTCTTTTCTTACATCTCAGGTTGAATTCACATGTATTTAGAATGATTTGATAATCACCTAGCTAAATTCAAAGGACCGTATGAAATGAGGTCTCCTATGGTTTTGCCATCTTGCCTCCTCTCTGGAGATGTTTTTCATAGAATTTATTGCTGATTTTGTTTGTTTGCATCACAAAGGAAAATAATAAACCAGTCTCACTTATGATTACCCATTCAAATCCTAGACTGAGTATTAGCATTTACATTTACTGTAACAACTAAAATATTAAGTTTTCTTCCTTTCCATTTTACTTTATGTGTGCCATTAACTTAACATCTTTCTTCTTGTTTCTGCTTTCCCCTGGGATGGGGACATGTTGCTTTTTATATCACTTTTCTGTGACTGCTGTAACAAATTACCAGAAAGCTGGTGCTTCAAACAATAGACATTTGTTCTCTTATAGTTCTGGAAGCCAGAAGTCTGACATCAGTTTCATGGCCAGAATCAAGGCACTAACAGGGCCACCCTTCTTCTAGAGCCTCTAGGGGAACATCTGTCCCTTGCCTCCTCCATCTTCTGATAGCTGCTGGCATTCCTTGGCTTGTGGCTATATTACTCTAATCTCTGCCTCTTAGGTCATTTTGAAAATATAGGTTTTATTATTATTCAAGTATGGTGAGGCCAACAGATCAGGAGGTAACCATCATTAAAAAATCCCTTATTCAGGGGAACCCTCTTACACTGTTGGTGGGAATGCAAGTTGGTGCAGCCACTTTGGAAAACAGTGTGGAGATTCCTTAAGAGGTTAAAAATAGAGCTTCCCTGTGACCCTGCAATTGCACTACTGGGTATTTACCCCACAGATACAGATGTAGTGAAAAGAAGGGAAAGAAGGGCCATCTGTACCCCCAATGTTCATAGCAGCAATGGCCGCAGTTACCAAACTGTGGAAAGAACCAAGATGCCCTTCAACGGAAGAATGGATAAAGAAGATGTGGTCCATATATACTATGGAGTATTATGCCTCCATCAGAAAGGATGAATACCCAACATTTGTATCAAAATGGACAGGACTGGAAGAGATTATGCTGAGTGAAATAAATCAAGCAGAGAGAGTCAATTATCATATGGTTTTGCTTACTTGCGGAGCATAAGGAATAACATAACACGGAGGACATGGGGAGATGGAGAGGAAAAGGGAGTTGGGGGAAATTGGAGGGGGAGATGAACCATGAGAGACTGTGGATTCTGAGAAACAATCTGAGGGTTTTGGAAAGGCCAGGGCGGGTGGGGGTGGTGGTGAGAGGTTGGGTGAGCCTGGTGGCGGGTATTATAGAGGGCACATATTGCTTGGAGCATTGGGTGTGGTACATAAACAATGAATTCTGGAACACTGAAAAATTTAAAAAAAAATCCTTTATTCTTACAGTTTGTAACTGCAGGGGGGCATTCCATGCTGCAGAGCCACATAGGGGGAAGCACCAGGGTCAGTCAGCAGGGGAACTGAGAGCTGGAACCTTTCTTGTGGTTTTCATGGGAAGATATGGGAAAGGCAGAATAAACAGACTAATTTGAAACATTTCGGTGGGTATTAAGACACAGGGGCGGGTACCTGACCTGGGAGTGATTTCCCCTGCTGTCTGAAATCTCCCTCTGCTTCCTTTTTATAAGGACACTTGTGATTGTGTTTAGGCCCAGCTGGGTGATCCATGGTAATCTCTCCATCTCAAGATTCTTACTTTAGTGACATCTGCAAAGTGTTTGTCATGAGATAACGTTCACAAGTGCTAGTGGTTAGTATGTAGACATTTTTTGAAGGGCTGCTATTTAGCCTACCATAGAATTCTTTCCTTCTTTCCATCATTAGTGTGAGACTTTTGTTGGTACCAGTTTGCATGTATACTTGTTTCATTCTTGCTGATTCATTGTACAGATACAAGCATCTGACTACTTTATTATGTTTTACAATACAGTTTCAAGCACTGATGTATTGAAATAGTACACTATCATAAGTTAGTTTTTCTTTTTTCTTTTCCTTTGTATTTTAAAGGAAATGTTAAAAATGTTTTATAAAGTGTTTTGTTGTAAAAAGATGGCATGAGTCACTGAGTTAGGAACTGTTCCTCTAGTTCAGCTGCTTATTTTGCATATATAGGCATACCTCTGGGAGATTATAGGCTGGCTTCCAGACTACTGCAAAAAAGTGAATATTGCAATAAATTGAGTCATATGAATTTTTTGCTTTCCCAGTGTTTACAATATACTGTTGTCTTTTATTTTTTTTTTTTAAGATTTTATTTATTTATTTGACAGTCAGTGATCACAAGTAGGCAGAGAGGCAGGCAGAGAGAGAGGAGGAAGCAGGCTCCCCGCTGAGCAGAGAGCCCGATGCGGGGCTTGATCCCAGGACCCTGAGATCATGACCTGAGCTGAAGGCAGAGGCTTTAAACCACTGAGCCACCCAGGCGCCCTATAACAGTCTATTTTAAGTTGATAACAATTTAACTTTAAATGCATACGGAAGCTCTACATTTTTACATTCCCTTTCCCCCACATTATATATTTTTGGTATCCTATTTTATATCCTTTTGTATTGTGTATCCATCAACAACTTATTGTACTTATAGTTAGTTTAATACTTTTGGTCTTTTAACCTTTATACTAGAGTTGTGATTTACCCACTACCATTACACCATTAGAGTATACTGAACTTAACTATATGTTTACCTTTACCAGGGAGTTTTATACTTTTATATTTTCCTGTTACTAATTAGTACAGTTTGGTTTCAGCTTGAAGAACTCCCTTCAGCATTTCTTAGTAAGGCCATTCTAGTGGTGACAAACTCCTTCAGCTTTTGTTTAAAAAACTTGAGCTCTCCTTAAGTTTTGAAGGACAGCTTTGCTGGATAGAGTATTCTTAGTTGGTAGTTTTTCTCTTTCAGCTTTGAGTATATCATTTCACACC
Source organism: Mustela lutreola (assembly GCF_030435805.1). Lineage (NCBI taxonomy): Eukaryota > Metazoa > Chordata > Mammalia > Carnivora > Mustelidae > Mustela > Mustela lutreola. The sequence continues at coordinate 56,877,198 of NC_081298.1, read as the reverse complement.
TTTCTGGCCTGCAAGTTTCTTTTGAAAAATCCGCTAATAGTTTTATAGGGGTTCTCTTGTATCTAATGAGTTGCTTTTTTTTTGCTGTTTTTGCGTATCTCTCTTTGTCTTTAATTTTTGACAGTTTAAATATAATATTTCTGAGTCTTTTTTTTATTTTTTATTTTTTTTAAAGATTTTATTTATTTATTTGACAGAGCGAGAGATCACAAATAGGCAGAGAGACAGACAGAGAGAGAGATGAGGAGAAGCAGGCTCCCTGCTGAGCAGAGAGCCCCATGCGGGACTCGATCCCAGGCCCCCGGGATCATGACCTGAGCCGAAGGTAGAGGCTTAACCTCCTCAGCCACCCAGGCGCCCCAATTTCTGAGTCTTTTAGATTAATCTTGTTTGGTACTTTTTGGGCTTTTGCTTTTGCATGTCTGTTTCTTTCCCCATGTTAAGGAAGTTTTTAGCTGTTACTTCTTTGAATAAGTTCTCTGCCCTTTCTTTCTCTTTTTTCCTGGGACTCCTATAATGCACATATTGGCCGGCTTAATGGTGCCCCATAAGCCCCGTAATCTGTCTTCATTTTTTTCCCCCTTTTTCATCTGATTGGATGAAGTCCCCTGCCCTGTCCAGTTTGTTGATCATTTCTTCTGCTTGATTTAGTCTGCTGTTGAACTTCACTATGGAATCAGTTCAATTATTATATTCTTCAGCTCTATGAATTCCGTTTGGTACTTTTTGATATTTCTTTTTTTTTTTTTTTTAATTTTTTTATTTTTTATAAACATATATTTTTATCCCCAGGGGTACAGGTCTGTGAATCACCAGGTTTACACACTTCACAGCACTCACCAAATCACATGCCCTCCCCAATGTCCATAATCCCAACCCCTTCTCCCAAACCCCCTCCCCCCGGCAACCCTCATTTTTTTTTGTGAGATTAAGAGTCACTTATGGTTTGTCTCCCTCCCAATCCCATCTTGTTTCATTTATTCTTCTTCTACCCACTTAAGCCTCCATGTTGCATCACCACTTCCTCATATCAGGGAGATCATATGATAGTTGTCTTTCTCTGCTTGACTTATTTCGCTAAGCATGATACGCTCTAGTTCCATCCATGTTGTTGCAAATGGCAAGATTTCATTTCTTTTGATGGCTGCATAGTATTCCATTGTGTATATATACCACATCTTCTTGATCCATTCATCTGTTGATGGACATCTAGGTTCTTTCCATAGTTTGGCTATTGTGGACATTGCTGCTATAAACATTCGGGTGCATGTGCCCCTTTGGATCACTACATTTGTATCTTTAGGGTAAATACCCAATAGTGCAATTGCTGGGTCATAGGGCAGTTCTATTTTCAACATTTTGAGGAACCTCCATGCTGTTTTCCAGAGTGGCTGCACCAGCTTGCATTCCCACCAACAGTGTAGGAGGGTTCCCCTTTCTCTGCATCCTCGCCAGCATCTGTCATTTCCTGAGTTGTTGATTTTAGCCATTCTGACTGGTGTGAGGTGATATCTCATTGTGGTTTTGATTTGTATTTCCCTGATGCCGAGTGATATGGAGCACTTTTTCATGTGTCTGTTCGCCATCTGGATGTCTTCTTTGCAGAAATGTCTGTTCATGTCCTCTGCCCATTTCTTGATTGGATTATTTGTTCTTTGGGTGTTGAGTTTGCTAAGTTCTTTATAGATTCTGGACACTAGTCCTTTATCTGATATGTCGTTTGCAAATATCTTCTCCCATTCTGTCAGTTGTCTTTTGATTTTGTTAACTGTTTCCTTTGCTGTGCAAAAGCTTTTGATCTTGATGAAATCCCAGTAGTTCATTTTTTCCCTTGCTTCCCTTGCCTTTTGCGTTGTTCCTAGGAAGATGTTGCTGCGGCAGAGGTCGAAGAGGTTGCTGCCCGTGTTCTCCTCAAGGATTTTGATGGATTCCTTTCGTACATTGAGGTCCTTCATCCATTTTGAGTCTATTTTTGTGTGTGGTGTAAGGAAATGGTCCAATTTCATTTTTCTGCATGTGGCTGTCCAATTTTCCCAGCACCATTTATTGAAAAGGCTGTCTTTTTTCCATTGGACATTCTTTCCTGCTTTGTCGAAGATTAGTTGACCATAGATTTGAGGGTCTATTTCTGGGCTCTCTATTCTGTTCCATTGATCTATGTGTCTGTTTTTGTGCCAGTACCATGCTGTCTTGATGATGACAGCTTTGTAATAGAGCTTGAAGTCCGGAATTGTGATGCCACCAACGTTGGCTTTCTTTTTCAATATCCCTTTGGCTATTCGAGGTCTTTTCTGGTTCCATATAAATTTTAGCATTATTTGTTCCATTTCTTTGAAAAAGATGGATGGTACTTTGATAGGAATTGCATTAAATGTGTAGATTGCTTTAGGTAGCATAGACATTTTCACAATATTTATTCTTCCAATCCAGGAGCATGGAACATTTTTCCATTTCTTTGTGTCTTCCTCAATTTCTTTCATGAGTACTTTATAGTTTTCTGAGTATAGATTCTGTGTCTCTTTGGTTAGGTTTATTCCTAGGTATCTTATGGTTTTGGATGCAATTGTAAATGGGATTGACTCCTTAATATCTCTTTCTTCTGTCTTGCTGTTGGTGTAGAGAAATGCAACTGATTTCTGTGCATTGATTTTATATCCTGACACTTTACTGAATTCCTGTATAAGTTCTAGCAGTTTTGGAGTGGAGTCTTTTGGGTTTTCCACATATAGTATCATATCATCTGCGAAGAGTGATAATTTGACTTCTTCTTTGCCAATTTGGATGCCTTTAATTTCCTTTTGTTGTCTGATTGCTGCGGCTAGGACCTCTAGTACGATGTTGAATAGCAGTGGTGATAATGGACATCCCTGCCGTGTTCCTGACCTTAGCGGAAAAGCTTTCAGTTTTTCTCCATTGAGAATGATATTTGCGGTGGGTTTTTCATAGATGGCTTTGATGATATTGAGGTATGTGCCCTCTATCCCTACACTTTGAAGAGTTTTGATCAGGAAGGGATGTTGTACTTTGTCAAATGCTTTTTCAGCATCTATTGAGAGTATCATATGGTTCTTGTTCTTTCTTTTATTGATGTGTTGTATCACATTGACTGATTTGCGGATGTTGAACCAACCTTGCAGCCCTGGAATAAATCCCACTTGGTCGTGGTGAATAATCTTTTTAATGTACTGTTGAATCCTATTGGCTAGTATTTTGTTGAGTATTTTCGCATCTGTGTTCATCAAGGATATCGGTCTATAGCTCTCTTTTTTGGTGGGAAAGCCCAGGGCCAGACGGCTTCCCGGGGGAATTCTACCAAACATTTAAAGAAGAACTAATTCCTATTCTCCTGAAACTGTTCCAAAAAATAGAAATGGAAGGAAAACTTCCAAACTCATTTTATGAAGCCAGCATCACCTTGATCCCAAAACCAGACAAGGATCCTACTGTTGTCTTTTAAATGTGCAATAGCATTATATCTTTAAAACCTATGTACATACCTTAATTTTAAAAAAAATACTTTATTGCTAAAAACTGCTAACCATCATATAAGCTTTCAGTAGGTTGTAATTTTTTTTTTTTTTTTAGATTTTACTTATTTATTTGAGAGAGAGAGAGCATGAGAAGGGGGAGGGTCAGAGGGATAAGCAGACTCCCCGCCGAGCAGGGACCCTGATGCGGGACTTGATCCCAGGACTCTAGGATCATGACCTGAGCCGAAGGCGGGACTTGATCCCAGGACTCTAGGATCATGACCTGAGCCGAAGGCAGTCACTTAACCAACTGAGCCACCCTGGCGCCCTGGTTGTAATATATTTGCTGGTGGAGGGTCTTGCCACTGTCTTGATGGCTGCTGAATGATCAGAGTGGTAGTTCCTGAAGATTGGGGTGGCTGAGGCAAATGTCTTAAAATAAGACAAGTTTGCCACATTGATTAACTCTTCCCTTCATGAACAATTTCTTTGTAGAGTTTGATACTGTGTGATAGCATTTTTACCACAGTACAGCTTCTTTCAAAGTTGTGGAGTCAATCCTCTCAAACCCTGCTGCTTTATCAACTAAGTTTATGTGATATTCTAAATCTTTTGTTGTCATTTCAACAATCTTTATAGCATCTTCACCAGGACTAGATTCCATCTCAAGAAACCACCTTCTTCACTCGTCCATAAGAAGCAATGCCTTATCTATTCAAGTTTTATCATGAGATTGCAATAATTCAGTCACATCTTCAGGCTCAACGTCTAATTGTAGTTGTCTTGCCATTTATACCACCTCTGCAGTTATATCATTCACTGAAATCCTGAACCTCTTCCCTGAAAGTCGTCCAAGAGGGTTGGAATCAACTTCTTCCAAATTCCTTTTGATATCGTATCTCTTGAATCATGAATGGTCTTAATGGTGTCTAGAATGGTGAATCCTTTCCAGGTGGTTTTCAGTTGACTTTGCTTAGGTGCATCAGAGGAATCATCATCTGTGGCAGCTATAACCTTACAAAATGTATTTCTTAAATAATAAGACCTGAAAGTCAAAATTACTTTTTGATTCATGGGCTGCTGAATGGTGGTTGTGTTAGCAGACATGAAAATAGCATTAATCTTCATATTCCCATCAGAGCTGTTGGGTGACCAGGTGCATTGTCAATGACCAGTAATATTTTGAAAGGAGTTTTCTGAGCAATAGGTCTCAATAGTGGGCTTAAAATATTCAGTAAACCATGTTGTCAACAGATGTGCTGTCATCCATGCTTTGTTGTTCCACTGACAGAGCACAGGCTGAGTAGATTTAGCATGATTCTTAAAGGCCCTAGGATTTTCAGAATGTTAAATGAGCATTGGCTTCAACTTAAAGTCACCAGCTGCATCAGCCCCTAACAAGAGAGTCAGCATGTCCTTTGAAGCTTTGAAGCTGTACATTGACTTCTCTCTAGCTATGATGTCCTGGATGGCATTTCTTCTAATAGAAGTTGTTTCATCTACATTGAAAATCTTTTATTTAGTGTAACCACCTTCATTATCTTACTTAGATCTTCTGGATAATTTGTTACAGCTTCTATATCAGCATTTGCTGCTTCACATTGCATTTCTATGATATGGAGATGGCTTCTTCCTTTAAATGTCATAAACCATCCTCTGCTAGCTTCAGACTTTTCTTCTACAGCTTCCTCACCTCTCTTAGTCTTCATACAGTTGAAAGGAGGTCCTTGCTGTGATTTAGACTTTGACGTAAGGGAATGTTGTGGCTAGTTTGATGATATATCCAGGCTGTTTTTCTGTCTTAGCATTCATGTACTCACTGGAGTAACATTTTTAATCTCCTTCAAGAACTTTTCTTTTGTATTCATAGCTTGGCTAACTGTTTGGTGCAAGAAGTTTAGCTTTTGACATATCTTGGCTTTGGACATGCCTTTACAGCATGCTCTTCCTTTTACTTGGGCATGTAGAAGCCACTGTAGGGTTATTAATTGGCCTAATTTCAGGAGTGTTGTGTGAGAGAGTAGGAAGGCCTGAGGAGACGGACACAGAGTGGGGGAATGCTATTTGGTGGAGCAGTCAGAACACACAGAGCATTTATCAGTTAAGTTCACCATCTTAAACATTGGTGTGGTTTGTGGCACCCCAAAACAATTAAAATAGTAACATCAAAGATCACTGATCACAGATCATATAACAAATATAGTAATAGTCAAAAATCACAATAAAATATTGAAAGAATTACCAAAATGTGACACAGACATATGAAGTGAACAGATGCTTTTGGAAAGATGTCACTGATAGACTTGCTTAAACGGGATTGCCACAGACCTTCAATTAGTAAAGCAAAAACAAAAACCCACAATACCAGTGAAATAAGTGAAGTGAATAAAACATGCTATGCTTGTAGATAAATGGCTACCTGACACTCTGAGAAATTAAGTGACTGGTTTAATGTCACATGGCTATGACCATGGTGGTGATTAGGAATAAATTAGTCTTTCAGAAAAAGAGAAGCTTCCCTTGGACTTAGGAACCTAGAATTGAGAGATTCCAGAGCAGAAAGTAGTGTCAGCACTCACTGTGTCCCAGGGATTAAAAAAGAAAGGAAAGTGGGGATAGTAGGGGGAAGCTTTAGAATTCTTTCAGGAATGAGCAAGTAGAGGAAAGAACAGGGATTTGAGCAGACTAGGAACTCTGTTTGGGTTTGTCCTACTCCAAAAAGAGCCTTTGTCTCTGGACTAACACTTCTCTCACCTCAGGCCCCTGACAAACTCCATCATCTTTCAAGAAGTAGGAAATCTTAAGTGTGTTTTATAGCCCACCTTGTTCCATAAGGGAGTGAAGGTAAACTTGGAAAAAACTAAGGAGGGGAATTTCTGTAGAGTTGGGTGTTTTCAAAAAATTACCTGTGGATATCCTTCTTAGTTTTGTTTTTGTTTCCTTTTTAGGAATTTATTGACCTTTATTCAGTGAAAGGATGGGCAGCTGATGTTTTTTGGTTGACGTTGAATGTTGCCATATTATAAATTTTGAAGATTTATTTAATTTAGAGAGAGAGAGAAAGAGTACGTGAGCAGGAAGAGGAGTAGAGTGGGAGGAAAGAATCCCAAGCAAACTCCACACTGAGCATGGAGTCTGATGTAGGGCTCCATGACCTGAGATGAAATCAAGAGCTGGATGCTTAACCAACTGAGCCACCCAGGTGTCCCAGTCATGTTATAACTTTTGAACCATCAGAACTAGAAATTAAAAAGCCTTACTATGCAAAAGTTATATATTGTCCCATGTAATAACATGTTAATATGTATATCTGAGAGCTGAGAGTTTGCTTTTAAAATAATTTTATTCTGATTATCACTTTGTCTTAGAATTATGAAAAGATTAAAATAGCTGCTATTTGGAAAATAGGGACTTAGATTCTTAGCATAAAAACTACATAAAGTACTCTAGTAAGTTACCAACAGGTTGATGTTTAACATAGGCAAGATAATCATTACCAAAGATTGTACTGAATTGCTGATAGCATATGCTTTTTAGAAACAAGCAGCTGCTTTTGAAATATTGGCAGGTCTTAGATAATTCTCTTGTGAGATTTAAGTGATTGACTTTTAATTAATAAGAATGTTTATTTTCTTAAGTTGCTTGCTAATATAGTATTTTGTCAAATATTAGTATAATGTTGATACAGACAGTTCTTATGTCACTTTCCTCTTACTACTGAAAATAACCTATAACTGAGATTGATTGTGTCTTCGGGTAATCCTTTCAAATTGGAGATTTAAATACTTTCCACCAAGCTATAAACTACAAAATTACATAAAATATTGTGACTCAAAAAAGCATTGAAAAAAATTGTTTTCAGGAGATAAGTTAGCCCCTTGTGGCAAACCTTATGGGCTCCCTCCCCCATCACCATTCCCATCCCTTTCTCTTTCGCCTACTCAGTGCTCTCACTGACAGGAATGGCCACATGCGTGACACATGTGTGGCCAGTGAGGGGGATATTGGAATTCCACTGAGAGTTTCTAGGAAACTATATTTTGGCTTTCTGATAAGAGGGAACATATGATTGGCACTGTCCCTACACTACACCCTTCTTTTTACCTTGTCCTGTAGAGCCTTTTGACCATGAATTATAATGTGAAGAAACAGTCTGAAATGAAGAATTTGGGTTTCTGATGGCATTATTTTGCACCAGTCCTAGAACCAGTTCTAGGAAGTGCCTACCTCTTAAGAGAGAAACAATAATCTGTTTGATTAAGCCACTAAAAATTCTGCTTTCTTTAAAGTCTTTATTTGGAAGGTAGAGGTTTATTATTTTAAAATTCAAGTGGAGATAGATGTCAGCAAGGTGGTAGACTAGGATGCTCCAGCCTTCATTCCTTCACAGAAATATCAAATTAACAACTACGGACTGACTAAATTAACTTTATAGGAGCTCTGAAAACTAGTCAAAGATCTGTAGCAGTCAACCTAATGTATATTCAAAAAAAGCCGTATTCAAAAACATTAGGAAATTTTGTTCTCTCTCTTTTTTTTTTTAGGTTTTTTTTAAATTGATTTATTTGACAGAGAACACAAGTATGCAGAGAGGCAGGCAGGTGTTGGAGAAGAGGCTCCCCTCTGAGCAGAGAGCCGATTGTGGGGCTTGATCCCAGGACCCTGAGATCATGACCTGAGCCGAAGGCAGAAGCTTAACCCACTGAGCGACCCAGGCACCCCTTTTGTTACCTTTTTATTGCCTTTACACCACCCCACTGCTGGTGTGGTACAGGGCAGATGGGAGGAAGTAGTCAATTCATTACTCTGTCCCTCAAACAGAAAAGACAGTGAACTAGTTTGAAATATTCTGGCCTATCTGGGTGGTCCAAAGGATTGGGTTCTCTCTTTGCCTGATTCAGAGCATGGACTAGGACATTTATAAATAGATTGGATCTCAAACTGAAGGCTGAGAAGGGCAGTGGTGGGCACCAGGGCACTTGAAAGCTGCAGGGTACGGTAGACTGCAGATGCCTGGGACAAGAAATTATAGACAGACTATTCTCCACACATCTGAGGTGTGGAGAATAAGCTGGGGTGAGACTCTGGGAAATTAAAACATTTAAAAGCAGCCAGGGGAAATTGGAAAAAGAAAAAGCACACTCAGGGTGCCTGGGTGGCTCAGTCAGTTAAGCATCAGACTCTTGATTTCATCTCAGGTCATGATCTCATGATCCTGGGATTAAGCCCCACATTGGGCACTGTGCTGAGCGTGGCATCTGCTTCTCCCTTTCCCTCTGCTCCTCCCCCCACTCATGCTCGCTCACTATCTCTTGTTCTCAAACAAATAAACTCTTTTAAAAAAAGAAAGAGAGAAAAGAAAAAGCACACTTATAGACCCTGATAGGACTTACACCTAAAAAAGACCTGAGAAGACCCTAGGCCTATACTTTGCATTATTCCCAAGGGCCCAGGGGACTGCTAATTAATGAAGAAGATCTTCCATACTAGTCTGCAAAGACTAGGAAAGGTGGTCATTTTTCAAATGATAAGTTTTCAGCAAAAAAATTACAAGGCATACAAAGAAACAGGGAACATGGCCTATTAAAAAATAAATAAATAACTAAATCTTGAGAAAATATCCCCAAAGAAGCATGCAAAGAAACTCACTCGGGAAAGACTTTAAAGCAACTATCTTAAATATACACAAGGGCTAAAAGAAAACACAAAGAACCAAAAGAAGTCAGGAAAACTGTGTATGAAAATATGAGAATTTCAACAAAGTGCTGGAGTTTAATAAAAAGGAACCAAATAGAAATTCTCGAGCTGAAAAATGCAGTGACTGAACCAAAAAACACTAGAGAGTTTCAACAGCAGATTTAAACAAGCACAAGAAAGAATCAGTGAACTTAAAGACAGGCATTTTAAATTACAGAACTGAGGAGCAAAAAGAAGGAAAAATGAAGAAAAGGGAACAGAGCAGAGCCCATGGGACTTACAGGACATCACGAGGCTGGTCAATATGCATATCATGGTAGTCCCAGAAGAAGAGAGAGAAGGGGGGTGGAAAAATTTGCCCCTGCAATAATCTATTTGAAAAAATAATGGCTGAAAACTTATCAAGTGTGAAGGAAGACATAGTTTTACAAATCTTAAGCTCACCGAATTCCAAAGCTCAGTGAACTTCAGAAAAACCCAAAGAGCTCACAGTGAAGACACATGATAATAAAACTGTCAGAAGTCAAAGAAAGAATCTTGAAAGAAGCATGGAAAAATGTGGTATATACATAAAATTGTATACATAAAATTGAGTATCATTCAGCCTTAAAAAGGAAGGAAATTTTGACACCTGCTATGACTTGGATGAACCTGGAGGACATTATGCTAAGTGAAATTAGCCAGACACAAAAAGACAAGTTTTATATGATTCCACTTACACAAGATACTAAAATAGTCAAATCTATAAAGAGAGAAAGTAGAGTGTTGGTTGCCAGGAGCTGGGGGACAGATGGAAGTGGGTGTTAGTGTTTATTGGGTACAGTTCCTTTTAGAGAAGATGGAAATTTCTAGAGATTGATGGTTGCACAACAATGTGAATTACTTAATACTAACTGTAACTTAATAATGATTAAAATGTAAGTTTTTTGCATATTTAACCACAACTTAGAAATTAAATAAAAAAGCTTTTAGAACTTAAAAAAAGATGAGGCTAAGGATAAATGTAAAAGTGTGTTTTTTTTTAAACATCACCAAACTATCATTTAGAAATGACCGTCATTGGGGTGCCTGGGTGACTCAGTGAGTTATGCCTCTACCTTTGGCTCAGGTCATGAGTCCAGGGTCCTGGGATCAAGCCCTGCATGGGGCTCTCTGCTCAGCAGGGAGCCTGCTCCCCCCTCCCAGCCTGCTTCTCTGCCTACTTGTGATCTCTGTCTGTCAAATAAATTAAAAAAAAAAAAAGAAAAGAAAGAAAAGAAGCGACCATCATTAAATGTTATTTCAGATATCTTTCTGTAGTTGTGTACATATGAAAATATTGATGAATGGATAAACAGATGAAAATACTTTTACAGAAATGATATTGTTATACATGTACTTAATGAAATCTTTTTTCCCCAAGTTTTTATTAAAATTTCAGTTATCTTACTGAAATCTATTTAACAGGAAAAATGAAATGGATTTGAGTTTTAAATATTTTATATCACAAATTCTTTCTGTTAAGAAAAGGTAAAAAGCATTCTCTCTTTTTATTTTTTCAATTGTAAAATAATATAACAAAATTTACCTTAGTAGTCATTTTTAAAAATTAATTAACTAGTTAATTAGTTAATTTAGAGAGAGAGAATGAGCAAGCAGGGGGAGGGCCAGAGGGAGAGAGAGAGGCAGGAAATCCAGAGCAAACTCCGTGCTGAGCATGGAGCCTGATGCTGGTCTTGATCCCTGACCCAAGAGATCATGACTTGAGTCAAAACCACAAGTCAACCAGCTGAACCACCCAGGCGGCCCTACTGTATTAGTCAATTTAGTGTATCCTGACTTTTAAATACTGTTTTCAGTTTTAGACATTTATTGACTCCTAGCTAGGAAAGATGAAGACAGCAGCACTAGTGAACTTTCCATCTCCCCTTCCTTGACTTCCTGACATTTTAGTTGTTTTGGGTTTTTTTTTTTTTTTAACATTATCACAGTTTATATTTTTCATTCTGTTCTGTGGCCATAATTTGCAATGTGCTTCATGTTGATTTTCTTACTACTTTGCTTTATATTAGTTTTACATCAGTTTATATTCAGTGCTCAGAAATAGCTCTTTTACCATAACATCCACATTTCTGTGTTCTTATTTTTGAATAATCTCTTAATTGTTCCCTCTCCCATATGAGTCCCACACCCCTCCTCCCCAGTTAACGTAGTGCTGAGTATAGAGGTATAAAACTTGCTTTCTTTTGTTCAAAAATTTGCAATCTGTGCTTTTACTCTTACAGAGAAGTGAAAAGACAGTCTGATATTTTTCCCTGTTAGTGATAATTTATTCTTTTGCTTAGAGGGCTAATGACTATTTTATCTTTGAAGTTTAGGGTATTCCTTGCTATTTAATGTTCTGAGGCAAATTTTCCTGGGTCACTATTGTGCTTTTTCAATCCGCAGATCCACTTCTTTGTTCATTTACCATTTCATACATCAATTGACCCCTTGAACAACACAGGTTTGAACTGTGCCTACATGGATTCTACATGGATTGTTTTTTCTTTCTGTAAATATATTATAGTACTGTGGATGTATTTTGTCTTCCTATGGTTTTCTTTCTATCTTTTCAAATTTTTACTTGAACTCTAGTTAGTTAATATGTAGTGTAATATTGGTTTCAGGAGTAGATTTTAGTGATTTGTGACTTAAACAACACCCAGTACTCATCACAACAAGTGCCCTCCTTAATATCCATCACTGTTTGGCTTATTCTCCACCTGCCTCCCGTCCATCAACCCTCAGTTTGTTATTTTTCATTAAGAGTCTCTTAGGGTTTGTGTCCCACCCTCTTTTCTCCCCCTTCCCATATATTCATCTGTTTTATCTCTTAAATTCTACATATAAGTGAAATCATATGATATTTGTCTTTCTCTGACTGACTTATTTCACTTAGCGTAATATATTCTAGGACTTTATAAAGATAAAAAGCTTTTGGACAGTGAAGGAAAAAACAAAACTAAAAGGCAGCCTAAGAATGGGAGAAAATATCTGCAAATTATATTATCAGGTGAAGGACTAGTACCCAAGACCTATAAAGAACTTCTCAAACTCAATACTCCAAACACAAATAATCCAGTTAAGAAATGGGCAGAGGACATGAACATTTTCCCAAAGAAGACATATATGGCTAACAGACACATGAAAAGATGCTCAACGTAACTCATCATCAGGGTAATATAAATCAAAACCACAAGGAGATACCTCATACCTGTCAGAATGGCTAAAAATCAACAACACAGGAAACAACGGATGTTGGTGAGGATATGGATAAAGGGGTACCCTCTTACACTATTGGTGGGAATGCAATCTGGTGCAGCCACTCTGGAAAGCAGTATCAAAGTTCCTCAACAAGTTAAAAAGAGACTACCTTACAACATAGCAATTGCACTACTAGGTATTTACCCAAAGGATACAAAAATACAGATTTGAGGGGTACATGCACCCCAATCTTCATATCAGCATTATCAATAATAGCCCATATATCCATATAGGCTATATGTGCATATATAGATGCACCCACACAATGGAATATGGCTCAGCCATCAACAAGAACGAAGTCTTGCCATTTCCAACAATGTAGATGGAGCTAGAATGTATTGGAGTATGTATTAGAATGTAATGGAGACATGTCTTGAAAGATGTTGCTGTGGTCGATGTCGAAGAGATTACTGCCTATGTTCTCCTCTAGGATTTTGATAGATTCCTGTCTCACATTGAGGTCTTTTTTCCATTTTGAGTTTATCTTTGTGTATGGTGTAAGAGAATGGTTGAGTTTCATTCTTCTACACATAGCTGTCCAATTTTCCCAGCACCATTTATTGAAGAGACTTTTTTCCACTGTATATTTTTTCCTGCTTTGTCGAAGATTATTTGACCATAGTATTGAGGGTCCATATCTGGGCTCTCTACTCTGTTCCACTGATCTATGTGTCTGTTTTTGTGCCAGTACCATGCTGTCTTGGTGATCCTTGCTTTGTAGTAAAGCTTGAAATCAGGCAACCTGATGCCCCCAGTTTTGTTTTTCTTCTTCAACATTTCCTTAGCAATTCGGGGTCTCTTCTGGTTCCATACAAATTTTAGGATTGTTTGTTCCAGCTCTTTGAAAAATGCCAATGGAATTTTGATTGGGATGGCATTAAAAGTATAGATTGCTCTAGGCAGTATAGACATTTCAACACTGTTTATTCTTCTGATCCATGAGTATAAAATGCCCTTCTTTTTGTGTCTTCAATTTCTTTCATGAGTGTTCTGTAGTTCCTCGAGTACAGATCCTTTACCTCTTTGATTAGGTTTATTCCCAGATATCTGATGGTTCTTGTTGCTATAGTAAATGGAATCGATTCTCTAATTTCCCTTTCTGTGTTTTCATTGTTAGTGTAAAAGAAGGCAACTGATTTCTGTACGTTGATTTTGTATCCTGCCACATTACTGAATTGCTGTAATGAATGCTAGTAACTGAATTGAATGAGTTTTAGTAGTTTGGGGGTGTAGTCTTTTGGATTTTCCCCAAAACCCAAATAAACCCAAAATAAAACTTTCCCATATAAAGTATCATGTCATCTGTGAAGAGAGAAAGTTTGACTTCTTCATTGCCAATTTGAATACCTTTTATTTCTCTTTGTTGTCTGATTGCTGTTGCTAGGACTTCTAATACTATGTTGAACAAGAGTGGTGAGAGTGGGCATCCTTGTTGTGTTCCTGATCCCAAAGGGAAGGCTGTCAGCTTTTCCCCATTGAGGATGATATTTGCTGTGATATTTCTCGTACTGGGGTATTACATGTTTTTCTTACACTTGATGAAGTTGAGGAACGTTCCCTCTATTCCTATACTTTGAAGCGTTTTAATCAGGAACAGATGCCGTATCTTGTCAAATGCTTTTTCTGCATCATTTGAGAGAACCATGTGGTTCTTCTCTCTTCATTTATTGATTTGTTCTATCACATTGTTTGATTTGCAAATGTTGAACCACCCCTGCATCCCATGGATAAATCCCACCTGGTCATGGTGGATAATCTTTTTAATGTACTGTTGGATCCTATTAGCTAGGATCTTGTTGAGAATTTTAGCATCCATTTTCATCAGGGATCTTGGTCTGAAATTCTCCTTTTTGATGGGGTCTTGCTAGGTTTGGGGATCAGGGTAATGCTGGTTTCATAGAAAGAGTCTGGAAGTTTTCTTTCTGTTTCTGTTTTTTGAAACAGCTTCAGGAGAATAGGTATTATTTCTTCTTTGAGTGTTTGGTAGAATTCTCCAGGTCCTGGGCTCTTGTTTTTTGGGAGGCTTTTGATCACTGCTTCAATCTCTTAACTAGATATTGGCCTATTTGGGTTGCCAGTTTCTTCTTGGTTCAGTTTTGAAAGTTTATAGGTTCCAGGAATGCATCCATTTCATCTAGGTTGCTTAACTTATTGGCATATAACTATTGATAATAATTTCTTATGATTGTTTCTGTTTCCTTGGTGTTAGTCATAATCTCTTTCTTTTCATTCATAATTTTATTAATTTGGGTCCTCTCTCTTTTCTTTTGGATTAGTTTGGCCAGTGGTTTATCGATTTTATTGATTCTTTCAAAAAACCAGCTTCTAGTTTTGTTGATGTGTTCTGCTGTATCTCTAGTTCCTATCTCATTGACCTCTGCTCTAATCTTGATTATTTCCCTTCTTGTGTATGGGGTTGGCTTATTTTGTTGTTGATTTTCTGGTTCTTCAAGGTGTAAAGAGAGCAAGTGTATTCTGGATATTTCAGTTTATTTTTTTTTATTTTTTTTTTTAAAGATTTTATTTATTTACCTGACAGAGAGAAATTACAAATAGGCAGAGAGGCAGGCAGAGAGAGAGAAGGAAGCAGGCTCCCTGCTGAGCAGAGAGCCCGATGCGGGACTCGATCCCAGGACCCCGAGATCATGACCCGAGCCGAAGGCAGCGGCTTAACCCACTGAGCCACCCAGGCGCCCCCAGTTTATTTTTTTTGAGGGAGGCTTGGATGGCTACGTATTTCTCCCATAGGTCCACCTTTGCTGTATCCCATAGGTTTTGGACCAATGTGTCTTCATTCTCATTGGTTTCCATGAATTGTTTACGTTCTTATTTGATTTCCTGGTTGATCCAAACATTCTTAAGCAGGGTGGCCTTTAGCTTCCAAGTATTCGAATTCCTTCCAAACTTTTTCTTGTGGCTGAGGTCCAGTTTCAAAACATTGTGGTCTAAGAATATGTGGGGAATAATCTCAATCTTTTGGTTTCAGTTGAGCCCTGATTTGTGACCCAGTATGTGGTCTGTTCTGGAGTAAGTTCTATGTACACTCGAGAAGAACTAGTATTCTGTTGTTTTAGGGTGGAATGTTCTGTATATATCTCTGAGGTCCATCTGGTCCAATGTGTCATTCAATGCTTTTATTTCTCTATTGATTTTCTGCTTCGATGATCTCTCTGTTACTTAGAGATGTTAAGATCCCCTACTATTAATGTATTAGTATCAGTATGACTATCTTAACAGTTGGCTTATGTAGTTGGCTGCTTCTGTATTGGGGGCATAAATACTTACAATTATTAGATTTTCTTGGTGGATAGATCCTTTAAGAATGATGTCATGTCCTTCTTTATCTCTGACTGCAGTCTTTGGTTTAAAATCTAATTTATCTGATGTGAGAATCACTACCCCAGCTTTCTTTTGAGGCCCATTGGCATGGAAGATAGTTCTCCATCCCTTCACTTTCAGTCTGGATGCATCTTTACATATGATGTCTCTTGTAGACATCATATGGACAGGTCCTATTATTTTATCTAGTCTGCAACCCTGTGCCATTTTATGAGAGCATGTAGGCCTTTCACGTTGGGAGTGATTATTGAAAGTAAGTTTTTATTGACATCATGTTGCCTGTAAAGCCCTTGTTTCTATACATTGTCTCTGTAAATTTCTGTTCTATGTCACTCTTGGGTTCTTTCTTCTTTTATAGAACCCCCCTTAATATTTCTTGTGGTGCCACCTTGGTGGTCACATACTCTTATAAACCTTGCCAGTCTTAGAAGTTCTTTATCTCTCCATTCATTTTGAGCGTCAGCCTTGCTGTATAAAGTATCCTTGGCTGCATGTTCTTCTCATTTAGTGCCCTGAATATGTCTTGCCAGCCCTTTCTGGCTTGCCAGATTTCTGTGGACAGGTCTGACGTTATTCTAATGGGCTTTCCTCTGTATCTAAGGAATTTCTTTGAGTGCTTTTAACCAGACTCCAAGTTAATGCTGGTCCCCAATCACAGGGCACTCTCATATTGGGGTATTACTTTCCAGTGGGTTGCTTCTGGTGGCTCCCTTCCCCTTCTGTTTATCTTCTGATATCAGTCCGAACATTCCCACTGTGTTTTACCTTTTCACTGGCGTCTTCCACCACCTTAGAGATCCAGAAGTGTATAATCCTACATCTCATGTGTATTCAGAGTGTTCTGGTAGATATTTAGCTCACTTTAGGGTGACTGGTTGAAACAGGATCTCCTATCTCTCCGCCATCCTGCCTCTCCCTCTGTACACAGATTTTTGACTGTGTAGGGTTGGGAGGGGTCAGCACCATAAACCCTATGTTGTTCAAGGATAAACTGCAATATGTATTATTTTATTAACTTGATATCAAGAATACAAATTATCCTTTTTTGGATCTTTTTTTGATAGTCTTCCATATCTTGGTTTCTTTCTGATTATTTCTTTATAGCATTTTCATTGGTATGATTTAGGATTATCTCAAATTTTTATGATAGTAATCAAATTTTCAGCTATATTATTTCAGTTTTGTGATTTATCAGGGTTTTTTGTTTGTTTGTTTGCTTAAGTAGGCTCCATACCCAGCGTGGAGCCCAAGGTGGGGCTTGAACTCACAACCCTGAGGTCAAGTTAGATACTTAATCAACTGAACTAGGCACCCCTAAATATACATTTTTTAATGGTGGTTTTTAAATTTTGTCTTTTAAAAATCTTTTTGTTGATCATCTTTTCTTATTGTCTAGCCATGTTTTTATTAGGTTAATATATAATTCAAAAGTCTTATGGAAATCTGTTCTGTTTTTTGAGTTGTGTTTTCTTTTACATTTTATTGTCTTGTACATTGCCATAATCCTTTCTTATTGATTGATTGATTGACTGATTGATTGATTTATGTAATATGTATGCCATGTTGCCATGCTGTTTCTCCTCTTGTTTTCAGTTGGACCTCCATGTCCACATTTTCTGTGTGTCCTCATAGAAGGCATGGGGCTCTCTCTTCATACTACCATAGCCAAGTCCAGTTTTCATTTTCTCCCTTCCAAGCTACAGTTTAAAAGCCATTTTCCTTAATATATATGTTTTTTCAGTGCCCCATGGGTGTATTAATAACATGCTGTTAGATTCTCAGGACTGTTCTTACTTCTGAGATTTGACTAAATATCTTGTTTGGTTCATTTCACGTTAGGAAAGTGGGCGGTATGAGTATCCTGTTCTCACAGAGAAATTCTTTTGGCTTTAGACTGGCTTCTACACTATACTGCAGTCTGTACTCAGGAACATTATTTTCAGATAGACCCTGGAAGCCAGCCCCTTTCTCTGTTTTCCAGTCAGAAGATTGAAAAGGTAACAACAGCTGTTTAGTTTGTTCTTCTTCAGGTTTGGGGGCTGTGTTAGTAAGAATTCCCAAGGTTTTGTTAACCCCAGTATATGATATGGAAGATATTGTTAAGGAGGGGTGGACCCTGGCCACATTTCTAACTCTTCCCACTCTATAACTTTGTTTATATCCTAGAACATTTTTTAAGGTTTGTGACTTCAACTTCTGCCCCTTTTTTGGTTGTTGTTGGTGAGGGTTTGGGGGGGTTTTTTTTGCTTTAAAGTTTTAATCCTTATGACTAAGTATTAGGGGAGAGAAATTTTATCAACCATTTTTATCTTCCCATTTTAATGTAGGAATCAGTGAATTAGTGAAGAATGTAGGAATCATGCTAAGTAATTTATCCTGTGTTACATGAATTTTAGAAGACAAGTCATCTGGCTTATTGGGTCTTCAATTCCCCCCCCACACACTTTTGTACTAGCCACCTTTATTCAAATTAAAGTTCTTCTAAGCATAAAAGATGTATCTGAACATCGGAGTAATGAAAAAATGTTAAAACTGCAGTGTTTCAGTCTTAGAGTTAAACCTAACACAATGCATATAAGAATATCAGAATTTTCTTTCTTTTTATGCCTTTCTCATAGATTTAAAAGTATGGTTGGAAATCAAACTAGTGAATCTACTTTACTTCTAAAAGACCTTTATAAGCTTCACATTTTAAATGTGCTGATATATTAAAGTTTTTGGATGGTCTTGGCTCTTTTCCATTATATAGGTCATACAAGGGAGTTCACTTTTTTTTTTTTTTTTTTTTTTTAAGATTTTATTTGGGGCGTCTGGGTGGTTCAGCGGGTTAAAACCTCTGCCTTCGGCTCAGGTCATGATCCCAGGGTCCTGGGATTGAGCCCCGCATCGGGCTCTCAGCTCCGTAGGGTGCCTGCTTCCTCTTCTCTCTCTCTGCCCCTCTGCCTACTTGTGATCTCTGTCTGTCAAATAAATAAATAAAATCTTGAGATCATTGTTGAGGCCTTTCTGATAACATGAACAGTATTAACACATATTTTTTATGTTATATGTATTATTTTATGTTACATATATTATTTTTATGTCATGTATTATATGCTATATTCTTATAACAAAGCTAAAGAACATCAGGTGAACATCATAAGGAAGAAAAAATTCATCTACAGTACTCTATTTATTGAGGAAAAAATTGTGTATACATGGGCCTATGTAGTTCAAACTCAAATTGTTCAAGGGTCAACTGTACAAAAAAAACATTGTAACTTTTTAATGTGGTTTTTAGGTTTTTAAATTGAGAACATATTGTATATCAATATTATAGATTGTCGGTATATTAAGAACCCTCAGTGGACTTTCTGGTAGTGACTTACATGATTGTTCTTTATCCGCTGCTTTAAAATTAAAATCTGTTAGTCATGTAATATAGTTACCTTTCTTGTTCAGAGTTGACATAAATCATATGTGTCAGGATCTGAAAAAAGAAGACTGTCAGTTTTAATGAAGCAGCTTGAAATATCAGTTAGTCCATTTCTAATGATAGCTGGCTCCATTGGTTAAGCCTCTGATTCTTGATCTCGGGGTTGTTGGTCTCCATGCAAGGTGTGGAGCTTACTTTAAAAAAGTAGTAATAAATGTTCTTTGTAGATTATGTGTGCTATATTTGTAACCTACATTTTCATTCTCTAAGAAGATTCTGTAACTGAGATACATACATGTACATGCACGCACGTGCGCGCACACACACACACACACACACACACGACTTTTGGTGAACTAAGTGTAGTCCGTACTTGGGTTAGAGTGCTGTGGGGGTAGTATTACATTTTTTCCTCCTACTTTTTACTACTTGGTAAAATGCAGAGGACAGGTGACCATTGCTCTTGCATTCCACTGCTAGCATGCACCACCTTTCATTTTCTGTTACCACAACATTGCTCTGACTTTACTAGTGTGGATTTTGTTGGTTTCATTATTGAATAGTTTACTTTACTCAGTAAAGACAGCCTTTTAAGCTGTGCTTATAGATTCAAAAAGAATGATGAATACATAGCTATCATATTTTTATGTCCTTTGTCCTTTTTGTTATTGACTTATTTATCTGTGTGAAATAAAGTCCTGTATTCACTCCTCTGAATTTTACAGAGCCTTTTTACATAGGAATTTAACTACTGTAAAGGCCATAATTTATTATTTTTCTATGATTTTTGCTTCTTTTCAAGTTTCCTAATTACCATTATTAGTGATTTACACCTTACAAAGCATTTTTATGCATTATTGTATTCAACTCATAACCACTTTAACAGATCTTTTAGTTTTAACTATTGCAAACTTTACTGTGGCCCTTATTCTCAAACCTTTGCATAAATTAGATTCAGACACAGTTTTAGAGGCAAAATTGCTGAATCAAAGAATATACCTGCTTATAAGCCTTTTGATACAAATCTGTCAATTCTAATTATTTTATTCCTACTGAGGTTGAATATTTTTTCTGTATTTATTCCATTGTGATTTTTTGCTTGTGCCCTTTGTTCATTACTAAAAATATTCGGTCCATCTTTTTCTTAATAATTTATAAGAGCTTCTTTTAACATTATCAGTCTTCTAGTAAATATATTACAAGGGGATTTCCTCTTAGTGTCTCTGCTTCAAGTTTGACATTTCCCTTTTGTTTTGCTTTTGTCTTTTAGAGCTTTTGCCTTTTAAATTTTGTAACTTTTTTTAATAGGCAATACAATTTTATACTTTGTAAAATTTTTCAACCTTTTATGAATCTTTTCACCCTTTGGCTTTTGTCCTTAAAGAGTTATTTCCAGAGTCCACAGTCTCTCATGGTTCCTCTCCCCCTCCAATTTCCCCCAATTCACTTTTCCTTTCCTTCTCTTAATGTTCTCCATGTTATTCCTTATGTCCCACAAGTAAGTGAAACCATATGATAATTGACTTTCTCTGCTTGACTTATTTCACCAGCATAATCTCCAGTCCCTTCCATGTTGATACAAAAGTTGGGTATTCATCCTTTCTGATGGCTGAGTAATATCCCATTTGCATATATGGACCACATCTTCTTAGAGGGGAGAGGGTGGGGGGATGGGTAACCCACTATTAAGGAGGGCATGTATTGCATGGAACGCTGGGTGTGGTACATAAACAATGAATCTTGGAACACCGAAAAAAATAAAATTTAAAAAAACTAAAAAATAAAATATTCTACAAAAATAAAAGTTATTCCCTAGTCATTGATTATGTAAATTGTCACTGACACTTAAATGAAATTCTTAAATGTAAGGTTTTTAAAAAGATTGCTATCCACAAATATTTCTTATTGTTAATTATTTAAACTCAGCCTACTGTTAGGAACTTTTTGAAGAAATGATCTTTCCCCATTCTTCCAAACATGGGATTTCTGCTAAATACTATCTAGTGGAAGTTGGATATTAGGGAAAATAGTCTTATCTTTGGTTTACATTGTTCAACAAGAGCCAATGGAGATTTTCATTTTTCAAATGAAGGTATTTTTGCTCAAAGTTTAAGTGTGAAAAGAATGAAAATCCAAATTAGTATTTATGAATACCTTACATAGTTCTGGTTTGTTATCAGTTTCCTTTTAGCTACACCCTAACAGCGAAGCACTGGTGATTTGTTTTGCAGAATCCTTGCAGCCTTTCCTGGAAGCCTGTAGCAACACTTTATTTTTTCGTACTTGCTCTGTGCTACTTCGAACCCCAAAACTTGATCTTCAAATACTAGAAAAGCTCAGTATTATTCTGCAGAAACTTTCCAAAATAAAGTAAGAACATTTTTGTTTCCTAAGATTTTTTTTTTGGAAGATCTTTTATTGCAATCATTTAGGCCTTTCTGAATCCTATACTGAATCAACTTTGTTTATTAAGTTACAGGTTCCAGTAAATATAGAATCTTGAGATTCATGATATATTAATGCATGTCTAAGATACATTTGGAATGACAAATGAGAATTAGAGCATTATCTAGGAATGTCTTGTTTCTGTAATTCATTTCTGCTAAATGAACCTTATATCTAAGGTTATACCACAGAGTATGCAAAAACAAAGAGCAGTTTTTAGCATCCATGTGGCAGTATCAGAGTGAATTACTGCACACTGATACTCTGTAAAACCACAGGTGAAAATTAAAAGAGATATTAAAAGTCTTGTCTATCTACAGATCCTATTGATGTACTGAACTGAATTTAGGGAATGAAAATGAAGCAAGCAGGAGAGATTTAAAATGATAACTGGTAACTGGTTTTATTTTAGGAAATAACCATGGGCTTGTTATGCCACTAATTGGATTTTATTATAATTCTTTTTGCATTTTTTCTTCTTTTCCTCTGATGCAAACATTGATATAACCAGTTACTAAATTATAAATAAAGAACATAGATTTTAAGCTTTATTTTCTTAATCTTGGTAGAGTCTCATGTTTCTTTTGAGGCAAATTAAACACCTGTCTCATCTCATGTTTATAACAGTAAAATTTCGGTCTTGTTTAGCTCCTCTGCCCCTTCCCTTTCCCCTCACCTGTGATTTGCATGGCGTGAACTTTGGTGTTTTACCAGACCTCAGTATACTTGAATAGTAAATACAACACCTCTTAAAATTATTTGTAGATATGTGACAGTGGGTCCATATGTTCTCCTTGCTGCCTAGCATACAATATCACATCACAGTAAATTATTAATTGTCAAATTGTAATCTCATACTCAGCAAGTTTTGGACTGGCATCAGTTAAGCTTATCAGTTCATTGTCTTCCTTCATTTGCAGACTGACTGTATCATGGTTGTCTTGATTTGTATTTGGTGAATTCTCAGGAAGACCTGTTATAATTTACCTGTGGTGCCACGAAGCTGTAGTAACATTACTTAAGTTTAATTGGGTCTTAGCTCTTAATTTGTGGGATTTTTTTATGTAGTCTCAGAGTTGTTTTTTTAATGTACTCCCTTGAGCCAAATAATTTTACTATTGATGTGTGTTATAGCTTACGTTCATTTCAGAAGGAGAGCTAGAGCAAAGCTCCAGCAAGAGGGTGGGGAATAATGCGCAAGAAGGTCTTAAAATAAAGCTTTAATAGCACAGAGATGTGAATCGTTTTGCATTAAGTGGGTGGTTACATAAGTTATTTGATAATCTCTTTCAAGACGTAAATACATGGAGACAAGGAAATAAGAAATATATTTCAGATATATTCTGATTGAAAATCAAATTACTGACTCATTATTGGAAGGAGGATAATTGAAAAGGTATGTTGGAGCTAAGCCAGAAAGTAACCCAGTACTCTGCTACTTACTTAAAATAAGATGATCAAGTATTTTTCTTTCTAACTGTGAGGGGAAAAAAATATTCTCAAGCATTTTAATGGTGACTAAGGTGCAGTTTTCAGGATTATAAAGCATATTCTCTTCTTCTTTGAATACTTTGCGACTTTAAACTTATCTCCTAAAGTCTGTTTTGTTTGTCTTGGCGTATTAATCCTTTAGTTAACCTATGTTCTGCTCTATGTTGGAACCAGTTGCCATTTGCTCACATTTACAAGTAAATGATCTCTCCTTGTCATTTCAGATAAACTCCCTGAGAGTGTGCGCTAAGTTAATGTACTTATTCTCTTACAGGAGTAACAAGAAGCTCTTTGAACTTTTTACTATTCATCTGATGCTTCAAGAATTACAAAGGACAACACATCCAGAGCATGCCTTTCTCTGTATTAACCTAAATTCAACTCTGTTCAATTTGGGTTTGACAAAATGCAACTCCCTGGCCTCCAATGCAAGCCATTAGACTGGCTTATTATTATTTTATGTATATGGTATGTTGTTTCTTATTTGTAAGATTGTGAAAATTACCAAAGTAACTAAAAGTCTACCAAGTAAAGTTATCAGTAGCGTCATTTATCATGAAAAGTAGATTTTTTTTTAACTTTTAAAATGAAATCTATAGAAGCTGTGGACTTTTTGGACTGATTCAGTTCAACTTAGTAAGTACTAAGTTGAACTGAATCAGTAGTAGTACTTAGTAAGTACTACTAATGTAGAAAATGGAATTTCCAGAATTAATGACAGTGGGGTTACTTTTTGTAAGAGTGTTTTAGGAAAATTTTTAAATTATGTGATTATTTGGAATAAAATTGGTGTTTGTGTGGGAAAGAGGATTAGATCATGTTGTCATTCTTTCTTAACGTGTTAGCAATTTCCCCTTTCAGAAGCAAAAATCCATAACTTCTAACTTGCCATCTTCATATTATAACTTTTGTATAGAAACTAGATTCACAAAAGTGATTTTTTTATTGTGCTGTTCAGAGTACTTTAAAAAAAGAATTTTTTCTATTTTTATTTTTTTCCAAAACAATTATCACCAAAGTATATGCGTACAACAGAAGTTTAAAAAAAAAAACTGAAAAATAAACAAAAAAATCTTAGTCCCAACACCCAGTGATATGTCTTGCTATAGCCAAAGAGGAGTGAAATAGCCACAAGTCTGGGTGAGGCAGAGGTTTGGTGAGACTTTGGGCAAAATACTGCAGAACAAAAAGAAGGAGCATGGTCCTAAACACTTATAAAATTATGCTCTGTGACTATATAATCTCATTTCCAGAAACTGGGTGAAATTTTCAGGAAACTTTTGGTCTCTTCAAAAGACTATAAGAAAGTATGCTACTTGTGAAGCAGAAACAGAAAGCCATAAAGAGAGAACAGGCTAAGGTGAGCATGGTGACACTTATAGGAACTGAAGTATGCAGAAGCAAAAATGCACAGCAGACACTTCAGAAGATAGAATCAGTGTCACACACACACAAAAAGCAACTCTCAGAATGCAGAGCACCTGAAGATGGTACCGACAAGAGAGTGGATAGTTGAAGGTAGAACAAAGGTTGGCACTTTACCATGGAGTGTTTGATGTTTCTTAAAGAGAACAGAACAGGTAGAGCAGAAGCATTTCAAAGATAGAATGAATAAAGATTTGGGGGGACCAAAGAAAGATCTTCATGTAGAGATTGAAAGAACTCATCATGTTCCAGAAAGATCATTGAGAAAAGCATTCTATAATTAGACACATCCTGTAATTTAGACACAAATTATAATTTAAAGTATTAAATTATGAGGATAAAGGCAAGAACAAACAAAAGCCAGTAACCTGTAAGAGAAGAAAAACCAAGCCAGCCTTGTGCCGTGCCAGGTGTTGATAGGAAACTACCCCATCGCATTTTAGAGAAGGAAGTTTTTAATCCAAGAATTTATACCTCATGATGATGCCTTCACAGGTGAAGACAGTGAAAGAAAGACATTTTCAGATATGCAAGTGTTCAGAAATTATACCTTTTCTTGAGAAAAGAAGGTACTTAGATGATTCCAACCCATTTAGACACGAAAGAAAGTTGGGATTATTAAATCCACCTCATACCAAAAGACTGTAGTGGAACTGAAACCATTTAAACATAAATAAATTTAAATAATTGTAAATCTCTTTATAAAATGGAGAGAAATGTTAAATTCTTCAAAAGGATAGATAGTGGGAACAGCAATCATTTAGCGGTATTTGGGTAAACTGTATTAACTGATGTTAAAAACTAAGAATTAACGTGGTCCTGAGATTGAGGTACAGATGGAGGAGCTCATGGGTAAAATTTTGTATATTTTCATCAGAAATGTTGAATGTTTTGAATGTTTTGTCCAAATGTTCCATTTCAGAAGTAACTTTGATAGAGAAATGAAGGATAAAGGAATGCTTTTGGAAAATGTTGAGGTAACTACTATTAAAATTAAAGGTAGGATAAATATTCTCAGAACATGAAGAAGAAAAATAAAATAGTCATAGCAAAAAATAGAAGCCGAGAAACATGTAAAGAACAAAAATATTTATTAGGATAAATAAAAATGTGTTTTTAAATTATAAATTCTGTATTATCCTCTGCTGAAAAATTGGAAAATCTAGATGAAATATTTTCTAGAAAACAACTTATCAAGAAATCTATAGTAGAAAATCATTGACGTCTTTGATGAATTATGGATCTGTTCTTTTTAAAAGTAACATCAAGTCCAGGTGTTTGTTTTTGTTTTTTTTTTTTTTTAAAGATTTTATTTATTTATTTGACAGAGAGAGATCACAAGTAGGCAGAGAGGCAGGCAGAGAGAGAGAGAGAGGAGGAAGCAGACTCCCTGCTGAGCAGAGAGCCCGATGCGGGACTCGATCCCAGGACCCTGAGATCATGACCTGAGCCGAAGGCAGCGGCTTAACCCACTGAAACACCCAGGCACCCAAGTCCAGGTTTTTTATAGGCAAATTGTTTTATCATTTCAAGGAGGAAATATTTAAATCGTCCAAGAGTAAATTGTCCCAGAGTGCAGAAGCATCCTAATTCATTTTATACAGTTAGTGTGAACCCAGGACCAAAAATTGACAAAGGAATAGAAAAGAATTAAATCGATTGAAATGTCTAAAGAATTATGAGCAAATCAATACCAACCATTTATCACTAGAACATTCCATGACCATGTAGGCTAGTGTGCATTCTAGAAATACAAGTTTTGCTTTTTGTAGGAAAAATATGTGTTATTACTAAATTCTACCTCTGAAACTAATAATACAGTATATGTTAATTAAATTAAATAATTTTTTTTAAAAGAAAAGGATATTTTATCATATTTTTAGAGTAAAGGAAGAAAACCATTAATCATTGTCTTAATAAATGCCTAAAATTGTATAATTCAATTTATATCCCTGATAAAAATTATTACAGTGTACTTAAAGAATATGAAATCAGTAACAAATTTACTATTAAGCACTATATACATGCTTAAGTTATGAGGAATAAAGGAGTCCACTGAGGAAGTGTAACTTTGGGAAAGGAGGAAAAAAACATCATGTGCAGATGATGTGATTACCTAGGAACTGTAAGATTTTTACATAACTTCAGCAAGATAGCCATTTATAAAATAAACGTATAAAAAGCAAAAACTTTTACATATTCTGGCAATAACTAATCAGAAATTATTTTTATTTAAATTACATATTTAGTAGTATATATAACAAACTTAAACTTTTATAAAATAAGAAATATAACAAATGTTCAGGACCTAAGCAAGGGACTGTCAAACTTTGCTGAGGAATATTAAAGAAGACTTAATGGAGACATACGTTATGTTCCTGGCTAAAGAAGCTTGATTTTGTTGGGACGTCAGATCTCCCCAAATTACTTCATTGTTTCAAAGAAAATTAATTTCAGTCAGAATTCCAAAAGAATTCTCTTTAGAAATTGAAAAAAATCTTTCTAAAGCTAATTTGGATAATTGACCAGCAAGATTAGAGAGAGAACCTTTTTGAA
This sequence comes from Mustela lutreola, assembly GCF_030435805.1. Taxonomy (NCBI): domain Eukaryota; kingdom Metazoa; phylum Chordata; class Mammalia; order Carnivora; family Mustelidae; genus Mustela; species Mustela lutreola. The sequence goes on along the minus strand of NC_081298.1, from coordinate 56,850,075 downwards.
AATAACCATAGCTGGTATTTGTTAAGTGTTGTAAATATTGGACTCTGAGCTGAGTTTTTACATGTGTGATTTAATCCTTCTAAGAACTTTTTTTTAAATGCTTCTAAGAATTTTGAGAGGGGTTAAAATCATTGCCATTTAACAGATTTGAAAAGAAACGGGCTCAGGGAAACCTGAATAGCTGAACTAAGCCACTGTCACTACTGTTGACTGGAGCTTAATCTGCTACATGAAGGGAGATAAGAGTGAATTTTGCAATACTAGAATTTTACCCATATTATATTTGTGGCTCAAGTCCATGCATATTCCTTCTCACCCAACACCCAAATCTATTGGAATGAGAGAAGTAATACTTCTAAAGTAAAGTTAAATAGAAAGTTTTTGTTTTCAATGATGTGTTGTAATACTTATCCACCAGGTGCAGTACAGCTAAGAGTGTGTGCACACACACACACACCTCTGAGCAGTAGGCAAAATAAAAAAATCCTTTGGAGGCCAGAAATTATGATGAACATAAAATCAAAAGGGAAATTGAGGACTGGAGGGTAATTGAGGATCTCAGGTACCTGCTGATACCTAGTAGCCAGGGTAGCCATAGGGGGCAGAAGGAAAAGACTTGGAACAATCAAGATGGTAGACTGAACCATCTTTATGATACCTGCATAACGTTAGGACTCCTGCAAGGTGTTTGTGTGATAGAATGAGAGAAAACCCTGCTCTGCAGAGGGAGGTAGTGGGAATGCCTGTCCCAGCTTTGATTCTGGGGAGCAAATCTCTCCTCGAGTGCCTAACTACTGGTCCACATTTATATGGACATGGGGCTTGAATTCAGACCATGTTGGGAGTCAAAACAGTTAAGCAGAGAATCTGGTTGAAATGAGACCCAGACTAGTTATTCTCAGGTGCCTGATAGAAGCATCCCAGACCTTAGAAATTTCCTCAGATAAGGTGCCAAGGAACACGAATTCACAGTGAACACACACACACAAAGTGAGAGTGAAAATTGTAAAACAATAAAAGAGACTCCCAGTTGAAATACCATAATACAATATAAATTATCTTCAGTGGCTTTAAAGAAATAAGCGGTAATTAGAAATATAATGAAGCAGAAGACTAATAATTGACTAGAAAGTTTTGAAAAGTAACTTCTAGAAGTGAAAATATCAATATTAGAAACTCAAGATACAGTTTAAAAGAAAATTGGTTGTAGAAATTACATAGAATGCCGATAGAGAAACAAGAAAAATCTGAAAGATTATGTTACATGAAGGATAAAACATAAGGAGATCTAATATACATGTTAAATGGGTTCCAGGAGGGAACTGGGCAGGGATAACATGAAAAAAATAATGACTGAAAATAAATTATTGAGAACTGATGAAAAATATGAACCCCAGTTCAAGAATCCAAATAAATTAAAAGGAAGATAAAAAAAATACCAGTATTGGGGTGCCTGGGTGGCTCAGTCAGTTAATCATCTGTCTTCAGCTCAGGTCATGATCCCGGGGTCCTGGATTGAGCCCTGAATCGGGCTCCCTGCTCAGCAGGGTAACTGCTTCTCCTCCCTCTGCTGCCACTCCCACTGCTTATAACCATTCTATATCAAATGAATAAATAAAATCTTAAAAAAAGACACCCATATATAAAAATATCATGTTGATAGAAAATGAAAGAACACCAAAGACAGAGTAGAAATTTAAAAGCAACCAGAGATAAGACAGATTAATTTCAAAGGGGCAATATAGATTGAAAATGACTTTCACAACTGGTCCATTAAATGGTGGAATATTTTTAATGTACTGAAAAACAAGAGCTATCAAATTGGAGTTTTCCTACTCATCAAAATAACTTTGAAGACCAGTGTGGCAAGATAAAGATATTTCAGAGAAAGCAAATTAAATATTTACTACCAGCAAACTACATTTAAGGGAATTTCCAAAGGATGTACTTTAAGAAGAAGCAAAATGGTCTCAGGAAATTGAAGAGGTGAGATGACATAGCAAAGAGAATGGTAAATATGTGAATAAAACAAATCTATGAAAGAGCCATATTTTAAAAAATTATTTTTATTAACATATGATGTATTATTTGCCACAGGGGGCAGATCTGTGAATCATCAGGCTTATACATTTCACAGCACTCACCATAGCCCATACCCTGCCCAATGTCCATAACCCAACCACCCTATCCCGAACCCCCCACAACCCCCCAGCAACCTCAGTTTGTTTTGTGAGATTAAGAGTCTCATGGTTTGTCTCCCTCCTGATCCCATCTTGTTTCATTTTCCCCTTCACTACCCCCCATAACCCCCAGCCCTGCCTCTCAAATTCCTCATATCTGAGAGATCATATTATAATTGTCTTTCTCTGATTGACTTATGAAATAGCCATATTTAATTTAGTTATAAAAGAACTAAAATTCAGGACAAGAACTCATGAATGGGGTAGCTAGAATTAGAGTTAAAATGTTTTAAGTTACTATGTTGCCTAGCAGGATAATTCAGACTTTTAAATTAAACATGATGTTAAAATTTTTAGAAAAACTGCAAGAAGATTAAATACAGAGTAATATCTAAACTTATAAAAGAGGTAGGGGACCGTACCAATGAAGGTAAGAAAAATATGTGTGGAAAAAAGGGAAATATATACCAAATAAGATAGTAGAAATTAACCCATTGTATCAGTAGTCACGATCAAGATAAAGGGATTAAACTCACCAGTCGAGGCAATGATTATTGGAGTGGATTAAAATAAATCCAGCTATAAATTATTTTAAGAGCCATTCTAACTGTAAGGACACAGAGTAAAAACGGGGAGAGAAAGATGTGTGGACAAGACCTATTTAAAAAAAAAACGTAGTACGACTCTAAAATACAAACTGCAAATTTTTAAAATCAGAAATAGGTCATGATCTAGTGATAAAAATTTTAGTTCATCAGAATATCACAATTGTATACATATATGCTTAAGACCTAAACATAGGGGGCACCTGGGTGGCTCAGTGTTAAAGCCTCTGCCTTTGGCTCAAGTCATGATCCCAGGGTCCTGGGATTAAGTCCCCACATCCGGGCTCTCTGCTCTGCAGGGAGCCTGCTTCCCGCCCCCCCCCCCTGCCTGCCTCTCTGCCTATTTGTGATATCTCTCTGTTAAATAAATAAATAAAATCTTTAAAAAAAAAAAAAAAAGATCTAAACATAGTAAGTAAAAATTTTTTAAAGACTTGGTGTAAGACAAGTCCATTATCATAAGTGGAGATTTTCATATGTCTCTTTCAGGTAATCAATCATGTCATGAAAAGTACTAAGCATCTGAAAAATTTGAACAAGGCAATAAGCTTTATATAGCATGTTGACTGAACAATACACATTCTTTACATGCACACAAAACATTTCCAACAGTTAACCATGAATACATGGGCATGAATCAAGTCAAGTTTCAATGAGATTAGTATCAAGAAGAGCACATTTTCTGACCACAGTACAATCACAAGAGGTCAATAACAAAAAGATAGTAGGGGCACCTGGGTGGCTCAGTGTGTTAAAGCCTCTGCCTTTGGCTCGGGTCATGATCCCAGGGTCCCGGGATCGAGCCTCACATGGGGCTCTCTGCTCAGCTGGGAGCCTGCTTCCCTCTTTCTCTCTCTCTGCCTGCCTCTCTGCCTACTTGTGATGTCTGTCAAATTAAAAAAAAAAAAAGATAGTATAAAAACTAGTACGTTTACAGCATTCTTTTAAATAACAGAAGGATCAAAGACAAAACCATACCAGAAATTAGAAAATATGTTTAACAATTAATATATATGCTACTTAACCAAACCTTATGCAGCTAACTGAAGTAATTTTTACACAGAAATGTGGGATTGAATTATCAGAAAGGGAAAAAGCCTGAAAATATGTGAACCAAACATCTAGAGATAATGGAACAAGAACAAAAAGTGAATATAAATAAAGTGAAAAGAAAGAATATTAAAAAGATAAAAAAGCAATGTAACAAAGCAAGGATACAGGATCAACACTGAAAGCTGGTGTTTTGAAAGGCTAAAATAAATCTCTGACAAGATCGATAGTCAACAAGAAAGAGACAACACAAAGTCTCATATTAGTAGTGAAAAGTAGTAGAAGTTACTGGCCAGCTTGAATATTGTTTCTTTAGGAAGTGGAAAAAAGTAGTACATGCATTTAAACCTAGAAATTTACTCATAGTGTATCCAGGGACCCTTTATTTTGTTTGAAATGTGGTAATTACTTAGATTTGTATCTTTCTTTACCTCGTTTTCTCAGAATACTTAATCATGTTGGACTATTTATTCTGTTCCAGTTTTTCTAGTTTGTTTTTGTTTTGAAATATTTATGTTTTAGGTCTTCACTCTATTATTTCATAACTTTTTTTTTTCCCTCTCATCTTTTCCTCTATCCTTTTCTTCTCTGTACTTGGAGAGCTTTTTTTCTTCAGGGCTCATTCAGTGTTCCAGTGCATCAGTTCTTTTTTAAAAAGATTTTATTTATTTATTTGCGAGAGAGAGAGAGAGAGAGGGCAAGCGTGAGTGAGGGGAGGGGCAGAGGAGGGAAAGGGAGAGAAAGAATCTCAAGAGGACTGAGCACAGAGCCCAACGTGAAGATTGATCTCCTGACCCTGAGATCACAACCTGAACCAAAATCAAGAGTTGGCCACTTAACCAACTGAGCCACCCAGGTACCACCCAAGCAATCACGTTTCTGAGTCACAATTTGTGCGGTCGGGGAGAGGTTTGAGATTGGGGGCCTTCTGGGGCCTGGCGGTGTTAAATCTCATGACAGGGAGGCAGTTATGCAGACCCTCACTTGATAATGTATGAACTTGTGCATTTACATGGTGGGCACTTTTGTGCATGTGTGTTATATTCACACAAAAGTTTTGGTTTAAATAAAATGAGAGAAATGATTATTTCACAGGATTGTTGTGAAAATTAAAGGCAAGGAAAGCCCTGGGTGGATAGGAAGCCATGCCATGCAGGTGGCACGATGCCTGAGAGTGAGCCCCTCACTGTCACTGCTGTACCTGGTGCAGAGACATCAGAGGACCACAGGATAGCAGTGGAATGTGTGCAAAATGCAGAGTTGGCATCCTGCTGATGAATGTACACTGGTCTCAGAGCCTTTCCTGTGCCAGTGAAGGGTTTTCAAGGTTGAGAATTCTTCAGAAGCAAAAACTCTTTTTTTAAATTTTATTTTATTTATTTATTTGACAGATCACAAGTAGGCAGAGAGGCAGGCAGAGAGAGAGGAGGAAGCAGGCTCCCTGCAGAGCAGAGACCGTGATGCGGTGCTCGATCCCAGGACCCTAAGACCATGTCCTGAGCCGAAGGCAGAGGCTTTAACCCACTGAGCCACCCAGGCACCCCAGAAGCAGAAACTCTTGAAAAGATGTTACTGGTCAAACCCATGGGCTTTATTTCTCTCTTGTCTTTACCTATTCAAACCTTCCACCCATTGTGAACCCAACTGCTGTCAGCACAGATGAAGCCCCCAAATCCTTCCACTAACCCCCTCTGTCCACTTCCATCCCCCATCTCATGCCGTCTTCCTCACCCCTCTGATGCCACACGCCTTTCACATTCCTCTCTTCTTGGGCCTGCTCTCCTTCTCTTTCCGCCTCTTTCTAACTCTTTATTCCCTCAGTTCTTGAGTGCCTAAGCTGACCTGGCCAGGCACTGAAAGGTGAGCCTCTAAAGGAACGTTAGTCCCCTGCAGTTGAAGAGTCATGCACAGACCTGGAGAGCTGAAAGATGTGAGGTTGGGGTTCCAGGGTGGTGCAGTTGGAGGTTGGCTAAGAAAAAGCCTTTTTCTTGTTTAATGATTCCCATAAAGCTAGAACTCATTACCAAATTCAGTAGTACACAGTCCCATTCCTATTTTAACCTGTATTTTTTTTTTTAAGATTTTTTTGTTTATTTTCATAGAGGGCAGGGAGGGGGCAGATACAGAGAATCTCATGACCCTGAAATCAGGACCTCAGCCAAAACCAAGAGTTGGATCCTCAATCAACTGAGCCACCCAGGTGCCCCTAACCTGTATTTCGTTTCAGTGTGGATTCAACCCATCCCTTTCATTTCATGAATCTGAAGGCTTTAGACGTATCTAGAGGAAGTTAGGATATAGCTTTAAGTCCACAAAATTTGTCCAAGTAATTTCTTTCACTAAGTCTACATGTATTTTTTCAAAGCTCTAGAAGTATCTCATAGCAAATCTGTAGCCCCCAGCTGAGAGGAGACTAAACTGGAAGAACTCCAGGGACTTTATAGGTCTGCGAGACGCGGTGCAGATGAGATCAGCCACCAGAACATCCACTGTTTACTGAGCCCTTACCTGGCACTGGGCCAAGTGCTTTTCAGCTATGACCTCTTCCAGTCTGAGCTCAGTACTTACACCATCCCTTCCACCTACATGAAGAGACCAAGATTTAGAGAGGTTAAATCTAACCTCTCCCCAAGGTCCCACAGCCAGTAAGTGGCAGGGGCTGGGATGGGCCCTGTGTGTGTCAGATTCCAGAGCCTGGTCGTGCTGGAATCTTCCATTGGCCCCTGCTAATCCACTCTCCTGGGCTGGGGAGACTGAGGGGTGTGGGCTTCCTGCTGAGTCAGGCCAGCAGGGAGCATCACTGGGAGGTGGGAGGCATTCATTGGTTCCTTCCTGCTGAGTCCCTGAGGCCAGGGGAATCCCTTTACCCTAGGTCACAGCCCTGTCAGGCTGCCCCTCTGCATGGTGCCCTCTGGCTCCCAGGTCTGAAACTGCTGCCTCCCCTGCTCCTTCTGGTTTCCTTAGACTCCATTCCTCTCTTTGTAAGGGAGTCATCAATCACCTGCCTTGAGTGGGCCATCTGTTTCCTGCTAGGAGCCTGACCAGTTCACCAGCTTCACTCTGGAATTATGTGAAGTTGCAAGGCACTTAAGCTCCCTGGGCCTGACTTTCTTTACCTGTCAAACAGGGATGATGATGCCTGGCCTCGCTTGCTGTGAATATTGAAGAAGATAACAGGTGGAAAGGCACTTTGGAAAACAGAAATGATGTGTGCTAGCAATGAAATTCTGTGCGGCACTTAACCTGACTTGAATTAGAACATCCTTTGTGAGAAAAAATGAGCCTCTGAGAATTTGAGTACATTTCTATTCTAAAGAGCAAAATAGAGGAAAGAATATTGTGGAAGAGAACAAGAGTAAAGGAGATCTTCGCTTTGTTTTTTCTTTTGTTTTGGTGGCAGTGCTGTTGTATTTAAAAAGACTCTTTCCTTAGGACCCTGTGGACAAGCTACACATAATAAAAACGTCAGATAGTTGGGACTGGTTCTATCTAAGGTGATAATCTTGGCTGAGAAGCAAAGTAAACGCACAGCAGCTGTCCTAGCAGGTCCCTTCTCAGAGAGCACGTGCCAGAGGGCATATCACGGCCCTGCCTGGCTAGAACTCGCCACAGCTGCCGTGGAGGTCTTCAAGCTGGAAAGGGCCACTTGGTCTTTTTCTTTCTCTTTCAAAAGCCAGGCAGCCGTGAGCCCAGGCATGCCACCCCTGGGTGCAGGCACAGGAATGGAAGATGTGTCTGCCAAGCCAAACTCCCTCATTTGAAAAACCTTTGCTCCGTGGCCAGGTGTTTCAGCACCTCCCCACTCCCTGTCAGCAGAGGCTTCTGGAATTTCCCTGTCTGTAGAATGAGAACAGCTATACCAACATTCCTTCCCAAGCAGCTAATCAGAATACTACCAACAAAAACCTTTGCAGAGGGCGGATGCCGGAGAGACGCGGAATTACGATTTTGCGGGTGTAGTTTACTCCTCAGTGCGTCCTTCCTGGGGAATCTGATGGGAGCTCAGGCCTCCGGGCTTTCTCCCTGTTCACTCCGTTGGTGCTTGACTCCTGAAGATGAAGTTGGGCTCCAACATTTTATTGCTTAGGAACCGAATGCATTTTTAAAAATTATTGTTAAAAAATGGCTGTCAATGTGTTATAGATGTTTTAAACAAATAGGCTTTACATCTCATAAGCATTGTATAAAAGTTAAAGAACCAAACTTGATAGGTCCTCAAGCAGTTTTTCTTTATTTAGGTGTGTTTTATTTACTAACTGAATAATGAATTGTGACTTGTACACACTGGAAATTTTGAACAGTTGTCTAGCTGCATTTTGCATGGAAGACTGTCCTGTCTTCCTGGGGAAAATGCTCTGAATGAGGATGATGACTTTGTGTCTAATGTAAGCTATTCCTCATGAAGTTTTGTAAATTGAAGGGCTAAATGGAGATAGATTTCTGATGAATAACCAGCTCGGGGTACAGGAATGCAGTGAACACAGCAGACACTACCATTAGCCCATACCCACTCTTCCCTTCTGCTTCCCAAGAAAATTCCGAGTTAATTGAGGGTAATGGTTTACTGAAAAGACTCAACTTCCCAGATTGCCTTGCTGTTAGGGTGGCTGTCGACTCACCCTGGGGATGAAATGAAGTCGCTAGCAGCTTCCAGGACAGCTACTGGGACTGCCACCCGCCCCTCACCCACCAGCGTCCTGCCTGGGTCATTGTCTCTAAACTTGATGCAGGACATAAACACAGGGGGAGCCCACGTTGCTGCTGGCGACACTGGGCTGCTCCCTCTGGACTTCTGTCACAGGTGAGCATAAACCCAGGGTTCTGCCACCGTACTTGCCTCACTGCAGCAGGCAGCTGGGAACAATCCTAGCACACACCCAGGGTGCTAGGCCCTTTGAACACGAACCTCAGACTGCTCTACCTCTAGTCTCTTGGGAGATGAACTCCTCCTCGGAGTTCATGTTTAGTTTGATGAAATGAGAAATGTGCACAAGAAGTCCAGCTACCTTCCACTCTCAGGTCTCTAGACTCATTTGGACAGATAACCAAGACTTCTATTAATACATTTTGCTTATTTAGACTTCAGAATACAAGAGGTCGTTTTTATCTCTAGTTTTAGAGATAAAGTATTTAACTTTTTTCTTGTGTGACATCTTTCCAAGAAGTTGTTACCCTTTTGCTTTGGTGGTCACCATATTTGATTTTTAACTTAATTTTATCCATGTCATTTTGTTGAGATTATTTTTATTGAGATATGTTTGGCATAGTACACTAGTTTCAGGTATATGAAGTAATGATTTAATATGTGTATCTATTATGAAATGATCACCACGATATACCTAGTTAATGTCTATTATCACACATAATTACCTTTTTTTCTGGTGGTAAGAACTTTTGAGATTTACTCTCTTAGCAACTTTCAAATATGCAATACCATCTTATTAACTACAGTCACCATGCTGTGCATTACATTCCCAGAACTATTTATTTTATAACTGGAAGTTTGCACCTTTGGATCCCCTCACCCATTTCACCCATCCCCGCATCCCATCTCTGACAACCACCAATCTGTCCTCTGTATCTACGAGTTCTTTTTTTTAAAGATTCCTCAAAATGTAAGATTGTACAGTATTTGTCTTATTTGTCTTTCTCTGTCTGACTTAGTCACTTAGTATAACACCCTCAAAGTCCATCCATGTTGTTGCAAATGGCAAGATCTCCTTCTTTTTATAACTGAGTAATATTTAAAATTATGTACATATATATATGTATACATATATATGTATACATATATATACCATATGTATGCATATACACCATAATCTCTTTATCTATTCATCCATCAATGGACACTTAGATTGTTTCCATGCCTTCTGTAAATAATGTTTCTCTGAACATGGGGGTGTAGTATTTTTGAGTTAGTATTTTCATGTCCTTTGAATAGATACCCAGAAGTAGAATTGTTGTATCATATATGGTAATTCTATTGTAACTTTTTGAGGAACCTCCATACTATTTTTTTTATAGTGGCTGCACGATTTACATTCCCATTAACAGTCCACAAGGGTTCCTTTTTCTCCACATCCTTGTCAACATTTGTTACTTCTTGTCTTTTTGTTAATAGACATTCTAACAGGTGTGAGGTGGTATCTCATGGTGGCTTTGATTTGAATCTCCATGATGGCTTTGATTTGAATCTCCATGATGAAAGGTTGAGCACCTTTTCACATGAAAAGCCAATAAGATAGTTTGTTGGCTATCTGTGTGTCTTCTCTAGAAAAATATTTGTTCAGATCCTCTACTTTTTATTTTAATTTTAATTTTTTACTGAAAATGTTAATTTTGGGGGGTTTTAGACTTTTTTTCTGAAAGTAATCTCTATGCTGAATGTGGGGCTGGAACTCAAGACCCCAAGATCAAGAGTCACATACTCTACCGACTAAGCCAGCTAGGTACCTTCCTCTGCCTATTTTTTTTTTAAACTAGATTGGTTTTTGTTTTGTTTTGCTTTGTTTTTTGGTATCTGGTTTGTGAAATTATCTCTTTAATGTATATAGGCTTTGTAAAAAGTATATCTCACTTGACTTTCCAACTTGGAATTTTGGAATTAATGGTTCTAATACTTTCTAAGTACAACTTTAACCCTATCAGTCTGGTAATTTATATCTATAATCATTTTCCTTACAACAATGTCTCATCTGTCCACTTTATCCTTGAAATATACTAATGAAATGTATTAGAGTGAGTCCTCTAGACTGGAAATTTAGCCTAAATAACCAACTTCAAAGAAGAAAGATATGTTAAAAGTGTCTCTGGCAACATAATTTGTGATAGAAAAATATCCCTAGAAATATGGTGTATATCTAAGTATAATAGAGCATAAAGTTTAATGGTTTACTTGAGGAAGTATTATGCAAACATTCACATAATAAATTCAACAACTGCTTATATGCATGGGAAAAGTTAAATGAAGTAGCATTAAGTGAAAAAACAAAAAACCAAAAAAATCAAAAAAACAAAACCCCAACCTATAGTATTGTATATTTCCTGTGGATCCAGCTCCATACAAATTTGCTACATTAAGAGAGGAGGCATGGGTCTCCATTTCTTGGTAAGCGCCTACCAACAGCAGGGGCACAGACACTCAGCCATGTTTCAGGGAGCCTGGCACTTAGAAGACCCACCATGGTGGGGAAAGTTCAGAGCTGAATCACACATTCTAATTACATACATGGGAGCTTGGATTTATAAAGGAAGAGTTAGTGAGAATTAAGTAAGCTTAGTTTGGCTCAGTTACACATCTGCATGTCTCTAAAACTGTGTACTCTGAAAGAAAGGGTCAGAGCTTTGGAATAATGCAGAAAAACAAAGATATTGAGTTAGGATCATGAGCTCCCTAGAATTTGTGAATTCTTACTGAAGAGGGAGCTCTGCAGCAGTGGTGTTTGAAACAGGACAGACTATGTCAAAACATGTGCAGGAAGCAGCAGGTCAGCTTCTGGTCCTCGGAGCCTCAGGTGGTGGTGCCAAGAGTAATTTCTATGATGGAGAGGGTGACAGAACAGCAAGGCAATGGTTCAGCATGCAGCCCCACGAAGGCTGGCGTTTCCAGTCTTTCCCACTTCATTAAAGACAAGGAGCAGCAGCCACTGGCCAATGCCCTAAGTAAAACCCAAATAACCCTTAGATGACTGTATTTTAAGATGCGAGTGTGAAGAAGGCAAGCCAGCTTTACCTGTCCCCACAGGGTGTGCTCTCCCCTATGGGCACTGTCAAGTTTGAATGTGGATCATCCATGACTTCATGTCACATGTAAAGGGCAGGGCTTACTCCTAGCCTGTGTGAGTAAATGTAAGTGGTTGTGTAATTATTCTTCTTCCTGCTTTATTTGACACTAATAAGGACCACACGAGCTGTTAATAATATTACATAAATTCTTAACATGTGGTCCATTCTCCTGGAGATCAGTTCTACATAACTGGATCTGAAGCCACACAGACCTTGTGAGGAAGGGTTACATTTTAAACACCCCTACTAACATCAAGAGGGAGTTTGGGTAATTTTCTTAAACCAGTCCTGAACTGTTCCCTGAATTAAAGGCCTACAGGCACCTCTCATTTGAACTCTGGATGTAATGCAATCTTAGTGGTTTTTGATGTAGTGCGGTTTTTAAGTACTCTCTTTCATCTGTATTATACGCTAAACTTTGAATTGCCGATGAATTGTAAGATATTTGCTTTGTTCTGAGATATCACCATCACTTGGCATTAGTTATCTAGGCTGCCCAGGCAGATTGCTTTCACAACCAATGCAGCTCTTCGTTTCACTGATCTTTTTTGGTCTTTTAATTTTTATTTCATTTATTTCTCCTCTGGTCTTGATATGTCTTTCCTTCCACCAACTGTGGACTTGACTCTTCTTTTTCTAGTTTCTTGAGCTATAAAATTAAGTTGTTTATTCGAGACTTGTTTCTTGACGTGGGCATTGACTGCTATGAATTTCCCTTTTAGATCTGATTTTCCTGCATCCCATTAATTTGGGTATGTTCTATTTCTGTTTTCATTTGCCTCAAAGTGTGTTTTGATTTCCCTTTGGATTTATTCTTTGATTCACTGGTTATTCAGTAGCTTGTTGTTTAATCTCTACTTATTTGTGAATTTTCCAGTTTTCTTTGTGTACTTATTTTCTAGTTTTATACCATTGTGGTCAGAGAAGATACTTGATATGACTTCAGTATTCTTAAATTTATTAAAACTTGTTTTGTGGCCTAACATGGTCTATCTCAAAAAATGTTCCATATGCATGTGAGGAAAATATATGTTCTGTTGCTTTTGAGTGGAATGTTCTGTTATATCTGTTAAGTCCATGTGGTCTCTCAATTAAGGCTGATGTGTCCTTGTTGATTTTCTGCCTTGATGATCCATTCATTGATATAGGTAGGCTGTTAAGATCCCCTGTTACTATGTTGCTGTCTATTTCTTCCTTTATATCTGTTAATATTTGCTTTATGTACTTAGGTGCTCCTTTGGGGCATAGGTATTTACAAATGTTGTATCCTCTTGTTAGAATGATCACTTCTTTGTCTCTTAGTATAGTGTTTGTTTTTCTTTTTAAGATTTTACTTATTTATTAGCGGGGGAGAGAACAAGAGTGAGAGAAGGGACAGACGGAGAGAAAGAATCTCAAGGGGACTCCCACTGAGCGCAGAGCCTCACGTGGGAATCAATCCCAGGACCTTGGGATCAGGATGTGAGCTGAAGTCAGATAGTTAACTGACTGTGCCACCCAACTGCCCCCAATACAATCTTTGTTTTAAAACAACATCTATTTTGTCTGATAAAAATAATAGCTACCATACGCATGAAGTTTCTTTCTTCAACCCTTCACTTTCAGTCCATGTGTGTCCATATACCCAAAGTATGTCTCCTGTAGGCAGCATATAGATGGTTGTTTTTTTTTAATTAACTCAGTCATCTGTGTCTTTTGATTGGCAAATTGGTCCATTGACATTTCTGTTTAATTATTGATAAGTATGTGCTTATTGCCATTTGTTAATTGTTTTTCTAGCTGTTTTTGTAGCTCCTCTCTGTTCTTTTCTTCTTCTCTTGCTCTTTTCCTTTGTGATTTCATGACTTTCTTTAGTGGTATCTTTTGTGTATTTGGATTTTTGCTTTGTGGTTACCATGAGGCTTACATAATAAACCTTATATCTGTAATAGTCTATTTTGGGTTGATAAAACTTAAGTTTGATTTCATTCTAAAGTTAAACATTTTTAGTCTCCCCTCTTTCATTTAATGTATTTGATGTGACATTTTACATCTTTTTGCCTTGTGTATCTCTTAACTAATTATTGTAATCATAGTTATTTTTACTACTTTGTCTTTGAATCTTCATCCCAAGTTTATTTTCAATATTTATTTATTTGTTTATTTATGTATTGATAGAAAGGATGAGGGGGGAGGAGGGCCAGAGAGAGAGCGAGATTATCTCAAGCCTGACAGGGGACTCAGGCTCATGGCCTGAGCTGAAATCAAGAGTCTGAGCTCTCAACTGAATGAGCCACCCAGGAGCCCCCATCCTAGCTTCATAAGGAATTAAGTCACTACCTTTACTATAAATTTACTTTTCCTGTGAGACTCATTCACTCATATGTGTTCTTGCTAATAATTAGTACCCTTTCTTCTTTCAGCTTGAAGAAATACCTTTAACATTTCTTATAAGATCAATTTAACAATAATGAACTTCTTCAGCTTTTGCTTCTCTGGAAAACTCTTTACCTCTCCTTCAGTTCTGAATGATAACTTGGCTGGGTAGAATACTCTTGGTTGGAAGGTTTCTCTTTAAGCACTATGAATATATCATGCCACTCTCTCTGGCCTGCAGTTTCTGCTGAACAATTTGCCATAATCTTATGGGGTTCTCCTGTATATAACAAGTTGGTTTACTCTTGCTTACTCTTTTAATATTCTCTCCTTGTTCTTAATTTGACATTTTAATTATAAAGTGTCTTGATGTGGGTCTCTTTGAGTTCCTCTTATTTGGAACTCTCTGGGATTCCTGGATCTGGATGTATGTTTCTTTCCCCAGGTTAGGGAGATTTTAAGCCATTATTTCTTCAAATAAGATTTCTGCCCCCTTTTCTCTGCCTTCTCCTGCTAGACTGCCTATAATATGAATGGTCATCTGTTTGATGTTATCCTATAAATTTCTTAAGCTATTTTCACATTTTTTTCTTTTTGCTGGTCTTATTGGGTTAGTTCCACTGCCTTGCCTTATAGGTGACTTATCCTTTCTTCTGCCTCATCTAAGCTGCAGTTGAACCCCCTCCAGTGTATTTTCCAGTTTAATTACTGTATTCTTCAGCTCTGTGACTCTAGTTCATTTCTTATAGTTCCCATCACTTTGTTGAATTCTCCCTTTGTTCCTCCATTCTTCTTCCCAGTCTGGTGAACTCAATTATGATCACTATTTTGAACTTTTTATAAGGCAAGTTATCTTCAATTCATTAAGTTTTTTTTTCTTTCTGAAATTTTATCTAGTTCTTTCAGTTGGAACATATCCCTCTGTTTTTCATTTTGCTTTATTGTCTGTGTTGGAAGAGACAGATATAGGTAGGAAGAGAGAGGAAACCACCTCTCCCGTCTCCTGTAAGAGATGAAATTTGTCATTCAACACTACTCCAGGACTTGGTTATCTCTCAAATCTGTGTTGGTCCAAGCGACCTATTTTTTAAAAGGTCCCTTTTTAAATAGCTCCCAGTAGCTGAAGATATACCAAGAGCTGTCAATATCCCAAAGGGGAGAATCTCAGCACCTAGATTCAGGCTGACAGGAAACCAGATACCCAAGTAGAAGCTTTTAAAAGTATACAAATATATACAGTCCTAAGGGGCACAAGCATAAGTCCCCTGGTCTTCAGAGCCAGGCATCAAGAGGCATCTTTTAGGTGGAGCTACAAAAATTGGAGCAGCAGACATACATAAAGGTTCCTTTCCAGAAGATACTGGTGCTTTGGAGTATGGCAAAGGGAAAATGTGAATATGATGTCTTACAGTTCCATGCCTGGAGAGTGTTCCAGAAGACTCCAATGTGTGTTTTAAATTAGATGTCTGTCCCTCAGACTGAGGCTTTAGTACAAGCAGATGAGCTTGTAAGGCAAGGCATATATATATATATATATATATATATACATACACACACACACACACACATTTAATGTATTTTCTTTATTTGTTTTCTTTTTTTTTAACTTTTTTTTCCTGGGCTTCTTTTTATCTCCTTTCTTCCTCCCATGATCTGGGGTGGGGTCTCTTCTGATTTGGTTAAAGCGCATTTTCCTGGGGTCTTTGCCAGCCCTTTAGTATTTTATTTGCTCATTCATATACTCTTATCTGGACAAAATGACAAGGCAAAGAAACTCACCACAAAAAAAAAGAACAAGAGGCAGTACAGAAAGCTAGGGATCTAATCAATATGGACATTGGTAATATGTCAGATCTAGAGTTCAGAATGACGATTCTCAAGGTTCTATCCAGGCTCGAAAAAGGCATGAAAGATATTAGAGAAACCCTCTCGGGAGATATAAAAACCCTTTCTGGAGAAATAAAAGAACTAAAATCTAACCAAGTTGAAATTTAAAAAGCTATTAATGAGGTGCAATCAAAAATAGAGGCTCTTACTGCCAGGATAAATGAGGCAGAAGAAAGAATTAGTGATATAGAATACCAAAGGACAGAGAATAAAGAAGCTGAGCAAAAGAGAGACAAACAAATACTGGACCACGAGGAGAGAATTTGAGAGATAAGTGACACCATAAGATGGCACAACATTAGAATAATTGGGATTCCAGAAGAAGAAGAAAGAGAGGGGAACAGAAGGTATATTGGAGAGAATTATTGTAGAGAATTTCCCTAATATGTCAAAGGGAACAAGCATCAAAATCCAGGAGGCTCAGAGAACCCCCCCCTTAAAATCAATAAGAATAGGTTCACACCCTGTCACCTGATAGTAAAATTTACAAGCCTTAGCGACAAAGAGAAAATCCTAAAAGCAGCCGGGGAAAGAAGTCTGTAACATACAATGGTGAAAATATTAGATTGGCAGCAGACTTATCCACAGAGACCTGGCAGGCCAGAAAGAACTGGCATGATATATTCAGAGCACTAAACAAGAAAAACATGCAACCAAGAATACTATATCCAGCTAGGCTATCATTGAAAATAGAAGGAGAGATAAAAAGCTTCCATCCCATCTGATATTTCTGAAATCCCATTATTCAAGCTTGTTTGAATCGTGAAGATTTTTCAGTTCTTTAAGCAACTTTTTAAATCTAATATTTTTCTTTATATGGTGTGACACTTTAAAACACTGAAATTAATGACTCTGCAATAAGAAATGAGGAACAATCAGAAATAACTGAGGAATAGAGGGTGAAACCCTATAGAATATTATCAGGCATCAGCCCCGGGGGTGGGGGTAAGCTGCCCTCTCTCCAGGTTGGACACCAAAGTGTCCAACCTGAGGGACCTTAATAATCAGTTTCTAGTTTCCAAATGCCCAAAAGGAAATTCCCTTCATCCCACTTCTTCCAGGAGACATTCTATTGACAAGGCTGTTTTGGTTAGACTGTCAGAGCCAAGTTTTGTGGACAAACAGGTACACTGTTCACTAGGAAAGACAAAAATTCTTGGTTTGCTTATCCTAGAGTACAGGGCATTACAGCAGGAGACAACAATAGTCAGTAACACTCACCACCTGCCTCCTTGAGTCAAACAGGAGCACAGACATTAGAGCAGTCTGAAAATTAATAAGGGCTTTAAAAGCACTGGATTGGAATTATTGTAGAGAATTTTCCTAATATGGCAAAGGGAACAAGCATCAAAATCCAGGAAGTGCAGAGAATCCCCCTCAAAATCAATAAGAATTGGTCCACCTCACCCCTGTCATCTAATAGTAAAACTTACAAGTCTTAGTAACAAAGAGAAAATCCTGAAAGCAGCTCAGGACAAGAAGTCTATAACATTACAATGGTAAAAATATTAGGTTGGCAGCAGACTTATCCACAGAGACTGGCAGACCAGAAAGAGCTGGCATGATATATTCAGAGCACTAAGTGAGAAAAACATGCAGTCAGGAATACTATATCCAACTAGGTTATCATTGAAAACAAGAGAGAGAAAAAGCTACTAGGACAAACAAAGACTAAAAGAGTTTGTAAACACCAAACCAGCTCTACAGGAAACATTGAAAGGGGTCCTCTAAGCAAACAGAGAGCATAAAAGTAGTAGATCATAAAGGAACAGAGATAATATACAGTAACAATCACCTTACAGGCAATACAATGGCACTAAATTCATATCTTTTGATAGTTACCCTGAATGTAAATGGGTTAATGCCCCAATCAAAAGACACAGGGTATCAGAATGGATAAAAAACCAAAACCCATCAATATGCTGTCTACAAGAAACTCATATTAGTCCCAAAGGCAATCCCAGATTTAAAGAGAGGGGGTGGAAAACAATTTACCATGCTTATGGACACCAAAAGAAAGCTGGGGTGGCAATCCTTATATCAGATCAATTAGATTTTAAGCCAAAGACTATAATAAGAGATGAGGAAGGACACTATATCATACTCAAAGGGTCTGTCCAACAAGAAGATCTAACAATTTTAAATATCTATGCCCCTAACATGGGAACAGCCAACTACATAAATCAATTAATAACAAAATCAAAGAAACACATCAACAATAATACAATAATAGTAGGGGACTTTAACACTCCCCTCACTGAAATGGACAGATCAAGCAAAAGATCAACAAGGAAATAAAGACCTTAAAGGAAACACTGGACCAGATGGACATCACAGATATATTCAGAACATTCCATCCCAAAGCAACAGAATACACATTCTTCTCTAGTGCACATGGAACATTCTCCAGAACAGATCATATCCTGGGTCATAAATCGGGTCTCAAACGGTATCAAAAGATTGGGATCATTCCCTGCCTATTTTCAGACCACAATGCTCTGAAGCTAGAACTCAATCACAAGAGGAAATTTGGAAAGAACCCAAATACATGGAGACTAAACAGCATCCTTCTAAAGAATGAATGGGTCAACCAGGAAATTAAAGAAGAATTGAAAAAAATTTATGGAAACAAATGATAATGAAAACACATTGGTTCAAAATCTGTGAGACACAGCAAAGGCAGTCCCGAGAAGAAAATATATAGCACTACAAGCTATACAAGCTATTCTTTCTCAAGAAACAAGAAAGGTCTCAGGTACACAACCTAACCCTACACCTAAAGAAGCTGGAGAAAGAACAAGAATGAAGCCCTAAACCCAGCAGGAGAAGAGAAATCATAAAGATCAGAGCAGAAATCAATGAAATAGAAACTAAAAAAACAATAGAACAAATCAATGAAACTAGGAGCTGGTTCTTTGAAAGAATTAATAAGATTGATAAACCCCTGGCCAAACTTATCAAAAAGAAAAGAGAAAGGACCCAAATAAATAAAATCGTGGATGAAAGAGGAGAGATTACAACCAATACCAAAGAAATACAAACAATTATAAGAACATACTATGAGCAAACCTAGGCCAACAAATTCAACAATCTGGAAGAAATGGATACATTCCTAGAGACATATAAACTACACAAGTGAGCCAGGAAGAAATAGATAACCTGAATGGACCCATAACCAGTAAGGAGATTGAAACAGTCATCAAAAATCTCCAAACAAACAAGAGCCCAGGGCCAGACAGCTTCCCAGGGGAATTCTACCAAACATTTAAAGAGGAATTAATTCCTATTCTCCTGAAACTGTTCCAAAAAATAGAAATGGAAGGAAAACTTCCAAACTCATTTTATGAGGCCCGCATCACCTTGATCTTCAAACCAGACAAGGATCCCATAAAAAAAGAGAACTACAGACCAATATCCTTGATGAACACAGATGTGAAAATTCTCACCAAAATACTAGCCAATAGGATCCAACAGTACATTAAAAGATTTATTCACCACGACAAAGTGGGATTTATTCCAGGGCTGCCAGTTTGGTTCAACATCTGCTAATCAATCAATGTGATACAATACATTAATAAAAGAAAGAATAAGAACCATATGATACTCTCAATAGATGCTGAAAAAGCATTTGACAAAGTACAGCATCCCTTCCTGATTAAAAATCTTCAAAGTGTAGGGATAGAGGGCACATATCTCAATATTACCAAAGCCATCTATGAAAAACCCACTGCAAATATCATTCTCAATGGAGAAAAACTGAAAGCTTTACCGTTAAGGTCAGGAACAAGGCAGGGATGCCCGTTATCACCACTGCTATTCAACATAGTACTAGAGGTCCTAGCCTCAGCAATCAGACAACAAAAGGAAATTAAAGGCATCCAAATCGGCAAAGAAGAAGTCAAATTATCACTCTTCGCAGATGATATGATACTATATGTGGAAAACCCAAAAGGCTCCACTCCAAAACTGCTAGAACTTGTACAGGAATTCAGTAAAGTGTCAGGATATAAAATCAATGCACAGAAATCAGTTGCATTTCTCTACACCAACAACAAGACAGAAGAAAGAGAAATTAAGGAGTCAATCCCATTTACAATTGCACCCAAAACCATAAGATACCTAGGAATAAACCTAATCAAAGAGGCAAAGAATCTATACTCAGAAAACTATAACGTACTCATGAATGAAATTGAGGAAGACACAAAGAAATGGAAAAATGTTCCATGCTCATGGGTTCGAAGAACAAATATTGTGAAAATGTCTATGCTACCTAAAGCAATCTACACATTTAATGCAATCTGTATCAAAATCCCATCCATTTTTTTCAAAGAAATGGAACAAATAATCCTAAAATTTATTTGGAACCAGAAAAGACCTCAAATAGCTGAAGGAATATTGAAAAAGAAAGCCAAAGTTGGTGTCATCACAATTCCAGACTTTAAGCTCTATTACAAAGCTGTCATCATCAGGACAGTATGGTACTGGCACAAAAACAGACACATAGATCAATGGAATAGAATAGAGAGCCCAGAAATAGACCTTCAACTCTATGGTCAACTAATCTTTGACAAAGCAGGAAGGAATGTCCAATGGAAAAAAACAGCCTCTTCAACAAATGGTGTTGGGAAAATTGGACAGCCACATGCAGAAAAATGAAATTGGACCATTTTCTTACACCACACACGAAAATAGATTCAAAATGGATGAAGGACCTCAATGAAGAGGAGAGCACAGGCAGCAACCTCTTCGACCTCATCCACAGCAACTTCTTCCTAGGAACATCGCCAAAGGCAAGGGAAGCAAGGGCAAAAATGAACTATTGGGATTTCACCAAGATCAAAAGCTTTTGCGCAGCAAAGGAAATAGATAAGAAAACCAAAAGACAACTGACAGAATGGAAGAAAATATTTGCAAACGACATATCAGATAAAGGGCTGGTATCCAAAATCTATAAAGGGCTCTGCAAACTCAACACCCAAAGAACAAAGAATCCAGTCAAGAAATGGGCAGAGGACATGAACAGACATTTCTGCTAGGAAGACATCCAGATGGCCAACAGACATATGAAAAAATGCTGCACATAACTTGGCATCGGGGAAATACAAATCAAAACCACAATGAGATAACACCTCACATCAGTCAGAATGACTAAAATTAACAAGTCAGGGAATGACAGATGCTGGTGAGGGTGCAGAGAAAGGGGAACCCTCCTATACTGTTGGTGGGAATGCAAGCTGGTGCAGCCACTATGGAAAACAGCATGGATATTTCTCAAAAAGTTGAAAATAGAGCTACCCTATGACCCAGCAATTGCACTACTGGGTATTTACCCTAAAGATACAAATGTAGTGGTCTGAAGGGGCATGTGCACCCGAATGTTTATAGCAGCAATATCCACAATAGCCAAACTATGGAAAGAACCTAGATGTCCATCAAAAGATGAATGGATAAAGACGATGTGAGATTTTCATATTTATATATATATATATATATAATCATATATTTCATATATAAAATATATATTCATATATATTTCATATATGAATATAATCATATAATTCATATATATATGAATACTATGCAGCCATCAAAAGAAATAAAATCTTGTCATTTGTGATGACGTGGATGAAACTAGAGGGTATTATGCTTAGGAAAATAAGTCAAGCTGAGAAAGACAACTATCATATGATCTCCCTTATATGAGGAAGTGAAGATGCAATGTGGGGGATTTGGGGGGTAGGAAAAGAATAAATGAAAGAAGATGGGATTGTGAGGGAGACAAACCACAAGAGACTCTTAATCTCACAATACAGACTGAGGGTTGCTGGGGGGAGGGGGGTCGGGAGAGGGTGGTGGGGTTATGGACATTGGGGAAGGTATGTGCTATGGTGAGTGCTGTGAAATGTGTAAACCTGGAAATTCACAGACCTGTACCCCTGGGGATAAAAATACATTATATGTTTATAAAAAGTTTAAAAATAAATTAAAAAAAAGAAATACAAAGACGCGGGGCGCCTGGGTGGCTCAGTGGTTAAGCTGCTGCCTTCGGCTCAGGTCATGATCTCAGGGTCCTGGGATCGAGTCCCGCATCGGGCTCTCTGCTCAGCAGGGAGCCTGCTTCCTCCTCTCTCTCTCTCTCTCTGCCTGCCTCTCTGCCTACTTGTGATTTCTCTCTGTCAAATAAATAAATAAAATCTTTAAAAAAAAAAAAAAAAAAGAAATACAAAGACCCCTAAGAGACTACAGCGAACAATTATATGCCAACAAATTGGACAGTCTAGAAGTGGAAGAATTACTAGAAATATGTAGCCTACCAAAAATGAATCATAACAAAATAGAAAATCTGAACTAGAAAGGAGATAGATTAATAGTTAAAAACCATTCAACAAGCAAAATTCAGGACCAGATGGCTTCACTGGAAAGTCCTAGAATGCATTCAACGAAGAATGAATACCACTTCTTTTCAAAATCTTCAAATAAGTACAAGAGGGGAATATCTCCCAAACACATTTTATGAGGCATTAGGCCAGCCCTAATACCAATACCAGACAAGTATATTACAAACAAAATTATAGGTCAATATCCCTAATGAGCAAAGATGAAAGAGTCTTCAACTAAATATTAGCAAACTGAATTTCAACAGTACATTAAGAGGATCTTACACCATGATCAAGTGGGATTTATTCCAGGGATGTAAGGATGGCTCAACATGTGCATATCACTCAATGTAATACATCACAAAGACAAAATTAAAGATAAAAGTCACATGATCATCTCAACAGATACAGAAAAAGCAGTTGAAAAATTCAACATCCATTTGTGATAAAAACTCTTAATAAAGTGGGTATAGGCAGAAATGTACCTCAGTGTAATAAAGGCCATATATGACAGGCCATGGCTAACCTCATTCTCAATAGTGAACAGCTGAAAGTTTTTCCTCTAATATCAGAAACAAGACAAAGATGTCTGTTCTCACTACTTTTATTTACAATAGTATTGAAGTCCTAGCCAGAGAAATTTGATTAAAAATATAAATAAAGAGCATCCAAACTGGAAAAGAAACAAAATAGTCACTATTTGCCGATGACATGATATTATATGTAGAAAACCATAAATACCCCATTAAAAAACTGTGAGAACTAATAAACAAATTCAGTAAAGTTGTAGAAGACAAAAATCAATACACAAATCTATTGCATTCCTTAACACTAATAATGAAGTAGCAGAAAGAGAAATTAAGAAAATAATCTCTTTTACAGTTAAACCCAAAAGAATAAAATGCCTAGGAATAATTTTTTTTAAGTTTTTATTTAAATCCCAGTTAGTTAACATATAGTATAATATTAGTTTCAGGTATACAATATAGTGATTCAACACTTCCATACAACACTCAGTACTCATCAAAGTGTACTCCTTAATCCCCATCATCTATTTAACCCAACTCCACATCCACTTCCCCTCTGGTAACCATCAATTTGTTCCCTATCATCAAGAGTCTATTTTTTGGTTTGCCTCTCTCTCTCTCTTCTTTTACCCCTTCACTCTTTTGTTTTGTTTCTTAAACTCCTCATATGAGTGAAATTATATGGTATTTGTCTTTCTCTAACTGACACATTTTCTTAGCATAATGTTCTATAGCTCCATCCATGTTGCTGCAAATGGCAAGATTTCATTGTTTTTTTAATGGCTATATTCTATTTTGCATATATACCACATATTCCTTACCTATTCATCAGTTGATGGACATTCGGATTCTTTCCATTATTTGGCTCTTTTAGATAATGCTGCTATAAGCATCAGGGTTCATGTATCCCTTCAAATTAGTATTTGCATTTTGGGGGTAAATACCTAATAATGCAGTTGCTGGGTCATATGATATTTCTTATTTATTTATTTATTTGTATTTCTATTTTTAACTTTTTGAGGAACCTCCATATTGTTTTCCAGATGGCCACATCAGTTTGCATTCCCACCAACAGTGCAAGAGGGTGCCTTTTTCTCCACATCCTTCCCAACACCTGTTGTTTCTTGTGTTGTTGATTTTAGCCATTCTGATGTGAGGGTGTGAGGTAATAGTTCATTGTAGTTTTGATTTGAATTTCTCTGATAATCTGTGATGTTGAGCATTTTTTCTTGTGTCTGTTGGCCATCTGTATGTCTGATTTGGGAAAACATCTATTCATATCTTCTGTCCATTTTTTATGGGATTATATTTTTCTGGGTGTTGAGTTTGATAAGTTCTCCATAGATTTTTGGATACTAACCCTTTATCAGATATGCCATTTGCAAATATCTTCTTCTATTCCATAAGTTTCCTTTTAGTTTTGTTGTTTCCTTCACTGTACAGCAGCTTTTTATTTTGACATAGTCCCAATAGTTTATGTTTACTTTTGTTTCCCTTGCCTCAGGAGACATATCTAAAAAGAAATTGCTATAGCCAATGTCAAATAAGTTACTGCCTGTGTTCTCTAGGATTTTAATGATTTCCTATCTCACATTTAGGACTTTCATCCATTTTGATTTTATTTTTGTGTATAGTGTAAGAAAGTAGTCCAGTTTCATTCTTTTCCATGTTCCTCTCCAGTTTTCCCAACACCATTTGTTGAAGAGACTATCTTTTTCCCATTGAAAATGATTTCCTGCATTGTTGAAGATCAATTGGCCATACAGTTGTGGCTTCATTTCTGGTTTTTCTGTTGTGTTCTATTTGTATGTTTATTTTTGTGCTAATGCCATACTGTTTTGGTTACTATAGCTTTGCAATATAACTAGAAGTCCAGAATTGTGATGCTTCAGCTTTCCTTTTCTTCCTTCCTCCCTTCCTCCCTCCCTCCCTCCATCCTTCCTTCCTTCCCTTCCCCGCTCCTTCCTTCCTTTCTTTTTTCCTTCCTTCCTTCTTTCCTTCCTTCCTTCCTTCCTTCCTTCCTTCCTTCCTTCCTTCCTTCCTTTCTTCCTTTCCTAAGATTTATTTGCTCATTTAAGGGAGAGGGAGAGAGTGTGGTGGGGGTAGGGGAAGAGGGAGATGGAGAGAGAATCCCAAGCAGACTCCAAGCTGAGCAAGGAGCCCAACATGGGGCTTGATTCAACAACCCCAAGATCATGACCTAAGCTGAAACTAAGAGTCAGACACCCAAATGACTATGCTACTCAGGCACCGTCCAGCTTTGCTGTTATTTTTGAAGATTGCTTTGGCTGTTTGGGGTGTTTTGTGGTTCCACACAAATTTTAGGATTGTTTGTTCTAGCTCTGTGAAAAATGCTGGTGCTATTTTGATAGAGATATCAAAATATTTGTTTGGGGTAGTATAGATATTTTAACAATATTTCTTCTTCCAATGCATGAGCATGGAATGTTTTTCCATTTTTTTTGTCATCTTCAACATATTTCATAAGCATTCTATAGTTTTCAGAGTACAGTTCTTTTACTTCTTTGGTTATTCCTAGGTATCTTACAGTTTTTGGTGCAGTTGTAAATGGGATTGATTCCTGGATTTCTCTTTCTGTTGCCTTGTTATTGACCTATAGAAATAGAATAGATTTCTGTATATTGATCTTGGATCTTACCACCTTTTAAAAAATTGTTATTTACTTAAGTAATCTCTACACCCAGTGTAGGGCTCAAACTCCTGACCCTGACATCAAGTCCCATGCCCTTCCAACTGAGCCAGCCAGGTGCCCCTGTCTTGTGGGACTTTACTGATCTTGAGTATCAGTTCTAGCAGCTTTTTGGTGAAATCTTTCACGTTTTCTATCTGGAGTATCATGTCATCTACAAATAGTGAAAGTTTGACTTCTTCCTTGCTGATTTGGATGCCTTTTATTCCTTTTTGTAGTCTGATTGCTGAGGCTAGGACTTCCAATACTATGTAAAATAAAAGTGGTGATAGTGGACATCCCTGTCTTGTTCCTGACCGTGGTGGAAAAGCTCTCAGTCTTCCCCATTAGCATGATATTAGCTGTTGGTTTTTCATATATTTACTATAGGTTGAGTACCTAGGAATAAATTTAACAAAAGAAGTGAAAGACTTGTATATTGAAAAATACAAGATATTAGTGAAAGAAATTGAAGGAGACTCAAATAAGTGTAAAGATATTCTTTACTCAGAGATTAGAAGAATTAATATTATTAAAATTGTCATACTACCTAAAGCAATGTACAGATTCAATGCAATCCCTATCAGTATTACAATGATATTTTTCAGAGAAATAGAACAAAAAGTCTAAACTTTGTATGGAACCACAAAAGACCTTGAATGCCCAAAGAACTGTACAAGCGTACTGTATGATCTCACTTTACCTGGACTCTAAAAAAGAACCCAACCCAGCAAGCTCATAAACACAGAGAACAGATCGGTGGTTCTGAGAATTGAGGGTGGGAGTGGGAGGAATGGATGAGTTAACTGTTTTTTGTCTCTTTGTTTTTTTAATTTAAATAAACTGAAGGGAAATTAAAAAAAAAAAATCCAACCATTGGCAGAACCAATGGTTCCTCAAAAACATTTACCCTTGATTTGAATTTCATAACGTAGGCTAAAGTCCATCAACCCTATGTCTTGGGACCATGTGACCTCACATGCACTTCGTAGAAGTGATTAAGCTTGAGATGGAGAAATGATTCCAGATTACCTGGGTGGCCCCATGTGATCACAAGGGAAAGGAGAGGGAAGCAGGAGGGTGACCGGGAAGGATATGTGACAAAGGAAGCAGAGGTTGGAGAGACAGGATTGCTGGCCTGGAAGATGGAAAGGAACCATGAGCCAACAAATATGGACAGAGGCTGGAAGTTAGAACAGGCAACATTTTCTTCTATAGCCTCCACAAGGAACACAACTCCATTCAACCTTTGACTTGAGGACTTCTGACCTCCAGAACTGTAAGACCATAAATTCTGTTGCTTTAAACCACTAAGTTTGTGGTTTAAAAACAGTCCTATGACTGTTACTGCAGTCATAGGAAACAAACATACCTGTGGGTATTTGCATTGTCTGGCCTAATATTTTACCTTTTGTGATTTGACTTTGTTCTTCATAGAGTTAGGGTTATGACTTGCTTTGGCCAAAAGAATGAGCTAGAAGGCATGATGTGCCAGTTCTGGGTATAAGCCTGACGAAACTTTGTATGTCTGCGCACTATTGCTCTTCTTTCATTGTCGTCATGGAGGCAGGCCTAATCTAAATGACGGTCTGAGGCCTAGGATGGGGGAGACAGAACAGAGCAACCGTGCGGTGAGAGTATCCCAACAGACAGTGGCCCCCACTGAGCCATATCCAACTGAGACCACCTTACATCAGCTGAGATCCTTATCGACCTCTGAACTATAGTGATAAATTGTCACTTTAAGCCACTGAATTCTGGGCATTTTAGCATTACACAGCAGGAGCTAAGTGATACAGTGATGGCAACTTGGAAAGCAATGCTCCAGGAGTTTATTTACACAATCTCATTGTAATGTTTGCTTCTGTCGAACACATGACCTAGACCATAAAAAATGTAGGCAATTCATTTAGGCTGGTCACAATCCTACAGTCTCATCATACACGGGCAATAACCAGGACCAGAGAAATCAAAGGCTTCTCCACTCACCCACCTCCTCCTTTCATCCACCCCCGGAAAGAACTCACTTTGTAGCAATCTGTTGATCTCCTTTTTATTAGTTTATTGAAATTGTAAAATATAATAAGTTATGTATACAAAATTAGACAAAACTATTGAAAATTAAGACTTCACTGGCTAGACCCATAGCTCTTAGCCTCGGATGTTCCCTAAATGTTTTTCAGGATAGCAAAACCATGCCTGTCCCCATACAGAATGGCAAGGTGGAGTTCCCGGCTCTGGTCAGTGGTAATCACTGTGGTCTCATTGATTTGAATTTCATAACGTAGGCTAAAGTCCATCAAAATAGACTTTTCTTGGATTTGTTTCCAAATAAGTGAATGACAAAGGAATGTTTAACTCTGTAAGGACGAGCTCCCTAAAAATGGCAAGTTTAGAGTCACCAAAACGTGGTGTGATGCTGGCTGGACATCTGGCCCCATGAAATGAGGCCAAGCTCCGGGCCTGGGAACAGCACCCCCTGCTCCTTCACTGAGAATGTTGTTCTTGGGAAACTGCAGGCTGTCTCTCTGGAATGGTACGCTCATCACATGTGACATTTGTTGCCTGATTCAGGGGGAGCCTCTCATCATCATCATCACAAAGCATGAGAAAAGGGTGCCATAGAATTTCAAAGAGGAATTAAAAGGATAATTAAGTTTTGCCATGGACTATTTAGCTTGCAAGGATATACCAGATAGGTTCTGAAAAACAGCAGCAAACAGACACAGCAAATGATGATATTAAATACTCAGGACCTAATTATGATCCTATCACAGTATGTTCTACATTCATTGGTGGGAAATTGCTTGTTGGCTCTGAACATATGACTGATTTCCTCCCCCCAAAGCATTTGCTCAGTCATGCGACTTGTAATTTTAAAAACATCGCTTTGTAAGCCAGAGACTGGTTTTAATTTAGTAATAACCCATAGATCTGTCATTAGGAAGCTCAGCATGAACTCTAAATTAACCCCCTGGTATGATTAGTACACTGGCTCCCACGCTCTTGGCAACAGCATGTGTGGTAAGAGAATCTTCCAAGAACAATGCCAGTTTATTTATCTCTAAACATATGTCAAACAACTATAGTTACTCTGAGTTCTTCTGCTTCTAGTCTCATCTTACTTGATGACTCCCGGTATTCACTTGGATGTATTCACTTGGATGTACACCTTGAAGGCCTGGGATTTCCTACAGCCCCACTTCCCTGTTGCCCACCTGCACCTTAATTCCCCTGATTGCAGAGCCACAGGCTAACCTCTCCTTATCAGAAGAGACACTGAAGCCTGGGAGGGAGAAGAAAATGGTCCAAGTTGACACAACTAGAACCAGGTCCCTGATTCCAAGCCCAGGCCGTACCTGTGCTGTGAGGCCCCACTTTCCTTGACTGGTTCAGAAGCTTTCATGCCTCAAGTCTCATCCACAAGTCTTGGATGCTCAGATTCTACAATTGTGCTTGGCTGAACTCTTAGAAAGTCACCATTTCTCTTTATACATACAGCAGACCACTCCTTTCTGTTTGAAGCTAAAACAGGCTGACACATCATGGATAATGTTCTTGAGCATTGCTTCCCACAAAGGGTCAAACCTGACTAGGATGAGAGTGGAAAGCAATTCATGTGTAATACAAAATCACCCGGTCCCAGGCCCGGGATGCATGCAGTAGAAACTGGCCACAGATTGGACACAGGTCTACCTGACTGAGCAAACACATACCTTGTATATCAGTGACAGAAGGCAGACCACAGAGTGAACTCTTCCATCAGTGACTGGAAGGGCTGTAGGAATACGGATGGCCTCAAGAACAGGCAAAGTTATCCCAATGAAGCCATAGACAAGTACCGAACCTGACACACTAGATGGAGTGGGTGTCTGCCTTTTGTAGACATGTCACCAGTCTTTCAAGCTGCTTTCCTCATGAGGCTGCCCTCCTTCATCATGCTTGGGGAGTCATCTCCTCCCTCAGAACTTATCTCACGTTTTCTTAGCGTCCCCTCACCCAGACTCTTTGATGTCTTCTAGCAAGGTGGTTTGTAAACACATCTTCTATCTCTCCCTAGGTTGTAAACTCCTTAAAGACAGGAATAGATTCTTCACCTCTGTCATCCCCACATTGTTTGGTTCATCTGAGCACCCAGCAATGTCCCTTGAATGAGTTCATGAATAAATACTCATCCTGCCTGGTGAGGTGAGGTACAGGTGGGGAGCTGGGAATATCCCAGCTTTAATATTTTATCTTTGATTAGATTAGAAGATGGGCTTCATTTCCTCTTGTTCCTGGGAACAGCCTAGGGCAAAGCCTGTGACAGCAGAAAAAGCCTCAATTCTTAGCAGTCTCTTGGCAGCACTCACAACTCCAGAGCCCTTCTTGGATCCTTGGTGCCTCCCAGGGAGGACAGCCCACAGGCCGGCTCCTCAGGATGTCGTGGGTGGTTGGGAGGCCGGGGGTACAAGCCCGGCCCACTCGAGTATGTCCGCACATAAGGACTCCACAGCATCTAGCCGCTCGATCTGCACCAGTTTTGTGAGCAGCTCTGGGATGCTGTAGCCTGCTGTGCTGATGCGGTCAAAGAGCTGCATGCCATCTGTCATGCCCCCAATCTCATCCCTCTTCAGTCCAAAGCTCTCGGCCAGGTGGCGCCATGTTTTCACAACGGCCTTCTCGGAGTTGTACGTGGAGCTGAGCATTCGGCTTGTCTTTTCAAGGCAGTCAAATGGCAGCTCTGTGGGGCTGAGACCTGCAGAGACAAAGGGCCACCATCAGACATTGTGAATGGCAATTAACAGAAGTACAACACAATTAAAAATTATTTTAAAAACTTTAAAAAAAAATTTAAAATAAAACACAGATGCAGAAAACCACACAAAATAAGTGCATAGTTTGAGGTTAACTACACCCAGAACTTTGCCAGCCCCAAGAGAAGCCCAAGTATCCTAACCTCAGTAATAGCCCCCTCTCCTCCTAGGAAAATAGCCACCACAGTGTTAGAGTAATCCCCTCAATACCACTGTCAACAGTCACCAAAGTCTTGAGTATGGGCTACCTTTAGTTGGGTGACCCTGTTTCCTCTGGAGCTGTGCTGAGGAGGGAGTATCACATTCCTTAATGGGGATAGCAATCACCTTTATGAAGGTACTTTCAAAGATAGCCTGAAGTTGGTGCTACCTGAGCCAAGTCACCACCATCTGATGGTTCTCAGCCTTCCCTGCACATTAGGATTACCTGGGATATTGGTCGGGGGGAGTGATGTATTTTCACTTTTGGATGATGGAGTAAATATGTTTTTCCCTTTTCCACCTGGTAAGTACAGCTAAAAACCCTGAATGGTATGTACAAAGCAATCATAAAGAGACTCTATGGAGAAAAAAGACAGACTCGTGGGGGTCTTGGGAGTAGAGCAATGATGCGTGACATAGTGCTGAGTTCCTTGGTTTCCTTTTGCCTCATTATCACAGACGTAGAGCTGAAGAGTCCAGAAACCCAGAAATACCAATAACAATCAAAAATAACCCCAACAGAGGCCTGCTTTCTCAGCCAAAGCATTAGGAAAAGAGAAGCTCATCAAGAAGAAAACATTTATAGATGATACCCACTTGTACAGACCACAGAGAAAACTGTGGCCCAGTCCCCACTAAGGCCAGTAAAGGCTGTAAGGTCTGGAGGTCCACCTTCAGAAGGCTGTAACACTGTACCAGTTGTTAGGGAAGGCCAAGTTGAGAGCCTGCCCACTCCAGTGTCTTAGTGGAGACCACACAGAGAAACAGATTCCCACCCTACCCCCCTGCCAGGAACAAAAAGAAGCCCCTACTTGGGTGTCAATGAAGGGTGAATGGGAACCTAGACATCTACCGCCATAGAGATATCAGAAGAAACAAGCTATATCAGAAAGCTTAAATAAAATCCAGAGTCTCATAATGTGACATAAATCTTCCAGTTTCAATAGAAACCCACTCATCACATCAAGAACTAGGCAGATCTCAAATGTTCTTAATTTTATTTTTAAAAATATTTCCAAAAAGGGGTAAAGAATGTGAGGCAAGTCAGCCAAATCCTCTATTGTTGTTGATGGCTAGGAAGATCTCAAATGAACGAAAAAAGACAAATCCAGAGATAACAGAAGTATTAGAATTATCTGATACATATTTTAAAGAAGTCATGATAAAAAATGTTTCAACAAATAATTACATGCATGCTTGAAAAAAATGAAAAAATGAAATCCTCACAAAAGACAAAATATAAAGAAGAACCAAGTGGCAATGTTAGAACTGCAAAAAGACAATAATTGAGATCAAAAGTTGAGTAGATAAGCTCATTGGCAGAATATAGACAGAGGAAAGAATTAGTTAACTGGATAATAGAATTGAAATTATTTATCTGAACAACAGATATAAAATAAACTAAAAAACAGTGTCCCAAGGACCTGTGGGGCTGAAACAAAAGATCTCACATTTGTGCCATGGAGACCTAGAAGAGGAGAGAGAGAGAATATGGATGAAAAAGGAAATAATGGCTGAAAACTTCCCAAACTTGGAAAGTGACATAAGCCTACAGATTCAAGAAGCTGAAAAAACCCCAAACAGGGTACACCCAAAGAAATTCACATCAAGACACATCATAAACTCTTGAAAGCTAAAGACAAAGAAGTCTTGAAGACAGAAGAAAAAAAAAAATCAACACCTTACCTACAGTGGAAAAGAATTAGAAGGTCAGTGGATTTCTCATCAAAAACCTGGAGACCAGAGGAACATGGCACAGTATTTTCAACTACTGAAAGGAAAGAACTGTCAACATAGTGTCCCATACCCAGTGAAAATAGCCTCCAGGAATGAAGGGGAAATCAAGGCAATCTCAGGATTAAGGGAAAACTAAGAATTTGTCACCAACGGAACTACCTTAAAAGAATGACTAAAAGAAGTTTCTCAACAGAAAGGAAAGCATGAAAGAAGGAAACTTGGAACATCAGAAAAG
Organism: Mustela lutreola; assembly: GCF_030435805.1. Taxonomy (NCBI): domain Eukaryota; kingdom Metazoa; phylum Chordata; class Mammalia; order Carnivora; family Mustelidae; genus Mustela; species Mustela lutreola. The sequence continues at coordinate 56,817,648 of NC_081298.1, read as the reverse complement.
AGCATGGTAAGCAAAAATATTGGTAAACACAATAGCTTTCCTTTTCCTTTTAGGTTTTCTGAATTATGTTTGCTAGTTGAAACAACCGATGTGGTTCTGAATATATGTAGAGGAAATATTTAAGACAACTTTAAACAGGAAAGGACATAAAGGGAAGTTTTTTATATTTCATTCAAACTAGTAAAGGGATGGCCCCAATCATCCTAAAATAACTACAGAAAAGGCTATGTACTCAGAACTTATAAAATGCATCGCTCAAAACAACACCAAAATGGATTTCTAAAATATGTTCAAGTGACCCAAAGGAAAGCAGGAAAAAGAAAATAGAGAAAATGAAAAACAGAAACAAAAAAGAGTAAACAAAAAATAAAGTAGCAATCTTAAATGATAAACTAGACCCACACAAATATGCCCAAGCTGATTTTTGACAAAGGCACAAAAGCAATTCAACAGACAAAATATAGTTTTTCCCAAAAAATGGTGCTGGAGCTACTGGACATCTACAGGCAAAAACAACAAATGAACAAACAGCAAAACAAAACAAAACAAAAACTCACCTCAGTCTAAGTCTCACATCTTTTTATAAAAATTAACTCCAACTGAACATGGACTCAAAGGCAAAGCAAAATGATAAAGCTTTTTAGAAAACAATCACAGGAAAATATCTATGTGATCTAGGTCTAGGCAAAGAGATCTTAGCCTGGATACAAAAAACCCAATCTATAAAAAATACAATCTTATCAAAATTTCACCTTTCTATGAAAGACCCTATTAAGAGAATGGAAAGACAACCTACAGAGTGGAGAAAATAACTGCAAATCACATATCCAATAAAGGATACAGCAACCCCCCTCAATCCATTTGGAAAATGGGCAAAAGACAGAGTGAAACATTTTACTGAAGAGGACATACAGATGGCAGTGACCTCATGAAAAGATGCCGCATTAGGGAAATGTAAATTCAGACCACCATGAGATAAGAAAACACAACTGAGTGACTAAAATAAAAAACAGCACCACTACCGAATGCTGGCAAGAAAGTAAAGAAACAGGATGACTCACACATTGCTGGTGGGGATGCACACAGTACAGGCACTTCAGAAAACCATTTGGAGTTTTTTTTTTTTTTTTTTAAAGATTTATTTATTTCTTTGAGATAGAGACAGAGACAGGGAGAGCATGAGTGGGAGGGGCAGAAAGAGAGAAAATCACAGGCAGACTCTGTGCTGTGCCAAGCTTGGAACCCAAGGCTGGACTCGACCCTGAGATCACGACCTGAGTCAAAACCAAGAGTAGGACGCTCAACCCACCAGGCCACTCAGGCGCCCCAGCAGTTTTTAAAAACATAAAACATACACCTATCATACAATCCAACAACTGTACTCCTGGCATTTATCCAGTGAAACGATGACTTATATTCACATAAAAATATATTCATGGCTCTTTATAGTGACTTTATTCATAATAGCCCCAAAATAGCAACAACCAAGATGTTCTAAATGGATGAATGCTTTGACGAGTTGTGATTCGTCCATGATGTGGGCAGGCACTAGGGGTATGAGGAAAAATCCACAACACACAACAATCTGCATGAGTCTCCTGGGAATTAGGTGGAGGAAAAGGGCCTTTGGCAAGAGGCTATATGGTGCCTGAGTCCACTTAATGTTCACAAAATGACAAAACTGTAGAAATGAACAGATTAGCGGTAGTCTGTGGCTAAGGAGAGGTCGGGGAGTGGGGGAGAGAGTGAGGCTAAAAAGGGTATCCAGAGGGATCCTGTGGTGAAAGAAATGGGCTCTGCCTTTGGGTATCAATGTCAATGTTCTGATTGTGACTTTCAGAGATGGTTCAGGTGGGTGGTCTCATTGGGGAACACTGTGGAAAGGGTCCACGAGAACTCTCTGTATAGTGTCCTACCACCACATGTGAATCTGCTGTGATCTCAGAATTACAAGTTTAATTAAAAACAAACAAAAGAGGGGCGCCTGGGTGGCTCAGTGGGTTAAGCCTCTGCCTTCAGCTCAGGTCATGATCCTAGGGTCCTGGGATCGAGCCCTGCATCGGGCTTTCTGCTCTGCAGGGAGCCTGCTTCCTCCTCTCTCTGCCTGCCTCTCTGCCTACTTGTGATCTCTGTCTGTCAAATAAATAAACAAAATCTTTAAAAAAAAAAACTAAACAAATAAACAAAAGAAATGGATGCCGGAGACTCACCCCAGCCAAATTAGATCAGGATCTTGGGGCATTTGGGGGCTGGGCTGGGCAGAGGGCAGATAGTGGAAAACTCTGGGTGAATGTCTGGATGAATATACTATTTCCTCAAGACTGGGCACTGGTCTAAGGTTTTCTGCCTTGGTGATGTGAGGGTCCCTAAGGGTTGATAAGCATACCACACACCCCAGGCTGAGAGAGGGTGGTCAGGCACATGGGGCTCACACACTTCATCCTCCCAGTCTCACTGGAAAGTCTCCTCTTTTCTGTGGGGTTCCTGAAATTAATTTGAAAACCACTGTCCCAGGGGTGGGTGCTAAAAGCCAAGACATCTTTTGGAACAGAGAAGAACTTTCCAGGGTGATGGAAAGCAAACCTCAGACCATCCATCATAGGGCAGCCATGCCAGGCTTATCAGACATGGGGATTGTTCATTTGGAGAGATGCTGTGTTTCAACAGGCAGGCAAGTTGAGGTCTTGGTCCCTGGAAGTTACTTCTGGCTAAAGGAGCACTCAGCCAGCAAAGCTTCCCCGGGTTTGGTGTGCTGGGCTCCATTTCTGCGGAGAAATGAGAGGCCCCCTGGCTCCACTCCTCCTGCCTGGGCCAGACCCAGAAGTCCAAGGAGGGATGCCCGTGAGACCAGGATCAAGTGGCCTGGTGAGGCTGGGGAGCATTCCCTAACCTCAGCGATAAGGGGTTTTGTGAAGACAAAGGTAATTTAGAGCTTAGATTTGGAAGAAATGGGAACTGTGGATTCTGATTTTAGGTTGAAATGCTTATATTTCTAGTCCTGCTGCCCAGACACAACATGTAGTTGTTGTGAAACAGTCTGACTCTGCTGGCTCGGGAAGCATCTTTGAGGAGGGAAGCAGGTACCCAAGGAAAAGGCCTGCTAATGACTGGGTAAGTGACTGAAAAGACCAGTGCAGGGCAGCGTCTGACGGACACTGGAGGACGCCGGCTCCTTCCACTACTGTTCTCTCCTGACTCCATGGTCTGTCCCCCAGGGATGCTGTGTCCCAGGGCTGGCTGGGTGTCATCTCCTGGTCCTGAGAGGAAAAGGGGCTTGGGGAGTGCCACGGAAAAGGCCTTAAATAGTTTGATGCCAAATTCCATGTCCCTCCACACATGACGTGGGTTTGCCAGCCACTGGAATGAGGAACGTGACAATTTGGGATGGGTGGCCTTTCTGGTCCCCGTGGGACCTTGGGACTCCTGCCAGAGCCACCTCCTCCACACTGACGGTTGGGACAAGATTCTTGGGAGATCTGGCATACAGATCCCCAAACAGCATGTCCATGGCTTACCTTCAACGACTCCACACACATTGGCGTACACGTCCAATATCTTTTTCCTTCGACTTTGAATCTATGGGAAAAGTTAAGGGAATGTTAATTTTCAGAATAAGAGAAAGTGGAAGCCCACAAAAATGCCCGTTCTCCAGTGCAGTGCTGGCAGCTGCTCTCCCGACTGAGTCAGAAATGCTGACTGGCGCCCTCACATGACCGTCTCATCAGGAAATTCAAGCATCTTCCGTGTTCACAGAGGTGGAGCTGCTCTGTAGAGTGCCCTGGACGTTCAGGCTCACAGGACACCTGGCATCAATCTGTGTGGGAGGGTGAGTGGTGGGGACCCCAGCTGGCCAGTGGGGGCCTGAGACGCCATGGCTGTGTCTGCAGCCATCCACAGATTCTTCTCCCAGAGCCCACCGCTCCGGATAAGGACATGAGGCCAAGCTGGATCGGCACAGGAGGGGTCCTGGCTGAAAGTTCCCATGCCCCACAGGAGCTGGTACCTCTCAGAACAACTCCATAGACCTCCAGGGTCCCTGCAAGTGATGGCTGTCATGACAGATGTCCCCGGACTGAGAGCAGCACAGTGTGGAATCCCTGTCCGGACCAGCTTCCCAGGCGGGGACATGTTCACCACTAACAACATTACCTAGGCACACACTGACCTATGCTTGGATCAGGCTGCCAGTGAACCACGTGCTACACACTCAGGCAGCCTGGGCAGCGCTGTGCCCTCTGCCCGTGCACCCTGCCATGGCTCCTTCTCGGTGCCCTGCTTTGGGCGACAAGCTCTTTGGACCATTTCACATGCAAAATGCATATTATGTATGCATGAGTGTGTACACTCAGCAGTGTCTGTGTATGTGTGAGTGCGTACACTCTGGGTGTGTGTATGTGTGTGTGAGTGTGAATACTCTGGGTGTGTGTGTTTGTGTACACTCAGTGTGAATGTGTGTACACTCTGTGGGTGTATATGTATGTGTGAGTGTGCACACTGGGTGTATGTGTGTATGTGTGTGTGTTTTTTGTGGTTTTCTTTGGTCTGCTTAGACACATGCCCATACATTTACAAAGGTTTTTTTTGTCCTACAGTATTCCAAGCAATTTTAACATTTCTCCCTTTGCTTACTAGCTTCCATTTTCTTCTATAAAGCTAGATGATACAAGGACAAGTTTCCTATTTTTTTGCTTTCAGCCCCCCACCCTATCTAGGTTCCTGTGGTCGCCTGCCTCATGCCTCTGTCTCCCTGGGCGACAATGAGTGTGCAAGGTACTGCACTAGGGCCTCACCCCGGCTGACTTGGTGGCCGCCGACTTCTCCCGGGCCAGGTGGACCAGCGACAAGAGGCACAGCTCTGGGGAGCCCTGCTTGTCAGAGGCTGGCTCCTCGTCACTGTCTAGGCTCCGGCTCAGCAGCTGCTCATTCTCCGATGATGCGTCGTTCTCGCTGCGGGAACAGGAGGGTGCTTGTTAGCAGTGTCCCTGACACGTTCTCCCAGTGGGAAGACGATCGATTGGGGTGCAGGGACCAGCAGCTCCTGGGCACCAGGTGAGAGAGACATGCCGCACCCGCTACTCCTCGTCCTCTGCTCTCCTCCCAACTAGTGACCTGGCTGCAGGGTGGCTGCGGGGTCTGCTACAGGGCTGGGGTTTATCAGGGAGGGGGACAGCCTCCGCTTATCTGTCCCCCTGACCTGGCTCAGTTAAGCCTTCCTGAATAGGTCCCAGCTTCCTGTTTCAATGCAGGCCTGCTCCAAGTTCAGCCATGGGTCCAGAGGCAAACAGGTTTATGTGGCTGGCGCTGAATCTGGGCAAGTTCTCCAGAACAACCCAAAACAAAGCTGAATGAGCCTTCCTGGGGAGCCCCCCTGTTACCAGGGGGTGACCTGCTGAAACATGTGCACTGTGGGTGGGGTCACAGCAAGGGGCCTCAGGAGCTCCCCCAGGAAGCCAGGTGGGCCCACGTCCCACCACGGTCCACCGTCCACAGCCCTAGGCACATGTGGGTTGGAGCTGAAACTCTCAAAATCATTCCAAATATCTGAAAAACAACATTCTTTTTTTTAAGGCATCCTGTTTGCTTCCTGTGGTCTGGCTGACAATTTACAAAGAATTCTTCTTTTCTAGCCACAGGGTTACGGTAACGAAGCCCACAGTCAAATGCAACCCTAGAGGGGGATGCCGGTGAGGCCCAGTAAGTTCAGGGCTCTCTCGGAGCTGGCTGGCCTGCCGCTGTCCCCACCCGACAGCAGGCTAGGAACAAAAGCACAGTTGTCCCCAGAGACTACTGACAGCCCCAGGTCCTTCCGCTAAGGCCCGAGAGCAAACAGAGAGGACAGGATCTCTGTGCCTTGTCTTTTACAGAGTGACTGTCCTGTTTTCATTTTTATTTGATATTTACATATGAAACAAGTATTATTTTTCCAAACGTTCTTCCAAGTCCCCCTTTTCCCCAGTCCTTAGACGACACTTAAGACCTAGGGATACATCTCTGCCCTTTGGGTACTCTTCTCTCCTACTTTTGAGAATGAGCAAAGGCTGGAACCCAGAAGGGGAGAGGCTGCCACAACACGAGGCTGGGGCAGACGGGAGGGTGGAGGAGAGCCTCGTCCCGGGGATGCACACTGCAGAGCCATCCCCTGCAGTCTGGCCCAGCCTGGCCCAGCCTGGGGCTCGGAAACGGAGTTGGTGGGAACAGAAACACTCACAGGAAGTGACCCCACCTAAGGGATTGCCCAGGGGGATCCACACTTTCTTTTTTTTTTTTTTTCTTTTCTTTCCCAGCATGCCCAGATTTCATGATTTAAGTCTGCTTCCTGCCCTTGCGTCAGGGGTCTTGAGAGATGCTGGAGTTTTCTAAATGAGGTAACAACTTTGGAAGTGCTCAGTGAATGCCAAAGCTCTCCACGAACCCTGGATTCAGGACCCTTCCTACAAACGAAAGGCTTTGCAGGAGTCCACCAACCTCGGGAAGGTCCCAGGCCAGAGGCCAGGCCAGGAGACAGTGCTCCTCTGCTCTTTCTGTAATTAGTTTGGGGCTCCGCATGGCCTCTGGGCAAGAGGTGAGACAGGGGACCAACACCATGGGGCGGATTTGTGGAACCTAAGCAGGACAGAGTCTAAATGACCATCTAAGGGGGCAAAGGAAAAGTTGACTTTCCTCTATCCTGGATATTAAAGCCAGAGCTGATTCTACATCCTAATGTGTGGTAAATATGGAAAAAATCTCACATGTCCCAGTTCTTCCTTAAGAGGCCTTACTTCACAAGTGTTAATGGTTGGTCTGGAGTGTGCACAATATGGGCTGTGGGGCCAGACGGCCTGGACTGGTTCCCCGGCCCTGCTGCTCCTGGATGTGCTCAGAAACATGACAGCTTCTAAACTTCAGCTTCCCACAGATCAGGGTAATAAGAAGACCTTGCACGTGGGGTGCTCCCAGACTTAGCGTGGCACCCAGTGGGCAATCAGTCCCGGATGTCCATTAGCCATCATCATCACCAGCGCTGTTCAGGGTTTAGGGACACCAGTTCTGGCTTTAGCACTAGTGACACCAGTGTTTTTGTTGGCCATGGTGGGCTGCTGGAGAAGAAGGGGGCACTCTCTAGCTTTGGGTCAGAAAGTGGGTGTTGAAGAGGAAGGCCGGAGCAGGGGGTGGCAGGCAGCTGGCCCCGAAGCAAGGTGTTGACCAACTGCCCCTCACACTGCCTGGCCCCTGCTGCAGGTCAGAGGCGGCCCTGAGGCCTGGTACTCTCCTGCCTTGCTGGTCCCAGGGCCCTGCTCCCTCTGGAGCCTCCAGGCCAGTGGCCAGGCTTCTTGGGATGCTCCCCATCTGGCATGCCTACTCCTCTTTCTGCTCAGGACCCCAGGAGGATCCCTGACCTGACCTGGGGGTGGAGGCTGCCCCACCCCATGATGAGGGGCTGCTTTGGCTTGACTTACCTCTTGGCAGTCTTTACTGGAGCTGTCGTCAGCTTCTCAAATTCGTCCTTCTCGGAGAAAATCACCACACTGTCTGCAGGCAAATGAGAAGATTGGGGGGTGGGGGTGGGAACTGGAGTCAGCCCCTGGCTCTGAGCTCATCCGTCCCTGCTCCCCTTCACTTCCTCCTTAGCAGGCCTTCCCAGTGACTAAGCCACACCATCCCCAGGGCTAAGCGTGACGTGGGGCCCCCGACGCCTCTCCCTGTAGCCGTGTTCTAGGTGGCATGAGAGTGCCAGCAGCTGGGAGGCCAGGCTTCTCTGGGGGGGGGGGCAAGGGGGGCACACAACCTCCACCCTAGATGGACACCCGTGCTTTGGAGGTTCGGTTTGCAGACCTTGGGCCTCTTTCTTCTCCTCTTCCTTGCTCACTTGGGCTTCCACGCTCTTCACTGGGTGGCTGGTGCAGCAGGCTGGTTGGAGAAAGGGAAGGTGTGAGGAGTCTGGCTTGTGGACTGGGTAAGCTGGCAAAACCATCAGAGAGCAAGGGTGTGCGGGGAGGGAGTGGGGACATCGGGGACCAGTCACCTGGAGCAGAAGGCTTCGTCTTCATGATGTAGAACATGATGATGAGCACAATGGCTATGGCCATGATGAAGATGGTGGACATGGCAATAATCAGGGCGGTGGCCAGGTGTCCTTGTCCTGAGAGCTCTGCTGGAGGCAGGGAGAGAGGGCAACACAGAGCTCAGGACTCCCTACAGGCACCCCTGAGGCCCACAGAGTCCGCCCTCCAAGAAGACTGCAGTGCCTACGGCAGGGGACGCGTCTGGGAGACCCTCAGAATCCCAAATGCTTGCTCAGCCTCAGGTTTGCCTTGGCTACCGTTTCCGGAACCCTGGCTGGTCTTAACTGAGGCTGATGATGACGCATCTGGAACGCCGGGCTTTGGGTTTGCTCAGTTGTTCCTGAGGTGCTTACTCTTGGTGCTACTACTTTGGGAGCCTGGGGTGGGTTGGGATGTAGAGAGGAAGCAGCCCACGAGCACGTGTCCTGAAGACAGTTAGTCCCATCCAAGCAGAAGTCGCCTCTGAGAGCCAGAGATTCGAACCTTGGCTTGATGCTGTCCCATGTCTCATGCAATTTCAGCCTAAGTGTCAATAATCAGCCTCCCAGGGCAAAGGTGGGGCAGGCGCTGCCGCAGCTCTTCCCCTGTTCTGTCACCCCCACCACTGGGTGCCCTTCCCCAGGGGAGTCTCATTGGTTTCCCCCATAATCCCTGCTGTCAACATGTGCAATACCCTGACACTCGTTCTCTGAAATAAACAGGATTCTGGTCCTCATGAGGCAGGACCCAGGTGACCCACCATTTCCACAGGGAAGGGACAAGATCTAAAGCACCAGGGACTCCCTGAAGGAGGCAGCGGCTGTTTTGTAAAGATGTGCCAGGGCTCATAGGCCCGGCGCTGCTGGTTTCCGTGCCTGTCTTCCCGGGCGGGTGTGCCTGCAAGAATTCACTGTTTGGACCCCAGGAATGGATGCTATAAATGATTTAATATTTGCTGTGTTGTGTGCTGTTCCCTGCCCCCAACCGGGGGCCTGGTGGAAATAAGAGTCCTATATCCTGGCCAAGTCTTCTTGCTCTGATGCTCTGCGAATGTGCAGGAAGGCCAGGTTCGGGTGGGCGAACCTCAAGGCGACCTGGGCCTTAAATAGGCTTAAATAATGGACGGCACTGAAACTGCCAGATGGTAGAAAGGAGCAGCGTGAGACAGCAGGAGGGACCAGCCTCAGGGGCCTCCTCCCTCCTCAAAGCCTTTCCATCCCTAAGGGATTGGAGAGCAAAATGTAGTTCTTGGTAACACATAGGCAAGTGCTGGGCTCTGCAGGTTGATCTGAAAGCCAGCAACAGAATGGCTGCTGCCATCAGGCCCAGCCACAGCCAGGAAGCTCGTTCTTTGCCGCCCAGGCGCCCTTCCCCGGAGCGCCACCCCGCCCCTCTAGGTGTGCCTTTCTTGCCAGTGTGTTCTAAGGGGCCGAGGGCGCCCACGGAGAGATGGATTTCCGTCCTTGCAGAGATCTTGACCGACTTCCCACTCCTGGGGGCACCGAGGAGCCCCAGTGCCGTTGCAGGCTCCCACTTTGCGTTCATTTTAGCCCCTTATTTGCAGCTGGCTACCTGAAGAAGCACTATCCGTACCTTTGTGGGCATGCTGGAAAGGAGACAGGGTGCTGCTGCCGGAGGTGCTGGGGAAGTTGGCTGAGACTCCAGGGCTGGCGCCTGCACCTGCAAGGGAAACCCAGTCACTGCGTGTTCCCCAGGATGACCTGGACAGACCCCACCTTCGAGGATTGAAGCAAGGTGTGGCCGCAGATCCGGGAGATCTAGAATTCTAGATTACATGGGTGTTGCAGCGGGGTCGGCGGACAGGGAACGTGTTCATTTCTTAGCGTGTGTCATAATCTTTAATGAGCACTTTGACCTCCCAAGGGTTGTTCTTCAGGAAGAAGACACATAAGTAAATCTGCTAAGACTAAACAGTGGTGTCTCACCAACTTCACTTTTCTATGAATGAAAGTAAAATATATGCCATCTACAGAGACGAGAAGAGTCCGTATATATATAAAAGGGTAGGAGGAAAATAATACTTGAGAAATTTCTTCAGCTATGTAAAACAGGAGTGCATTTTTAATCCCCTTTCTAGTTATAAAAGTAATATGTGTCATCATTAAAACTCAGGAGAAAATAGGAATCACTGACAGCGTTACCACCTGAGATTACAATTTGGTATGTTTTCCTTTAGGATTTTCCTGTGATTAATTTTTGTAAAGACTTGTGACCAAACAGTTTAAGAGCAGAGGCATCTCCTCTTTGCTGCTTCCGGAGCCCAGGGACCCAGCTTATCTGGAGGTCCTGGCCTTGGGTCCTTCACCGGGTCTCTCTTCCTGCGGGGCTGCCTCAGGTGTAGATGCTGGCGGGCACAGACCACTGCCCAGTGAACGGGGTGGTCTCTGCCTCCTGCAGGGCACCACGAGTTCTGTGGCTCCTGCTTCTTTCCTTCTTTCTCAACTACTGGTCTCTGGGCTCACTTCTTAGCCCTCCCACCATAAGAGAGGCATGCTGAGGGGTGCAACGGGTTTGGAAGCAGCAGGCCTGCCTGCGGGACAAGAGTGCTCACCAGTACGGGCAGCCCTTGAATGAACGCAGACTGCAGAGCTGACCTGCTCAGAACAGAGGCCGCCCATCCTAGCCCAGGCCCCCCACCAGCTCTCAGGCCCATGGCCACACCCCTTGTTCCTTTAGTGGCTGCCCTCTGAGGCCATGGGAAGCCGGACAATGGGACATGGGAGTGGGAGGATGTCTGAAGCAGGAACACTGCTGATGACAGTTGGAAGGGACTATTCTGCTTCCTCTACTGGGCCTTCCTGTGCCTGCGGTTCCCTGGGAGGGGCCTTGCTGGTGTCCAGAGCTTAGAGATGTTCCTTTGCCTTTCTGGAGGACAGATCAAAGCTTTCTCCTGCCCCCCAATCCCTAAAGTCATGACAGCTCTCAGTGCAGACCACGAGGCTCCCCTCCAGTGTGGGACAGGAGATTTCAATGGCATCCAGTCAAGTGCTAGAAGTGACATGGGGCATGGCTTCAAGCAGAACCTGCTTTCCTTTTTAAAAGAAAACATGACACTGAAAACAAAGCTAATCTATCGGTTTGGTAAGGGACTGAAGGGAGCTTAAGCTATTCCTCAGGGGAAAAAAAATACCCGTGGGCTCTCTTTGTGGATTTGTCATCTTTGTCTCTTCTTGTCCCTTTCTGCCAGGGCTTGCTGGCCAAGGCTGGGTGACAGGGGCTGGGCTTGGGGACACACATGTGCCCAGGCCTGTGGTCCAGGGAGGAACAATGAGAACAGCCGGGCTGCACGCAGACTTCGAGAGATGCCTTTGCGCCGGCTGGCAGGGCTGCTCCCATGGCAGCAAACACCGCATACAGGCCGGAGCACGTCCACAGGTGTACTAGACGTTCCCCTAATTGAGCTCCAGCCAGGGTCAACTGAACAGCCCTGGGCTGCAGGTGCTGGGTGGGGTGTGCGCGGCTGTTCCATGATCCCTGAGCCGACCAGGAGAACGTTCTGTTCTGAGCACATCCCAGAGGGAGGGGGAGGATGGGCGGGAAGACAGAGGTCTATCAATCTGGGCAGGTGCCTCCAGGACAGCATGCCACAGCCACCAGGTCCCTGCATGGCAAGTTCCCCCGCTCTAGTCTAATGAGTATTTGGTGTCTGGACATTCCTCTCCCCCTGCACTCTGATATGTGCTGTGTTTTGGGTTCATTTGGTCTCCTTGGAACAGAGCATTAGATGGAAGTGTTCTTCAGTTGTTGTTTCCCCTGGGTGGTCCACTCCCGATCCATTTTTCCCTGCATAATGCTCCCACTGGAGCCTAGCTTTGAGCAAGCAGAGGGAAGACCCTTTAGGAGAGGAGTGAGGGAGGGTTGATGGAAACTGTGGTCCCGGAAAATCGGCATGGATTTCCACACCAGGCTACCTTAAAACGAAAGTCGGTGGGGCCTGACTCCACCCGGCTCACTGGTGTCCTCGGGCCAGCACTGACTTGGGACAATCGGTGCAGGAGCTGGCGCCCCGGGCAGTGTTCATCCACCTTCCTCAAGAGGACTTTGAGAGCTATAAGCATGTGGCTTAACGCAGTAATGCTTGCATTCAGTGCGATGACAGGATTTACGGGGCCTTTGAGGTTTGTTAATCCACACAATTTATAAATATGTTGTACGTCTTAAAAACTGCTGGGATTCTCTGCAGGGGGCAAGCAGACTGGATTTTCAGGAGTGATTTATTGATTCTTAAGAGTCGTTGGCGAGGGTGTCCCCCGGCTGCTGCGGCGGCCTAGCGCCCCCCAGTGGCGGATCCTGGAACAATGGGCAGAGCTGTTGGAACCTGGCTGCTCCAAGTGAGATTTTCCTGCAGTTTACTGGAAATACAGCCTGGGAATCCACCCCAGACCTGCTGTGTCAGGATCTTTTTTTTTTTTTTTAACAGGACCCTGGTGACAGGTGTATGCACTCAAGTTGGAGAAACAGTGTGTTAGAAACAGCTGGCCGCTGGTCTTTGGGGACATGAAGGCTTCACATTTGAGTGGCATTGCTGTTGGGCATCGCACGATGGCATCTGCTTTCGTGAGCAGACTTTTCCAAAAGATGAGTCCATCTTGGGCCTGGCACACGGCTTGGTGTCAAAATAAAAATTAAGAGGAGTGTTCATAAAAATGATGACGATGGGACAAGTGAACTGCCGTGCTGGTCCCTACAACACTCTGTGAGGGAGGGCTTCTGCCAGTGGGGTCCCAGGAGAGCAGATGGAGGACAGGATGTGTGGCCTGAGGGGGCCTGGGAGGCCTGGGCTGGAGCCATGCCCACCCACCGGGCTGGGGACCTGCCTCCTGCTCCCTAAGTGCCATGTGTGGCACTGTGGCAGCAGGTGACGTGCCATCCCAGGATGGGGAAACTGAGGCACAAAATTAAGTAACTTTCCCAAGAGCTACGAAATCCAAATCTGAAAGCACACCATCTCTTCCTTGCTATGACCCCAGGCCATTCCTGTGTCATTACAACACGGATCCCTTCCATGCCAGCTTTCTGGCACGAGTTCTCATGACTTCATTTCTCAGGAAAGAAAGAAAGCCAGACAGTGCTGTTTCACCAAGGGGATGTCGCTCTTCGACTTCACTGAAAAATAACCGAAGGGCTTCTTCTCTCTCTTCCATCTGGTGCTGATTTGCCAGGACACACAGTGGTGTGATGGAAGTGGCTGCGGTCACTGCGGTGTGTGGAAGGAAGCCTTACGCTCTCCTGATGGGCAAGTCACAAGCAAGGGAGATGGGGAAGCCTTTCTCTCAAGGCTCTTCAGCACTCTGGGGGTGCCCCAGGCATCTGGGGGCCTTCCTGTTGGGCTCTGGTGGTTTAGAGAAGAGTCCTCCTTTACATGTGCTTTGTGGTATCAATACTCTAAGCATTTGGGGCGTGGCTGTGTCAGCCCTATTGGTATTTTCTCAATGGTCCAGGAGAGGAAATAGACAGAGGGATTGTGGCTTGCAAGGTGTTTTAGAGTCCCCTGAGTACCAGGCTCTGGAGCAACTTCCAATAACTTCTGTTTCCATCAGGTATGACCACGGGTCCAAAGTTCGTAACCAATGGCCCCATGGCCTGACACTTCACAGAGCCATGTGCTGAACCTGCTCTTACTCCAAGATGGGAGAGCACTTGCCACACAGAGAAAGAGGGGAGCAGCTCTCCAGGAAGCAGCACCTGGCCAGCTGTCTGTGCTGAGGAGCTCCCGACCAGGGCACCCGGGGTTCCCCTTGCACAGGTGTCTTCTTGGGAGCTGCCTGTTGTCCCTGGCTGCTCCAGATGTAATACACGCAGCGCACGCTTTCCCCAGGTCTGTGCCAGCTTCTCTGACCACGGGTTTGCACAGTCCAGTACTCACTGACTCAACGTAGCTTTGTGCAGCAAGGGCCCAGGGACATCACATCAAAACCAGGGGAAGTGTCTCAGGTTGGAGGCCAAGGCGCTCTTGGCCACTGACTGCAGGCTCAAGAAGGACAGTGCCTGGTGGGGCTCGGGCAGCCAGCTGACGACATCAGGGTCTGATGCATGAGGTTTCCCTGAGTTCCTGGTTTTCCTGGGGTGACCTTGTCAGGGGCAGGCCTGGGAGTTTGAGTCCCAAGGTTTTCATGGAGGCTATAGTCACAACCAGATTTTCTGGTTCCATCTGCTGCTCCTGAGCAGGGGTTTGGGGTCAAAAGGTCCCTGGACTGAGGATGGAGCAGAGGGGTGCAGAGCCCAGAGCTGGAGAGGATAACCCTCATGTCCACACTTGAGGCCCTGACCCAGATGGGGCTCCGTGCACCAAGTCATCTGTCAAGACCTAGCCCGTTGCCTCTCCCCATATCCCACACGGACACACAGAGGTCTGGTTGGTTGCACCCTGACTCTAGGTTTCAGTGGTTTTGCTGGCCCCTTTCGGGGATGATTGCTACAAACCTGCTGTGAGGCCTTACTGGGAGCTGGTTTTCAGTTATGCAATTCAAGGGTGAAGTTAGGGCAGGGATGCACTCCTAGAAGTGTCCAGGGCTCAGGGGCTTAGCTCTCTCTCCATGTGATGGACCCCACTGTCAGATGGCGTGAGGAGGGAGGTGACCTTCCAGCTGGCCAGGTGGTTATGGAAGTCTCGCATAGGGACAAAACCTGCGTGTGAGCTGTGTTCCAGGTTCCACAGGCCGAGGGCCTTTTCAACATGGGTGGGCAGTGCCTGACATCTTGGTGAGGGCTCCATTCATCCCAGAACTATCTGGTATTGAATTGGTCAGGATTCCTTAGCAGGAGACCGTGGTGTGGCAGCTGACTTCAACACAGGATCTGCTGGCAGCCTGGAGCCCTTGGGCCTCCTCTAATTTGTGAATTAATGAGCATGTGGCTGGGTATAAAGCTCCACTTTAAAGACACACAAATCCATGACTGCTGGGGCATCTGCTGAAGCAACCTAGGAAAGAGGGGGTGCACCCCTGACAGTGAGGGTGGGGCTGGAGGAGAGCAAGGAAGGGCTCCTGCGGCCAGGGACAGCTGTCCACCCACCCACCTCCATGGTGTCTCTCCAGATCACAGCTCCAAGCGGCCACACACTACATTCTCCGGAGCAGAACTCCCTTCCTCACAGAGACATGCAGTGAGGACTAACCAGAAGGAAAACAGGAAAGCACCAGCCCACAGCTGGCCTCAGAACTCGTGAGCCTCACTGCTCATGCGGGCTTCGTGGAATCTGGTTCATTCACTGTGACCACTCCTCACCTTTCCCTTGGCCTTACCTGCTTTGAAAATACATGTATGAGAACTTAGGATCATCTAGTGCTTTGCAGGACGTGGCAAAACACCTCAGCAACTGTGATCTCATTGGTTTTTCCAATAATTGCATGAGAGGGCGGTTCAGATTTTTGTGTCCCCGTGTCACAGATGAGAAAACTCTTTCCAGGTGGCAGGTGACTGACTGACCTAAGTCTCATGCTATAGCAAACCTCCCTTCAGGGACCTGCACCCAGCTGACCAGTCCACGGAGCATTCCTGGTCTTGCCCTCACTGTAGTTCATCTGTCCAGGTGCTGGGACTGGTTTTCTTCTCCCTCCCCGGGTAATGAGAGATACAGTGTAGAAGCAGTACAGTTCTGATGGCAGGATAAAAGCACTCACATTCCTTGGTGTTGGGGGGTGCCAAGAGGCAGGAGTAGCAGACCATGCCATAGATGTTCCTGGGTCTGTTTTCCAACATGTAGTAGCTGCAGGAAGGGGGAGACAAGACAAAGCAGACAGTTGAGCCTGGTGTCACTATAGGCAATCACTGACCACTTGGCATGCCCATGATTCAGGCATGATCCTAGCATCACCAAAGTCAGAAATGAGACATACACCTTGGGAATCAGGAGCCCTCGGAGCCAGCAGCCCATTTTTACCACTGAGTTTCCTCAGGAGTTTTTGGTATGACTTGACCCACTGAGCCACCCCAGCGCTCTTTTGGTATGACTTGAAATGGAACATTCTTTTTCCAATATTGGGGCACGTTGGGCCTTTCCGTCTCTTCTCCTGTTTGGCTCTTTTCACTGATGGATTTGCTCAGAGTGTGAGTGATCATCCTGTCCCCACCATTGGTCACTGGGGTATCTGCCAGTAGACCCCAATTAGCTCTCTGGGTGTCCCAGACAGCGAACCAGAACCCCCTGTAGGAGGAGGACGCTCAATCCAGCAAGTGCCCATCTCATAGCCTTTAGCCTGGTGGGATTACTGGTGAATGCATCTCTGAGCCCCTCAGACACGGGCACTTTCCAGACCTCCTGCAGGCCTGCTGAGTTTGGACAGAGGGGGTCCGCAGTGGACAGAAGGACAGCAGTAGCATGTAGAGAGGTCAGCACAGAAGGCCTTCGGAGTGGCCCGGCTTACAACCAGGTCATGACTGACATTCCTTTGCCTGAGGGCAAGCGCTCACACCGGGGCTGGAGTGTGAAGGAAGAGGACAAATCATTCCCAGTAAAACAGGGAGTCCTTTCCCCCCATTGACACTGGGAAACTCGAAAGATGTGGCATCAATGTGGCAGCTGCAGTGACCGTGCTCACCCTCAGGATGCCCTCCCTGCTGGGCTCTGCACCCTGGGTCAGAGCTCCCTATGGGACCTGCGACCCTGTCGACCCAGCCATCCTCGCTTCCGGCGCTCACAGCTCTGGCTCCTTTCCACCCTCAGACTTTGGCACTTCTCTTGGCGCGTGCCTGCTTTCCATAAACACACATTCGGCGATGATCATGGAGCCATTTATCACATCATGAGAGGTCGATTAAGTAACATAAGCTGGTGCCAAAGTTTTCCCTCATTACAATTCAAGAGATGAAAAATCCCTCTGCACTACTGGATTTTTCCATGGTTGGTTTTTAATCTCTTTTATACTAGCCGTGCACACTCAGGCCCCCGCTGATGGCGGGGGAGGTGTCAGCGTGACAGGGGTGCGGGACGGGGGGCTGTCTTTGGACTCCAGCCGCCATAAGCTGGACCATTACCAATAACATTATGATCATAATTGCCTGCCCTTCCTCAGGGCCTTTTATCCTCAGATCCCTGTGTATCTCGTAAACATTACTTAACCAATCTCAAAGCACCCCTCAGAGAAGCCACAACAGCCAGTTTTCCAGTTAAACCTTCTGGAAAAAGCCTCTCTCAAACACACATGCTGCCACCCTCCAGAAGCCATCTGGGCCTGGGACGCAGGAAGCAACCATGGGGCCTTGGCGCATCTGCTCCTAGGAGGCGGCCTGCCTCTGTCTGTGTGTGGCCTCACAAGGGTGACAGGATCCAGGTCAGCTGCCAGATGTCTGACATCCAGACCCAGTGCTGGCACTGGGGGACCCTGAGCCACATCCCCCCACCTCCAGTACAGTCTGCTGCCAGGTCAGGACTGTCTCCGTGCCTGACCAGGGAGTCCCTCAGGGCCAGACTCATTCATCGCTGTCCTCCTGGCCTTTGTGCTGGGTACTGAGGAGGGACAGTTTCAGGCCAACATCGGTTGGAAAAATAAATGAATGAGATGAAATTCTTCTCCATGGAAGTTCAAAGTTCACAGACTGAGGGAGTTCTGTGCCTCTTTCCTCCCTTTTTAAAAACCAGAACCTCAGAATTCTGAGCCCCAGGGGCTGAGCTCAGTCTTAGATGAAGAGCCATAGCCCCCCAGTGGGTGGGGCATAGCCGGCTCAGGACAGCTCCCCTTGGGCTCCAGGGAGGCCTTGGTCCACCCTTGCTGGGGGGTCCGGTCTGCTGCCCCTTGTCAGCACAGGGCTCCTTCTCGCTCCCAAGTGGCTCTGCCTGACTCCCACGGGGCCTCTCAACAGCAGGCCTCCCGTCCTGACTGTATGTCCGGACCAAGCTGTGTGACGTATTAAATAACTTGGCCAAGAAACAAAATACCGGGACTATCCATTTAAAAAAAAGTAAGTCGGCTCCAGGCCGCCATTGTGGGATCGCACTGCTGGAGTTGGGGTGTTGACTACCTCACACACTTCCTGGCATGGTCTGCTGTGCTGTGAGTGCTTCCTTTTCAGGAAGAGCCTCAGCAACTCTTGCTGCAACTTACTCCCAAATCTCTCATCCTAGCTGCGCGGACGTGTAGAATAATTGTTTGGGGGCCTCCTTCTGACCCATTCCCAACAGTTTGAAGCTGGGCGTTCATTCAGGGTCTGTGGCCCTGACAAAGAGTATTGGGTCCCCCCGTCCTTTTGTAGAGGCTTAATTTCCTATACTTCCATCTATGTTTAGACTTTTCTTAGTTTTTTTCCTTTTCTTTTTCTTTCTTGTTTTTTTCCTTGAAGGTTGATTAAGGTAAGTAGACGAAGATAATACCCAGTTTAAATGGGGCCTTTAGGGGCACCTGGGTGGCTCAGTTAAGCAGTTGCCTTTGGCTCAGGTCATGATCCTGGGGTCCTTGGCTTGAGCCTCATGTTGGGCTTCCTGCTCAGCGGGGAGTCTGCTTCGTCTTCTCCCTCTGCCCCTGCCCTGCTCATTCTCTCTCTCTCTCAAATAAATAAATAAAATCTTAAAAAAAGATAACTGGGACCTCTATAATCTTCTATGAAGCGACTGACTTCCTCCATGTCAATAGATATATAGATTTCCTCCAAAGACTTCCTTTCCTAAGCTTGTCGTGGATGCCACTGAGCCATCGGATGCTCTGTCTTCCCACACAATGTGGTATGTAGACCCGTGTCTTTGCTTGGTCCTCCAATTGCCCCACAATGCCTCATCTGATGGGAGTAGACGTGAGGTGGAAGCCGGCCAGCAGAAGGTGAGATGGGCCATAGCCAGCCTGGGTAAGCTGATGCCCAGGTAGGGGGCAGAGGCAGGCTACGAAATCCAGCCTTAGCTGTCTTCCTCTTCTCCTGTTTTTGTTCCTGGTCCTCCCACGCAGCCTTCTCCACAGGAAAGCTCATTGTTCTGCCAGCCTCTGAGCCACACAATGGTGCACAGCACAGAGGCCAAAGGAGAGGGAGAGCGTGCCTGCCAAACCACAAGGGGGCCAGGGCCAAGGCAACCTGTGGCGTTAGGAAGGCAGCTCTGAGGAGGCCTGCGCTGCAGCCTGGCAGGCACGCGGACTAGGAATGAAAACAGCCTTTCACCGGGCCACCAACACCAGCTTACTAAAACTCCTTTACTCCTCCCCTGTAACACGGCATGAGAGCTTTACTTGTTCCCTAGACCTAGGGCAGGTACCAGGAGGTGGGAGGCCCCGCGGCCCTCCCCTGACATGCACCGAACTCCACAGAGCCTGTAGGAGGAGGCTGGGGGACGAGAGGCACAGCAGGGGCCTTTTGTGGCAGTGGCCTCGGGGGCTGGGGGTGACAAGGTCAAACCGGAAACCAGCTACACCTTCACGTCCGTGGAGCAATGTGAGGACACACTGCTATGCAAGTCCAGATGTGTCTCCTCACCTACTCTGCGAGGGTGTTGGGGGCCGAGACAAGGTGTGGAAGAAGCGGGTCGCTCTTCTTATGGAGCAGGGAGGGAGTTACTCAAGACTTCAGAGCTGGGAACACCCATTTAAGAGTAGAGTATAGATGTCAGCTTCCCCACTAATTCTACACAGTTATCTTTTGAAGCCTTCTAGAGGCAGGGCACGCACAACCACTGGCAATCCTCTTTCTGGGAAATGTACGAGGGCCAAAGAAATTGTATTCACTGCCACAGCACAGCCCTTCTCGTGACAGCGCTGGCACCTGCACTGGTCCCAGGGCTGTGCTTTCTGGCGAGAAAGTATCTGTGGATCGAGGTAAGGATGAAACAGGTTGCTCCAAGTTCATAATGGCTGCCCCTTTTAGATCACCTGGAATAGTATCATGGCTGTATCTCCCAGACCACTGTGGGATGTATGCGTGGTCTGGGCTGCAGCTGTGCGGCTGGGTCAGAGCTGGCAAGGTTGAGGATGAGCCTCTGTTCAGTACCTACCCATGCTCCCCCTCTGTGAGGCTGCCTCACTGGAGGAACCTGTCTGGACCAGTGGCTCCCACGCCATTAATGCAGAGATGACTTCCAGATCTGACCTGAGCTTCATACCTGTTTATCCATCTATGTGTCAGAGTCCTTGGTCTGGAGGCTACAACCACCTCAAATGCACATATGCATCCTCCATCTTCCCTCCCCCTTCTCTCCACTAATCCTAATCCTCCTGTATCCCACCTCCCAGCAAATGGCATCAATGTCCTCACAGGGGGCCAAGGCTGCCATCTGAGATTCCTCTTCAAGATCTCCTCCTCCGAAACCCCAATGCCCTGGGTCTGCAACTCCAATCTGTGCTATCTTCTAGTGAACTCTCAAATTTTTCCTCTCCCTCTGACTTCCAAGGCTCCCATCTGGCCCCAGTTCTCACAATGCCTCTGGGCTCCATGTCTTCCCTATGCGGCACATTTTTCCTCACTGCTGCCAAGAAGATTGTTCCAAGGTACTGCCCAATCGTGTCCTATCCCAGTTTAAAGTCTGCATGGTGGCCCGCTTCAGCATCGAGCTAAAGACCAGTGTCTTCCACATCATTTTCCAGAGCCATTTTCTCTCTGGCCCCGACCTCCCCTCACTGGTTTCTCCATACCTCCATGGCTGCACCTTCCATGTCACCACAGGGACCCTCATCTTCACATCCCACCAGGTTGCTTGCCCCTTTGAGCTTTGTCCTGAATCTCTTGGAGAGCTCTGTCCTAGTTCTTAGCCTGACCAACTCCACCGTCCCAACGTCACCCTAAGAAGTCTTCAGAGACCCCTCCTGACCCACCTACCTAACCATTAAGGGAGGGGTCCTTCCTGGACTTCTAGAACACCACCGCACGATGCTGGGGTCACTGATTTCCTTGTCTCACTCTCTCACAGAAATGAGGAACTATGTCCTTCCTCTTGGCCTTACAAGCGCTGACCTGATAGGCTCTTAGCTCACGAGTTTACTAACGCAGATGCAGGAGCAGTTAGGCTAGGCTGTGATGGTCAGGTCAGCTCCTCACACTGAGGGGCTCTCAAATAAGTGAGGATTTTTAAAAGAGGATTATTTGCTTTCCAAGGTGAGCATGGCAATGTGTGCACGCTTTTCCTTGGCATACCTATAGTTACTCCATGAAACTCTGTCTTTCTTTCCTGAATTATGCATCTGCACCAATAAGAATAAGTGGTGATGAAGTTTCAGGAAGCACACGGGTTCTCAGTACCCACTTAATGGGAAGACAACACTGAATTTCTCTCCTTTAAGCACAGCACCTGTGCACCAGAGTCTCTCAATGGATGTTTGTACCATTCATTGGGTGGGAATGCCTAGCTTCTGCTTCTTTTAACATGTTCCTTTTGGTGAAGCCTGCACTAATGCAATAACGTCAACAACCAAATTAAAGACTTTCAGCTACAGAACTTTTATTTTTATCATATTCTTTAAGAGAACCATCTAATATCTTCCCTAGGTATAGCTACCTGCTTTTTTTTTTTTTTTTTGCATATTGAAAAATAAGGCTCTACAACAAGGTTCCCTGCTTTCTTTATTCATTTTACCGATGTGTTTGAATCACATGCTGTGTCAGGGACACTGACATGGGGTTGTCACACAGATATCTGGAAATGCAGGCCTGTAGCTCTGGAGGAAGCTCTGAACTGAAGATCGAACACTGGAGAAGGTAGGGGTGGGGGATGGTCACCAGCAGAAAGAAGCCATGGGAATCAATGCTTCTCTGTAACAAATCTGAACTAAGATTTGTAAGATCTCATTTTAAAGAGTTATTCACTTTCAATCTATTCTTAGGTTGGTGGGTCTTTCTGCCTTCTTCGTATTTCTTTTTTCTTACAGACTAATGCCTCGTGTTCTTATTTGAATATATCCTTCTTACATTCTTTCTTTTCTTAATTCAGTACAGTGATCTGGAAAGATATGGTGCACAAAATGGGTTTTTTCAAAGTATAGTGTGCTATTCAAAATGCCACTACTACCATGACCACCACCACTTCTATTATCACCACTGCCATCATCACCACCACTGCCTCCATCATCAGCACCTCCATCATTACTACTACTGCTTCCATCATCACCACCACCACCTCCATCATCAGCACCATTTCTTCCCTCGTCACCATCACTGCCTCCATCATCAGCACCTCTATCATTACCACAACCACCTCCATCATCAGCACCATCACCTCCATCATCACCACTGCTGCCTCCATGTCACCACATCACCTCCATCATCGCCACCACTGCCTCCATCGTCAGTACCTCTATCATCACCATCACCACCTTGATCATCACCACCACTGCCTCCATCGTCACCACCACCACCCCCATCATCACTACCATCACCTCCATCATCACCACCATCACCTCCATCATCGGCACCTCTATCATCACTATCACCACCTCCATCATCACCACCTCCATCATCACCATCACCACTTCCATCATCAACACCTCCACTGTTTCCATCATCACCAGTCTCCAACACCACCATCACCTCCATCACCACTATCACCACCTCCATCATCATCACCACTGCCTCCATCATCAGCACCTCTATTATCACATCACCACCTTGATCATCACCACCACTGCCTCCATCGTTTCCACCATCACCTCCATCACCCCCACCGCTACCTCCATCATCACTACCTCTATTATCATCACCACCTCCATCATCAACACCTCCACTGCTTCCATCATCACCATTGTCTCCAGCACCACCACGACCTCTATCACCACCATCACTACCTTCATCATTGATACCACCACCACCACCTCTACCACATCTACCACCTCTACTACCACACTGTAGCCTTTGCCACGGTTTTTTCTGTAGCCCTTGCAAGCACTGCGCTGTGCGGCCACTAGAGGGAGGCAGCAGCAAGAAGAGCCGAGGCTTGGTAGATCCTTGGTGTCAAGCTTGTGCTTCCCTCTTCCAGGCGTAACTTGGTAATGTGTCCCGCCTGTCAGAAGGAAGAGTTTATCTTTCTTTCAAGCTAGCTACATTTTCATTTTCCTTTTTTTTTGAGAAAACTTTTGATACATAACAGAATTGTGGTGGAATTATAGCTACCAAACAATTCACATATTCCTATTAATAGCTTTTACCCTCAGATTTTTCCAGAATACCAAAAAACACTGGATTTATACAGTGTATTATACAGTTTATTAATTTTCTTTTCTTCAAAGCATTCCACATGTGTTATCTTAAGGTATTTAACATATTTGTTTGATTTGGGTTGTTGGGAAGATCTTATTGTGATTCTGACTAACATCCACTTATGAGACATGGAAGCTGAGCCTGGGTGGGCTGCCCATCCTCTAGGTGGCGGGACTGGCCATCCCAGACCCCATGCTTCCTGACTCCAGACAGGTGCCTCTCCCTATGGACCCGCCCCCTGTAGAGCCAGTGGGAGTGATACTACACTGTGGTCAGAGGTGTTCATATTCCCTGGGGCCTCGCCAATGGGACATTCGGGCCTTTCTGCAGGACGCATCCTGGGAGGAGGCCTAGCAGTGGCCATGCTTACCCAGGGAGACACGGCCCGCACTCAGCATCATTCTCCATGTCCCCCGGCGTCAGCACGGTGGCCCGGAAGAATCCCTCACAGTCCTTGTGGCGCCTGCATATTTGGTAGCCTCCTTTGGAGAACTTCTCTGCTGGGCAGGGGACGCAGCCATAGTCCTCATCTTTGGTGCCGTAGCCGCAGGACTGGCCAAGGAACAG
The DNA here is from genome assembly GCF_030435805.1 of Mustela lutreola. Taxonomy (NCBI): domain Eukaryota; kingdom Metazoa; phylum Chordata; class Mammalia; order Carnivora; family Mustelidae; genus Mustela; species Mustela lutreola. The sequence continues at coordinate 56,793,937 of NC_081298.1, read as the reverse complement.
GACAGGGGAAGACAGGTGAGTATGCCAGCCACACTTGCTGTGACTGGACCTATGGTCTTTGGGGTCACTGGCATACCAGGCACGCCGGGCACACTGGTTGCTTCCAGAAGCTTCTCTTGCTGGGCTTTGGTTTCCTGACCTGTCCTAACTGCAAGCCCCCCATGCTCCAACTCTGAGCTCCTTTCCCCAGTGCTCCTGGGCTTCAGATGTTGCTGCGCTTCCCGGGGTCCCTGAATAGATTCAGGCCAGGTTTGCCCTGCCAGTGACACAGCCCATGGCTTCTGACATTCTCAGCTCTCCATGACAACCTTGAATGCTGAAGATGGGGGCCTTTCTCTAGGTTGAACACCAAGCTGAGCCTCTCCCACAGGAGAGGGAGACGCCGCGCTCAGGAGTCAGTGTGCCGCTACTGCGGGACATCAGTCATGCCTCCTTTTCAGACGCCCTGAAACCCATCTGATCCAGGTACAATAGGCAAGTGATTGTCCTCTAAAATAAATGGACACAGCTCCTGAGAAATCTGTCACAATGGCCAGCTTTCTCTGTCACTCTGTCACTCTGTGTCTCTTGCGCGTCAGGGATGCGCCATTCCTGGGCTCACTACTGCTCAAACCCTTTAACCGGGATGCCTGAGGCCCATAGTCAACCAGCCTGATTTAGCTTGGGGACCACACATAGAGCCATACACACGCGCCAGTGACATCCGCCATGTGATGGAGGACAGCTGCCCGGGCCCCAGGGTGGCTGGCAGGGGCCTTACCAGGTAGGGCTCCTCCCCTGGGCCACACTGCGGACACTCATGGCACAGCCCCGTGGTCTGGTTGTAGTACTCGTTCTCGCCGCAGTTGGAGTACTCTGCTTTGGCCGAGCACAGCAGTGACACCTGCCATGAGAAAGGGTGTCTTTCCGGCCTCTGTGCCTCCTTGGAGACACGCACGCTTCCTCAGGGGAGCACCCTGAGCAGGTACTGCAGGGGAAGGAGCCTGGGTGGGGTCCCCTGGGGCTCGGGTCCCTCTAACAGCAGCCACTACACTGGGCAGGCTACCCTGCTTCCTGCCAGCTGGCCTCACTGCGGGTTCCCCTCACCCTGCCATCAAAACTCCATCTCATCTTCAAGGCCTGTTCCAAACTCCTTTCACCCACAAACTCTTGCTTCCACCCTCCCCAAGGTCATGGAGGAGGCGGCCCTCTTCCCAGACCCTCTGGAACAGTGGATTTCTGTCACATGCAGCCCCTTCTCTGCAAGAAGCCTGGGTCCCTCCTGGCGGTAGAGCCACAGGCGTGGTGCTCACTAACAGGCGTTGGGTTCCGTATGCTGCAACACAAAGAAGCATTTAAGGACCTTTCACTACGTGGAACCCTAGAAAGGGAGCGACCAAGCAGTCTAATCTGAAGGGGGTCTTGCTCAGGGTTCTGTACGCTCAGCAGAGCGCAGTGAAGGGGCTGCTAGCAGGTTCCATCGCACTGCACAGCTGGGCAGACTGGCACAGAAGAGGCCGAGAAACCGGCCTCCAGTAGGCTGGCAGGCCGAGGAGCTCCCCAACCCCCCCCCCAACCCGGGCCTCCTCCGGGTTGCTGTGGGTGCTCACAGCGGGAGGGTGCACTTACCACCAGCATGGGGAGCCACGGCACACGCTTGCAGCCTCCCACGTAGGCCATCTGCTCCCACTGCTTTGCCTGTAAGACACACTTCATAGCACCCAGGGGCCTCCATGGCCTGGCTACAGCCTAGCCCCCATCCTCAGTCCGGTGGCCGCCACCATGTCCCACCGGGGATGAGGGGTCTCCCCAAAAGTGGGGCAGGAAGCAAATACAACATAAAAGCAAAGGTGGATTTTAAGCTGAGGCCAGGCCCCTTGGGCTGACTTCATCAGTGGCCCTGACAAGATCACACCCATCCCAGGGAGAAAAGACCAGAGAGCATGGAGGGCCCATCATGGAAGACAGGGCAGTGACCAAATGTTCACCCACGCACCGAGTCTGAAGAAGCCTGGTCTTACACGGAGCGTAAAGGTGGGGGTCCCAGCAGGCCCCAGTCCTCCTGCTCCGGGGGACGGTGCCAGGACTCAGAGTCTGGCCTGGCCCCATTGCACTCCACTGCCAGCCCTGCTTCCAGGTTCTTCCTCTCTCTGTTGAGAAGAGGCTGTAGTCAAAGTGGTTAAGAGTGCACGAGTCCGACCAATTAATTTTATAGCCAAGACAATGGAAGACCATTGGGTGTAGTGACCTGTCTAAGGCCACACAGCCACTTAGGGACAGAGGGTGATTATGGCCCAGGTGTTCAGGTGCTTGATTTGAAGGAGGAGGTATTGTTTTTCACCTCTCCATCGTGAGGATGGGAGGCCTATGTTTCTAACCAAAAGCAGTCTTACCTGGGAGCCTGCCTGTACAAAGACAAGAGATGGGCTCATGGAAGGGCTTACGTCCGTCAGTGGCCACTGCTGATTCACTGCTGTCTTGCTTTGACAATTTCAGACAAAACAGCATGCCCTCTTCTAATGGCTGGGTTGTGTGAGGAAACTTCCAGAATAAACTATGGACTCAGACAGGAGTCAGACTTCCCAAGAACATTTACCCTCTAAGCCCTCTATCTGGGTGAGCCGTGTCTGCTCATGGAAACTCTTAATTCCCAAATCCACACAAAAAAGACTGTGGAGGAGGGCGCCTGGGTGGCTCAGTGGATTAAGCCGCTGCCTTCGGCTCAGGTCATGATCTCAGGATCCTGGGATCGAGTCCCGCATCGGGCTCTCTGCTCAGCAGGGAGCCTGCTTCCCTCTATCTCCCTCTCTGCCTGCCTCTCCATCTGCTTGTGATCTCTCTCTGTCAAATAAATAAATAAAATCTTAAAAAAAAAAAAAAAAAAAAAAAAGACTGTGGAGGATAGTTCAAAGCAGGAGACCTGACGAATGGGGAAATTCACTCTTGTTTCTGGAGAAAAGTCCTGACCTTTGTTCTTCAATACAGTATCTTTTTTTTTTTTTTTTTTAAAGCATTTTATTTATTTATTTATTTTAATTTATGAAAGGCATAGAGAGAGAAGGGGCAGAGGGAGAGAATATCCAAGCAGATTCCTGTGAAATGTGGAGACTCAGGGCTCCTTCCCATAAGCCATGAGACCATGACCTGAGCTGAATCCAAGAATCACACCCTTAACCTGACTGAGCCATCCAGGCCTCCTCCCTTGGAGTGATATCCACTGAATTTTCAACGAAGATTTTTTTGGCAGGGGTGAAACAGAGTTGGGGTGACTACGGACCGAGGAGGGTTATGGGGAAGTCTCCCTTTCCATAAGGTTCTTAGCTTCAGAATGATGTACAAGCGAATGGGTGAACTTTGTGATCAGAAAAAAAAGGTAGTAAAGACATTTCGCTTTGGGAGGAAGCATCTGATTGCTCTGAGAACAGGCAGAGAAGGATGTCCGGAGCCTGATTCCGGAGACAGAGGACCTACTGGAGACACTGGGGAATGGGCAGTGCCCTGGGGGCCTGGATCTTTCCCCTGCTTACCTTGAAGATGTTCTCACCAGTGAGAGTAACATCAGGGGGCCTTTGGAAGGGTTAGGTTTCCAATAACTCTTGAAGAGATACAAAAGCTGCTTTTTCTCCCCTGCTAGCATGCTTGCTATTTTGCAATTCAGTGCTACATTTACGTTTGAAACACACTAAATGGACTGAGGCAAGATTAAAGCACCCAGCCACCCCAGCGGTGAACTTCTGGGTGTTTTCCTTCTAGCAATGGAGCAAGCTGGGGCAGGCAGGGAGGGAGGAAGAGGGAGGCCTGACCTGCAGTCCCGCCAGGGGGAAGGGAACCTTACAAATAAAAGAACCTGCTCTCTGCCCAACTGACAGCCTGGCCCTTGTTTCGGAATGGGGGGTAGCAGAAAGGAGTGCAGGCAGTGGGGCCAGAAGCCCTCCCCAGGAGAGCTGCAGCCCTGGAGGCCTTCCAAGAACAATACTAAGGGTTTCTAATTTAATTGACTTCTAATTATAGCTGAGTCTGGGAGGGCTTCCCTGTAAACATAGAGAAAGGGCTGGGCTGGGTGCACCTCAGTGTCAACCTGGAGCATTTATTGAGAGGCTCGTTAAGGAGGTTTCCAGGTGAACCCAAGAAGACAGGAAAGAAAAAAAAATACACAAGGGGAAACGAAGTCTGTGGGGTCCGGTGCATTTCTGGCGTGTCTACCAGGTCTCCAAGAAGGTGATTGGGCTGGGGGAGGAAAGTGGGGGAGGCCTCTGGTTAGGGTTTCATTTCCAAGGCCTGACTTCACCTGGAGATGCAGCTCTGCCCTCGGGAGCCAGCCTGGCCTGGGAGCAGGGGGGCCCAAGCTGCTCCCAGAATTCACCTCTTGCTTGTCTTTCCTTGGGGGATTCCCAGTGCCCCGAGGAGGGCAGTATCTTAGCCTGCGGGCTGTCAGAGGTACCAACGGAAGTAGCTGAGCGTAGACTCCCACAGTGATGGAGACACGCAGGTGGCAGGGAGACAAGACTCTGGCTTCCCCGCACAGCTGTCCAGCTGCCGGGCGCCCTGTTCAGGGGGCTGCAGGGGAGTCCACCACCGCCCCCCCAGTCTGGGAAGGACACTTGCCTTGTCTCATGGCCAAGTCTTTGCAGCCTCATGCCTGTGGCCATTTTTGTGACAGCACAGAGACCCGGGACCAGGTGAGCCGTTTGCAGGAAAGCGTGGCCCACCCGGCCCTTGTTCACGGCTTCCCCTGCCTCCCACAGATTGTACCATTCCTTCCTCAGTACTATTTCCTCCTAGAACAACAACACAACCATGAAAACGACAGCTGGTGACTGTGGACCTCTGACTCCTGACCAGGCACCACTCTGGCTTAATCCTCACCACACCCCCACCTTCACCGCATGAGCTCTCAATCAGGGTCAGGGGAGAACAGGCTGGAACTGTGGGCCCACGTGGAGGGACGAGTGCTGCTGGGATTACTGGCATGTTTCGTTTCCTCTCCCTCTGGGACCTCAGCCTGCAGCCTCAGACCTGCCGCTAACCAAAGAGGACAAAAAAAGGGTGGTGATTCAGAGCAAGGGCTGAATGCTCTGTAGCCACTCAGTGCCTCAGTTATATAGAACTTATTCATGAAATGGGCATAAGACGAATGCCTACCTCATGTGGGAGAGGAAGGCAGGCCTGACTATTCCTGAGCTTGAACTTGGCCTCTCTTGCTGTGACTACCACCTCAGCTCCAGCTGGACATTTACCGCACAGGTCTTTCCTATAACATCCTCACTTTGTGGCAAGACTTGGGCTGACACCAAGGAGGCTGACTCTGGAGACCCGGGGCTGGGACGAGTGCGGTTGGGCACCTGGTTCGAAGTGCTCCAGGGAGAGCTTGGGGCTTAACACAAAACCAGAAGGTTCCGGGTAGTTGGCAGAGGTGCGGGCCTCAGGAAGCTTATGGTCTGTTAACCTGGAGGGTTGGATGCAGCTGAGACATCAACTCTGAGGTGCCATTCTCATAGCATTCCAAACTACAGAGCCTTTCCGATCGGGGCCAATTCTGGGCTGTAGGTGGAGGACTCACACAATGAGGCCCACCTCCTGGCCTCCAGGTGACTGGGGAGTGAGGGGGCCAGACGGTCACCCATAGCTTCAGGCCTGGAAGTCCAAGAAGCTCGGGGGCAGCCTGTGGTATGCAGGACAGGAAGGGCCTGATTTGTCCTGTTGGGCTATTTCAGCGATAGATCCTCACCTGTGGCCATTTCAGACTCTGACTGAAGTTACCCACAGAGGCCACTGACTAGGAAGAAGCTATGGTGGGCAGGTGGCCTGCTCCTTTGGAAGCACCTGACCCATTCTTGGGGAGATCAGGGCAGCCAAAGTCTCACAAAGGTCTTGAAGGGCAGGTAAGAGTTTTCATGGAAAGAGGTAGGAAAAAGGTCTCCCAGAAAGTAGGAGGAAGGGGCCCCACGTGGCTGGAGGCAAAGCCACGGCTGGACCAGAGGGGTAAGCATAAGGTCAGAGGAAGTCCAGGGGCTGTCATGGGCCTTGTGCACAGGCTGGGCAAGGCAGTGACAGAGTGGCAAGCTTACCTTCCCACTGCAGTGCCAGAAGGAGCCAGTCTGGCAAGAAGTATGTGTCACAGTGCCACCCAACATACATAGACACACACACACACACACACACACACACACACACACGTATCACTAAGTCACGTGAAACAACGGTATCCTTAGTGCACACTGTTGGGTCGGCGGGCTCCGGGAGTGCAGGAGAAACAACAGAAATGACCGCTGGGGCCACCATCTTCCAGCACCCTACCTGCCCCCTTCCTTAACCCTTGACTCTCCCGCCAAAAGGATGTATGCCCAGGTCACATCTCCATAGGTAACCCGATACCTATGCAGGAAACAGAAGTATCAGGACCCCCTACCCCATATCCTCCGATCACCAAATACCCTACCTATATGGATGTGAGCCCAAGCCCTGCCTTCGCCCCCCACGAACTCCCTCCCAGTGCGACTTCCCCGCTCCCCTTTTTGGAGTTGAGGAACCTCGCCCGAGGGTGCCCACTTCCTCCTGCTCGACTTTCCTGGCTCCCCTTCTCCTGAGCCCTGAAACTTCGCCGGAGAGTGCTTTTAATAAATCTTGCCTTGTGCCTACCTCGCCTGGTGTCGTGTTTATCTCGCCTATAAAACCTTACACACACAGAGGACTATGATCTAGTCCATCCTGTTGTTCTCCTTCCACGGGAACAACAGCGGTAGCGGCAGCCCACGAAAATGACTGGGGAAACCACCACGTGTGATCCGAAAACCACTGGTCTAGATGAAGACAAGGCAGGAGGGAGGAAGCCTGCAAGGAGCGGATAGTGTCCGGATCAGGGCAGCCAGAGGGTGGAAAGGAGGGCGTGGAGGGTCCAGGACTTAAAAAAAGAGACAGATTGTCAGAGGGGACAGAGCATCGAGGCTGGCCCACACCTCTGCTCAGCTCCTGGGTGCGCAGGAGGTGTGTGAGGCTCCTACTGAACAAAAATGGGGGCAGACGGGAGGTGTTACAAATGTGAACACATTGAAAAGCCTGGAGGGCCTCCAAGAGGTGGCAGCCTCTGGCAGCTCACATATAAGTTGAGCTTGGGAGAAAGATCTGAGCAAGGGAGAGTTTATATGGCTGTCACAGTGTCAGTTTTAATAGGCTGTCCCACGCTGTCATGTGGCCAAGGACCTGTTCATGAGAAAAGGCCCTGGTCTGGGCCTTGGGGAGGGTGGAGAGCGAAACAGAGGAGCCCCCGTCCTCGGGAGCCTTCTTTTCTCTGGATAGAAAAGCTCCAGGCTGGAGACCACTGATCACTCCCTCCACTCCAGGAGCCTTTCTGGAACTCCGGAGAAAGCCCAGGTTCCCACAGATGAGGAGGCATAACCCTCTGCGCCTATGGAGAGGGAAACCAGGGACGAACAGACACCGCAGCTGGCAAAACGATATGAATGCTTGCAACTTTCAGGAAGTTGGAAATGATTTCAAGATAAAAAGGAAAGAAAGGATGCCACATGCCAGCACCTAGCTTCACCTCGACTAAAGAAAAGTCTTGATTGTTTGGAGATAAATTGCTCCATGGCCAGTCTTCCAGAGAAGACAAGAAATGAGGCCTGTGCCTGTAGTTGCATGTGAAGCAGGATGTTGTGAAGAGAGAGGCCGTGGGGACTCGAGGGGCTGCAGGCTCCCTGGGAGTTCCTCACTGGCCCCTGCAGCCCAAGAACCCCGGTGCTGGATCCCCATCTGGGCAGAGGGTGCAGGAGTTGTACAAGCCGGACGGTGCCGACCTGCTGCCTAGGGCCTCTCCAGTAGCACACCCTGTGCTCACTCACTCCCTGAGGCCAGGGGTGCTTGCTGGTGGTGTCAGCACACAGCATCCACCGTCCTCCTCGCTAACACCTCCTGAGGGCTAGGTACCTCCCGGACAGTAGGCTGGGCACTTTAGCCTGTATTAGCCACCTAATCCCCACCGCTGCGGAGCCAGTAGGAACTTCTATAACTCCGTTTGCTCAGCCAGAAACCAAGGCGCAGAGAGGCTGTGTAACTTGTCCAAGGTTGCACAGCAGTGGGGCAGAGCCAGGATTTGAACCCGCATAGTCTGTCCCCACAACCTGCTCCCACTGCTTGCTACTGCCCCCCCTGGATGTAAGCAAACACAGTCCAGGCTACCCGTGATGTAGACAAATATCTTTTTATTCTATAAAGATTTTATTTATTTATTTGACAGAGAGAGAGATCACAAGTAGGCAGAGGCAGGCAGAGAGAGAAGGAAGCAGGCTCCCCACTGAGTGGAGAGCCAGATGTGGGGCTTGATCCCAGGAACTTGAGATCATGACCTGAGCTGAAGGCAGAGGTTTAACCCACTGAGCCACCCAAGTCCCCCAAATATCTTTTTATTCTAAGGGAATGACAAGGTCCACAAGACTGTGGGCTCCCCTGGGGGCCGGTCTCAGGTTTTGTTTTCTTGGTCTCTTGGTAGTCCTATGACCCCAAGGGGCAGCACACGTTCTCCTCCATGAAAATGGGGAAATTTGGCTCCCTTTCCAACTGAGGGATTGCTATGAGGAATGCAGGAGACCCCAAGTGTGGCAGGGCTTAATGACTTGGAAACACCACTAAGGGAAAAGCTGATGATGTTCTTAGCATTGACTGTTGTGTGGCTGCATCTCAGACTGTGGGAGGGGATTTGACCTTCTCAGGTCTGAGTTACTGAGGGCAAGGCTGGGAGTTACTGCCCTCTGCACAAGTGGCTTAGAAAGAACAAGAATGACTTTTTCTTTCACAGCATTCGGCAGTTTCACTCTCTCCCACACTGGCTCCTAGAAGGGTCCTTAGGCAGTTGGTTCCCGTGTTCCAAGGGCAGCAGGTCAGGAGGGTTATGTGGGTGGTCTTTTCAGGAGAGGACATCCTACCTTTCTTTCTCAGAAGCTCCCTGTGGTATTCCTGCCCATTGGTAAGGCCACATGGCTAGCAGAAGGATTCTGCGTGCTTGTGTGGAAGGATTATGGGCACCTGTCTTGCCTTGGGGACTGGATAACCGGCAGGACATGTGAGGTATGGGGAAACACGGTCTTTGAAAGCCTTCAGGGGTGGAAGAGGCTGCCCATGGACCTCAGGCCATGGCCATCTCACCCTTGGACATGAGCTGAGTGGAAATGGCTTTCCCTTCACACAGCCACATGCAGACTAGACCTTTCCTCTGAGTCTCAAGCTGAACTGGATAGTCAGGTAAGGCAGAAATAAGGTAAAATATACCAAAAATCGTATCCATCCAGCCTTGCTGCCTCCCCCCCCGGGGGGGGGCAGTCTCTGGAGCCACAGGAGCTGCATCACCTGGGAGCTGGGTGGAAATGCCATCTCAGGCCCCTGGAGGACCTGCTGCTTCAGGATCTGCTTTCCAGCCTCATCTAGGGGAGTGGGAGGGTAGGGGGGTGGGGAGGTGAGGGTGGGAGTGGGGGTGGGTCTGTATGCACCTGAAAGCTTGAGGAGTGCAGCTCTAAGGACCTCCACTAACTTTTTACTCAGTCCTTGTTTGATTTGTCCTTGCAGACCCAGGCAAGGGCTTCTTCTGGGTTTCTCTCTCCTTCAATTCTGATGTTTTCCCAAGGAACAAATGCTGTCTTTGGTCTCACCCAACCCTGTACTATGCACTAGACATGGGGACTCACTTGTGTGCTTTCTTAGTCATATTCATTTATTGTTTATGCAACAACAGCTGTGAGCTGCTCCTGTGTGACAGACACCCTGGGGACTGTGACAGACAGATAAGGGCTGTGGCCCAGGACATCTTTGTCTGCCCAGGAGACAGACATAGGATACACAATTACATATAGAATGTCAGGCCACTTCTTACATTTCTTAGGGCCACTCTATCAGTTCATTCAGGGCTATAATGGGGTTCAGGGTGGGCCACCCCCACATATGCCACGTCGACATATTATTTTGAATTTAAGTCACTCAAGGAACAGCTGGTACAAGAAGGGCACTTTGACCCTCCTTTGTGCCCCTGAAAGCAGAGGCAAAGCTTCCCAGTGAAAGGTGCCCTCCCTGCACAGGTGGAGACATCCTTATTGCCAGAGGTGGGAATTCAGGGCCCAGAAGGCAGAATAAACAAATCCTTTACTTGTTTACCAGCCCAAGTCCAAAACTTCCTTGTCTTGTCCATTCCTCCCTCATTTACATTTCCGTCTAAAAGGTAGAAACTTGCTTGCTTTGGCCACTTGAGTCTCCTGTTTTTATGGGCTCCTATAGGTACAAAATTAAATTTATTTTCCCCCTGTTCGTCTGTCTTTTGTCAACTTAATGATCAGACCAGCCAAAGAACCGAGAAAGGAGGAGAGTAAAAATTCTCCTCCCCTACAGCAGTTTGCCCTTGGGATGACCTTCACCTTCAGAAGGCTAACTCTGCCTCAGCAGACACTTGTCATCACAGCTACCTTCAGGTCGCTGGTAGGCACCATGGCAGAATATGGCCATGCTCCATATTAGCTATCACCTTTGGAACAGACAGTCACGGCTGGGGCCAACAGACAGTTGAGTCTCATGGCTTCACCTTTTTTTTTTTTTAAAGATTTTATTTATTTATTTGACAGAGAGAGATTACAAGTAGGCAGAGAGGCAGGCAGAGAGAGAGGAAGAAGCAGGCTCCCCGCTGAGCAGAGAGCCTGATGCGGGACTCGATCCCAGGACCCTGAGATCATGACCTGAGCTGAAGGCAGCAGCTTAACCCACTGAGCCACCCAGGCGCCCATGGCTTCACCTTCTTGATCCAGTAGGGCCAGCCTGGAATGTGAAGATGTTCTTTCTTTCCAAAAGGCTGCTTCTCTCCTGGGAAGGTGGTATAAACCACACAGTCACACCTTAGGCACTGCCCACCCTGAATCCTTGGGAGGGGGCAGAGGCCATGGGGCTGGGGAAGCCTTTGCATGAATGAGGGCTTCCAAGTTACCTTTTGAAGCATGAGGGTCATGTTTTGGGCCACTTCCTTCCCTCCCATGGGCTCACCTACCAGAGAATTCTCAGAAGGTGGTGCTAGCGGATTATGCCCCCTCATCCTCATCCAGCAGCAGCAACTGGGGACAGAGGTCCCACTAGGGTCCCAGGGTGCAGTGCTGTCCTTTCGGACCACATTGCAGCATGGGGGATGGGAGACAGAGACGGCAGGGTCTGTGGCTGGCCCACCCTGGTCCTCTGCACAAGTGCTTTGTGGAGAGGCGGGGTGCTGGCAGCCGCCTGTGATCTGGGGAGGCTGTTCCCTGCTCCCTGCCCACCCAACACTACCCTCTCCTCCCTGGCCTCCCATACTCTCTCCTCCCACAGAAGGCTGCCCTGGGGGGAAGGCTGCTGGTGGCCTCCTCCCCACACATCCACAGGATTCCTTTGCTCCCCAGACTCCCCAGAAGGCCTCCACTTCCCACCAACAGAGATAGACCTTCGCTCACCCTCCAGGAGCCTGTGGAGGTCATTATCAGAGCAGCTAAAAACATTTCCATTTGATGTGATTTATTGCTCTCAGGAAGCACCCCACCTCCCGCCTCAGTTGGATAGTGCTAATTAGTGCTGGATTGTGAAGCACTTAACTCATTATCTTTCACTTCTGTTTCAGTCAGGTCTGTCTCACTGGAAGTGTCTGGAAGATGTCCTGGGACAGGCCATCCCATTGCAACAGGGGACTGGGGCCTTGCAGGCACACCGGCCCATAGGGCAGACCCCGAGCTTGCTGTCTTGAACTTTTTAGTGATTTTTAAAGGTGGGGCACCCCATTTCCATTTTGCATGGCCCTGCAAGTTCAATGGCCTCTCCTGTTCTTGGCCTCTCTGGCCCGGCAGGCAAGGCTGTCACACAGGGCCTGCTGCTGGACACCCTCCCGCCCCAGGAAAGTGCAGTCAGGGATCAGGAAGAGCACAAGAAAAGGAGCAGAGGTGCTAAAGCCTTGCCAAGGCCTACAGGCCCCTCACTGCCTCTAGGGACTCAGGAATGCAATCCCAGAGGAGCCGAGAAGGAAGGCTCAGAGAAATTCCTGCAGTGCAGTTTGTCAGGGTATCTTAGAGCTTTAAATCACACCACAAGAGGATTTTAAAGGGCAGCCTCCATTCTTTTTTTTTTTTTTTTTTTTAAGATTTTATTTACTTGAGAGAGAAAGAGCATGAGCAGCAGGGGAAGGGTTGGAGGGAGAGGGAGAAGCAGACTCCCCTCGACCCCAGGACCCTGGAATCATGATCTGAATCGAAAGCAGACGCTAAACCCATTGAGCCTCCCAGGCGTCCCAAGGCCAGTCTCCATGCTTGACCACTGCAGTGAGAAGCTTCTATCCAGAGCTCCTTGGTAGAAGTTTCAGGATCATGGCAGGTTAACTGAGCTTTAACAACATCTCTGGGGTAGGGACAGTGTCCATGCATTGTCTCAAGGATATAATTCCGATTGAAAATATAAACACATCATATATGTGTATATACATGTACATGTACATACGTATCCATACATGTGTGTATATACATAACAATATTTTTACTAAGATCAAAGATCTTTCCATGTCTGTTGGAGGCACTGTGCTCTGGTGCCAGCCAGCTGCACCCACTAGAATTTACTCTTGGGATAATTCTAGGGCTCCAGCTCTTGCCTCTCGTGTCAGCCTGTGGGATCTTGGAGTGGGGCCGTTGGGGGCTTTCATCATAAGATGATCATTTCATGCCTTTTGTACTCTAAAAAGATTAATAGGGCACAGGGTTGATGGGTTCTCAAGGAGAAGCAGGACGAGTTACCCTGTTTTCCCCAGAGTTCTGGGGGCAGGTGGGGTGATACACAGGGAGGGCAGGACGAGAGTGGAAAGGGGCAAGGGGCCGGCTGAGCAGCCACTGGGCAGGAAGGCCAGAGGAAGTCTACCTACTCTGCTGGCAAGCCACAGACAGGGCCCCCCCACAGAAGACCCGGCAGCTGGGATAACCCGCTGGGCTAAACCCCTTGGGAGGCGCTTTCCCACAGGATATTGGCAAAGGCTCTGGTGCTCTGAGCTGAAGGTTGAAAATGAGAGCCCCTACGTTTTATTCTTCAGTTTTAATCAAAATAATACTCAGAAAATAGACACTCTTGCACAGATAGGATGGATGTAATACACGAAACATTTTTTATTTTGGACTACTTTTAGCTTTTCCCTTTGAAGGATCACTACTAATACAAATAAGCAAGTCAAACTATTTCAGATTCTATGGGGATCATTAGCTCTTCAGCAGCAGAATCCGGGAAGGCAGCAAAGAGCAAGGAAAACCAGCATTTCAGGCATTTCTGTTCACATCACATCTTTCTGTGTGACTCACCCGTTCCTGTCAGTTTTCATTTTCCTACAGAAAAACCAGCGCTGATGGTAATTGTTTATGAAGTACTCTAGACAGCCATGGCACGAGAACGCTCCCTAAACACCAAAATTATTATTGTTGTTTGTCAGACAAGGCCCCGGCTTCTCTGAATACTAATTACATCATTCAGCAGGTGCATCTGCGTTTGTGCAGGGAGAGCTGGGGCTGGAGCCCAAAGAGGAGGGGGGCTCTCTCCTGCATTTGGGACAGGATGTGGTGCCTGGATGCTTCCACAGTCCTGATGGCTCGCTCATGAAGATAATGTGGCCAGCAAATATCCATCGGGAAAGTTCAGAGGGAGAGCAATTATCCTTACCCGGAGCTCCTGCTGTAAAGATATGTGCTCACAATTTCATTTCTATTTCATTTTGTGCCTCAGAGCTGAACGGATATTGTAGAAGAGATAAAGCCAGGTGAAGCTTTAAAAGAGTGCCTCTTTTATTGCCTTATCAAAATCAGCAAAAGGCATTTTGAGGGTGAAATCAAGGAGGTTATTGTAACTCCAGTCCATTGCTTTAAATGACACAACCAAGATTTTCTAGGGCTCTTATATAAATGTATAAATAAAATTTTGCTGGGACGTAATAACAGCCACTCTCCAGCACCTCAATAGGCATGCCATCCATTCTTCCATCTGTCCATCTGTCCTTCCATCCGTCCATCCATCCATCCATCTCCCCGTCCTTCTGTACATGCAATAGTTATTGGACACCTACTCCAGACCAGGCTGAACAAACAAACTAGCATAGTCCCCATGCCAAGGGTGCCACATGAAGGAGGCACAGTGGGGTGGACACGGGTGGAGGTGAGGGATGGGGGCAGCGGGAGCAGTGGGGGAGTCAGGAAGCCTGCATAGACCGGGAAAGGGCTGTTGGGCCGAGGGGGTAGTCTGGCATCACAACAGCCAGGGACAGGGAAAGGAGGGAGGATGGGCGTGGCCTGAGGCCTGGGCAGGGTGTGCCCCACTGGGGCCACTGAGAGCTGCAGAGCACTCCCTCCAGGTCACCGCTCTGTCCCCTTCTCTAAGCAACAGGGAGTTGAGTTATTTCCTAACCTGAGTTCTGGAGAAATCAAGAGCTCCTTCTCCTTTTCTGGCAAGAGGTTACTATGCTCGATTCTCTCTCAGCTCAGTGGCTTTGTTTCTTTGCTCCCAGCAGCTCAGTGATATCTGGAAAGCAATCCTTTCAGGCCACCCTGTCAGTCCTGAATCCAGCCATTCTTCCTGGGCCTGGGTCCACTAGAGAACAGGACTCTGGCTGGGTTAGGGAGGTGAGGCCTGATGTGTAGACTCATCGGAAGCACCCGATTTTACCCAACAGCACAGGAAAGATGAGAACATAAAAAAAACAATCACCGGAAGACGCACTGCAAGAATCCTAAGCCATGTCAGCCAAGTAAGAGACATTAATTTGACGGTGAAGATATCCTTTAAGTAAAGGAAGTTGAAGGAGATAAACCACTTATTGGCACTGGGATCAATAGATCTTAAATTAGCTACAAAGCTGTGGCAAGCAATGAGGCAAGAAGGATCCAAAAATTGTTGCTATTATTATTTGCCCCCGAGGGGCCCTCAGACAGCCTGCTACTCTCTCAGGATGGTTATTGTGGGTAATTGAGATGGCTCCCACTTGGGTGGCAGAGGCCTGGGCAGGGGGGCCTCCCAGACGGCTGTCTGAGAGGAAAGGTGAGCTGAGGGTGTGCAGAAGGCAGGTGAAGGGCAGGCGCTCGTCAGTGCCTACACCCCGCCCCCCCGCACCCTCAATGGGCTCTATGCTTCACGCCTCTCTTTGAAGTCTGTGCCCAGAGAGACAAATGGCCCCCTGGCGCGGAGGCCTTTGCACTCTGGGCTCTCAGGAGGCCCTGAGCCTCAGACAGACGCTGGAGGTGGTCAGGGCTTCTAGTCTCTTCATTGTCTATAGCCAAAGCCCAACAGCATCGTCATGCAACATGCGTGTGGAGTGAGGCTCAGGGCGAGAGAAGGGCAGCTTCTGAGACTGTGAGCCCTATCACCGCACATGTGCAGTGTGCCACACGCTTATGGCCACCTGTGGGTGGGCACATCCAAGGGGGAACAGTTCAGCGTGACTGAAGCCATGTCTCAGAGTCCACGAGTTTCCTAAGAGCCGCTGGCTTACTGTTTTGGTTATGGGTACATACTTCTAGGTTCTTATCACTAAGACTGTGTTTTAAAAAAACAATCAGCTTTACTGACGTGTAATTAACTCACAGTAAAACCCACAGGTTTCCCGTGTGCAGGGCAGTGACTCTGAGGCCGTGAATGCCGTGTACGCCATGTAACCACCACCCAGTTGTGACACGGACGGTTCCATCGCTTCTAGAAGGTCTTGGTGCAGCCTGTTGTCATCCGCCCACCCCGCTGGGCCAGTTTTGAAAGGAAGGATTGATTCTGCTTGTTTGAGCTGTCACGGGAGTGCAGCCATGCCATGCGCATTCTCTGTATCTGGCTCCTTCCACTGAATGTAATTCCTTGCTTCCTCCAGGTGTGGGAGTCCCTAGTTTGTTCCTTTGCTGGGAAATAGTCTAGGTACTGATATACCACCATGTTTATTCATTCACTTGTCTGATTTCTTTTTGCTCAGCGTACATTTTAGAAGTCGTTTTCGGTTGTCTCCTGGACGGCGCATCTGCAGTGAGTGACCTAAATATGAGGCAATTTCCCAGCATGGATGCTCCAGGGCTTGGTCTAAGTCTGTTCTAGATGCTCCCAGAAAAGGACTCTCAGTTGCCTCTAGTCACAGAGCCGTCTGGAAGGAACCACCCCAGAGCTTCCAAACTGCTTCTACTGACCTGCTCCCTTCGAAGGGCTCCCCTCCACCCCTTGCCCTGGCCACCCACAGCCCCACTGATGGCTGCTACAGAAAGGCAGCACGCCGGAGGTGAGGGTCCACAGATGAGACCTGCAGGCCCCTCCTGCACCAGCTTGAGTGTGGCCAAAAGCGAAGGAGAAGAAAAATGATAGCATTTGCCCAGAGCTAATTTAGTGATGCTTTCCGGTCACTTCGGAAAGATTGCTGGTGTAGTACTGAAGACAATGGCCTGTTGGCCACCATAAATAGTCATCCTCAACAACATTCTTCTATCCTGTGATGCTTTTATGGTCACACATGGAACCAGCTCAGAGAAGAAGCAAACACGGCATGTGCATGTGGTCCTCACTTCTGAGGACGCTGTGGTCCTGGGGACCTTAGAGGCTGGGAGCGTGTGTATCCAGGAAGGTGGAAGCAGGGCTACATGCTAAGTGTGGGGAAATCAGCGGGCACAACTCCAACTCTGCTGCGAGGCAAGTTCCCCCCTCGAAGGTTCCTTTCCAGCTGGAGAAAGCAGGGGCCTTTTCTGTGACCTTTGTCTGATGAAAACCCGGGGAGCGCCTGAGTGGAAGGTTTCTTCAGGCATCGTGTTTTGGGAATGGAGCCCTCAGGTCTGTTTGTTGCAGGCAGATGTCCTCTCAGCCTATTGGGAGTATTTATGGAGAGTGTACCCAGCGCCAGGCCCTGTTCATACACACACTCTTGTTTAATCCTCTGAACACTGCAAGGTAGGTCCTCACTATTCCCCGTTTAACTTGGGAGCCAACAGAGGCTCAGAGAGGTTGAGTCACTCGCCTGAGGCCACACAGACTGAGGTTGGAGAGCTGGGCACAAACCCAGACTTGCTCTACTTCCCACCATTCTGCTCATCCTGGGATCAGGGGAGCCACAGAGAGAGCCGCAGAGAGAGCAGGGAGGGGACAGGGTGAGAGGGACAAGTCAGGACAGGAGCCCAGTGTCAGTGCAACGTGAATGGAGACCCGTGAGAGCTGGACAGTCCTCCGGGAGGCACTGCCCCTGCAGCATCGTTGAGTGGGTCAGTTGTTCGGAGCGGGGCTCTGTACCCCCTCCCACAGGGGGCCTTTGAAGACTCCTGCAGCCTCCGGCTTCCAGCGATGGCTTCCCGTTATCTCCTCTCCCCTTTCAACACCGCGCCAGCACCACGGCTGCTTCACTCCCGGGCACACATGCCGTGGACTGCCCCGAGAACCTGGGAAGGCCGGCTCTAACACAACCCACGGGCAGCAACACCGACATTCTCATGTGCCTGGGCTTTGAAGTCAGAGTTTGTTTGTTTGTTCCTGAGCCCATGGATCTCTCCCTGCTCTTAGTACTGGGACCAGCTGCACCTCCCGCCTTAGTCTCCTGATGTGGAAACGGCCCAGCGCAGGTGGCATTTCCGCCGGTGGCTGACCTGGGTGCGGGGCCAGGAACTTGCTCTCGGTGCCCCTCCGAGAGGCCCTTTCGCCTGCATTGGAATCCCAGCACGAAGAAAGCAACTTGTACACTTGGATCCTTCCTGTCAAACTCAAGGTCTTGTTCTACCGGTTTGAGAGAGGATTCTTTTTTTTTTTTTTTTTTTAATGTTCTGTGTTCAAGCACAGTAACGGGCAAGCCTTGGGGAGGGCAATCTAAGGAAGGCGTCCTGTGGGTTCATCGGAGCCCCCCAGAGATGGATCTGCTCTGACAAGCCTTAGGGGGCACCAAGGAGTCCCTGGGGCGGAGACTGAAGCCCCTTCTCCATGGCTTCCTTCACTCTTCGCACGGCTAGGGTATACATGAATGTGACACAGACTGTGCTGCCACCACCTCCTCATCTTGCTCCCACCCTGCGCCTCTCTTCAAAGAGGAGGAGCTGGAGTCACCGTATCCTTTTTAGAAAGTAACTGAAGGTAGTGCGTTGCCCTCGCCCAGACAGGTAGTGACTAGTCTGGATGACCCAGGACGCACGTGAGGAGAGCCACCACAGGCTGGGGAGTGCTTGCTTTTGGAAGGATATCTTCCCAGCCTAGATTGCGGCGTGTTTTCCTTGGCTGGGGCGTGGAAGGAGAGTGGCAGGAGTCGGCCCTTGCTCTGAGTGTCCTGGCTGCTGCTGTCCGCTTTCCACGCCTGGGAGAAGGGCTAGTGGGCTCCCTTCTGCGCATGTGCATGGAGTGTGCCCCGCACTGTGCCCCAGGCCCTGTGGGACAAGGGTGACCACCAGCCAGCTCTGCAGAGCGCTATTTCCCATGAGCCATAGCCCTGTGCCCTTGACGGAGGCTAAACTCCCTGCGCCTCAGTCACCTTACGTCTCAAATGGTGGGGACACAGCACTGCCTGCCTGCCTGCTTCTCTGATGAGAGGATGAGAGTAATACTCTTATGCAGAAGTGTCCTGATGTGAAGGCTCCATGCAGGTACTTACTCAGGAGTGTGCACAAGCAAGCACCGCCCAGCTACAGAGGGGCAAGTCCTCCTCTGTTCCGTGGGAATGGTATTTTCTTCGAGAAAAGTAAAATAGACCGACCAAGCCTGAAAGATGTTGGCCATGGAGCCCACACTGTTGCCTTTAACCTGAGGCAGCTGTTATGCTCACAGTGGGTGAAGCAGGGTCTCCTGCTGGGGAGGACGACAGGCTGGCACTCACACACTCAGTAGACCTCAGTGAAGACATGCTGAGCTCAGTGCTGGGTTAGGATGGGTGCAGACTCCCACACCCCTGGGGCGCTGCCCAGAGCAGGCACTGGTCCAGATGCCACATCAGCCCATGAGGTGGTCCTGCCGGGGTTCCAACTGTGTAGATGAGGCAACTCTAGCACCGCGCACGAGTGGACCTTCCTGAAGTCACACGGTTGGGCTGAGTGGCTGAGCCAGACATCTGGCTGCAGAGGCCACACTCTTACTCCACAGACCAGGGATATGGACCAACCTTGAGGAGCTGACATCTGGGGAAGCACAGGGCCCGTGGTGGCTCTGTTTATTTATAAGTTCTGACATTTCCCCTCGTAGGAAGAAGTGAGGGTTTCCAGGATCACCATGGTATATGAATTTGGTGATTTCAAGAAATTGCACCCTGCCTTCTAAACCAGAACGTGCATGAGTGCAGTTCATAGCTTTCTGACCTGGGGAAAGCCTCAGAAGCTGTGACTGCATCCCAAGCTGCCTCACTGTCTGTGCTGAGGGGACAGGAGTCCTCATGGAGGATAAATGGCTGTGTGGCCATCAGCCAAACCAAGGCAGTGTGTGTGGCTGAGCCCCTCCCGAGCCCACTCCCCATTCTTGCTCTAGTGGAGCTCTCTGTTTATTCCAGGGGCTGATAAGGAATGTTATGCCAACGAATCCAAGTACACAACAGTTAAAGACACCTTTTATTAGGTGTTTCATTACATATTTCATTACTTTGGCAGTCTGAATGCTATTTATTCCCATGCCAACAGCCCTAAGATGATGCCAAAGGATTTGGAATTAGAATATACTGGTATTAAAATGTAAAAAAACATGTTTAAAGCCTGGAAACCTGGTAATTAGAAAGAAATATTAAATTCTTAAATAGTGAAAATGTCTCTTGAGTTTTTAGGGGAGCTAATTAGAGGTCGGGGTAGAAAGAATATAACTTGGTTTATTTGGACCACCAATGTTTTACATGTCAGCCAGCAAGAGTGCCAGGAAAAAGAATCTTGAATGATTTAAAAATAAAAATACAGCTAATAAAAATGATCTATATATATTTTAAAATGGCGTGTATCCCAAAGGGAGAAACCAAATATGGTAGACACATGCAATGGAATACTAGTTTGCCTTATAAAAGGAGGAAACGGACGTGTGCCACACAGCTGAAGGATACCACGCCAAGCTAGCCACCAAAGACCAAACACCAGGTGACTCCACTGATGTGAGGTCTCTCAAGTTGCCAGTTGGAGACAGACCGAAGGTTGCTGGGGGCTGGACCAGCGGGGATGGGGAGCTGGCGGGTCATGGGGACAGAATTTCCGGTGGGGAAGATGGAAGAGTTCCAGAGATGGATGGTGGTGATGGCTGCTTTGTAGAACTTTTGCAACCCTCCAGAGCTTTGCAAAACAGAGTTTTGGAGATGCTGGCTCAGGCCGGTGTGTGGGCCTATGAGTCTGCCTAGTTGTGAAGGTCTGTGAGGACAGTTGCTCTCCTGCATGGCCACCTGTGTCCCCTCTGAGGGCAGCAGGCCATACCCTCATGTAAGTACAGCTGTATGGGTAAGCCCCCGGGAAGAGTGAGCAGAGAGAAAGGGAAGAGAAGTGCAATCTAAAAGGCCTTGTCTGCCTGGCTTCATGGGGCAGGTAGGATGAGTATGATGTGAGAAGGTTTTAAAGTGGAGAGGGGTGGGAATAGAGAATAAAAGCAAAGGCAGGGCATCTGGGTGGCTCAGTAGGTTAAGCATCTGCCTTTGGCTCAGGGCATGATCCCAGGGTGGTATCATGGAGCCCTGCATCTGTCTCCCTGCTCACTGGAGAGCTTGCTTCTCCCTCTCCCTATGCCTGCTGCTCTGCCTACTTGTGCCCTCTCTCACCCTCTCTCTCTCTCTCTGTAAAATACAGAAATAAAAGCTTTTAAAAAATAAAAATCAAAAAGAAAGCTGAAAAGGCAGGGCAAGGAAGACTTTCCCGGAGGAGCAGAGAGCATGGGTTTGCATACAAGCTCCTATCACAGATTCTGGGCTTACTGAGCCTCAGGTCCAAGGGGAAGGAAGTGAGGGGCCGGGAGATCAGCGGGAGCTGAAGTGCATCTGAGTGCAGACCATGGGAGAGAACAGTCAGATTGCAAAGGCTACCAGCTTCACAGAATTTTTTCGTAATGTGTATGTTGACCCTCCACCCGTCCTCCCATCTGACCTCTCTTCTATCTATCTAACTCACAATCAGCCAGAATGATGTCTCCTGGCCTGTGTGTGCATTTCCTCCATTTCTCTGCATTGTTACCAGAAGCATCCACCCCCTGGGCATGAATGAGTCAGCTGTTTGGGACGACCTCCAAATGCTGTGTCTTTGAGGACACGCCAGCCTCCTCCTCCTCCAGGCAGTCCTCTACAGGACTTGGAAAATGTACTTGGGGAGCATTCCAGATGTAAGGGGCCGTCAGGGTACAAGATTAACCTGGGTGCACTACCAGATATTCTGAGGCCTCGGAATCCGCCCCTTTCCATTTCTCCCTGTACTTCACGGAGGCTTTTCAGACATTCATCTCAGTACCTACAGGGCAGGGTGGCTCCATGTGGTGTGATGGGAGGCAGATCCTGGGACCCAAACACCTGAGCACACTCAGCATCCCTCTGAGGCTCACGCACAGTACGGGGCTTAGGGGGGTATGTTGAGCCCAACTCTGTGTAACTGTAACCCGCCGGGCACTGATGGCAGGACTATCCTGAGCACTGAGCAGTTCTTACAGGGCTTATTCTCTGTCCAGAGCCTATATGCTAAAAACTCTTATACACTTAAAAAGTTTTTATGTATCATAAAGTAAAATTGGGGCACCTGGGTGGCTCAGTGGGTTAAGCTGTTGCCTTTAGCTCAGGTCATGGTCTCAGGGTCCTGGGATCGAGCCCCGCATCAGGCTCTCTGCTCAGCGGGGAGCCTGCTTCTCTCTCTCTCTTCCTGCCTCTTTGCCTACTTGTGATCTTTCTCTGTCAGATAAATAAATAAAATCTTAATAAAAAAAGTAAAAATGGTGGGGATGTATATTGATGCAGCCATCATGGGAAACGATACGGAGGTTCCTCAAAAAATTAAAAATGGCACTACCGTATGATACCATCTGATGCAGCAATTCCACTTCTGGGTATTTACCCAAAGTGAACAGAAACAGTAAGTCGAAAAGATATCTGCCCTCCTCCCATGTCTACTGCACCATTCTTTGCAATAGCCAAGATAGGGAAGCGACCTAAATGTCCATCAAGAGATGAATGGATAAAGAAGATGTGACACACACGCAGATACACACACACACATGAACACACACAAAATACTATTTGACCACAGAAAAGAACAAAGTCTTGCCCTTTGTGACAACATGGATGAACCTCGAGGGCATTAGGCTAAGTGAACTAAGGCAGAGAAGACAGAGAAAGATGGATACCATGTGATTTCACTTCTAGAGGGCATCTAAAAACAAACCAAAACCCCACCTCAAACTTCAGATAGAAGGAAGAGCTGGGCAGTTAACCAGACAGAAGGTGGGGGCTTTGAGAAGGTTATAAGGTACAAACTTCCAGTTATAAAATAATTAGTCCTGGGGATGTAATTACAGCATGGCGACTACAGTAATAATATTGTCACTATATATTCGAAAGTTAAAACAGCAGATCTTAAGAGTTCTTATCACAAGAAAATAATTGACCTGTGTGATGATGGGTATGAACGAAATGTATTGTGGTAGAGATAACTTTGCAATATATACATACATGTATTGGATCATCCTGCCGTGTACTTGAAACTAATAGAAGGGTATGTGTCAATTACATGTCAATTAAAAAAACCTTAAAAAAAAAGTAAAATGGTCTTGGAGTGAATTATTTTCCAAAGAGACTATTTTTAAAATAGAGGTCTTCATATTTCTTTCATGTACTATGGATTCCTTTGTTTTCACCAGTGTAAGAAGCAAAAGTATTGAAGATACCCCTAGGACTTCACACACACACACACACACACACACACACATGCACACACACGCATACAAACACACATATGCATACACTTGGAATGTCTACTTAATGTTGGTAATGGTTGTTTCTGGGTGGGAGAATTGGGAATATTTTTCTTACTTTCCTTTTTACATTGTTCTATATTGCTTGATTTTTTTCTATGAGCATACACTATTTTGAATAAAAATAATAAATAATTATTCTAAGGGAAAAAGCAAAGGCACAAGAAGTGTCTGGCGATTTTGCTCTCTAGTTACCAGAAGAACATGGGTGGCCTGAGCCCATCCATCCTTTCCTTACAAATAGTCATGTGTGGCTGGGGCCTAGGGCCCATCACTTTGGAATGACATTGCCTAGTGCATCCCACTCTAAGTGAATATCGTCTTCCTGCTGCCATAGCTCCTCAGAGAAGAGGACACAACTTGTGATTAGCTTTATCATGAAAACAGTTTTTCCCTAACAATTCTTTCTCCATCGTAAACAAGAATCATCTGGGGTTGAGGACTGATGTGGAGTCAGAGAGCCCACTTGGGTGACAGCCCTCCCCACCCACCCCAGCCCCGTATGCCATATGGAAAACGGATGTTCTCATTTCTTCCTGAACACCAAAGAGTGACTCACTTGAAATAATGACGTATGCTGCTTATGATTTATCATGGGCTAGGTCTTCATGCTGCCTTCGAAGCAGATGTGACTGGAAAATGACCTAAGAATAATATGTCCCATCTAAATTGAAGAGTCTATGAGCTCACTGAGGCTAATGCCCTCATTTCCTTCAGTTTTTGAAGAAGCTAGTGTGTCTGGGAGGAGGTGGAATGCATCCCTCTAAGAGCTGTGAGGATTGGCTGCAGCAAAATGGACAAGTCAATGACCAGATGGTTGTGTTCACTGAGCTCTGCCTGGGCTATGGCTCTGTGGGGAGGTAGGCCCGATGGCGCAATTTCTGATCACAGGAAGGAGCTTCCCAGCTGGGGAACTGAATGCTACAGCCATAGCGAAATACCCAACCCTGCAAGGCAAAACAGACAATAATACCCTCTGAGATGTGTATTTCTTTCATAAAGGCTGAAGGCGTTAAGAGCAGGTGAGCTTGGCCAGGGCCAGAGTAATCAGGGAAGTGCAAGGGACTATTTATTCCTTCACATTGCAGTGTGACATGACTCCCCACAGCATGTCAACAGGGCTCTGAGTGGTGCTTCTGAAGTACCAAATGGCCTTTAGGCTTCACCTCTGCTCTTCTGGAACTTTCCCCTGCCTTATCTCCCTTCTCAGGTCATGTTTTCCAAAAAGCTCCCTGAACTGGAGACTGAAGTACACATCATTTATCAGAGAGGGCTTCGGGGATCAACACTTGTGGATGGGAGAAGTTGGGCTGCAAAGGCAATCCCAAGAAAGACCTCAAGGGAGCCAGGCAGGACCTACAGAATTTTCTTGATTTGGAGCAGTGGGACCAGGCCTTTACACCCCCATATCAGCCACGCACTGGATGTGGGATGCACCCAGGAGAAGGGGGTGACCATGGTGAGGCAGCCTTCTACCTCCAAGGACAGTTGCCAGGTTAGGGGACCCAGCTGTGAGCCATCTTCCAGGCATTGTCTCAGCCTCAGGGAGGTACCCGTTTCTTGTGCTTGCTCACCATTCTGAGACCCATCTATCTGGGGGTTTCTCAGCATCCTGAAGGAATTCTGTATAGCTTGATGCTCTTCCTCAGTGGACTCATCATGCAGAGGCCCCTCTTTCCCATTCCCTGGTCACCCCACAGGTGAGTGAGAATCATGTCAACATCCATCTTGCAGATATGTCCTGGCAAGTGGACCTTAATTCCAGTGGCCACAGCATAGTACCATAGTAGAGGAACCCTAACCTTAGAAGATGATCACAAAGAAGTCATCTGTCAGTTATTTCTGTTATCTGGGCAGCACTGTGTCTGGGGTCAGACAAAAGCTCAACCAGAAAGGGTATGATGATTACTTTTCTACCAGATCGTGAAAGTTAGAATCAAAAGGAATTCCAATGTCAAGCGTATCTTGATGGGAAGGGTAGTCTTACCAGAATTTAAACTGAAATTCTTTGTTTCAAATCCTATACATAATCCTGTTTATAGACACAGCACACAGATAGAGGTAACATGGTTTTAGAGGAAGGAGCACTGGACTAGGATGGTTTTTCCTTTCCAGAGGCCTCAATTTCGTTAACTGTAAAGTGGGGATACTATATTAGATCACAGCTAAATGTTCCTCCATCTCTACTAGTCCATGAGGTTCTCTTAGATCTATGATATGCAGTGAAAACTTTTGGCAACACTATTACCAGAACAAATACCCGTGTTGTGGACTGCTTTATCATGTCCTGATTAATTCAACAAACATCATCATCCTCCCAGGGGCTGCTGGGATACCAAAAGGAACATAAGGATGAGTAAGATGCAGACTGGCCCTTGAGGCTCTTCCAGTCTAACGAGAAGGCTTAGATAGCAGGCAAATGACCTTGAAAGTAGGATCAAGAATGTTTCCATTAAGGAGCACAAACATCGGGGTTTTTTTCTTGATGTTGTTTGCTTTGCTTTGTTGTTTGCTTTTTTGGGAGGAGATCAAAAGAGAAAAATTACATTGCTGGTTGGGCAGAATGAAGAAAATTTCATTTATGAAGTGGCATTTGATATAGTCTTAAGAATCTGAGGTGGGGAAAAGAATTTGAGGTGTCGGGATGACGTGTGGAAGGGGTTAGGGTGGGGAGGTTACAAGGTGGTGCTGGGGCAGTTTGTTTGCTGCTCTGGTTGAAATGGTGTGTTCACATGAAAGGTATTATCAGATTAGGTTGGAGGGTAGTTTGGAGATTGATTGCAAAGGGCCTTAAATAATAGGATTTACTTTTCATTAACTAGACAAGGGTTTTCTGAACAACAGGAAAACAGGATGTGTTTTCTAAATCTCTCTTCTTCAGATTTGATTATTTCAGTTGATCTGAATTCAATTACTGCCTCTTTCTTCTACAATCTCCAACATGTTGTTAAGCCCTCTGGTGAATATATTTCAGATATTGTACTTTCCAATTCTAGAGTTCCCTTTTTATTGTTTTAGTTTTTAAAAGATTTTATTTATTTATTTGACACAGAGAGAGATCACAGGTAGGCAGAGAGGCAAGCAGAGAGAGAGGGGGAAGCAGGTTCCCCACCAAGGAGAGAGCCTGATGCAGGGCTCGATCCCAGGACCCTGAGATCATGACCTGAGCTGAAGGCAGAGGCTTTAACCCACTGAGCTACCCAGGTGCCCTAGAGTTCCCTTTTTAAAAAAAATAATTTCACTTTCCCTGCTGAGAATTATTGTCTGTTCACTCATTACATCCAACTTCTTTAAATCACTGAACATGTGGATATTAAATGTCCTAAAGTCTTTGTTAATTCCAACACTTTTGTTGTCTTTGGATCTGTTTCTATTGACTACTTTTCCCTGAATTGTGGGTCACATTATCCTTCTTCTTATGTCTGGTAGTGGTTTTACTGTATGCTGGACATTATAATGATTTGTTGTAGAGCATCTACTTCAGAAGAGTGTTGGGTTTCACTACAGAAGGTGTATATTACTGGCATATTCTTTTGGAACCGTCAGGCTGGACTTCATTCTTTATTAGGGCACATCTATTTAGCTTTTTCTCTTTAGTCCTAATGCATGATCCTTACACTTAAGGCATGGACTTTGGGAATGCCATTTGATGGCCTAAAGTTCTCAGTGAGGCTTTTCCACCCTGGTTGTGCCAACACTCCAAACTTTCCCAGCTTTGTGAAACTTCTGAGCTCTGTTCAGCTCATAACCCTGTAGGAGCTGCTCTCTGCTGTGTTGTGTTGAGTCTTAGCCAAGGACCCTTGGGGAACCCTCATGTCATTTTATGGGGTTCCCTTCAGTGTAGCTCTTTCCTATATGGTGTCCTGTCCAACAGATTCTAGATACATTATCAGCCCCAAATTCCCATATCATCTGCCTTTTCATCTCAGTGAGATGACCTCTCTGCTTGGTCTCACTGTGGTATAGAAAGTGCCTCCCAGCAGAAAGCTGGGTAATGAATATGTCTCTCTTCTCTTAAGGATCACAAGACAAACTGTGTTGTTTGTTGCCCAATGCCTGAAAACAGTTGAAGTTGGCTCCTATATCTGTCCAGTTCTGAAGTTCTTTTTGATGTGCCAGGACACAGGAAAATTAATTTGATGGTGTCCTTGCAGGACAGCTCTGAGTGATGAGACACTGGAGGTGGGTATATGAAAATAAGGTCCTAAAGTAGGGTGGTGGCAATGGAAACAAAAAAGAAGCATCTAGAAAACTTGACGGAGGGGGCAAGTTGGATAGAAGGAAATGGTTCAGAGTTTCCGAGTCTTTTCTCTGCTCTTTTACCGTCATCTGTTTGTCCAAGAATCAACTGAAGTTGAACCAGACTGGTAGGTAGAAGGGACCAAGAACATGGTTATTCTTTGAAATAATGTTTTCCTACAAACTACGAATGGGACACAAAAGATTGCCAAGATCCTTGCACTTCTCAGCTCTCTCCTGAAAAGGATGATGAAAATTCTAGGGTCAGAAAAACAGAATTCAAGGAGCCTCTCTGTGTAGGAGACTGTCATGTCCAAGACTTCTAACTATTATCACTCAGGAAAGTTGATGAAGAAATGTAACACTTGTGACCCACCAATTCCTTCACCACATCCTTATAAGATCCTTCAGTTACAGCCACACAAAGAGCACAGGAAGTATTTAAAGGCATGAATTCTGCATCTTGGAGCATGTTCTCTTCAGAACAAGAAACCCATTCCAGAACCAGCAGGATGAATGTAGTGTGCTGGGCAGATGGTTATGGATGGAAACAAAGGATATATGGCCTGAAATTTCTTTTTAGCATTTAAATGGTTAATGACTTGATGGAATTTCACAGATTTTCTGAAGTCAACTTGTCTTCTCTCTTCCAAATTGGAGACCCTGATAGGTTTGGGTAAGTGTGGCTTCTACCCCATCCATACGGCTACCCACCCAGAAACTATATTTGGAAAAAGATTCCCTACCAACTCCTCTTGGCAAACTTGTGAAACATATGCTTTGTCTTTCCATTCCAGTCAGTGCCTTTCTCACTTAGACCTGTGCCTTGTATGGTGTTTTGTCAGGTCCCTGAATTCTCTGTTTTTACCTGCTTTCCTCTACCCATTCCCTCCGTGATTTAGATTCGGCCAACTGTCCCTAAGAAAATAATTTTAAGCAGAAATTCATACAAGGCTGCAAGTGACTGTGGCATCTTTCCCAGGAAGGCACGCACAAACTGATTGGAATAATAGCATTAGAGGGTGATGACTATATCTTTAGGACCCTTAAGTCAGATTTCTTAGGTTCAAAATCTGGGTTGATCATTTACTAGCTATGTGACTTTGGGCAAATCATTTAATTTTCTCTGTGTCTAAGGTGTCTCATTAGTAAAATTATATCATTAGGTCCTGTCTCAGAATGCAAGAATTAAGAGAGAAGAGATGTATAAAGTGCTAACAGTGGTTGGTGCATAGTAAGTTTAATGAACACAAGCTATTTTCCAATTTTGGAAATTTTCTGCAATGAAAAAACTGATAAATAAAAGAAAAATAGAAGAAATAAAAATCACAAACCATCCATTTTGATGCATTTTCTTTCAGTCTTCTATTTGCACATAGATCTCCCTAAGAACGAAATTAGGATAGCAGTATACATGCTCCTCAGCATTTGCCTTTTTTCCCCTTATAGCTTTAATTATTCATAAACTGCATTCTTTTTAATGGGTCCGAACTTTTCCTCTATATGGATGGACCATAATTCAATCAACAAATCCCCTAATATCTGATCTTCAGGTCATTTTCCAATGTTTACTATTACAAATACTGAACAATAAGCATCTTTAAGGCTGTCTGATGATAGTCAATGATGACACTGATCCATAAAAGGGCAATTACAAAGTTAAAGGCATGATGTGTGAGGATGGTTCCTATATAGGCATCCTTTATGACCCAGACAAGACCTCTGGTTTAGTTTCGGGTAAGAACACAGTTTGGTTTTGAACATTGGGTGTTCCTGATGCCACTGAAAACGTTTCATGTCCTCCACCTACTGCTCACGAGCTGTGCACCAAGTCCTTCAGATAGGAAGCTTCTGACATTTGTCAGTCCCTCCAGGTAGCCTCTGCACGTGGCGTCATGCGAGGGGTCCCACGGGGGGCTTTTCTGGTTAGAGGGTTATAACCTGGCTGATGGACTGACCTTTCCTTTGTAGATACCCAGTTATGGGCAGCTCCTTCCACCTGCTCAGCCATTATCCTGCATCACTGGAATTTGCTGAAAATCTTTGGCTGATGGTTTGTTTTGCATTTTCTTCCTTGTTCTGGACTTTTGCAGTTAGGATCCCAGCTGAGGAAGTGATGACTCCAACTGGCTGACTTTGCACTATCTTCTCCAATTTCCCCAGTCCTATGTCCCGAGCTTGGGGGAAAGGGTCTGTCATGGCTGCCACTAACATCCAGTCCCAGCCCCTCCAGGTCTCCACAAAGTACCGCTGTGGGCTCCCAGGCCACTGGCTTCTTGCAGCAGATGAAAGCCCAGGTTGTTTAGAGGCGGAGGCGATCCCTCTTACGCTCTGGTTTGGAGACCACAGGTCTTAGTCACCAGGTCAGGAAGTCACGGGCGGGGCGGGGCTGCTGATGTTGCTCTTGGGAGCAACCTCGTCGGTTCTGTTCGGGCTTTCCCAATAACGGTCCCTCAAACAGAGGCTCTAAGTGAAGTGGTCTGGCTGTGTTTCGTGTTTCCCATGGGCTAGATGGTTCTGCCAGGTTCTACCTGCCGTCCCAGTTTCCTCACAACCTCCTCCATGAGGACATTCTCAGACCACAGCCACACACCTGGATGCATTTCAGCTAAGTGAAGAGAGACGTGCGGTTCCTCCAACTGCCTTTAAAGCGTAATTGATGGGGTATCACCCACCATTTGATATCCAAACCCCGTCTTTCACCAGGCCTACCTGGGAAGGCTGGCGGAGGGAGGATACCTCGGGATCCTTGCTTTTTAATGTATCGGAGGTACTCCAAAGGAAAGGATATTTGTTTTCCCTTTTGCTCCTCTAATTGATGCAGCTGTTGCCCAGCCTCATCTGCATTAAGCTAAATATTATGTCTTTGTAATGTTTTTGATCTTCATTAATTATAGCTCAGGAAAGCTGACAAAGGCAACCTGTCTCTTTAATATAAACAAGATTAATTGCACGGTTCCTGCAGAAAATGAACTACCAGCAGTTTAACAAAAAATGTTTGTCTTTAAGCAGTCTTTGGATAAAAAAAAAAATTAAAACTGTTACAGGAAGTGCCAAAGCTGCCAAATTACCATGCCCGTGAGCCTCGCCCTCATTATCAGACTAAACGAACGAATGCACACACCCCTGCACTTTCATCCTCCTCCAGGCCCAAGGAAAAGAAAGGCGGGGGGTGGGGGGAGCACCTTTATACAAAGAAGTGTCTCTGAAGTCTGGAATGCACCCTGGCTGTTTGAAGACAAGATTTATACCTGACACCTTTCCTTAAGCTCATTGTTGAGACTCGTCTGTTTTCAAATCAACCGCAGACTGACTGCTTGAGGTACTTCATCTTATAACGACCACATAATCTAAGATAAATACACAAGGGATTGCTATCACTTTCATTAATAACCATGAAATATTCCTTCCTTCAGCAGGTTAAAAAAAAAAAAAAAGAAAAGAAAACAGGCAAATACACTCAATGGGCTGAGGTTGAAGGCTTGTGGGGAAGGGCTTCCTTAGGGCAGGGGCCAGAGGGCAGAGGGTGGGGGCAGGGGTCAAAGGGTGAGGGTAGGGGTCAGAGGGTGAGAGCATGGGGCAGAGGAGAAGAGCAGAGGACGGAGTGAAGTGTTCAGAAGGACTCAGACACAGCACAGGACCCAGAGGATAGGAAAGGAAGCTGGGGGGCACTCTACAGCCCCTCCAATGCTTCAGGACCCTCACTTAAAATGGCAAAGCCAAGAGTCAAGACTCGTTGCCACTCTTGCCACTCACCCCTGGAGTCAGGGGCTGGAGTGTGGTTCTTGAGCCTTTGCAGCAGACCTAACAACCTGAGAGATCAGGTCCTTCAGGAAACCTAAAAGCCCAAGAGCGAGCCCTTTGATAATTTGGGACACTGTGACCTTGAGGCCAATCTGAAAGACCAGTCTGGCGAGTGGGCTCTCCAGGCTCATGGCTGGCTGAGAAAAGGCACCAGACTTGGGACAGGATGACAACAGAGCCATGAAAGAATCTGGGAGCTAAGGCCCCCTCATGACAAACCACCCTCCTCTGGCCAGTCCGCACAAAGCGGCCTCTGGCTGGGGGCTGACGCAATTCAAATTGGCACCCACAGAGACTGGAACACGGTGCTCTCCAGGTCATGCTTAGAAAATGGGCCAGAGCCAGAGAATCCTTTGTGTCAACATCTAACTCTCTGTGGCTTCCCTGGAATTCCTGACTCTGAGAACATGTTGGAATCGTGCCTAATAAAGCCAGCATATATAGATGTGGAGATGACTCAGGTGAAGCCAAAGGAAGGCATTGCAAGGCCAAGTGTGGGCAGGGCCAACCAAGCTCCACGGACGCCTGTGGCCTGAGGTCGGGGGCTCACATAGCCTAGCGGGTAGAGGAGAAGGGGATATGAGGTTGGCAATCAACTTTCCCAGTGAGCAAGTGGATGCAAAGGAAATGTGTTTCCTGGTGTCTGTGATACTGTCTGAGGATGTAGGGAGCCAGACGCCTGGAGGTGAGTCTAAAAAATGGGAACCAAACTACTGTTTAGCTGGTGTTGAGAAAGTCCCAGGAAGGTGTGGCCTGGAGGGAAGAAGCAAGCCAACCTTGGTATGCAGAAGCTCAAGTGTCATGTTGCCAGGCCTGTCTCATGGAGTTCCCCCTGCTCTGGTCCAATCTGGGGTCCTTCTGGTTTTTCATGACCAGAACAGTGCCTCTTTCAATGCTTGCTTTTCTGTGACATTCAAACCTAGGGTGAAATGACTCAAGTCTCAGGTGTTCCAGGAGCCCTGTTGCAGCCATTGTCCCTGGGCGGAGGGGGAGCTGGGGCCTCACACTCTGGGGCACTCAGCCAGGCCAGCACCTAGGTGTGGGGTGTACCCTGAGCACTCAGCTCCGTGTGCCCAGTGAATGGCTGCCCCTCCAGTGGCACAGTCATGGTGGGACGCTGGCCTCACAGAGGTGACAGAGGCCAAGGCTTTCCTCAGTGCATGTCTACACCTTTTCTGCAGCTTGGCACATAATGCTGCATGAAAATGAAGAAGATGTGTCTTCTGAGATGCTAACTTTTCCAAGGGTCTGTCCCCATGAGTGTATTTTGAACATGGGTACACAGAGGCACATACACATATAACTGGAATAAAAGATTTACAAACCACACTTTCTACCTGATATTTCCCACTATGTGATACAATGCTATACTACGTATTCCGTTCCAGCAAAACGAATAAACATGAGTCTTGACCCACTATATCAATCTCATGATGCACTAAGGAGAGGCACCTGGCAGTTTGACAAAATGCTGCTGACAAAATGCTCTCGATTAGCAATGAGGACAGAAGGCTGCGCATGGGAGGGACTTACAGGTCTGACACAGTGCCAAGGAGACTGGGAGTGGGGAGGGTGGGCCCTAATCCTGGCCAGGCTGGCTGCCTTAGGCAACCATCAGTTTCTCTGGGCTCATTTCTCCATTGGTGGACATTGTTGCATTGGACCCCCGAAGTTCTAACTCTCTGTTGGGACCTGACTTGGTGCTTTCCTGGGAGACTGAACAAAGAACAGGTGATTGGGATGGAATATTATGCAGCCATCAGAAAATGAAATCTTGCCATTTGCAATGACATAGGATAGAACTAGAGAGTATTATGCTGAGCGAAATAAGTCAATCAGAAAAAGACAATCATCATATTGTTTCACTGATGTGAGGAATTTGAGAAACAAGACAGAGGATCATAGGAGAAGGAGGGGAAAACAAAACAAGATGAAACCAGAGAGGGAGACAAATCATATAAGACTCACTTCAGGAAACAAACTGAGGCTTGCTGGAGGGGAGAGGTGTGGGGGGATGGGGCGGCTGGGTGATGGACACTGGGGAGGGCATGTGCTATGGTGAGGGCTGGGAATTGTACAAGACTGATGATTCACAGCAAATAATACATTATACCTTAATTTTAAAAAAGAGAACAGAACAGGTGATCGATACCTTAGAATTTTTAGTGGAAGATGGATTGAGCTCATGAGGTGATGCTGTTGGTGAATTTCTTTGCAGATCATGGTTAAGCTCCTCCAAAATACTTGATACCTGACTTTCTTAAAAGTGATGATCTGAGCTGGGTGATGATCTGAGCTGGGTAGCTCAGTGGATTAAAGCCTCTGCCTTCAGCTCTGGTCATGATCCCAGGGTCCTGGGATCAAGCCCTGCATCAGGCTCTCTGCTCAGCAGGGAGCCTGCTTTCCCCTCTCTTCTCTGCCTGTCTGTCTGCCTACTTGTGATCTCTGTCAAATAAATAAAAAAAGCTTAAAAAAAAAAACCAGATCATCAAGCGTATCTCCTAGAACGTCTGTAAGGAGCTTGAGGAAGCAGGTGGGGTTCACACTTCTGTCTCCACTGCCCTCCCAGCAAACAGAACAATGGATCATGATCTCATTCATCACATCATCAGCCTCGCTGACAGTTTTTCATAATTCTCTGGATGTAATAACAATACTTACTAGTCGTAGGAAACCTTCAAATATGTAAAACTATAAAGAAGAAAATTAGAAAGCACCTATAGTCCTAACATCCAGGATTATTGAGATTTTGATGTTTCTCATTATCATCTTCTATCTTATCTTATCTCATCTCATCTCATCTTATCTTATCTTATCTTATTTCATCATCTTATCTATTCAGCTACATGTCTAATCAAGAATCATTTTGTGCATAGAGTTTTGTATTCTTTTTGCTTACTGATTTAACGCACCTCTCCTTTTGTCATGAAATGTTCTCCAGGAGCATAGCTGCACAGTGTTCCACAACAGGGATCACCCACGAGTAGCTGACCCATCTTCTAAACCCTTTCACTGTTACAATCAACATTACAATATACGTAACTCACACAGTAAGAGGAACTCTAATCCTTTCCTTGGGATAAATTTCCAGGGAAAGAATTGTTGGGTCAAAGATCCACAGATGGAGGCTACCTCAGCCACCTTACCGTCCCTCCCTCAGAGCCTCTCCCAGCAGGCAGGGAGCAGCAGGAAGGCTACCACCAAGGACTTCTGGTGGTGCTTGACTAGATTTTGGAGTTGCAGAGGGAAGAAGAAAAGGGAGCATGATCTGTAATGACAGAAACAAAGAATCAGATAGAAGCAAGGGGGCACCATCCAGCTCTCTCCCTTCTAGATAAGCCGAAGGGAAATCCTCATGGAAGGAGGCTAGGGCCTAAGGTTACACCTCTGCCTGCTTGAGCCACCAGCCCTGGGCTGGCCTAGCTGTGGTCACGCAGATGGGGGCTCCTGTGTGGCAAAGCAGAGTTGGAGGACAGCACCCCTGGAGGCCAGCCACTCCATCACAGCCTGGCCTCTCGCAGCAGATCTGCTGTAGCTGCTTCTCTTCATATGGGCTCAGCTGCTCTGGGACTCACTCAGGAGAGCTGCTGCCAGGCGCTCATCTGGAATCTTTCCAAGAACTCTTTCTCTGGTGGACTTGGGCAAGGCAGATGCCTGGAGCAGAGGGGACCCAAGAGAGACAAACCAAGTTCTTGTGGAGCAAACATTAGATTTATGTGTCATAGGTGGGGCTGCCTTTTTGGTTGTGGAGATGCTAAAAAGAAGAGATATTTATATTAAATGAGCATTCATAGGCAGGTGTTAACAACTGTTTTCTTTTCTGAAGCTCTGGGATCAAAATGAACTGGTTCTCATGCAAGGGGTTCTGGGCCCAGCTCTGCAGCCCGAGTGTGCTAGGCTCGCTGCCTCATGAGTGGTTGCCAGGCTGGGAAAGCGCACAGGCTGTGTGTCCATGCTACACATGGCCAGGCCAACTCTCATTTTTCTAAGCTTATATTTGTATGAAAAGCCCCAGCTGTGTTCAGGGAAACCAAGGAAGGGATATGCAGCTGTAAGATGAGTCATGAGCTATTTCTCCCAACACTCGGTCTCAGAATATAACAGTTTGGATAAAATCCTAGAGAGATTTTTCTCCTGCTTGGACTTTGCCTGTAAAACACAGAAGGGAAATCTACAAAAACATCTAAGTGGGAATATGAACCCCATCTGGGGCCAGTGCATGGGACGCCTTCAAGGCACCCCTGTCCTGGCCTTTCCTTGTTGTTCTGTGAACCCACAAACCACACTCCCCACTGCAGAGCCGCACTCATTCCTTCAAGTACTTTGCACATTTTTTTTTTTAAAGATTTTATTTATTTCTATGGCAGAGACAAATCACAAATAGGCAGAGAGGCAGGCAGAGAGAGAGAGGAGGAAGCAGGCTCCCTGCCGACCAGAGAGCCTGGAGCGGGGCTCAATCCCAGGACCCTAAGATCATGACCTGAGCCAAAGGCAGAGGCTTTAACCCACTGAGCCACCCGGGTGCCCCCACTTCACACATATTAACCGAAGTTACGTCTCATGACAATCCCATGAAATAGGTGGGTTTTGCTGTGCCCGTCTCACAGATAAAGAAATGGAGGATTAGAGAGGTTATCTAGGTTCACACAACCAATACTAAGTGATGAAAAAGGAAGTCCAACCAAGACTTCCCACTCGAGGCCCACATTCTTGCCAGTGGCCACCGCACCACTTTTCCACTTGCCAGCATGACAATTGTGCACACGCTTCTGAAGGCCAAATATATCACCCTTTTATCCAGCACCCCGAGCATAAATTCAAAGATCCTAACTCTGCTATGGTTGTGTTAAAGTCCACAAACAATCCCAGTATTTTCTGGGAGAACTGAAGGCAGCAGAGATACGGAGGAAAGGGATTTGCCGAGGATGGTTGCCGTCTCCCATCTCCTGCCAGTCCTGTTGGCAGCAACACTCAATGGAACCGAACAAAATTCCATGGCTCTGCGCGCCAGTCAAGATCAGTCACTGCCACGTGCAGGTCCCACGTCCTTGTGCCTTCCCTCACCTCGCTCACTGGTGTCGTGTGCACGAGCCCCATCATAGAGATGCTTTAGTTTTAGAAAACTGCACTGGGAAGCTTTATGCTATGTATTCTTATTTGAAATTCTGTGTCAATGCAAAATGGCTGCTGTAAGTGAAATATCATCATGAAATCTAAATTTAGTAAAACCAAGGTCCTTAGGAGCTAGGAGAAGAAAATTCTCTTCGCATTTAGGGGCTGTCCACAATCTGTTTCTAGGGTGTTTAAGAATGCAGACGTTCTTAAATTGAAAAAGACGTGAATTGTAAGAGCTGCAAAAGGACTTTTTAAGAAATCAAACTTTTGGGGGGTGCCCGGGTGGCTTAGTCAGTTAAGTATCTGCTTTCGGCTCAGGTCATGATCCTAGGGTCCTGGGATAGAGCCCCCAAATGGGCTCCCTGATCAGCGGGAAGCCTGCTTCTCCTTCTCCCACTCCCCCTGCTCCTGTTCCCTCTCTCGCTGTGTCTCTCTGTCAAATAAATAAATAAAATCCTTTAAAAAATTAACTTTTTGTGTTGAGATAACTATAGCTTCACATGCAGTCATGAGAAATACTGCAGAGATCCGGTGTCCTCTAGACCCCAATGGTTTCATCTTGCAAAATTACAGTGTAATTTGACCTCACAGCGGCCGCTGACCTTCATGCCGTCAGGATGCAGATAAGTTATGAGACTTTCTAGAGGCTCTTTTGTAAAACTCTATCATCTGCAAGAACAGGTTGCTCTTTTGACAGAAGAATGAACCGGGGCTCTTCAGGACATTGTGACAACTTTAGGGCAATGCCCAGGCTGCAGGTCTCATATAAGTGCCCACCCCTGACCTGCAAACTACAAATGAGGGACCCCTTCTTTCTGTAAGTCTACCTTCTTGTGAAAAGATGTGGGCAGAGGGAGGACAGTGGGAGCTGGCTGGAGGGATGGCCACACCCTCTGCACTAACAGTGAACCAGACAGAGATCAGCCCTGGCTCCAGCACTGGCCGTCCTGCACTCTCTTCTCAGATCCTCTTCTTTGGCCATAAGATGGGGCCACTGAGCTGGAGCTGCCCAGTAAGATGGCCATTTTACATGTGTGGCTGCTGAGTGCTTGAAACGTGGCAAGTGTGACTTTGGACCTGAATTTTTATGCCTATTAGCTTTAATCAATTAAATGTAAAGCCATATGGGGTTAGTGGCTATACCACCAGGCAGGACAGGAGAAACTCTTTCAGATTCCTCCCTCTTCTCAAATGTTTTCTAATTACAATATCTAAGCTTATCCAGATTGTCCCCCCCCACCCCGCCCCACTGCTATGCTGTCCTTCTGAGATGGGGTGAACTTTAACCCTTAGGAAGCTGAGATTCAGAGAGTTCTAGAAATTTTCTGAGGTCCCACTGGTGAATTGTGCTAGAGCCTGCAGCACACCACAGTCATGTGAGTTCTAGACCACATCACCCCCCCTTCTTTGTATTACATGATGAGTCAATGCAACCCCACCAACATTTTACTGTGATTAAAAAAAGGGACTCCTGCAACTGTCCAACCTCCCCCTACATTGAATATGAAACCCAAAATATGGGCAATAAAAGTTCATATTCTAACTAAGAGAAAGACAGGCACTTTTGGGAGGAAAAAAAAGGCAAAACGTGGTAACCAAAGACTGAAATGAGGATAAGACTTTGACAACTTAGACACTTCTATTTAAAGAACCAGGTTTCTGTAAGCAAAACGGAACAGTAAATAGCAAAGAACTCTAGAAAGAAAAACACTGAAGATAAAGCCACACAAAAGCTCAAAAGATAAGAGATTTTCGCTGTTGCCCTTGGGCTGAGCTCTTGGCTCATTCAGGGTTGACACCAGCCCCCTGGGTAGGCTTCCCCCAGGAGACTCATCCTTCATCATGAGCTTTCAGAGGGTGGCAGATACAGCACGTGGGGCAGAAATTCTCCAAGCCATGTAGTACAATAGAAACATACTTAACAGCATTTTGAGAATAAGGAATAATTTATTCACTCTAATTAAATCCTATAAGGTTCAGCTTAATACTCTATGTATGTTGAATATTGTAAGTTTCTTCACCTTGAGTAACACAACCAGCTTATTTTACACTAATTCCCTAAAAACTTACTCCTTATTTCATATTACCCCCCTCTAAATATTATCCCACAGACCAGAAAATGTGTGTGTGTGTGTGTGTGTGTGTGTAGGTGTTCTATCTTTTAATGATCCTAAATGTCCCAGTTGTCCCCCGATACGGGTCTTCTAGTGACAGAAAGAGAGAGCACACACAGGAGGATCCTTCAAAGGCTTTCGCCCCCTAAGGATGGTCTCCTCCTGAGCTCCACAGGCTTTAGAGGGATTTGGGTATTTTCCTCTTACCTTTGGGCGTCTGTGCACTTCTATCATTTCCCTTCCAGTGACTGCCACAGTGGAAAGTCTCCTTCGCCCTTCCTTGGGGTTTATGGTAATTGAATGTTTGATGTAGGATAGGTGGGGCTCTCTGTGCACATTGGCAGGTGAAGAGAGGGAGGCCTGAGGTTTTATCACATCACAGGTGAAATCCAATATCGAGGCCTTTCAAGTCTCGCAGCCCAGCCCCCTCCAGCCTCCCCGAACTCGCCCTCCCTCAGCACCCCATCACCCCCAGCCAAGATATATTTCCTGAAAACTGGAAAAACTGGGTACCAGCCACCTCAGATCAGTGCTAATTAAATTAGGTTCTAGAGTTTGGGCCCAGTTCCCTTATCTGCAAGTGACGCCTTGCCCTCTCCCGCTGGGCTCCAAGTGTGCGCAGGTAAAGCATCTGACATCACGTATCCTTGGGTCTGATGTACTTGGTAGCATCTGTACACCAAGGGTTTAGATCAGACTAACTTGGATGTAATCCTCTCCTCCTGGTCTTTTTCGCCCCTGCTTTCTTCTCACCAGTTACGCTCCAAGTATTCACCGGTGTATCTGTGGCAGCCCTTGACTAGTTTTCCAACTTCCATCTTTGTCATGTCTGTTACAAACGTCTACCCCTGGGTCATCTTTACAAGGAACGCACGGGCTGTGGTGAAGGGTCTAAGAGATCACCCCGAGAATTTAAGATGTGCAGTGGCACTGGAGGCCCACTGAGGCTTGAGTCCCCTGGGACAGTGTTCCTCGTGGGGACAGGAAGTCCCACTGTGTGATCTCTCACTGGTCCTGTGGGGCCATAGCATGGAGCCTGTGACCTCAGCCACACATCACATGCCTTCCTCGAGAAGATGCCAAGTGCCTCTGAGGGAGATTCTGTCTTTCATCTGGCTAGCAGTGATAACAGAGCTCTACCTCTCTAGTTCCTCCCAATAGAAAGAGAACCCATCTGTTTTCAGGAGCACCAAGCTACGGCATTTTGTTATAACACTGGCCACACAGGACAGACAAATCCGCAAACATGGTACTCAAAGGCAAAGTGCATAGAGAAGCAGGGGGCAGAGAGCAGGATCTCCTTCACCAGGATCTCCCTCACCGGCACTGGCCCATCATGTGTTTTTGAGATCAAGTCCCTGGGATAATCAGCGGTGGGTTCATATTTCACAGAGAAAACCAGAAAAAAACATTAAGAATATCAAAGGCTAGAATTTTCTTTTACTCCAGTACTTCATGTTTCCCTGAGGCTGCAGTGACTGCTGTGGAAAATATGGTTGGGGGTTTGCAGGTGAGAAAGGGAGCAGAGGAAAGGTGAGGCCCACTACTTTCGGGTTTTAAAATGAGTGTTTACTGGTTTCTTCCTTGCTTTTCATCTGTCTTAAAAAATTATTATTATCAAAAAGGCTTATAACAGTCCTATGTGCAGCAAGTGACTTCCTGATTTTTCTGCCCAAATGAGGTGGCTATAAAACTTGAAGAGAACTGGGTGCTCTCCGTACATGGAGAAGTGGGTCTCTGTAGAAAAAGTTAAGATGAGCTTGATCTTTTATGAGACTGACGTGCTACCTACTGCGCTAACGAGGCACCTGAGCTTGATCTTTTAATTGGTTCACTTTGACTTCATAAATAATTTTCTTTCCTCTTCTCCCTCAGAGCTCCAGATAACACCATCTATCAAATAAAAGTAGACCATGGATTTCTGTTTGTTTGAGGGCTTCATGTGTGGATTTTTTAAAAAAGGAAAATAAGAGCCAATTAAGATAAATTTCTCCTGGTGTCACAATGTTACCGAGAGCAGCAACTTCAGGGACAGACTGTGGAAACCCCTAGAGAATAGAAAGCCTAAAATGTGTCAGAGAGAGCTCTGGGTGATGGAGCCCCCTGGCCCAGCAGCCCCAGCTTTGAGAACAGCCAGTGTTCTGGCAGGAGCAGAGCTTGTGCTCTCTCCCATGACTGCACCAACACCCAAGAATGGAGCCGCGGAGCCTGGACGACAGAGACAGCATACAGATGCGCTGCTGAGCACTGACTATGTGACCAAGCATCCTGCTTTCCTGGGTTCAAAACAGAATCCTGCATCCCGGAAGCCCGCACCCTGCACACCCCGGAAACCGTATCATTGGATTTTCACAGAACAACCTGAGGGAGGTACTGTTATTGATCTCACTTTGCAGAGGAGGAAACTGGGGCTCAGAGAGGCTAAATAACTTATTTAAGGTGATGATAACCAGCGAGTGATAGATTAGGAATATTGCCCCATGCTTGGTAACCCTAGCGCAGCCACAGTTCCCATCTCTTGAAAGCAGGTGGGCTGGGGAGCACTTCATTCTGCTCTGGTGTCTGGGTGCACACCGCCCCTGTGGGGGGGACACTGAATCAGCAACTTTCTATGGATTAGGAGCCAGAACATGCTGTCTTCTCAAAGTGTGGCCTGTAGACCAGCTACATCAGCATCACCTGTGAGCTCATGAGAAGTGCGGAGAGTTTCTGCCTTCCTAGACCTATAAGAATTAAAATATGCGTTTTAAAAAAAAATTTTTTTTAAATTTTTTGGTTGTTTTTATTTATTCATTTGAAAGAGAGAGACAAAGGGAGCATAAGCAGGGGGAGAGGCAGAGGGAGGAGGAAGAAGCAGACTCCTCACTCAGCTAGAAGCCTGACCTGGGGCTCGATCCCAGGACCTGGAGATCGGGACCTGATCCAAAGGCAGATGCCCAACCATCTGGACCACCCAGGCGCTCCTAAAATCTGCATTTCAACAAGATTCCAGGTGATTCAGAAATGCTGAACTACCTGAGGTGGAATGGCTTTGCACACAGGTCTCCAAGCTTTTTTTTGGCATCTGGATGGAGTAAGCATCCTCTATATGGGATATCTTATTATACTAAGATACTATGTACATTGTATGTAGAGATACAGAAAGTAAAAGCATGAGGTTAAGATGAAAAAAAAAAGCAATTATTTATTTGCTAATGGTGCAAAACTCCTATGGTTGTTAAACTTTGAAAACCAGGGTTGTAGCTTTCCATGTTAGTAACTGGCAGGTTTTTCTGAGCTGCCCTTGTGGCTCCTGGGGAGCTGAAGCAGAAGATGCAGGAAGGACCTTCGTGTCACCAGCCCGCTGGGTTGTGCCCAGCCCCCCCCCCCCTTGGGGGGCAGGCTGGAGGGAGGAGCTTTTGGAGAGCAGCACCATGGGCTGCATTCTGGCCTCAGGGAGGCCTGACTATCCATAGTCCCCTGGTAATAGCCAAGGTAATTTCTTTTCTTCTTGGGGCTTATTCCCTTTATCCCTCTGGGTCACCCTGGCCTAAAGCTTGAGCCTGATCAAAGAACCAACACTTGCAAATAAAGCAACCTGGAAGGGCGGTGCAGGCCATCATGACCTAGGACCGCCCACGAAGACGTCACTCTCCAGGTGAGGGTACCCGGTGGGGGCTTTGCTAGCCACTGTCTGGAGGCCACATCACTGTGAAGTTATATGTCAGCTTGCAGATTTGGGCCTCGTAGAAAAGGTAACCCCAAAGATTACAGTTTCATTGCTCTGTAGAACCCTAAGCAGTTTTGTTACCTCAACATTCTTCTTAAAAATGCCTCTAAAAGGGGCGCCTGGGTGGCTCAGTAGGTTAAAGCCTCTGCCTTCGGCTCGGGTCATGATCTCAGGGTCCTGGGATCGAGCCCCACATCGGGCTCTCTGCTCAGCAGGGAGCCTGCTTCCCCCCCTCTCTCTGCCTGCTTGTGATCTCTTTCTCTCTGTCAAATGAATAAATAAAATCTTTTTAAAAAAATGCCTCTAAACATCCAGCTCCTCAGATGCTTCTGGAAGCGGCTTTGTTACCTCCCGGACCCCGTCACTAATGAGCAGAAGAAGTCCCTGACACATGCTGTTTCTGTGTAAAAGCCCCGGTTTTAGCTCCTTCACAATGAGATTCCACAAGACCCAATGAAGAACACACATCTGCTCTTAGGGCTTCTCTTCCTCTCAGTTATCTGGCACTGGTTTTGAGAAACGAGCCTAAAGGACAACGTCCCCTCTGGTTTGACGTGCCAAAGAGAATGTGCGAGGTTGAACTTGACTTGCCCTACGCCCTTCCTTTACTTCTGTTCTTCTCTATGTCTGGGTCCCAAGGTACCTCCACTAACATTTTTTTTTTAAAGATTTCATTTATTTATTTGACAGAGAGAGACAGCAAGAGAGGGAACATAAGCAGGGGGAGTGGGAGAGGAAGAAGCAGGCTTCCTATTGAGCCAGGAGCCCAATATGGGGCTTGAACCCAGGACACTGGGATCATGATCTGAGCAGACACTTAACAACGGAGCCACCCAGGCACCCCTTCCCCCACCTTTTAAAAAGATAGACAGATTCTGTCTTTCTAAGATCTCTTTTGAAATTACCCATTTTCCTCTTGGACTTGTTTTTGCTGCTATTGATTTGTACGACTCATAAATGTGACAGCAGAAGACAAATTGACTTAAACCTCCAGCAAGAAGAGAAGAGTCAGCAAACTCA
Organism: Mustela lutreola; assembly: GCF_030435805.1. NCBI lineage: Eukaryota > Metazoa > Chordata > Mammalia > Carnivora > Mustelidae > Mustela > Mustela lutreola. The sequence goes on along the minus strand of NC_081298.1, from coordinate 56,751,058 downwards.
GGAACCCTCCATTTGCCAAATGTTTGCTGGGCCAGGAACCCTGCTAGGCCTCCGACAATAGGCGGGTCACACTCTGGGGATCCAGTAGGGGAATGTCCACAGACAACTACACAATTCAGGGACGGCTATAAAGTAGGGTGATTCTGTTTCAATTTAGCTGTTTATTCCATTTCTCAGACTAATTTTTGACTAAGTGCAGGAATTTTACCTTGAGTCATTTAAAGAAATCTATTAAGTGCCCAATAAATGCACAACACCATTTCCGTGCTGAAAGAAATACAAAGAAGTGAAAGATGAGTAAGTCCCAGTCCCTGGGGCTTCACCATCCAGTTAGAAAGACAGTCAGAAACATGTAAAAATTTGAAATAACAATGCCTGGCAGAGTGTGATTAAGAGGAAAAGAACAGCCAAGAACAAGTTGTGAGGGAGCCAAGAGGGTAAAAGAAACGACAGCCAGGGAGGCTTCAAGGGGATGTGAGTATTTGACGCGGGTCACAGAGATGACACAGATTTAAACATGGGAGGAACAAAGTGGGAGAGCTGCTCATGGAGGGGACAGCGGTGCAAAGGCTCGCGACAAAGTGGATCCTGGGCTTCAGGGCGATGTGCAGAGCCCTGTGCTTCCCTGTGGGATGGGCGGGATTCGGCCAGAGGGTGGTGAACCCTGGATGGTCCACCCTCGGGAGTGCACCCTGGGGGAGCTTGCGGCTCAGACCCAGCCCCAGCATGGGGAGCAGCAGGGAGCCGGTCAGCACTGCAAGCTCAGTCCCCACCTCCACTGAGTCCCCAGGTGGTGCACCTCAGGATCTGAGAAGCACTGATAGAAACCTCCAGATATAAAATCAGTAAGTCAAGGAGGTGAAAAGTCCAGCTCAGGGGGTGTAGTCAGTAATATTGTAATAATGTTGCAAGGTGATGGACAGTAGCTACTCTTACTGAGGAGAGCACTGCATAATGAGTAGAAATGTTGGATCACCACGTTGCACACCCGAAACCAATATGACACTGAATGTCAACTATACTGCACTTAAAAAAAATCTGAGAAGTACTTCGTTGGGATGTGAGGAGCCAGGAGTGTGTGTAATCAGGAACAGGGCAAAGGAACTGTTTCAGGACAACGAGTCTGTTAATGGAAGAGAACCTGGAAGACAGAGTTCAACTAGGAGTCTGTTTGCGGGGCTTAGGAGGGCCCGAGGTCATTCCAGATGTCATGCGGTCTGACAGAGAGCATGGCACCACGTGGACACGGCTGGACCAGCCCTCAGGAGCCACGCCGGGGCCTGAGTGAGTGTGGTCAGCTCACACACAGCAGTGAACCCGAGTCAGGACTAGTTCTGAGGGAAGAGAGTAACCAAGGAGGAGCAGGTCTTCTGCTAAGAACTGAGGTTCTGAGAATCTTTCAGTTTCTTCCTATGCAGAGCACCAGGAGACAACCCAGCAGACCAAATAGAAAAGCCATGATAGAGAAAGAAGAAAAACTAGGACAATGGTTACTTGCAGCTTTCATGAAAAGTAATTTTACTAGAATTTCCATAAACCTAGAATTTCACGCCATTAACATAAGTTCAGAAAACACATTTTAATTTGTTAGTGGCACCAATAAAAGCAGGCTTACTAAACAATAAAAGTGTCTTGGGAATACACTACAAGACTGAACAAATACAAATAATTGATTTGCTAATTTTTTCCTTTCCCTGTGGAAAGAACTACCGTTCACTTAAACTAACTTGTGAAAGACTTTCGTAGCTTACAGAAGGACCTAGGCTTTCTATCCACCTTCCGTGTTGCTGATGGAGAAACGGGGGTTGGGGGGGTATTGAGAACGATGTCATGTCCGTGACAGTCCAGGCAGGAGTCAACGGGTCACCTGGGATGCTCTTCACCACCTCAAACACAATTCCTGGTACATCCTATCTGGACCAGATATGGGGTATTGAGGTCTTGGGGTGCTGTTTACATTGTCATGCTATGTCTTCCCCTCGAGCTAGATTCTTTGCTCTTTGGGATGGGAACTATCCTTGCACTTCTTCACCTTTCCCCAGCAACTGCAAACTTGCTATTCAAAGCATAGTCCTTGGAATGTACTGTATTACCTACAAATTTGTTAGAAATGCAGAATATGAGGCCTCACTCCAGACCCACAGTATCAAAATCCGCATTTTAACCAGATCCCCAGGTGATTCATGATGTTAAAGGTTATGAGTCTAGAACAACAGTTCTCAATCCTTCCTGGACAATGGCATCCTTGGGAGAGATCTGGGCTCCACTCCGGAAAAATTAAAGCTGGGTTTCTTGGGTGGGTTCTAGGCACCAGCATTTTTTAGAAGTTCTCCAGCTATTCTAGCATGAGGATGGGAATTGCAAAGAGAGCTAGACACAGAGGAAGAACTGGGTAAATGTTTAGTTAACAAATACATAGAATGAATGAACAATGGGGCATGAGGGCCAAGGGGAGGCTCTGAGGCACCTAGTCAGCTCTCTGATTTTATAGAAGAAACTGAAGCCTCCAGATTTGAAGTGATTTGGCCAAGGTCACATAGTAGTCAGGGACAAGCTAGCGTTAGAAATCAGGTGTGCTGGTTGCAAATGTGTACACAAACTCTGACCCTGCCTTCAGAAGGTGGAGCCTATGTCCTCCCCCATGACTACGGGCTGATCTTAGTGACTCACCTGCAACCACCCGAAAAAGCAGAAGTTGCTCTGTGCTGCCTCAGAGACTGAGTCCTAAAAGGCACTGCAGCTTCCTGCTTGCTCTGGCTTGGACGGTGTGGCTGCCATGTTGTGGGGATGCTCAAGCAGCCCGTGGAGCAGCCCATGGAGAGGCTCCAGCTAGCAGCCATGCTGGCCAGCCTCTGTAGACATGGCTCCCCAGCCTCCATCAAGTCTTCAGGCGGTGTGGCCCAGCCGACTGCAACCTCGTGAGACTCTGAGTTACACCTGAGCCTGACCCTCCAGAATGGCGTGAGATGGCAAAGGCATGTGGTCTGAAGTTGCTAAGTGTTGGGGTCTTTTGATCTATTTCACCTGTGAGTCCGTTCTGTGGGCTGCGCCCTGGAGAGACATCGTGTGGCATCAGGCTCTATTCTACAGAACTTAAATAGACAAGCTGACCCCAGTTCTTTAGAAGCTTTGGTTTAAAGCAGACAATGACATTGAAATCTAAACTCAGAGGGAGGCAAGGCCTGGCACAGTGTGGTCGCCCAGCCCCAGCCCACGCAATCGTGCTATGGTTCCCACTCCTTTCTGGAAGCCCTTCAGGCATCTGCCCTGCCCTTCTGGCTGGCTCGGTGGCAACCTCCGAGCCACTGCCCCTTCTTGCCCTGCCAGGCTGCGGGAGTGCTGGGGGCAGGGCTGGGGCAGGTGCCAGCAGCGTCGGAGAACAGAGATGCAACCTGGGTTCGGAGCGGGATGTCTGCCCTGCCTGCCAAGTGTTGGCAGGACCAGCGTCTGAGCAGGGTGGAAGGATTTTCCCCTACTTTGCCTGTCTCCCAGCCATGGCTGTGATTGCACCGGAGTGGGAACTTGTCTGGCTAATTTGAAAAGCAAACAAACAACACCTAGCTGATCTGTTCATGGCCACCCAATGGCCGGTGGCCCAGAAACTAGATGCTGAGACTCAGAAAGGGTGTGAGAAAAGGTGGTGGCCACCAGGCTGCCTGCTGCTGCTGGCTCTATACCTCTTCCTGCTCCCATTCTCCACCACCTCCCCTGGCTAGCGAGATTCTCTCTGTGCCTTCGTGAACTTTCAAAGCTGGGCTTTCACATTTCCTAGGAGGGCCTTCACGAGGTATTCATAATGCTACGTACCTGCCCTGCGTGAAAATAGGCCACTGAAGTGGGATGGCTCCTCCCAGCGGTGGCCAGAGGAGGAGGGCAGTGGGGTGTGAACAGCAGCTGGCCAGCTGTCCCAGCAGTAGCACAGGTGGGGATGCCCAGAGACTTCTGGTGCCCAAGGACATCTTGGGCCCGAAACCTGGCACTGAGCAAAGCCCCTGACTCTCTACTTTGTGCTAGAACAGTCACAGCCCACAAGCAGTGGCTCCGGGAACCACTTGCCTTTCCTTCTCTACCTGCCAACGTACTAGCTTTCTCTGGGAGGGAAGGAACGAGGAATGCATTTTCCGGAGAGCCAGTCGGGAAGCCCAGGCTGCACTCATAACTTGTTCACCATAGACTCCGAACGCAGCGAAGTGCCTGGCATCTGGCCACAAGCTTGGCTTTCCATCTCCTGGTAAGAAAAACATGAGGATTCTCAAAGGCCCCTTAACACAGGGCTCTTTTGGACACCCCACTGGCCACTGCTTTTATGAAAATAACTTAATAACTTTTCCTGGGGTTTAAGATCAGCCCCCCAGGATATGTTCAGCACAAAGTCCTTACCCATCATCAACGAAGTATGGACCTATAAGCCTCAGCTTTGTTCTCAAAAGGCTCCACATTCCGCTTCTAGGAGACCTTAGCCCTTTCCGTCCATTTATTCTCCAAACAGGAATAAGAAAAATGAAAGGTGCCAGGCGTGCCTGGGTGGCTCAGTCAGGTAAGCACCTGCCTTCAGCTCAGGTCGTGACCTCGGGGTCCTGGGATCACAACTGGAGTACAGCTACCTGCTCAGCGGGGAGTCTGCTTCTCCCTCTGCCCATCCCCCTGCTTGTGCTCTCTCTCTCTCTCTCTTTTTTTCTCTCTCTCAAATTAACAAATAAGATCCTTAAAAAAGAAACAACCAGGTGCCACATATTGATGGTGGATTATCGGTTAGAATCAGAGGTACCCTCTTTATAAGCATTATTTCAATTCTTAAACCATGGAAAGTAGACATTATTCTCATCTCACTGACGGATTCATAGAGGAGAAGGAATTTAATGTAAGTGGCAAAGGTGGAATTCTAGCTCATGTCACCACCTGCATTGGGGCAGGCACAGAACACGTGCAGCCTGCAGGAGTCTGCTGGAGCTGCAGCAGCCCTTGGAGGCAGGAACTCAGTTGTCCCCTAGACCTTGCAGGCAGCCATTGGTAGCCTCCTGCCCAAGGACTGACTGCCTTTACAGCTGGCTTGGAGAACCAGAACCTGTCCTTGAATTTGCTTTTCCTCTGAGTCCACACCTAAGTGCAAGGACACTGCCTACAGGGCTCAGGCAGTGTTCAGGGGGCACGAGATGGGGCAGTACCCTGGGCCAGCATCCCAGGAGCTGGAACGTTCCCAAAGCCAGAGGGGCAAGGTGGGCTCTGGGTCTGAACCCAGAGATGGACCTCACTAGTCCATGATACGTAGCTAACATCCATACTTTATTCAGCTGTCTCTAGTTTTCCCGTCATGTTTTTTTCTGTCCAGGATGCCATCCCGGACAGCATATTCCAGCACATTTTATCTCCACATCGTCTCCAGCTATGACAGTTTTCTCAGACTCTCTTTGCTTTGATGACCTTGAAAGTCTGGTCGAGGACAGTGTCAAGGTGTTTTGCAGAAAATCCCTCAACTGAGGGGTTCATTCGGTTTTTCTTATGGTCAGGCTGGGTTTATGGGCTTGGGGGAGGGAGACCACAGGGGTAAAGCACCCTTTTCATCACGTCCTGTCAGATGCACATCCTGTCAGCCTCCTGTGTCACTGCTGATACTGACCTGGAGCACGTGCCAGGCCCTCCCACTCTCCAGTTACGTTTCTCCATCCTGTACTGTCCTTTGTACCCTCTTAGTGATGACTGTGAGCTGCTACTCTTAAGGGCTGGGGAGTTATGCTCCACCTCCTTGAGACGGGTGTGTCCACATAATCTATTTCAGTCTTCTGCACCGGTGATATTCATGCAATCATTTATGATTATTAATTTTGGATGCAAGGATATGTACATCAAATTTTGGATTATAATCCAATAGTACCTTATTGCGCCATTATTCCGGCTCTGGTGACTGGGAGCTCTTTCACTTGATTCCTATGTCTCTCAGACTTAACCCCATGTTTTTTGTTTTTGTTTTTATTTTTGTTTGTTTGTTTTTTGCCCTTCTCTGCTTTCTGGCACTAGAGGATGCTGCAGGCTTTTCTTTATTTCCCTGCCGCAACCCTGTGATGAGCCCTCTCTCTCTAAGGAATTCTGATACCACTTGCAAATGGCCTTAGAAATGTGGGTCTGGGTGTGGGGCAAGGTGGGGAGATATCTGAGGGTGCCCGTTACCTCCCAAGGCAGGAAAGAACCAGCTTTCCACTACGCAGGTGACGGTGTTGTGACAGCAAGTCAGTGATTGTGCCCTGATGATGCTGGCAGCCTGCCAGTGGCTGGCCCCTGCATGTTTCCAGATCCTGGACTGCTTACCATGAGCTCTGCCTTCACAGCTCATTAGTGCTGCCCTCAGAGGTCCATGGCCTCTTGCCATTGGCTCTTTGAGGATCTTGCCCTCTCTGAGTAGTCTTTAAGTAAAAAGTGATTCCAGGTGTTATGAAGGACCCAGCATGCCTGCAAGTCCCCTGTCCTAATACCTGCTTCCTTGACTTCAAGGCACTTTCTCATTGAGTCTTTGTTGTTTTCATTGCTGAAAAAGCCAGCAAGACTCTAATTAACATAAGACTTCAGAGCCCACTGTGGCAGCTTCGGGGAGCTTCAGTATCTGTGAAAGGCCAGTAGGCTTTTCTGGGCCTTAGCACAACTGCTAAGAGGGAAAAATCATCATTTGTGTTTTCTTTTCTCACTCAGTCTCTTATTCATACACACAAACTAATCACTGAGCCCTCGCTAAATCCAAGACATGATACTGTAGGATGGACTGGAGTCCTATAGCACATGCGTATTCTTACTCATAGACAGGACTCATGGCATCAATGGAAATGGACGAGATCCCTCAAGGAGTCTCTTTCCAATAGAAGACCTCCAACCAACCTCCTCCAACAGAACTGGGCTGCAGGCAATCTTCCTTTTGATAAAGGGCGTCCACACAGGGAAGTGCCAGGGCCCGAAGACGGCCAGCTCTGGACCTGCGTGGGGCATGCCTGCTGGGGTGCTGCCTTCACCCAGAATCTCTTTTAGAAACCCATCTTTGGTCTTTGAAGTACAAAAGGACTCAGGCAAAGTATAGGAATAGTGTTTCAAGGGATAAAGTATACCCCGTGGGCCTAGAACACCCCATTGTATCTCTTTCTCTGGCTCCCAATAACCACCATCTTGTTAGGTGGACAGGCCTCTTCTCAAGTCAAATAAAATGCAAGAAGTTCATTTAAGAAAAATTCACCAAAAATATTGAAATTGAAAAAAATTAAAAAAAAAATTAAAATTGGCAAGTTCTGGGTGTCTTTACCAATCGGCATGTTTAAAATATTTTTTCAAGACTCAGACTTTCACAATGTATTTCTAAAAAGTAGGCCCCCAGGGGGTCTTCATGATTATGGAACACACAGATCCCTCTAGGAGTTGCTGAGGCTGTCTCCACTAAGAGGAACATTTTTTATGTTGTTTCTTTGTGTTTAACAGTGATTATTATAAAAATTTTAACCATTAATATATTAAAACTAACCTGTTAGCCTCTGAGATGAGAAGTATGGTCAGAGGAAATGGGTTTCGAAGCAAGAGGAACACCAAACAATGCCCCACACCGCGTGTTCAGTATGGACACAGTCTATTAGTAAAGCCAGAGAAAAGGCTCAGAAAAATCCATTCTGAAAGCAGGAGGGCATCAATGAATTTGTTAGCACAGCTGAGAATCTGGTTAAATTAAACCCAGCAGGAGAATACTCCACACACAGAACAGAAGGGAGCAGCTAATGTAAACTCAGATGAATACAATTTGAAAGTTTTCCAAAAGGAAACCATTAACCCTCAAGAGTTTTCAGTTGGGGGAGGGGAGTGGTGCATAAGGAGCAGATGGTCCACTTCCAGTGAGGGATCAGGTGTCTACTTGGAAACCAGAGAAGTGCCAGATTGAAAGATGTTCAGGGGGGCGCCTGGGTGGCTCAGTGGGTTAAGCCACTGCGTTTGGCTCAGGTCATGATCCCGGGGTCCTGGGATCAAGTCCCGCATGGGGCTCTCTGCTCAGCAGGGGGCCTGCTTCCCTTCATCTCTATCTGCCTGCCTCTCTGCCTGCTTGTGATCTCTCTCTGTCAAATAAATAAATAAAATCTTTATTAAAAAAAAAGATGTTCAGGGTTGTAGAAAAGGAGATTCACCTGAAACTCATAGACACCACACCACCAGAGGAAGCCGACGCACTCTTACCTATGCACCCACCCGCCCTCTGCCTTTCTTCGTCATGCCTCTCAAGTATTTAACTCACACTTAAGGAACAGACCTTTCTTGCAGTTAGTTAAGCTCCCTTCACTGTAGCTTAGACCCCAGAGGTGCAGGAAGTAAAGGTATCATCCAGTTGGAGAAACTGCGAGCCAGGTTTGCTGCCTCCATAGGGGGGACCTCGGCTCCTCCAACAAGCTCCTTTGCCAGTGCCAACGCCAGGCTGCTTCTGCCCCTCACTCCTCCACAACCCCAGCCCCGTCCCGGCCTCATCCTGAGCTCTTCTGGTTGATGCACTGCGCACACACACACACGCCCCACGTGCAACTCCGGAGCCGCTGAGGACGGTGCCAGGGACTGGGGAGCAGAGATGGTAAAGCCTGCCCACCTGGTCATTTGGATGCAGGGACCACACACTGCGGTAGAGCTGTTTAGCCAAAGCAGGATGAATGAGGAACAAGAGAAGGAAAGGACGGAAAGAAGGCCCAGGAGATGGGGAGAGTTCCAGTAGCAAGGCTGCTGAGGGCCGGACGCCGCCACGCCACCCAGGGTTAGAGGCATTAGGGCAGGAACTGAAGACAGGTGGAGGGCCCCGGCGGATTTCAGACGGTGGCTGCCAACAGGTGAAAGGACAGTTCGGGGTGTACGGGGAGGCAAAGCTGTCGACCCTTCTGCACGGCTCTCAGAGGATGACTGGCCCCTTGAGTGAAGTGTTTTTACCTTGACCTTCTGTGTTTCCTAATGGGCCCCTGACTACGCACTTAGGGAGGCAGGCGGGGGTGGGGTGGGGAGGAGACTGAAGCCCCCCGACCTGTAACAGAGTGTGGTAACTCGCCCCCCACGCCTGCTCTGTGTGTGCATGACTGTGCCCACCCCTGTGCAGAGCTGCGCCGGCCACTGTAGGTTGCGTGGGGACAGGGGTGTGGGTGGGGCATGGGACACTCACTGCTTTAGGAATTCCTCATGGGAAGGAAACTCAACAGCGGCCAAGCCTCCTAGTAGATCTTCCACCTCCGCGTGGTCCATCCTTTCCTCTACTTGCTTCACTGATTCCATACGGAGCTGCAGTGAGAGGCTCCCAGGAAGTCTCCCGAGAGTCCCATCTTGAAACCGCAGCAGGGATGGGCATAGTGAAACCTGCCTTGGGAGGCTGTCAGGAGCCGGGGAGGAAATTCCCATCCCCAGGTTGGCGGGCACGCCTGTCTGGTCTCAGCAGCCACCCGGGTTTCTAAATGAGACTCTAAACTTGATTGCCCACCAAGTCCTAGGCTCACATCCATATGATGATCCCTAGGTTACACTGTGTGTATAAGGAGTCCTCTAGTGACCAACGCTAAGAAACAGGAGTTTGGAGGTGGGAGCCACTTTTTGATTCTGAGTGGGGCTGGGGAGGGTTTCTGGGATCAGGTGCCTTGTTAGCAGAGACCGGAAGGGGATGTACAGGACACAAAGATCCTGGGTAAGAACATTCTGGGCAGAAGCAACAGCAATGCAGCACCTTGTGGCATGTGTGAGGAGCAGCAGGGAGGCTGCAGTGGCCCCAGTGCCGTCAGGGGGACCAACCAGATACCATGCTCCACGGGGTCATAGACTCTTCCCTGTCCTCTGTGTAGCTGCACCTAAACTGCAGGTCCCAGGGCTATTCTGGATCCTGGCCAAACTGATAGATTATTCCAGGGAAAGATGGACATCTCAGATGGCCTTGACCTTCCCCAAACCACTGTGAGTGACCAATAAAGTCAAGGTCTAGCTGATGTATTAAGTTCAGCCCATGAGAGCATGCAGACTATCGGCAGGACTTAACAGGTGCCCTGTCCTGTTCTCAGAGCTTTGCCTGCCTCACCTCACTTAAATCCGCACAGAGATCGCATGAGCTGGGTATTGTTATCCTTCTCAGGGTAACCGGTAGGCCATAGTTCCCCGACGACCAGTCCCATCTCATCATTAGCCCATGGAGGAGCCAGGACTTGGGCCCATGTCTCCCTCTCACTCTGACCCACACTTCCACATAACCCCTGGCCTCAGCATCCTTTCTTGAGTCATGCCACCTCCTGTGGCTATGTCCACCTCCCATGGTGTGCCCACTGCTGTCTGACCCCAACAGGACATGTCCAGCCCAATATCAGGGAAGAAAGGCCTCTGAAGTTGATGTGGGATCTGACTTGTCTTGGGTCTTGTGCAGTTCTAACATTGCCATTGTGAGGACATTGGCTGCCTTGTTTACTCTTGCTCTTGGGGGATGGAAAGAGAGGTTCTGTTTTCTGCTCAGTTCCCAGCATCCTGCTGCCCTAAATAACATATACACAGGGCTACTGCAAAGGATTTGGGGAGGGGCACCTGGGTGGCTCAGTCATTGAGTGACTGACCCTCTTTTTTTTTTTTTTTTTAAGATTTTATTTATTTATTTGACAGACAGAGACCACAAGTAGGCAGAGAGAGAGGGGAAAGCAGCCTCCCTGCTGAGCAGAGAGCCCGATGTGGGGCTCAATCCCAGAACCCTGAGATCATGACCTGAGCCAAAGGCAGAGGCTTAATCCACTGAGCCACCCAGGCACCCCCTGAGTGACTGACTCTTGATTTCAACTCAAGTCATGATCTCAGGGTCATGAGATCGAGCCTTGGCTCAGGCTCCATGCTAGGCGTGAAGCCTGCTTGGGATTCTCTCTCTCTTCTCTCTGTCCCTCCCCACCACTCTCTCTCTCCCCTGCCAAAAAAGAGATCTGGGGAACTCAGAGATGTCTAGGGTTCTAGACATCTAGACAAAGAAAAATCATGCCCCACCCCTGAAAGGATTATGATATAAAGTTAAATTTCAATCAAATTTGCAGCAAGCTACCCCAGACCTGATCTCTGAAGGAACCCATGGAAAAGACACTAAGTTGATGTCTGTGAACCTCAGCTGAAATGCTGCCACTTACCAGGAGGGAGCTCCGGGGCAAGTCACCTCACCTCTCTTACACATTTGTGACACCTTGATGATAATTTCAAACTTCCAGGATTGTTACACAGATTAAATAAAATGCAAATGTGAAAGTAGTAAGTGTTCATAAAGGCTGGTTTATATAAACATTAACTGAGTGTCTACTATGTGTGAGGCAGGTACATCCCCGGTGCTACAGGCTCTGGGATGCTCCCCACGGAGCTGTGCTCCTGCCTCAGAGAGCAGCACGCAGCCCAACACCAGAGACCTACACTGAATGATGCAAGGCAGCGTGGCCAGTGCTGCTTTTTTTCTATTTCTTACATCAATCTGTCTTTCTGTTTGTGTGAATAGGCTGTTTGTCCTACTTCTTCCTTTCGGTACTGTATGCCCTAAGAACAGGGGCCAGGTCTTCCATTTCTTTTAGCTCTTCTTACAAAACCTCTAGCAAAATCTGCAGCCTGGTATTCTATGGCAAATGCAGTGGCCGCTCTAATTTCACAAGGAAAACCTCCAGGGAGACCCTGGAGAAGTGTTGTTCAGGCCACCGGGGTGAACAGGACAGATGTCCCCCAAACCCATCAGCCACTGCACCCGCAGAGAGCCTGCATCCTCCTGACTGGAGCCCCGTGGGGTGGGCAGAAGGATGCTCAGCCCGACAGATACCTGCTTTTCCAGAGGCCCCTGCTTTTATTTCATTTTTTTTATAAGCAGGAGGTGAATAGCTGGGTGCTCCGAGAACAGGGGACATAGCATTTGTCGGTGTCTCAGTTCTGTTTATTCTGTAAACATAAGGAGGAGCCCCACATTCTACTATTCTTAGTTTTGCAATCCTCACAAAATAAATATTTGCCTTCAAAAGCAACAACTGTGATAATCATCAGGGTAATAATATTCTGAAGCGCCTCTTCCCTCACACACGCCAATTGTAGAAGTCAAGTCAGAGAGCTGTGTGTGGTCTGTTTGGATAATGAATTTCATGTGGAAAACTCACGTTGGAAACTGACTGGCAGCGATGGTGGCGGAAACTGGGTCTCTTGGTTTGCAGACTTGACTCAAAACCAAGCGTCCCAAGTCACTGGCATGTCCCTGTCTTGGTTTCTTCTGTCCATAAAATGAGGAGCGAAATTGCTTAAATGAGTGCTGGAGGGGGACCAAGGCAATTGCTCACATCACAGTGGTCGTAGGAACAGAGCTGGTCTCTGCCAGAGGCCACCGGGATAGATCAGACGTCTGCTGCGTGGATGGGTCTCTCTCCCCCAGTCTCTGCAAGGATGAGCTAAACCCTGAAAGGGGTTCTTCCAGAATTGCTTTAAAGTCTTCTAACTTAAATGATACTTACTGAAGACTTTATCACCCAGGGAGGAATCCATCAAGCAGAAGACCACTCCGCAAATCCCCTCATGCCTAGTCGCCCTGTACCATGTACCAGTGCCACCCAGCCAGCTGCCCAGCCCCTCCTCTGTAGAGATGCCGGCTTTCTGTGGAGGTGGCGGGGGGTGGGGGGAGCATTGAACAGCCACATCCCCAAAGTGTCCATTCTCAAGGATTTTCTTCATTACGGACAGGAGGGTTTAGGAACAGCCATTTCTAGCCGTTATTAAGGACTAAATCTTAAAGAAAACGAACCTTGAAAGTCCTCTGAGGTGCTTTTAAGCAAGTGTGGTGCATTCCAGGATTTTTAAGGATTACAGTTTTTCTGGGCCAGAGGTAATATTTGTTATGCAAGAACAAAAAACCTCAATCAAAATATTAAGCCATAAAACCATATTTGCCGGGTAAACAAAATCAGCCAAAGCAGCAGACGTGTGCATCCCATCTGACCGTCCTCTGCGGTCTAGGCCCCCCACCCCTTGCCCCGTACATAGTTTCAGGAGCTTGGCCAAATGCCACACCCCTGAGTCCACCCCGACCTCTTCCCTCATGACCCATGCATGTGCCCTCAGTGCTCTGGGCTTCCCTGCAATGGGATCTCTTTCCTCTAGGCTGACCTCTCACCCTCATCCTTCTCCACAGCCCTATTACTTGGAAGGAACTCAAATTTGCCAGGTGCTGGCGAGCCACCTGCTGCTGCATGGGGCCGAGCAGCTAGGGTTCTCCCAAACTCCTAGGGCTGTGTGCAATGGACAAGAATAGCTCTGGCATGCCAAACTGGCTGTGAAATTGATCTCTCAATTAGTTCCTCCACAGCATCCTGGGAGAGGAGGCTTCCTAACTGGATGTCAGGGCACTGGGCTTCGCTATGAGAGCTGCTCTGCCCGTCCAACTCCATCTTTCCCAGTGCTGGGAAGTGTCTCTTCATCTCTCCAAGTGAGAAATGGGTGAGTGGAACTGACCTGGGGCTGGCTGCACCAGGATCAGGGAGGGTGCGAAAGGGTAGGAGGCAATGTGGGACTCTATGGGAATGTTCAGTGTTTTCTTTTCTTCTTCTTCTTTTTTTTTTTAAGATTATTTATTTATTTATTTGACAGAGAGAGAGAGATCACAAGTAGATGGAGAGGCAGGCAGAGAGAGAGAGAGAGAGAGAGAGAGAGAGAGAGAGAGAGGGAAGCAGGCTCCCTGCTGAGCAGAGAGCCCGATGCGGGGCTCCATCCCAGGACCCTGAGATCATGACCTGAGCCAAAGGCAGCGGCTTAACCCACTGAGCCACCCAGGCGCCCATGTTCAGTGTTTTCTTTCGAGTTTGAGATTGTAAAGAAAAGTAAGCACGTGTTTCAAGTTAGTATCTTTAAAAATTTCTCAGGAAGGGCCCCTCTGTCCTTTGTTAATTGCAAAGGGAGCAGATGTTGGGTTGAAAGGGATCTGTCCTACCTTGGTCTATACATGAGCCAGACCAGCCCTCTCAAGAAGAGCACAGCTGGAGACCAGACTCATGGCACGTGGGCGTGGGTTTCACAATGTCCCACCTAGGGTGCTGTGGGCACTGATGGTCCCCAAATGGCATGGGGTGTGAATACTTCAGCCCGAATTAATACATGGTTTTCTTTGCCTTCCCACCTCCCTCAGTGAAAGCCCCGACTTCTTACCACAGCCTCTAGCCTGACATCCTCTGACTCCTGGCTCTCTTCTCTCATCTCCTGTTCTTCCCACCTTTTCCTCTGCTGTCATCACATTGACTTCCTGCTGGTGCTGGCACGTCTTGAGTTCATCCCCAGCGCCTCCCCTTGGTTCTCTCCCTCACTTCACTTAGGGTTTCACCCAGATAACATCTTGTTAAGGGGTCCCCTTCCCCAGGGCCTTCTCTCTGCTCCCCCTGCTTACTTGTTTCTTCATGGCCCTGGATTTACCCAAAACTCCATCCATATTAATGTATTATGGCTTCTTTTTCCACGTTAGAATGTAAGTTCCACAAAACAGAACATCTGCTGTCCTCACCCAGGCACAGTAACACTGCATCACTGTGTCCCTATCAAGTGCCTGCCATGAAGCAGGTGCTCAGAAAAGATTCGCTGAAAGAATGTATATATTAAAACCAACATGAAATTCTACCTTCTTCTCTCTTCTGTACCTGGCATTTAAGAAATACGGAACTAGAACTATGGCAGGATGGAAACTTCAACAGAAAAGATTTGTAATGGTCTGACAGTTGTCAAAACTCTGACACTGCCCCCCGCCCCACTGCCTGCCATTTCTCATCTGTAGTCTAGATCTGCATGTCTTTCTTTATCTCCTAAGAAAGCACCTTTTGTCAGGATTACGGTGTTGTTGGCAGAATTATCTCCCTATTATTTTCAAGAGACTAATATCTTATTTCAGTATTTAGGCTCACCTTTTAATTGCTTGTACACAGCTACTGGATGGTATCATTTAACAGTGCCATTCTTAAAGGATCTAGAAACACCACAGCTAAGCTTGGCTTCCATGCACCTTAGGTCCTGCTACTATGAGTAATGACAACACCACTGTGGCTGTTCTGGCTCTGTCTGCTGATTCTGTCGGGACTCACACACCAGGGCACCTTCCAACCACGTGCAGAGCACAGTCTGATTTCCCATCTTGGGAAGTAACTGGCTTGGTGGGTGGTACAGCTGTGGATATCAACATAAGGGCCTTTCCCTATGTAAAGCTCATTACCACCCATCTGCTTTGCACAGTGATTTGATTTGTCAGAATGGAAAACAAAGGCCTCCAGGTTATGTGGGAAACTGTGCATACAGACTCCTGGGCCTTTCTGGGGGAGGCCTGGGCAGAACCTGGAGATAGGTCCTCCAGCCTTGCCAGCTTGTGTCTGTTTCACCTTGTAGCCAAACAGTGTGTTTGACACCTGGGGCACCTACCCTTTGAGAAATAACACGCATTTCTGTACCCAGAGAGGGTAGCTCTGCCTACTGGTAATGATTTGCTTGTTGACTTGGGGTACACTTTGACGTTAGGCACCCCTTGCTCCCCATTGTGTGATTGGAGCAACTGGTGGCCTTTCTTGGAAGGATCTTATTCATTCATTCATGGACATACAGCTGACCCTTGAACAATGTGGGTGTTAGGAAGGCCAACCCTTGAGCCATCAAAATTCCATGGAGAACTTTCAATTCACCAAAAATTAACTACTAATGGTTGACCAGAAGCTTTACCAGTAACATAAACAGTTGATTAATGCACATTTTTTATGTTATATGTATTATACATCATAGTCTTATAGTAAAGTAAGCTAGAGAAAAGGAAATGTTATTAAGAAAATCCTACGGAAGAAAAAACACACTTACTGTATAAATACTGTGTTGTATTTATAAAAAAGAAAAGTCTGCATATAAGTGGGCCTGCACAATTCAAACCTTCATTGTTCAAAGGTCAACAGCACTTTTGCTGAGTGCCCACTATGTCCTATGGAAGGACTGAAGACACCTTGGGTTGTAGGATCCCTTATTTACCAGCAAATGAGTGGCCCACTCTGATGCTAAGACCCAGGGCAAAGTTTTTTCCTTGGTTTTAATTATGCAGGTTACCCACATTGGGCACTTCTCTCTGATGACCTCACGACAGACAACAGTGAAAAACTAGAGTCCAGTCTCATTTGTACTAACAGAGGCCAAGAAATCATTGGGATGCCTGAACCCTAAAAGCCATTTGCAATTTCTCTTAGTTCCTGGACGGAGTCACCTTATTCGACACTGTTTGCACTATATACAAAGAGCAACTTGGTATTTCCCGCACCAGGATCTCCTCTACTACTGAGCCTTCATGGGGACAGCCCAAGAGAATGGAGCCTAGACTACTTCCTCCTTGGTCCTGCCTCTGATAATGATGGGAGGCCAGCCAACAGTGTGGTGTGAGGGCTAGCTCCAAAAAGAGCAGAAGTTTGCTCTTGCTACCCTCAGTTTTATCAGGTTTTATCTGGGAAGGTTGTCCCAGAACCTTTGCCACATGTCCTTACAGAGGCAAGTGTGTCCACCACAGACTCAGGGGACAGAGGTTCTAGTCCCGCCCCTCCAAATTACAAGTTACACAACATTATGCCCTGGGTTAGTGTTGGCATCACAGTCATTATCGACCATATGCGGTTGGGCAGGCTACTTAACTTTTCTAAGGCTCCATTTCCTTGTTTGGAAAATAGGGAAGAAATGCATGGAAACACTTTTGCAAATGATCTAGAAATGTAGGGCAGAAGTGAAGCGATGGGAAATTAGCGTATCGTCCCTTCTTCACTCTTTTGGCAAATAATAATTGGAGATTGCATCAAAGTCCTTCCCTGGTACGTGACTTCAGGATGGATTGCGTGACCCGCTGGGATGGGCAGCCCTCTCTGAGACAGGCCTGGGGCCTCAGTTTCCTAATTGACCTAATGTGCTAAGTGAGCTTAATGTAAGTTAATTAATGATACTATGGGGGGGGGTGTGTGGAATCACCTAGGCAGAGCCTCACACAGCATCAAAGAGGAGAGTAGGCAGGTGTCCTCTGGGATAATTGGGCAAACCAGGCCCTGGAGGAAAGTTGCTGGGAGGCGTGCAGGCAGGATGTTCAGCAGGCCTGGGGAAGGAAGGCGATGGGAGAGGCTGAGCCACGGAAGCACCAGGCTGGCTTCACACATGCCATCCTGTTTATAGCTTGTGTTTGAATTTCAGATCTGCTTGAGTCTTTGCAGCTGGGCTCCTGGGCAATTCCTCGAGAATGAATTTCATTTTTTTAGAGACCACAATACTTACTCAGCCGGACACAGAGAGGAGACTCGAATGACCTGGCTTCTAACTGTGGTCTTCTGGGATCTAAGGAGCTTTGATAAGAGGATGCTCCCCAGTGAAAAGAGTCAATCTGGTTTGTAAGGTGTGAAATAGGAGGTAAGGCCAGGTCTGTCTTCACTTCCCCGAGCCAACATGGGGCTGCTTCCTGTGGCAGGTGCTCTGCTGGCTATGGGGACATGCTGATGCTTAAGACAGACACTTCTGAGCTTTGCGAATATGGATCTTCAACAAAATGAAAATCTGTTTACTTTTAGAAATCAAGTAGTGGCCAGAGAGTGAAAACCAAACATTTCAGGGAGATTCTATTTACTTTTTCCTCCCCAAGGCATGTGCTTCCAGGATTACCCTTCCACTGTGCCATCACAAATCAATATTCCTGTGTACAGCCTGGCTCATGGAAGGATGGGGAGAAAGCTGACCCAGCCCAGAGCAGGGCCCCCAGTCTTCTCCTCCACTGGGGAAGTGGACACATGGGCAATCACCAGGCCAAATGGGAACATCCCAACTTGGATGAGTAACTCTCTTTTTGGTGGGCTTTGTCAAAAAGTAACTTTAAATGGCTTTACCTTTGAAATGTCAGAGCACCAAGTCAGGCAAGGAATAGTCTCTATTTAGCTATATGAATTGATTCCTTTCTCCTTAGTCCATTATGTCTTTTGACCCTGTTAATATTCTGAATTAGCTGCCGT
Source organism: Mustela lutreola (assembly GCF_030435805.1). Taxonomy (NCBI): domain Eukaryota; kingdom Metazoa; phylum Chordata; class Mammalia; order Carnivora; family Mustelidae; genus Mustela; species Mustela lutreola. The sequence continues at coordinate 56,733,068 of NC_081298.1, read as the reverse complement.
TTCATTCTTAGGGAGTGTCTCAGATATGCAACCTCAGAACAGAGTAGTGGCTAGCTGGACAGCAGAGAAGGCGGGTCAGCCTCTGCTGTCTGTCCTTCCCGCCAGCCTTCTTGTACCCTGCGTCCCACCAACTCTGGAATGCCCCTGCTGATGGGCTTCTGCTCTGCTATCCCATCACTTATTGTTTTAACTGTCCCTCTTGGATCGCCATCAGCCACCCTCCCACTCAGTGATCCCCTTCTGCCGGGCCCTAACCCCTCCCGCCCCCGCAGCTCAGGAGCGGTTGCTAAAGGATGTCAGGGAATCAGAGCAGGCTCCTGTGCAGGACCCAAACTCCTCCTTGGTGTGTCAGAGCACCCAGGAGAGCCTCTTGACCGTAAATAAATGCCTCAGTCATCAGAAATACATACATCTCCCACTGTGCACCCCAAACGGAGACATCTGAGACATTGGGTCTCAGACTTGATACAAAATTGCACCGGGAAGGTCTCTTAGCGCACTGCAGGTAACTCAGGGGAGACGCAGGTATGCAGCTAAATCCCAGCAGCTGCCTGTGTTCCCCGTGAGACAGGCTCGGGGCAAACCTCGGAAACATACTGTTCATGTTCTCCGGAGACCCCTGTGGACTTGGTAGCCAAAATCTTAAAGCCAGCTAAACACGCAGAGAATTTGACTCACTAACCAAATGTGCAACCAGGAGCAAAGTGGGGTTTCTAATGTTTTCCTGAAAACAAAGGAACAATCTCAGGTCTTAGAACTGGTAGTGCAGATGCACAGTAATTGGTAAAGCTTGTTCAAACGCAACCCAAAAATGACGTGCATTTCAAAAATGCACTCAGGCCATTTCTCAGCCCATGACACCTCTGTCTCCAACAGCTAAAGAGTTTAGGAAACCCAAAGAGAAGGACCGAGACTTACCTGGACCTGCTGGCGGGTCAGTTTCTAATCCCAGCAGAAGACGGTCTGTGGAGAAAGGCAGGCAGAACCTGTGCGGGGCCACCAGGTTTCCCAGATGGCCGTCAGGCAGCGCTCTGAGCAGCAGGTGGCCAAGCGTCGCAGGAGGACCGCAGAGCTGCCTGAGGCGAGGCACTGCTCTTTGGCTGGCCCCACTTTCCTTCTACTCCAAAGGGCTGTCCGGGAACTCTTCCTTGACTGCTCCGTCCCGTCTGCGAGTGTGCGAACTGGGTCCCTGAAGAGGGGCTTTCCCTCACTGCGGACTCACCTGCACCATCTAGAGGCCTCTCCCAGCACTGAGATGTCGGCGCTGCGCTGCGCAGGTTAACCCCCTCTGCAGCCCGCCCCGACACACACACACCTGGCTTTTGACTTCCTACCCTGAGAAACACCAGCTGGAATCTGTAAAATCATCGTTTTCTCCTTTTTAGAGAAGGAAACTTGCTTCTATTAGAACAACCAAGGCCTTTGGCAACTGGAGCACCAAAAAACTAAATTAGCATTAAAATTCCATTAATCAAGTCTTGTTCACCCAAGGACCCCCTACTGAGTTGGCCACAGGCATGGATACTCCTGCATCATTCCGACACATGTTCACATGTCTATGCACATTCCTGTCCTCCTCTCCCTCTCCCCCTACACCTACAGCAGGCTTTGAGTCCCCAGATCTGTTTTCTCTCCTTTCTCCTGACACCCCACCACCATATACCCCACAAAGCCCCAGACGGTCACATATAACCCATTAAACCCCAGGCAGCCATATATATGCCATTAAACTCCAGATAGCCACGTATACCCCATTAAACTCCAAATAGCCAAATATATGCAATTAAATTCCAGATAGTCACCTACACCCCATTAAATTCCAGATACCATGTATACTCCATTAAATTCCAAATAGCCATATCTACCCCATTAAATGCCAGACAGCCATATATATTGCATGTAACTCCACATATCTCTTACATATAAATATAAAAGAAGACCTCAGTTTCCTCCATATTGACCTCAGTCTGTACTTCCTAATTGATTAACTTCTTCTTTCTAGCTTATCTCTTAACTCAGGCAAAAGACCCTGTGGGTAAAGCCCCCTCTATGGGAACTGAAACTATTCCCTCAAGTGGTAAAGACTTCCCTGAGCCAGGAAGGCCCCCATGACCAACCCCATGACAATGACCAAACTGACCTTTATTTTCCACCTACACGTACCACCAGCCTTTGTTCCATGCTTTCCTTATGTAAACCTGGATGTGTTTTCAGCACTTTGGAGATGGTCTTGAGATGTTAGTCTACAGTCCTCCCAGTGTTGGCCTCACTGAAATAAATGCCTTCTTATTTCGCCACTACTCCTCTTTCTGCCTTTGGCTTTTGTCAGCAGTGAGTGGCCGAGCCTGGTCTGTTTGTGATCCCCTCACCAAGGGCTCTTCCATCCCTCTACCCTAGTTACAGCTGACAATCAGGAAGCTATCTGAAGCACAAACATTTTGAAAGGACATTGCCTTTCAGTGTTTGTCCATTCTTTCTCACAAATTAAATCATGAGGAACCCCCCACCCCACCCCCACCCCCAAGCCCACCAACACACAGAGGAACAGAGCAGCAACTTGGGCTGAACTTCTATATTCTCCCTTTCCATCTTGTCCTCTCTGTCCTGGATAGATGCAAGTTAATTCACACATGAGAAAATGAAGAGCCTAAGGAAGACACAGAGACAGAAATGTCTGGGACTGGGGCAGAGAGGTGGGGCAGGATGGTATTTACCCAATTTACTTGAGCAATGTCAATGGTTAATCCAGTTAACGTAGGTTCCCAAATAAGAATTTTAACCTGAACTTTCAGGTTTAGTCTTTTATATGCCCACATGGAGCTCAAGCTGAGGGTCTGTGATAAACTGAAAACACCAAAAATTACTAAGCTAAGAACCTACAAAATGAAAAGGAAGTAAGTATTCTGAGCTAATTTTTTAAAAAAGATTTTATTTATTTATTTGACAGACAGAGATTACAAGTAGGCAGAGAGGCAGGCAGAGAGGAGGAAGCAGGCTCCCTGATGAGCAGAGAGCCCGATGCGGGGCTTGATCCCAGGACCCTGGGATCATGACCTGAGCTAAAGGCAGAGGCTTTAACCCACTGAGCCACCCAGGTGCCCCCTGGGCTAATGTTTTCTATTGTGTATAATTTTGACTCTTTAGCACATTCATTTTGATAAATGTGTTTGAGGATAAAGATTATCTTAGATGCAACATTTTTTGGTGACTTTAAATTCACTAAAAAGAGAGGACACTGATATTTCCAAAAGACAAGAAGAAAGGAGGAAGAATCAGAATAGGTGCTGAATATGAATGATGTAGAAGAAGCCCACCAAAGTTTTTTCTCTTTTGAAAAATCCCAAACATTATGCTATTAAGAAGGGTTGAAGATGGTTACACTTGCAATGCTCATGACCATCATGCCCAAATGAAAAGGAGTATTCAAATTAATTCAGCTGATTAAGAATGGAACAAGAGAGATTATTGCTTATCTCCATCACTTAAGGCCCCAGAGCTTTGAAGATATGTGATTTTCTGTTTTGTACATTTTCCAGAAGACTGAGGCAGAAATAGCAAAAGCTTATCAATAGAATTTCTTTAAATAAAAACTTGAATCAAGAGTGCAGACCATGGTTGGGTGACTGGGGTCTCTTGGGGCTGTGGAGAATGGAGTGTAATTTAGAACTCATGCTTGATATACATAGCGGGACCCTGCCCAGCCTGCTGTGTCCCTTCCCTGAGCAAGCGAGCACAGATGCAGCTGGGAGCCCAGAGCACCCCCTAGGCTCGCTGCCTGTGGCAGGTGCCAGCTCCCAGCACCGCAGAACCTTGGCTCACAGAGATTCAGTAGGACTCTCCAGCCTGTAGAAAACATTCATGTGTTGGTGGGAATGATCTAGCAGATCAGATAATTAACCAGTGAGCAACACTGAGCTGTATTCTGGTCATCACTGGGTCATGACCATTGAGTGAGCTGGAGAGAAGGTTCCTGATGTCCGCTCCTGCTATCAGAATAGCATTCTTGGGCGTTGGGCACCATTTACTCATTCAGCAAGTGCATGGTTCACCTCTCGGAGCTGGGATACTACGAGAGAGACAAACTCTGGCCTTGAGAAAGCGCCATGGAGGCATAGAATCACCAAGTTCTGAAATAATCATAATATATCATTCCTGGAAGTGATAAGTGGGCAAGGGGGTGCAGGATGCTTGGCCTGTGTGGGCTGCAGTGTGATTGTCTGCTAGTGACAGTTTCCTGCTATCTGATTACTGTCTGGGAAAGCGATCCCCCAGGTAGGGATGCTACTTTTCGGCAGTGCACCCCAAACTCTGAACTGCTTTGACCTATGACAAGTGGCCACAGCAAGTAAACTTCTGGTTACCTACAAAGTTTCCTTCAGAGTGTCTTCCAGGCAATTATTTTCCTCAACTCACAGGAAGCATATGAGGGTTTCGTGAAACTTTGTATGCCCATAGGAGGTGCTCAGTAACACTCACAGAGGTTTTCAGAAGAAGATGACCATAGCTCTGTCTGTGGCATGGAATTTGCAGATTTGAATCTGTCTTAGAACTAGAGTGGAATTGGAATTCTTTTCCTGGGGAACCTGCCCTTGTGATGATGAGGACACCAGAGTCCTCATGCCTGCCCTGGCCCAGTGTCTCCCGTTTCTCTAGGAAAGGCAAGACCCCAGCTCTGCTAGCTGTCAGAACTTCAATTCTGCCATCCTGAGAGCATGGGCTAGCTAGTTTTCAAAGCTCCTTGCTGCCCATGTTTATTACAGCTCCATAGGCAGAAGAAGCAGGAATATAAATACTGGTGATTTAAACCCTTACAATGTTTTCCCCAAAGTACAAACCCTGTAGAGGGTCTTGGTTTGCAAACAGGTGTTAAAAATGCCAGAATGGAGTTCAGTGCTACAAATGGAGGTCAGTGGCAAGCCAGCAGTTGAGGTGGTGAGGGAGCACGTGTGAGGGTGAGGCTTTGGCTGATAAAAGGGTCAGGACTGGTTGTTTGGAGAGGAAGGAGGGAGTTTTGCCTAGTAAGGGAGGAAAGTTGTTTTGGGTGGAAAGAATAGCTTGTGCAAAAACCCTGGGAAAGAGCCAAGCATACCAAGGTACCCAAGAGAGGAGCCATGTGGACAAAAGCAGTGAGGGAGCTGGTCCGAGTAGGCTGAGCTGGACTTGGGAAGGGCCGTAGAGAACACAGCCCAGTAAAGGGGTTTGGATTTTATTCCAAGTATATCATGATTTGAAGATAATGCAATTATATTTCAGAATACGCATCTATCCCTAGCGTCAAAAAGAAAAGCACGGCTCTAAATGGAGTTACTTATGCTAAGCCTTGTCACCCAGCTGAGGGTCCAATCAATACCCAACCTAACTGCAGTTTCAACCTCCACCAGACAAACAGTCTTATCTGGTCAGACAGGAATTTTCTGGTCAGCACCAATGAGATGCTCTGTCACATGCATGATAAGGGAAAGTGACCTTTCCTGGAACAGTCCTTTCTTTTCTTTTCCTGATACCATCTTGCCCCACCCTCCTTCCTATAAAAACCTGCCATTTGGTGCACTTCCTGGGGTTCTCTCTCTACCTGCTAGGTGGGATGCTACCCTTCATGAATTGCTTAATAAAGCCATTAGATCTGAGAATTTACTCCACTGAGTTTTGTCACTGTTGTTTTAACACCAGCAAAGGAAGGAAGGAGAGAGACGAAGTCTGGGGACCCTGGGGTGGGCACATGTACATGCTGGGCCCTGGGTCTTCTGCACACCAGTCCCCAGGGCTGAGTGAGTGGTTAGCAAAAGCATGGGTGATCTGTCTTCTCCCAGCGCAAAATAAGAGGGGACAACTCCAGGTCAGAGGCAGAATAAACAAGCCGGACTTCTCTCTTGGAAGAATGAGATTCTGCATTGAGTTATTTAACTAAATTTGCCATACTCAACACTCCACTGCTAATTAAAGAAATAAAAGTCTGGCTTTCCTTTACCCTGGACACTGTTTAAGAAAAAAGTCACCTGGATTTGGAACTCTCAGATGTCAGTAATGAGTCTGGTCACATGGAGAGAGTACTATCATGAACCCTCTGCTGAGCCCTTGGCCTTCCCTGTTCCCCCCTCCCCCACCCCAGCCCCCTCCTTCACTCTGCCCCACCCTGGTTACATAAGCAGTGAAAGTATAATTGAAATTGATCCTCACCAAGAATGACTTTGGGGACTTGAATGGTGCAAAGGTTCAAAATACTAAATCTTTTTTATGACCCTTGATATTGTCATTTAGCTCAACAGTACAGATCAGTATATTTTTCTAATAAAAGAAAACCACAAGAGTATTATAAAACCCATTTTATAAAAACCAGCCAGAAAAATCAAAGGGGGTTGGGACTGAATTTGGAAATATGGACTATTGATGTCTTCATTTAAAAATCAACACATTCATTCTTCCAATAGAAGAGTTCATATTTCTAACATAATTCATGGCTCTGGGTTAGTGAGTGGTTCATGAACTTATCATTCTAATACCAGTGAATGCTCACAGTAGGGGAATAGGAGCCCATAATATAAACGCACAAAATTATCTGTTCATTGGTTTATATTTAATACAATTTATTAATGGAACTTCATTACATTTACAGGCAGAAGAATAATTACTTTATAAGTGCCAATGTGTTCCTAGAGGACATGTGATTCTACAGAGTACTTAGTATATCTGTACTTGTCACCTACCACTGACAGGAGATCACTTTTCTCAAAAGCTGTGGTTATTGAGAGAAGAGCAGAATGGGGACAAAAATGTTTTTCAATGGGAATTCAACCTGGCTGGCAGGTCTGTCCCTGCCACCTGCTACCCTTTCCGATCTCACTCGTACCTTCCTGGTTCTGCTCAGGGCAACATGGCTGGCTCAGTGGCTGCAGTCCCCAGCTCGCCACGGGGCAGGTGTGCCCACTGCTTCAAGACCATCCACGGAGCCATTGCAGAGGTGCGAGACTTCCAAAAAGCCCGAGTAAGGGGATTTCTCCTCTTGGAAGAGAGTGGTTGTGCCACCTTCCACTTCACTCCTGGCTGTCACTCAGTGAATGTGACAACTGGTATAAGAGGTCATAGCAAGAGCACGGAAGGAGCTCTGGCCCCTCGGTGGAGTGGTCATGTCAGCCTTGAATTACCTACCTCACTGATGGAAGGAGTAGTCCTTGTGTCTTTTAGCCATTGTGCTCAGGCCTCTGTCAGTAAAAGCCTAAATAATGTGCATGGTGTCCCTCTCTCTCCTTGTGATAAATCAGGATATGCAAGTCATTTTTTTCTAGATATCCAAGGTCTAAGAATGTCTGTTCTATGACAATCTTCGCTTTCATACAGAGAAAGTCATTCTTGGTGAGGATCAATTTCAATTACACTTTCACTGCTTATGTAACTAGGTTGTACTGGGTATCACTCAGAGTACAAAATGACTCTCCAAGGAACCGAATGCTGGTTAACTGAAAAGGTTCTGAAGAATGAGAGCCCCCTGCTGTCTGACTGTGGTTCTCTGGGGGCCAGAAACTCTAGCTCAGAGAGTAGCCAGAGCTGCCCAGCTGCAGCTTCTGACCCAGGCTGAACCCCAGTAGGGTGTGGGCAAGGGCTAGTCCCACTCTAAGCCACACACTCTAGGTATCTTTACACTCCAGATGCAGAGGAATGGGTGTAAGTTCAACATGGTTTCTTACAATCCCGATGGGACTAGACAACAAGTCTCTCCTTGGTCCACTCCTTCAAGGGGCTCAACAATTTCCAACCATGCTCACTGGGCAGCTTGAAGTATAAGAAAGATTCTGGATGGGTGGCCAACTTTTAGGATACTGTCCTTGTTAACTGAGTACGCGGGCTCTCCAAAGTGGAAATAGACACCATAAGGTGATCGAGGTAATTCACTGGGTGGGGCCAGAACATTAAAACTTCCACTTACATTGATAGCCAGTGTCTGAAATACAAGAAACAGTGTATTATTCATATCAAATCTAGGGACGTGTTTCTCCTGTTATAATTTCTTTTACATGGTAAATACAGGGTTAATCAAACCACATGAGAAGGCTGCCAAAATGTTTTTACGTTTTTAAGAAGAGTTTCTGAAGACGAGTTAACTTTCAGTGTTAACCATCTTCGTTTGCTCTCTAAGCATGGACCTGTCTTAGTCATCTTCCCTTCCAGAAACAGTCCATGGAGGCCAGGTGATGCTGACGGAAATCTTGGTGGCAAAATGCAGTGACAACTTACTTCTTGCTCACATCCCATTCTGATGGGGGTCAGTTGGCTCTTCTGGATGGTTCTCCTGTAAGAAGTGACTCAGAAATCCAAGGTCCTTCCATCCTGTGGCCCCACCATCCTGGAGTCCTGTACCCCAGGACAGACAGGGGAAGGAAAGTGTGGATGAACACACTTTGGGGTGAGGCCTGGCAGTGGGGCATATCATTTCAAAAAGCTAAAACCCCTCCACACGTGCCCAGGCTGACTGCAACTGAGGGAAATGCAGTGTCCAGGGAGAGAAAATGGGATCTGTGCATGCATGACATTTCTCTGTTGCAAGACAGCTTCTCACACTGTCTCACCAAAATGCATCCAACTTCTGTCTGTTCCTCTAGATCCACTTCTAATTAGCTCGTCTGAAAAATAGGTGGCCTAATATGAAAATAAAGGATTATGGTTGCTAATGGTTTAGAAACAACCAGAGAACAGATTGCATGTTCGTCAAGGTTGTTTGTCCAACACCGATGTGAAGAGGCTGGGCGGCTGGCTGGAGGCTCTGGCTCTGGAGTCTGAAGATCCTGTTTTTGAGAGGCTGCTCTCCCTCACTGTCCACCCACCCTCAGCAGGTCTCAGAGCACACACCTGATGACGGCTGCCTCTCACGAGGTTATATGGAATTTCACAACAAAGGGGTTGTACGTGGACTTTGCCAGAACTTGGTGCCCTCTCTACATTCTGAAACTGTTCTTGCCTATGTCACCAGGGACCTCCTAACTGCCAAAGCCAATAGATGCCTTTTAGTCTTTATTCCCCCGGAGCTTCTTACCACATTACAATCAAGACCATCGATCCCTTCTTTCCATATGAAACCCAACTCCTTTGCATTCTGAAACCCTTGGGGTTCCTAAATCTGTCTCTGATGAGTGATTCTTGGTCTTTTGTGGACAGTTCATCCTCCCCTGCCCAAACCTGCTCCTATACCTCATTCCCTAGCTCAGCTGGGACCAACACTAAGTCTCCTAAGAGGAGCCTGTCTTCTTTCTTAGACCTCAAATCTTGCCAGTTCCACCTCCTGGATATGTTTCACATCTACTCCCTCTATCCCATTCCAACTGTTTTTGCCCTAGTTCAGGTTCTCATGATGTCCTCTCAGGATTATAACATCCCTCTGTTTTTCCAGTCTCTGACTTGGTCTTCCCAATTCAGCCTCCATCTGACTTAAGAACTCAAATCCTGAGCCCCAGGCTACAGTCCTTAGTAAAGGAATGGGGAGGGCACCCACTCATTAACCTCTTCTGCCAACTGTTGCAGAAATGCAGAAATGTAGGTCCACAGAGTTCCACAAGAAGCTCAAAAAAAAAAAAAAAAAAAAAAAAGAACACAAAAGGAACAGACTCCTAATTGTTGGCTGCCAGAGCCGGGAGGTTGGGGGAAGCTTGGGAGGGGGGCGAGATAACTGACTGGAATTAAGAGCTAAAAACTTCTTATAAAATTATAAAATAAATAGGTGACAAGGATGAATATGTAACACAGTCAATAATATTGTAATAGCTTCATAAGGTGACATATGATAACTAGACTTATGGGGATCATTTTGTAATATATAAAAATATCAAATCAGTATGATGTACAAAAAATATGATATTGAATATATCAATGAAAGAAAGAAACTAAAAAAAATCTGGACTTTAAAAAAACATGAAATCTTCTCATTTTTATATACTGGCTACTAATCTGTGTGGCCCAAATAAACATACACAGAAATCTCTAAACTAGATTAGGTCTCCAGGCTGCCAGGTGGTGGCTCTCTGAACTGAAGGCTGAGGGCAGAACTTGTGCCCTCTGCTACCAGACCTTGGTTCCACATTAGTCTCATGGCTCCCCAAGTCCGCTGTGAACCTCAGACTCTCCTAGCAACCAAAGGCTTACAGTCTCAGGCCATTCTGTTTTTCTGAAATGATTTTTGCAACTAAGTTCACCCATTTCATGTTCTTACGGTTCAGATGACCAAAGAATTTAAAATTTTTATTAGCATAAAAATGGAATTGTCTGGAGAGGACTTCATGCTCCACAGAGTTTTCCTTTTCCCAGCACAGAATCTAAATTACTTACCCTCTGTAAACCTTGGTTTCCTCATCTGTAATTAGTGATAATAATAGTGTCTACTCCATAGGGTTTTTGTGAGTGCTCTAATATACACACAGACTGAGCCTGGAAGTTGGCATAGCTGTCAAGTGACATTACCTCCTATTCCCATTAATTAGAATTTAACCATCTTTTCAAACTACCCAATTCATTCTGTAAAATTACCTTTGGCTATAACTAAGGTGACTTATGGATTCAGCCACTCCCCGCAGTTCAGGACGAAAGGAACTAAGACAGCTTTCCACATTGTTCACTGAGCAGGGAAACCCTGTTCTTGATCAAATATTAAATACTTGCTTCATTTTGAGTGAGGCCACTAACTGTGACTTTTTAATCTTTTAGTACAGAAGCTTGCCAGTCTTTGATATGGCTGTGACATACGGAGATTCTTGATAGGGCTGGTGGCAAAAAGCACAAACTGTGAAGTGTGCACTTTTCCATTCTTCCGTTTTGTGAAAGCTTGTGAAATCTCTGTGGTTAAAGGTTTTAGGCCTTCTAAAAGGTACATATTGAATAATTTTTTTAAAATTCCCATTTTACTTTCACACAAATATGGTAGAGATCATGGAGAGAAATGAAGACACTTTGGATGTGTGACCGTCCATCAGTGGCAGATGTCACAGGCTTGTTTGAGTTTGGGGCTATAAGAGGTGCAGGTTTCATCAACGTTTCTAACCTGCCCACTCTGTCTCATCTTATGCTCCTGCGTCTGGGCCGCTGCCTTACGCATGTCCTAGTTAAGTAACTGCCCACACCCGAAGGCAACCTATAGGTTTTAGACAAACTGATGTGGTTCCTGTACCCAAACCGGGAACAGGAACAACTTCTGGGAGGATGAAGCTATCAGGCAGAAGTTTAGCAAAGCAGTGGCAGGGCCAGAGCATCTGTCCAGCAAAAAATTCTGATCTATCCCAGATTGTCAGGGTCAGGGCAGAAAATAGTGTGTGAGACAAGGAGGTGAGCAAGCGAACCACACATTTTATGTAGAAAGCTCACAAGCCAAAGGAGGGATGCAAATAGAATCCTATGAAGGCACAAGGCAGGACAGGTTTCTCCCACTTGGGAACTGGTGATGGTTTCATGGAGAAGGAGTCATGTTTCAAGGGGACATGGTATCATGATGATGGTGGTGATGGAGCTAACAATGTGTCCAGCATTACCGAGCACTCCCTGAATCCAGGCACTAAATGCTTTGCAGAGCTAAGTAATCCTCATAATGGATCATTATGTCATCCCATTTTACAGGTGAGAAAAATGAGGCCCGCAGACAGGGCATAACCCGCTCCAACTCAGTTCTCAGCCCCTGGCAACCAGACCTGACGATCGGAGCTCTAACACCTTCAGAGTGCTGCTGCAACGCCCAGCAGAAGGGGCTGTGCTCTTTGCCGTGTGTCTCTGCGGACAGTGAACTTTTGCCACTGGAGGAGGAATGTGTAATCGGGAGAACGCTCAGTATAGTTGGTTTTCTGTCTGGTTTGCATGAATTTCTTGTTCCCAGCAGAGGTGCTCGGCCTCTGTGTGAGAGAATGCACAGAGGAGCTGGTTGTGCCCTGAGTCTGTGAGTGCAAGTGCTCCCGGCCAGCCCAGGAACCAGTCTCAGCAACCGAGTCCCCAGGGCACCGTCTCTTGCACCAGGGGACCATTGCAGAAGGAACCAGTGCTTGGGCCAGAAAGCGTGTTTCTGGCCCTGCGTGCTCAGTGCTGAGGAGAGGGCTTGTTTGAGACTGAGCTGGGGTGAGAGGAGGGGCAGGGAAGCCTGACGCACCAGGAGGCAAGTCCAGGCCTGCCTCTCAGGAAGCTGGAAGCAGCCTGTCTTAGGGGGTGCTGGTCCAGCCTCCTGTCTGCCCTGGATGCCTCGCTTCCATAAGGCTACTGGGGAAGGGATGCTCAGGAAGGATGGGAAAGGAGGGACAGGCGACCCTCCCATGGAACCTGTGAAGGTGAACATACCGGGCCCTGCTGTATCTGGCCTGACATGCTGCCTGTGGCCCCTGTCTCAAGGAGCCTGCCTGTCCCCTGGGCTCCCTCTTGGAAAGGAGACACACTGAAGGAGCCCTAAATTCTGTATCAGTTTCTTGATTCCTGGGCTCTTAAGGGTTAAAGCAACCGGCCCGTGATGCCTTTCTCTGTCTGACCCATGTCCCCTGTCCCTGGGACCTCCACAGTTAAGAACTTCAGTGGCTTCTGACTGTCCGTGGGATCACATCCCAAGTCACTGCTTTAGTTATGAAGCCTCAATACATGACGCCCTCACAGCTTGGCCCAGCAGTTCTCTCTAACCTCACTCAGAGCCATGCTGCTCGTTGTCACCCTTCACTGGACAGAGGCCACCAAAGCTCAAGAATGGACATTGATCATGTTCTAAATACAGGGTCTGACACTTGGGTTTTTTGGTGGAATAAATAAAAATCTTTCATTCTGGTCATACTAACACACTCACAGTTTGGAGAAATTGGTGTCAGGCTGTGCCCCAATACTGTCTCTTCTGCTCTGAATGCCCTCACCCACTTTCACCCACGAAACCCATCCTCCATGATGTCCCTTTATTGAAGGCTTTCCAGATGCCAGGAAATGTATTCACTTGCCTGTCTTCCTCACCAGCTGTTGGCTCCGTCAGGGCAAAGAACAAGTCTTTTTGAACTTAGCATAGAACCTGGCACATGGTAGCAATTTTTCAGTAAACTGCCAGAAGTATGAATGAGTGTGATCATCTCCTTTAATGCTCTCATTTTGAGCGAGAGTAGACTCAAGCAGCTCTATTCCGCATGTGGGAATAAAATTATGCATGCAAAGGATATTGGAAGATAGCTTTCCGGGCACGGTCACAGCAGAGGAAAAAATAGCACCTGCAGAGCTGTTTAGTTGGCTCTTGGTTTGCCTGAACTGGAATGGTCATTTCTTACTGCCTCACAGAGCCATGAGGTCTCCCAGGTTCTCTGAGTGGCAGACATTCTAGTCTTGGTTGGTTGACATCAAAGACAGCTGGCAGTCAATGAGGGAAATGAGACGGCTGACAAAAAACAAACAGGAGATAAGTTTTCCTTATCTTGCTTATTCTGAAAAGAATGTCTGCACATTTTTGTAAAGAAATGGAAAATCACTTTGGTAGAAAGGCTGCAAGCCCAGGAGACTTGGTCTTTTATGGGAACAGCCTGAGGGACTCTCTTTGTAAACCAAGTTCCCCAAGTTGTGGGAATGACATTGAAACTCCCATAGACCTCTGTCACCTGCCCTGAGTGTCAGGATGGGACGTGAGCTCAAAGACGCTGTTCCTTCTTTCTCATAGTTCAGAGGTTCTCAGAAGAGTGGTCCCAGAGCATGAGCATCACCAAGTGTTAGAAACACACATTGTCAAGTTCTTCTCTACCTCTGGAAGAAGAGACTCTGAGGTGAGCCCAGTAAGTTGAGTTTTAATGAATGTTCCAAATGACTTCCATGCTTTCTCAGGTTTGGGAAGCACTTTCATAGTCCAAACCTCTCTGGAATTGGCTCTGGCTTCCATTCCTGGGGAAGGCACAGTGGAGAGTGAGGAAATGGTGAATGAAGGGTTCTTCCTGGGCTTCTTCTCTCTCTCCAGTCTCTCCCTTGGGTTAATCCACAACCTGTTTCCAGCTCCGAACTCCTCAGAGAGAACCTCTCATCTCCAATTTTTTTCCTTATTTCTTTCTTGAGTGTTTTTTCTCCCTACTAGTCATTTCAATCTGCAGAGTCTACTGCAACTTCAAATCTGGAACATCTGAAAACTCACCATTTTCTCCCAGTTTAAGTAATTTCACTTCGGTTGGCCATTATTCCCTCCCTCCCTCTCACAGTTATTTACCAAAGGCCTCCGGTGGCCAAGCCTTGTGCTGGGAAAGCCTCTGGTTTACAAGTAACCATGGATTCTCACCTTCTTCCACAGACCCCTATGTGATAGGTTGAATATAATTTCTTGCTCCTTGTTTTCCCAGCTTCAACTCCTCTCAAGACCCTCTTATTCCCAATCCAATTCGGGAAATATTTATTAGGTACTTAGAACCTGAAATGCACTGTGCCAGCCCCCACTGGGACAAAAAGCAGAATCAACACAGGCCTTGCCCTTGAATAATTGGTTTTCTGAATTATTAAAGGATTAACAATCAATTCCTTCTCCTCCAGGTCTTCTTCTCAGTAATCCAGATTAGATTAATCTCCCCAAATTGATCATTTCAACCCACGACTCTTAAGTTTTTCACGTGTTTCCTGTGTTGTTCAGAGGATCAGGTCCAAATTCCCTAGCTTCCCATGCAGACCTTCTACAGCTAGGAGTCAGTTTTCCAGTCCTCTGCAAACTGTCCCTCCAAACTCTCATGGGCATTGCCACAACTGTTCTATGATCGACCCATCCTCCTGCCCGGTATACTCTATTTCCCCACCCGGCCTGCAGAAGCACCTTCTATTTCATCACCTCTCTGAAACTTCTTGGACAGTCACAGCCTGAAATGCTTCCTTCCCCCTTTTTTGGCCCTTAACACATACTGACCTCTGGCATAAATTACCACTTTACATGTACTCATGTCCCTGAAATTAAACCACAGGGCTCACAAGCAGCTCTTACACCAGAGTTCGTTGCACCCCCCAGAACCCAGGTTCCAGCCTAAGCACCAGGTCACCCGCTGTGTGCCTCCGCTTACTCCATGCTCTCTCGCAGCCAGTATCACGGTTTTCCACCGAAGGCAGCTGCACTGACCCCAAGTGTTAACAGTTGACACTTTCTCGTCACCACCCAATAGATGGGTGCCGTGCTGCTCTTGGTCATGCTGGACGCAGGCTCATTCCGACGACGTGTCCCCCTGCAGCGGCTTCAGAGCACTGGGCTGCCCACGCCATCTAGCTCAGCGCGGAGGAGAACCGGCGGAGGTCACGTGAGCAGGTCCTGGGCGGATCCACCGCAGGCCGGAGTGTCTGCCTTGCTTCCACCGACGCCATTGGCCAGCGCCAGTCACGTGGTACCACTGAAGGCCCACGTGCCGAAGGTGCAGCTAGGCGCAAGGGTCTATGCTGGGAGTGTGGCCCACCATGGTGAACTCGAAGTGTTTTCTTCCTTTACGCTAAAAGGCCGAGCAAACACAAGGTAATTTTGCTGATCAGAATGCGTGCATGAGTGTCTTTGGAGCCGAGGGATGACCGCAGTTGGGGGCGGCTTTTGCTTTTGTCCTTGCTGTCTGTTCTCAGGGCAAAGTCCGAAGGACAAAGCTTGGTGGCCGTGGGTCACAACCAAAAGTAGAAGCTCGTTGGCCTACCTCCACTCCACTGGCTGGAGCGGTGTGTCCCACTTCTCTGCAAAACTAACCGGGTCAGGCAGGGCGCTGACCTCCCCTGCTGTGGCAGCGTTCAGGGACAGCAGGTCAGGTGCAGGTACAGGGCAAAAGCTCCTCCGGGGGCTTGCATGCTTACCAAGCTTTAAGTGGGGTGGTTCCTAAATCTTTTAAGTTATGCGTGCGATGTCAATTACTTAAATCTTTCAATTTAATTGATGTCACATAAATTGTTGAGTAAAATGGAAATATGAGTGAAAAAACTTTATTATTTTTTAAAAATTCCAGTATAATTAACATACGGTGGTATGTTAGTTTTGGGTGTGCCATATAGTGATTTAATAATTGTATCTATTACTCAGTGCTCATCACCCTAAGTATACTCTTAATCCTTGAAAAAAATATTTTTTAAAGAAAAGTTTAACTACTTTGGAAAACTTGAACTGAATGAAAAATGATTGTCAAATATGGTGCTTGTGAGACAACTTTGGGGAAAGAGGGTGAGGGTTATAAAAATATAGGGGTCTCTGTACTCTGATTGCTTCAGGGTGTCTCTTAGCTCTAATTGTGCTTTGAAGAAACCCAAACTGGAAGTCGTATTTGATGCATTACATATGTGGCTTTTGTGAAAAGGACCACCGAGACTCAAGGGAAGCCCTTGGCCTGAATTCAGAAGCTTGACAAATAAATGTACTGTTTCTGAGTTTTAAGTTAAAATGGCTATGTTTATATATATATTTAATGGATTCACCCACTTTAATTGGCTTTTTTGATCAACCACCCCGTAGTGGTTGTATCAGGTAAGATACATGCCTATTGTTCTTGGAACACCGCTCCAGAGGGAGTACACTGTAGTCACACTGTATGAGGCTGACTAATTTAGCATTCTGATTTTCTGGAAGCCTCTTCTGGCTATACAATATGTGTCTATAGCTTTTAGTTCCTCAGAGTGAGGCTGCAGCTACTCTCAGTCTAACTCACCCTGTATTTGTTGCCACCTTTATTCAACAAAGGCACCTTACTGTCTTTGGGGTCTAAGGGCCGCCCTTTAAGGGCTGTGGGGGCTTCCCTCTGACTCCCACTTCCTCCCACAAAGCACAGTGTAGGTGTGGCAATCAGGACAAGTCAGGGAAGGAGATAAATCTGCAGTGTGGACCTTTTGCCTGCTGCTTGTGGGTGGAAAGAGAAAGCTCCATTATTAACAGGCCTTTTATTGGGATGGTTGTGGCTAGAAATGGACATCTCATCTATGTTGTCTTAGAAAACAGAGATCAGTTCTCTTGTCTAATGGAAATGGTGAAAAGCAGCCTTCTTGCACACTTATATAATCAAGAAACTAAGAGAAGAAATCTAAACCTGTCAGCAGCATTACTGACCAGAGAACAGCAGGCAGGCAAGAGCTGACATTACAGCGTGAGCTGACCACCTCAGGGTGACTTGTTCTTTGTCTCAAAGTATGCTTTTAAAGAATGACTTTTTGTGAAATGAGAAGTCATGCAGGGAATGAGCAACACAATACTATTTTACAGACACACTTACTCACAAAGAGTTGAGAGTATTTTTCATACTCCATTCCTTCAGAAACTCTTTGTACCGTTCTCATGGCCCTTAACAAATTAGATCCTATATCATAGTCATTTGTGTGCACGTATGTTTCCATTGCTGGAGAGCAGGCTTCTTGAGGTCAGGATCCAACTCTGAGTCCCCACATGGAACATAGCTGAGAAGGTAAGCACAAGGTAGATGCACAATTCACGCTTATGGAATGAATGAATGGATGAATGAATGAGGTGGAATAACACAGATGAAGGAGACTGGACTATCATTAACTTCCCAGTTGCACCCACTAAACAGCAAATTACAGAAATAAATTCAGTATTTTAACCAAGCAGTATTTTAACAGAACCAGTACTTTGGTGCCTTCTGGTAACCCATGCCAGTCATGAGAAGCTGGGACCGGGCCCTGGGGACTTGGTGCTCATCCTGTCTCCCATTGTCCGAATGTGGTGCCAGAGGGTGATTGGCAACTGCTAAGAAGTGAATAAGAGAAAAATTCCATATACAGTGACCTCCCTTTTGTACCTGATACTATTTACATTTTATATACTGAGGTAAAAAGGTAGCCTGATTAATTTCTGTAGGGAATTTTTGTTATATGAGAGCTTAAAAATAATTTTTCTTATTTTTTCCTTTCACTTGTAAGAGGAGTTTGGGCTTGTTGAAGATGATTTGGACGATACAGCATAATCTAGGGAGTTTATAATCTTACCACCCAAGATCTTGATATTAATTTTTTCAACCATTTTTAATTTCATAATTGGGATCACAAGGTACATGCAACTTTATAGATTGCCCTCTTTATCGAAACTTTATTTTGAAAAGATAGTTTCAGTAGCTACTGAAGGTTCTGTCTCCTGGAAACACTGTAATGTATTTAACAATCCTTCTAAGCCAGGACATTGTGAATGGATACTTCCATTCAAAACATTTTTAAAAATGTGTACATTTACACAGTTTACAGAGTTTTTAAAATCTTCTTATGAAAGCAGCAGTTCCTTGTGCTCTGCCTTTGGATCCTTTGAGGCAATCACTTTCTTTTAGCTGAGTTTTTAGGAATT
Organism: Mustela lutreola; assembly: GCF_030435805.1. Taxonomy (NCBI): domain Eukaryota; kingdom Metazoa; phylum Chordata; class Mammalia; order Carnivora; family Mustelidae; genus Mustela; species Mustela lutreola. Next base: position 56,714,830 of record NC_081298.1, on the reverse strand, counting down.
TACCTCCATATTTTCCAGTAATGTACTTATATGAATGCATTTTTGTGTCTTCAGTTTTAGGCACTAATAGCTTTCTGCACAGAAGGTAAACATTTAGCTGTGTTTCACCACTCCCCTCCCCCAACCCAGCTCAGCCCTACCGCACGTACATACTGTTCATCGCTGTATCCCTCAGCTTGTCTTTCCTATAACTCTGGTGATATTAGCGTTTAGCATCATTTATATTACATTGTTACGTGCATGCAAATGCTAGTTATTACTAAGCCACCAAGGAATTACTAAGCCACCAATGATTACTTTTCCCTTCTGGCACATCTCTCTGTTTCTCTGGAGTTAAAATTTGTCCAGGATTCAGAGAAGCCAAAGGAGGAGACCGAGAAACAGCTGAGGTTACTGTCTGCCTGGCTGCCACAGGTGAGCCAGCAGATGAGTCACAATGTGTGTGAGCTGTTACAGTTCCTGGAGCTCTGTACTCACCTTCTTAACATGTAAGAAAAGGGCTGCTGCCCACCTTTTCACTTTCCAAATCGCATGCAAAATGTCACTTTGGTCAAGGCTAATCCGGAATCATTTAAGAAGAGAATTCTGGGCTCAGCAATGTTAACCCAATTCAAATACCAACCCAATCTACTTGAAGGAGTCCAGCCTGTTGCAGTCAGGACTGGTCATGCTCTGTAGCTGGTGCAGTGTTTCATCCTGGGATCCCCTTCATCATCCAGGAGAGTCCTTTTACCTCTTTTCTTTTGTCTTAGCCCTCCTATTCCCTAGATGTCATAATTTCCCCTTTATTGGTTTATATTCTCATTTCTGTTGATCACATCATCAGGAACACTTAAGACAGGAATTCATCAACGGTGAATGTTTCAGGTCTTCAATGTCTGACAGTGTCTCCAGTGTACTCCTACTCTTAATTCTGGGTTAGAAATGTTCTTTAAGCATCCAGTGTTGAAGTTGAGGAGCTCAAAGCCATTCTAATTTCTGGGCTTTGTATGTAATAATACTTCTTTTTGTTCGTTTTCCTCTCTGAAAGCTCACAGGATCTTCTTTGTTCCTAAAGCTCTGAAATTTTGTAATGATGTGTGATTTGGCTTTTCATCCAGTGTGCTGGGCATTCAGTGGGCTGTAATTTTATTATCAAGTTCCTTACCTTAATTTTCTCTGTTGTCTCTTCGTGGAATTCCTACCACATAGGTATTGGAATGTTCTGGAATTGAGTCTTCTATTTTTCCTCTTCTGTTTTCCATCTGTTTGGTTGGTTGGGTTTTGCCCTTTTTCCCTTCAACCTCTCAACAAATTTCCTCAGTTTTACTTTCAAATGCATCTATTTAGTTTTTAATTTTTACTATCATTTTTTAATTTCCAAAAACTCTTCTTGTACTCTAATTGTCCCTTTAAAAATCATGTACTTGTGAATGATTCTTTTCTTTTTTTCTTAAATTCTATGCCTTCTCTTATCCTTCTGAAGATATTAATACTGGTGTCTTTTCAAGTTACTTTCTTGTGTTTTTTTTGTCTTCTGTCTGTATGTTTCACATCTCAGGCTGACTTAGATAACTGGCTATCTTTGTATTCCCTCATATTTGAGCTTAGGAGATTAAAAATCTGACTGGAAGCTTGGAGATTTGTCAACATAAGGCTTTATCTTGTGATGGCACAGCAGAACCATTTTATGGGACCTTGACTCATCAGTATCCTGGGGATTTTTCCTTTTCCTGAGAAGAATCTTGTCTTTCTCCTGGAGGACATGAGCTTGAACGCCAGTGTGCAAGGACTGCCCGGTGTGTCAGCATTCCTACAGTCCTGATTCTTTACAGACTCACCTACCTGGCATCCCACAGTCCAGAAACCTCCACAGATCCAACCTGGGGTTTTCTGTCACCTTCCCCAGCTCCCTCCTCACCTCCTGGCCCTGCCTTGGGTTGCAGAGCAGCAGGAATGAAGGAGAAGGTGAGGGCTCTGTTTCCGCGGTATTTTCTCCAACACTGCACAGAATTGAAACAACACATCCTCAAATCCTGTTTTTAGCCCCATCTTCACCCTGCTTTTCCGGTCACCTGCACTGTCACCTTCCAAGTCATGTGGCAGTCATCATGCAGGGCAGAGGAGCAGTGCCCAGCTTTTCCTGCCACTGAAGCTGTGACTTTGGTCTGCAAGCACCCACCTGCTCTGCAGCCTCTGCTGTTCTTACTGTTTTCAAATCTCTGATCCTCTTGGTCCTCCAGGGCTTGTGTTCTTTTAGAATTTCCTTTTTCTGTCCATTTTGGTGAGATTTGGGAGGTAGCAAAGGTAATGTTTCAAGTCAGTATCTTAATAGGTATCACCTTTTCCAGGAATTTAAGGTGTCTTCATTCCCAGGTAATTCACAAACAGGCCACATCAAGGTACTGACTTAGCTTGAAGAGGCATTTGTGCTGATCCAGGATTAACAGAGGAGTCTGATTCTTTTGTGCCTGAGTAAAAAAGAGGCAACCCTGTCCTTCTCTTAAAAAATTTTTTTTTTAAACTTCAGAAGAGAGGAACGTTTATACTTGGGGAGTGGGGCAGTTTCTATAAACAATGCCAACAAACCTTGAAGAAGGGTCTAGTGGCTCCTTGCGCACAACAGGGGTAAAAAGTTTGCTAGTACCTGCCTAACCCCTTTGTGTCATTCCTTTGGAATAACACCTTTGTGTCATTCCAACCAAGGAGTGCATCTCTGACTTGTTCTTGTCTACTGACTGATTCACACACTTTCTCTATCTCTCACGCCATTAGTTTCTGGCTCCTTCCTTGGGCAAGCGACTCAATAAGGATATTCATTTTCTTCCCTACTCAGTGTCAACTAGGGGATTCATCTCTGTAGACATGTCCTGTCAGTCATCTGCTTCCAAGTTCACAGCAGATTTACCCCAAAAGACCTTTTTATCATCAACATGAAAAGCAATTTCCTTCCTTCCTTCTCTTCTTTCCTTCTTTCTTTCTTTCTTACTTACTTTTTAGTTTAGATTTTTTTCATACATAAGCTATCACTATGGTAACCATAGATTATTTTGGTGATCAACTTTTAACTTTACAACTGACTTTTCTCATTCTCAAGGAGCAAGTGGCTGGGAGTTTTGTTTGCTTCCTTTTAGAAAACTTTAATGGAAGCTTGACAAAAAGGTAATTATACTAGCTATTTTTCTAATGCTGCGTCATTTTCAGTGTAATGATTTACCGTCCTGAAGAGACCACTTTTCTTCCATGTAGAATAGAGACACACCTGACCAGTATGAGAAGATAATGGGATGCGTCAGAAGACTTGGGTCACAGATGATTTAATAATGCACAAACACATCATTAGAAAAACAGAGGAGAGTGTGCTTCTGGCAATCTAGTGGTAAAGCAATTCTTTGACACACACAGATGTCTCTTTAAACATGTTTATATTGTAAAGTGTAGGATAATCTCTTCTTAATCATTCTTAATGGCTTTTGCCTACTCCCATTTATAGCTTGTTACTAGGTAAGGTCTGATGTTCAAAAGTCAGTAATAGTTATTTTGCTCCCCACTCTTGAACAACAGTGGAACTATTTCAATTCTGGTCTTACTGGACAGTGTGACAAACCAACGAGAATGCAGGTGTCTTAAGGACAATGATTTGTTTATGGACAAGCCAGACTTGCAGCTTTATGTTAAATTAAAAAATCGTAAATATTTATTTATTTATTTGAGAGAGAGAGAAAAAAAAGAGGGGTTAGGGTCAGAGGGAGAGGGAGAGAGAGTCCTAAGCAGACTCTGTGCTAAGCATAGGGCCCCATGGGGGACTCAATCTCATGACCTCGATCTCATGATCTCTTGATCACTACCTGAGCTGAGACCAAGAGTCAGATGCTTAACTAACTGTAGCATACTGGTGTCCCAATAAAGTAATTTTTAAAATAAGCCATTGGAATCAATTATATTTTCTCCTGCCAGACAATAAAGATATTCTACCCATGAAAATACAGCCTTTCTTTTCAATGTGGCTGCCCACACAGTCATTGCTTAAACAATTGAAGATTGAGAGATAGATACAAAGGTCCTGAATGGAAACACAGTGAGACACTCAGGCTGTGTCGAAGGCCGTATGGTAATAACTCAAGTCAAACCCCTGGTATGAATGTGCTCTGGGCCTGTGCTCCCTGGGCAGGGCCTCCCTGTGGTTTGGAATCTTTTTCCGTAGAGTCTGGGGCTCCTTTCTCAGCATCTATAGTCTGTATCAATGAACAAGAGAGAAAGCATTCATTGTCCAATAAATGCTGGCATGATTTTCTGAAATAGAAATGTGTCCCTGAGCCAATTTCTATTTTAGAAACAACCAGTGACTCACTGGCAACCTTGTGCAAGGAAGAGGTGACTTTTATCCCTTGCACAAGTTGCCGGGACTCAGAACGAAGTTATAAGGAATACTGTTTCTGACAATGTTCTCTAGAGTGCAGAATGTAAGTGAGCAGCACCCCCCACGCCCACATTCTCAGAGACTTTCTGTTAGAGCATCCAGGATGGCTTGGGAGTGAAGGGTGCAGGGTACAGAGCCAGACCAGGCGTCCAAACCCCAGCTCCAACAAGGTGTGTGGTACGGACTTGACCAAGTTCCTTAGTGTCTGTTCTCCTCCCTCTCCTCCTCCACAAATACGAATAGAACTCGGGGTATGGTGGGGAACAAATATGTTAATATACAGGAAGTGCACATACCAGCAAGTGGAGAGTGCTTAGAAAGGATCATCATTGTTGTGATTGTTGTTATTTTCTAAACAGGTGTAGTAGGGGAGTTATTGTTGCCAATATTATATCCTCTGTTTCCCACGTGCCTCTGAAGTTCCTCCTCTAGAAGTGGAATGCCCTTCCTCACCCTTTGACTTTAGGCTTGACCACATGACTTTCTTCAGCCAACAGTGTCTGGATAGAGTGACAGCATGCCAGTCTCCCTAAGCCTTAAGAGGTATTACATACTCTCACTTGTAGCTCTTAAGCTTCAGCCATCAGTCATGAGAGTGGCAAGTCCCAACCACCCCTCTCTGATATGGGGAGGATGAGATACATGTGGAGCAGACCCGGCCCCAACTCACTTCTCAGAGCCAAAGCCAGCTTGTTGCCCAGACAGTCTGAACACGCATGAATGAGAATAAGTGAGGATATTAAACCAGGGAGTTTGGGGGTGGCTCTTCATTCAGCATAATTGTGGCGATCACTGGCAGTTAGAACAGGAACGTTAATTAATTGTTAACTCAAAGTGAGTTAACTGTTATGGAAAGGTTACATGAAGTATGGCATGATATGATCTGACTGATATGAGGAATTTGAGAAACAAGACAAAGGATCATAGGGGAAGGGAGGAGAAAATGAAACAAGATGAAACCAGAGAGGGAGACAAACTAAAAGAGACTTAATCTCAAGAAACTGAGGGTTGCTGGAAGAGAGAGGTGTGGGGGGATGGGGCAGCTGGGTGATGGACATTGGGAGGGTATGTGTTGTGGTGAGTGCTGAGTATTGTGTAAGACTGAGGAATCACAGACATGTACCTCTGAAACAACTATTACATTTTATGTTAATTAAGAAAAAAAAGAAAAAAAGAATGGCATGGAAACTAAAGTGTGAAGGGTGGTTTAGAGGCAGACCTAGGAAGGAAATCTGCTCTCAGAATCTCACTGCAAAGCGTGATGTATGAAGATCGGTTGTTCTGAACCTGCAGAGAGGCCAGTTTTTTTTCCCTCAGCATGTATCTATACTGACCACATTCTCTCTCTCTCTCTTTCTCTCACAGCCCCTCTCTTTTTAAAAATCAACAGAGAAAGGCTCTACTTCTGATTCACATCCAGGGGAAGCCCTGCCTTTCTCTGGTTGCCAAAGGTTCTTACTATGAAGGACAGGTGAGAATTCAGATTCTGGAAATGCTGTCTCTTCACCTGTGCCCAGAATATGTCACTATTTTTCTAATGCTGCAGAAGTAGCTGAGTGATGTAACCCGTTTGGTGTAATCCCGAGGCTCCATGGAATCAATGGCTTGACATTTTAGCATTCTTGATCCCTCCTGTCAGCTTCTTAAAGGGGAGAGAGAGAGAGCATGCATGCAGCGGGAGCAACAGACCCTGGAAATCCCAGGACAGTGGAGGCAGTGGTATCTCATCCTGCTGTTGACTGGCCTGGCTTCTTTGACTTCCTGCTTCTCAGACATTCCTGGGCAGACTCAGAGAAACATTTATATGAACTGAAAGAAGGCCTTTGAAATGTTACCTCACCCAGTTGAGTTAGAGTGACTTTTCTAACTGCTTGTTTTTTCCATTCCTCTTTTATAGTGATTTATTTATTTTATTGGACAAAACTGGCACGTGAGGTCAGTGGATATTTTATAATGGAAAGGTGACCCTCGGATGTGTGATGTACTCAGCCTGCCATGAGCTGTGGTGACCAAACTCATAGTGCATCAATCAGCTCTTAGGGGCAGAGACCCCTCAGTCCGAAAGGGGGCAAGACATTTGTCTGAAACCACGCCTTGCTGGGCCTGAGCTTGGCAGCCCCATCATTATATACTGTCTTTGCTTTTAAGATAATCATGCTGCATTTTGCCTGAGGGTAGTGGAAATGGTCGTTGGGGTGAGGAACATTCTAGTTAAAACGGTAGGGAGATCTGTCCCTGACTACCACATCTCATGGGTGCCTCATCAGTGAAGCAAAGGTAATGATGCCTGTTGTTTAAAAAAGAACATTTGCACTGGTAACCATTTTCTTAAAATCAGACCACTGCCTCGGGATTAGAATCAACAAAAGGTCAGAACTGGGCAGATTAGGCTTATCCAATTATAACTTAAAGTGAAATGTTGCCAAGTATAAATTTAACATGAAGATTTCTTATTATCCTATTAATTACCTTCTCTCCACAAGTAGAAAGTAACTTTCACTGGCAGACCCAGGAATGGAGATTCTTAGAGCAGGATAGAAGGAATTAGGAGCAAAATTGCAAAATCACTTGAGTGAGGCCTTCCCCACTCAGAATAGCCTACCACCTGCTAACTGGCCTGCCACGTGCTCTGTGGCACCTCATTAAGAGTGGTCTTCTTCCAAGACAGACAGGCTCATGTCATCCTTCTAGCCCCATCTAGACTCTTGAATAACTCCTTCCAAAGGCTCCCTGTCACCCTGGGAGCCAGTGGTTCCCTCTGCTTCAGAAGTTCAGCCAGACCTGGCCCCTTCCTGTGCACCATGACTATGCACTGTTTTCCCATGGCAGCCTTAGCCTCCCGCATTGTTTTCCTTCTGTCTGGACTGCCCCTCTCCATGCTGCAGTCATTAGCTGCAGCTTAGCCCCTTCAGGCACTGGCTCAGCGATGACATCACTTCCTTAGAGGAACTACCCCGACCCTCTAGTCAAGCTCCCCTGTTACAAACATGTACACCACTTACCACATACGGAGTATTTGCTTATTTGATTAAGTTTCTCTCCCAATACATTCTTTAACTATCTGTAAGGATAGCAGGTTTTTGCTCACCATTGGCTGGGACCCAGCACTGGAATGGTGTTGATACATAGCATGTACTCAATGTCTGTTGAACAAACGGAAAGGGCATTTAGTTTAAAATGCACTTAGAACTTGTGACTGTTGTCCAGAAACATACATTCTAGATCAGATCTTTCCTCAGGGAAAGGACAGAGGATCCAGGTTATCTTGGAAAAGTCTCAAGCCGATAGTGCTTGGTTTGCTTCAGCAATTTGATGTGCTAGTTTGATTTTTGCCTCACTGTTTTTTGCCAGTATGCAATTTCTATTTAGGTTCATACTGGCTTAAAAAGAATCAACCTTTCTACTCATTTATCTCTCCATCCATCTCCCTCTTACCTGTCTGCTGAGTAAACTGAATGTTTGAAGCCATTGGCTTATTTGGTCCACATGATATAAAAATCTGGGGTTCTGTGTTTTGTTAGTGAGCTACCAAGTGGTTCTTTCTAATCAGTACAGCTCTGAAATCCTCTCCATTGGCATGGAACATGTATGTATCTCCAGCGACAGAGCTCTAGGGTCATCCGCTCTAAACGAGCAGTTATAAAGCCCAGGGAACACAGTGGCTGAGGAGACAAAAGGGGGTCATTCTGGGGCTGTGTGTTCCACAGAGCAACGTTGTTTGAACAGGGAACCTTTTGGGACATGTTTTTACACTACTTTTCTTGTGATTTGTTCATTTCCTTTCATGACTTCCTCACGGTGAGTACGGGGAAGGGGCTTCTGAAGGGAGGCAGGGCGTGCTAGGATGATGTGGGAGCAAAGGGAGCACCGTTTGCACAACAACAAAGGCAGCCCTAGGCAGTGAGCACAGGCAGAGTAAACAGCACAGATGCTGCCAGCATACTGTTCAAAGCTTGGCCATTCAGGGGAACATCAGAGACAAGCCACCACAAGAAGCCTGTAATCACCTTTCCCCCAGTTTATGAAACAGGCCAAGATCAAACGAAGGAGGTTAGAATTCCCGATAACAGCCTCCTGTTTGAACAGCCTGCAGGAGAGGAGGTCAGCGGACAGTTCCAGAGATGAGGGCTATTTTCAGTGAGAGCAAAGAAGGAAAACCCTCCAGAGTCATAGATTCCAGGGCAAAAGACACAGTTGTTTGGTGAGCTCTGCTGCGCATGCCCAGAGAGTATATCACTGCTGAGCAGCTGCCCTGGACCGTGCCGGGGAGAAGCAGCCCAGTGATGACATTGACTGTCATCTCCCCGTGGGGAGTGGTAAATGGAGACACCACCGGCAGGCCAGTGAGGGAGACTGGCTGAGAGACAAACAGGTTTGCTTGACCAGGGGACTATGGCTCAGACCCACCCACAATAGGGAGTGGTTTTAGTTTTAACAGTTAAAACCTAGCCTGCTGGAAACAATTCACAAGTCTGGGCATTGAGAGGGTGAACTGTTTGTCTGGGGGGACATGGTGGCAGAAACGTTCAGTGAGAGACCCGAAGACCTGATTGTTGGGGTGGGAGAAACTAGAGGGAGCGTCACCCCTAGGCTGTCCCCCAGTCTCACAGGGCATTGGTAAAGCCAGGTGGGCCACGCTTCCTGGCTCTGAAAGCAGGAGACGCTTCAAATCATTTCAAATTCCTTTTCAGGCAAAAGGGACAGGGAAATGGTAGAGAGGGATCTCCGGCAGAGGTACAGGGTCCTGGAGAAGACAGTCTGAGGAGCTGCGTGAGTTGTTTCTGGATGGGGGCAGTTTGCTCAGTGCTAATCAAGCAATAAGCTACGGTCCTGTTTTTGCGTGAGAAATGATGGCAAAGAAGGGCTCTGCCTAGCGAATGCTGAATCCTGGCACCAGAGCGAGATTTATGGGCCTGAGGACGTGGAGGAGAAGACAGATGGAAGGAGATGCATCAGGAGGATGTTAGGGAACGGAGGAAGAGAAAGCTGCTATGAGCACAGCTGGCCTCTCCAGCAGCCTCTCTTTCATCAGCAATGGCCCAGGCAACACAGGCGTGTGAGCAAAGGACCTGTGAGGCTTTACCTCGTTGTTGAGCAGCAGGACAGCACCCCAAGGTTCAGCAAAAAGGGGTCTGCAGAAGCAGCCACGTGAGTGTTTGGAAATCCAAATGAAGTCCCTTTAAGACAATTCCTCCTTCCTAATGAGAAGGGGCTCTGTAAGGACATGACTTTCACCTCTCCAGGGATTAAGAATTGCTCTGGATGTCGAAATGGACCCTGGGGCCAAGCAGGAGTTTGCCTGCGGATCGACCATGGCATGTGGCTCTTACACAAGCCTCTGACTGGCCTGCACAGAAACTTGCAGGTTTCGAAAGCTTTCTGGAAACAGTGGCACAGAGTTGTGGGTCCCAGCTTGCCCTCGTGTTGGGCACTGATTGGCACCGTGCTCAGGTCAGGAGGCCAGTACTCCAGCAACCGCTCCTGCTGACATCACCTGCACCCCTTCACCTCCACCCCTCTGCCTTTCAGCCTTGCTGCTGGGGATGGGGACGAGGACCGGCGTCCTGCTGCGGTGTCTTGAGCTGACCCAGAGAGTTTCAGGTTGCCCCTGGGGATCAGCAACACTATGGTCAGAAGTGAGCTTTCAGTTCTGCCTGTTTCCTATTTCCAAACTAAACACCAGAATACTCGGCAAATTCCATTCCTCCCCACCACTGCTTTGCGGACCAACTTTTTGTTTGTCAGGAATGAATCAATGGTTTAAAACAGAGGTGTGTGTTGGGGCACCACCTTGTCTGTGAGCATTGTCTGGGGTAAAGCTGTGACTCCACTGGGGCTCAGACTTCCCGCGTCCACGCTGCTCACCTGTGCATGGCCTCACACTGGCCAGGTGTTCCTGCAGAGCATGCGCTCACAAAGGTGCATTTTCCGGATCATTGGTCGTTCAAACTTTTGCAGTGTCAAAACTTTAAAAAGTCACCTTTTCTCATGAGCACCTTGATGACATGTACAAATACTTCTGGTCTTTCCTAAGTAGAAAGTACATAATGTAAGTCATCTTTTCATGATGACTCAGGAATATCATTATAACATTATAATCACCAATTGCAGGGCTGTCCTAAGTTATCAGCAGAGCCCCAGGATGGACAGAGCTTCTAGCACTGTTGCCTTCTACAGTGAGCAATTCCAACCTTAGTGACCAAATAACAACAACAACAACAAAATTAAATTTTAAAAAAACCTGAAAATCTAGGAAACAGGACAACTAGACAGCAATTTTAAAAAACTGCTCTTTTAATTACAATAGTAGTACATGTTCATTGCAGAAAAACTGTTATGTATGAAACAATAAAATAAAAAGTCACTAAAAGGAGATTTAAAACAGCTTTTTGCTGCCAGGCATTCCTGCCACAATTTGGCTGATGTCTGTGGGTACTACTGTTAGAGCTCTCTGTTTCTACCTAGTGAGTCTCATTTCTTCTTCAAGATAAGGTGCCTATGCTTTGTGATCACTGCTTTTACTTCTGGGTAAAACAGTTTCGTGGTTTCAAGAAGAGAAGATAAATGTTATCATGACTGTATAAAAAAATTCTCTATACCCTTACTCAGGAAAAAGATAAAATTGGGGCAATTTATAAACACTATCTTACAAACAATGTCAGTTTAAGTATATAGGAAGCAGGTCACATCAGCAAACAGTCCTTCATCTTTTTGCATTTTTGCATAGCTACTCTCAAAAACTTCAAAATTTTGCAGGAAGATTTTAGAGTAGAAGGTATCAGGGTATTTTGCTATAACAAAATACCATTGGCTGGGTGGCTTAAGCAACAAAAATTAATTTCTCACAATCTAAGATCAATATGCTGGCTAATTCATTTCCTGGTGAGATCCTTTCTCCTGGTGGCAGTTGGCCTTCTTCTCCTTATGTCATCATGTGGCAGAGAGAGGAGGCAAGCTCTTCCATGTCTCTTCTTATCAGGGCACTACTTCTCTGAGGTCCCATCACACTGGGAACTAGGTTTCCACAAGTGAACTTTGCAGGGACCCAAGCATTCAGCTTGCAGCATTCTCGGAATATGCTTTGGCATCATTATAAGAAAATTTGAAAGTCCCCTCGTTAGAGCTTTATGCTGAGATTCTGGTGGCCACATGTTTAATTCCCAGATTTCTGACTTCCCATGGTGGGACTGGGACAGTCCCAGGGGATACCTTCTTTTGAGGCATGACTGTTCATAGTGCCCCTTCCACCCTTCCAAAGGCCCTGACAATGACGTCCTAGCCTCAGACCCCATTCCTGCCTGGTGGGGCAGCTCCCAAGTGTGTCCATCCAGAGCTGATCAGAAGAGAGAGGCAGCTGAGTGCACACCAGGCCCTTCCCAGGCCTGGAAAAATAGTTCAGGAGGATTCAGCACAGGCAAGAAAGTGTATTTTTCTCAATGGTCAATTTTTGCACATCTGAGGTACTGACTGTTCCCTTGGTCCTTTCTTAACTTTCAAGCAAGGGGAAAGAAGACTGACCAGCAGTCCTGATCTCCTGGGGAGGACACACTGGATAAATCCTGCAATTAATTGAAGGAAAGCAGCCTATTTTCTTTACATCCTTAAAGCTCAGAGCCCTTTAGGCTGGGAGAAAGGTCAGAATGGCTCCTCATTCATATTTCATGATGGTTGCTAGTTCAGAGTTGCCAATTACCTAAAAAATCATTGAAAATTTAATGTCAAGAAAAACCAGAACCAGTCATGTCAAACCACATGTATTTCTGTTTTTACATTTATGTTTGTCTTCATGCATGCTTTGTGTATGCTTTTTATAGTTAATATTTTCACTTAACACCTGTTTTGGCATAGTTTCTTAACTGTCCCCTGTGTGCTCCCCACGCTGCTGGACATGCTCCCCTTTGGGCATTGCAGGACACTCCTTGACCCCACCCAGAGTCTGGGCATTCTGTTTCTTTGCAGGGGCTTCCAGGTAGAGCTGTTGAAGACATAAGGAAAGGTTGAATCTTGAAGACAAATATCATTTTCTTCCTTTGAAGGCAGCATGAAACTGAGGAAGCCCAAGGCACCTAAAACCAGGAGGTTGGGGCTCCAACCCTGCACCTACCTCCTACTTCCGTGACCTTGGGAGGGACTGAACCTTCCTGAGCCTCAGCTGCCAGGAATGGTGGGTAAACCTCACGGCATTATTGAGGATTGGTGCCAGGAATGGTGGATGAACCTCACGGCATTATTGAGGGACTAATGTGGATGGAGCATTGATGTGCTGTGCAAATGTTGTTTGTTATTCTGTCAGGGAATCCGAAGCAGAACTTAGGCCAGGAATGAGGTCTTGGGCTAATGAGGGCCCCTGACCCTGGGAAAGGGGTAGCTTAGGTGAGGCAGGCCCTCCCAGCATGCATGGTAACCTCCCTTCCATTTGTCTTCTTTCTCCCCCCAGAGGCCACTTCCTTGCCTGTCTCCCAATTGCCCCGCTTCCTCTAGAGCTGCCCCTCATGGAGCACTCCTCCAACGGAGGTTAACCTCAGGGTTAAAACACATGTCCTGTAGATGTAAGGAGGAGCAAACTCTCTCAGCTCAAGGATTTCCTGGTGACATTAAAAAATGTGCTGCTGAATTTTGATTGATAACGGATACCTGATGCTCATGGCTAATTGAAAGTATGAAGACAACATGGAGCCATAGTTGACTGTATGGTGATTGAGCTCTGCTAAAGAGATGCTGGCCCTTCTAGCCCTTGTACCAAACAGAAGGGTGTTCCCACCACCCCCTGCCCTCCCAGTGGGGAATGGCGTGTCTCCACGCTCCATGCTCCACGCTCCATGCTCTGTCCTCCTGCACGGCAACTCCCTTGTGACTGGCACATCATAGCGAAAGGGTGGGGGCGGGGCCAGTGAGTCAACATTTGCACACTTCTGAGCCCCTTTGCCTTTGTGCTCTTCCATATCCCAAGCATCTTGATCCCAATATCCACGGTAGAAAGCTCTCTTAATTTTTTATTTCACAGCCTTTGAAGAGTATCAGGCATTGGCAGTCGATGATGCTTTCAAATGAGTAGGTAAAGTTAAGGAAAAAAAAAATGCAATTCTGATCTCTCTTCCGTATGCAAATACACAGAATCTTTGACCTTGAGCCTAGAGCATTGGGAACGATGTTAGAGATCATCCACTCAACCTTCACTTCTATCAGCCAAAGGGTCTCAGGGTCCTTGACATTTATGTGCAGCTCCTGGGTGTGGAGGGTAAACAGGGTAAAGATGTGAAATCATTTGGTTGTTACTGCTTTAGCTATAATTGTTTTATTTATTCCAGAAGGAAGATTTAAGGCAATATTATAGCTATTACTATTAATAGGACATCTGGGCCCCCATTTTATGGAGCTATAACTGACATTTAACATTGTATTAGTTTTAGGTGTACAAAGGACACTTCAGCCCTTAGTATTAAGACCTAATCCCATGAAGCCCCTGCCTGCTACCACTTCCACGTGGGTGCAGGTGCTGGGGGCCCGGACATTCACTGTTGCCAGTTCTCTTCATGCCTGCAGGTTGCTTCATAAAGTTAGGAAGGCCTCCAGAGAGGAACAACAGGAGACAATACTGTGTAAGAGGGTGACACTTAGTCAGAATGATGAAATGGGGGTGAGTTCCAGCAGGAAAACATGAAGGGGAAGCTGAGGAAGAGTGATGTAGCTCCTTCCCTGGCAGGTTCTTAAGGGGGCCTTCGAACTCCCACAAAGTATGTGACCCTCCTTTCGCACAAGAAGAATGGGTCCTTCCAGACCATTTAAAGAAGAGATGCTGCAGCAGGTCGAGCCCTGTAGACACAATTCGTGGCACCAATTCCACATGCAGAACCGGGGTGACCACGGCAGGCACCGGGGAGCAGATCGCCCCAGGTACCCTGTCCCCACATGTCTCTGCCCTCCTCTCCTTGCTGAAGTTGCGGTGAGGGGCCCCAAGACCACTGAGAGTTTCCGTCATCACTACCCTTCCCTCTGTAGGCTTGTCTCCAGTGGCGTCCATGGCTTCACTGTGACCATCACGTGCTGAGAAGCTGTGTTCCTTCAGATGAATGTGGTGCGTCACAGCCTTTGTGGGCAGCATCTGTCTGCTGTAGAGACACTAACCCTCTCCTGACGAGGGTCCTGGTTGCCACCTCTATAATCACTGATTCATTCAATCCTTTGTTTCATTCATTCAAGAGACATTGTTGAATGCCTCTTTGAGTGTGCCTATGGGTCTTAGATTTCCTGCCCTCCTAGACATCTTTCTTCAAAAAACAATTATACCACCTCTGCCTTTTTTTTTTTTTGCTACTTTAGAATGTCCTGCCTGTGCAAATAGTTGCAAATCAGCCTGGATTCATGGGCTCCTCAACCTGCGTGTCCAGCCTTATTCTCAAACCCACACATCCACAGCAAATGGTTCAGGGCTCCCCGCTCAACAGTGGGCCCTGTATTTTAGTGCTTTTGCTTCAACAAAGCAAAAGTAGGAAGCTCTACCCCCTCTCTACCCAAATTATGCTACACTACTTAAAATTCCTCATATTTCTTTCTTTTTTTATTCTTAAATTTCTATCTTAAGTGGATTTCACTTAAATGAAGCAGATCTTTTTATGTCATCTGAAAGCTCATTTCTAAGTTTGGAGGCAGGTTTGCCACCTGTCAGATGTGGCAATGGCGTCCAACCCAGTGCCTAGTGCGTGGGAAGTAAGCAATAATCGTGAACTGAGTGAATGAGTGAGGGTGTCATAGGCCCACCTGCAGAAGGAAGGGGTCCCTGAGGAGTAGAGGAGTGGCTAGCGACAGCACAGCTGGGGCAGGACAAGGCTCCTATAAGGAGGATTTTCCATGAGCATGGAGGACGATCCTGAAGCCTTGTGTGCTCAAATTCCTGGACCATTTTGGTTTCTGTAACCAGGGTGTTAACCACATTCTGCCTCTTGATGGTTTGAAACTTTCCCAAGACTTGATTTTCTTCTTTTTAGAACGGTTTAACAAGAGGTTGCATACTACTAACTAGTATGTGCACTAATAGGCATGCTAATATACTGTATATACTGTAATTAGTACGATCTGAGGCCTTTGTCTTGAAAGACCCGCGGATCCCCTTACCCAAGAATTCAACTCTGCCACAGGATGCAAACAGCAAGAGGTTCTTTATTGTATCGCAGGTGCCTGCGGGTGGTCAGCGCGCGCCTGCACACCAGGCTGGGGTGGTGCAGGATTTTTATAGACTGGTACAAACAAGTTTTGGGTGGGGCGGAGCTGATTGGCTGACAATTTGAACATTTGAAAAAGGCATACTTGGTGTTAGCGGATTGGCTTCGGAGGACCCGCGCGCGTGAAGAAAAAGGCGGGAAGGGGAAATGAGGAGGGGGAGTTGGACCTCATTACTCAGCAGAGAAGTATCCTGCCTACGTGACTATACGATAGGCTGCACCCTCTGACTCAGCTATTAGCAGAAGGTATCTTGCTCAAACAGGAGACAAGTGTCATACTCTAAAGGCCAAGCGGTTACAAAAAGGCAAGAGAGCGGTTAATCAGTTAACAACTGGGGGAAGGGAAAGGCCAGGCGGTTACAGAAAGGCAAAAGAGCAGTTAATTAGTTAACAACTGGGGGAAGGGTCTTTCAGTCTCACTGGGTCACTGAGGCCCCAGAGAGCTAAACTGTGTGAATTCTTTTTGCGAGGATGTCCAAGTCTAAATTGTCATTGTGATTACTCAACCACAATAAGTGATTGTTGTGGGTCCCAGTACTTCTGCCTCAGTTGGCCTGGCTCTGAGTGGAGGGGGCAGATTTCATCTGTGCTCACTTTACTAGTTCTAAGATCTGACCTGCTCTGGCACTCAGTAAACATGGAGGAGGGATGCACAGCCTTAGGCCATCGTGTTCTTCTGGTAGTTTCCTCCGTAGACTCATATCCGGCTCAGCTGAGTGGTACCAGGTGGTTGAAAAGGAGCATTGCCTCAGTGTTGTTGGCATGGTGCCTGGGCTCCAGGCCCTTGGGGTAGACGCCCGGAAACGTGGGGCAAAGCCACCCTTCATGCCCCAGTCAACAGAAACCTCCTCCCTCTGTGCGTTTTCCTCAGCAACCAAGCTTTTATTTTTGCTAACTTTCTTTCAACATGAAAGCTGTGCTATCCCCCGGTTCCCTCCCTCTCCCCCAGCCCCACCACATCCGTTCACTGTCTTTGACCTTCTGCCAAAAACTCTATTTCTTAACGCTCAGCCACCCTCCATCTCATTTGTTCACAGTGTTTCAGGCACTGTGAGTTCTTGGTGTTCAAACCCTCTGAGGTTACGTAAACAGTACTTGGAGCTGATCTTCTTTCTCCTCCTTTAGAGCTTTGTTTTCAGCTTCATTAGGGACTTCCTTCTACGATTAATTACCACCATTCCGTTTTGAGTGCTGCCCACCTTCCCCTTATTTTGTTAAAAAGTCAAAGATCTTCTGAGATTGCTTTACTTTTAAAGTTGTTAACTGCCTGCACATCAATCTTGCTGATCCTCTTTCAAGAAATTTTCCAAAGTGAGTTTCTGCATAGCTATTTTTCTGACTTCAACCCCCTTTTGTAGGGCAGAAGGAAAGGATTAGAACGCAAAGACCCAACCTCAGCTCCTTCAAGCACTGTGTCTGCAAACCAATTGCTGTGCCTGCCGGCCACAGCTCCTTAGCTTACAAAACTTACATGCAGTGAAATCAGCTATATGCATAAGGGGCTCTTCTGTGGGGACCCTGGCTTTTATCCTGTACCATCACTCTTGTCTTTCCCTGTTCCCTCCATTAAGGAGGTTGCCTCCCCTCTGTGATGCCAGTTCCTCCCACTGAGACCAGAGGCCCGGCAGCAAACAGGACCTGTCTTCTGGACTGTCGTCCTTTGGCCGCTTCCTACCTCTGGCTCACGCTGGTGGTTTAAACAAAACTTGAATTGTGATCATCAAGCATTTGATTAAAGGTAACACTGATTAGAAATCACAGGTCAGAATGGAAAATTAATTTCCCTCAAGTTGCAGGTGTAAATGCTAATGTGTATTCACTTCATTCCATGATGGAACCTCTTAATTCTGTGGGTTTCAGAGGGAACTCTACACATGCCATTAGGAACTGACAACTGTGCCGTATGTGTGGCCTGGAGCTGCTTTTCCCTGGATCCCAAAAGAGGCTTCATATTTGACCCCGTCATGAAAGGATGAGATAGAAATCCTCTCTGAGTTCTTAGAAGCTGATTGTGTGACATTGGCCAGGGATATACATTTCCTTTAGATTGGCCATTAGGCCTCAGTTTCATTTGTTCACTGAGTACAACGGTGACCTGCCATGTTTAGCCAGTCATCAACCAGGCACTCTCTTCCCTAGGATGGAATAATTGCAGACACTCTAGGCTATGGATGGGACCTGTCCCCTTTAATTTTTTTTTTAACTCAGCCTAACTCATTTCTGTGAGCTGAGATTTTGATTATTCCAAGACTCTCCTTGCAAAACAGAATGACTGAAATGAATTGGGTGCTGTGGCCCAACCACTCTGGTTCAGGCCTGCCCCAGAAAGCAGGTGATGTGAGGACCCAGGGCTATGCACCTTGAGAGCTGTTTCCTGTTCTATCTCTGGAGGGGGCAAGTTGCAGAGAAGGATATTAGAACCAGGGGAAAAGGACACAGGGAACTGGGGAGCTGGAATATTGAGGCCAAGCAGAGGACTCATGAAAAAGGGTCTGGAGGAAGATGGGCAAAACCTCTCTGTCTCTCTCATAGAGAATAGATAGATGATAGTTCGATCGCTCTGTTTCTCTGGAGAAGCCTAAGAGATCGAGCAGCTTTTCATATGTTTATTAGCTATCTTGATTTCCTCTTTTGTTAAATGCCAGTCAAGTATTTTCCCTATTTTTTCTATTAGTATATCTATCATTTTGTTAATAATTTTAAGGCATTTGAAAATATGTTCTGAGTATGAGCCCTCAGCAGTAGTGTGTGTTACAAATGTCGTCTTCTATAACTTGCCTTTTCACTCTACTAATGGCATCATTTAATAAATAGAAATTCATAATTTCAGTGTAGTCCAGTGTGTCAGTCTTTTCCTTAAGTTAGTACTTTTTGTATTCCCAACACAATTTTCCCTAGCCTCAAAACATGAAGTTCTCTTTTGATATTATTTTGCAAAAACTTTACTATCTGTTCTTTCACAGTTAGATCTGTAATATACCTGGAATCAGTTCCAGTGTGTGGCATGATGTAGGGGTCGGGTTTTAGTTTTTGCCCATATGGATATCTAATTGTCCAAGTACAATTTATTAGAAAGACCATCTTTGACCCCTTTTTCTACATCGTTGTCTTAAATCAAGTGTTCATATATGTTTGATGTGTGTCTGGGGTCTCCATTCTGTCTCACTGGCTTTTTTCTTTGTATCCTTGGGCTAATAGCACACTGTCTTAATGATCTTCAGCTTTATAATGAGTCTTGATATCCCACAGAGTGAACTTTCCCACCTGGTTCATTTTTTTTTTTTTAAAGATTTTATTTATTTACTTGACAGACAGAGATCACAAGTAGGCAGAGAGGCAGGCAGAGAGAGAGAGAGAGGAGGAAGCAGGCACCCTGCAGAGCAGAGAGCCCGATGTGGGGCTTGATTCCAGGACCCTGGTATCATGACCTGAGCTGAAAGCAGAGGCTTTAACCCACTGAGCCACCCAGGCACCCCTCATTTTTCTTTTTTAAAGAGTGTCTTCATTCTTCTAGACTATTTGTATTTTTATATAAATTTTAGAATCTGCTTGTAAAACTACACATACACGAAGCCCCTTGAAATTTTTGTTGGGACTGCACTGAATCATTATCAAGTGGAGGAGAATTGTTTCCTTTATTGAATTTTCCATCCATGAACATATAGACATGGTATGTTTTTCCATTTACTTAGATCTTGAATTCCCTTACTAATGACTTTTAATTTTCTGTCTGGAGGTGTTGCACATTTCTTGTTAGATTCTTTTCCCATTTTTTGATGCTATTATATATCTCAGGACTCTTGCTATTATATCTGATATTTTGTATCTCATTATTTGATCTCATGTATGAAATGCAATTGATTTTTAAAGTACTGATTTGTGTACACCCAGGAATCTTGCTAAACTCAGTTATTGATCCTAATAGCTTATCTATACTTTTTTGGGCACTTTTTATTTATACAATTGTATCACCCATAGATAATGGTAGTCCTCTTCCTCCCTCCTTCCCTTTCCCCTTTCCCTCCTTTGTTTTTTCTCTTTTTCTTTTAGCCTTATTGATCTGACTGAGACATCCAGAAAAATGTTGAAAAGAAACACTGATAGAAGATATCCTTGTCCTAATCCCGAAAAAAGAAAACTTCTTACATTTCATTCTTATGTATGATGTTCAGTATACACTGTTGGGTCAGTGGCTCCGGGAATGCAGGAGGAACAATAGAAATGACGGCCGGGGCCGCCATCTTCCAGCCCCCTACCCACCGTTGACTCTCCCGCCAAAAGGATGTATGCCCAGGTCACATCTCCATAGGTAACCTGACACCTATGCAGGAAACAGAAGTATCAGGACCCCCTACCCCATACCCTCTGATCACCAAATATCCTACCATATATGGATATGAGCCCATGCCCTGCGTTGGCCCGATAAAAGACCCCCGCCGACTCCCTCTCAGTGCGACTTCCCCAACTCCACTTTCCAGAGTTGCAGAACCTCGCCCAAGGGTGCCCACCTCCTCCCGGCGCGACTTTCCTGGCTCCCCTTCTTTTGAGCCCTAAAACTTCGCCGGAGAGTGCCTTTAATAAATCTTGCCTTGTACCTACCTCACCTGGTGTCGTGTTTATTTCGCCTATAAAACCTTACATACACTTTCATGTAGTTACCCCTTATTTGATTGGAATGTTCTGTTTCTAGCTGTTTTTATTTTAAAATTTTTAGAAGTATTTTTTAAAAGATTTTATTTATTTGAGAGAGAGTGAGAGAGAGCATGAGATGGGAGAAGGTCAGAGGGAGAAGCAGACTCCCCATGGAGCTGGGAGCCTGATGCGGGACTTAGTCCCAGGACTCCAGGATCATGACCTGAGCCGAAGGCAGTTGCTTAGCCAACTGTGCCACCCAGGCACCCTGTTTTTGTTTTTAGAAAGGGGGAGGGCAGAGGGAGAGAGAGAATCCCAAGCAGGTTCTACAGCCAGGGCAGATCACCACATGGGTGGGTCTTGATCTCATAACCCCAAGATCATGACCTTAGCTGAAATCAACAGTTGGTCACTTAACTGACTGAACCTACCCAGGCTCCCCAAGAGTTGTTTTTTTTTTCTTTTCTTTTGTTTTGTTTGTTTGTTTTTTTAACGCATCATTTCTTGATGTTGAATTTTATCAAATACTTCTTCCATGTATTGAGCTATTATTGTTTGTTCTCCTTTATTCTGTTAATGTTCTGAATTATTATTGTTGTTCTAATGTTAAACAAATCCTGCATTGTTGGAATAAGTGCAAATTGTTTGTGATCTTATGGGGTTGGTTGGTTGGCTTCTGAGAGAGAGAGAGAGCGAGCGCAGAGAGGGAGAGAGAAAATCTTAAGCAGGCTCTTCACTGGTTGGGACTGAATTTCACAACGCTAAGATCATGACCTGATTCAAAAGCAAGAGTCAGACGTTTAACTGACGGAGTGACCCAAGTACCCTACCCCGTGATACTACAGCTAGAATCGCTTGACAGTATTTTGTTTCAGGTTTCTTCAAGTTCCTGAGAGAAATCAGCTCTTTTACTTTCTTGCAATGTCCTTGTCTAGTTTTAAAATCAAGTGGAAACGTTCTTCATTAAACAAGTTCCTTCTTTGTCTAGTCCCTGAGGATAGTGCTCTGGGGAAACTGTTACTTTATTCCAGTACACTCAAGATATCATTTTGTTTTATTTTGGACCTCACAGTTTCTGTTGGGAAGTCTTCTGGTTATAAGTAATTGAATGGAATCTATTTTGTATCTCTGGCTGCTTTAAAATTTTTCTCTTTGACTTTGTTTTCTGCAGTCTTATTGTTATTTGCATTCTTTTTCACATTTGTCTGGCTTCTTGAATATGTAGTATTGACACTTTTCATCAGTTTTAACACATTCTCAGTCATTACCTCTTCAAGTATTGCTTCCATTCCATTTTTTTTTCTCTCCCAGAAGAAATTTTGGAGTCTATATCTTCTTTATCTTTTATGACATTTTCTGTTTTGACCGTTTGTTCCATATCCTTTTCTTTGGATCTCTGCTTCTTTTTGGACAATTACTTCTAATCTGTCTCCTGTTAACCACTTCTCTTCTCTGTAGTGTCACTTTTTGGGTTAAACTCATTCACTACATTTTAGTTTTATATTTAAGATATTTACATTGACTTCAGTTACTTTACTTTCAGTTCTAGGGTCCCAATTTCATGTTTATTTTAAAGTCTTATTTTAATATTTCAATGCAGAGTGTCTATGTGTCTACTTCTATTTTCTCTTGTTTTTTATGTCATACCCCCTCCTGTGCCTGTTATTTTTGATTTTGTGATAAATGTTTTATTTGAAACAATTTCAGTCTTGAGCTTATCTTCTTCCAGAGAGCTTTTATTTTTCTTTCTTTTGTTGAGTTTCTGGGACACTACCAATCCAAGATTTCCTTAATCCAACTGCATAGACTGAGTTGTTTCTGAGCAACTCAGAGAATGTGAAGCTCTGGTTTGGTTTTTATGAAAGCTGGGTTATTTTCAGTCTTCTTATAGCTTGGTCCCATACCAAAACTGAGGGGGCTTGCCGGATCCCAACCCTTGGAAAGTACTGGTCTTTCCTGTTTGTCTCCCCAAACCTAGGGGTCTGTCACCAACCTCCATGTTAGCCAGCAACACCAGGCTCTTAACAATCTCCATTTTAGCCAACAGAACTAGGGCAAGGGGCTGGACTGATTTCAGGGGCTGGGCTCCTTGATCTGGATTTCAGTATTTCTCCTGGATATGTTCTTATACTTCTTGTCTATGTTGTTAGCTTTCCCATGCCCACAAATAGATTTAAAAAAAAAAACAAAACATGATGTCGCTTTTATAAGAGTCCCAGGAAGGAAGATTGATCCTAGTCTACTAAAAATGGAACTTCTAATGACTACTTTCTTAGTCAATAAATTTACATTACTTTTAGAATTCATGACTATACCAAATGATCACATTCTCTTATGTTTAATGAACTTTAAAAATGAATTTTATTTTATAATTTGTATGTAATAATTAAAAGTAGCAAGGGCAGTCACAACATTCAGCTGTGTCTAGTGCTCAATCCTCAAGGGCTTTTGGCAAAGCGTATGGGTGGGAACTGGCATTTAGACCAGGCTCTGCTGGCCAAACTCATCCATGTGGGTTTCTCCATCCAGAGTGGTCACCCTTTTCTGAATGAAAACTAAAGGTGACCCTCACTAGGAATTGCCACGACAAAGGTATATAAGGGGAAGTTTGTCCGTAGGATTTGCAGAAGGCCTGGAAATAGGTAGCCTAACCAGAGGGTGAGTGTGGGAGGCTTTCTGAATTAATGAATAGCCAAGAGTGGTTTACAATTAGTGAGTCATTTGTATGTAAATTTAGGTTTCTGAATTACTTCATGTCATTTATTCATTTAAGAGATTATTTCTTGAAGTTTTATTTACATTGTTCACTCGCTTTGCCAAGTTTAAAATTTTTTAAACAATAGTTAATACAAGAGTAAACTTTACTATAGATTACCTTTGAATTACTGTAAAATCCCATGTTTGCATTAGAGCATGTCTGGAGAGATGATGGTTTTATGACATGAAAGTTCTTTGTAAGCATCCACAAGCATAGTTATTTAAATGTTACCCAGAGCCCAGCATTGGAAGACAGACATTGGAAGATGAAAATGATGAATTCTTGATATAGTTGGAAGACTACCAAGAGACCAAGACACCATGCTAAAGAAGTTGGATGTCATCCTATAGTGAATACTTACCTGAGTTTAACCCCAGGAATATTCTGGATAGGCCACTGGGTCGGGGCCAGCCTGGAGCCCATGGGGTTGATGGTGGTATAGCCCAACCAGTGGGGCCACTGTAAGGAAAGGCACGCCCAGAGTGAAGACAGGGTGGATTCATTTTTGGAGTAGAATGCTCACATAGCTTGTCACCTAATCAGTGAGAAGAATAATCAAGAAGGAGAAATCAAAAGTGGTTTTTAGTTCTGGAATGAAAACTTGAATTGTGCTTTGAAGACCTGTATATCATTATAGATGGTATTAAAAAATAAAATAATTTTATCCCCAAATAAATTATGAAGGAGAGAAAACCCCTTGTGTTATTTCTCATTATTGTTTAATTAGGATATAGTTTTTAAAAATAAAATTAATAAGATAAATCAATTTCAATTAAAACAGTACTAAGAAATTGTCTTTGACTCATTCTATTAAAATAAAATTTTGCAACACCACAAAACTATAAAGTGGAAGAATCTAAACATACGAGGGCTTCTCATATCGTTCTTTTCCATTCCAAGTCCTGCTATAAACTCTCTGAGGCACTTGGGGGATGGTAAGGCAGGCACTGGTGAAAGAAGCTGATCAGACCCAGCTGAACAGCTGTTCAACTCAGGTTTGGAATTAAAAAAAAAAAAAAAAAAGTTTTATTTATTTATTTGACAGAGACACAGCAAGAGAGGGAACACAAGCAGGGGGAGTGGGAGAGGGAGAAGCAGGCTTCCCGCTGAGCAGGGAGCCCAAGGAGGAGCTTGATCCCAGGACCCTGGGATCTGGACCTGAGCGGAAAGCAGAAGTTTAACTGAGCCACCCAGGTGCCCCACCTTTGGAAATTTTTAGTGCAATTAAAGCACAGTCTACATCTGCAAAGCAAGCTGTTCATGTTTCAATGAAAAACACCCCCAGAATATTTCTGTCATCTAAAAGGGTGCTTTCTTTTGTACAAATACCTGACACTACTACAGTTTTCCCACAAAAAGGATTTACTGTATTAAATATAGTAAAGCAGTAAACCATGAGTGACCTGTGGGGGTAGTTTTAACTCAAGTTTTTATTCCAAAAATGTCTCTGTTCTGTGACCAGCTAATATGCTTGAAGGTGTGAGCGCAGGGGAGCTGGAGTTCCCCTTGCATGAATCTGCAAAACTATCACTTGTTCTAAGTGCAGGGATCCCTGAGGAGTCCCAGTGGGGCAAGGAGGCGTGCACTGACAAATATCGGGAAAGTGTCAGGTGTGAAGAAGGAACAAAGAGGGTCGTCAGGAATGGAGCTGAAAGGACAGGTCAGAGGACGTAGGTGGAGAGCTTTCTCTTGGCGATGTTCACTGTGTATCGTCAACATAAAGGTTATCAAACAGTGGGTTTCATTTCCAACCAGAATGATATTTTGAAAACATTAAATCAATTTATGTTCATTATTTTTCTACAACCATTTTCCCTAGGGCTAAGCTGGGAGGGTTGTGACCCCATAGAGGGAGAGCTTCTGTGGGCCAGAATCCAAGTTTGGGGGCTGAACAGAGAATCTTCCCGCAAGAATGGGCTCCATTCTGGAAGAGGCAGGGCCACCTGAACACCCAGAGGCTGTGGTCGCAGGGGAGTGGGATGCTCCCTTTTGGGGACAAGGTACAATTCCCTTTGGAAAGGAGGTTCAGGAGAATGGGGACTGATAGGAGCTGGTAAGTGAGAGGGAGACCTGGAACCCTGGGGTCATGTGGTCTGGGCCTTCCCCTCTTGACAGATGGTGTAGGCTTCTGC
Organism: Mustela lutreola; assembly: GCF_030435805.1. Lineage (NCBI taxonomy): Eukaryota > Metazoa > Chordata > Mammalia > Carnivora > Mustelidae > Mustela > Mustela lutreola. Next base: position 56,689,690 of record NC_081298.1, on the reverse strand, counting down.
TGGCCGCATGCCCAACCATAGGGCGTGTTTATGGTTAACTTGTAGCTCTCTACTCTCTTGGTCTAGAAACGGAGGAGGCGGGAGAAACCCACAAACACAGAATGCACAACTACTTCCAAAGAGACAGAGGTAACCTGAAAGACACTGCTTCCCACTGAAGTGAGTTTATTCTCTTGAATGGGAATTCTCAGATGTCCTCCTCCTATGATACCTTCATGCCCATTTGCACCGACAGGATGAGTACAGTTACAGGGAATATAAGAGCCAAACATCTTGTATCCTCAGTCGGTAAATATGTGTGTATTCATTTATGTGAAAGAAAATCCAAAATGGTGTTTGATTTTGGCAATGAGATCATGGGTGATTTTTTTTTTAATTAAAAAAATTTTTTTTTTTTACCAGTTTTCTTTGATTTTGAATTGGGTGAAAATTTTATGACCATGTATAGGTATTTATTTTCCAAAGCAAAACAAAACAAGGTAAACCCTAAGGCTGTGTCCACTTAAATGAGAAAGAGAAAACAGGCAATCCCGTTATCCCTTTGTCCCTGAGCAAGTGGCAGTCTCTCTGGGCTATGGTTGCAGAGCTCTGTCTGGACTGTTATGGGGATGGGGTCAGGATGGGGCGTTTTGGGGTCTGGGTGCAACAATGAGGCTGCCGGCAGGTTGCAGGTAAGAGAGAAGCAGGAGGAAGGAAGCCCCTGGGAGGAGGAAGCCTCCCTGATTCTTCAGTGCCGCATTTCCCCTCCAGCACTCCCTGGGCCTCCACAGGCCTCAGGATCCCTGTTCTCTGTCCAGAGCCTTCTTACACTCCTCCTGTGGCTCTGCCTAGCGCTGACACCCTGAGGCAGCACCCTCTGCTCCAACACAGCCCTGCTCCATTGCCCCCACCCATGCTTGGCCAAGGAACCTGGTTCCCCACGGCTGTGCCCGTTCTGAAGAATGAATTAATGCTTACGGCCAACAAGCAGGGATTAGTTAATACACAACCTCTCTGTGACCTTCTGAGGGTCCAGAGGGCCCTTTCTTTTGTATTTTAGTGGGGGCACTCCTCATGATCCAATAGATAAAATGCATGCTGTATGCTCTGCCACTGAATTTCCACAAGGATCTGCCCCTGGATTACAAACAAAAAGAAAGTGAGGCTTAGCAGACCCAGTGAACGAGCAACAAGAACAAGCAAAATCCTCATCCCAAATCACATAGCTAACTCAGGGCAGGGCGGCAACCAGAATCTCCCCCACAGCTAAAGTGAGCCTCCCAGAGGCTTGCTTGCAAGCTCAGCGGGCTGGCTGCTGTCCACTCTGTCCACCCAGAGTCTAGTTCCAACAATAGGTGTATGGGTGCAACCCCAGGCATGGCCACCTCTGCTGTCATTACTTCTGAGGACACAGTGTCATCCTCATCAACGGTCAACACCCACAGACGTGCAATAGAGACGTAGAGCTCTCTGAATGCTGAGTAAGTCACATGGAGAAAAAAATAATTGATAAAAAAGAATTAGAAATTCTGTATAATCTATTTTTTTCCTAAACATTTGAGCCATTAATTTTGTCTGTAAATATAATAGCTATAGCTGAAAAATTTTGCTCTTTCGTGCTAGGCATGATTTATTTATTTACTTCTCAGTGTTTATTCATATTCTTGGTATTAAATATTAGACTCAGACTCCTTCCCAAAAGACATAACTTATAATATCATGGGGACATTAAATTTAATCATTGTTGGCAATTATTTGATACCATCCTGGAAAATCAGCTTATAGCAGCTGCAGACACATGGGGCCCCAGACCTCCGTGTATAGTGTATCTGTGATGAAACAGCCTCTGAGACCCTGGCAGGGCAGCCTAGTGACCTGCCCTCCCGCGATAACAATACACTCTGCACCAGGGCTCATCGTGGTGATTGAATTGCGGGGAATTCAAGTGCAGCCTCCAGTGTCTGCTCTTCGGGGACCACTTATTTGCCTTTTCCATTTTCCTTTTAATTACTGTAAAAAGTGAAACCAGTATTTTTTGGAGTGTGACTCCTTGGAGACCGCTCTGTAGTCTCCGGCAGCCTTCCCCTGAATAATCCCATACTTTTCTTGTGGGTTGGAGACAAAATAAAGAGGTTGACATTTTTAGAGCAGGAGCAGTAGGTCCATCTCATGCATAATATATTCCTGTATCTGGACCATGAAAACACTGCTAAAGGGAGTTAATGAACCTAAAAAATGAGCATTTCCACCCCCCCCCTCATTTTAAAAGAACTCTCAATAGCAGATTGGTATGATGTTTCTCATTTTTGGATCATTCAGTTTTCCCTCTGTCTCCTTTTTATTTTATTTACTTATTCCCCTCCCCCACCCCCGCCACCCCCGTCTTCTTTTTAAAGGCTCATTGAGTTTACGGTATTAAATGAGCTCTTTGCAAATAAGACAAAGAAGGAAAAAAAAAACCAATCCAGCTTTTCCTAAAGTACCCACAAGGCAAGAATTTCAAGCAAAGGCGTTTTTAACTAAAGATATCCTAGGTGACTGTGTTGGGAGCAGGCGTATCTTTCCTTGCTGAGCTCATATTGGACGGTCCTAGAGTGCCTGGGACTCAGGAGCTCCTTGCAGGCTGCAGAGACTCCCGGAATTCATGGAAGGCCAAATACAGATGCCATCTTTCTCTGGGGTTGGAGTCTCGCTTTCTCTCTGTGCATCCTGTCATTCCTTCCTCTCTCACCTATTCTCTCCCTAGCATTGTTTTGCTGACTGTGTCTCTGGGGGGAGAGGGGACCTTGGGGTATTTTCAGTGTCTTTTTTTTTCTTATAGTCCCTAGATCACCCATGGTGAGCTGTTCTCTGCTTGTCCTCTCCAAGAGACGACCTTCTCGCCCTGTGTGAAGCACCCCTCTTGGCTTTAACACACTTGCAAGCCAGGTTTATTTTAGACAGGTACTTCTCTTAGTATCTGAGAACAGAGGTGTGACAACCTCTTCCTTTTTGATTTAATAAGCCTTGTGATCTGTGTGCAAGGGCCATGCTAATCTTCTCTGCATCCTTCCATTTTAGTATATGTGCTGCCGAAGTGAGCACAAAAAGCAGTATGATCTGTTTAAATTGCTTTTCATAATTACCTCTATCAACGGGACATGGGACACACATTATGCAAGCACTCAAGTTAGCCCCTCACTTTTGAGAAATTGCTTCCCTTTTTGGTTAAGCTCTTATGGAATGTGGAGATTTATGGAGCTTTAAATAAAATCTATGGATCACGCTAGTGCAAAAATGTTGCCAGAAACGCATCATCAGAAATTTAGCTTTTTCCTCTCTGGAGCTGTTCTTCATTTGCTCAGAATAAAAACAAAAGCAACAACATTAGTGCTGACAAAACACTTTGGTCATGGAGTTCTGCCTCCCCATTGCTCTGTGCAATGCGGGCATGTGCGTACGCGTGTGCTATATGCCTGGTGATCTGATCTGCAGCCACTAGCCACCAGCCACTGTGGCTCTTAGAACCTGGTAGGTCAGCTAGTCTAAACCAAGATGTGCTGTCAGTAGAAAATATTCACTGAATATATTCAGACTGAATATAAAAAATTGTAAAAGATCTCATGATTTTTATGATTGATTACATGTTGAAATAATAATTGGGATATATTGAGTTAAATAAAATGTACTAAAATTAATTTTACCTATTTCTCTTTACCTTTTAAATTTTACCTCTTTTTTTGTTGTTGTTATTTCCCTTTTTTACCTTGTTAATAATCACACATGGCTCACGCCATATTTTTCTTGGACAGCACTGGAATGGGTGGGACACCCACTGCTTAACAGCCAAGATTTTAAAATTTTAAGGGGTTGTGTATCTGATAGTCTCTGTCTAGGCACCTAATGCTTGCTTATAATTACCACTTGGGTCCATTGATTCTTTTGTACTCAATGTGTCTTTTTACAATACTAGAAGATGTTCAGTGTTCGCACTTTTTTTTTTTAACAGGTGGAAGTATTAACTATAAAGGATTGAATCCACACTGCAAAAAGAGACAATGTACAGTTTACTGCACAGTTAGGATGTGTAGGCGTGTATAAACATATAATTTCTACAAATGAGGTATGACTTAGTTTTGGCATTAACTTCCCATTGCTCCTCATTAGACAGCATACAATTAATCATTTGGCCAGGTATGAGTAAATCACACTTTCTCTGCCCTGGTTTTCCCGTTGTCTGTCTCCTGTGTACCCCACGCTGTTTTTATCCCATACCATCTGCTGTGAGCTTCCTGCTTTGTTGTATCAGGACTTGCCATACCAATCGTAGAGATAAATTTCAATCTCTCTATCTGTAGTTGCTCCCTAGGAGGACTTAAAATAGAACATCTTCAACAAATTTCTGCAACTATCTATTTCCAACAGCACAAGCTCTAAGGAGATTAACTCTGTCTATGCTATTCTCTGCAGAAGGCCTGCTGGGATCCCAGTTCTGCCTGCTCTGGAACCTCTGATTGGACGACAGCTGGATGCAGCATCTGTTTTGCGACGTCCTTGTCTGCCCTGAGCTGCTGTTGTACAAGAAGTCTCATTCTGGGTTTTGGTAAGAGAACAGCTTCAATATTGATTCCAAAATGACAATAGCTCCTGTTTGTTCACAGAAGACTTGAGCTCTGCATGCCTCCTGTCTCCCTACTGAATACCCATCCCTTTCCCCATCAAGGGCCCAAACGGCTGGGCAAAATATTTACCTGATACAAACAGTGCTTGTCCTAGAGGGGAAATTCTCCACGTCCCTGGGCTCGCATTAGAGGTATCAAAACCCATTCTGGTATTCAGGCAATACTAGAGAGCTCCACAGAGTGCCGAAAAAGTGTGCAGTAGGTTTGTTTCAGGTGGGGCACCTGGGTGGCTGACTTGATTAAGTGTCTGCCTTCAGCTTGGGTCATGATCCCAAGGTCTGTCCTGGGATCAAGCTCCACATCTGGCTCCCTGCTCTGTGGGAGGCTTGCTTTTCCCTCTCCCTCTTGCTCTGCTTGTGTTCCCTCTCTGACTGTCTCTCTCTGTGTCAAATAAATAAATGAAGTCTTTTTAAAAAATAAGATAAAATATTTCCTCAGGTCAAACCAGTATTTGTCATATTAACCTTAGAAACAGTAACCTAAAAGAGAGAAGTTTAGGGGCACCTGGGTGGCTTGGTGGGTTAAAGCCTCTGCCTTCCACTCAGGTCATGATCCCAGGGTCCTGGGATTGAGCCCCGCATCGGGCTCTCTGCTTGGCGGGGAGCCTACTTCCTCCTCTCTCTCTGCCTGCCTCTCTGCCTACTTCTGATCTCTCTCTTTAAAAAAAAAAAAAAAGAGAGAGAGAGAAGTTTAAGTTATATGAAAGAATGTGTTTTTTAACACACAAAAAAAGACCCCAGCTGACTGACTGAGTCACCAACGTCCTTGGCTTTCATTATTGTTGCTCAAGAAAACTCTATGATTTTCTAAATGCTTATTTTAAAAAAACTAAAATTTCTGTACTGTTTCTGGACAGCTCGAGAAATAAGAGACAGACTTCAGGTTGAAATCCTTTGTGGATTGCTCTCTCTGGACCAAGCTGGCCGATGGGAGGCCCAGGTACTGCCCAGCCTGGTTATTCTTTAACATTTTAGAGTCCCAAGGTGGTGGTCCTCAGGGTCAGGATTCTGTTGCTGGTTAAAATATTTATAGTTTTGGGAAATCACAAGTTTTCTGTTTTGAAGTAAGCTTTGACTCAACAAGTCTGATTTTCTAAAGCAGCAAGCAAATTTAAAAAAAATTCTTAATTCTGAGTGTTTCTGGGGGCAAAAATGCTAAAGCTCAAATATTCCAACTTTTCAAAAGGTGTTTTGACGTGCCAGGCTGGAGGTCCGGCTGGTCACCTGGCCTGGGTGCTTGGGGCTAACTGAAGGATGCACCTTTGTTCATGTCTTACACTGTCTGTCAGCTGACGGCCCCAGAGCTGATGGTCCTGCCAGGATTTTTCCTGCAAGGAGCAAATGGGTTCTTGGTGAAACGTCTCACTTCATGCTCACTCTAAGCCCAGAAAACTAACAGGAATGAGCTCATTTCAGTTTTCTCAACCAGAACGTGCTGGTAATTAAGGCTCTGCTCATTCCTCTGCTGTAGACCCTGACCATCAGCGGGCACAACCCAGGTGACCCCAAAAGGCATCAGGGTGTGGGGACATCCCTGGGCAGTCTGGCAGTTTCTGCTGTGTCAAGAGTTACCTTGGCCTGGTCCCGGTTGCTGGGTGCCGGGGTCCTGGTTGCTGCTGTGCCTCATTAAGGGGCCACCTCACAACGTGGCCTGCTGCTCATGAACTGGACCAAAAATAGTTGCTCAGAAGCTGCTGTCTGCTTTAGAAGCAGTGATGGAAATTCTGGGCTGTGGGGGAGGGTCCCGACACTTGTCTGTCCCATCCATGCTGAGTGCCAGCTGCCATTACTGGTAAGGGACTTGCATAAAGGGCTGGAGAAGAGCCATGTCCTCATCATCTGCTGCTCTTGGGGGAATGGCTTGTTGGCTTGTTGCTGACTGGCAGGTGGAAGGTAAAATTTCCCAAAGTGAGAAGAGCTCTACCTTCCTGTTGTCTGCTGTTGAAACAGCGGGAGGAACACACCTTCCTGTGTTGGGTCTACTTGCTCCTCGGGTCAGAACCTTCCCATGGCTCCCACCACTCTTAGCATCAGCCCCTTTGCCTGGCCAACTGTGCTGCCCTTTTCCGTCCTGCTCGACCCATCAGTCACTTCAAACAACCTGCACACATTCATCCCATCCTGGTGTATTTGCTCCACACGGTCTTATAAGAAGCTCTCCCTGCCCAGCTTCATCCCACAGACCCCTCCTCTGCACTGTGGTCCATGGTCCTCTTCTTTTCCCTTTTGCTTTGCTTTCTGCCCCTTGTCTCCAACTAATTTCTTGGATACTTTCTCTCCTAGCGTGAGTACAAGGACTTACCTATTATGCTCACTGTAGGCTCTCAGTGCCCAGCACAGAGCCTGGCACGTGGTAAATGCTAAATCTATTTCAATCATAATTCAATAAATAATAAGTGTGGTATGCAAGAATCCACTTGGAAAGCATGGGTGTATTGGTCAAGGCTATTACTAGATTATATTTGATTAACTTCTAAATTGCACAAAACATTACTTTTCTCATGGAGTCAACCTTCATTCTATTTCAAAGCCAACTTCAGGTGGGCGTTTGGGAGCTCATGCTTTTGTTGGGTCCCCCAATGACCCCTGCTTCTTCTCCTCGTTCCAGAGAAGAGCCCCAGCAGGGATCTCAGCACATCTGGCTTGGCAGACCCTCATTTCACTCTGTGTCCACAGGTCAAACCTTTGTGCCCTGCCCCAAATCGGCCAATCCTCCCATCCGAGTCTGGGGTTATGCCAGATCACCGGGCCAGACACCCTATTTCCTCACTGGAGGCCCCTTGCCTCTTCTACTGCCACTGCTCTTAATTGAGACGATCTGTTAGAATGTCTACTCAAGCTGAAACTTCAAAAAGAAGATGCCCATCCCTCCTCTCCCCAGGGGATCCCAGGCTCCTATGCAGATTGGCCCCCTTCCTGTCTAACAGCTTCCTTTTTTTAATTGACTGTAATTTACATAAAATGAAACACATAGATCTTAAGAGTTCAGCTGGATGAGTTTGGATAAATACACACACCTGTGAAACCTCCACTCCGGTTAGGACATGGACTGCTTCCATCACCCAGTGTGGTCCCTCTTGCCCCATACCCCAACCCTCCCCAACCCCTGCAACACCTGCCGCTCCAGGTTCTCTCACTGAAGCTAGAATGTCACACACATGGAATATATAGTTGGGTGTCAATAGTTCTTGTCATTGCCAGGGAGTCTTTAGTTGAATGGACATCCACCAGTATGCTTGTCCACTCACCTGTTGATGGACTTCTGCATTAGTTCCAGATTTTTGCTGTTGTGAGTAAAGCTGCTACGTAGGAACACTCTTGTATTAGTTTTTGAGGAGATAGATGCTTTCATTTCTATTGGATAAATAGGAAAATTGCTTGTTTATAGAAGAGATACATATTTCATTGACTCCGGTACTGCTTAACTCTTTTTCAAAGTGTTTGCCCCGTTTTGCTTTTTCCCTGGAGACATAGGACACTTGGTATGGTCAGTCTTTTTAGTATTAGCCTCATCGGTGAATGTGAAATAGTATCTCAATATGTTTTTTTTTTTTTTTTTAAGATTTTATTTATTTATTTGACAGAGAGAAATCACAAGTAGACTGAGAGGCAGGCAGAGAGAGAGAGGGGGAAGCAGGCTCCCTGCTGAGCAGAGAGCCCGATGCAGGGCTCGATCCCAGGACCCTGAGGTCATGACCTGAGCTGAAGGCAGAGGCTTAACCCACTGAGTCACCCAGGTGCCCCTTTCAGTATGGTTTTAATCTACATTTCTGCAGTGACTAAGGAGACTGAGCATCTTTTTATGTGCTTATGAACCATTCAGATATGTTCTCCTATAAAGTATCTGTTCAAGTCTTTTGCCCATTGTTAAGAATTGGATTGCTTATTTTATTACTATTGAAACGAGGACAGTTCTTCTGGTTTGTCTCTTGCTTTTTCCTTTTCTTTAGAGTCCTCCGAGTCTTCCTCGTGCCTTTGCAGTAACGCCTGTGACTATTCTAGTACCATCAGTAGCGATTATTTCATTGTATGGTTTTGCTTCCAAGTTGCTCCATGGTAGAGTCCTTGAAAATGGGGCCTTGGATTCTATTCCGTGTATTTCTTCTTCCCACCCCAAAGTCTGAGCGCAAAGCATTCCCCGGAGTCAGAGCATTTGTGGCCCAACTTCCACAATGACTCTGCAGCGAGGTTAACTCTGTGCAGCTTCCTGCTGAACCTGCCGAATTCCAAGTTAGGGCACTTCGGTGTTACGTGCAGTTTTCTAAAGATAGCTGGTTCTCAGAATAATTTGTTCTTTCGGTCCCCAAGCCCCATGAAGGCAAGGGTCCTGTTGAACAGCAGTGTCCTGCAGCCCTCTACCTTGACAAACACAGTACCTGACACACAATGGGCGCTTGTTAAATACCTCTTGGCCAAAACAAGTGACAATGCCCGAGAAGCACTTGGGTGGCCCTCCAGGGTCCAAAGGAAGGACTCACAGTCAGGCCGTTCATGGTTAACAGAGGTCAGTAGTATCCCTGAAAGTCATCTATGGGAGGGAAGAGTCTGAGAAGAAGGAGAAAATTGCTGCATTCCTGTCTTTCAGTCTCTTGGGTTTAATCTCTTGCTCATCTTTGATTAAGAATCAAGCATTTCCTGATGCGTCTTTGCTATTACCCAGTTATCTTCTGAAATGAGTTTTTGAATACCTAGGGTCTCTCATTCCTAAGGTATTTCAGGAAATTCATTCACAGATGTCAGTTTCTGTTCCTACCATGTTCATCTGACAGAACACGATTATGCATGTGATGACCTAATTAGGTCTCTTAAATCAATCGTCCGTGTCTCATAAATCTACGCTTTAATACTTTAAACTAGAGCCATTTATTTTTCAAGAAAGAGGTCAGCGTGCATATTAATTTGATCTATGTGGTGTATGAATTATGCAAGGAGAAACTGGATTTCTGTGTTTTCAGCGATGTAAATGATCGTATGATATCTCATATTGTTTCTAATGGGTCTTAGTGCTTAGTGACGGATGACAGTCCTGACCTTGGCTCTGACGTTTGCAGTGGGAGAATCGCCATCAAATAGCTATGGTGTACCTGATAGCCAGCAGATGGCTGAGTTGACAGCAAGGCCACCTTCAGATCTGTTTGGGGCCTATCTCTTCTGGACTTTGAGGAAAAGGCCTCTTCAGCGGTGGGCCTCTGTTTTCTGTGGCTTGTCCACCCTGAGGTGAGTCGAGGTCCCTTCAGAGCCCCATTTCTCAGCCCCCACTGGCTCTTGAGGACAGATACTTCCCTCTCTCTGTGCTAGCCTTGGGCAGTTACTGCATCCTCTATGTGCCCTTGTGCCTGGGTCTGTCTAGCCAGCTAGAGGGTTACTGGGTGGTTGCCTGGGAATCATGGTTTGTCTGGGAGCTGGTGGCAAAGGGCAAGAGGGTTGTCCCGCCCACAGCTCTGCCTTGCAGGTAGGAATGTGGGGGGCGGTGGGGAACTCAGCCTCAAGGAGCCCCGTGAGCCCTCCTGGGTTTGACCTGCTTTCAGTGCCAGCCTGCTGGCCCAGCCCTCCCTCTCCTTGTCTCTCACCAGGGCAGTGAATTTACCCCGGGGAACTGTGCCCTGCAACCCTAAGGAAAGCAGCATCAGGAAGCTTCATGTCCTTGTCTCATTTTCCTGAGATATTTATAGACCCTCAAAAAGCAAAGAGGAGATTATGCAGCTGGCTTGAGATATTTGCATAAATGTGGCGCTTATTTAAGGATTCCATCCCAGCCTGCCCCCCACGCCCTGCTCTCTCCCAGGGCCTCCATTATTCTGCTCTTATCTCACCATTTCTGTAATGTGGTTCATTAGCCACAGACAATTCTCACTCGGGGGTTGTGCCAGGATGCTGGTGCTTATGGCCTGTCAGAACGGGGAGCATCCTATCAGGACGTGGGGTCGATCATTTTTACAGCCTAGGTAATTATGATAAATACTTCAGGCTCCTGTTGAGTTAGAAGGGTGGAACTGATGGGGGGAGGGGAGGGAAGGTAGAGCACGGTCCATCGCTAAGGCAGGGCTAGGGGAGGTGGAAGGGGTGACATCTTGGGACACCAAGGGGCAGTTAGTTGGGGCAGGACCCAGAGAAAGCATGGTCTCATTTAGGGCCACTTCTGCTTCTGCTGCCAGAGCAGTGACCACATAGAGTTAGGGCAGAAAGCTGCTTGCACGGCCCGGGGTGGAGGAGGGAGACAACGGAACACAGAGGTGTGCAAGCAGCCAGAGGCCTGGGGCACATGGTCTCAAGTGGAGGGGAGAACACGGTGAGGAGATGGACACTGCAGGACAAAGGAGGCGTGGTCTTCCTTATCCCGAAGGGTGGGAAAGGAGTCAGTGGACCCTCATCCCCAGCTTGGACCTGTGAGCAGGTTTCAGGCAAGGTAGAGTTCAGGAAACAGAAGCCAATCTGTTGTTCTAAGGAATTAGGGGTCTGCAAAATCACTGGATGGCCTAGAGACAGGAATGCTAGAGATGCCCCAGCTGTGGGTTAAGGTCAGTCAGTAGGGCTGCTCTGTAGGGGATCAGGAAACACTGTGCTTCTGCCAACCATGGCTGTGACCTTGTGTCCTTGGCACTAGCATGTAAGACCCAGCACCGTGAACCCCTTCTCTGCCAGGCTTGGCCCATCGACCCCCATGCCCCAGGATGAGGACCTCTGTCCCGGCGCAGCCCACCCGTGATGGCAGTATGTCCTGTTGGCAGAATCAGAATAGCACAGAGGGCCCTTAGGGAATGCATTTATGCCTTGGAGCCTGAAATATAGGGAAGGGGAGGGGGCCAAGAACACTTGCACCTCTGAGGGGTAGGGGACAACAGGGAGGCATTCTGCTACCGCACATGCCTGATGTCAGAGCTGACCCTGGTCCCATGGGCTCCCAGGTGCTGCCTTCCCAGACCCGCTCTGCCTCATCGAATGAGAAACTCCATTGCCACCTTAGAGCTAAACATCTTGATAACAAGTCTTCTGGAGGCACGTTGAGCCCATCCTTAGAATATCTTGCTGTCACAGGCGGTTAAAAATGGAGAATGTGATACACATATCTAGAAGCTGAAGATGTAGAATGGTAAGGAACTGAGTTGTCAGTAACTGAATACACCGTCACCTTGGCTGGTCTCCTGGAGACATGTGTCTAGCTCCCCCTTGACTTGGTTATGCGGTGAATAAACACGCCCTTAAAATAAGCGGCATCAGAACTGAATGCCGATCCAGCTTCTACATGCCATGGTCTCCTCATTTTCCTCAGTGAGGAGCTTCTGCAGGAGAGAACTGGGACAGACACAGTCTATGTGGACGAGCTCGCTTTGCTCTTACCCTTACTTGCATTTGAGAACTTTGTGACTCTTCCAGGCTCCATTTTCTAAATTATAAAGATCCGGTGAATTAGTCTTTGTGCCAGGAAGTGGGACAGTTGGACTCTTCTCCTGTGTGCAAGCTGTTCTCCTTGAGTTGGCTTTGTTGAGCAAACGTGCAGAGACCAAGGACAAGATACCCGTGCCAAGATGACCCACCTGCCGCTCCGGACCTCAATTTCCCCCATGTGTCACTAGAGGATGCTTTTCCTTTGGGGCCTTTAGTGACTGTCTTATACTTTAAGAATTTCTCTGAGATTAAAAGTTTAATTGTAAATGTAACATATATACCTCTTGTTAACTCACCTGCTCATTGTACAAAATTTGGAAGAAGCCAAAAGGTGGGGAAAAAACATTCATGGTTTTACCACCCCAAAGCAGTCAATACTGATTGTTTCTAGGTTAGAGGGCATCCTTCCAGCAGACTGTTTTTCAAACTTGCTCCATTTCTATGAGGAGCTTGGTGTAAAGAAACCTATTTTTCTCCTTTTATGTATGTGTATTTATGTATGTGCACACACACATAAAAAAAAGTTGCTTCATTTACATATAGATGTATTTTGAGGGTAGGCTTCCATTTTGGCTGTGATGTGGACAGTCCTTGTTGACATCTTCAGGTTCTCACAGATGTTTTGGGGCTTTGCCCTGGCCCACGGCTCTCTGCCCCTCCCCACCACCCCGGGAGCTGAGGGCCCCAGAGTCTGCCTCGCTGTAGCGTACAACCTGAAATTAAGGGGAAGTTGCTAACATTGCATTCTGCCTGATCTCTGATCTTATTTCTAGGGTGTTTCCTTCATTTTCTTGGAGTTCTAGGAACATTAGTGAGATTCTTTTTATCTGCTTTGAGATAGTAAAAACAGAGCACCGCAGCTGTGACCTTAGAGACTGCTAGTTCTATAGCCTCCTGTCACAGAGTGACTCATTCAGCGCAGGGAAGATTAGCTTTACATCACTTGTCACTGCTGGTTTCCCCTCCCTTCCTGTTGTTTTTCTCATCTCTGTCAGGTGGACTTAGCCCCCAGTGGACTGGGAGAGCTGGGAGGTGGATAAACATAGGTGGATATTGTCATAGCTTCTAAGTGCAAAAGAATTTTAAAATACTCCTCAATTATAGTAACTTTGGATATTATGAATTTTCTACTAAGGATACAACTCCTCTTATGTTCGGGGGCAGACAATTGGGGTGTTAAAAAGTAGTTAACCCACATTCCCAAAAATATGGGCACCTGGCTTCTCCTTGGAGCCCACAGGTTGAAGTTTGGTGAGCTCTTGGGCTAGCTTCCCCTAGGCTGAATCAAACAGGGGGCATATCAGACTGGAGCTATGTACACACCCAGCAGCAGGGACCAGCTGGCCATGCAGCTGTCCCTGAGCCTGTCCCCTCCCTTGTTAGTGTCCCAGGACCCCTTACTGTCATCCTCTCAGCCTGCACTCAGTCCACTGATGTCCTGACCTACTGGGGGCCAGGCAGGTGGCTTGCATCTTCATCTGTTCCTTTCTTTCTCCCAGAGGGAGGAACAAAGCTCTTCAGAGTCTGCTTTGGGCAAAGTGTATATTCATTCAGCCCTCTTTCTCTACCCCATCTGCCCGGGGAGGTGGGGATAAGGAAACAGGTCACTCCTGCTGCTGTATGGATTCAAGACAGAGCTTTAAGCCAAAGGCGATCGTTTGTAACAGTAGAGTTTCTAGCACCAGTGAGAGAGGGAATGGGGTGGAGTGAAATGTCTTTGGAGGACATTTGCCCTGGGCCACTTAGACCAGGCCACGCCAGGGGCAGCCTGCCCCACTACTTTCTATGGGAGGCAGGGCCTTATTTGAACGTGTAGTGAAGCCCAGAATCTTACGTGTCACCTGGATGAATTCCTACGTATCTTTATACCCAGGTAAAAAACACCCACATCAAAACAAGAAGTTTCCCACATGCTGGAAGGTGGAAGGTTCCATGAGGTCCCCCACTCCCACTCACAACCTCTTCATTGGGAGGTATTTGACCTACTTGCGGATGGGATAACTGAAGCTGGGAGTAAGCCCTCACTTATACTGCCCTCTCTCGTGTAACTGAACAAGCGCAAGGCTGCTCTCACTTCCCCGAGGCAAAAATCTAGACACTTTCAGATCCTGGGTGCTGGGATGGCATGGGGGAGGGTGTTGGCAGCATCTTGCATTTGTCTGCTTCAGGGTGACCACCTGTGCAGACAGAGCCCCTGCCAATACACCACCCTTCCCCCTGCACTGGCCCGGCAGCAACACACCCCTACTCCCCGCCAATGTCCCTGTGCCAGGCTGTGCTGGGAGAGGGATTGGTATGTGGATGGGCCAGAGCTCTGTGTCCTGCCATCTCCCATCTCAGGACAGGACGGGAGCTGCTTCCCCATCACCCTGCCCTTCTTGATTGGCAGCCCTTTTCCCACCTTGTCCACCTGCCAGAGTGTGCAGCTCCCACCACCCTCCAAGCCAGCCTTCGAGCCAGCTGTACCTTTCCCCTGGGGCCACACTGCCATGTCCCTCCCTTCTGCTGTTCTTGTTGGGTCCCCAGGTTTTGAGTGAGACCTGGAGGTTTTCCAACTGTGCTTGTATATCCCGAGGGGCTGGGGAAGGCAAGGGAGCCACCCACTCCCCTGGCTTTTGATCCTGCTTCAAATTACAGGTCGAATCTTTGAGTATTTCCTGGCTCCCTCCCTCCCCAACTGCCCTGTACCTGGGTTTGCCTTTCCTTTTTTGTGTGCCCCCAGGGTATCTTGACAAAGGAGGGCTCACACCTGCAACACTGGCCTTTGCTGTGGCCTCTCCTTCAGCCAGCAAGAAACTTCCTTTCAGGTTAGGAAATGAGCATGTGGAAGGCCCCCACCTCATAACTGTCCCGCCAGAAACACCTGCTGCTTGCTACCTCCATATGCAAAGGAGAAGACACTAGGAGTGATCTTGCCCAGTAATGAGGCATAGAATTGGCTCGTGAACAAACGGCTTGAATTTTCCTGCAGGCACCTGAGTACACACACACACACACACACACACACACACACACGGGACGTCTGTTCCCCACAAATGCACTACAAACTTCCGACCTTCTTTCTTAAGTGGAGATGTAACTGAAGACAAATCATATCTAGTTAGTGGCTTGAGTTATTGCAGGCTGGCTTAAAAGTGTAAGTGTAAGTGGCAGAGAAACTGGTTTAGTGTCTTTTACAAACCTTTTTTTTTTTTTTCTCACATAACATTAAGCTGTGGTTTGATTCAGGGGTTCCGTGACAACTGTTGATTGTAATTCTTTTGGTTTTATCCTCATGCTTGTTGCTGTATGGCTACAAAATGGCTGCCTCAGTTCCAGCCATCATATCCATTCAAAGTGGCTAGATTGTTTCTGGGTGCCACACCGAGCTTATAAGAGCAGAGACAGCATGAGTGCTAACAAGCTTTATCTCATTTAATCCTATGGTAATTCTACAAAATAGGTACTAATGGTATTTCCATTTTAGGCAGGAAGAGACTGAAGCTTACAGAGACCAGGAACTGGTAAGTGGCAGAGTTTGGACTTTAACCCAGTACTTCAATGCAGTCTTCCTTTAAACGTGACCTGAGCTTTCAACACAAGGTAGAGAGTTCACTGTACTCTAATAGAAATACAGAGAACATGTTAGAAAGTTCTCTAAGGTTCCTTCTGGCTGGAGAAATAAGTGAGGGGTGGTGAGTGAGCAGGGTCTTGTGGGACAGGTGTGACAGGGACACATAGGGGAGGAGGGATGAGCATCCCCCCCCATTGGCCTCCTTTTTCTCTAGTCCAGGAGAACAACCTGAAGCTGTTCATTTCTCCAGCCAGAGTCTCTCACTCCTCTGTGATTTCATCCTCATGGGGGAGGGGCTTCTGCACTCACCATGGCTCCTTTGTTCTGGAGCTCCTGCCTGAAAACAGGACTTCAGGGGAGCCCTCCTAGCAGGGGGTCTGTGCTAGCAGATGGAGCCTGGAGGACTGGATCAGTTTTCCATAAGAGGAGAAAGAGAAATTAAAGAAAGTAAACACCTCTCAAGTCAGTTTTGGAGTAGACTTTTATTTATTATTATTATTATTTTTAAAGAATTTACTTATCTGACAGTGAAAGACACAGCGAGAGAGGGAAAACAAGCAGGGGGAGTGGGAGAAGGAGAAGTAGGCTTACTGCTGAGCAGGAAGCCCAATGCAGGGCTCAATCCCAGAACTCTGGGATCATGACCTTGTCAAAGGCAGACGCTTAACCACTGAGCCACCGAGGTGCTCCAGGAGTAGATTTTTAAACAGATAAATCTAGCAAAAAATAAACTAATTTTCTTTTCTGAGTACAGCCTGCTGGGGGTCTTAGACCTTGTATGGGTTGTAGTTGATGGAAAAATGTACCCACAGAACCAGGGTTATTCAAATGGAAGCCTTGCGTGATGTGCCTGGGGCTCTGTATTGATCCAGTCCTGCTTGACAACTTTTAATCAATAATTTTAAGGAAGACATAGGCAGAATGCTTTAGAAATTATAGAAAACAGAAATCTGGGAGGGATAGCCTATGAGCTGGATAGTAAAATAAAAACTTCAGAAGAATTTGAAAGATAGGAGCCTTGGGTCTTACATAAATAAAACGGAATGCAGTGGGATTCATACAATGTCTGGCCTTTAGATTCAATACATGGGTTAGGGAGTGCTTGTCTACCACTAGGCCCTACAGAAGAGCAGAGTAGACCATATGCAAACACTAGCACGTATGGTTGGCCTGGCTTCCAGCAAAGCCAGTGTGAGGAGCCATCCTGATTCAGGACTGTGCTCCTTGTACAGGGTCTCAGAGGTCTCTGGTCCCTTCACTTATGGCCAGCTTGCATTTGGCAGAGATTTCCATAATGCTCTAAGTCAGTTTTTTTCTTGACTCTTTTCCAGAATTCTAACAAAGTTGATTCTGAGTATTGCCTGATTTTTCCTGGGTGTCTGTGGAGGGATGGGCCCTTGGGGCTGCCTGTCTGAGGTTTTTGCTGCAGATTCTCCCACTCTTGCAATGTCTCACTTAGATTGTGGATGTCAGCCCTATGTTCCTCCCCGGCCAGCCCCAGAGCCTGTGTCACTCACAGCCCCAGGCGCCGGGGAATAACCAGAGGTGAGCAGCTGGTGAAGGGTCAGAAACTGGTACTTGACCTGGAAAAGTGGAGATCTGATGGGGATACAGTGGCTGTTCAAAAACCATGATGGTCCAACAAGTGTGGATTTGAGTGGGAAGTGGCAGAGATCTGGGGGCCTTGAGCAGAAAGGGAAGTGCCTGTCTGTGCCATGGCCTCTGCATGGTGGGAGGGGTTTGGGCTTCTATATGAGTGCTGCCCAGGGACATTCCTGCATGCTGAGGTGGCCCAGGGTCTTTTCCATCCTGAGGTGTTACCCTTCTGATCTACTCTAGTCTTCTCCCTTCAGCTCTTGCTGATGCTTCTTTGTAAGGGCCTGCCCGGTTCCAGCCCTGCTGCTCGCCCTCATGGGATCCAGTTGACCCTCCCATATGGACCCCGGATCTGTGCCTATAACTGTCCTCCCCACCTCCTGACCCCACCCCCTGAAACAGACATCTAATCTGAAAACATGTGCTTGGTTTCTGCTGCCCCACGGGATCAGCTCTGACTCCTCAGGGGAAAGCTGTCTACATGGGTGCAGCCACCTTTCCAGACCTGGGTCCCAAGTGTCCCATTCCCCCCACCTCTGTTGCTGCTCAGCCTCTGGGGACTGGACCATGACACCAGGTGGTGGATGTATGGCCTGGCGTGGACGGGGATGGGAGGCTGTGGCCAAGACTGCCTGAGTTGCATGAGTAAGTGATACTAGAGGTAAGCCTGAATGGGAGGAGGGTCACCAGATGATGAGGGAAGAGAGAGCACCCTTCTATTGGTCTCCAAATCCAAGAGCTGACCAGGGCGCTCAGACAACTGTGGAGTTCTACATGGAATCACTCCAGTAATTTCCTTTCCTTTCAACACAGTGATACCCCAGCCTCTCCAAAGCGGGGGCTCCAGACAAAGACTAAGGAACCTGATGCTTCATCCTGGCATAGCCTTGGAACTTTCTCTCTGCAGAGAGCAACATAGAGCAGAGATGAAAAATAAAAAGGAATGCAGGAAGAAAACAATAAATTAAACCCGGTATTACAAAGAAAGGATCAAAGAAAGGATGCAGAGGCCACAGAGAGGGGTTCAGCAAGGGATGCACAGGGAGGACAGTGCTTGGACTGGGCTGGGCCCTGGCTGGGCTTTCCTGGGAGAAGCCACTGCACAAGGGTTAGGGGGACTCAGCTGGTCTTGTGCCCCCTGCCCCCCATTCAGCTTTGGAGAATTACAGCAGTTACTCATCCTAAAATACACCATGGACAGCAACACCTCCAGCGATCAGCTACCTTGGGGCCCCTTGGCTTTTGTGCTGGGAGTGGTCCTCGGGGAGGGCACGGGAACTGTGTGGTTGATCATCGCCACCACCTGCCAGGCATGTTCCGGGTGCCCTGAACAAGTCACTGCGCCACTGTCTTTGCCAAGAGGGCATGAAATGGCATCCATCTCCTGGGGTGTGGAGAAGCCAGTCTCTATGTCCACATGTGCAAAACACTGCAAATGTGTCACAGAGACTACCAGCTTCCTGGGAAAGCAAACTGAGCTCCTCTTCCCCCCAGACCTCTCCTGGCCTGCAATCCTTCAGTGACTGAGGCCAAAATTCTCTGAAACCTCATTGATTCCCTTCTTCCTCCTATGGCCCATAGCCAGTATGTCACCAAATTCTGTTGGCATCAGCTCTGAATTGTACCCAGAAGCTGCCCTTCTCTTGACCTCCCTTCTTGTGACCCATTGCCTCTGCCAGCAGTCTCCCTGCCCCCCCCCCCCCGGGCCCCGCAGCGCTTTCAGAGCCTGTCCTTGTTTTGCCCAGGCCCCGCAGTGCTGTCCATGTCAGCTGCCAGAGAGGCAGAGGGCCCCCTCTCTGCTCCAGCCACACCGCCTGCTTCTTGAGAAGGTCCAAGGTCGCTGCTGCTTTCAGGCTTCTGCCTGGAATGCTGTGGCCCCAGACACCTGCCTGCTCACGCTCTCCACCTGCCAGATGTGCTCCAGAGTCACCCTCTGGGTAAGGCCTCACTTGATGACTGCCACCCATGCCACCCACTCTGGTGTCCCTTTACCTGGTTCACTTCTATCTGGGGTATAGAATTATCCATTGTGTACATTAACCTCTAACACCCCATGTCATTCACTTACCCATTTTTTTTTTTTTTTGACAGACCCATTTTCCCCTCTACAAGTGCAGTTCTCAACCGCAGGACATTTATCAATGTCTGGAGGCATTTGGGGTTGTCATAACTGGGAGTGGGGTGTTACTGGTCCCTGCAAGGTGGGAGTGGGGATGCACAGTAGAGTTCCCTGCATATTTATCCCACAAAGAAATATCTACTGAAGGTGTGAGTCACCCCCACGCTGAGAAACCCTGATCTAGAACACAAGGTCTACGAGAACAAGGGTTACTTTCCCCTGTTTTGGTCACTGTTCTCTCTCTAGCACCGGGAACAGGGCTTGATCCTCAGTAATTGTTGGGTGGACAGAGAGAGACGGGCACATACTCATACTTGATAGATAATAGTTTTGATTATTATCATTTCTTATGGGTTTGTAGTTTCTGTGCCTCAGGTTTTCAGAAAAGTGTCTGCCCTTCTCCTGGGCAGTGTGACAGAGGGGCAAAGGGCACTGGACTCTGAGTCAAAGAGCCCTGTGTAAGCCTCAGCTCAGCCATTATGAGCTACATGTCTGTGGGCAAGTGGCTTAGCCCCTCCAAGATTTCATTTCTTCATCCAGTAGGTTGGAATAAAATTTGTTTTTCTTTTTATCTGGCAAACTGATGGGATGGGCAAAAAGGGTAATATGTCAAAGTGCTTATAAGCACTAAATACCTTCAAATGATCGCCATTATGTGGTGTTTACTGCAAAATGGAAAAAAAAAAAAACAACAATTGATTTTATCACGGCTGACGATCTTATATTGGTTATGAGAAGCTTATTATTCAGAGCCCATTTTTCATCATTTGAGAGAGTTTCCATTTCCGCCCATATGGCACTCCTTCTTTAGGTATCTCAAGAGAAAGAAAGGAAGAGACAGCCCTTTAAAATACAACGCACAGATCACCATATTTTACTGAACAGCTTTAGCATTTAAAATTCAGACAATGTGCTCAAAATAGTACTAATAAATTTTCTGTCTTGAGTAATGTTTCTCAGACCTACACCAAGGGAAAATAATTAAATAAAGACCCAATAAAACAGAGATTAGAAAATAAAAGGAGGGGATTATAAATCAAGGGCCTGGTCTTCTAGCTGTTACCAAGGCTGCCTTTGAGGGCAGGGACCCCAGATGTCTGATTTGGACACATACGTTCTTGCAATAGGATCACATTCTTATGAATGAAACATCAAAAGGCACAAGGCCATAGATGTCAGCATGCAATAATGTTGGCAAATGTGTCTTGGAGGCCAGAAATAGCCAGCTCACAGCTTCCTTCATCCTTCATGGAGTTATTAGGAGCAAGCCCTAGGGAGCGCATTCCACCCTGCTGGCAATGAACGGCCACTCGTGACAGATCACCTGAGGCCTTTGGCTAAAGCTCCACCGCATCAAAGGGCTAGCAGCATTGTCTGTCCAGAGATAACGTGCTTCCTTCCAGAGCCTGGATCAGAGTCTCACCTTCCTGCCTCCGCGGGGATTAAACCTGAAAGCGCCGTTAGAAAATCTGATATAAAATGAGTGTAAATATTATTTACCTAGCAACAAAATTCACATCTTTACTACTTCTTCTTCTTCTTCTTCTTTTTTTTTTGGCTCCTTCAAGGAGTCATTATTTCCTTGAATCACCAGTTCACTTCTTCATCCAACAGTTTCTGATTTTTTTTCCAGTTTTACTGAGATATAATTTTCATACAGCCCATATATATAAGGTACACAAATAAGCCCGTTGTATAAGGTTTACAACATAATGCATTCATTTACCTACATTGTGGAAAGAGATCCATCATCTCCTATAGATACAAAAAAAAAAAAAAGGGGAAAAGGAAAAAATATTTTTTCCTTGTGATCAGAACTGTCTTACCCTTCATAAATATCATACAGTGGTGTTATAGTCACCAAGCTCTACTTTACACCCCTAATACTTACTTATCTTATAGCTTGAAGTTTGTAACTTTTAACAACATTCATTCTCTGCCAGCCTCCCCCACAATCAGATCTCTTTTTCAATGAATTTGTTTTTAAGATTTTACATGTTAACGTGAGATTATACAGTTTTTGTCTTTCTCTGTCTGACTTATTTCACTTAACACAATGCCCTCAAAACCCACCCATGTTACCACAAATGCCAGGATTTCCTTCCTTTTTATAGTTGATTAATATTCAATTGTATGTGTGTACTGCATTTTCCCTATCCATTTATCTATCAGTAGACACTGGTTATTTCCATGTCGCGGCTATTGTAAATAATGCTGCAGTGGATATGGGGGTGCACATATCTCTTCACCAAAGTGTTTGTATTTCTTTTAGTTATATTCTCAGAAGTAGACTTGCTGGATCATAAGGTAGTTATATTTTAACTTTTGAGGAACCTCCAATACTGTTTTCCAAAGTGGCTGCACCAATTTGCATTCCCACCAGCAGTGTGAGAGGGTTCCCCTTTCTCCACATCCTTGCCAGCATTTGTTATCATTTGCCTTTTCAGTGATGGCCATTCTAACACCTGTGAGATGGTATCTCATTGTGGGTTATTTTTTATTTTTTATTTTTTATAAACATATATTTTTATCCCCAGGGGTACAGCTCTGTGAATCACCAGGTTTACACACTTCACAGCACTCACCAAAGCACATACCCTCCCCAATGTCCATAATCCCACCCCCTTCTCCCAACCTCCCTCCCCCCAGCAACCCTCAGTTTGTTTTGTGAGATTAAGAGTCACTTATGATTTGTCTCCCTCCCAATTCCATCTTGTTTCATTGATTCTTCTTCTACCCACTTAAGCCCCCATGTTGCATCACCACTTCCTCATATCAGGGAGATCATATGATAGTTTTCTTTCTCTGCTTGACTTACTTCACTAAGCATGATACGCTCTAGTTCCATCCATGTTGTCGCAAATGGCAAGATTTCATTTCTTTTGATGGCTGCATAGTATTCCATTGTGTATATATACCACATCTTCTTTTTTTTTTTTACATTTTTTAAATATCCAATTTATTTTCTATTTTTAATGAAGATTAGATAAAATACCTGAATAATACAAAATGGAATTGAAAATCTAAATACTTTGTTAATTCTTCTTTTCCTCACAGAAACAATATGTAAGAAGCTCAGATATTCATGGGGGTGATTTTATTAAAATTCAGGAACAGTTAGAGCTGCAGGGCTTCCAAATGTATCTTTAGTAAATAAGAAAAAATGTATGTCATTTCATTAGAACACTACAACTTTGACAGCTAATGAAATGATGTAAATTAAATAAATCAATCCATACGTCAACTTCACATGGAAAGATTTACCACATCCAACTATGAAGGAAAAAAATGAAATAGTATTAAAAAATGAAATTCCAACTTTAAAATTCAACACTCTTTTTTATGACTGAGTAATATTCCACTGTGTGTATATACCACATCTTCTTTGTCCATGCATAAATCAATGGACATTTGGTATAACACATCTTCTTGATCCATTCATCTGTTGATGGACATCTAGGTTCTTTCCATAGTTTGGCTATTGTGGACATTGCTGCTATAAACATTCGGGTGCACATGCCCCTTTGGATCACTACGTTTGTATCTTTAGGGGAAATACCCAGTAGTGCAATTGCTGGGTCATAGGGCAGTTCTATTTTCAACATTTTGAGGAACCTCCATGCTGTTTTCCAGAGTGGCTGCACCAGCTTGCATTCCCACCAACAGTGTAGGAGGGTTCCCCTTTCTCCGCATCCTCGCCAGCATCTGTCATTTCCTGACTTGTTGATTTTAGCCATTCTGACTGGTGTGAGGTGATATCTCATTGTGGTTTTGATTTGTATTTCCCTGATGCCAAGTGATATGGAGCACTTTTTCATGTGTCTGTTGGCCATCTGGATGTCTTCTTTGCAGAAATGTCTGTTCATGTCTTCTGCCCATTTCTTGATTGGATTATTTGTTCTCTGGATGTTGAGTTTGCTAAGTTCTTTATAGATTTTGGACACTAGTCCTTTATCGGATATGTTGTTTGCAAATATCTTCTCCCATTCTGTCAGTTGTCTTTTGATTTTGTTAACTGTTTGCTGTGCAAAAGCTTTTGATCTTGATGAAATCCCAATAGTTCATTTTTGCCCTTGCTTACCTTGCCTTTGGCGATGTTCCTAGGAAGATGTTGCTGTGGCTGAGGTTGAAGAGGTTGCTGCCTGTGTTCTCCTCAAGGATTTTGATGGATTACTTTCTCACATTGAGGTCCTTCATCCATTTTGAGTCTATTTTCGTATGTGGTGTAAGGAAATGGTCCAATTTCATTTTTCTGCATGTGTCTGTCCAATTTTCCCAGCACCATTTATTGAAGAGGCTGTCTTTTTTCCATTGGACATTCTTTCCTGCTTTGTCAAAGATTAGTTGACCATAGAGTTGAGGGTCTATTTCTGGGCTCTCTATTCTGTTCCATTGATCTATGTGTCTGTTTTTGTGCCAGTACCATGCTGTCTTGATGATGACAGCTTTGTAATAGAGCTTGAAGTCCGGAATTGTGATGCCACCAACGTTGGCTTTCTTTTTCAATATCCCATTGGCTATTCGAGGTCTTTTCTGGTTCCATATAAATTTTAGAATTATTTGTTCCATTTCTTTGAAAAAGATGGATGGTACTTTGATAGGAATTGCATTAAAGGTGTAGATTGCTTTAGGTAGCATAGACATTTTCACAATATTTATTCTTCCAATCGAGGAGCATGGAACATTTTTCCATTTCTTTGTGTCCTCCTCAATTTCTTTCATGAGTACTTTATAGTTTTCTGAGTATAGATTCTGTGCCTCATTGGTTAGGTTTATTCCTAGGTATCTTATGGTTTTGGGTGCAATAAATGGGATTGACTCCTTAATTTCTCTTTCTTCTGTCCTGTTGGTGTAGAGAAATGCAACTGATTTCTGTGCATTGATTTTATATCCTGACACTTTACTGAATTCCTGTACAAGTTCTAGCAATTTTGGAGTGGAGCCTTTTGGGTTTTCCACATATAGTATCATATCATCTGCGAAGAGTGATAATTTGACTTCTTCTTTGCCGATTTGGATGCCTTTAATTTCCGTTTGTTCTCTGATTGCTGAGTCTAGGTCCTCTAGTACTATGTTGAATAGCAGTGGTGATAATGGACATCCCTGCCATGTTCCTGACCTTAGTGGAAAAGCTTTCAGTTTTTCTCCATTGAGAATGATATTTGCGGTGGATTTTTCATAGATGGCTTTGATGATATTGAGGTATGTGCCCTCTATCCCTACACTTTGAAGAGTTTTGATCAGGAAGGGATGCTGTACTTTGTCAAATGCTTTTTCAGCATCTATTGAGAGTATCATATGGTTCTTGTTCTTTCTTTTATTGATGTGTTGTATCACATTGACTGATTTGCGGATGTTGAACCAACCTTGCAGCCCTGGAATATTTCCCAATTAGTCGTGGTAAATAATCCTTTTAATGTACTGTTGAATCCTATTGGCAAGTATTTTGGTGAGAATTTTTGCATCTGTGTTCATCAAGGATATTGGTCTATAGCTCTCTTTTTTGATGGGATCCTTGTCTGGTTTTAGGATCAAGGTGATGCTGGCCTCATAAAATGAGTTTGGAAGTTTTCCTTCCATTTCTATTTTTTGGAACAGTTTCAGGAGAATAGGAATTAGTTCTTCTTTAAATGTTTGGTAGAATTCCCCTGGGAAGCCGTCTGGCCTTGGGCTTTTGTTTGTTTGGAGATTTTTTTTTTTTTTTTTTTTTTTTTTTTTTTTTTTTGCTTTGAAATTTCTTTTTTTTTTTTTTTTTTTTTTTATTTTTTATTTTTTATAAACATATATTTTTTATATACATATATTTTTATCCCCAGGTCTGTGAATCACCAGGTTTACACACTTCACAGCACTCACCAAATCACATACCCTCCCCAATGTCCATAATCCCACCCCCTTCTCCCCAACCCCCTCCCCCCGGCAACCCTCAGTTTGTTTTGTGAGATTAAGAGTCACTTATGGTTTGTCTCCCTCCCAATCCCATCTTGTTTCATTTATTCTTCTACCCACTTAAGCCTCCATGTTGCATCACCACTTCCTCATATCAGGGAGATCATATGATAGTTGTCTTTCTCTGCTTGACTTATTTCGCTAAGCATGATACGCTCTAGTTCCATCCATGTTGTTGCAAATGGCAAGATTTCATTTCTTTTGATGGCTGCATAGTATTCCATTGTGTATATATACCACATCTTCTTGATCCATTCATCTGTTGATGGACATCTAGGTTCTTTCCATAGTTTGGCTATTGTGGACATTGCTGCTATAAACATTCGGGTGCATGTGTCCCTTTGGATCACTACATTTGTATCTTTAGGGTAAATACCCAATAGTGCAATTGCTGGGTCATAGGGCAGTTCTATTTTCAACATTTTGAGGAACCTCCATGCTGTTTTCCAGAGTGGCTGCACCAGCTTGCATTCCCACCAACAGTGTAGGAGGGTTCCCCTTTCTCCGCATCCTCGCCAGCATCTGTCATTTCCTGACTTGTTGATTTTAGCCATTCTGACTGGTGTGAGGTGATATCTCATTGTGGTTTTGATTTGTATTTCCCTGATGCCAAGTGATATGGAGCACTTTTTCATGTGTCTGTTGGCCATCTGGATGTCTTCTTTGCAGAAATGTCTGTTCATGTCTTCTGCCCATTTCTTGATTGGATTATTTGTTCTCTGGATGTTGAGTTTGCTAAGTTCTTTATAGATTTTGGACACTAGTCCTTTATCGGATATGTTGTTTGCAAATATCTTCTCCCATTCTGTCAGTTGTCTTTTGATTTTGTTAACTGTTTGCTGTGCAAAAGCTTTTGATCTTGATGAAATCCCAATAGTTCATTTTTGCCCTTGCTTACCTTGCCTTTGGCGATGTTCCTAGGAAGATGTTGCTGTGGCTGAGGTTGAAGAGGTTGCTGCCTGTGTTCTCCTCAAGGATTTTGATGGATTACTTTCTCACATTGAGGTCCTTCATCCATTTTGAGTCTATTTTCGTATGTGGTGTAAGGAAATGGTCCAATTTCATTTTTCTGCATGTGTCTGTCCAATTTTCCCAGCACCATTTATTGAAGAGGCTGTCTTTTTTCCATTGGACATTCTTTCCTGCTTTGTCAAAGATTAGTTGACCATAGAGTTGAGGGTCTATTTCTGGGCTCTCTATTCTGTTCCATTGATCTATGTGTCTGTTTTTGTGCCAGTACCATGCTGTCTTGATGATGACAGCTTTGTAATAGAGCTTGAAGTCCGGAATTGTGATGCCACCAACGTTGGCTTTCTTTTTCAATATCCCATTGGCTATTCGAGGTCTTTTCTGGTTCCATATAAATTTTAGAATTATTTGTTCCATTTCTTTGAAAAAGATGGATGGTACTTTGATAGGAATTGCATTAAAGGTGTAGATTGCTTTAGGTAGCATAGACATTTTCACAATATTTATTCTTCCAATCGAGGAGCATGGAACATTTTTCCATTTCTTTGTGTCCTCCTCAATTTCTTTCATGAGTACTTTATAGTTTTCTGAGTATAGATTCTGTGCCTCATTGGTTAGGTTTATTCCTAGGTATCTTATGGTTTTGGGTGCAATAAATGGGATTGACTCCTTAATTTCTCTTTCTTCTGTCCTGTTGGTGTAGAGAAATGCAACTGATTTCTGTGCATTGATTTTATATCCTGACACTTTACTGAATTCCTGTACAAGTTCTAGCAATTTTGGAGTGGAGCCTTTTGGGTTTTCCACATATAGTATCATATCATCTGCGAAGAGTGATAATTTGACTT
The DNA here is from genome assembly GCF_030435805.1 of Mustela lutreola. Lineage (NCBI taxonomy): Eukaryota > Metazoa > Chordata > Mammalia > Carnivora > Mustelidae > Mustela > Mustela lutreola. The sequence continues at coordinate 56,662,631 of NC_081298.1, read as the reverse complement.
CTTCTTTGCCGATTTGGATGCCTTTAATTTCCGTTTGTTCTCTGATTGCTGAGTCTAGGTCCTCTAGTACTATGTTGAATAGCAGTGGTGATAATGGACATCCCTGCCATGTTCCTGACCTTAGTGGAAAAGCTTTCAGTTTTTCTCCATTGAGAATGATATTTGCGGTGGATTTTTCATAGATGGCTTTGATGATATTGAGGTATGTGCCCTCTATCCCTACACTTTGAAGAGTTTTGATCAGGAAGGGATGCTGTACTTTGTCAAATGCTTTTTCAGCATCTATTGAGAGTATCATATGGTTCTTGTTCTTTCTTTTATTGATGTGTTGTATCACATTGACTGATTTGCGGATGTTGAACCAACCTTGCAGCCCTGGAATATTTCCCAATTAGTCGTGGTAAATAATCCTTTTAATGTACTGTTGAATCCTATTGGCAAGTATTTTGGTGAGAATTTTTGCATCTGTGTTCATCAAGGATATTGGTCTATAGCTCTCTTTTTTGATGGGATCCTTGTCTGGTTTTAGGATCAAGGTGATGCTGGCCTCATAAAATGAGTTTGGAAGTTTTCCTTCCATTTCTATTTTTTGGAACAGTTTCAGGAGAATAGGAATTAGTTCTTCTTTAAATGTTTGGTAGAATTCCCCTGGGAAGCCGTCTGGCCTTGGGCTTTTGTTTGTTTGGAGATTTTTAATGACTGTTTCAATCTCCTTACTGGTTATGGGTTGTTCAGGCTTTCTATTTCTTCCTGGTTCAGTTGTGGTAGTTTATATGTTTCTAGGAATGCATCCATTTCTTCCAGATTGTCAAATTTGTTGGCGTAGAGTTGCTAATAGTATGTTCTTATAATAGTGTGTATTTTTTTGGTGTTAGTTGTGATCTCTCCTCTTTCATTCATGATTTTATTTATTTGGGTCCTTTCTCTTTTCTTTTTGATAAGTCTGGCCAGGGGTTTATCAATTTTATTAATTCTTTCAAAGAACCAGCTCATAGTTTCATTGATTTGTTCTATTGTTTTTTTTGGTTTCTATTTCATTGATTTCTGCTCTGATCTTTATGATTTCTCTTCTCCTGTTGGGCTTAGGGTTTCTTTCTTGTTCTTTCTCCAGCTCCTTTAGGTGTAGGGTTAGGATGTGTACCTGAGACCTTTCTTGTTTCTTGAGAAAGGTTTGTACCGCTATATATTTTCCTCTCAGGACTGCCTTTGTTGTGTCCCACAGATTTTGAACCGTTGTATTTTCATTAACATTTGTTTGCATTATTTTTTTCAATTCTTCTTTAATTTCCCGGTTGACCCATTCATTCTTTAGAAGGATGCTGTTTAGTCTCCATGTATTTGGGTTCTTTCCAAACTTCCTCTTGTGGTTGAGTTCTAGCTTCAGAGCATTGTGGTCTGGAAATATGCAAGGAATGATCCCAATCTTTTGATACCGGTTGAGTCCTGATTCAGGACCGAGGATGTGATCTATTCTGGAGAATGTTCCATGTGCACTAGAGAAGAATGTGTATTCTGTTGCTTTGGGATGAAATGTTCTGAATATATCTGTGATGTCCATCTGGTTCAGTGTGTCGTTTAAGGCCTTTATTTCCTTGCTGATCTTTTGCTTGGATGATCTGTCCATTTCAGTGAGGGGAGTGTTAAAGTCCCCTACTATTATTGTATTATTGTTGATGTGTTTCTTTGATTTTGTTATTAATTGTTTTATATGGTTGGCTGCTCCCACGTTGGGGGCATAGATATTTAAAATTGTTAGATCTTCTTGTTGGACAGACCCTTTGAGTATGATATAGTGTCCTTCCCCATCTCTTATTATAGTCTTTGGCTTAAAATCTAATTGATCTGATATAAGGATTGCCACTCCTGCTTTCTTCTGATGTCCATTAGCATGGTAAATTCTTTTCCACCCCCTCACTTTAAATCTGGAGGTGTCTTCGGGCTTAAAATGAGTTTTTGGAGGCAACATATAGATGGGTTTTGTTTTTTTTATCCATTCTGATACCCTGTGTCTTTTGACAGGGGCATTTAGCCCATTAACATTCAGGGTAACTATTGAGAGATATGAATTTAGTGCCATTGTATTGCCTGTAAGGTGACTGTTACTGGATATTGTCTCTGTTCCTTACTGATCTACCACTTGTAGGCTCTCTCTTTGCTTAGAGGACCCCTTTCAGTATTTCCTGTAGAGCTGGTTTGGTGTTTACAAATTCTTTCAGTTTTTGTTTGTCCTGGAAGCTTTTAATCTCTCCTTCTATTTTCAATGATAGCCTAGCTGGATATAGTATTCTTGGCTACATGTTTTTCTCGTTTAGTGCTCTGAAAATATCATGCCAGCTCTTTCTGGCCTGCCAGGTCTCTGTGGATAAGTCAGCTGCCAATCTAATATTTTTACCATTGTATGTTACAGACTTCTTTTCCCGGGCTGCTTTCAGGATTTTCTCTTTGTCACTGAGACTTGTGGGCCTATTCTTATTGATTTTGAGGGGCGTTCTCTGAACCTCCTGAATTTTGATGCTCGTTCCCTTTGCCATATTAGGGAAATTCTCCCCAATAATTCTCTCCAGTATACCTTCTGCTCCCCTCTCTCTTTCTTCTTCTTCTGGAATCCCAATTATTCTAATGTTGTTTTGTCTTATGGTGTCACTTATCTCTCAAATTCTCCCCTCGTGGTCCAGTAGCTGTTTGTCCCTCTTTTGCTCAGCTTCTTTATTCTCTGTCATTTGGTCTTCTATATCACTAATTCTTTCTTCTGCCTCATTTATCCTAGCAGTGAGAGCCTCCATTTTTGATTGCACCTCATTAATAGCTTTTTTGATTTCACCTTGGTTAGATTTTAGTTCTTTTATTTCTCCAGAAAGGGCTTTTATATCTCCTGAGAGGGTTTCTCTAATATCTTCCATGCCTTTTTTGAGCCTGGCTAGAACCTTGAGAATTGTCATTCTGAACTCTAGATCTGACATATTACATATGTCTGTATTGATTAGGTCCCTAGCCTTCGGTACTGCCTCTTGTTCTTTTTTTTTTGTGGTGAATTTTTCCGTCTTGTCATTTTGTCCAGATAAGGGTATATGAAGGAGCAAGTAAAATACTAAATGGGTGGCAACAACCCTAGGAAAATATGCTTTAATCAAATCAGAAGAGATCCCAAATCGTGAGGGGGGAGAAAGGGGATAATAAGATTCAAAAAGGTAGAATGAAAAAAAAAAAGAGAAAAAAAAAAAAAGAAAAAAAAAGAATTAAAAAAAAAGAAAAGGAATAAAGAAAAATATAAAAAAGAAAAAATATATGTATTAGATAAACTAGTTAAAAAACGTTAAAAAATTAAAGGGTAAAAATTAAAAAAAAAAAATTTACCCAAAGGTGAGAAAAAAGAAAAAAAAAATGAAAAGGAAAAAAATTAACTGTAAGACTAATAACAAATCACAGAGAGAAAGCCATAAGTTCCGTGCTTTGCTTTCTCCTCCTCTGGAATTCTGCTGCTCTCCTTGGTATTGAAACCGCACTCCTTGGTAGGTGAACTTGGACTTGGCTGGATTTCTTGTTGATCTTCTGGGGGAGGGGCCTGGTGTAGTGATTCTCAAGTGTCTTTGCCCCAGGTGGAATTGCACCGCTCTTACGGTGGCCTGGGCTGAGTAATCTGCTCCGGTTTGCTTTTAGGAGCTTTTGTTCCCTGAGCGCTTTCCATAGAGTTCTGGAGGACGGGAATACAAATGGCGGCCTCCTGGTCTCCGGCTCGGAGGAGCCGAGAGCCCAGGGCCCTACTCCTCAGTGGGCACTCAGAGAACAGCGCCCAGTTACTCCCGTCTGCCTGACCTCCGGCCACGCTCCGAGCTCACCGAGCCTGTGGCTGGTTCAAGGAAACACGAGCTGTGAGCTTACTGTCGGCTCTGTCTCTGTAGCCGGTTTTCCCGTTCCAATACCCGCAAGCTCTGCGACACTCAGACACCCCCGATCCTTCTGTAACCCTGCGGGACTTGAACCACGCTGACCTCACGTGGGCTTTGCCCCGGTTTAGCCTCTGGAGTGATGTCCCTCAGTGGAACAGACTTTTAAAAGTCCTGATTTTGTGCTCCGTTGCTCCGCCGCTTGCTGGGGGCCAGCCCCTCCCCCTGGGGTCTATCTTCCCGTCGCTTTGGATTCACGTCTCTGCCAGTCCTACCTTTCAGAAAGTGGTTGTTTTTCTGTTTCCAGAATTGCTGTTCTTCTTCTCTTCGATCTCCCGATACATTTGTAGGTGTTTGCAGTCTTTAGATAAGCTATCTAGCTGATCTCCTGCTAGCTGAAATAGTCTCAGCCTGTTACTTCTCCGCCATCTTGACTCCTCCCCTCATTGTGGTTTTGATTTGCATTTCCCTGATGATTACCGATATCAAGCATCCTTCCCTGTACCTGTTAGCCATACATATATCTTCTTCAAAAAATGTCTATTCAGAGGGGCTCCTGGATGGCTCAGTTGATAGGGCGACTGCCTTCAGCTTGGATCGTGATCTCAGAGACCTGGGATGGAGTCCTGCATTGGGCTCCCGGCTCCATGGGGAGTCTGCTTCTCCCTCTGACCTTCTCCCCTCTTGTGCTCTCTCATTCTCTCTCTCTCAAATAAATAAATAAATAAAATCTTAAAGAATGTGTTCATGCAGGTCCTTTGCCCGTTCTTATATTAGATTATCTGTTGTTTTGCATTGACTTGTATGATTTTCTTTTTAACAAATTTTTGATATTAACCTTATCAGATATATAGTTGGCAAATATTGTTTCCCATTCTATAGGTCTTTTCATTTTATTGATTACTTCTTTGCTATGCAGATGCTTTTTAGGTTTATGCTATCCTGCTTGATTTTGTTGCCTTGTGCCTTAGGTGCCATATCCAAAAAGATTTTCCCAAATCCCATGTCAATCATCTTTTTTTGTTATGTTTTCTTCTAGGAGTTTTATGGTTTCTGGTCTTAAATTTAATTCTTTAATCCATTTCAAATTAATTTTTGTGAGTGGATTATAAAGGTCTAAGTTTATTCTTTTGCATGTCAATATCCACTTTCCGCAGCACCATTTATTAAAGAGACTGTCTTTTCTCCACTAAGTATTCTTAGTCCCTTATTAGATATCAGTTGACTACCTATGCATAGGTTATTTCTAGGCTTTCAGTTCTGGTCCATTGGTCTGTGTCTTTTTAATTCCAGTGCTATACTGTTTTGATCACGACAGCTTTGTAACATAGTTTGAAATCAGAAAGTATGTGCCTGCCTCTTGCTTTGTTCTTTTTCCTCAGGATTTCTTTTGCTATTTGGAGTCTTTTGTGATTCCATATAAATTTTAAGATTTTTAAAAACTTCTTTAAAAATTGCTGTTGGAAACTTGATATAGATTTCACTGACTCTATGGATGGCTTTGGGTAATATGAACATTTTATCAGAATTAACTTTTCCAGTTCACGAATATAGGATCTCTTTCCATTCATCTATGTCTTCTCTGATTTCTTTCATCAGTGTCTTATAGTTTTCAGTATAGAGAAATTTTACTTCCTTGATTAAATTTATTCCTAAGTATTTTATTTTATTAAGATTTTATTTATTTATTTGACAGAGAGAAATCACAAGTAGACTGAGAGGCAGGCAGAGAGAGAGAGGGAAGCAGGCTACCCACTGAGCAGAGAGCCTGATGCGGGACTCGATCCCAGGACCCCAAGATCATGACCCGAGCTGAAGGCAGCGGCTTAACCCACTGAGCCACCCAGGTGCCCCAGTATTTTATTTTTTGATGCTATTATACATGGTATTGTCTTCTTAATTTTTTTGTTCAAATAATTTGTTGCTAGTGTATAGAAACTATTTTGATTCTTATATGTTAATTTTGTATCCTGTAACTTTACTGAATTTATTGATTTAGATCTAACAAGTTTTTTTTTGTGTGTGGAATCTTTAGGATTTCTACATATAAAATCATGTCATCTGCAAATAAAAACACTTTTACTTATTCCTTTCCCATTCTGATGCCTTTTATTTCTTTTTCTTGCCTGATGGTTGTGTCTAGGATTTCAAGCCCCAGGTCACTGATTCTTTCTTCTGGCCCATTGCATCTCCGTATTTTTGAAGCTCTCTGTTGAATTCTTTAGTTTACTCATTGTATTTTTCAGCTCTAGGATTTCTGTTTGTTTGTTCTGATCATTTCAATTTCTATTTTGAACTTCTCATTTTGTTCATGCATTGTTTACCTCATTTTGTTTAGTTTTCTGTTTTTCTTATAGTTCATTAAATTTCTTTAAGAGGATTATTGTGAATTATTTGACAGTTTATAAATCTCCACTTCTTTAGGGTCAGTTATTAGGGCTTTATTAGTTTCCTTTGATGCTGTCATGTTTGCCAGATTTTCTGTGATCCTTGATTCCTTATGTCGGTATCTGTGCATTTGAGGAAGTGGTCCCCTCTTCCACACTTTGCAGGCTCACTTCAGCAGAGATGGTTCTCTACCAGTTAGCCCAGTTTGGGTTTCCATTCTGTCAGCTGATAACATCCTTGGGAAAGCAGGGCCTGCTATCAGGGTCTCCTTTTGGGCAAGACCACTGCCCAAGCTCTAATGTTGCAGGTAGGGAGGTTGCTGCTGCTGGCTGAGAACACCTGCATAGGACTGCTGGCTGGTTCCCTGCCTGTCTGTGAGTAGGATGGGCTCTGCAGTTGCCTGGGTTCTCTGCTCAGGTTTACTAGCTGGTCAGCCCGGATACTAAACTCAGCAATAAGTGGGGCTATGAATTAGCTTCTCTGCTCTCGTGGAGCAGCAGAATAGTCTCTAGGGCAAGACTGTGTACTGAATTCCCTAGCCAGGTGGGGCTCCCAGTTTTACTCTGCAAGTAAAGAAAGCCTTGGGCTGCACTCTCTGTTCAAGAGGCTCTGTAAGCAGGGCTGTCATCTGGGCAGTGTGCTCTGCTTAGATTCCCTAGTCGTGTGGACTGAAGTCTATGTTCAGCAGCCGGTGGGGCTCTGAATTTGTTTCCCTGTCTGGGACCAGTGGGAGAACTGGCACCAGCAAGGCTTTTTGTTTGTGGTCTTTGTTCAAGTTGACTTGCACCCCAAATTCCCTGGCCAAATGGGGCCACTGACTGTTCTGCAAACACTCAGCTCTGCCTGCTAGACTATCTCTCCAAGCGTTGTTGGGCTACATGGATGCCAGGTGTTTTAGCCAGGCTTTGTGGTTGGATGGGTTTGGGAGCCACACTTGACAACGAGCTGGGCCATGACTCAGCTCCCTTTCCTGGCAGTGTGTGTGTGTGTGTGTGTGGAGGGGTGGGGGGTCAGACCAGCTCTGGAGATAGCCAGACTTTTCAATTGAGAACCTGAGCACACAGACCTGTATCCTGCCGAGTTCCCTGGTCAGACTGAGCCACCATCTTGGCTTGGCAAAACCTCTGGTTGGACTACTCCGTGGATGTTGAAGAGAGGACTTTGGTCTTCCAAGTTCTGGGTGCTGGTTGTTGTGTGCCCTTCTCCCTTCTCCATCACAGTTGGGTTCCCAGGGGTCAAAGTCCACAGATTCCCCTGCAATCCTCATAGGGTAACGTCAGAGTGAGGGCCCTCAAATAACAAACTATAGCACTGGGGAACCTGAATGTCTACTCTGGTGGCACTGGAGGTTCAGGGGATCTCTCTGCATGAAGTTGCACTGGCCTGGGGAGGGGAAATGTGGTCAGTGTGTAGCAACTTCTTTTACCCTCCTAATGTGGTCTGCCTTGGTTTCTGTGGTGTTGGCGGGGGGGGGGGGGGGGGCTCAGCATCACGTTCATGTATTAAAGTTCTTCTAGCCCTGTCCTATCCATGCATAGTTGTTAGCTGTTCTTGTAAGGGGAGCAAAGTCAGTGAAGACCTCCGCATCTTGGGGACGTTACTCCTCCTACTGAATTCCTTCTTGCACTGGGCAGTGTTCTAAGTCCCAGGAATCTTGTGGAAAGCAAGACAGACAAGTACCCTACCCCGTGAAGCTTACAGTCCAGAAACAGCTATTAACTGATAAACAAATGAACAAAGCACCCAACTCCAGAATGTAGTAAATATTCTGAAGAAAAAGAGCAGTCCAGAAAGGTGACATTTGCTGGACGTGCGGTGTGAAGAGGGAAGGCTGCCAGCCTGCAACAGCCGGTGCTCAGGGAGACTGGACGGTACTACAGAGGGTGTGAAGCAGGAGCGAGTCAGCGGAAACCGAGTGAGGAAAGAGAAGGAAGGGAGTGGCTGAAGAGGTAGGCATTTAATACCATGCCAAGGTGAAAAACCTGCATGCTTTTAAAGGGAAATGGGGTTTTTGAAGTATGTTAAGTAGAGGAATGAGATGCTCTGACTTACCTCATGAAAAGAGCTCTGTGGCTTTTAATAGGATGGTTTATGGAGATGGAGGGGGAGGCAGGGAGACTATCAGACTAGAGCCAGCAAGAGGGATGGGTTCAGGCCAGGTGGTGGCTGGGCGAAGAGACCAAGGTTTGGAGACATGCGCTGAAGTGGACAGCAGGCCTCATTGATGGAACAGTCAGTCTGGCACAGAAATACAGGGAACCAGGAAGGTGGTGGTTTTGAGGTATTTGTATGTGCAAGTAATGATTCTGTCCTGGATGTGTGAAATTTATTTATTTATTTTTTAAGATTTTATTTATTTTACAGAAAGAGAGAGAGACAAGAGAGGGAACACAAGCAGGGGGAGTGAGAGAGGGAGAAGCAAGCTTCTTGCTGAGCAGGGGGCCTGATGCTGGGCTCCATCCCAGGACCCTGGGATCACGACCTGAGCCAATGTGTGCTGGCTACAGACACTCGGTTGTGGATCTTCAGGGCACCTGGTCAGTCGCACACATAGGGTAGAGAGAGCACCCAAAAGATCCTGATTCTGGCTCCGGGTGATACAACCAGGTGGAACAGCTGGCCCCATCATGTCCCAGCCACCAGAGGGGACTCGGGAAATTTTGAGGAAGCTACTCCGAAGTGCAGGGTCTGGGGTAGGGGTCAGCTTGCCTGGGTTTAAGGTCAGTGCCAACTGAGGCTTGGGACGCTGAAGAAAGAACCACGGAAGAGACGAGGGGACGGCACAGCCATCCTTTGCCATCTTTGAGCACTCTCGCTTCATTCGGAGTCCTGCCTTCCCAAGGCAGAAGCCAGAAGTCTAACAACTGCAGACCCTCCTGCATGGGGCACAGGGCAGTGGCTAACAAGGTTCTGATCATGAGACATAGACTCTGACTTGGACTCAAACTGAGCCACATGAGGAGGAGCCTGCAGGCAGGGAAACCTGCCTTCTGGAGGGAGGAAGCCTGGGGCTGGAGTGAGTGACCACGGGCGGTTTACCTTACCGCTCCATGACTCAGTTTCTCCTTTCATGGAATGGGGATGATAATAGCACTACCTCATGGAAATTACCAGCTACTACAGGGAAGGCATTTATAGGCGTGCTTGATGCAGGGTAAGAGCTGCAGAAGCACTGTCCATTCTTACGGTTTCCCATGCCCTCGAGCTGAACGGGCAGAGCCCCTCTAATGACACCCCAAGTCCCAGAGGTGTTGCGAGGTATTGGCAGCAGGGGTTTACTTGTTTGCTTATTTTTGTTTTGCTGGAGGAGGAGGCAGGTGTGCTTGATACACCCTTGGCTGTGCAACTTTACGGTCTGTCTGTCTAGCCCTCCTGAGATTTGTTAGCAGCCCGAAACCCTTTATGAATTACTTTTCTGCTTAGACTCCCCAGAGTGGATTCTTCTGTTTGGACTAAAATTTCTGATTGAAAGAATGAGTTGTGAACTGAGCCTTGAGGATATTTGCCTTACCAAATAGGGGAACGGTGAATGAGGTGGGAGGGCCTCACCCAGAGGTAAGGCACCAAGGCACAAAGCTTCATGGTGTGTATGTAAGGTGACCATGTAATCTGTCATCTAAGCTAGGACCCTTCTGGGAGTGAAGGTGGTGCTATTAGCAGTTAGCAGGGAGCAACCCGCTAAAACTTGACTGTCTTGGGTAAACAGGAGTGAATGGTCTTCCTAAAAATACTATAAACATATAACCCAGAGGTCAGCTGATCCAATCACACCACAGGCATTAGCAAGCATTGGAGGATTTAGTGATAATATCATAAGGAAGAGGGAACAGATCTGCCTCTCATATCATACATCCCACATGGAGGGAGGTGGGGGGGAGAAAGAAACAAAAAGAGGTGCAAAGGGCTCAACAAGACTTCTCATCTATTTATAACTTCATTGTTCATTGCTGTGTTTTGTGCCAAGCATACAAAGATGCATAAGGCCCTGTTCCTGAATTCCTGCAAGGGGAGACAAACACACCTCAAACTTGCAAGTGTAGACACAGCCTAGACGTCAATGGGGCCCATGAGGGCTGAAAGGGGAGGCTTGTTGGAGAAGGGAATTATAAAGGACTGGGAATTGTCTACATGGTAGGCAGGAATCCCAGGCAGAGGGGAGAGCACGAGCAAGGCAGAGACAAGGAAAGCTGGAATGTCCTGGGGGCTTTCTCAGCCACCAGAGCATCACCTGTGAAGCAGGCCCCAGCGGAGGAAGGAGTCGTGGAGGGCCGCTGCACCTGCCAAGGGGCACAGACCTTCTGACTTCTCACGTAATAGATCTACACCAAGTTGATGACTTCAAACCTTAGTCAGCTGCCAGTGTTCCACACCTTTCCTTTTAAAAATTATTTTTCTTTTGATGAAATTTACCATTTTCATCATTTTTAAGAGTACAGTTCACTTCAGATCACAGTGCTATGCAATTACCATGTGTCCAGAACTGATTTTCATCATGCAACCAGAAACTCTACTCATCACATCCCAACTCCCCTCCCTGCCCCCCTGGCTACCACCGCTCTACCGTCTGTTTGTATGAATGTACCAAGTTTAGGGACCTCATACAAGTGGAATCATGCAGTGTTTGTCCTTTTGTGTCTGGTTCATTTCTCTCAGCATAACGTCCTGCAGGTTCATCATGTTGTAGCACATGGCAGAAATTCCTCCCTTCTCAAGGCTGAATACTACTCCATTGTGTTCACATGTCACGCTGTGTTTATCCACTCAATGGACACTTGACCTGCTTCCAGCTTTTGGCTATTGTGAATAGTGCTGGTATGAACATGGGTGTAGAATTAAATTTTCAAGAACATGTCTGTTCTTATGGATATATATCCGGAGTATATATGGTATGGATATAGACCCTGAGTGCCACAGTAATTTACGTTGAATATTTTGAAGAACCGCTATACTAATTTCCTTTGTGGCTGCACATTTTACTCTCCCACCAACCTGCTCACCCTGGCATTCCTTTTCACTAGCCACATTGCCTCCCTTCCTCAGCAGCTTTCCCAAAATCTTTTTAAATTTTGTCAGTCTTCTTTCTTACCTACAATTATATCCTCCAAAAAACCAAAACCAAAGCCACAACCCCACCCTTGTCCGGAAGAAAATTGAGCCTCACAGCAAAAGTACTGGCAAGATTAGTGGTTTGTGGTGACATCATGTTTTACCTTTTTCTGCACTGATCTTAAGGCTTTGTGCTACCTTTCCCCTCCAGGTCCTAGAACTACCACAAACTGATTGCAAAGTGGATCTTTGCAGACCTTTGGTACCAGTCAAATTCCCGGTACTGCTTTGCTCCCCAGCAAGCTCCCATCTGTGGCTTTGTCTGTTGCCTTCAAAAACCCTCCTTCCTCTGCTGGAGGACAACCCACAATGAAAGAATCCCAAAGGGCAAATGAACTAGCTAAGAGCCAGTGTGCTCTTACTTCTTTAGAGTGCTAGTTAACTTCAGGTTGATGTCAACCAAACTCATCTGAGAGGCTGATGCCTTAAAAACATCTAGGAAAAACATCCAGGAAATTCTTCACATTGGTCAGAAGGCTGGTGAAAATGTGACAACTAACAAGCTAAGAAGATTTCCTTTCAAATGACAAATGCACCAGCAAAGCCAGTGACACTCATTGAGTTGACGGATAGATAACAGCTGTGAATCTCCCGGGAAAACACGAGGCAAATGTTGTTGCTTTAGGCGAGGGGTGATATTGATATAAAAAAATCCAGACAAAGCGGAGTTCCTAGTCCTTCAAATTCCTAGAGCTTTCTACAAGAGTTGGCCTGAGACCAAGCTGAGGTTGTCTGTGATATTGCCATCCCTGTAGGATTCCAAAAAGAGTGTGGCCTATCATTTCTGCCTCCCGCAGAGGTTAGGGGTGGTGGAGTGACCAAGAATTTGTCAGAATCATGCCAGAGAGATTCGAGGTTAGAATTAACCGAGGCTTGTGGAACTGTTGAGGAAAATACAAGGGCTCTCCTCATCCTTAGGGCAAGGAGGAGTGCGTAGGGCCCACTGCTCAGGATCAGAAGACAACGGTGTGAACGCAGCGGCGCTCTGCCCATGTTTTGTCTGCTTGCTTATCCAGGAGCTTGATAGCCAAATGATGAGGGACAAAAGGGTCACTGTTAGAGAGGAAATTGAAGCCAGAAGCAGAAGAGAAGATAGTCGCAGAGCGAGCTGACCTCTACGGATCTTGGCAAGTCAGAGAGTTCAGAATTCTAGGAGATATTGGTGGTGGAGATACCTGAACTAGAGCCGGCCAGCCTCAGGCAATAAAAGGGCAGCTGTTCTCACTTGGGGGGCATAAAAGAACCACCTGGTCTTGTCCAACAACACAAACCTGCCTCCTGCCAGGTGGGTAAAGACACTCAAAAAGAATAAAAGAATCCACAAAGCTAAGGCCAAAAAATATCCTCAATTTCCAAAGGGGGAAGCATAGATTCAGGGAATTTCCAAACGTTTCCCACCCAGAAGAAGCCAGGTCTGGGTCTGTGTCTGTCCTTTGAACTGTGGCAGCAGCCATCAGCCAAGATCGTGCGTGGGAGCATTTGAACCCCAGTGAACTCGGGCGTGACCGTGGGTGGGAGAATGTGGGCGTCTGCAACCAGGCGTCTTGCCAGCTCGGGTGGTCCCAGTTCAGCTAAGAGCTAAGCCACGCTTCCAGTCCAGGGCCTGAACAGCTCTGCTCCAGGCTGTGCCCTCCCCGTGTAGGTTTGTCAGTGATTGGGTCCTTCGGTTGTCATTGTTGTTGTTGTTGTTGTTGTGGGTAAACACACACAAAACAGAGTTTACCATTTTTAACCGATTCTTGTGTGCAGTCCAGTGGCGTGAAGCACATTCACACCATCCGTCTCTGGAACTTCCTCAGCATCCCAAACTGAAACTCCATACCCCTTGCACTTAGTGCCTCCATTCCTTCCTCCCCTCACCCCTGGTAGGCAGTCTGTATGAATTTGACTACCCAGCTACCTAGTACAAGGGGAAATCAGACAATGTTTGTCCTTTTGTGTCTGGCTTATTTCATTCACCATATGTCCTCAAGTCTCCTCCCTGTTGGAGCAGGTATGAGAATCTCCTCCCTTTTTAAGGCTGAATAATATTCCGTTGTGTGTATACATCACATTTTATTTATCCATTCATCTGTCAATGGATCCTTGGGTGTGTCACTTCATTGTGAATAACATTCACAAACACAGCTGTGCAAGTGGTTTGAGCCTGTACGGTCTCATTTTAAATGTGGTTATTCATTCCTACTGTCCACAGGGTTCCTGGAACTCTCAGAAGCAGGAAGAAGCTGTGCAAAGTGCCTTTAAATATGTGATCTTGTGTAATTCTCCAGACACCCCGGAAGGCCGGCTGTCATTCCATTTCACAGACAAAGCTCAGGTTGGAAACTTGCCAGAGGCCCTGCAGTGGAAGGTTATGGCCTCCAGGGTCCAAAAATCCAGGATGAGCTGAGGCCAGTCTAGGGCTTCTCAGCCTTCTGGGAACACTAAGCGGGTGTGATGGAACCTAGGTAAAGTGCAGGATCTATTCCAGCGTGACCCAGGTTCAAGACTCTTCATTTTATTAGGTTCTTGCAAGGTGATATCAGTGTTGCTTTTTTGCTGTGAGCAAAAAAGATTTAAGTGACAGGTCCTGCACTGCTCCACAGCTCCTGGCAATGCCTTCTTTCCTTGCCACTTTGACTGCACACTTGATGGGGTTGGTCATATCTTTCTTCTCCGTTGAATTGCCTTTGCTCTTTTGTCTAAGATCAGCTGCAGAAAGGGAGGTGGGTGAGGGGATGGTGTACTGGGGGATGTGATGAGCGCTGGGTGTTATGGACAACTGATGAATCATTGAACATTATATCAAAAACTAATAATGTGCTATACATTGGCCAACTGAATTTAAATTAAAAAAAAGAAAAAAGAAAAAAACCATTTGACCATATATCCAAGGAAAAAAGATCAGGTGACTATATATCATTTGGTTCTATTTCTGGGCTGTCTCTTCTCTTCTCTTCTGGGTGATCTATTTATCTATTCTTTCACCAGTATCATCCTGTCTTGATTACTGCAGCTTTATAGTGAGTCTTGAAGTGAGATAGTTTAATCTATGCTTTGGGGGATTTTCTAGTGATCCTTCTGTTATTGATTTCTGGTTTACCTCATTGTGCTGTGAAAACAAGATATTGTATGATTTCTATTCTGTTAAATTTGTCAAGGTGTATTTCATGGCCCAGAACAGGATCCGTCTTGGCGAATGTTTCATGTGAGCCTGAGAAGACAATATTGTATATTGTATATTGTATTGTATATATTGTATATATAGCAATATTGTATATTGCTGTTACTGGATGAAGTAGTCTTTGGATGTCCATTATATCCCACTGGTTGATTGTTGAATTCAGCTGTGTCATTACTGGTCAGAGCTGTGCGCCCAAGGGTCCAACTATAACAGTAGATTCATCTATTTCTCCTTGCAGTTCTATCAGTTTTATTGTATGTATTTTGGTGCTGTTATTAGGTGCATACACATTAAGGATTGTTATGTCTTTTTAGAGGATTGACCCTCTAGCAATATGTCTGATCTTGTTTGTCTGAAATTAGTATTGCTACTCCTGCTTTTTTATTAGTGTTAGCATGGTATATTTTTTCTATTTATTTACTTTGAACCTATATATGTCTTTGTATTAAAAGTGGGTTTCTTGTGGACAAAATATAGTTGGATCCTATTTTTTGATCCACTCTGATAATCTCTGTCTAATGGTGCATTTAGACCGAAGTGATTATTAATATAGTTCAATTAATCTCTACTGTATTTGTTATTGTTTTCTATTTGTTACCCTTGGTTTTTGGTTACCTTGTTTTTTGTTCCTGTTTTCATCTTCCACTCTTTTTATACCTTTTGTGGTTTTAATCAACAATTTATATGATTCAATGTACTCTACTTAGTATTTCAGTTATATTTTTTCTTTTTACCTTTTTTGAGTGATTGTCCTAAAGTTTGCAATACACATTTACAACTAATTCAAGTCTACTTTCAAATAACACTCTCCTGCTTTACATTTTAGTGTGAGTACCTTATAATAACAATCCTAATTCCTCCCTCTCATCCCTTCTATCAATTGCTGTCATTCATTTCACTTACATACAAGCATATGTCAGTATTTATAGATAATGTACAATATCATATAATCTATATATGTATATGTATATATAGTATAGTATATATTATATATAATGTATGATATATATAAGCACATGTAATTGAATACATTGTCTTATTATTTTGAATTGTTATCCAGTAGATTAAGAATAAGAAAAACAAAACGCTTTTATCTCACTGATAAAAGTTTCTGACATGCTATTTTCTTTCTCTCTAAAGAACTTTTGACATTTCTTGCAAGACAGGTCTACTGACCATAAACTTCCTTAATTTTGGTTCATCTGAGAAAGTCCATCTTCCACTTTTGAAGACCATTTTCTCTTGTTACAGATCCTAGGTTGGTGGGTTTTTTTCTTTGCAAGATTATTTCATTCCAATCTCTTTTTGTTTGAGTGGTTTCTGAGAAGTCAGATATAATTCTAATTTTGTTTGTCTATAGGTAAGATATTTTTTTCCTCTCCAGCATCCTTCTGGATGTTTTCTTTATCTTTGATTTTCGATAGTTTGAAAATGATATGCCAGTGTAGTTTTTCTGGCATTATCTAATTTGGTGTTTATGGAGTTTCCTGGATCTGTGGTTTGGTGTTTGACATTAACTTGGGGGAAATGATCAGTTACTGTTTCAAACATTTCTTCTATTCCTTTTTCTTTTTCTTCTCCTTCTGGTAGTCTCATTATGTGTATGTTACACCTTTAGCCCTTTGGATATTCTGTGTTGTTGTTGTTTTTTCAAAGTTTTTGTTCTCTTTGTTTTTCAGATTTGGGAGATTTCTATTGCTACATCTTCAAGTTCATAAAATCTTTCCTCAGTCATGTCCAGTCTACCAATTAGCCTATTAAAGGCATTCTACATTTCTGTTACATAATTTTTTTAAAAAATCTCTAACATTTGTGATTTCTTTTCTTGGATTTTCATCCCTCTGCTTGTATTACCTATCTGTTCTTACATCCTATCTACTTTCTCTATTAGAGCCCTTAGCACACTAATCATAGTTATTTTTAACTCCCAGTTTGATAATTTTAAGATCCTTGCCATGTCTGGTTCTGATGCTACTCTGTCTCTTAAAATTGTGTTTCTTGCCTTTTAGTATGCCTTGTAATTAGTTCTTGATAGCTCGATGTGATGTATCAGGTAAAAGGAACTTCTGTACCGAGGCTGTAGTAATGTATTGGTAAGCTGTGAGGAAAAAGTAAGTTTTCTATAGTCCTATGATTAGTTCTTAGTTTTTAAGGGAGACTGTGCTTCTCCTCTGAACTTCACAAGTATTTCTCAGGTATTTTTCCCCCTCTTTCTTTAGGTTGGAGAAGATGGCTAGAGAGGGCTGGAGCTGAGTGTTTTCCCTCCCCCATGTCACTTAGACTCTGATAATATCCCTGGATGTTAGGCTCTGCTTGACTACTTTCTCCTGAGGGAGGCCTTGTCAAGAAAAATAGAGTGCTGTGGGTTATTTTAAAATGGCCCAATTTTCCCTCTTCCTGCCAGAGGCACAAGGAGAGATCTCTTTGATATTTATGGTGAGAATCTGGTCAAGCTCCTGGTGGTAAGTTTCACAATATTGTCAGGTCTTTCTATAACTGGATAACCCTAGAATTTTTAACTCTTAGACTTGTCTGCACTGAGCCTCTGGTAATTAATCAGCTAGAGTTCTGGATTTCCTACCCTGGCACTGGTTCCCATGGAGCTTTCTACTTGAGTCTCTACTCCAGAAAGATGTGACTCCCTGTATTCACCTGTCTTTCCAATTTAGGGAGAGTGTTTTGCCCTGTGTCTTCACCTCTCACTCTCATCCAAGGAGATCTGTTGATTGTTCAAGTTTTTATTTGTTTTCAGAATGGAGTGGCAACTTCCAAACTCATTACATGTGGAATTGAAAACCAGAAATCCACTCAGATCCCATTTTTATTTAAAATTTTGATGTTTTTTCTATCACAGACTTTTTGCATTAATTCTGAGTCTTAAAATAAATATTAATCATCTGGATGACTGTTTTCACCCTCCCTTATGCTTTGTTCACAGGTTCATGCCTCCTGTACATCACCCTGGTTCTGACTCTGAGCGAAAGCTCCTACTTTTAATGGATTTTATCATTTTTCTACTTTGTAGTTAAATTATTTATATAATGTTTAAGAAATCTTTGCTCACTCTCCCCACATCATTAGCCTGTCTCTTCTCTCTCAATACATGTTGGCCTCCAGAGGATGCAAGACAGGGTGTTCTCTGCCATTCTGATTAAAACTCAGTCTTGGACATGTGTTATGTTGTTGGATCTCAGTGATGTGGTTTACTCAGTAGTTCTGCCCACTCCAGCTGTAGATCTGGGCCCAGAACTTCTGGCTTCCACCAGGGCTGGGAACTTTTTTCTGTTCCCTTGTCCCAGTGGCAGTAGGGTTTCACCAGTACAGGAAGGGCAGCATACTCTAAAGTCAAAGTTTTTGTTCTGTAGGGAGATGAGGAGAGGAATCTGGGCAGGTTTTGTGCCTTTCCCTCAGTGGCTGTTATTCTATCCCTCAGGCCAGCATTATAGGTATCCCTTCCTCAGGACACTCATAGTCATTATGCAACTACCCTGTGAGGTAAGTTGAGAAGACCCCTTAAGTAGATCAATTCTCCCCTAAATCCATGGCACAGGGCAGCCCATACTCAGCTTTTAGTGATGCACTAAGAATTTTAGGCTAATTCCTCTCACTAGTGTTAGATGGCCTCTTCGCCCAGGTAAGCAAGTGTTCATGTCTGTCTCTGCTAGCAATTATCTGTGTTTTCCAAGATTTTAGGTTCACTTGCTGCTTTGCAACTCCAAATCACTGAGGGGTTCAAGAAAAATTGTGAAGTTCTAGATTGCCCTATGTTTTTGTCGTTGCTGTTGTAAAGGTGGGAACTATGCCCTTGTTAGTTTTCTGTATCTGTTTAAAAAAAAAAAAAAAAGGACAGCAGACCCCAAATGGAGTCACTGTGCTAGAGCCCCATGTCAGCAGACCATGACTTAACACCTAACTTCTTTGCAATTTCGGGCTCTCCCAGGAACATACACTTTAACAGGTCAATCTGGAGTTATTTGGTCAGTACTAGAGAGGTCATTCACACTGTAGCCCATCCCATCCCCCCTTAGGAAGGTGACCTTGTTTGAAACAATCAACTCTTTGCTAGAAACATTCTTGTCCTGCCTCCTCCTGCCTATAAAAGTCTTTTATTTTGCATAGCTCTTTGGACTCCTTCCTGTCTGCTAGGTGGCATGTTATCTGATACAAGAATCATTGGATAAAACCAATTAGATCTTCAAATTTTCTTGTTGAATTTTGTTTCTTTTAACAGATCTGGTGGAACAAAAGGAGACCTCCAACAGCTTCAGGGGCAACAAGAAACAGAGGCAGGTTACCAGCAAACTCTTGAATTCACTGTCTTTCTTGCTATTTCTGAGGGCGGTGGGTAAGTTCCTCTCAGTTTTGAGCTCCACTGTCTTAACATCATGCTCCTGATCTAATCGGCTTTCCAGGCATTTCTATGGAGGGAGCTGTTGGTAGTTCAGACCCCAATTCCCCACTTTGGAACCCCAGCTCTTGGTTCTGTCCCCAGTTTCCTGTTGGGATCTGCTGGTGGTACACATAACACCTTCTATTGGCCAGTCTGCAGTGACCTCATTGGTTACTGCTAGTGTATTAATGTGCAGGTAAAAGCTATTGCTAGCATGCATCTTGGAATGCAAAAGCCACAAAATTGGTGGGGCTGGTTGAGCACTTAAAAGCTGTTGGAGTGCTTACCACCTAACTTAAAGACTCCTGTGTTGCAATAAGTTGGTCACAGAATGGTTTAGATTGATGACAGGTCACCTGACAACCTTAAGAAAATTTCCATCCAACAGGTATACTGTGAAACACCAAACAATCCCCAACCTAGTGGCACAACACTTTTAAGTATTAATTTGGCTCCCAGAGACCCAGAGTCTTAGCCAGAAGAAATGAGCTCCTTAAATATGAAAGAGTCAAGTGTGCCACCTTCTGGCACACCTGCTTATTTTGTGTATATGAACTGTGGCCCCAGAAGCTGTATATATTTAGAGAAATGGCAAAACTGTACTAAAAATAAGTTAGAATTACAATGGTTATTATAGGAAATGTTCCAATTTGATAAGCTCATTTAAGAAGTGTACTTAAAAACAAGGGTTCCCAAATCAAACAAACAGGATTGGATACCTATTTCAACTGGTACCCAGAGGCTTCCAAAAGTTCAAGATTGGGGTGTGTGGGTGGCTCAGTCAGTTAAGCATCTGCCTTTGGCTCAGGTCATGATCTAAGGGTCCTGGGATTGAGTCTGGTTCCCTACTCAGCAGAGAACCTGCTTCTCCTCTCTCTGCTGCTCCCTATGCTTGTGCTCTCTGTTGCTATCTCTCAAATAAGTAAAATCTTAAAAAAAAAACTTCAAAATTCTAAAATAACTTCACAGAAAGACTTGTTATAAAAGTTAGCCTGTAAGAGGCACCGAAAATAAAAGACTGTAAGGCTGACACGAGTCCTGCTCTGTTCGCTATTCTTTATCTGAGCACTCATTCTACTAACCTTCTTTCTGATTTGTCTTTCCAGTGTGAAGAGATGATTAAGCAATTAACTTTTAAAATAAGATCATCCAAGGCTAGAGGCAACACTTTTCAGGTATCTTTTACTCCTTTGTGTTGATTAAAGGCTGTAGTTTAAAAATTCCCTAAACACAGAGAGGAACCTCAAAAGTTTTTATGAGTGGATTCCCAGGATTAGCAGGTTGATAGAAAAGGCAGAAAATAGGGTGGAAGCCATTGTTCTGACTGAACTCTATAGCTGACCACTTTGAAAGGAATTTGGGACAAGACCATAAACACCTGCCAAGGTATTGGCATTAAAGATGCCCCTCCCAGAGTTGATGAGACATTGAGCGATTTTCTGGTAAACTGCTACACTATTCCCTTAATGGCCAAGGGAATCTAAAGTTCAAATTAATGGAAATCTTTGCCAAATTCTGGTAGATACCAGAGCCTGCAGATGGTATCTTGGGAAAACTGGCAGCAAGGTGAGAATTCTAAACAGAATCAGCTCTCCTGGATTTCTGTCTATAGTACCTGGTTGAGAGAGGAAATCAAAATACCTTTCGAACCCTCTTTGGGGTTAGATACCTCTTGAAGTCAATGTATACTGTCAAGACTACTTATTATTTGTCCTGGCTGAAGCCTGGCAAGATATTTATAAGGATTTTATTTTAAGTAGCTCTGTGGTCAGAGCTACTTAAATTAGCTCTGGCTAAATTAGCTGGCTAAATTAGAAGCTAACCTCCAGAACCTGATAGGAAATTTGTTTTTAGGTCTTTTCCCCTAACCTAAAATGAAACTATGTACCCAGAGGGAAAGAAAAACCTTCTAAAGCCTTTGTGAAATGATTCATTAAAACATTACGATAATGGGCAACTCTAAATCCAGAACATAGAAATTTTTTGATTTCTGCTTTAGTAGGAAATCTCCCTGGTCAAGAAAACCACATGGAAGATAGTGTAGTTGGTTGGATGGATCAACCTGTAATGTAATTTAGGCTGCAATCCAAATCTTTGAGGAATTAAAAGCAACTGTCCTCATCTTACAAGTCTTTGCAAAACAGAATGCAGTTCCAGGAACAATTCAAAGTCCATCTAGCCTCTTTATCAATCCCCCAAATTTCACCTATTAATCTCAAAAAGCTTATATGTTTTGTAAAAATTCTGGCCTTGGGAAACAAGTGTTCTTCTTGTAGGAACTTGTGTTCTTTCCCTGTGGCTTTGAAATGTAAATGTTCTACCTGGGCTTCTCCAGGAATACTTATCCAGGCCATCTCTTTGAAATGCAAACTTCAGGGAGGTAATCCTTATCTGAAGGAAAATAAAAGAGGGGAAAGATTATTTGATACTTAGGTGAATGAAAAAATCTAAAGTGTCTTCTCCATAAATATTAGTAGAAAAAGATTTAGCCATCTGCACAGGTAAACTGCTCTCTTGTAAGCTAGTGAGTTGTTTTTTGTTTTTTAAGATTTTATTTATTATGGGAATTCATAGTGTCTGGATAGACAAAATCTGCCTTGGATATGCCTCCTCAGATGAGACTACTTGGAAAACAAAGGAGTAGTGCCCCAATGCTGGGCCTCCTTTGAAGAGTTCCTTGGCTGAAAGCAGCTAGATTCTTATTGTGGCTCAAAGTTCTCATCTAGAGAGTAAACATTTAAATTTTGAAGAAAAACAGGCTCCTATGGTGGTTACGTACTTCATGAACTTCTTGTTCGCTTGCCCATATCACACGTTGCCCCATCTCTTACTGTCCTGACCATGAAGGTTACACTTTCTGCCTTGTTTTGTGCTTGCACTTGGTGTATTGATATGAGCGCAATAAAAATGGAGACAAAGCTTGGCTTGAGGTATTTTGCCACTAGAGTGTCTGGTTCCCAGGCCTCTCCTTTCTCCTACTAAGGTGTCTGGAGTGATCTTTTCATTCGCTGTGTCAGGGTTTGCTGGCCAAACCCAACACACCTGACACGATTGATTGACTGAGTGCAGGAGGAGGTGCAGAGGAAGAGGGAGAGAGAGAATCTCAAGCAGACTCCCTGCTGAGGATGGAGCCTAATGTGGGGTTTGAACTCAGGACCCTGAGATCACGACAAGAGCCAAAATCAAGAGTAAGATGCTTAACCAACTGAGTCACCCAGGTGCCCCAAAGCTAGTGAGTTTTGCATTATAAAGCTCATCACATTATTATGCTCATCACATATAAAATTATATAATGGAAACTATAAGAGCTCTGTCTATCTGTCTCTCTCTCTCTAGTATTTGTTGTAGATATATGATTATTTTCTACTTCTGGTTGGTATTGCCAAAATCAATTTGTAAAAGAGCTCTATTCAATTAGCTTAAAGAAAATTAAACATGTACATAAATTAAGTGCCCTAAAACTCTCAGAAATATAATAGCAACTGATCCAGATGCTTTTCAGTTTCACATGATCTCGGAAAATATTTGGTATTTTTTTTTTAAGATTTTATTTATTTATTTGACAGACAGAGATCACAAGTAGGCAGAGAAGCAGGCAGAGAGAGAAAAGGAAGCAGGCTCCCTGCTGAGCAGAGAGCCCGATGCGGGGCTCGATCCCAGTACCCTGGGATCACGACCTAAGCTGAAGGCAGAGGGTTTAACCCACTGAGCCACCCAGGTGCCCCAGAAAATATTCGGTATTAAAGCTAATTTAAGTGTGTTGGTTAAATTAAAATACGTAAGTCTTTAGAGTTATCATCAATGAATATAATTTTGGCATCCAACTTTTACTCTTCCTGGGTTTATTAGCCAAGTAAGTTCATGCTATCTTTGTTACAAAATTTGTCAGCAAGAAAAATAACTTGCTCTGATGGATTTTTCATAAGTAATTTAAACAATTGTTAAGAGCAGATGAATTAAATGGCTGTAAGTGGGATAAAAGTTTTTAGGCAGGGATGCCTGGGTGGCTCAGACAGTTAAGCATCTGCCTTCAGCTCAGGTCATGATCACGGGGTCCTGGGATGGAACCCCACATCAGGCTCTCTGCTCAGTAGAGAGCCTGTTTCTCTTTCTCCTTTTGCTGCCGCCTTTGCTTGTATTCTCTCTGGGTCAAATAAATAAATAAAATCTTAAAAAAAAAAGTTTTTAGGCAAATCTTTTAAATAGTTTTCTGAAGTCTTTTGGATAACCTAAAACCTTAAAATTTTGCTAAGTCAAATTAAATGATGGATGGTTGTTAAATATCTAGATCATAAATAAAAAAATAAAAAATAAAAATTATACAAAGTATTTATAAATCTGTCAATCCACAGAATGCTAGGATAAGAGGCCATCCATAATTGTTTATTTCTTATTTCTTAATTCATCAGAAATTATGGTTTTTAAGGGTTAAAATTTAATTAGAGCTATTAAAAATAATAAATGACACATCTCCAATTGTAAGAAAAATAAGAGAAAGTAGGAGGAATGGAGATGTTTTTATTGAAGGAAAAGAATGTAGTTTTGTCCTAAAATGACACTGGCCATTTTAGAATGAGAAAGGGGAAAAACAGGACAAAATCTGAATGTGAAAAAGAAAGTTGTAGAAGGTTTGTGGAAAAAGATTCTTTGGAAAGAAATTTTAATATGTGGTCAAGCTGGCTAAGATTAGAATGAATTTAATTAAGTTAAGTGAATTCTAATATCAAAAGTAAGCTGGTAGCAAAATTGAAATTTGAGTTTCTCTTTGTTAAAAAGACAACTAAGTATTGTTGGTGATGTTAAATTAATTAAGCTTATTTGCTATGTTAGATTACATGGGAAGCATTTGATGATAGAGTGCTTGAAAAAAAATTGAAGCTAAGATAAAGACAAATAATGCAAGAAAAGGAGAAACAATACAGAATTCCAGGGGTGGTAGTGGGAGAGAAGGGGAGGATGCCGAACTAGAAACTCGTGGTTTAAAGAAAACAATAAAAAGGCAAGCTGTATGGTAATCAGCTTCCAAAACCCGAAGTTGCGCCACTTTGTCAGCACTGTTGGGAATGCAAGCTGAGATTTAAGTCAATCACATAATGCTGCCCAGTTAACTAGCAGAAGAACTAAACACAGTGAGGGACCCTCTGGCCAGGGAGAAGGGGGGGTGTGGAGTGGTGCAAGGGGCCCAAAGCTGGGCTGTTTCTATGGATCACAGCGAGGACGGAGAGTAGGGATGTGGGCTAGACTGGAGGAGAAATCTGCAGAAGCAGGCAAGCAGGAGTCCTGTACGGGGTGTATCTGGGTGGGCATGAGTGTGCAGGGAGGCGTGCAGCTGCTGTCTTTGTTATTCACTACCTTGTATCTGTTTTACTTTGATAAAAATTTAGAAGAACCCCCAAATTTAGAAGAACCCCATGCTGATGAGAGATAGAAGCTGTAAAACATCTCAAGGATTCTTCCTTTCTTTCTTCCTTTCTTTCCTCCTTCCTTCCTTCCTTCCTCTCTTTCTTATTTCCTTTCTCCCTCCCTCCCTCCTTCTTTCCTTTCTTTCTCTTTAAAGATCTTAGTTAATTATTTGAGAGAGAGCGAGAAAGAGAGAGTGTCGGTGGATGGGGAAGAACAGAGGGAGAGGGACAGGCAGATTCCCCGCTGAGCTTGGAGCCCCGACCTGGGGCCTCATCTGACAACCCTGAGATCATGACCCAAGCTGAAACCAAGAGTCGGACACCTAACCAACTGAGCCACTCAGGCACCCCTCAAGAATTCTTTCTTGACCGAGGAGCTCAACAATCACAAAACTGGGTAATTTGTCAATATTATTTATGTAGTTACTGGGTATAACACAGTGTTAAAAAGATACACATGAAAATACAGAAGAAGAAGTAGTGGGGGAAAGAAAAGAGAGAAGGGAAGAGAGGTTTGCTGTAAAAACAGGGTCAGGATGACAGGAGAAAGGAAGATGAACCAGGAGTAGAGCCAAGTCCTATGGACATCTTCCTCTAGAGAAGGAAGGAGCAATGCGATGTCTTAGGATGGAATTGTGGCAAATTCAAGGATACAGTTTATTGCTCTCAACTGTCTTAGACTCATCTGAGCCTAGTTTTGTATCCAAAAGGTGATTAACCAGGTGATTTCAGAGACTGCCTACCTGAACCACCTAGACGGCCATCCCCTAATCTCTAGTTGGATGTCTGACAACTCTCAGCTTTCAGACCCAATTTCTAAAGATTGGAACAAAAATATAAAGGATGTAGAGAGTAGCAGAAAAAAATTCAGGAATGGCACAATGTATAACAGAGTGTATTTCTAAAAAAGAATGCCCCTTAAAAAGGAAAAAAAAAAATCAAGCTAAAATAAAAGCATCTCAGAATGCATCTTAGAAAGAAAACCTCTGCCAAGTTCTCCCTAGCTTTTAATTTCCAAATACTTAGATAATTTAATGAGGAGAGAACAACACTTAAAAAGTGTTCTTCCTTGACATAACTCTTCGGTAGTTAGGAATAATCATCTTAAAGATCTAGAGCTATTTTCTCAAAAGCCCATCATCTGTCAAAATGCACCTGGCAGAGCCTCTCATGAGGGAGGGTGAGGATCAGGCAGGGAGGGCCCCTTAGCCTGCCTGCTGGACTCGTGCAAAGTGTTCCTTCTCTCTTAGCTGGGTAAGGACCTCAAATTTCGGAAGACAAGCTAAGTAGCACAGAATGATGCAAGCTACCGTATCAAGGAACAAAAGTATTCCGGTAAATGATTTAATGACCTGTTTTGTCTAAAAAAAGGAATTTGGGGCAAGATGCTGACAGGTGAAGGGAATCCAGCTGAAAGCTGTGGAGTGCCTTAAAATCCTCAGGAGAGGAGTGATTTGTGGTGCAGGAAACAGTTCTGAGAAAGAATACTGCAGCGTTTCGCTGAGCGCAGGCTGTGCAGGGGCACTGTTCCAGGAAAGGGCCCAACTCTCGGCTGTCTGCTCCTGGCCAAAGGAGAGCCAAGGTTGGAGGCAAGTGTTCTAGCCTCTGTGTGACCCTACAAGTGATAATGGTCAGAATGCAAAGTGAACGTGATGGTTCCACACACAGAAACCTTACTATCTGCCACTGTTCCAAAGGCTTGACACACATTAACTCACCTGGTCTTTGCAACAAGTGCGTGAAGAAGGCACTGCCATCACCCCATTTCACAGATGCAGGACTTGTGAACTTCTTTTTTTTTTTTAATTTTTTATTTTTTATAAACATATATTTTTATCCCCAGGGGTACAGCTCTGTGAATCGCCAGGTTTACACACTTCACAGCACTCACCAAAGCACATACCCTCCCCAATGTCCATAACCCCACCCCCCTTCTCCCAACACCCCTCCCCCCAGCAACCCTCAGTTTGTTTTGTGAGATTAAGAGTCACTTATGGTTTGTCTCCCTCCTAATCCCATCTCGTTTCATTGATTCTTCTCCTACCCACTTAAGCCTCCATGTTGCATCACCACTTCCTCATATCAGGGAGATCATATGATAGTTGTCTTTCTCCGCCTGACTTATTTCGCTAAGCATGATACGCTCTAGTTCCATCCATGTTGTCGCAAATGGCAAGATTTCATTTCTTTTGATGGCTGCATAGTATTCCATTGTGTATATATACCACATCTTCTTGATCCATTCATCTGTTGATGGACATCTAGGTTCTTTCCATAGTTTGGCTATTGTGGACATTGCTGCTATAAACATTTGGGTGCACGTGCCCCTTTGGATCACTACGTTTGTATCTTTAGGGGAAATACCCAGTAGTGCAATTGCTGGGTCATAGGGAAGTACTATTTTCAACATTTTGAGGAACCTCCATGCTGTTTTCCAGAGTGGCTGCACCAGCTTGCGTTCCCACCAACAGTGTAGGAGGGTTCCCCTTTCTCCACATCCTCGCCAGCATCTGTCATTTCCTGACTTGTTGATTTTAGCCATTCTGACTGGTGTGAGGTGATATCTCATTGTAGTTTTGATTTGTATTTCCCTGATGCCGAGTGATATGGAGCACTTTTTCATGTGTCTGTTGGCCATCTGGATGTCTTCTTTGCAGAAATGTCTGTTCATGTCCTCTGCCCATTTCTTGATTAGATTATTTGTTCTTTGGGTGTTGAGTTTGCTAAGTTCTTTATAGATTTTGGACACTAGTCCTTTATCTGATATGTCGTTTGCAAATATCTTCTCCCATTCTGTCAGTTGTCTTTTGATTTGTTAACTGTTTCTTTGCTGTGCAAAAGCTTTTATCTTGATGAAATCCCAATAGTTCATTTTTGCCCTTGCTTCCCTGCCTTTGGCGATGTTCCTAGGAAGATGTTGCTGCGGTTGAGGTCGAAGAGGTTGCTGCCTGTGTTCTGCTCAAGGATTTTGATGGATTCCTTTCTCACATTGAGGTCCTTCATCCATTTTGAGTCCAATTTCGTGTGTGGTGTAAGGAAATGGTCCAATTTCATTTTTCTGCATGTGGCTGTCCAATTTTCCCAGCACCATTTATTGAAGAGGCTGTCTTTTTTCCATTGGATATTCTTTCCTGCTTTGTCGAAGATTAGTTGACCATGGAGTTGAGGGTCTATTTCTGGGCTCTCTATTCTGTTCCATTGATCTATGTGTCTGTTTTTGTGCCAGTACCATGCTGTCTTGATGATGACAGCTTTGTAATAGAGCTTAAAGTCCGGAATTGTGATGCCACCAACTCTGGCTTTCTTTTTCAATATCCCTTTGGCTATTCGAGGACTTTTCTGGTTCCATATAAATTTTAGAATTATTTGTTCCATTTCTTTGAAAAAGATGGATGGTACTTTGATAGGAATTGCATTAAATGTGTAGATTGCTTTAGGTAGCATAGACATTTTCACAATATTTATTCTTCCAATCCATGAGCGCGGAACATTTTTCCATTTCTTTGTGTCTTCCTCAATTTCTTTCATGAGTACTTTATAGTTTTCTGAGTATAGATTCTGTGCCTCTTTGGTTAGGTTTATTCCTAGGTATCTTATGGTTTGGGGTGCAATTATAAATGGGATTGACTCCTTAATTTCTCTTTCTTCTGTCTTGTTGTTGGTGTAGAGAAATGCAACTGATTTCTGTGCATTGATTTTATATCCTGACACTTTACTGAATTCCTGTACAAGTTCTAGCAGTTTTGGAGTGGAGTCTTTTGGGTTTTCCACATATTGTATCATATCATCTGCAAAGAGTGATAATTTGACTTCTTCTTTGCCGATTTGGATGCCTTGAGTTTCCTTTTGTTGTCTGATTGCTGAGGCTAGGACTTCTAGTACTATGTTGAATAGCAGTGGTGATAATGGACATCCCTGCCGGGTTCCTGACCTTAGTAGAAAAGCTTTCAGTTTTTCTCCATTGAGAACGATATTTGCGGTGGATTTTTCATAGATGGTTTTGATGATATTGAGGTGTGTGCCCTCTATCCCTACACTTTGAAGAGTTTTGATCAGGAAGGGATGCTGTACTTTGTCAAATGCTTTTTCAGCATCTACTGAGAGTATCATATGGTTCTTGTTCTTTCTTTTATTGATGTGTTGTATCACATTGACTGATTTGCGGATGTTGAACCAACCTTGCAGCCCTGGAATAAATCCCACTTGGTCGTGGTGAATAATCCTTTTAATGTACTGTTGAATCCTATTGGCTAGTATTTTGGTGAGAATTTTCGTATCTGTGTTCATCAAGGATATTGGTCTATAGCTCTCTTTTTTGATGGGATCCTTGTCTGGTTTTGGGATCAAGGTGATGCTGGCCTCATAAAATGAGTTTGGAAGTTTTCCTTCCATTTCTATTTTGTGGAACAGTTTCAGGAGAATAGGAATTAGTTCTTCTTTAAATGTTTGGTAGAATTCCCCCGGGAAGCCGTCTGGCCCTGGGCTTTTGTTTGTTTGGAGATTTTTAATGACTGTTTCAATCTCCTTACTGGTTATGAGTCTGTTCAGGCTTTCTACTTCTTCCTGGTTCAGTTGTGGTAGTTTATATGTTTCTAGGTGTATCCATTTCTTCCAGATTGTCAAATTTGTTGGCATAGAGTTGCTCATAGTATGTTCTTATAATAGTTTGTATTTCTTTGGTTTTAGTTGTGATCTCTCCTCTTTCATTCATGATTTTATTTATTTGGGTCCTTTCTCTTTTCTTTTTCATAAGTCTGGCCAGGGTTTATCAATTTTATTAATTCTTTCAAACAACCAGCTCCTAGTTTCGTTGATTTGCTCTATTGTCTTTTTGGTATCTATTTCATTGATTTCTGCTCTGATCTTTATGATTTCTCTTCTCCTGCTGGGCTTAGGGTTTCTTTCTTGTTCTTTCTCCAGCTCCTTTAGGTGTAGGGTTAGGTTGTGTACCTGAGACCTTTCTTGTTTCTTGAGAAAGGTTTGTACCGCTATATATTTTCCTCTCAGGACTGCCTTTGTTGTGTCCCACAGATTTTGAACCGTTGTATTTTCATTAACATTTGTTTGCATTATTTTTTTCAATTCTTCTTTAATTTCCCGGTTGACCCATTCATTCTTTAGAAGGATGCTGTTTAGTCTCCATGTATTTGGGTTCTTTCCAAACTTCCTCTTGTGGTTGAGTTCTAGCTTCAGAGCATTGTGGTCTGGAAATATGCAAGGAATGATCCCAATCTTTTGATACCGGTTGAGTCCTGATTCAGGACCGAGGATGTGATCTATTCTGGAGAATGTTCCATGTGCACTAGAGAAGAATGTGTATTCTGTTGCTTTGGGATGAAATGTTCTGAATATATCTGTGATGTCCATCTGGTTCAGTGTGTCGTTTAAGGCCTTTATTTCCTTGCTGATCTTTTGCTTGGATGATCTGTCCATTTCAGTGAGGGGAGTGTTAAAGTCCCCTACTATTATTGTATTATTGTTGATGTGTTTCTTTGATTTTGTTATTAATTGTTTTATATGGTTGGCTGCTCCCACGTTGGGGGCATAGATATTTAAAATTGTTAGATCTTCTTGTTGGACAGACCCTTTGAGTATGATATAGTGTCCTTCCCCATCTCTTATTATAGTCTTTGGCTTAAAATCTAATTGATCTGATATAAGGATTGCCACTCCTGCTTTCTTCTGATGTCCATTAGCATGGTAAATTCTTTTCCACCCCCTCACTTTAAATCTGGAGGTGTCTTCGGGCTTAAAATGAGTTTTTGGAGGCAACATATAGATGGGTTTTGTTTTTTTTATCCATTCTGATACCCTGTGTCTTTTGACAGGGGCATTTAGCCCATTAACATTCAGGGTAACTATTGAGAGATATGAATTTAGTGCCATTGTATTGCCTGTAAGGTGACTGTTACTGGATATTGTCTCTGTTCCTTACTGATCTACCACTTGTAGGCTCTCTCTTTGCTTAGAGGACCCCTTTCAGTATTTCCTGTAGAGCTGGTTTGGTGTTTACAAATTCTTTCAGTTTTTGTTTGTCCTGGAAGCTTTTAATCTCTCCTTCTATTTTCAATGATAGCCTAGCTGGATATAGTATTCTTGGCTACATGTTTTTCTCGTTTAGTGCTCTGAAAATATCATGCCAGCTCTTTCTGGCCTGCCAGGTCTCTGTGGATAAGTCAGCTGCCAATCTAATATTTTTACCATTGTATGTTACAGACTTCTTTTCCCGGGCTGCTTTCAGGATTTTCTCTTTGTCACTGAGACTTGTGGGCCTATTCTTATTGATTTTGAGGGGCGTTCTCTGAACCTCCTGAATTTTGATGCTCGTTCCCTTTGCCATATTGGGGAAATTCTCCCCAATAATTCTCTCCAGTATACCTTCTGCTCCCCTCTCTCTTTCTTCTTCTTCTGGAATCCCAATTATTCTAATGTTGTTTTGTCTTATGGTGTCACTTATCTCTCGAATTCTCCCCTCGTGGTCCAGTAGCTGTTTGTCCCTCTTTTGCTCAGCTTCTTTATTCTCTGTCATTTGGTCTTCTATATCACTAATTCTTTCTTCTGCCTCATTTATCCTAGCAGTGAGAGCCTCCATTTTTGATTGCACCTCATTAATAGCTTTTTTGATTTCACCTTGGTTAGATTTTAGTTCTTTTATTTCTCCAGAAAGGGCTTTTATATCTCCTGAGAGGGTTTCTCTAATATCTTCCATGCCTTTTTTGAGCCTGGCTAGAACCTTGAGAATTGTCATTCTGAACTCTAGATCTGACATATTACATATGTCTGTATTGATTAGGTCCCTAGCCTTTGGTACTGCCTCTTGTTCTTTTTTTTTTTTTTTTTTTTTTGTGAATTTTTCCACGTTGTCATTTTGTCCAGATAAGAGTATATGATGGAGCAAGTAAAATACTAAATGGGTGGCAACAACCCTAGGAAAATATGCTTTAATCAAATCAGAAGAGATCCCAAATCGTGAGGGGGGAGAAAGGGGATAAAAAGTGGTTCAAAAAGAAAGAAGGAAAAAAAATTTAAAAAAAGAAATGAAAAGAATAAAAAAAAGTAAATGAATAAAGAAAAATATAAAAAAGAAAAAATATATATATTAGATAAACTAAAGAGACATTAAAAAAGAAAAGGGTAAAAGTTAAAAAAAATTTTAGCAGAAGAAGAGAAAAAAAATAAAAAGAAAAAAATTAAATTAACTGAAAGACTAAAAAAATCACAGAGAGAAAGCCATGAATTCCATGCTTTGCTTTCTCCTCCTCTGGAATTCAGCTGCTCTCCTTGGTATTGAAACCGCACTCCTTGGTAGGTGAACTTGGTCTTGGCTGGGTTTCTTGTTGATCTTCTGGGGGAGGGGCTTGGTTTAGTGATTCTCACATGTCTTTGCCCCAGGCGGAATTGCACTGCCCTTACCAGGGGCTGAGTAATCCGCTAGGGTTTGCTTTCAGGAGCTTTTGTTCCCTGAGCGCTTTCCGTAGAGTTCTGGAGGACGGGAATACAAATGGCAGCCTCCTGGTCTCCGGCTGGAGGAGCTGAGAGCCCGGGGCCCCACTCCTCAGTGTGCCCTCAGAGAACAGCGCCCAGTTACTCTCGTCTGCCTGACCTCTGGCCGCGCTCCGAGCTCACAGAGCCTGCGACCAGTTCAAGGTAACCTTAAAGAAGAAGATTTTTATTTATTTATTTATTTGACAGACAGAGATCACAAGCAGGCAGAGAGGCAGACAGAAAAAGAAGAGGAAGCAGGCTCCCCACTGAGCAGAGAGCCGGATGTGGGGCTTGATCCCAGGACCCTGGGATCACGACCTGAGCTGAAGGCAGAGGTTTTAACCCACTGAGCCACCCAGGCACCCCAAGAACCAGACTTTTAATTGTAGAGAACGAACTGGTGGTTCCCAGAGGGGATGGGGGTGGGGTGATAGGGGAGACAGATCATGGGGATCAAGGAGGGCACTTTCGGTGAGCCCTGGGTACGGTATGGAGGTGTTGAATCACTATATTGTACATCTGAAACTAATATCACACTGTATATTAACTAACTGGAATTAAAATAAAAACAATTTAAAAAAGGAAAATAAAAATTCTCCTCTCCCAACAATTTATACCTAGGTGAGCACATAATGTATCACACATGCCAGAGGGAGCCCTGGGAACACTCATGCTGAGATTAGTGCTCCAGTCAGGGTTTGGTGGGAGAAGTAGAGCCACAGCGAGAGCTGGAGAACAAGGGCTTCCCTGCGGGATCCACCCCTGTGCCACTGTGAGGGAGATTCTGCGAGGCTGTCAGCTCTGTGTGGGGTTCTGGACTTAGGTGGTCACATAGGCCATTGGGAGAAAAGCTGCAGGTCACAGGAGAGAGAGAGAGAGAGAGAGCAAGGACAACTGTACCTCCCTCGCTCGCCACCTCCAACCTCAGCCACAGGACCGGCCAGTCGGCCTGCTGTCGCAATAACATAGCCAGCCCCCAGACTAGGCTGTGGGCGTAGGGACACCTGGCCTTCCACTGACCTTCACAGCATTGGGGAGAAAACCACTTCTTTGCCTCTGCCTTCTGAATCTTGCACACCTTGTCTTGTGCCAACCTTAATGGGGAAACACAGAGGAAAAGGAATCCTGGCATGCAGAGCTCCTGCTTGGCTAAGTCACCACAATGCCAAGTCACTGAAAGAAAACACACAGGCTGAGAAACACCCAGAAACCAGGGGTGTGGTCACCCTACCAGTACACCGTAGCTCCTTTGGTCCCCTTCTCTTCCAAACTCCTCAGAGCCCATCTCTAAGTCTTTGCCCGCCCACCCACCCCTGTCCTGCCCTCCTGCCCCCTCTGTTTCTGGTGTTCTCTGTAGCACCAAGCGCCAAGAACTGGCTCAGAAGATGTCTGTGAGGGCTCTGAGGGGTGGAGCCGGCTCTAACAGCCAGGAAAAGGGAAAATTCTAGCCTCCTCATATTGGGATACAGCTGGGGAGTTTAGGGTACTGTGGGGCATCAGTGCTGCTCAATTCTTACTATGTGCTATTACTTTTCAAGTTGCCTCACTTTATCACTTGATCCATTTATTTAAAAAATGCTTATTTAGTGCCTACTGTGTTCTGGGCCGTCAGCTTCTGGCACTGGAGGGGAGGAGTTCTGTGTCACTAGCGGCACGTCCTTGGCAAGTGCCCGGCCGTGCTCAGCAGGTGTACTGAATGAGTGAACAGAAGGAGGGCTCTAAAAAAGTGAAGACAGCTTTCTGAGGGGGGGCGGGGAGGGTTGGGCATTTATCTGTGAAAAGTGTATCTCTTTTCCTTGCAGGGAAACTTTAGCACAGGCCTCTCTCCTGGTGCACGTTTAGGGGCAATCCAGGCAGAGAGTCCTGGAAGAGACAGGGCCGAGTGGGGGCTCTAACTGAACTTCACTTGCTAATGTGAATTTAATTCAGGGCCTTAATGGCGTTTTAAAATGGCTTTTATATTTAATTATAGATAACATAGGTAAGTATAGGCAAGCAATTACTTAAAGGCAAGCAGACACAGGAAATCCAAGAGCACTAATAGGTTTTTAATGACCAGTTATTTATTGTATTGCAAGTTTAATTAAATTGCTTCCTTCAAATGCAACTCATTGCTGATTAATAAAAATATGTTTTCTATTTATGTGATATGAATACTTAGTATCTCATGTTATTTTATAGCCAAAATAAGACTTCATAAATGTGAGTGCAAATTATATTTAACTTGTATCAATAGATTAGAGGCTCAGCTCAACTAATCCTGATGCAATTAGGTGAACTTAAAAGGACATTGAATCAATTTTCTTTTCTTGAAGATAATAGTCTTGGAATGATTCTTACATTTTTCTCTGGTCCTTATGTTCTTATCATTGTAAAAAGAACCTTTGATCTTAAATTTTGCCACTCCATATATGAGAAATTGGGCACATGAGTCCCACAGTCCTCCTTCCCCCAGCTCTGTGACAAATGTTCAGAATACACCCTGAAAATAGAAGCCAACCACTTTTTTTTTTTTAAGATTTTATTTATTTATTTGACAGAGATCTTAAGTAGGCAGAGAGGCAGGCAGAGAGAGAGGGGAAAGCAGGCTCCCCATGGAGCAGAGAGCCTGATGCGGAGCTTGATTCCAGGACCTTGGGATCATGACCTGAGCCGAAGGCAGAGGCTTTAACCCACTGAGCCACCCAGGTGCCCCAGAAGCCAACCACTTCTGCTAAGCAACACAGTGTCTCTTCTCTTAATGACTAAAGATCCCAGGAGGGTCCCTTCATCTGCCTTCCTTGTTTTTCCAAGTCTTTTTGCAACAGAGTGCTAGAGGGTACAGTAGGGATGTTGGAATCTAATACATACAGGCATTTTTTGTACAATAGGCATAAAGTGGGTTATAAATGAAATCCTACTTGCCCAATAATGTCTGGGTGTCTATCTTCCTGGGGTACTTGGTAAGTAGGATTTATTTCTTGCCTCCCTGGCAAGTATCGACAGCTCTGTGAGTGGGTGGGAATGCTCCAGGGGTAGTGGAGTTAGGATGCTGGAAATTACAATAAGGTCTCATTGACTCTGAACCATTAACACAGGCGGAGGGGGGGGGGGGGCGTCTACCACCATTGAAAGTTGGCAGAGTTCCAAGATATCTGCGCCCTTAATCTTGGGATCACTTATCCACAGCACTTAGAGAGGGCCAGGGTATGGAGGGCTCCTGTCCAAGTCCTACCCCAGAGCCACAAGGCAGATCAATATCATCGCCCATCAAAATAACACCTGGAACTGAGAGAGATATCCTCTCCACCCGTCTTGGCAATGCTTAAAACTTAAATACACTATTGTAAGAATTATAGACTCTCAGAGTTGTAGGGACCTCGAAGGTAATGGACTCTTGGCCAATGCAAGAGTTCCATCTGCAGTCTGTATCAGAGCCAGCTTGGAGTCACTAGAAGCTCAGGTTTCTTCTTCCAGAGTGTGGAATTGTCTTGGGAGACAGCCACGCATGCCTTCTTGCACCAGGTGCGATCAGGTGACTAGTTCACGTGTGGATGCAGGTGGAGGCGCTGTATATCACTCAGGCACAGTCCTTGGCTGGAGGCAGAGTTCTCCAAGGCCCTGCAGTGGGCAGAGCAGCACGAAGGAAGGTGTGGGCTCCTACATCATTGCCCACATCATCACCCCTCCCAGCTAGGATGCTCACATTGGACGTGAGTCAGAAATAAACTTGTATGCATTGAGACACAGAAAATGTGGCATTTGTTTATGATGACAACTAGCACTACCCCCAGCTAATGCATAGAAGATTTTTGTGCTGAGAGACTTCCAGGTTCAGAAGACAGTCTACTCTACTTCTGAATTAATAGCTCACCATTCTTTATCACACACTGAAATCCCCCTCCCTCCACCTTCCACATTCTGGCCTCAGTTCAGCCCCCACAATGATCCAAGACCCATTACTTACATGCAGATCTGCATTTACAAAGGTTTATCTGTATGAACAGTTGAAGTACAGCTTTGCTGTGGGAGTGCGAAAGCCCCGGGAGTGGTATTGCAGGTCTGTTACACCACTGAGCGGTTGCATATCAGAATGGGATGAGAGCAAGTTACGATTGGAGCCAAAGGGAAATCATTCTACTCCAGAACAGTGATATGCTCGGGCTCAAATCTGAACTCTGTTCCCTGCCACATTTTCCCTGGGTCTTTCTTCTTCAGTATTTTGGAGTCATATGAGGTTGAATGAGGCTGCAAGCCCCTTGTTTTTGGGAGATGGCATTTTCCCAGAAAAAGGGCTAGGGAAAAATTTTTAGTCTCGCATGTTCTTGTGAAACCTTGCCAACTCTCCTATCAAGAGGTGCGGTGCATTTGTCCAGCTCTTTAACCTGCAGGAACTCTTATGACTGGTGCCTGCGACTGTCTGCATGAGTGGGGTGCAGAGAAAGCGAGTTGCATGGCTTCTGAGGTGATGAGGCTTCCACCTCTTCACACTGTGGGGCTGCCCACCTGGGGACCCAGGCCCCATGGAGAGGCTGTGTGTAGATGTCTGGCTGACAGCCCACGTCAAGGTCAACCGGCACTGACAGCCAGGCATGGGAGCCTTCTGACTCTAGTCCCCACCTTCACGCTGAGTGGAGGAGAGACACGCTATTCCCATAGAGCTCCATCCAAGTGACAGATGTGTGAACAAAGTAAACAGTACCATTGTTTTCAGCTCTAAATTTTGGAGTGGCTTTTTTACATGACAACAGATAACCTGAACATTTCACTATGACATCCCTATGACAAGGCCTACAAATATTGCTCCTGTTCTGGGTAAGAGTGAGCGTGTCAACAGAGTTCACACCAGGTCCTTTGAATTGCCATAATTTCAAATACTTGTAGAGTCATGTGGTTGAGGACCACATTCAGTCCCGGTTTCTTAGAGCAGAGAAAATAGGTAAAAGTTACAGGAACAAGAATGCAGGCCAAGTACATAGAATGACTTTCCCATGTGGACTGAGACTGGCAGTCTTCTGTCTTTGGCAGTGTCCATGCAGAGATGAGCAGCCCCCATGCTGCAGGGGTGTTGGAATGTGGCATAAAGGCTGAATGAGGGGACATTCTACATTTAGTTCTGTGATTCTGTAACTGAATGACCTTTGCTGCCTTTACCAAAGCATTTTCTGGAAAGCATCACCCAAGGCACATGGGAGGCTATGACCTGGCTCTTCAAGGAATGTCTGAGATCTTTCTTTTGATGAAAATTTCCTTCTCTGACGAAATGCCAAGCACGGTTTGTCAGCCCTGGAGTCTCTGGAAAGGATGTCCCTTGAGCTACACGCAAACTTTGCAATATGAATTTTGTTCTAGAAGGGTCTGTGTATTTCACCACAGCTCAGAATGAAAACAACTCTTGGTAGATTCACAGTACAATCATAACCTTTCCTGAGAAGGAAGCAAGTATCATCTTATCTGTGAAAAGATTCCATTACTGTTTCTCATGAAGATTAATTATTCTACATTAACTCTTTATCTTTCATAAAGTATTTCATATTTTTCTAGAAAACACATCAGTATTATTTATAATTGACAACCTCCCCCTGGATGATTTAGGACATACTTCTGCCAAGACATGAATTGAGATATTGAATATTACTCAATGTCAATTATGCTGTGATTATTCTGGAAGCTTTTTTTTTATATTCAATTTTCACTCATTTTGCTTGTGACTGTAATTTAAATATGGGATTTTCTTTATTGTGTTAAACATATTACCAATGCATTGCTTTAGCTTAATAACTGTACCAGGCATACAAGTTTAAGTACTTTCCAAGTTCTTGAGCCAAACTAAAATAAAGTGTGTTATGTCTCCAAATTGGAGAAGAGAATTTATTATAATTCTTTTGAAGACTGTGAAAGAAAACAGACAACTGCAGGATTATTTTTAATTCCCAAAAAGAATTTGAAATATTTTTGTCACAGTGCTATGGAAACTGCAGTCAGGAACAAGGATACCTCATCTGAGTAAAATGTTCGTTGCCTTAGATTTTTATTTAATTGAACAACCTGTTTTATCTGTTTGAACAAATTTATGTTCAGATGTTAATGTTCAAGTAATTACTCCAGTCTCCACCTGATCCGACTAGAGAAGTCCAGAGATTTGTCTCAGGACCTCCCTCTACGTTGTCTAAGAATTACCAGTCTGAAGGGGCTGGCCGTTCCCAAGGCATGCAGGGCGAGCCCTAGAGGTTGTGAGTGCCCGTCTAAGGCCCCAGCACCCGCTGCCTTTGCTCCCCACAGTGGCCCTGATGGCCTCGGGCATCCTGTCGGATACGGTCTCCTGTTTCTGCTCATCTGGGCGAGAAGGGGGAGGACCTCAATATATGCATGTCTGGCATGACCTATCATGTCAAGGGTCTGGGCTTACTCACTGTTACAAGAGGGCCAGCTATAATTGGAAGGCCACAAGACATTCTAGGGGCCAGCCCTTCCGCGCAGGCCACCTTCAGCAAATGGAATCTTCCAGGTGGCATCTCTTGAAATTACCCTCACAGATATGGCCATTGTTTGCCCAAGAGGCTGGTAGGGAAGATATTCTAACCAGCTCAGCCGGGTTCCCTGACCCATGACCACAAAAACTGAGGTCATCAGACCAACCTCACTTCTCTTTTAGTGGGGGGACTGCTTAGACTTTGGGTGGCCCCCTCCTTCTTGTCCTCGTCAATCAAAAAGTATCTTGGTGAAGGGCTGGGGAGACGATGGAAACTGGTGGTTCAGGGGCAAGTAGCTTTTGTCAAGTCACGAAAACACAGTCCTACTGACTTTCTGCAGGAAGCAGATGCCTAGCAGCCTCACCCTTCTATAACCGGAGGGAGCACTCAGATAGTTCTTCCCAGTACAGAGAACCCCTGCCCCATGGTGCCATGCAGCCTCACCTACAAAGTGCCAACTCACACGGGGGTTTAAAAGTAGTTCATAAAAGCTTATGCGGGTTTAAAGGTAGTTCAGGTTCTGCCCAAGTAGGTAGCCAGGTATCTCAACATTAAGAAACAAAGGTGAGCTCCTGTGGGCAATGACATCCAGTGGACTAATGCTAGTTACATGGTAATGACGGTGAACAACTGCCCCACTGAAGTAAATGAATGACACATATTTCGCAAGCTTTAGAATGTTCCTCTGTCACCCTCTCTGTAATGGGAAGGGCAACATTCGTGTAGCACTAAATCACATCTGTGAAGCATTTTGCAACCTGCGGATGGAAAGTGTGATGAGTCACTGGGAGTGACTGATGAGACCCCTGGTGGGGACTCCTCCCCTGTCCTCCATGGAAGAAGGGGGAAGGACGCTTCTCTGAAAGTTCCAAGGAAGAAACCAGGCTTACTTTTTTCACCACAACTTCATCCATCTCCTCCAGGAAAATGACTCCCAGATTCTCATCCCCAATTCGGATAGTCCTCTGTAGCTCTGTTTGAATCGTATCCCTAACTTCGAGAAATCTATACCTCCCTGGCCTGCCAGCATCTGAAATTCATGTGTCTAAAATAAAACATGTTATCTGGCCCCTTAGATTGGCCCCTCCAGACTCCTCTTTTCAGTGGAGGGTCCCCCGATTCCTTCTGATCTTCTTCCTCCTGCATCTAACCAGTGAGAGGAAGCGTTTACTTTTATTTGTGTATTCAACTGAGTGCCTGCTGTGCGGAAAGCACTGTGCTTGCTAGTGGGGAGGATGCAAGCTTAAACCCAGATACTCAAGGAGCTTGGATTCAGGAAAGAGAGACAAAGTATTTACGTTGCACACTTTTGGTGAAGAGGGTTTATGTTTGTTGAGTGCCTACTCTTTGATCGGTATATTGCACACTGCTTTGGTTTGGGTTCTTCCCTAGAAGCCAATCCCAGGAGAAGGATGGAGGCCAGTGGTATATTTGGGAGAGGGTCCTAGGCAGTGCCTACAGGGGTGTGATGCAGAGAGAGGGAAGTCAACGAACAGAGTTCCACTTCCATGGTGGGTGTGTGAAGCCTAACCCTGCAGGGTGTCTTGGGGAGCATATAGAGCAATCCTTCCCAAGGGGCAAGAGTACTGTCTGCCATTGCGGAGGTTGTCCTGGCATTTAGAATTGGTTATATGCCCTCAAGCAGAGAAGACTCCAGGCAGCCACAGAAAGCCATCCCCTCCCCCCCCACCTCCCTTGCAATTGTGGGCTGGGGCAGTGAGGGTTGGGAGCACAGGAGCAGAGCCCTGACAGCCTCCACCCCATGCACATTATTTCACTGAAGCTCCTGTCCAAACGATAAAGCAGGTTTAATTCCTTTCACTCTCAATAGGCAGGCTTGGGCAGCCTAGGTAACTTGCACAGTGAACAGGTCATGGCAGAAAGAGGCTTGACTCATGGCCATGATCGTGGCCCAAGCTGGGAGACCTAGCAGGCTGCATGGAGGAGGCATCAGAAGCTGTCCTGAATGTGTGTGGCTCTCCTGAAGCTTGTAGGTCAATGTTGCAGGTTTTGGCCATGACTCCAGGCTGACAATACCCTTACACCTACCTTTCTTCCTTTCCTGGCTAGCAGGGTGACCATGAGCCCTTGCTGCCCTTTCTAGTTTTTTTCTGACCCTCACAGTCACTCCATGCTTTTCCTAGCCTCCCCTGCTGCACAGGGCTCCCTGGGGTTCTGCCCTCAGAAAGCTTTCCTTGCCATGGATGAAAGCACTCCCTCCCTGGGTCTTCCTGCCGCCTAGAAGCTAATGATTTCAAGTGTGCATTTTCAGCTCTTGCCTTATTCATGAGCTCCAGGAGTTGGGCGGGTAGAAGAGAGACTCTGGAGTTCTGTCCTTTGTATGTAAACCCTGACTGTTCCACTGTGTAGTTGTGTGACCCTGGACAAGTTACTTAACCTCTCTGCCCCAGTTTCAGTGCCTGTGAAGGGGAGGCGGTACATTTGCTTAAATAGTTCTGGTAGCTCCACCTGCTTGTTGCCCAGCCTCCTGCAAGGCCAAGTTCCTTAGCATCCAGGCCCTTACTCCCATGTCATTTCAGTTTTCTATTTTTAAAATTATGGTGAAATACACTGAACATAAAACTGACTGTTTTAACCACTTTAGGTGTTCAGTAGCATTCAGCTCATTCACGTTGTTGTGTACCTTAAGCTATTTGTTAACCAATGAGCTCCTGTCTTGTGTCTTCCTGCTTCTGATTCCTCCTTGCTCCAAATGACTGCATGTCATGGCTGACTGCCCAACTTTCTGAACATCGCAATGCCCTGGGAGAGACCCTTGATGGCTCTTCAGGCTCTCACGGTCCAGCCAATCCTTGACTTTCTAGCACTTCCACCCTGTGCCTTCACTACTTACTTTCCAAACCCATCACTCCCCCACCTGCTGGGGAAGTGTCCTCTCCAAGCCTCACACTCCACTTCTGACGTTGCAGATGCTCTTTACCCTGCCCTGGGGGTCGTCTCCCCTTCTTTAGCTCAGGCATGTCCAACCCCTCCATGAGACCATAGTGCCTCCTCCCTGGAGCGCTCCTGGGTGTGGCTCCCATTGCCCCTTCTGTTGACATGTTTCAGGTGGCCCGACGTGTAGACTACAGATCCTGCCGATGGGCTATGAACTTTCCGCCTACTGATCCTCTGGGGCCCACGACAGTGTCCTACCAGCGGGATGGGTGCTCACCTCCACGGAAAATAGAAGTGAAGGGGGCTTGCTCTGGAGATCAGAACACTAGAAAAGGATTCAGAGGGGCAGATGTTGAGTGGAGAGAAGTCCCTGTGCTCTGCGAAGAAGGGGGAGCCGATGAGTCAGGTTTGCGGATCAAGTGCTGGCCTGTGGCTCCTGCTCGCCTCCTCTTCATGCATTACAAATGTGAACATTATAAGTACTGGAGTACTTATAAGCTATTAGGAGTCTTGCTATTATGGCCTCATGCTTGTACACACAACACATACGATGTGAAATTAATTTTGAGAGATTCATTCCTTTTTATAAAAAGAGAATGCAGTCCGGATCTCAGATGCTGAAAAGCATTTGTTATGATCTCATATGGTCTTGGAGTAAGAGGGAATTTAGAGGTCAACTGGTTCAGCCCTTTCAAAGTCAGTTTAGTCCAACTCTGCAGATTTTTATTAAATGCCTACATTGCTCAGAACATTTTTGACAGGTCTTAATGACCAATAAACCAGAGTCTTTGCCCTTGAGGAGTTTGTGAGGGTGGGGCAGGGGCTACAGGACTGCTACAACATAAATATAAATGTAGGGCAGAATACAAAAGATGCAGGGGAAAAGAGCACAGTGGATTCAAAAGAGAAGCTATCGGGAAGGGCTTCCTGGAGGAGGTAGTCTGTGAGATAGATGGGTTTCCACAGGAAGAGAGATACAGCACGAATAACACACATGGGCAAGGAGGTAGAGGTTTGGGAAAGAGCTTGGAAGATGAAAAGCCACTGCCCATGGAAAACCAGATGGGAGAAGGCAGCAGCCTTGTATTGAGAACCAAGGCTGGCTCGGCAGCATAGATGCTGCAGCAGATGGGAAGAGGGGAGAATGTGGAAGGAAATGGAAATGGGAGGACCTTGGGGGGTAAATATCCATTAGGATGTTAGGAAGATGCAAAAAATTGGTACCTAGGTGTATATATAAGGCCTGGGCTAGCGGTGGCCTCCAGGGTGGGCTTCTGTCTTAAACTTGGGCACTTAGGTTGATGATGGGATCCGAGCAGCCACAGGATGGTGTGTTTTGGGCAAAAGTCACTTGGTTGCAAGTGACAGAAACCCAGTTCAAACTATCTTAAGTAAAAACAGGATTATAAGGACTCATGTATGCTCTAGATGTAGTGTCCTTCATGGACTCCTATCCATCCTCTAGCAGGCCTTCCACATGTGAAAAGAAAGGTGGCCACTTAAATCCTGGAGTCTATATCTTTAAGGCTCAGAATCCAAAAGGAAGAGAGAATCCCCTCTCCTTCAATATCTATGTGCCCAGTCTCAGATGCTGCTGAGAAGTGCTTGCCCGAACTGATCATCTAAGGAGTGAACAGTTCTGATGGGTCAGCTTTGAGCACAAGGCTTGCTAGGGACACAGGTGCAGGCAGAGTGAGCAGCCCAGTGGACCAGGGATGTGGGGCTCCCCAAAAGAAGCCATGCTGGGCTGGCCAGAAGTGCTTTAACAGATTCTTTACACCCATAATGTGCCTGAATTTTTTTCTTTTGGGACTCCTCCTTCATAAGACTGCTGATGCTGTTGTTGGACAACTCAGCCTTATTAAAAAGCACTTTTCTATGTTTAGCTGGAAACTGTCTCCCTGTAACTTTAATTCATTATAGTTTTCTTCCTAATAACAAGGCAAAACCAATATCCCTTTAAATATTTCATTCAATTTTAGAAATTTCAGGGTCTCAGAGCCTCTAAAGGGGGGAGATATTTTTGCCTTCTGGTTCATAGAAGATGTAACTGAGGTTCACAGAAGTGGTTTCACTTACCTGAGTTGGCCCCACTGGGGTTCCCGCACATGCAGAGACAGGCTCTCATCACTGCACTCCAGTGTCTGTCCTGGTCTGCAGCCTGGGCTCTCAGTCGGCACCTGATGTACAATGCACTCAGGAACTGCTTGTGGAATGAATGAATGGTGCCCCAGGAGACTCCCTTGGATACCTTTCCAGCATGAGGGCCAAGAGGACTTGCTATTCAGCATGGTGACAATTGTCTCATACTGAGGGCCTTCACTGATCTCTGATTCATAATAAATAACATGTATCAATTAGAGTACCCTGTTACAAATGATAGAAACAGACTCTGGCTGATTTAACAAAAAAGGAACTATTCCAGGAAAACTGGGACATCCACAGGATCACCAGGAGGTCTGGCAAAGCAGTGGAGGCCACGGCCTGGGCACACCATGCCAATCAGGCGTGGGGCTGGTCTGCTGACAACAGCTGGCCCCTCTCTTCAAGATTACCACATGGCCAGCCCTTCCATCCTCCCCCACCTGTTCCTGCAGCTGGAACTCCATGCTGCTCCATCTGTCACCCTCCTTCCACCTCTCAGGGCATGGGGAGGGTGAGGGTAGGGGCAGCTCTCAGCGGGCAGAGCCTGAGTCACATCCTCACACCCTAGCTGGAAAAACACATTTCACCAAGTGGATAATCTCCCAAATCTAAGAAGAAGTTCAGATCGTGGGCAGCCAAAAACCTGACATACGGCAACCCGTCCTGTTTCCTCTGAGCTTTCCCTCCTTTGGACACAAACCTTCTCTTCCTTCATCCTAAGCTCATGGGTGAGACCTCTAGATCCAATTACCACCCGTCATTAATATTTGGTATCCAGAATTGACAGTAATCCTGCAAATGGGGTCTGACAAGCCCAGGGTACGATGTGATTATTTCTTTCCCTATTCAGTCCCTTAACTTCCATTAATGCATCATAGGATTTCATTACTTTTCTAGGCAGTCATACTACATTGATGACTCATGTTGGCTCACATTATGCTTGTGGTCGATTCAATTCCCAAGATCTTTTCCTATGAGTGGCTGTTAAGCCAGATCTTCTCAATCATTGACTTATATAATTGCCTATTGAACATGTGCACATTCAACTGAGTAATATAACACTGTATTTGTAATACTTCAACTATTTAGTTCACACCCTGAAGTTCTTTTACACTGTAGTACATTTCACTTGGCTACTTCAATCACAGAGTGCAAACTGGTGGCCTGTGGGCCAATTTGGCCATGCACTTATTTTGTTTGGCTAATAGGGTTTCTTTCTTCTTTTTTTTTTTTTTTAATGAGAACTGAATTTGTTGCCAACTATTGAACATCAGGAGATCTCATAAGAAAAGCAGGCCTTCTACCTTCTCTTGAAAAGTAGAAAGATCTGGCAATATCAGGCCATCTTTTCTCAAGGCCTCATGTGATTGACTAGAGCTGAGTAGCAGCAGCTCCCCCCTTTGCAAGGTGCAGGCCCTACTCACTGCAGGCCCCACCATGCCCTATTGTTTCACCCGCTTTGCACTGCTTCCTAAATTTCCATGTCCTGTGCAACCTCTAAGTATACTTGGGATTGCAACCTGCTGCTCTGGGAGTTGGTTAAGGCAGGAGCTAAAAAGGGGTAGAGTGGAAGCAGAAGAAGTCTGAGAAAGGTGGGGCTCAGTGGCCCCATCCAGAGGGAAGCTGA
Organism: Mustela lutreola; assembly: GCF_030435805.1. NCBI lineage: Eukaryota > Metazoa > Chordata > Mammalia > Carnivora > Mustelidae > Mustela > Mustela lutreola. The sequence continues at coordinate 56,617,691 of NC_081298.1, read as the reverse complement.
GCATAGAAGGGTGTGACTCTAGGTCCCTGGCATGTGCGTCTGTTGTTCTGTCTGCATGGCATGCCCCCTATCCTGGAAATTCTCCCCTCTCCTGTGTGAGGCCTTAGGGTGCTACCAGGTTTCAGATAATCCCGCTCCTGTGGTCTGCACATAATGGTCCAGAGAGTGACCATCTGGGCCAACCTAGATGATAGGGTTTTAAAACTTGCAGCCCATGACAGCATCAGATGAATGTCTTTTGTCAGTGGCTGAAACCATTGGATGAAATGCTTTTGGAGCTTTGACAGTGTTTCCTATTATGGGGGTTGGGAAAGTAGAGGCAGAATGTGCAAGAGAGGAAAAGAGTATATGATCATATAGAGAAGTATGGAGAGCCAGACACACTGTGGTCCCTCTGCAGTAAGCTGGCCCAGCTCTTAGCCTGGGGTCCTGTGAGGCGCTCCTGGGTCTCAGTCCATTCTCCTCATTTGAAGTCTGGCTTGGTTTCTGGGATGCCACCTGCTTTTGGATCAAGCATTCTGGGTCCTCTTGAAAATTCCCCTTTGTTGTTCTTGAGGGAGGGTCAAAGAGTAAAAGGAAGAGAACATGAACGTGCTTCTGGGCACAGTGACAAGGCCTCTGGCCCTCCTGGGAAGTGTGCTCCCTGGTTCCAGTCAGCCAGGCAGCTCAGGGATGCCATCCATCTCATAGGGCAGCCAGTGGCTCATGTGAATAATACATATGGAAACCCACACCACTGAGACATCCACAAAGCAGCTCGCTGAGTTCCTAGGAACTGGCGACTTGGTATGAGCTCAGGACACCTGGAATTGAGATGTTAAGATTCATGTTCAGAACACCATTAGGTGATGATTGAGACCCTTATTTCATTATTTCCACAAATGTTTGTTGAGCGCTTACTATGTGCACTGGGGATCTTACAGAGCAAAAATATGCAGTCTGTAGGGAAGCTCCATAGTCCATATTCCAGTGGAATGTTGATCTTAGTATGTATTAGGTTCTGGAGACACAAAAATTAAGAAAATTCAACCTCAATGATTTCTTAAGTACACGCCTTATCTCCCTCACATGTAAAATGAGGTAAAAATAATTATCTCATAGGGCTATTTAGAGGATTAAAAAAAATAATGCACAGGAACCTTCTTGGCATTTAAGCCACAGCAAATATTACTTTCTCCCTGAACAGTCGAAATAGGTTCACTTAAGTTCACAAACCACAGGTTGGTTTGACTGGTAGGCGGGCCTTCAACACCTCTTCTGTTATCGGCCCTAGCAAGAACTATCTGGCTTTGGGGCGCCTGGGTGGCTCACTCGGTTCAGTTCCGGTCATGATCTTGGGGTCCGGAGATCAAGCCCCGCATCAGTCTCCCGGCTCAGCCTGGAGCATGCTTGTCCTCCCCACCCTTCCCTGGCCTCTCCCCCTGCTTGTGCTCTCTTGCTCTCTCGCTCTCCCTCAAATAAATAAAGAAAAGAAAAAAAGAAAAAAGAACTATCCACTTTGTAACCTCCAGCCCCTGCCCCTCGGCTTGCGCTGGGTCTGGGCCTAGAGGGGAACAGGGCTTGTTGGGAACCCCAAGCGGCCACGAGGGGGCAGCGCACTGCAGGGAATCTTCGCGGTCGACCCCAGCCCACCGCCAAACTTCCCTGCTGCTCCCGGTCCTCCGTACGTACTTCCGTTGCTCTGACGCTCCCAGAAGCCGGGGCGTCGGGAAGGAGAGCGCGAATTCCCCTTCCTCTGCGCCTCCCGAGGAGGAATTGGAGCGGGGTTCACGAGACTGCGCCGCAGTGGGCGCGGCGCGGACCGGGTGCCCTGCGCAAGGGTGCGGGTCCGGCGGGCAGCGGCGCCTGCCTCGGACCAGCGACTCCGGGGAGGGCGGGCTGCCGCCGGGAGGAGACCGAGCCGCCTCGGGGGCGCCTCAGCCAACCGGAGAGCCTTCCCCTGCCCGCACCATACCCGCAGCTCCAGGCTCGTCAGTTCGGCGCACCGCCTGGAAGGGGGACCCGACCGGGAGCGCTCCGGGGAGTCGTCGAGGAGGATGCCCGGGTGTTGGCTACGTTCCCAAGCTGCTCGCCGGCGCTGGCGAGAAAGGCAGTCCGGATAACACCGCCCAAACTTTCCTTCGCGGCAGCATCGGGAGGAAGCATCCGTCTCTGCGGTTCGCGGAGAGCCGGAGGAAGACTCTAGGCGCCGGAGCGGACAGGGCCCAGCCGGCGCAGGAGGGCGCGCTCGGAGTTCCTGGGAGCCCTAGAGGTACCCCAAGGGACGGGACTAGTCGCCGCTGTGCGCCCGGGCGTGGGGAGGTCCAGTGGGCGCTGCGTCTCCTTTCCTGCGCTCCTCACTGACGGTGACCTTTGCGCGCTCCCCGAGCACGTGCTCGCGGCCGTGGAAGAGGAAGGTCCAGCTGAACCCGCTGGGGGCAGGGACTCGCGGACAGGCCCAGGGCGCATGGAGGCGCCGCGCGGGCGGTGCGGCTCACCAGCGGCGCGGGGGAGCGCGCACGCTGAGCCCGGGTCTCCCCGGGGACCCGACCGGCAGCTCCCCGCACTTCCTGCCGCGGGGCTCGGGGCCGCGGGTGGCCACTCCAAGCGCAGCGCCCGCTGAGGCGGAGCGGACACACGGGAGGACAGGTGTAGCCCGCACACGCGGGCGCCGTGCTCCGGGAGGACTGGGTGGGCTCGGCTGGAGTTGGCTCGCGGGGCGCGGAACTCCGGTCCCCACCACGCCGGCCGGTCAGCGCGCCCCTTCGCACTGCCGCTGCCAGAGCCTGGAGCCGCTAGGCGGGGTGAAGGAAGTGCCGGCGGTGCCCGGCTCCCCGGAGGCCGCTCCGGCGCGACCCTGATGCCCGCTGCCCGTGGCGGGCCCCGCTCCGGCCCCGGGACCTAGGCAGCTGCGCGCGGCCGCCGCCGGCGCCTCGCCCATGCTGCTCGGGGCGTCCTGGCTGTGCGCGTCCAAGGCGGCCGCAGCTGCTGCGCAGAGCGAGGGCGACGACGACAGGCCGGGTGAGCGGAGGCGGCGGCGGGCGGCGGCCACGGCCGCGGCGGCGGGCGAGGACATGGACGAGTCGTCGCTGCTGGACCTGCTGGAGTGCTCCGTGTGCCTGGAGCGCCTGGACACCACGGCCAAGGTGCTGCCGTGTCAGCACACTTTCTGCCGCCGCTGCCTGGAGAGCATCGTGTGCTCGCGCCACGAACTGCGCTGCCCCGAGTGCCGCATCCTGGTGGGCTGCGGCGTGGACGAGCTGCCCGCCAACATCCTGCTGGTGCGCCTGCTGGACGGCATTCGCCAGCGGCCCCGCGCTGGCGCCAGCCCCGGTGGTAGCCCGTCCGCGCGCCCGGGCCCCAGCTCCGGGGCGGCCTCCGCGCTCGCGGGTGGCGGGGGCAGCGCGGCGGGCAGCGCCCCCGGCTCCCCAATCTTCCTCCCTGCGGCGACTGGCAGCGCCACCGCCAGCCTGCGGGAGTTGGCGACCAGCAGGAGTGCGCCCGTCGCAAAGGTGGGTATCTGCTTCACCGCGCAAGGACACAGCGAGTTTGTGTGTTGGGGGGAGGGGAAGAGATGTGCTCGGGTGACTGTAGGGGGCAGTGATGAAGGGCGAGGGAGACCAGAGGTGGCCCCCCACAACGGCTTTCGCCTTGCTCTTCTTTCTCCAAGTAGTTTTTCTCCAGGGACTCTGTGAATGTAACCCGTCAAGTCCCACTTGCCAACTCTTGGACACCGTGTTTCCACCTCCTGCCCCACAGTCTTGTCTCCTTCCCTTGAAATGCCTGTCTGCACCTGCCGTCCATCCGTCCTCCTCTCTGGAATCCCTTCTCGCACCACCTGTACTTGCTGCATGCCAGCATGCAGTCCTGGGTAACTGCTACCTGTTCATATGTCGTGACACCCCATCCTCCCCCAGGGTGGACACAGTTTCCTGTCCCCAGCTGACCGCTAGTCTCTACAGTCCCTCTGCTGGCAGGGCCCGTTTCTTCACCTTTTTGACTTGGCCGGGCCCCCCTCTGTACCCAGAAAGTCTTCTTCCGCTGGACCCCCAGACTAGCCCTCCGCTCACCCGCGCCGGCCTGGGGTCAAGTTAGTGCTTAGTGTTTCCAGGTTCTGACCTCTGGGGAGACTCTGGGCCTCTTGCCTGCGTGTCTGGCAAGACAGAGTTGGGCAGAGGGAACTGTGTGGGGTTTGGAAGAGCATGAGTTACATACTTTGTGTGAGAGGAGGGAAGAAGTTAACCTGGAGATGGAAGGAATGTTTGGCCGGGCCTTCTTGAGCTTGGTCTGTCAGGAAGCCCTAGACCTCTTTTGGGCCCTTGGGCAGGGCTGCATTCCCAGGTGGGACATTATCTGAGTTTTTTAGTGCAACTACATTGTACAGTGTCTTTCACTGTTTCTGTTTTAGTGAAATAATACTTTATCTTGGGGTTTCAGTGATTTGGTTTCAGAAGCTCTTTAGAAGCCCTGGCTTCACACCCTCTGTTACTGTTACTATTATGGAGGGGGAGGAAAGCTTTCGGGATGCTGGCTTAAGTGAGAAGCAAGTCCTCATGTTGTATATTTTCTTTAAATGTAGAAAATCCCACTTAAGGGTTAAAAAAAAACCCCATTATTGATCTACTGTAATTATCATTCATTTTAGAGAACTAAAAATATTTTCCCTACTTTGGACTGTTTAAGAAGCTGCTGATGCATAAACCGTTTAAATAATCCTTATAATACGTGTTATACATAGAAGCTGGGAAAATTCTAACCATCTGAATTTCTTAGTACTACCAATATTTTTGAGGTTAGGAAGTTAAATCCTTGGTGTTGAGTTTTAGACATAAATGCCCTCCTTTGCCAAACTGGGTGTTTCCTATGGATCGGGAATAATGGACAGTTAAGAATAGTCATGGAATATTTATGCCTGGGATTACTGCTGGAGGGAAGGTAGTTAAGTAGTTTTTCTTTGGTTTTAGTTGTGATTAAATCCAGTTATGAGTGTGCGTGTTCTTGATTTCTAAGCTTTTCCCTCCTGTCCTTGCTGTTTCATTTAAGGTATTATAATCAAAGATCTTTATTTGCAGAATAAGTGGGTTACCTCCCCATACTTGGAGAACTGAATGGTTTGTAGAATGATGTTTGTAGTGAAACCCAGGACATTATGATGAGAATGTATTTACAGATGTCCTCCTACTGCATTTTATGTGAATTATGTTTGATCGGAGGTGAGCTGGTAACCTCTGGAATTCGAAAGGCCATGGCCAGAGGCAGCTCCCAGAACTGTGCCATATGTGGCATAGAAAAAAAAAATTGTCAAAGAGGTTGACAATGACAGGAACCGGGAATTAATTTTTTTGTTGGCTGGTCTTGAGATTATTGGTGGACTTTATAGGCATATGGAGCGATCAGACTGTTAATGGAAGTTTGAGCTTCAGGGAGACTTTGCAACACAGTTTATTTTTGTTGTGTTGAGTGTGACCCTCACTCCTTTCTTCACAGGTCCACCTCATGAGGACTGAGTTTGGGTCCTAGGAGGAGTCCGAATTAAATACAATTTTTGATCAATATTTGATCATTTTTCAAAAGACAAAAGGAGTGGAGGTGGGGATAACATCTTCTAGCTTTTTACTCACTGATGTGTAAGTCAGTGGGAGTCTTCTTAGGAAGCCAGAAGTCCTGCATGGAGTGTTGCACTTTAAGCAACACTATAAATTTGGCAGGCAAAGACTTCAGCTGAAAATTAGTTCCAAATAGGCTTTTGATACTTTACTGTCTGTTGGAATTGCTTTGACCCCTCATAGCAAGGCTGAATGCTGGATGTTGTTCTGTTGTTTAATAGGTGGGCACTCATGTCATGATTAACAGAGACCATATATGCCTTACTAGCAAGTTGACTGTTAATAAAAGACTGACTCCGATTTTCCTAGTGAGATGCATCTCAAACCTTTCGTGCCAACAGGCATATGTAAAGGTTGTAGGTATGCAGATCACCAAGTATCTACTTAGATTGTGCATTTACTTACAGTTAGACATTGGAAAGGTGTCATGTATAAAATGGATGAATTTTTATTCGGGTTCTGCATGGAGTCCATGAAACAATTTTTCCACATCTTCACTGGCATCTTTTTCTTCAGGGTTTTGGTTCTCAGCAGAGCCACCCGGAATCCTCCAGCCTAGTGAGCAGAACCTCTCAGCTCTGCTTTCACCTGAGCCATTTGAGATGATGCACTTTCTGAATCAGTTAATTATGCTGCCCTTGGAAGTTTTATACCAAGTTACTGGTACCTACTGCCTAAGGTTAGGACTGTTGGTTTCTTTGTTTGCCTGTTGGGAAATACTTACTGTTATGTGTTGCTTCTGAAAGTGATCTTTTAAAAAGTCCTGTTTTAACAGAAGCGTCCAACCATTTCAGGTGCTAAATGTGTGCTAAGTTTCTCAGCCCAACTTGTTTTTGTTTTGTTTTGACAGTTGTGTGAGGTGACCCCTGCAAGGCCCCCTACTAGCATTGGTTGAGGGGTTTTGGGGTAATATGTTTTTTTTTTAAAGGGCTTTGTAGTTCCAGATTGAGTAATTTCAAGAGTACTTTTTAATATGCTTTCATAAGAACTCTAATGTAAGACAATTCTAATTTTTTGAGGGATTTTTTTTTCCATGGGAAATCTCTTGCCTTATATTTGGGCATACACAGAACTTACTGTGGACCTACCCTGTGCCAGTCATTCCAGGTGAATTGAACTAGCCTGGGTTCTCTTTTCGGAGCTGACATTAAGGGGTTGGAAACCGGACTGCTCTCAGGAGATTCCTGAGCACACTGGAGTGGTGTCCATCCATGACTCTACGAAGGTTAAGAGAATGGGCATTTTTACAAATTAAAGAACAGTAGAAAATATGGATAATGCTTTTGATGATACAACGTGTAAGCATTAGAGCTGGTTTGTCTGGATCGTGTACCTTGAAGTACTTTGGTATATGTTTCAACTGGAAATCTCTTCTGTATCTCTTAGCCAGTGTGACTGGGACCCTGTAATGGGAAAAGTGTAATAAACTGGAAACTCATACAAGTGGTATCTATTAAATGTTTTATTTAATAACTACATACATGTATGTGTTTACCATGTTTTGGATCCAGGCTAGGAACTTCTCTTTGAGTTCCAAGTTGACTTAAACCATAGCCACCTTATGATTTCCTATTTGTTTCTTTCAAATGGAGGACAAAGACACTTACAAGAAATTCTGAATGGAGCACTTTCTAGATTTTAAACAATTACCACTTAATGTTGTATGTCTTTTTTTTTCCCCCCAGTTTGTAATGTTAAAGAGGTCTGTCTTTGATGAGTCTTTCCTAAGTGGTCACCATGTTTTTCCAAGGAGTGATTTCTTTTGCACTAAACGTCTTCTGTTTACGTAACACTTCATTAAAGTTTATGTTTGCCATTTATCAGTATATTTGCATAAACATGGTAGGGAATTGAGCCAGTGAATTCCAAGTAAGCACAGGTGTCCCTGGGCAGGTGTGAGGGCTTGGACAGCAGTGGGCCAGGCTGGGCCTTCCAAGGGGATGAGGGCCTTAGCCATCGTGTGGAGGAGATGGGGAGTTGAGCAGTCCAGCTGGCCACCTCTCGGGAGGCCAGTTCAGACAGAGTCTGTGGTATCTGGAAGCAAATCAGTGTGTATTCTTCAGTCGTCAACAGTTGGGCAGCTTATGCTGGAGAATTTTTTGTGTGAACAATTACTGAGTGCCTACCATGTGCGGGTTGCTTTGGCATATGTTGCTTATAGAAAGCTCACCATAATCCTATGAGGTGAGTGGCATAATTAACCAAGAGGGATTGCTCTATGGGCAAAATGGCCCAATCAGAGAGCCAGGAAGTGTTGGGCTCTGGATATCTTCTCAGTCCCTGTTTCCCTGCCCTTTCTGTTCTGTTCTGCTGGGCTCTATCATTGGGGTTTCTTTGTTTGGTCTGGAATGTAATAAGGACTCTAGAGGAAATGACCCAGTGCCTAGAGGCCCTCACAGAAAAGCCAGACAGCTCACAAGGACAGTGGACAAGTGGTTGACTTGTGGTCTCCATGATGACAAGGGCAGACACAAGCCTTTGGAGACATGACAGATGAGTCACAGTGAAGTCCTTTTTGGGCCTGTTTTCAGAAGGCCCCTGGGTGTGGAAACGGCACCTCTGAGACTCACAGCAATTTTATGTTTCAGGTTGCGGGCATTTGGTGACTAATCTAAAGTTACCTTTCACTAAGAGACCACTGTGGGTCAGGTGTTCGCTGAAAGCCTGTGTGGCCAGGGCTTGGGTCAGCTGATGGAAGTTCTTCCCACCTGTTCCTTCCTAAGGCTTGGAGAGATGGGGAAGTGGAGGCACCAAGGTTTCCTCTCTCAGAGACACACAATAAATAGGGGGTACTTGAAAGGTGAACTTTGGTCAGACAGGCTACCAACTTCATAGTTAGAGGAGGCCTCTTGCTCTATAACAATCCTAGGTAATGAGAAACCAAGGTCCCGAACTTAAGTAGCACTCACTTCCTAGATCCCTCTGCCCCCTGGCCGCAGCAGCTGCCATCTTGTAAGCCTAGGCTGTGAGCCCTATGGGTAGTTAGCAGGAACCATGCAGAGGGCTGTGTGGTCCCAAGGAAAGAGCATCCTATCAGTTGTGGCTTCAGCGGCCTGTCACAGGCAGCTACATAAACGACATGAATGGTACATTTGAAATTGGGATGAGTCATGATGGCGTCCTATCCTTAATAACTTAATAACAGAAAGGAGGGTTTCTTCCCCTTATGTTTTCTCTAGACCACCCTCACACACGTCCCTTCTCGCCTTAGGGGCCAGAATTGCATGCCAGACTGGTGCCTGGACCAGCCACAGCTCAGCCAGGGACTTGGCACATAGGATCAGCCTCCCATCCAGGGACTCAGGCCCAACTCCGGTCTTGGCTGCAGACAGGAAGGGTCTTGGGCTTCGTGGAGTCCTATGGAGAAGGAGGGCAAGGGTAGGGGCCAGGTGGATTTATCCTGAGTTCCTTACTTCTTCACTCTGTGCCTCTGGGCAAAAGTTTATCCTCTTGAAGCCTTCTTATTAGTGGGAGGGAGCCTATCTGCTTTATCAGATAAGTGAGACTGTGTACCTGCAGTGCCTAGCACACGTAATTAGCTGTCATTTCAGTGCCTATTACCAATACAAAAATCTCCAAATTTTGTATCACATGTGTGGCACACCTTCCTGCTAGTAGATTCATTTATTTGGTGTCCTGTGTGTGTGAGTGTGTGAGTGTGTGCATGTGCATGTGAACACATGTGCTTTGTCTTTAGATTCCAAGTTGGCCTGTGTCACCGTGGCTGGATTGTTGCGCATTGATGGGCATCTAAGTCAAGGGCTCGAATCTATTTATTTTACCTTTTACATTGTTTCTGAATTTTATCTTTGTTATCACAGTATCTGTGTTCCCTATTCTCACAGCCTTCATTAAAGTGAAAAAAAAAAAATCCAAATTATAATCTGTTTGAAGAAGAGGCAGGCGGGAGAATAATGCCGCCCCGGTGTGGGGACGACTGGTTGGCTCTCCTGAAGATGAAGCACACCTCCTTCCTCTGGAGGACACAATAGCTTGTCTACAACTGCCTGGAATTAGGCTGCTCAGTGCCGTTGAGCTGAGCAGAATTATATCCAATTGTTCCTTCGTTCCGGCTTTTGAGAGCCCGTTTGCTTGCTGGAGCATGACGAAATCGGGTCTCAATTATGCAGTTGTTTCAAGTGTGTATTTCAGTTCAATCTGTATTTAATCTCTATTTTTCGCAGTTAACACGCTCTTATCCGAGGTACATATTTGAAATAAAACACCAGCAAGGATTCAGGTAGGGGGAAATGCTCTTTATGGCACCACTTGCAAAGGCCAAGGTCAGTTTTTATCAGATTTGCCTTGCTTGGAAGATCTTCATATTTGGTGAATTAGAGATGCATGCTCAATGGGTATCCTATTGGAATTCTAATTAACCTTAAAAGAATAAGGTGTCAAGCTGAAGGTGTTGGCAGCAGTGAATGGTTTAAACATTGCGCTAGCACACTATACCATGGGGCTCCCTTTTCCTGCTGAGTGGAGGTTAGAATAAAAAAGCATATAAAGTAGCAGCACCATTTGAATTTTACTCACAGATGGCTGCCTTTTTTGGCCCTCAGTGGCGTGTGGGTATTTAGAGATGCAGTTGTCCTTCCGGAGACCTGAAAGAGCATCTGAGAGGAGTTGCTTTGGTGGCTCGTTTCTCTATCTGGCACACGTGTTTATGTTGTTAACGGATGCGATGGTTATCTGCAAACATGAAGATATTATGATATTTGCATTTCTGCTTAATGGAATGTGTGCATAATGCTCATGTGAATTTGTATGAGTTTAAGTGAATTAGGATTTGCTGCAGGAATTCAGGTCAATAGAAGTGGTGAGAGACTTTAAGAACACAGGAGCGGCACCAGGAGTGGATATAAACGTTCTAGAGCCCAGAGCATGTTCTCTGCAATGCTCAGACAGAAGGCTTTCGGGAGCACCAGGGGTTCACGGCCAGCCTCTTACGTGGCAGTTTAAAAGATAGGACAGTATGCATTCTCTTCAGTGAAGCAGAAGCGAGCACCTTACTTACTTGAGCACCTATTATGTGCAGTAACACTTGGGGTCAAAATTATATTGGCACAAAATTTGCTTATTACCTTGCCAGCGAATGGAGCACCAAGTTCACATTCAAAAGAGCGCTGGAGTTCTGGCAACAAGAGCTACCATGCCTTCTCTGACAGTCAAACCCCCGAGGCTTCGTTTGTTCTACACATAACATCGCAGCCCTGCCACCTTATTTATCCCTGATGGGTTCGAAATTTCTGTGTTGAGAAATATTTACTGTTTATGGATAAGCCGTTGGATTCCTTAACTCTTTATCATCATACTTTGAATTCCGCATGACTTAAAAATTGCACCGGGACACCTGGGTGGCTCAGTGGGTTAAGCCTCTGCCTTCAGCTCAGGTCATGATCTCAGGGTCCTGGGATCGAGCCCTGCATCAGGCTCTCTGCTCAGCAGGGATCCTGCTTCCCCCCTCCCCAGCCCCACCTGCCTACTTGTGATCTCTCTCTCTGTCAAATAAATAAATAATATCTTAAAAAGAATTTGCCCTTACTTCCCCTTCCCAAGCAGGGCGAAAGGTGACTAAAGCTAGATGTGCTTGTGTACGAGGAAGCATGCGAAGTGTCAGCAAGGACGCAGGCACGCAGCTGTGGAGAAGGTACGTCACCCGAAAACAGATAACCCGTGAGACTTGCCTTCATCTGCCAACTTTGTGGTGCCTGTGGGTCAGTTATGTCACACACCATGATTGTCTGCACCAACTTTGTTGTCTGAAGATGTGCAGAAGGAGAGGGCGATGCCTTCAAGAGCTGCACTTGGAATGTGTGGTTCTTGTGAATTTGGAAATTTAGCTGGAGTCACCCTCTGACAAACTAAGCTTCGTCGTAGGCTCTGTGATGGTTTTCCCGGAGTTAAGTTGTTGCTAACACCCCCCCCCCCCCCATGTCTTAAATGAGGTGGCAGACCTTAGATCCTGAGGAGGACTTGTACCTCTGTGGTCAAGCCTCACAGGGAGAACTCAGCTGCAAACAGCAGCAGCCTGTTTGACAACGGACTGTTCAGCTCTGCTGTCAGCCCTTCACCGGAGACAGTGTGCCCCTTCCTGGGCCGGTGTCCCCCAGAGCTGTGCGCACAAGGGCCCAGGCAGCAGGGGCAGCACCGTAGGTGTAGGATGTATGTGATGTGCATTCACAGGTGGTGGAGGCTGTTGGTCTTCAACATGGCTGCTTTGAAGACATGCAAAGCTTTATCGACCCGAGAGAGTGACCCGTAAAATGTTGAAACTCAGATGACAAGGCTGAGGTGAAGAGTACAGGCTGGTGGAAGGTTTTCCGTTTAAAGCTGGGGCAAGCCTCCCTCCTGCTGTCCTTCCAGTGAAGCCATGGCATCCTCTCTGAGGGCCTTGAGCCAATATGTATGACCCTCTGTCCCAGGATCAGCCACTGGCCCCCTATTTCATGTGTTTCTTGTGAACCGTCATTCCATTCAGGGTCCTTTTACATACTGATGTCTTCCATTTCCTCCAAGCTTCAGCAATTTCTTGCAAATTGCAAAATTTCTTTTCTAATTTAGATGTTATAGGACATCGAATTTTCTTTCTTGTTCCTTTCAGCCAGAGTCATGTGTACTCTTCGTGGGGTTAATAGCCAGCCTGTGAAGTGTGGTTGATATTACCTGCAGCATTTCCTGCGTGTCTCCCAGCTAATCAGCGCGACAGCTCTAACACCCAGCGCCCACAGTCCGGCCCCTTCTGTACCAGTTTTCCACCTACTGCTTTACTTCCTGTAACAAGCTCATGGGCTTTGACACAGCCTGGGCTGTCCATCTGGGGCTGTTAGGAACTGAAGAACCCCTAAAGTACCCCTAACAGCCAGGCCTTCTGTGGGTGGTCCTGAGGGCCGAGGGGACTTCAGATGCCCAGAGGGTACCTGGGGCACTGGGGGGCTTCTGGGCTGGTGTGTGCAGCTTGCATGTCTGCACTGAAGGGCTCGGTCTACACAAGGTCCCAGACAACTTCATCCGGGTGAAAAGACGGCTGTCCCAACTCCAGCCCACTAAGTCCAAACCCCTGTGAGTCCGGTCTTTTGTGTCTTCCATGCATTTTCTGATTCCATTTTTATTTCCTCAAGCTGTTTTCAGTGTTCTTTCTTCACTGTTCCATTCAGTGGGCTGTGTGTTTTCCTGACAATTACTGCTTTGTTGTCCCTTTAAAGTTTGGATGGTATGGCTTCCCAGAGGCAGCAGTTAGCCATGTTGTCTCTCACTTTCTTAGTGATTAACGGGTTCTCCCCAACACTGAGAATGGCTCAAAGGAGGGACCTGAGTGTCTGGCAAGCTTTTGGCACTTTCCTTTCTTCCCAAGTGTTTGGGGCCAGGTGTGGAGCTGATCCCAGGCTGCAGATACCTCCAGTCTGCAGCCTGGCACGTTCTTTACAGGTGCAGACAGAACTCTGCCGTGGATTCAGGGTGCCCGTCCTGGGAATGGTGGGCAGCCCTTGAGGATACCCGTGAATCTTGGAAGGAGGGTTGGGCTTCTAAGTCAGATTCTCTCCAGAGACAGCAAAATGCTCCTTTGCTAGGCTCAGGGGAAAAGGATTCCTGAAGACATCCATGGGAGGTCGGGCCTAGAGAGAGAGGAGGGTTCAGAGTGGCCCTGGCAGAGCACACCTGGCTCAGCAAGTCTGGGAGCTCACCTCCTTCTCTGCCTGCTGGGCCCTGTATGGTGCTCACTGGGCTGTTGGCTTTGCTCACACTGAGGACGAGGCATCCTTCTGTGCAGAGTTAGTGCCTGGTGAATGAGGACATCTTTCTGGTTGTCCCACCATCACATGGTGTTCTAGTTGACAGTGGTTTTACTTTGGAATGAACAGATGTGTCCGGTGTCCACAGCAGGGAACCTTCCTGGCTATGCCCTGTGGGGTACATCCAGCAAGGTCATGCCACCCTGAGAGGCAGCCTTGTGTCGTGGACTGGCAGCTTCTGTCTTCAAGACTCCTGAGATGGCACACACAGACCTCCCTGGCTCTTACCTGGAAAAGCCGCATGGGGAACTTTCTCTGCCTTGTCACCTCTGCCTCCTGGGCCCTGGTCTTTCTCAAGTTCCTGGGGTTTCTCAGATGTGTTTCCTAAGGGCACCTCTGAGCTCTTGCTCTGGTCTCCCACCTGTCCTTCCTGATCCCCACCCCACTGCTGCCTTTATGGGAATGCTGAATGCCACTGCCTGCTGGCTGGTGATTTCCTGCCTATTGTGCTCAATCATCACCATGTTCCAAGTCCCCTCTGGGGGTACTCTGGTACCTTCAGACTGGGTAGCCTGTGTATCCCCATTTCTTTGCTAGCTGCTCCCTTCCCCCATACCTCTCCTGTTGCATTCTTTCTAGTGGCAGGTATTTATTTGAGGTCTTGTATTATCTTCTTAAAAATTCACATGAATGTTATCCTAAAATATGCTTCCTCTGATGTTCATATAAAACTGTGGGGGTTTTCTCCACAATATTGGAATCAGATAGGTTTCCCATGACTTCCCACAGCCCTGGCCGACCCCAGGTACCCCCATGGGTTCCCCAGCACATCGGGCACAGCTGTGGGGGCTGGGTGCCACTGAGCAGAGTGGGGTGGACTGGCTTCTAACAGCAGGAGAGGGCTTCCACACAGGGGGTTTCTCTGAGGAGGGGGTGGGTGGTCTCTCCGGTCTCCTAACAACGGTGTGCACTGAAGGCAGGTTTTAGATATGACCTTTGTTGTGGGCTTGTCCCTTTTTTAGAAGGCTCATTTCCTTCCATGGGTGAAGAGCTGCCTTTGCCCTGGGTACACCACATGGAGTGTAGTCTTCATTCTGGAACGTGGCGTGGCTGAGGTTTCTTTTCTAATAGTTGGTGTTTGGCCTTACCTGCAAAGTAATCGTGGATTGTCACGGAGCGAAGGATGTGCGGTGGCTTGTCAGCAACTGTGGGGAAAGGTGGCTGTCATTTGGGAACACTTTCACTTTCTAAATGTAAGTGGGAAACATTCTATCAGGTTGAGGAATTTTCAAGCCTTTCAGTTTTCAAGGGGACAATTGTCATGTTGACAGATGTCGTGAGGAGGTGTTAACAGTGGAGTGTCACAGACTTGGGGAGGGGTGGTGGATCCTGGCTGGTGGGTGGTGACCTGGCAGGCAGAGCAGGGGAGAGTGCCCCAGGGGTGCTTGTGTTCCTGGCGGGGACATGGGGGACCACCGAGATGGCTGCAAGATGTCCCAGGTGGTACCTAGCTTTATGTTGGTTGATGTTTGTGTTTCTTTCAGTGAGCCTTTCTGTTAGGCCAAGGGGCCCATTAAAAGAATTACAGCAGTTACAAGAAGTCTTACTTGGAAGCAAATTTAAATAAAAAGTGAGTGAATTAAAGGACCTCATTAAGTAAATAGGGTGAAGATGAAGCATGGATGACTGTGGTTTGGACAAAAGCTGCCTGCAGTTGCAGAATAAGCCGACTTTGTTTTCCTAGAGCATCTTGACATTTATCTTCTCCACCCCTCATTTTCTCTACATGTGAGCTGCTGGGGCCTGGGCAGTGCGTTTCTAAGATGTGGGGGACTGAGTCAGGTGAATATGAGAGACAAGGGCATTTGATGCTCGGAAGTCAACTTTTGGAAAAATTGCTTACATTTTTTTTTTTTTTCAACTCATAGCAAGTATGAGCAACTTACTAGCATTTGGGGTTTGTTTCGGACTGGATTATCAGTGGGGCAGGGAGGGCCAAGAGTGATGTGTCTCTGGGGTCCTCATGCTCGCTGAGCGGGGGTCCGAGCTGGGCCCTCCTCATGGCCCCCCGTAGTTTGTGGCACCCACCTGGCAGAGTTGTCTTCATGCCCATTTGAACCAGTCGGCCACCAGACTGGTATCTGAACTTGGCAAAGTGTGGTCACAGCAGAAAAGTGCCACAGGGTACAGGACTGAGAGATACACAGGGGTAAGAGAAATGGTGGAAACGGGCCCTCCCACCACCCTGGTCACCAGAGTCAAATGTTCTGAGGGTGGGCAGGCGCCACAGCCTGTCTCAGGGCAGAGGACTCCACACTCCAGTTCCTGGTCTGGGATTCCCAGGTCAGTCTCCAGGGTCATAGCAGGGCTTTCTCGGTAAGCTCATGACAGTACGGTGCTGGGAGGGCCTGACCTAGTATTGATATCTTACAGGGGTTAAGAACCTTTTTGATTTTCCTTCATCAGCTATGTCTGTGTCACCAACTTTTATCGGTACATTCTCAGAAGGGACAGTTAACATCTTCCTTTCTGCTTCTTGGACAGCACCAAACCCATTTCCTGGGATACCGGGCCAGGACCCTGATGGCCACACTCCCTGCTGGGCTGCTGTTGCTCTCCTCAGTCCACCTGTGCCAATGGCCCAAATGATTGTCCCAAAATGCTTTTTGGTTGTCACAGCTCCCTTGGCTCTTCCTTTGGGCCAGGTTCTAGGTCCTGTGGTCTTGTTTCTTCATGGCCCACAGCTGCTCCCTTGCCCTGCACAGTGAGGTCCTCTGTGCCATTTGCTCTATACTTACACGACCCAGTACCTTCTTTGCCATTAATCAAAGGTGGTCCATCCCTAGAGGACAGGGACCCTCTTCCTTCATCCTTGTCCTTGGGACACCATAGAGAAGCCTGTCATCACATGGTCTGTGTGTGCTTCTGTAGGCAGCCTCCACCCTACAGTGCTGTCCCAGGTGCTGTCCTATACCTACTCCTCTTCATCTCCCCAATGCTGACCACACATTGCTGAGGGATTGTTGGCACTTCTCCAACTGACATTTGTCTACGTTCTCATTGCATGTCTAAAGCTCTTCTCTAGAATTTATTCTCTGGTCATTTTCTAGGTCTTTAACCTTTTACACCCATGCAAGTGTTCATCTGTGTTCACTGTAAGTTCATCCAGGTCAGGACCATGCCTTGCATTGAGTCTTATCCCCTGTGTAGGAGCCGGTCTTCTGTAGCAGGGCTGGTATTGGTTAGTTGGTTCTTCTGTGCTCAGGAGTGTGGTGGCAGATGACAAGGCTTCTGAAGGAATAAAACAGGAAACTACAGATCAGCTGTGGAGGGCTGTATAGGGTCATGGGCAGGCCTGGAGCCATGGGGCCTGAGTATCTGGGCTCAGGTTCCCCTCTTTATATATCCTGACAGCATGCTGTGGGCCAGCCATTGGGTATGTAATGTGACTGCTGCGCTACAGTGTTCTCATCTGGAAGGTGGGGACCAAGAAGAACATCCAGCATCTCAAAGGACTATAAGCTGAATGGGTTCTACCTCAGATGTTTGGAGACAAGCACTAGCTGTATAGTAGGCCTTTAGTAAGTGTCGTTACTGTTATTATTCTTCAGCCTTGAGTTTTCATATTAATAAGTAGTAGACTAGATGAGTGCCCAACACCCTTGGGCTGGGACCCTAAGGAAGGACGTGGGAGCACAGGTTGGGGGGGTCCTGCAGAGTCTACATATGCGTATCTTTTTTGCAACACTGCCTTTCCAGAATTTTGGCTATTCCTTTCATCCAGTTCTGGATCACCTGCTGGTGTCCTACATTTTAGGGTGTTCAAGGTAAAGTGGTTTCCTTCTTAGCTGCCACTTCTTCCCTGCCCACCACCACCACCCAGATTCTCCCACAGCCACCAGCCCTTGGGAAGGGGGACCCAGAGGCCATGCGCTCCCTGAGGAGTTGGTGGCTGTGGGGCAGGAGATGGGCCCTGCTGTGTGCATAGCCTGTGACCCCTGCCAGAGCCCTGGCCAAGCCGTGGGTGGCGCCACAGGAAGCCGGCTTGCTGTCACCTCTCCTCTTGGTGCCTTTTCTGGGGCCTCACCTTCAACTCAGGGGTCTCTGGGGCTTTCTCCTCAGCAAAAGCTCTTCCCTCCCTCGCTCTAGTCCAGACAAGCTCTCCCCGTCCCTGTCTCTGTTCTTCTTCCCCTGCACCCCAGCCCCCATGAGCCTGGAGCGAGTCACAGATGGGCTTTCTCTTTCTCCAAAGGAGAGAGGTGTTGGGAGCTACCTTTTTAGAGGTGCTGGGGAGAAATGTCCAGGATGCCTGTTTCTTGGAACCACAACTGCCAGTGGCTGGTGGGATGTTGTTAGAAGGAAATGAATATAGGGAGACAGTGCTGCACACTATGAGTGTCTCTGCACAACCTGGAACAGCCCTAAGGCCGGGTTTGCCTCTGAGCATTGGCAAGCTGCCTCGCTGCCATCAGGGCCGAGGGAAGGCTGTTTCTGAATTGTTGCTTTTCAGTGTGCTGTTGGCACGGGGTGCACACACTAGATCCGTGTGCGTATTTATTGTTTTCCATCTGCTGCTTGGTCAATGGGTGCGATAAGAAGCCAGCATTTGCGTGAATTATCTTGCAGCACTAAATGGGATTCTAAACATAGTCTTACAAATGGTCCAAGAAAAGATGCCTCGTCAGTTATTCAGAGGGACACATCAAGGTCTCCTAGCTCATCATTGATTCCAGTTCTTTCAAAATGATTTATTTGTTAATTGTCCATCTGGTGACCTGTCTAGTTATATGTTTTCAGCTTCTGGGTCTTAGGGCACTTGGTTTAGTAGTTTGAGTCTGTCTTGTAAGTATGCAGAAGTTAATCACCAGCTGTTTATGTAAAATGTCTGGAGCTTGAGCCTGACCTGTTCATTTTTCACTCAATAACTAAAACACGTCAATAGACATAAATACGTTTATTTATATACATATACATTAATATATAGAAGATATATGTATACATTTATACTTTTTATAGATTGTGTATTTAAGATAATTAATTTGGCTGGCAGTTCATCCCTTTGAATGAGAGTTTGGGGACTAGCTGACGTCTGCTGATCTGTAGGTTTGTTTAAGATCGCTTGGCCCAGGGCACCTGGGTGGCTCAGTCAGTTAGGCATCTGCCTTAGGTTTAGGTCATGATCCCAGGGTCCTGGGATCGAGCCCCATGTCAGGCTTCTTGCTCAGCAAGTAGCCTGCTTATCCCTCTCCTCCCTGCTTGTACTCTCTCACTATCTCTGTCTCTCTCTCTCTCAGATAAATAAATAAAATCTTAAAAGAAAAAAAAAAGATTGCTTGGCCCTTCCACATATATTATATAATGGATGGGTTATGGTTGGTGACTGTGGGAGTCAGGGTGCTGAAAGCACCCCAGCATGCTGTGTGGCCCACCTAGATCTGGTCATGTTCTTCTCCTGGCCTCCGGCCGTGTGTCGTCACGGAGAGTGGGTTCCTGGGTCTGCCACCTGTTTGCTGCAGGACTTGTGCACATGGCTTACCTTCCCTAGGATGCACTTCCCTTCTGTTCATGCCCCGTGTGGTGTGTGCTCAGGGTGGGCAGTGGGGTGTGGCTGTACCCAAGGCAAGGTTGGAGTGCCCTTGGTGGTCATAGCATTGCTGTGCCAGACCTCACTAGGAAGCCAGCATAGTGAGTTCCTTCAAGGATAGTTTTATCTTTTGGACAAATTGGTAAGATGCTGTGACTCAGTCTGGGTGTAAATTTGTGCACGTGCGGCTGGTATGTTTGAAAAATGGAAGAAGGGTTGAATAGTTGGCTCTGGGGAATATGATTGCTGACTGGGGCCATTCTGATGAGTAATAGACCTCATTAGATCACAGTAAAATACTTGATGATGTATAATTAAAGATAGCATTAGTCAGGCAGAAACCACAATATTTAAAGATGTGAAAGGGATAATTTCTAATACTGAAAAGTACATTCATGACTTAAGAAGCAGAACATAATGTGGATGTATTTGAATCATGAAGTTACGAAGACTTGGGTATAGACAGGCTGCTTGTTTGTCAGGACAGCTGGTGTCTTAAATATTTGTAGTGACAGTGACTACAGTGCTTTTAAAAAAAAAGTATTTTAGGTGAATTAACAGCTTGTGGAAGAGTTCTGGATTGGTGATTTTACCCAAAGAAGAAGTTCTTTTTTTTTGTCCTTTGTGGAGTAGGCAGAGCCCACGTGAGCTTTGGGTTTGAGTTTCCCGGTCTGTATTTTCTAGTGTTCAGCCCCACATGCCTCCTTCCCCCCTTGTGCCCTTCTCTCATGGACTCATTTGTTTTCTCCTTGATCCGGACACATGGCTGGGGCACCATATGCAGGCCAGACACTGTTCTGGGCTCTTGGGCAGAAGAGCGAGCCTGGCTGAGCTCTGCCCATGGAACTCATACCTGGTGAACAGAAAACACAGGGAAGTAGTCATGGGAGGAGCAGCACACTCTGACTTTCTGTAAAATTCTCTAGTCAGGCATTCAGAATAGCCACTGTCCCCCTGGGGACCAGGGATCCTGCACAGATCCTTCGGCTCCTAGCTGAGGTTTCTGGCTTGGCTTGAGCTCTTCCACTTCCTTTAATCAAGAGTCAAGTGTCTGGCAGACAACTTAAGTTATTAATAACACTGCTATTAATATTCATATTGACAGTAATTTGCATTTCTAAACATCTTTGCATCTCAAAGGTTACCACAGTATTTCATAAACCGCAGATGAATGGCTTCATACGCAGGTGGGGGGCTGTCTCCTGCAGGGAGAGGACAAGCAGCAAGCCAGGCCCAGAGAGAGGAACAGCCACGGGGCTGCCTGGGGGAGTTCATTTGTTCAAAGGAGCAAGTGCTGCTAAGCCATCCGGTGCCTGTCTGTGTGCTGGGTGCACGCTCTGGCCTGTGTTCCCGTAACCTGCAGTCTGGTGCGTGGAGGACTGCGCCCCTCATCACAGGTGTGCGTGTGGCACCTGTGTATGCTGGGCACGCTTCCCTACACCGGTGACATCACAGACAGTGGGACAAAGTCTCTAACCTCCTGGAGCTTCCAGTTGGTTACTGTCATGGGCTACCCAGACTGAATAAAATGCTAATTGAAAAATCTCAGATACGGCGGAGGTGTTTTGTAATATATGTATTCTTATACTCTAATTGGATTAATTTAGATTTTTAAAAAATGCGTGCTCTTTGCAGTTGATAGATGATTTTTAAAATCCTATTGAAAGATTGAAAGCATCCTTTAAAAATATTGCAGCTAGCAGAGTTGCACACCAGAACTGTGCTGGGCCCATAAAATACTGCAGCTGTGTTCTTGTGTTGACCCAGTGGTTCCCAACTTGGGTTACATTTGGAAATCCTTGGGGAACTTGCCCAAACACTGAACTGTGGGCCTGGTCCAGAGGCCATGATGTGATTGGTGTGGGTGCAGCCTTGTGTCAGCTTGTCAAAGTTTCCCAGATGTTGCTGATGCCAGGGTTGAGCAGTATTGGTCTAAACCACAAAAAGCCTAGAAAAGTTGGTGGGGTAGAGGAAACCTTTCCTGGAAGGCCATTCCCAGCCTGCAGAGAAGGATAAAGGATTATGGGAGCAGAAGACTGGAGAATCTTGCCAGATCTGTGTTGGTAAGACGAGCGGCTGGACCAGGCCAGGTGGAGAGGGAGGAAGAGTATTCCAGCAGAGGGAACAGCAGGTATAGTGGCCTGTAGTCCTAAGGTGCTTGGAGCAAATGGGGAACTGAAAGGAAGCAATTGAGGGCCGGTGGGGGTCAGGAGGAGACCGGGTTGAGATAAGGTTGGAGGGGCAGGGGGAGGCAGAGGTGAGAGACCATGCTAGGATATTGGTCTTAACCTGATGGCTGTTGGAGCCATTTTATTTATGAGCCTGGCATTATTCTGCTCATTAGTTCACTTAAAAGGTAATTCTTTAGAAAAATAATTTTGTACAAAAACAGTGAATTCAACCCATGAATTACTTAGTGAAATAAGTACTACGATTACCTGAATTTTGCAGATGGAGAAAATGAGGCCTAGAGAAGTTGAGCAGCTTATCACACAGCTGGTGGGTGGGAGCTGGGATCTGAACCCAAGCAGACTTTGGCATTTGCTTTGGGCTGTGCATTTTTGTGGGACTGTTGCCAGGAGTATCATTCCATAGAGCAGGAAACCAAGGTGTGAGCTGGGATTAGAATTCAGTTCTGATTGCCTCATAGTTCACATTATTTTCTCTTCACCAGCTGCCCGGACTGAGGGGAAATTAAAATATTTTGTGCTATCTTTTACCATAATGTAAAAAAAAAAAAATGCATGTATAAAGATGCAAGTCAGTGGGAGAATTTCATAGCTGAGCATGAAGAACATCCGTAGAAAGAGGAGCTGACGGGGGAAAGGATGGGGACAGGAAGATTCTATCTCTTCTGTTGCTGAAATGGTGGTGCGGGTCAGCCCTGCTTTGGGGCGCTCAGTGCAGGAAGAAGCTTTCAGGGGTAATCTTGTGTCATTGCTCAGTGTGACATGGCTTGTACCTGCCTTGTATTTGGGAAGGTGGGGTCCTTGGGTTCTTGCTTATGTTTGAATTGTTCTCGATTCACATGATAAAATGAACATTCTGGAAAGTGTGTACACAGTTACCCACAGGGAAATGCCGGTGCTGTATTTTGTTTGAAGTTTTCTTATATAGGTAGCCTCTCCTTACCAACTGAGTCTCCTTCTCTCTGGATTGAGTGTTAAAATCAGGCCCAGATGTTTGTGGGGCTCCAGATTTGTGGCCATGGAGACAGACTGAATACAGAATTTTTTTCCCCTGGACATCTGCGCTTACATGTCTCAAAAACATTTACAGAAAGCTAATGGATTAACATGTGTTCAAATAAAGTCTTTGATGGCTTGAATTCTTAATCTCATACTCTAAAACAGCGCTGTCCGTAGAAAGAATGTGAGCCACATGTGTAATGTGAAATTTTCTAGCGGTCACATTATAAAAGGTAGAAAGCAGCAGATGAAATTAGCTTTAATACTGTATCTTATTTAACCCACTATATCCAAAATATTGGCATGCCAGCATTAGCCTCTACAAACCATGTTAATGAGATATTTTGCATTCTTTTTTCCCAGCTTCTTTTGAAGCCTGGTGTTTATTTCACAATAGTGCATCTCCTTTCTGACTCACCCCTTCTCAAGGGCTCGGTAGCCGCATGTGGCTGGTGTCACCGTGTTGGACAGCTGGACTCGAACATCCTAGAACAGTCCAGGTTCTAAGGCCAACATGCTTTTTCATGACTCTGACCAATTCGTACTCATACAGTGTCCTTCAGAAGGTTTACAGGCAACAATCTGAAGTTTCCTCTGATACTTGAATTGTTGTAGAGATAGAATCTGCAAACCACTGCAGGAATTTTGGGTCTGAACCTAATGTAATAACAGCCTGGAGGGCTTATAAAAAGCACGCTGAGAAATTGCTCTGAAACCCAGAATGTGCAATTTTTCAGACCCAGCTGATTATTTAAATTTCCCAACGGGAAGTTATTATTTCTCTGACATGTCTCCTCATCAGCAGTCTCTTTTCAGTGGTCTTGATGGACACAGAGTCTAATTTTGTTTTTCTTCTGGCCCCTTTTCGGAGGGAGTGGAATTCAGTGTCTGGATTTACATTCCTTCATAGGAAGAGTGCTCAGTGTCTTAGCATTAGGTGATTACAAAGCTGTCACCTGACAGCCTGTCCATTTCCTGAGGTGACAGGCGGTATCATAAGGAGAGGTGGACAGTTTCCCCTTCTCCATCATCCTGTTATATCTTTATGGTTTGGTTTGGGGGAATATTCATGGGGTGGGCCTACACTTTCCCTGTGCATTTGTCAAATCCTTTATGCAGTGCTTTTGTTAGCTGACATGCACAGTGCACTGAGTAAATAATTCTGGGCTCATATTTCAAGTGAGGAACAAGTGTATAATAGCCTTGTTCTGGGGGCCTGATGTGCCTACAGTGGCATTGCAGCATTTAGATTGAAAGCTAGAATAATGGAAACAGTGGAGTGTTTGAAAGTTCACTACGTAGAAATTGGATTTTTGCATTTTATTATTTACATTGTGTATTATCAGATTTACATTTAAGGCTGTGGGGATTATCATTCTCTTTAAATGGTATTATTTGATAAAGAGTTAGCTTTTCTTTGGAAATTCAGTTAATGGGTTCCATCTGGCATGGGCATGGCTGGGAACTTGGGGTGTTCCCTAGTGTCATCATGAGGCTGGTGGGGGATGCTTGTCACTGTCCCCCACGTGGTCGCCTCTCAGTGTTAGGTTAGCTGTAGTTGAGACATCTTGTCCTTCAAACAAGAAGAGTAAATCTCAGCACATGTTCCCCTTCCCTCCAGTGGAGGACTTGGGCTCCCCATCTAAAGCTCTAATTTCTGGGATGAGATCTCCCTGGTAAAGGTCGTGCTGAAGCCCAAAGCCACCGATGGGATGATGCAGCTGAGTGTGAGCCCCTCTGGGGAGCGGATTCTGATGGGCAGAAACAGACTTGGTCCACAGATAGTCATGGCGAACGCTTGGTTGGAAAGCTTGTTCCCCCGCAGGAGAGAACGTAGTGCTGGGGGCAAATATTTCCCTAGAAGAGAACTAACCTTGGTCAGCATGTGTCGCTGATAGTGCTAGCCCTCAGCCTTGCCCGTGGGTGAGGGTCACCAGCACAGTCGTTTCTGGAGGTGCTGAGGCTACTTCAGAAGTCTCTGAGAAGGCATTCTTGAGAGAAAGCTGAAGTGTATGTTTTCTCTCTACCTTAAGGATTTTTTTAATTTGTATTTTTCTTGGACAGAGTGACTCTGTTATGAAGGAAATAATGGGGGTATTAAGGAGGGAGAAACTGTGCTGTGATTCCCTGAGGGGGATCGTAATGTCAGGGGTAGATGGTCACTAGACCGGCCCCAGGTGGCATGAATTGGCCTGCCTGCCCAGCCGCAGGGGCTGTCTCTCTGTGTATGGAAGCCCCTGGGAAGGAAGAGCATGTGCTGGTGAAAGCTCACCCTCGTGACTGCTTCTGGTGCTCGGGGGGAGAGGAGGGGGTTGTGCCTCAGTCCTACAGAGGATGTACTCTCGCTGTGTGGTTTAGTGCTGAACTGGAATGGCCTGCAGACCTGTTCTACAGAGCCGCCCACCCATTTCCTGGGCCTCGGGGGCCTCACAGTTGGCACCACCACGTCCTTGGTGGGGCCCTGCGTGAAGGGAAATTCAAATAATAAGGAGCTTTAAGATGTGACCGTGGTACAGGTGAAGGGGTCCAGACTATGACTCCCAAGACTCAGGGAGGGGACCAGCAGACCCAAGCCTTCCGTGCTGACTAATCAAAGTACAGATACTGTGGTATGCTGTGGTTCCCACACTTCCATCCCATGGGTTTAAAGCTGCTTCTAGAGTGTCAGTCTTGTCTCTGTTTGGTTTCAGAATGTCATGGTTTGTCCTGCATGGAGCATGACTGATGGGTCTGGTCTGAGAGAACTTGCTGGTGTGGGTGGTGTGGGTCCTGTGTGGCACTTATCACTGTTGCTCTGCTTATCTGGGTGACGGATGAGTCTGAAGATGGGAAGTGTAGGGGACAGGGGAGGGAGTACTCCATCCTTTCCCAACCATGGCAGAGTTGTGTTCTGCCGCAGGTAGCTTTGGGGATGACTCCAGGCAGATGGTATAGATAAGGTACAAAGTGGTCCACCCATAGTGCCTTTGTCCTCCATAATGAAGCAGAGGCTGTGCTGGACGGGGCTCCTGGGATGGGACCGTCAGCCCTTCTCAGGGGTCTCGAAGGGACTTCCTGATGACCCTCACCTGGCTTGAATTCTTTGTTGGTGGGAACCCAGAGCTCGCTCTCAAAATTAGAATTGGCCCTAAGTCATGGCAGGATAGCTCAGCTATAGGTAGAAGCCTCCTGTCTTAGCTGTCCTGGCTTCCAGATGGATGGCTTTGGCTTGTAGTTGAGCTGCCCAGTGTTTGGACACGGTCAGCACAGGCCCAGGTGGTTCGAGCCCTTGCTTCAGAGACTAAGAACAGGTGTTCCTGCTGTTCCCCAAACTGAGCTGTTGGAGTTCTTGCACTCTTCCCTGAAGATGGCTATGCGTGTTCCATTTCATTTGTCACCTTAATGACTTCAGCCTGGAATGACTCCAGCCATTTCCCTGCTGGATTCATAAAATAAGACAGAGAATGTTTCATGGGTGCTGCTTGGCACACTGGAGCGCCCCCTGTGCTTTTGAGGGGGACGGTCCGATGTGCTGTGGAAGGTGTTTCATAAATTGCCAGTTGCTGTGCTAATGTTGGGTGGTATTCTATACGATGTGTATTTTGTTTTTATGTGTATTTTATAGTACTTGTGGTGTAACATTACAGTCTTAATGACGGTAGAATTTTGAAGTTGTATCTTTGCTTTGATGAGATGTATTTAGTTATTTATGATTTATTTCAAGCAGAGTATCTGGCCTGTAATTCAATGCCAAGTTATAATGCTGAATTTGATATGGTTTCCAGTAGTACTTTAGAAGAAGTGAGGGCTGCCAATATGTGTAATTGTATATGTGTTGATGTGTATAAATATTATACAATTGAATACATGCTTCCTCTCTGAGGTAAGGGCTTTATTTAGGCTATTTTATTTGGTGTCTTTCTAAAATTGCTGGATTTATTGTACCAAGTATATTGGACTGAGGGCAGTTTGCTTGGTGACTTGGGGTCATTCTGCATGTCAGTCTTGAGCCGTCCTGTGATTTAGGGCCACCCTGGGGGCTGCTCCCAAACTGCCCCATGGGCCTGTGTCACTCTTGCACAAATGGACCGTATTGCTGAAAGTAGGGGTCCTCTCTCCACCACTGCTGTCACTTTATAGAGAGCTGGCTGCTAGCAGTCCTCCCAATTTCTATACTCTCTAATTCCCTACCTTAGCAGGTCAGGAGCAAGCTTGTGAACTTGGCACTGGGTGTGGCATTAACCCCATAAATTACAGACAGGAGGCTCACCTACACTCTTACAAGATCGGGTACGCCTCTCCCATGCTGCTGTTTTCCCAGTTGTCAGTAGCGCCCCTGGACCTGGGTGGTTGATAATTCCTGTCCTGCATAGGGTGTTGTAACGGGAGCAAGTGCCCACCTAAGGCATATGTTTCAGGACCTTTGAGTGATTCCATGGAGAATCACAAAGTATGGACACTAAGTATGAATTTGAAGTTAGAAAAAATAATGTGAAGGGCTGTTGTAGCCTCCCTGATTGTAAGTTTAAAACTAGCTGAACCCACTGCGTGTGGTGCATAAACAAGGAATATTGGAACACTGGAAAAAAACAAAACAAAACAAAACTAACTGAACTGAGGGAGCAGAGGGGATGCTTCTGATTTATTGGTAATGGCTGAAGGAGGCACTTTCTGCTTTCTTTTCCCTTGATGTTCTGTCACTTTTATTTAAAGACTACCAAAGAAAGGTTGATTTCTCCCTCAGATCACACAGAGGTTGCCTATTACTTCAAAGATGTGCATCTCTGACCGTGGGAAGGACTCCAGGATGGACTCTCTTTGGTAAATATAGGCAGCCTCCGGCTGATCGCATGTGGCCCTCTAGTTGGGATGAGAGCACTTGAAGTTGATTTCCCAGGTTGTTACAAAGTTACCAGAGGGAATTACATTAATTGTTGAGGACATTTACGTATTTCTCTCTGACTCATTTTACTCTATGGACTTTGAGTCTCTTGTGTTGTCCATAAAATCATGAGGCAGGAGCCTCATGATTTTAGGGACCGGCAGCAGAATTCACAAGGGGTTATGTGATTTGTCATCTGTCCTATAGCTGGTGAGGGGTTGAAATGTGATTGTGACCTTTGTGTAAAATCTGTGCAGTCTCCACCGCATCGTCGGGTCAGGACTCAAGGTGAGGAGAGGTGCCTCCCCCAGGTCACACGGATGGTTTCAGCAAAGCTAGGCACCTGGGGCTCCTGCTTGCCACTCCTTCTGCTGCAGGTGAAGCTGCAGCCATGGAAGTTGTCCATCGTGCCCCTGTTCTTCAGCTCCTTGTGTGGAGGCAGCCTTGGTCCCGGCCTCAGCCACTCCTCTTTGTACCATTCGGATGGTGGGCAGATTTTCTGGCTGCGTTGCATTTAATTCTCACGGTAATTTGGAGCTATGTGTACTTGTGAGCCCTTAGTTTCCAGTGAAAACGAACTCAGAAGTGGCGGAGCTGGGTTTAGACTCACCGTCTCTGGCTCAGAGGCTATGCTTTCCCTGGGTGCTGCCCGGCTCTGGAATCTGGATCTGGACAGACCTGGGGGCTGGCCCAGGAGTGTGGACCTGACCTACAGGCCTGGAAGGTCCCTGAGTCGTGACTGTAGGAGATGTGGCAGGGGCTGCTAGGAGGCAGGCTGGACTGCAGGTGGGACCTTGGTGGCCACTATCTAGTGCAAGGTGGTGACAAGGAGCCTCAGCCATGGAGCGAGGCTGAGGGGAGAACTGAGCCCTGGGTCAGACTTGGATGTGGGGCCCCAACATGGGGAGGGTTGGGGGGCAGGCACTGTGAGCACAAAGCAAAAGACTTTCCTTAGAAGAGAGGCTCTTTGAGGCTTCCTGTTGTGCTCTTTGCTTTCTCTGCATAAAATCATGGTCAGCGCCTGTGAGCCTAGCTCTTTTGGCCATGTGGGGCGTTTGAAAGTCTCAGAGAGTCTCGCTTCTGAACCAGGCACGAGTCCACGGTACTCAGTGTGCATGAGTCTTGGCCGAGGGTTAGCAGGAGCTAGCTGGGAGGAGGGCCGGGCTGGGGCCGGGCTGGGGCCGGCTTTGGGCTCTTCTGTCCTTTGGCCAGCTGCGTGACCTGCTGAGCTGAGCCTGTTTCCTTTCCATCCAGTGAGAGCCTGAAGCTCCCTGGGGCGGGGGTATGAGAGTGGATCCCAGGCACTGCATAGGACAGAGTCACTGAGGTGCTGCCCAAGTCCCAGCCCTAAGCTGGGACTCCTCTGGTACGTCCTCAAGATACAGAAGGACTGTGCCGCTCCAGGACTCTGGCCGGCTGGCAGGGATAGTAGCTGCAGAAGGATACCTCCTGTTTGCTACCACAAATGTCTCTGGCTGTACGGTGGGCTCCAGAGAGAACAGAGGGCCTGTGCCCTGTGTGCCTGGGAATGGCCTCCATCGACTTCCTGCTGAAGACAAGCTCGCCCTCTGTGCACACAAAACCTCTCAGCACAGCTGTTCAGATCACCTCGAGATGCTACTATAAATAAAACTGTGGGAAGTTGCTCTAACGACTTACAGGTCAAAGACGACTTTGAACCCAAAGCCGGGGCTGCTCTCATGCTCCCCTCAATGGCTCCTTTAGCCGTTGACATGAGATGAAGGGTTTGTTCCATGACCAAGTCCTTCGCAATTTTGTTGCCACAGAACTAGAGACCATAGACAATGCTAGAAGAAGCAGTTTCTTCCCAACATTTGCTCGGTTGTGAGAACCTGTTGGCTCCCCCCTTGGAAGATGGCTGAGGTTGTCACCTGGCTTAGAGGTTGGCAGCTTCTCCTGGACTGACAGGCTACTTAGATTTAGAAGGAAAAAAGCCCAGGGCACTGATAGTGATGCACCAGGCCTCTTCCCGCCAACTAGAAGGCTAAAGTGTAGATTGTAATATGTAATGACCTCTGTTTACCTTGGCTGCCAGGGCTGCACCTGGCCCCACTGAGGGGGCCCATGGAATCTGAGAGCCCAGCTCACCCCAGAAGCAGGAATGAGAGTGTGGGGGTAGCTGTGGCTCAGACACAGTTATTTTGGGGGTGTGGTGCCTCAACCTTGGGCCCCGTGTTTAGTTTCTTCTCTAATGAAACAGGTGATTACAGTGTGGGGAGAACAGAAGTGGAAGGTGGACCATTAAGGGTCATCAGAGGGTGGCTGGGGCCCTTCCTAGTTGCATGGAGAACAGCTGTTTGATGCTTGGAAGCCTTGCCGTCCCATAGTTGGTAACTGATACCACCATCCGGATAGTGCAGCCGGCAGCTCGCTGTGAGCAGGAAACAGGTCAGTAATTGCCCTGCTTCCTCCTACACAATGTGTTTTCCATGATCTCTCTGGTCTATTACGAACTCTTTGTGGTCGGACCAAGTATGAATGAAAGAATGCACTTAGAGCTTGATGGATGGGCTGGGACTGATTTCAATTTTGTGATCTGGATGTGTTACGTCTCAGCGTCTCTCCCTCCCTGGGCTTTCACTTGACTTCATGCAGGAAGATGCTCCAGATTGCCGTCTATGTATACGTATTTGCCTCTAAGGTGAACCCTACTGGCTTTCGGGGGCCGAGGGGCTTTCTTCTCTCTCATTGATGTTAATCCCAAGAAATTCTTGGCCTGGGACGATGCCCATGCTCCCCTTCTAGGTTTCTCTGTGGACTCCATGGCCAAATCTGTTAAGCAGTATACTGTAAGTATTCCTGCTTCTACCTCCCCAGCTTCCTTTTCTAGGACTCTCCCAGCCTGTGCTATAAAAACTGGGCCTCTGGCAGCGGAAGGGAAATCGCACTGATATGTAGCATTTGTTAATTTTCAAGGTGTTAACATTCTCCCCTTGGTCAGTTTCAATCTACTAATGTGATGTCCACCGCCTTGCAAAACCTCCCCAGATTTAACTGTCAGCCCTCAAGCTGGTAAAAGCTCATTCCAGCACCCCGCTATGGTAGGGCCCGGGTTTCTGCCTTCTTCTCCCTGTTCTAGATGCTGCAAGTAACTTTAAGATTTCGGGGGTTGGGGGGTTGATGGATGATGGTCAGTGCACTGCAACTGGACCCTTGCGAATGAAAATAACCAACAGTGGGGACATTGTAATTGTTTTCCTTTTTCAAAGCCTTTTCACTGGAATGTAAAGGAAGGAGGCCAGGGTCCTCCAGGGGATCATTTTCTGTTCCTGTTGGCAGTAAGCCTTGATGGAACTTTTTGTTTCACTGCTAGGGGTGGTTTTTCCTGCAGTTCCTCTCCCCTTTTGATAGGGATACCCAGTGTTAAGTCAATTGCCTACCCAATTCATGTAAAACCATCACCCGCGGAAGCTGAGGGAAGATGGTGTTAATTCTACAAACAGATCTTTACCACGTGGATCAGGAATGTTTACTTTCATTTGGGAGGTAAGAGGAGCTGCTGGTGGGACTGCCTGTCTGGGGCCATTTTGGGCATTTCCAAAAGCACACCCTCTCCGCTCCTTCCTGCCTCAGATGGGGATGGTATGCTCAGCATACCTCAGTGCCGCTGCTGGAAGGAATGTGAGACTCAGGTGGAAGGAAAAGCCTTCGAGCAGGGGAAGGGGGTAGGACACTGCTGCACTCCCTTGTTCACTGCTGTCTGAGGCTGCTTTCCTGCTGCAGAGACCAACAGGGAGGGGGAGTGGTGACAGGGGCCTGGGGGCCTGCAGAGCCTGGAATATTTGGTCTCTGGTTCTTGACAGATATGTTGCTGAACCGCCTCATAGCAGCCGTTCTGCACGGACACGTCACCCCCAGGGCCCGTCTGGTGGTCTCTCCTGCCCGAGACCTTTTCCCTGTCCAGACGCCTCTCCTCAGAGTCTTCCTTTTTTAGACACACAGGAGTCCTCCCTTGGCATGAGTGAGGTAAACATGGTTACCTTAGCACATTTCGTGTATCTGTGGCTCCACGTAGACATTCTGTTTTCGCATGTTTCGCTGGTGGGAGGCTTGTGCCCTGTTTGAGAAATGTGCAGAGACTCATTTTATGTCTCAAGTATTTAACTTGAGCTCTGTCTTCTTCCCCCCCCCCCCCACTATTGGGTTATTCATGTTCCCATTTCTGTCAGATTTCCTGCTCATTCTGTAGATAAATACGCTTGCAGGCAGCATAGGTCAGGTCAGGCTTTTCAGAGTGAAGCCTGGCAGAGGCCGAGTGTAGGAAGGGCTGGCCACAAAGAAGTAGTGTGAGTGTCTTCATGTGGCCGGCTTTGTCCTAAGTTCTTCTGTCAGAGGAATACACCCTTTCCCATTTTATTGATTTCGTTTATAGTGTTACACCTTTGTATGCTGAGACACTGGTCCCCCTTGCTGAGTCATAACTGTGTCAAAAAGAGAAGATTATTCAAGAAAAAAAAATCATTTCAAGTAGTTACTTGGAGGGAATTCCAGTGGAGGGAGTGAAGGGGAGAATTCTCAAGCACAAAGAATTTAGGGAACAGGAAATAAAACCAAAAATTCCTCCTTAAAGCAATATGGGATGTCTTTTTCCCCCTGTTCATCTTATTGGTAATTGCTCTGGAGTCTGGGATGGTATAAGACTCTACCTTCAGTTTTTAATTATGTATGTTAAAGTTGTAAGTATGAGATGACAATTCTAAAGCTCTGATTTTTAAAAGTTTTTTAAAAGATTATTTTGGAGGTTTTAGGATATGCTTAGACCTTACTACTTAAACACAAATAACATCACTGTGTTTTTACATTTAACATGACATATGCTTCTGCCTTCTTATAAGACATCCATTCCCTTGATGTGGTCCCCAGCAAGGGAGGTAGCTGAGCAGTGTCAGAAGTACAAGTCCAGCTTCCTGTGGGCATCCCAGGAGCGTCCCGTTGGTGTCCCATGGAGACCAATGTCATCCCATAGGTGAATTATTAGCAGAACAGGTGTAGGAGTAGGTCTGAGTATTCCCTTACAATATGGTTCCTGCCATATGGGATTCTATACTTCCATTTTTCTAGAGTGGTGTGGCCTTATAAAAAGAAGAGAAGTGGTAGGAGCAGCTGGGTGGTGCAGTCAGTTGAGCATCCGACTGTTGGTTTTGGCTCAGGGTGTGATCTCAGGGTCGTGAGATTGAGCCCCGTGTCAGGATCTGCACTCAATGCACAGTCTGCTTGAGATTCTCTCTCCCTCTCCTTCTGCCCTTCCTGCTCATGCTTTCTCTCCCATTCTCAAATTAATAAATCTTTAAAAAGAGAAAAGGCAAGAAGTTTTAGCCCAAAACATGGCTGCCAATTTATTTACACACTTAAGAGAAATCACAGGGGCAGGTATTGTGGCAGAGCTGTTAACAGAAGGTGCCTTCTCAGCATTTGCAGCTCATAATAGGAGTTGAATTAGTAGCTGTGTCTAATCTTGGCCCATATTTGATTAAAGAATATCATGGAAACTTGGGACACCTGAGCTCAGTCAGTGGAGCATGCAGTTCTTGGCCTCAGGGTCATGAGTTCCAGGCCCACATTGGGTGTAGAGATGACTTACAGATAAAATCTTTAAAAAGTAGAAAGAATATTGCAGAAACTTGATGGCTAATGATGACAGGTGATCAGTGGGTACGAGAACTCTCCATCTTACACCTGCTCTTTCCTTCTGTTACACTCTGTGTAGGGATAGAGGGCACATACCTCAATATCATCAAAGCCATCTATGAAAAACCCACCGCAAATATCATTCTCAATGGAGAAAAACTGAAAGCTTTTCCGCTAAGGTCAGGAACACGGCAGGGATGTCCATTATCACCACTGCTATTCAACATCGTACTAGAGGTCCTAGCCTCAGCAATCAGACAACAAAAGGAAATTAAAGGCATCCAAATCGGCAAAGAAGAAGTCAAATTATCACCCTTCTGTTACACTCTGGACTTTTCATCGGGCTATTGTAGCACATCTATTTCCCACTTGAGTATAAACATCATGAGATAAGGGGCTATAGCTCCCTTTTTTGTATGACTGAATAATATTCTGGTGTGTGTGTGTGTATGTACATATGTACACACCACATTTTCTTTATCTGCCTATCCATTGATGGACACATAGGTTGTTTCCATTCTTGGTTATTGTAAATACTGAGGTGAATATGGGGGTGCAGATAGCTCTTTGGAATAATGACTTCATCTCCATTGACTGTATGCCCAGAATTGGAATTGTTGGTAGATCTCTTTGATTTTTGAGGAACCTCCATTCTGTTTTTCACAGTGGCTGCACCAGCTTGCATTCCCAGCAATAGTGTGCCAGTGGCCCCTTTTCTCCATATCCTCGCCAGCACTCATTATTTCTTGTCTTTTTGGTATTAACCATTCTTACAAGTATAAAGTAGTATCTCATTGTGGTTTTTATTTGCATTTCTCTGATGGTTAATGATGTTGAGCACCTTTTCATGTCTGTTAGCCATCTTTATGTCTTCTTTGGAAAAATGTCTATTCAGATCCTCTGCCCATTTTTTTATTGGATTTTTTTTTTTTTTTTCTATTGAGTTTCTTGGTTCTTTATATGTTTTGGATATTAACCCTTTATAAATACATGATTTGCAAATGTCTTCTCCCATTTAGTGGTTACTCTTGCTTTCTTGTTAGTTTCTGTCATCCAGGAGAGGAACAGTGAGTTCCCTTCCTTACAGCCTACTGTGATGCCTCCCAGGCTGGACCTGGTGAGAGGTCATTATGGCTGTAAACCCTGCTCATGGCCTTCTTCTTGATAGAAAGTAGGCCTGGAAGGGACTGCTCTGTCTTCCCAGTGTTAAGACCTCATTGAGAATGGTCTTTGTGAGTGTGCTTATGGCTGTCTTATGTATCTTCTTGGCTCCTTACTGACCTTAGGCTTCCTCACCTCCTTGAAAGAAAGGCAGGGTTTGAGTGTCTGCCAGAAAGGCAGCCCATGGGATTGTATAAGGGGACTCACCCTTGGTCAATACTGCTTCTTTGATGCCTGGTGACTGAGGAGTCATCAAAGGAGGCAGCCTTCACCATGGAGCAGTGTTGCTAGGATCTCTACAAATATACTATCTAATGATACCAAGTAGTAACTTTCTTTGTGGTTAAAAAGCAGCTGTGGGGGCGCCTGGGTGGCTCAGTGGATTAAGCCGCTGCCTTCGGCTCAGGTCATGATCTCAGTGTCCTGGGATCGAGCCCTGCATCGGGCTCTCTGCTCAGCAGGGAGCCTGCTTCCCCCTCTGTCTCTGCCTGCCTCTCTGCCTACTTGTGATCTCTCTCTCTGTCAAATAAAATAAATAAAATCTTAAAAAAAAAAAAAGCAGCTGTGGACATGAATAGACATTTTTCCAAAGAAGACACACAAATGACCAACAAAGACCTGAAAAGATGCTCAACATCACTCATAATCAGGGAAACGCATCTCAAAACTACAATGAGATATCACCTCATACCTGTCAGAATGGGCGGATCAAGAACACAAGAAACAATAGGTGTTGGTGAGGATGCAGGGAAAGAACACTCTTGCACTGTTGGTGGGAATGCAAACTGGTGCAGTCATTGTGGAAAACAGTATGGAGGTTCCTCACGAAGGTAAAAATAAAACTACCCTATGATCTAGCAATTGCACTACTAGATATTTACCCAAAGGATACAAAAATACTCATTCAGAGGGATACATGCACCCCAATGTTTATAGCAGCATTATCTACAATAGCCAAATTATGGAAAGAACCCAGTTGTCCATCAGTAGGTGAATGGATAAAGAAGATGTGGAGTGTGTGTGTGTGTATACATATATATGTATTTATACATATATATATATATACATATATATATATATATATATAATGGAATATTACTGAGCCACATCAAAAAGTATGAGATCTTGTCCTTTGCTACAATATAGATGGTATTAGAGTATATTATGCTAAGTAAAATGAGTCAGAGAAAGACAAATACATATGATTTCACTCATGTGGAAATTAAGGAGCCAAACAAATAAGCAAAGGGTAAAAAATGATAAAGAGAGGCAAACCAAGTAACAGACCCTTGACTATAGAGAACAAACTAGTGGTTACCAAAGGGAAGACGGGTGAGGGGATGGGTGAAATAGGAGATGGGGATAAAGGAGTATACTTGTGATGAGCACTGGGTGATGTGTGGAAGTGACGAATGACTGTATCATGCACCTGAAACTAATATTGCACTGTATGTTAACTAACTGGAATTTAAATGAAAACTTAAAAAAAAAATCAACTATAGGACAATGCTGATCCATCTTCCAGAACTTAACACCATTTGGGGATGTATTTATACTCTCCAGGAGATAGGTACTCTATTTTTGTTAAGTGTATAGAGCCTTCCACTGGTTGTATGAAATTAATTTCTGAGCCTGTAGACATTTCAGGAAATGCTCTCTTGCTCTGTGTTATGAGGATGATGATGGTTATGGTGATGAAGGTGGAGATCAACACAACCCAGGTCCCCGAGGAGGAGGAGGAGGAGGATGGTATTGGTCATAGGGAAGGAGGCCGCAGGGGCTTCTTGTCTGCTCTGTGCTAACTTGTCCCCCGATCCATTTTCTTTCCTGCTTCCTCAAAGGAATCTGGACTGATGCATAAAATTACTTCGTGCTGAACAAACTGACCGCCCCTTAGCAAGTAGGGTAGCTCCCTGTAGGGGTAAGAGAACTGGGTAACATGTCTGAACATAGTAGGAATTGCATTGTTCCTGTGACATTAAGTAGCAAAAATAGGTGAATTTCTTTAACTCAGAGACCGGAATGCATTAACTGATAATGAGAGAAATATCACATTCTGTTTACATGATGAGAGTGGGCTTAGGCCTTTATTCTCATGTAGCCCACAGCTGTTATTGCTTTGATAACCATAGCATCTTGTCCAAAACACTTTACCAGAAACTAAAATTGACATGTCTTTGGAAGTTTGCTTGGGATGGAAGGTGTTCTGGAGTGTGGTTCTCGGGTGGCCATGTGATAAGGCCGACAGGATTCAATTTAGAGTAGCTGGAGTCCAGGATGGGGCTTGCTACAAAGTGTTGTGATTTTACACACACCTTTACTGCCTTTTCTGCAGATGAGTGGCATGATATTTTCTGAGGATTGGTTCTGCTCCAAATCTGAGACTGTCCTTCGTTCAACCGGTATTTGTTGAGCACTGTGTGCCAGGCACAGAAGGGAAAATGCTGAAGAGGCCCAGCCTGCTCCCCTCAGGAACCTGGAATTCAGTTTTCAGGCAGATTTCCAAGTGGGAAGAGAGACAGCATGGTCCTCCCCATAGAAGGCTAGCTGGGGTCAC
Source organism: Mustela lutreola (assembly GCF_030435805.1). NCBI lineage: Eukaryota > Metazoa > Chordata > Mammalia > Carnivora > Mustelidae > Mustela > Mustela lutreola. Next base: position 56,581,373 of record NC_081298.1, on the reverse strand, counting down.
CTTCTGCGGTTCAGAGAGGAAAGAGGGGGTGCATGCTGTTGCAGACTGCAGCCCCTGCCTGCTGTGACCCACAGTGGGCTCGGGGCTCAGAGGCACCCAGGAGAATAGAATGTGCTCTCCAGGAGCATGAAACCTGGTGGGAGGGAGGTTTTGCAAAAAATGTATGTCCAAGCTTGGGAGCAAGGGAGTCTGTCTTGCCTTGGTTCATCGAAGTCCCACTTGTATGTAACAAACCTGCTTGCTCGACTTACCTTTTCTTGAGTAATTTACGGAGTTTAAACAGCACATTGGTTGTGTATTTGTCCGGTTGAGTGTCCTTTTATCTCCTTGCCATATCTGTGTCTTGTCTACAGTCTGTTAAGAATTCAGAGTTTTTGTCATCTTCAAACAAAATGATGCACTTTGCTGTTAGTTATTATGCAGGTGCAGAGAAAATTAGATGGGCACTGACTTGAAATGCTCCTTCCTACCGAGGATGACATCCTCATGCTCTGTGCTTTTTCTTCATCCTGTTTTTCTTTCTTATAAGGACACTTGGCGCTTGGCTCGCAGGCACCACAAGGCCACCTCTGCCTGTGGTAGGACAGTGAAATGCATGAGAACACAGAACAAATGGTGCTATTTCCTTCTTGCCATCTAGTATTTGTTCAGAACTGCACTGGAGACATTTCCCGTTGGGGAACGACATCCGGGGCTCTCCAGGCTTGTTTGGTCTGGGCCTCTGGGGGGTTTAGTCCCAGGGGCCGCTCAGGCTCAGGCCCCTGCTCCTAATGTGGCCCTTGTGGGCTTTCAGGGCCTAAGCACATGCCTGGATTGGGAGGAAGAGTGTGGATTTCTTGCTCTGAGTTGGCATCTCTTTCACGAAATGAAGGCATTCTATTCATGTTTTATATGGATTCATTTGTGAAAACCTCATTTTGTGTTCCCATAAAATACATGAACATGCAGAGAACTGAATCATAAATCCTTCCTTCGGTTTGTAAAAACTGTTTCTTCTCCATGTGATTCTGAGCTGAATTGCCCCTGTTTTCCAATCAAAGGTAGTGTCCAGGACTGCGGGCTTCCTGATGGCCTGTTTGGTTGCTTGCTTTGGAGAAAGAAGAAAACTTGATATGCGCGGCATTTCCAAAGAAATGACCCAGAGGCAAAGCAGGATGGAGAGCGTTTCTCCCCATCAAAGCCATCTGGAATGTGCTGATGAGTAAGCTGGAAATTATCGCCAAGTGGCAAGACTCGCAGGCATCCAAGTTTCTTGAGCACAGCTGCTGAAGCATTGAGTCACTGACCATCCCGTCTGCAGGAAAGGACTCGGATCACCATCCTCCGCACTGGGAATGCGTGTACCTGAAAAACACCTCTCAACCCCCCCCCCCCCATGTTTAAATAAGTGAAGTCGTGCATCAGATCACTTTGTTCTTTATGCACTCACCTTAACTTCCCTTTCTCCTTGTCTGTTGTGGTCTCCCTTTTTCTCTGGCCATGTTTGTAATTTAAAAATATTTTTTAAATATGTATTGCAATATTAAACTTTCTCCTCCGTGATGAATGAAAAATAGTCCTTTAACTGTGTAATTTGCACCTCCCTCCTTACCACTCTCCCTTCCTTCCTGGACATGCTATTCCAAATAATGTGAATTACCACCTGTGTTGATGTTTTTAATCAGCTGCTCTACTTGCTGGAGAGCATGGTCAGGGTGATAGTTGCTTACAGTTTGGTGGGGCTGTCCTCTGTGTTGGGCTCTTCCTTTTCCTTCCTGTGACTTCAACCGGGGACATGGCACACGGGCCCAGGTGAAGCTCTCATGGGAGAGCTGACCATGCGTGGACTGTGGATTGCAGAAGTGGCTTCCCTAGTTTGCTGGTCTCAGCACTTAAGCTCATGGTGTATATTACAAAGAGGATTGTTTTGGGTGAGGTCAGTATTTCTTTTCCAAAAAGAATATGCAAGTTCAAAGTAATTGCTTGGCTGTGGCTGTAATTGTTATGGCTACTGTGCTTGCCATATTGTAACATTTTGTGTCTCTTTACACAGACAAGACTTCACCAAAATGCCAAAGCCAGTCATCTCTGAGTGGTGAGACTTAAGGGGAATTTTAACTTTCTTCTTTATGCTTTTTTTTTTTAAATTTAAGTTTTCAGAGTGAGCATATGTAATTTTTTTATTCAGACTAAAGTATTCATAATCTTTCAGAGTTTTAGATTCATTTTTTTCATGGATGTCAAATACGGACTGAGTCATAGGTGTTAAAATTATAGAATTGTTGAGTTGGAAAGAACCTTAAAGATTGCCAAGTTCAAAACTTGTAATTCAGGTGGGAAGCAACAGAGCCCACATCTGGGTTCTCTCCTTTTTTTTTTTTCTTAAGATTTTATTTATTTTTATGTATTTGAGAGAGCAGTGGCGGGGTGGGCAGGGGCAGAGAGAGAGAATCTTAATCTTTGCTCAGTGTGGAGCCCCACGTGAGCCTCAATCCCATGACCCTGATATCTTGACCTAAGCTGAAACCAAGAGTTGGATGCTTAACCGACTGAGCCACCCAACTGCCCCGAGGGTTCTCTCCTTTTGGTTCTAGCTCTTAGGCGCTTTCTTTTTCTTTCTTTCAAAAAAAATATTTATTTATTTATTTATTTATTTATTTGAGAGAGAGAGAGAATGTGAGAGAGAATGTGAGAAAGGGAAGGTAAGTGGGAGAAGCAGACTCCCCGCTAAGTAGGGAGACTGATATGGGACTTGATCCGAGGACACTGGGATCATGACCTGAGCAGAAAGTAGTCACTTAACTAACGGAGCCACCCTTAGTCTCTCTTAGTCCCTTTCAACCACCAACCAAGCTATCCTTGACCTGGGTGTCTGTTATATGACTATTTCAAATAGAGTTGGTTATTCTGGTTTGGGATAATATGGACAAAACCATAATTCCTTCTGTCTTTTGCAGTTAAGGCCATACTCATGGATAATATTTAAGACCAGGGCTTAGCAAACTATGGCCCACTGGCTAGCTTCCTGTTTCTAGACATGAAGGTTATTATTACTGGAACACAGCTATACCCATTGTCTATGGCTGCTTTGGGGCTGAACAGCAGTAGTGAGTGGTTGCAGCAAAGACCTCATGGCCTGTGAAACAGATAGTGTTTACTCTCCCAACCTTTGAGACTGGATTGTCAATGCATGTTCAAAGTCATAAGATGGTGAATGTTAATAGCAGACCTGTGACAAGAACCATAAATATAAGAATGGGAAGGCTACTCTTCGGGATAAACTTGTCCAGGAGAGAACAGAGACCCATGGCAGCTTACCTCTGCCATTCGGGATGATCTCAATTTCGGCCCCCTCTTGACCAAAGGCATGAGACAGGGCTGGAAAGCTACTGTTGTCCTTGGGAGTGGATATTAAAACTCAGCTCTTTTGCTGTGTTACTTCATCTGGAATGTTCTCATTAGGAATGTGGAATCTGGTGTGGGCCAACTCTTATGCCCTTTAAAGCAGATGTCAAGTTCAGGCCGTGGGCACTAAGTCCTGGAGACTGGAATCTGCAGTGGAAAATACTGTTTGGGTTTAATTTAGATGAAATATCAGAAGACAGCCAAGCAGTGCAGACTGGTAGGCTCCTCCTGCAGTGTCCTTGCAACTGTGCAGTGGCCCCAAGGTGCCCCCAGGATAGGAAGGCCAAGCACACAGCAGAGCCCCCCAGCCAGAGATGCTGGGAGCCAGGGAGTCTCCTGAGCCATGTCAGTGTTTCTGAGAGTGAGTGGACATTGGACAGTTGTCTGTGACAAGCCAGCACGCACTGAGAGAAAGATCAAATTGTATTGTTTTGGCAGAAGGAGAAAAGGAACCAATATTTGGCTATGCTTCCTTTGTGCCAGTCAGGATATTTTTGGTATTTAGATATTTTATTTCCAATTTGATATCCAGTATATTTGGATGTATTTGATATTCTGGATGTATTTTATTGTTTTCCACGTTCTCCTTCACCGGCCCTCACTGCGGTTGGTAGCTAACATCTTCGCTTTGCAGCTGTGCTGTGGGTGGGGGAGGGGCAGCGCTGACACTCAGAAGTGCCTGTGAGGGGCACAGCCAGGCTTATGGCTCACAGCTGTGGTCTTCTACCACATCACATGGGGTCTGAAACTCCCTTGATATGGCTGCGGTGACTGGGAACTGTGCATGTTTGATAAAGAACTAGAATATGCATGGTTAATAACTGCAGTTGATTTGGTAGATAAAATTATTGCAAGGAGGGGCTCCTGAATTAAGATGGGGGATTTCAGGGGCATCTTCAGAGGCAGGGATAGGGACTCTGCCTTATTGTGGAGAACAACCCCCTAGAGACATGCTCTGAGACTTGGAAGCCATGTTTCAGGACAGGCAAGAGCGCTGGCAAGTTCTATCTTTGTCTCCATGTATTTTGAGTTATCCTTTGGCTTGTTCAATGGTGATGCCATCTAATAGGGAGATTCCTTGTAGTTGCCTAAAAAATGATGTGTTTGGAGCGTGTTCCTACCTCTTTGAAAAATGGTATATCGTGCCATTGTCTTTGGGCTTTTGTGAGCAGCCTTTCACTGAGTCTGGCAATAGAAACCCATAATGATGGTGTTTTGAAATGCCGCTGAGAAATGCATTCATGCCTCCTTGTAGCGTTGATTGTATTCAATCCTGTTGAAGCCTGGCACCCACTTAGAATCCAGACTGGGAATCTGAATCATCAGCATAGAGCCAGCGAGAGGTCATTTTGGTGCCATGGACTGTGGGGCTTCTCTATTGCTTCAACTTGTGCTTGCTTTTTTTTTTTTTTTAAAGATTTTATTTATTTATTTGACAGAGACACAGTGAGGGAGGGCACATAGGCAGGGAGAGTGGGGAAGGGAGAAGCTGGCTTCCTGCAGAGCAGGGCACCCCATGCTGGGCTCAATCCTAGGACCCCAGGACTATCACCTGAGCCGGAGGCATACACCCAGTAACTGAACCACCCAGGTGCCCCTGGTGCTTACATTTTATCATTTCCCCTGCTCCCTTCCCCCTTTCAGTACTCCAGTCTTTGCATAGCTTCATCTTGATGAAATCTGAGGGATCTGTGTCATCCTTTGTCGTGGAAATAAAAAAGGTTGGCTTACAGAAAAGTCAATGCTGGTGAAGTTAGGCAGCCCTGAAAGTAAATACAGATTTCTTCACAGTTGCCTGTCTAAACAGAAAGCATCGTGAATTGGCAGGTGGATTGTACATCCGTCTGTTCATCTTCTCAACAGGTGTCTAAGGAGAGCAAACAAGGGTGAGCTTGTAGCTTCCGTTAACAAAGCTAGCTCTGTGACCATGCTTAAAGAGCAGAATATCCAAAATTGTATGTTATTGCTTTGGTTTACAAGTGAGATCTGAGGAGAAATGCAAGTATCTACAGGAGCTGTAAAACGAGCACAGCTGATGAGAGTAATGTTGACCAGTGTGATCTATAGGATTAATAGAAAGGCATCCTGAAGTAGGGAATAATTCAGTTTTTACTAACTTCAAGGTGTCATGCCAGTAGATTCGTTTCTTTTAACATGCATTTTGGTTTCACATTTTAATTATTTATTGGTGCTGATTTATTTTTCCTGGAAGTCCTTTGAACATTTTATGATGATACTTTATTTGTCTGGGTCACTTACGTGGAAACAAAATCAAAGAGCAAGGAGAAAAGATCTACACCGTCCACATGCTACACTATATGTATGTTCATGAGACACCCTCTGTCTTTGCCTGGGGACTGTCTCCTTTTGCTTTTGGAAAAATTCACTTAGTCAACCTGCATTTCCTAGGTGCCTGCTCTTTGCCTGGCACAGTGATAAATATTGAGAATTCAAAGGGTAATAACCAGTATACAACCTAGTGGGGGGAAGAACAGACTGTGCAGTAATTATTTTGTAATGCTTAAGTTAAGTGGTAATTATAGAGGTTCATAAAATATATAAAAGTGCAGAGGAGGAAGTCAATTAATTGAAAGGTCATTTCAGAGTGGGCTGGATGGAGGTGTTTTGAAAGAAGACAGATGAATGGCAATGAAAGAAATACTCCAAGTAGAAAGAACACCATCTGCAAAGGCATGTTATGTTTTATTTGTTTATTTATTTTTTGCATGTTATGTTTTTAGGAGACCAATAGTTGTTCACAATTTCTGGATCAAAAGGCGTCAAAGGCATGGAATCGAGAAAGGCAGAAGAGCCTTATTTTGTAGGTGACAGGACCTTGTTGAATGACTTTTGGAAGGATGTTGTGTGTTTAGTGGAGACAAATCCCCGTGGCTGGAGGGTGAGGATGGAATGTCTGGCTTGGGGCTGGTGACAGGAGATTACTTAGGAGACTTCGTATTCTCCATGAGACATGCTGGCCTCCACTAGGGTGGTGGAGGTGGGAAGAGATGAATGAAGACCTGACTGCGGTGAAGTAGAGAGAAACCTCCCCTGGGGTTGGGTGATCAGGCTCCCCCCCCCCTTTGTCCCCCGCTTGCCCTGTGACCTGGGGTCATTGACTTTTCACTGTTCCAGAACCAAAGACAGTTAAGTTCTGTTTAGAGGAAAAGGTCACCCACATAGTGACCTATTTGTCAGTGATGGTGCAATTACTCTCAAAGAGAGGTCTTTTCCTTGAAGACATATCCACCCTGAGGTCAGGATTAGGGACACGATTTTCTCATATGCAATAGTCCCTTTGCAGGATTACAAAGCAGTAAAGTTAAATTCCTAGCATGGGGCTCGTACCTAGACATGACCCAGGGAATGGTGGGTTTTTTTATACCTATAAAGGATACTTGTGGTGGAACCAATGAATGTAACCAACTAGGCCCCGTCCCTACATGGGTTAATTGGGACCTGTGGCTCCCAAGAGGGCCCATGAATGGGCTGGGAAGGGGACATGAATGACCCCTTAGCGCCATGTGAAAGCCAATGTTATGATGGACTGATGGGGCTTTTCTTTTTGGGGGAGTGTGGCCGTTGTGTTCCCATGGGGGTGCATGATCCCCAGAGGGTTAGAGTCAGTGATATGGAGGGATCTGGAGGGAGTGATCTGGAGGATGACTTGGTGTGTGTGGTGGATGGGAGGGAGCTGGTTAGATGTCTAGGACTGTGAGGGCCTGCTCTTATAAAGGAATCTGAAAACTTTCCAGATAACTTAGGGTAGGGATACTCCAGAGAAAAATTACAGGAGCTCCCTTCCAGTTGATCCTCTAGCAGAATTTAGATATAAGGAATATCAAAGCCTATTTATTAGACAAAGCAATTTGTTTGATTTATTTTGGCTGACTGCCTGATGACTTGTAGGTCAAGAGCAAGTAAGCTTGTTTATTTAATCCATCTTCCTCCCTTGAGGTGGGATTTCATTACTAAATTGGAAATTTCCAGGGTGCAGGTGTCTCACTTGATTTGTCTCTCTGTCTCCCAAAGCATCTAACTAATCAGAAAGCCAGAAGGCCTAATGACCTTAATCTTTTCTCCTAAGAGTTGAAGTATGTTTCTATGTTAAGGTGTAGGCAAAGCAAACAAATACATCCTAAAACCAAACACTTTCCCTTCCTATCTGTAAACCAGATCTGTCCTGTTATCCTGCAAGTCTGGCTTTGCTTTGGGTGAGGAGAAGATATGAGACACCAGTCTACCAAGTAGAATATCTTTGTATGGGCTTCTTACCTTGCAGTCATATTTGGGAACTGCTTTGGGAACACAGGGGCACATTTTTATCCTCATTTCTTTAATTTTTAGAGCTCTCTATTTAATTTTGTTCTCTACTTAATTTTGATGTTCTCTATTTAATTATGAAGGGCCTACATGTATGTATAGTGCCTTTCGTAGGTCTGCCGTACACGGAGCATACTAGGGGAAGAAGGGTGGGTCCCTTTGGACTTGCTGCTTTTCTGCTGATAGTGTGCTGTGGCTCGGCGGGAGCCTTAGATCATCCGCAGCAGATGCTGTAGGCACATTATGTTTGGATAGTTTACATTCTCTAAGTATATGACTCAGAGATTATTCCCAGCATTGCTATGTATTATGTCAACTTTTTGGCCCAAGATTGTTGAATTCACATGGGGCATTTTTCAGAATCAGAGGGGTCCATGGTAGGAGAGCCAGGCAGAGCTAACCGCTTGGCTCTTGGCTTACTTATATTCTTCTCCTTCCCCTCCCTGGAATTCATTTTGTTAAATTTCTCATGCTGTTCACTTAGATCTAATTAACATTTGTAATTGGCATGTTGTGTCGTTCTGGAAACTGCTTATTAGATTTCATAGGTGTCTCTGGCAGCACAAAATGTTTAATGAGCAAAATAATTGTGTTACAGTGAAATGAATATGTACATATCCATTGAATTAATAAATGAATTAAATGATGACTTCATGGAAACCTCCTGAAAAAGTGGTTATGGACTTTCTTTTCAGTGTAAAATATTGAAAATGAGTTTATATGTGTGTGTGAAGATTTAGGAGGAAAGAATTGTGCTTTTTCTTTTAGATTATAATAATAATATTGTGTGTGTGTATATGTGTGTGCATGCTTAACCAGAATGAAAGTCCGTAAGTAAAATGGGATTGACATCCTTTGACTGAGCCTCGGATGAATCTAGAATGCCTTGGCAGCTGAAAGTGGGTAGGCTATACAGTGTCTCTGACCATGAATCCTCATAGCTCTATAGAAATCAAGATGATCAGAATTAGATTCTCCCTTCTTTTCCTTCACGCAGCCCTTTTCCTTCTCGGATTCTAGAAGCGATGGTCAAGGGGTAAGGGGATGATGTAAAGGAAGGTGATCAGGAGCCTTTTGGAGTGGCTGAGACTAAGTCTAAACTCTTCTTTCTGCGGGTGAAGAAGCAGAATTCTAGAAGCTATGACTTGCTTGGGGTCTTGGTCCCAGGAGCTCTTAACAGCCAGCTAAGGGCCTTCTTGCCTGAACCACACACCATCTCCTACCCTTAAAGTGTTCCTTGTAGGAGGTAAATAGGAGATAGGAGAACCAAACAAAACCCAACAACAACAAACCAAACCAGTGAAAAATAATAACAGCATTAAAGGCAGAGGCTGTATTGTTCTGGCACAAAGATATTTTTTAAAGACTCCTTTGGTTGCTAGAAAGAGGCTCCCTCCAATCCCTCAAGTGGTGGAGGTTTATTGTAAGGTCTTCCCTGCATGGGGACCCTGGCATTGTTGAACACTGGACTTCAGAAGGAGTGGAACCATAGAAGAACCAGCTGAGGGGGCCACTGTTGGATGGGAGGCTGTCCGTTCTGCCAGTCACGTGCCTGGGCTGTGCCTGGTCTGCCATCTTCCCTCCCTACCTCTTCTGCCACTGACCACTTCCCGTCTCTGTTCTGTTTCCTCCCCTTCCTTCTCAAGATCTCTGCTTCTCTCTGCCTCCGGCTCATGCTGCCTTTCCTGATTTGGCAGATGATGTCTATGGCTCTCCTTGTCCTGTTCCCTGATTCCCATTCCTAAAAGAGACCATCACATTGGCCCTGGAATAATTTCACAACAGGCTTGAGTAGGCTGTTAGCCAGCTGATGAGCTGGCCCCTCTGGGGTCAGGTGAGTATCCCCATCCACTCAGCTGACGAGGCAGTCACTTGGGCCTCTGGGGCTAAGTTCAGGGCCGAGTCCAGGGCTGAGTGCAAGGCAGGCTCACCAGGAGGGGACTGTCAGGCACATGCTAAGAGAGCTTACGGGCTGCAATAGGTTTACCCTGAGCAGGTTTCTCAGGTTGACAAAGTTCTCAGGTCTCTTATTCCCCATTTGTCCCTTTTTGACAAGGTGCCTCTCTGATGCGCTGGCCTGCTCAGTGGGACACTCTGTGCATACAGGCAGGGAGAGGAAGTGAGAAAGAGGAGTGTGGTGGGTAGGCCCATCCAGCTCAACTGTTTTTAATGCTGAGCTTCCATGTCAGATTTTTTCAAATCTTGTTATTTTGGAATAATTTAAAATTATTTCATTATTTAATTTTTTCAAATCTTGTTTATTTGGAATAATTTTAAATTTATGGAAAAGTTGAAACAGTACAGAGAATTCCGGAATCCCCATCACCCAGTCTACCCTAATGTTAACATCTTACATTACCCTGGCACATTTGTCAAAACTAAGAAATTAACATGGATGCATAACTATTAACTAAATTACAGACTTTATTCAGATTTCACCAGTTTTCCACTCATGTGATTTTTCTGTTCCAGGATCCAGTCCAGAACACCCTATTGCAGTTAGCTATGTAAAATTTTGTGTGAAGGAAGTACTCAGCTGCAAAACACACACATACTGCCACGACCAGCATTAGAGCTTAGAAGCCTGCAGTCCCTTTCTCCTCCAGTCTGACTCATACGGCATACTTTCACCAGATTCCTCTTCATCGAACCCACTTTTATTTCCTTTCTGCCTGAAGAACCCACAGTAGATGCCTTTTGTGAAACAGGTCAAATCCAAACTCCTCACCAGACGCTCAGGCCTCCCACCCTTTGGTCTATAGCCCCCCATTCCTCCTTCTCTAGCTAGGGAATTCCTCCCCTGCCCCTTCCTGCTTTTCTTTTTGCTGTTCATTTCCTCGCATCTCTGAGCATGCTTCCTGCATGTCACTTTCTGAAGACCATTTCTCCAGGACACACTTTGGTTTGATGTCTGGGCAGATATACTTACACTGTTAGTATATTCTCCATTTTTCCTCTTAGATCTTAGTGGAACCATGTTGCCACATATGTAAGGGACTCGAGTGGGCCTCCCCAGGCCTCCATGCTTGGCATGATGGAAGTCATGCCCTAGTTCAGTGATGTTCCCTCCTTGCTCAGGGGACAGAGCATCCTGATTTTGGATTCAAAAAAATTCTCCATGTGATAAACATGTATATGCTGCAACCAGAATAATGTTAAAAAATAATGCTTTTTTTAATGGCAATAATGCAGCCTGTTGGAGCCTGAAGAAGTTACACACAGTTATCTACATAGTCTTCATCTCACATAGTCAGGTGTCCCTTCTGGTTGTGCCTGAGACATGGAAGGCGCTTGCACGTTACACACAAATATTTTTTGTCCACAGATATTTGTTGAATGGACCGGGAGTAAGGGGTGAATGGTAAATGATGGCTCCAGTTAAATTCTAATGCCTTATGGCTAGCCTGCAGATATATCTTTTGAGTCGTCTACCATACTTATATAAATATAAAGTGAGTCTTGGGGCACCTGGTTGGCTCGATCCCAGGATCGAGTCCTGCATCAGGCTTCCAGGTTCATGGGGAGTCTGCTTCTCCCTCTGACCTTCTCCCCTCTCATGTTCTCTAAAGTGAGTCTCAATTTAAATGAGGTCTTGTTTTTTCTATGTGAAAATTAAAATGAGCATCAGGCCTACTTGGATTTTAATTTCTGGGAATGTAAATGTAGTACTCAAATATCCACTTCTAATATTTGGTTTATTTAATTATACATACTAAAAATGCATGTAATTATATTACTTTAAAAATATTCTTTCATCCTCATGTTTCAGAAAACAACTTAGAAATTTCCCATGAATTTTTGCCATTGGTGGCTTTATTATGGCAGATGCCCTTTTTGGGTGTCCTAACTGGTTTCAGTGCCTGGCATCCTTAAACAAGACCCATTTTCTTTTCTTTTTCGTTTTCTGGGATACCTTTTCTTTTCTTTTTTCAAATAAATTTTTTTTATTTATTTATAAAATTGCACTATATGGAGCCTCTGGGACGTTTGAAAAACAAAACAAAACAGAACATAATGATAGTAGGATACAGAGGGGTAAAGACCATCACTGATCAAGAACTTCTGCCCCCATCAGCTCTCAGACTCCTGGCTGCTCCTTGCATTGTGGCTTTTACAAGAGGACACTCAGGTACTTTGCAAAGGGTTGACTGATACTCTTCATTCTAGTGTTCTAGATCTGTGCTGCCCAAAAAAAATCTGATGTAAGCCACAAATGTGATGTATATAATTTTAAATTTGCTAGTAACATTAAAAAAAAGCAAAAAGAAACAGATGAAATTAATTTCAATAATGTATCTTACTTAACCCAAATATCTAAACTCCTTTTATCATTTTGGTATATAATGAACATAAAAATTATTAATGCTATATTTTGCATTCCTTTTTTGAATTAAGTCTTCCTGGGGCTTATTTTACCTTTCACATATCAACCTATTTTATGTGTGCAGCAGTTAATGTGACCGATGGCTGTGTTGGACAGGGCAACCCTAGATTTTGCTGAGGGAGAGTTTGGGGTTTAGGAAGACCTGGGTTTGAATGCCTGTCCCATCGCTTACTTTCTGTATGGCTTTCAACAAATTAATATCCTGCAGAGCTGTCACAGGCCTTCAATGAGATGAGCTACCCAAAACCACTTCTCTCAGCATCTGGCCCATACTAGGTGTCAGTATTTGCTCTCTGCCCAGTTTTTCAAAATGGAGGCACAGGGTGGGTTGGGGGAAGGGAAGAGGAATTAGCAGCAAGAAAAGCTGGGCGAATGTCCTGACTTCAGGAAGAGCTGAGCACAGAGGCAAAGACATGTTGGTTGGGGAGAAAGTGGGGTACGAAGCTGGTGAGCAGAGCCTCACGTCCTACATTCCATACTGGAACACCTCGTACCTCATGCACACACCCTCCTTGCATCGTCCACTCATTTTAGGACATACCCGCTAATCATTTATATTCTGAGCCACAATGACCTAGTCATCCAACCCTGGCACAGTTCGCTTCTTCTTCCTTTTTTTTTTTTTTTTTAATTTTTTAAAGATTTGGTTATTTAACAGAGAAAGAGAGAGAGAGAGCACATGTAGGCAGAAAGGCAGGAAGAGGGGGAGGGGGAAGCAGGCTCCCTGCTGAGCAGAGATTCATGGCTTCATCCCAGGACCCTGAGACCATGACCTGAGGCAAAGGCAGAGGCTTAACCCACTGAGCCACCCAGGCGCCCCCTTCTTCATTTTTAAAAGTGATCTTTAAAGGATTGTTTATAATATCAACAAGCTCTTAGGGTGTGGACCATTCCTTTCAGGTTCACTACTGACTTTGTGTTAACTTTGTCCCTTATACCATGATCCTCAAAAAGCACATTCTGAGACCACTGTTAACTGAGTTTGTCTCAGGCCTGCGTGTTTCCTCCAAATACTTCTTTGGTGTTGCTAGCAAAGTTGATGGTAGAGTGCTTTCCATTGTGAGGGTCTGAGCAGGAAGCCTGGGAGAGTGTGTCTCCTCACCTGTTGTGTGGTGATTTTGGAGACACAGCTTTGCCCTTTCTCTAGGCACATGTGGTACAGTCCAACACCCACACTTTAAGGATCAGGACATTGGCGCCTGGAAAGGTTTTAAGGGCCTTTTAAAGCCTATGCCTTTTGTGTGTAAACCAGCAGAGAATATTTGAGTTCCACAACAGCTCTTCCCAGTTTGGTCTTCCTTTTTATTTTTTTTTTTTGGTGGAAGAACCTAGAAATTAATATCTTCCCCTCCTGCCTGTCTGCTCACCCATTTTCACTGTCAAAACGCACAATTTACCCTTCAAAACAAAAACAAAACCTATGCAACCTCCCAGTACATTTCTACATAGAGTATTTGATCCTCACGAGAGCTCTGTCAGGTCAGAAATAATTTATCCACTTTACAGATAAGGAGGTAAGACCCAGAGAGGTTAAATTACTCGTCCGAGGTCATAGTGCTGATAATGCTAAGAAGGCATGGAGCCAAGGGCCCGTACCAGGTCACTGCGTCCCACAGAGCCACGTGGGCTCTGGAATCTCAGGCGTGACTTACTAGCTATAGGTGAGTGCCTCAGCAATTTGGAAGCTCAGTTCTCAGATGCAGACTGGATATGTAGCAGTCTTTAGTGGGGTTAAATGGCACAATGTGCATTGAGCCCGTGGCACGGCCCTGGGTGCCACAGTCTCTCCCTGGGGTTGATGAGTGTATCTGAGGCCGTGTGGCGGTGTCCTGTACTTCTGGAGCACCTTCTCGTGCTCTGTCTGCTGCTGGGCCTGCCACAGCTGGCGCCTGGATGTGGTGCTTGGGTAGATTTGGAGCTCTTTCTGGTGGACTCTGAAGTTCTTCTCTCTCCCTTGGGAGTTATGGGAGACTCTTAGATTGGCCTAACCATTATTAAACTCTCTCCCCCCACCATACCCACCTCTTTAAATGAGCAGGTTCATATCGCTGTTCATAAAAATGGACATCTTTTGTGCAAAGGCCTATAGTTTGCTTGCAGGATGAAGCACAGAAAGACAGTTTTTTGAGGGGTGAAGACAGACGTAGTTGGTGTGTCTGTGTCCCTGGCAGTGGGCCCCTTGAGGGTTGGGGTGCTGGTCTCCCACCTGCTCTGGCCCAGGGCTCCACTCCCTGTCCAGCTTGGGCTGACGCGGGAGGTGGGAGCTCTAAACCATGGCTCAGCCCCAGGCTCCCTCCCTCCTAGGTCGTTGTCTTGCCTCCATCGCACGCCGTCTTGGGGTGCTCCTGTGCCTTCACAAGCTTCCTTAGAGCGAGGGAGCGAGCCCTTAAACCCACATCCCACACTAGGCTGGATCCCCCTCCTTGCCACCTGGAGGCAACACCTTCTTGTTCTTCTTCCACTAAGGGTATGGGGTTTTTGCCCAAGCAGGGCTCCCTGGTTGGGTTTGCTGAGCATGGGAGGTCAAGAAATTGTCCTCCATGTCCAAAGAGGCAGTCGAGTGGCTGTCTGAAACACAGGCAGAAACTGGTGTTCGTCACTGAGGCAGGTACCGGGGAGAGTAGCCTCCCAGACAACAGAGAGTCCAAAACAATGTTTACATGTTCCACTATTTCCACGAGGAAAGCCTGAAGAAAATTGTGGGTGCCTCTGAATAATAGGTTGTCCCCACGTTGTGGCTGCACCAGCTTGTGGTTAAAATATGGGACTCCCTTCTCTGGTGTTTGTGTTCTTCCTTTTCCCTCGTTTTGGTCTGAGTTATGTCATCAAGACATCAAGATAATAAAATGTGAGCAGAGTAGAGCGTATGCATCAAGAGACTCTTGGGATGGCATCTGGAACGTTTTTTTTTTCTGATTGCTGAAAGTTCTCCAGTCGGGACTTGAAGGATGATTATTTTTCTGTATATTGACCAGAATAATTTGACAGGAACATGCTGCAGGTAAATGGTTCTTTCTGAATCGATGTGAATAAAATCCCTTGTAAGATGAGTTCAGTGTGTGTGCATTTTTTTTTTTTTAAACAAGAAAAGATTGGATTGTTAGAGCTTCAGAGAAGAGTGAAGACAGCTGTGTTTGTTTTCTTCGGGAACCTAAGTAAAAAGTCTTGTTTTAAATCCTTAATTTGAAGAGGCAAATTAATGTAACAAAATAAACGGAGGACATCACATTTACTCGAGGACAGGACCTGTTGAGCAGCGCAGACGTCGTGAGGAGTGGGGGTGGAGTGTCCGGTGTATTTGGGCCGGAGTTGGTTTTCCTGCTTCTGGGGACAGCGAGGAAGCCGAAGCCAGGCCTTGCCCGGGACAGTCAAGGACATTCCTAGTTCACATTAGTTCACCAGGCACCCAGAGAGGCGGAGAAAAGTGTTCTGGACAGGAAGTGGGAACTTAATACATTTTACACAAACAAAACCCATCCAGGAATTTATATTGTGATTTTAGTTGATTAAATTGGCACATTAATACTGTTATAATTAACCTTCTGTACTACAGTAGAAGGAATGGGGAGACAGGGTCTCCTCCTTAAAGGCATTCTCATGCCTTTGCTCCTGGAAGCGGCCAAGTCACTCATTAGTGTAGACTTGCTCTGTAGTTCTGCTGTTAGTCATTGTTCCCCTGGTTCTGTTAGGGCTGGCTCCGTGCCCCTGTGGTCGGCCAGCGGTGGCCTGGCCTTGGCTGTCGTGAGCACATTTCAGTGCCGTCTTGGTGTGGTTTCTAGCCCCTTAGTCACTGGCGGGCTGTGTTGTACACTTAACCCAGTGTTGTTGCCTGTGTTTGCATTCCCAGAGTGACTTGAACTTCAAAGGAGGGCAAGCAGTGTCTGTGCATCCTTGGCGTGTGCCTTTCAGTAATTTTCCTAGTGGTTGAAAATGTCATTACTGAGACTTACAGTTTTGCCTTGTTGGGACAAAGATGATGGCAACCGGAGTGCTTACAGCCTTCTTAGTGTTTGTATAGGTTAATTCACACAGTCCCCCTAGAGGGAGGGACTGCCATCACCACCCTGCAAATGAGGACTCTGTGGCAGAGAGGTTGAGTAATTTAGGTGAGGTCACACAGCACTAAAAAGTAGAGTCAGGATTCGAGCACAGGGAGTGATGCGTTAACGTGTATGCTCTTTGCCACCAAATTAATTTGCTAAGGTGCTCAATGCAAGTGCAAATTATATGTGAAATAAGAGTACCTCGGGCCAGTCACTCAGATGGAGTTAGAAACTCATTTGTGTTTAACATTTCCAGCAACTGCTGAAACAAATATCTCCTTGCCACCAAATAAAGAAAAAGTTCATACTGAATGGGGTTTTAGATTGGGATAGAGAATCCTGTGATGTCAGGGTGGGAGATCTATCTTATTAGCTCTTCCCCTAAGAACAGAACCTCCCTATGACGTTGAGATGGTCGCATTCCTGACCGCACATTTGTAAAGATATGGGAGGGCGTGGGAGAGAAAGGTCCCTGTCCAAGATTGCTTGCATTATAGTCAACCTACTAATTTAGCATCTGTCTTGCTTTGCCAGCCATTGGGCCAGAGTTTAGTTTTATTTCTGGTAAATGTGTAATTCTGTGGGTCTACTTATTTTATAACATAAAAGAATGTTGGAGCTGGATGGGGCCCCAGAGGCTGCTGACCTACCGGCCCTGTTTATGGACTTGGCAGGTTTGCATGGCTCCCACAGAATGAGCCAGGCTCGGCCCTGTCTTCCTGCTGCCTGGAAGCGCTGGCCCGGCCTGTTGGATTGGTGAGCACTGTTTACTGAGCACCTTGGCCATACTCTATGCTGGGTGTCAGAGCTACATGATGAAGAGGACAGATAGGACCCCAGTCCCCTCAGTGTCTGCCACTTCTTTGTCATTACAGCAAATTATTCCCAAAAGTGTCAGTTTACCTTTTATCCAAGAGGTTGAGTTGTACAAATTGAGGTAAAATGCCAATGACTGCTCAATTAAAGAAGTTCACCATGCTGATTAACTCACTGAGTGGCCTCTATTTAGTCTGAAACAGTGAAGAGTTTTGTTCTAGGTTTTAGAAAATTGATATTGTGTAGAGAAACTCGACATGGTTCTTGAGACTACATACATGTAACCATATACGTACATATGTGCCCGGGGCAGCATGGTGCACTACAGGGGAACTCCCTCCACTCATTACATGCCCCTGAGGGCAGAGAAGGCTCTCTGCTTACCAGCCCCGTGCTCCTTGCAGGGCCCTTTGAGCTCTGATGAGTGGGAGAATGATACATGATTTACAATAGTGGAGGGACCTCCTGAGACCCAGACCTGTTCCCTGGGCCCAGCAAAGCTTCCCCCCCGCCAGCATCACAGTCTTTACCTGCCACCAGCTGATGTCTGTGCTCTTCTTCCTGTAAGATCTGGAAGCAGAGGAGGACAGCTCTCTGATCTGGAACATGGCTAAGACACCAAGGGCTACCCTGTCTATGCATCAGGATTGGACACTTCGCCTGGGGCTTCTGCTCTTTGTGGACGTGGCTCATTATCCAGATGAAAGACCAGGTCCAGAGAAACAGCAGCCCCAGCAACACGACTGCATGGGGAAAGCAGAGTCAGACAAGTTTGTGTGGCAAGAAGGATGGCCTCTTGTCCTGCACTGCTGAGGGCACGATTAAGTGCTGGGTGCCTGGGACTGCTTGAGTTTTTCTCCATCACATTGAATGGCACGGTTGTCCCTGTGATTCTTGAGACTTCCCGAGGGATGCCATTGCAGTAGCAAAATATTAGAATTTGGTTATTTATTGATAGCCATGAATAGAATGAAAAATTGTTCCTACTTTCTAGGCTGCTGCCTTAAGTATCATTGAAAGGGAGAGAGTGTTTGCTTTTCTGGGGCACTGTATGGCAGCTGACATTTATTCTAGCATTTTTTTTTTTTATTTAATAAGAAAATCTGAAAATGTCTTTCAAGTACTTCTTTCAGTTTAAAAAATAGAATCTTCTTCAGAGGGAAAGAGGCAGGCCCATACCTGCAGACTCCAACTTCCCCCAAGACCGGATGTGAGGGAGAATGTGGGCAGTGACTGGAACAGGGACCGGATTGCTCCACGGAAACCTTTCGCAGGCTCACAGATCTGGGGGGAGAGCTTCTATGGCTGTGCCTGCAGGAGCTCCTGGTGGACTCTGACATCGAGGACCGTGTTTTGTTTCTCTTGAGGTGGAAAATGCTGCCTATGATACCCCATGGTGATAGAGAAGCCTCAAGTGACGTGGCGTGAGGCCTCGCCAGGAGCGATCTGGAGTTACCTGGTGGTGGGAGGGCCGTGGCGGCAGATGTGTGCTTTGAATTGTCTGTCTCCATCCGATACCTCATCGCCCCACAGCAGGTGAATTTGTATGTTCAACCCTTTTGACTTTCTGTGTCGTACTTCTTGGAGAAAAATGACTTTCATGATCAGATTATAATCTGCCGCACACAAAGGGTTTTATTTTACCAAAATAAAAAGCCTTCTATTATTTATATCCATATTCTCCATTTTTTATACTCCCCCACCAAATGACTTCATAACTTATCACAAGTATAGACCTTGGAAATATATCAGTTTCATGTCTTATTAAGTAATCAAATTTGAAATTAAAAGCCCAGTAAAAACAGCTTTTCATTATTGTAAGCTACTTATCTGGAGCCTTTAGCAGGTGTGTGTCCTTTATGAATTCCCCCAAAGTGACGCCTGCTTTGCAATGCAGGTCAGGGTTGTCAAGATGACAGTGACAAAAGACTACATCCTTAGGTGTATCCAGCAGTTGGCGGAAGGCTGGAGATCATTCTTTCTGCCCGTAAGTGCATAATGAATGCCTCTGTGAAGTTGGGAGCAGAACTGTGGTTGTGTGAAATGGCCCCAGAACGTTTCTTTAATAAATCTGTCTACTGCTTATGATAAAGGAAGTTTGCAGAGCTAAACAGGCAAGAAGACTTCCAAGTACATCTTGACATCATAAGTGTTGTTGCTTTGAACTTCCCCTGCAATCAGGTGGCATAATTCTGTGTATGTGAGCTTTAACAAAAACCGCAATGAAAATCTTCTTTCCCTCTATTACAATCAGATTGGCGTCTTCCTTTTATGGGTTGTGGTTGATGGGTTGTAAACTTCCAAAATGTTGATTCTCTTTCCTGTGGAGTTGTGTAGCACCTGAGAGAACAGATTGTTAATGGGGATGGGTGGATTACCAAACTCCCATCGTGCCTAATTAGTTGTGGTGACTTAGTGCGAATATTCCCTCATTTTATTCCCACAGCCTGTGTGCACTTAAAATCACCCGCAAAAATGTTAAAAAAAAAATTCACTATGTGTCTGTCATGTCTCCTCCTTTTTTAGTGAAATGGCCTCACACAAATGAGACGGAATAACCAACAAGTGTAACACACAAGACTGAGGCTCAAATTAATCATTTCTTAAGACTGTTCAATTTGGAAAATATTTGATTAAATTTTTAATGGTATACAAAGTACTATATGCTATACATAAATGTAAAATATATTCAGAGAAATATAAAGAATATTGTAATATTTTGCCCACCAAAAGCAAATGTTTTTGTGGGGAGGTAACTCCAGTTAACTGTATGAGGTGCTTTAATACAGTCTGGGAGTCAGTAAGTGCTATGAGAGACCAGTTAGTAACTATTTTAAGCTTTGTGGGCCATATAGAGTCGAAGCGCTGGGCCATAGCAGGAAAGCAGCCCCAGACGATCTGTAAGGAAACGGGGAGAAGGCAAGATAGGCTTGCAGCTGAGAGGGGAGGATGTCTCTGTGCGTCATGGACAGGGTAGGAGCAAGGACGGTGACGGTGCCACTTAGAGGGAGAAGGGGGGCTATTCTTAGAAAAGAGGACCTGCAGGTCCTTTGTTGACACCAAAAGGAGAAGAAATGGTTGTGAAATGGGCACATTTGAAGTGGTTTTAGTGTAGATACAGACATGTGCCACCGTCACCACCCTCAGTATAGAACATTTCCGTCCCCTCAGGAGGTGACCCCATGCCCTGTATTGCTGCTCCACCCCGCACCCGCCCTCTTTACCCCAGCCCTGAGTGACAGTCCTTCCTCTGGATGTTTAGATGAACGGGGTCATACAGCACGTGGCCCTTTGTGACTGGCTTCCTTCACTCAACGTAAGGTTTTCGAGGCGCATCCCTTGCAGCAGGAATCAGTCTTTCATTCCGTTTTAAGTGCGATTCCACTGCACGGATATACCACATTTTGTATACCCATTCATCATTGATGGGCACTCGGGTTGTTCCTACCTCTGCCTTCAGTTTTAATGACTGTATAGAAAAAGGAATATACACTCGATGGTGAGAACGAGATCATCCTTTTTCTCACTTGATAACTAGCTGACAAAGGGCAAATGTTGGCACGATGCTGAGACCCTTGGAAAGAACATTTCTTCCACAGCTTCATTAACTCCTCACCAGACCTGGGTCCAACTCGGGGCCGGATCACAAGACTTTCCCAAGGTTTCCTGGCCAGTGAACAATGGTGGCCATGGAGGATCCAAAGAGCACATTCTGGTGCATCAGACAAGTGACTGATGCCCAGAAGTAAATGCCGAAGGCTTTAGAACAGTTTGTTCTGCCTCTGCATGGACAAAACATGGCAAGTCTGTGCATCAGAGTATGCTAGTAAAAATTCTGTAGGTCACTAGATTGGTGGACAGTCACTGTTGATGAACCGCTCCCAAACTTCCCCACACTCTTGCAGTCTGTGGAGTCCCTCAAGTGTGACTTGAGCGCTGTCCTCATAGAGCACATGTGGGAACTCAGCACCAGTCCGCTGCAAAGCACAGGTGGAAATATAAACCAGGAGATGCTGCTTTCTGTACATCTCACCTCTGGGAGAACTTTTGAAAGCCCAGGCTAGAATCTCCCTTGGAGGCACCCCTTCCCAACATCCCACGCTCCTGGGACCCCTGGCTGCCCCTGGTTGTTGTGAACTGCCTCCCTGTGCTGAGCCTCCCCCCTGCCCCCGCCACTGGCTCCACACCCTGCCATCCCCTCCAGGCTTATGAGGGGCAAGCATGCTTTTTTCCTGGTGGTCCATTCTGCTGCCAGCTTACCTCCCCACCGGCCAGAGTTCTTGGCTGAGCGGTCAGCTAATGGCAGGCGTGTCATAGCCACTTCTAAGGGGAAAGCCCACTAATCTGCCTGGGTTTGTGTGACTCAGAGGAGGAGTTTGATCCAGAAGCTAATGAAAGGCCCCAGGTTCAGGGTGTGGGGCATGGACTCAGCAGAGGGCTGTGCTGGGTGCAGCAGTGCCTGCGCACGTCGGTGCGTGCTTCTAAGTACTGGAATTTATGTATCATTATGGCAGGTAATGCGCTTTCTGCTCTCTGTCCCAAAGACCACTTGTCATGCAGGAGAGACTTCCTTGTTTAGCATGCCCAGAATATGGTGGGCCGGACAATGAGAGTAGTTCACAGAGCTTTGGATGGTAAACAGAGCATTTCTTGCTTATTTAGTACGGATTCTTTTTTTTTTTTTTTAATGCTAGTTAGAAAGGAAAAGGAGAAGTCCAAGAGGGGGAGAAAGAAGAGGAACCTGTGGTGTGAGAAGGCAGGGGAAAGCTGGGGCCCATCTTGGGGATGCCCATCTGCAGATCTGAAGGCAGGCAGCTTTTTAGAAGCAGGATAGTGAAGGAAAGAGTGAAATGATTTTTAAAAGGAACCCTGATATTCTGTCTCTTTGGCTGAAAAGGGAACCACTTTATAAATGTATTTGCAGCTGGCAGATGGCTCAAAAGAAGATGAATTTGGTTTTCTCTGAAGGGAGGGAAGCTCATTGGAGACAGGAATAGGTAAATAACAGATGTCTTCATCAGCCCTCTCCCTTAGTGCTCAGGAGGTGGAGAGGTGTGGAGAGCCTCTACGTGGGGGATGTGTCCCAGGCTGCAGGTGTCCTCCCGCGCCCTGTTTGTGTCTATGTGTGTATGTGTGGAACAGCGGACACGGGGGCTGGGCAGCCCCTTCTCCCACGTCCCCCAGGACGACCCTGTCTGCGATTGGGTCCAAGCACCCAGCCGCTTGGTGTCCCCACCCCTTCCCGGCCTGGGCGTTTAAAGAGCTGTCTTTTTTATTTGGGAAACCCATGTTCTTTGGAGACCTGTTTAATTAAGTTCCCATTTGCACCTAACGCTGGCATACGTGGTAGATTTCTCTCATTGGAGTTATTTTTAGGTTGTTTTCTGGAAAGATGCCTCTTTCCCCACAGGCAGCCTCTAACTGTGTGCCAGATAGCTCAGCTTTTGCGTTTTATTTTTCTGAGGACTTACTATTTTTGTGGTTTTTTTAGTGCTTATTTGACCTGGACTTCTGATAAGGTGTTTAAAAATAGCTTTTGTGCCTCCCGTGGGCTCTCGGCCTTTTACAATTACTCTTCCAATTTAAAATACCTGCTTTGTGTCATCACTTCGTTCTGGAAAGGACTTAAGTCCAGATATTTGAAGATTTCTCTAATTCCCCTTGCAGCTCTGGGTGTTGACGGCCTTGTTACCTACGCCTGCCCCACAGGGTAAAGGGCTGGGACCTGTCCATCCTGTGGGCCTTCTGAAACTGACGCTAGAAACTTATGCAGACTGGTCGCCTTTGCTGGTCTGCAGGTCTGTGTGTTTTTCAGTAGCTGGAGTCCTTGTTATCCTAAGGGTCTATAGGAGGTGTCTCTAGGCCATTTCCTTCAAAGCCTTCTTTGTAGGATGAAAAAAAGAGAGGCCAGGAGGGGTCGAGTCTCACTCAAGGTCACACAGCGAGTCTGTCAAGGCAGAGGTGGCTCTCTGGAATCCCTGGAGACTGTGTCAGGTGGCATTTGGAATGGTCAGTCCCTAAGACCATCTTGGGGCACCTGTGAGAGGAGGTGATTGTAGAGACTGGCACGTGGCTGTGGGTGCCACACCGCCTTTCCTATGCCCCTTGCCTCCCTGGCTCCCTGGGGCTAGCTTACAGCTAGGTCATCCTCCTTCTGGAGCCTGGCATTTTCACTGTGGCCTGGGTCCTGGCCCTGACGTTCACCGTCATTTCATCCCTGGTATGCAGCCTCCAACCCTGAACGTGGTTCCTGTACTTCTGCTCCTCCCCTGGGGCTCTACTGGGGAGAGGGAAGCAGACATTCCCGTCTAGTCTGTTTGGAGCATAACTAGGACCAACTGCTGGAAATATGTGCAGAGAAGGCCCTGACTTGTCTGCCTGTAGGGTGACTCAGGCAGTGGGACTGGATTTGGACAATGTGGCTGGGACCCAGGCTCACAGCTACAGGAGTGTTGCTGTTTTGTGATCATAGGCTGTGCCCTGAACTGTTTGGCTCAGGCCTGTGCATGGTAACTGGAGTAGATCCTGGTGTGTGCAAGGTTTGTCTCAGAAGGGGATGGGGAAACTGCACCTCACACCCTTCCCTGGCCCACTGAGGCTGAGGAAGACAGAAAACTGGGGCTCAGCGTGGTAGACTGTACCAGCATTTACTGTCTGACCCTGACTTGTGGGGGTCGGTGAGCTCCGATGAACCTCCTCTGAGTCTGGGTGCAGGTGTGCAGAGGCTGGGGTTACCTGCCGAGTAGCACCACAGCTTCTGTTTGCCCATCAGGGCTTCTACCTGCTGGGCCCGCGTTTGTATCAGTTCTTTTAGCCTCCGGCCACAGCTCGACATGTGGGCTCCACTCTTTTCCCTTTTTTGTAGGTGAGTCCGCTGAGACATAGTAAAAAACTGGCCCAAGGTCGAGAGAGAGTTTGAACCTGTGCAGTGGTCTGGTGTGCTTTCCACCCTCGCACTGTAGAATCCCAGGAGCCACTGCTGTTCTGCCTGAGCCCAGGGAATTCTGGGAGGCCGCAGGGTGGTGGGGGTTGGGAAGGGGAGAACAGACCCACGTACGTTTCACCGTTGCCTCTGCCACCTGTGGGCTTTCTGTCCTCAGGCAGGTGTTGTAGTTTCTTGGACCCTCTGTGTTTTCATCTGTGGATGGGGGAAGATAAAGCTCTCTTCCCTCTGGGAGCAAAGGGGATCCTGTTTGTAAGAGGGCTTCATGGGGCATCAATGCCTGCATCCCCCCCTGGTGCTCCCTGAAGTAGGTGCCCGTGGTTGGCTGCATGCAGAATGGGCAGCAAGCCCTCACGGAGACCCTGAACTTGGAGTTCAGTGCTCGGTGGTCACTGTGTTAATATTCTTCACAACCTTTTCAGTCTGTGTTTTGTGAGGTGTGATGGGACAGTGAGCACAGTGGCACTTGGTGCCTGGGCTACCACGTGGTTGGGCTTCCCCAGGACAGCCACTCCCTGCTGGGGCCACGGCTGGTGCGTCCTGCTTGTCTGAGGGTGGCTGGGCATCCTTGGGGCTCTGTGCGGGCCCGGCTTGTCTCTCCTGTCTGGGAAGCCAGCATAAAAAAGCATATAAAAACCCTGTAATGAGTAGGAGAGTGATCGCCCCAAACAGGAACGGCCTTTGCGGGCTGCGTCCACACAGACCCTGTATATCTGCACGGGGTCCCCCAGGTTAGGTGGGTGGACAGCCTCAGTTATTTGGGATCTAGAAGGTAGAAGATTGGGTTAGTGAGGAGCAGGCCTCCCTTGTGGCTGTCCTGGGGGTGGACACAGCAGCTGCAGTCCTGCTGGTTTTCCGGGCAGGCTGGCTGTGCTTGGGAACGTGGTGTCCTGTGGTATTTGCTGTGTCTCGGTGACCAGCATCCTCGGAGTTCCCCTCTGGATGCTGGGGACAGCAGGAACCTCAGGCACTGTAAATGGCCTTGACTGCATGTGTTTAAATGAAAAAATAAAACAAACCCACGCTCTAAACCCTGTGAGATTAGGGCTGCAGTGAGCATGCATCGCAGTCACATTTTTGTCCCTAAAGAATCAGTTCCCAACAGTGCAGGGCAGGGATTACTTTAAAAGTCCATGTGATGAATAATGTAAAAAAGAAAGCTCTGTGAGCTCGAGGTGTGCAGGGAGGAAGGGGTCTGACGGGCTGTCTCACAGTGGGGGAAACTGGCTCTCGGTATGTGCCCTGCAGAGGACATTTGGCAATGTCTGGAGACAGCTTAGGGTCGGGGGGAGTTGCTGAGCATTCTCGAGTGTGTATGATAGACCCCACCACTTGTCTCCGGTGCCAAGGCTGAGAAGCAGCATCTCTCTTTAAAGAGACTGTGGGGCCATTGTCCTGGCAAAGAGGGGAGCCCCTCCCTGACAGCCTGCCCTGTTGGTGACAGCTCTCACACTCAGTTCTGGGCTGCCACTTCTCATCCCCACATTATCTGCCGCATCACTGGGCCCTTCAGGTCTCAGAGCAAAGAGAAGGAGAAAAGCCTTTTGCTCGTCAGTGGTCTCTCTCCACCCATTTTCTGTTTGCCATGGAGGCCTGCAGACCCTCACAGTCTGGGTGCCACCCCCCACCCCACCCCCACCCCCCCGTACAGGGCTTGGTACAGGGCTGTGTGGTCAACCCAGCCATTGGGGACAGACGGTGGAAGGGGAATGGGGGATGGCACTGAGAATAGACAGACCCAGGAGGCAGGCAGAACAGCAGCCCCAGCCCCTCTCCATGCGATCTCATGAGTGAGAGTATTTGTTTACTTTTTCCTCAGCTCACCCTGTGCAGCCCAGAGCAGCTCCAAGCTGCTAGGGAGGCTTGCACACCACTCAGAGGGCACAGCCCCAGTGGTGACAAGTGTAAACATGGATGTACATGCTGGTGCTTTAGGAAACCAGCATAAACACTGTCTTCTCAGCAGATGTCTTCATGCTTCCTAGAGGGAAAATCCTGCCCTCCTAACAGTGTTATGTCCTGTGCTGCTAAGCCAGCAACATTCCACCGATTTGTCTAACAGGTCTGAGATCAACACACGGAGCCAGAAAAGAACATTGGTTGAGAGGCAGCTGTTTTAATGAAAGGCATTGGTTAGACATCTCAAGAAGATGGGGAATACAAGCAATGACTGCAAACCATGTGTGGGTTTGGGTGGAGGCCTGGCTAGGTTTGTTACTTTGAGGCTCACAGCAGACATGCAGATATTCTCTGAGAGGCCCCCTTGGCCCAGCCGCTTGTGGTGGGTCAGAGAGGGTGGCCACCTCCTCCCCTTGCCCACCCTCATGGCACAGAATAAAGGGACGCGTTCACACCTGGTGGAGCAGAGGGAAGAATGCAACCCTCTCTTCCCTTATCCTGGACTACACAGAGTCATCCAGAGCCCTTCTGTGGACACCTGGTATCAGCATTGGCAAGGCTGCTCTGAGCGTCCGAGCCCGCCACAGCCCCACGAGACTGGAGCTTCACCTGTTTTCGGGCTAGTGCCAGCCGGGTCCTGAAACCATTTAAAAGAGAGATGGCAGGGGAATTCTCCAGGGACCACATTTCTGCTGCTCCAGGGGCCTTCTGCCATCTAAGAGCTCCTGATGTGAAGTCCTGACTGGATGCATTCGACTTAGAGTTTTGGTGGTGTCTTCTCTCCCTGCTGTTTGTGCCGCCTGCCTTCGTGGTGATGACCGGAATTGTTTCCGGACACTGCCCAGCGCCTGCCAGCAGGCGAATTGCCCTCGTTGAGAACCACTGTCTAGAACAGTCTCCCCGGCTTTGCTTCCTAAGGCATTGACCTTTTGAAGACACCAGGCCGGTAGTTATTTTTTAAAATGTCCCAAGTTCTAGATTTGCATTCTGGTCATTGACTTGTTTCTCAGTTCCCTGTATTTCCTCCAGATTGGAAATGGGGCCAAACTAAGGCTTTTATTGCGTATCAGTTCAACGACATGCAAAGCCTAACTTTTAAAGTAGAGCCCCTTCAGTGACTGTGTACACTCACAATGAAAATAACGTTTGGGGGTGGAGCAGGGCACGTTTCTCACACGTGGGTGAGGGCGGCTGTGTGTCTGCCAGGAGTGTCTCAAAGCAGGCGGCTGGCGGCCCACACTCTCACGGAACGTGCTATCTTCAAAGCTCAGCAGGGCTGTTATGTCGCGTCTGGATGCCTTGCTCGCTTGCTAGTAGAGGGCTGCCGGCCTCTGTGTCGTGCCCCAAGCAGCATTCCCCTGGGGCAGGTGAAAGCTCCATGTACACATGTCCCTGGCACTGCCGGACCCTCCAGCTCAGATGGTCTCTGTCTGCATCCTGTTCTTCCATAGAAACCAACTGAAGGTTCTGCATTATTTGTTGACTTAAAAAAGCAGCTCTGTGTTTCTCTCTGCTCCATGGAGTACTGAGACAATTGTTCTTTAAAGTGCTTGAAGGCCAGTGGGGATGTGGGACTCTGGGGGACTGTCCTCTGGACTCCGAGGCCACCCTTCAGGCTCTGCGTTCACTCTTTGGGAACTTCGTGAGCCAGAATGCATGAATGGTAGGGTGGTGAGCCCTCCCTGCCTGGAGATCCTGCTCAATGTCCAGGGTTGCTCCGGGGACTCAGCATGTCACGAACTAGAGAATTTGTGTCAGGAGAGACCCAGGGTCACTTAACTCTTGCAGGTCTATCCCTGTGCCAGCATCAAAGTCAAGTTCATTCTTAACATCTTTTGCCCAGTTTGCATTTGGGCTAGTAAGTCTGTTTCATGGGTGAAATCAAGCTTGACGCAACTGTGCGGTTGGGCTCTGCCTTCGTGGGAGGTGAGAGTTGTGCATGAGGCCTCAGGTGCCCGAGGCGGGGCCCAGCCTGCACCAGCTGGAGGAAAGGCTGTGGGGCTGGATGTGGTACTCTGAGAAGGAGGGGTGCTGTGGCTGTGTGGGGTTACAGAGGTGGTAAACCAGGGGACAAGGGCTCAATGGTAAGAGAAGACGGAGCACCGTGTTGTATAATCACGCTGTCATCAAGTGTAAACAGAGAGGTCTGTTTACAGAGGTTCGTTTTTATGAGCTACAATTATTATTTCTGGTAATTCTGGTGTATGGTAATCATTAGAGTAAGCTGTGTATCTGATTAAATAAAGAATTTGTCTCTAATGTATGCCAATTTAAAGATGTCTTCTGTGTTCTCTTTGTCTCTGGGGGAGGGGAGGCAGGTTGCTATGGAGACAGCATAAGAGAAAGAGACAGCGAGGAAGCTTAGCAGTTTCGATTTGGAAAATATTTGTGATGTAGGTAATTATATATGTAATAATGTTAGGCAGCAGAGCCATCTGCCTTTGGAAAGATGTGTGTCGTGGAATTTTACAGTAAAACAGTGTTTCTGTAAGGCACAAAATGCTATTTGTGTGTTATTAGGATGTTGACATTGTGTGATAAAGATGCTGTGGAGGCCTGAAATGTTGGCAGGGGTGCAGGTGCTGCGTGCTCTCTTGTGCCGTCTATGGAATTTGGGAAGCTATCTCCCTTGGAAATAAAACATTTATGCCATAAGGCTTACCTGAGACTCAACTGAGTATGTAGCTTAGATCAACTTTAGTCGGGTTAATAACCAATTCTGAGCCATTTCAACAGTGCCATTTTCTTTCTGTATCTCTCTCTCTCTCTCTCTTTTTTTTTTTTCAAGTAGGCTCCACACCCAGCTTAGAGCCCAACACAGGACTTGAACTCACAGCCGTGAGATCCAGACCTGATCTGAGATTAAGAGTTGGACGCTTAACCTACTGAGCCTCCCCGGCGCCCCTCTGTCTCCTTTTCTATTAAACTATATCTCGTATTGTTGGTGCCAGTTTAACAAATGGACACATTGGAGTTTGCCTCTGTTCTCCTTTTCCCTGGCATTGCTGTTTGGGTTTGCTCTAATTTGGAATTCTTTCTTTTACTCACATGTAGTTGGTAATCTCTCCCCACCCCAACCCTTAACCCTACCCCTAGTTTGCGATTCCTGATGTGATTCGGAAGACAAGGCACAGCACTTGTTCATTGTAACAGCTTAGTACATGTCTGTCAAATGCGTGTCTAGGCACTGAGCTGGTCCTTCAGCCTTGACAGAGCTTTGTATCCTGAATTTAAGCTCTGCTAAAACATGATGGGATGATTCTGGGGTTCCTCAGTGACTCCTCTAGCAGAGCTGAGGTTTTAGTTCATATATTGAGGTGGCAGGTTCTAGATGGATGCACATTCACAGACACGTCTGCCCTCCAGAGGTGGGGGTGTATTCCTTCCCCTTGAACCTGGACTCTGGGACAGCTTTGACCTATAGATTATAGCAGACGTAACTGCCAGTGTCTGGGTCCAGCCTTCAGAGATACTATGTCTCTTGGAATACTTGGCCTGGGAACCTGACCATCCTATGAGGAAGCCCAAGAAGCCCTGGGGAAAGACCCCTGTGGGGAGGAGCGGGGGTCCCAGCTGATGGTCCTGGCTAAGCCGTGACAGCCAGCATCATGTGTGCTCTGTAGTGAGCTTCTCACAGGCGGGTCCTCTGGCCCGAACTGACCTGCAAGGCTGTTCTCATGGAGAACAGAGACACACTCTTCCTGCCAAGCCCTATTCAAGCTTCATGTTTGTAAGCAGACTGACTCTTGTTTTAGGCCCCTGAGTTTTAGACTGGAGCAGTAGATAACCAGGACACTTAGTTGTTTCTCTAGCCTCTCTACTGTTGTTCTGGGAGTATCCCAGTGTGGAATAGTCTTTTCATAGGAAGGAAGGTAAAAGATACTTGCCTAGGTCATACACATTGTTGACAGATGTCCCAAGGGTGTAGTGCGCATGCAACTCCAGCAGTAGGCAAATTCAGGATAGTTATCTCTTAGTGATAACTTTTGTTTAGAGAAGATCCTGAAAGGGAGCCAATGTGGGTGGATGGAGAAGCTTTGAGGGATCTAGGTCACCTGAGAGTAGTGCGTTTAGCAGAGGGGCTCCAGTGGAGGTCCATCATTGATGGGGATGCACCCAGAGTGGACAGAGCTGACCATGGCATTGGGTCAAATCAAACCCACACCCTTGGCCCCTCTTTTCCTTAATGCTCCTGGTTAGATGAGGTTTTCTTGTGGGCACAGCCAGTGTACTCAATGTGCTAGTCTGGGGTTGGTTTTGTGTTTACTCAGCCATTCTTAGGATGAGCATATTGGGCCTTTGGTGAGTAATTTATGCAAAGGATGAAGAAGACCCATCAGTTCTGTCTTTTTCTCTCTGCACTGTGGTCTGGCTGCCATTGTTGGGTAACTGAGGCCTGATATCCTCTGGAGTCATGAGGTATTTCTGGACTATAAGAAAACCGAGAGGTCATCAGATTTTGAAGTTTCTTCTAGCTGGGTCATGTGCATGTGACCTCGGCAACCTGACCAACTTTTCTTGGCTACAGGGATTTGCTGGCAAGCGTGTAATGGTCAGTTCTCTGGGAAAAAACTCTGATGGCATGTGCCAATTTGGCGGTATAAACACATCCATCACGGCAGATTCCAAGCCACCAATGTGATGTCACTGAGCTAAGGAGAGATGTGCATCATTGGCTCACCTGGCCCAGTGCAGGTGGCTCTGGCCCTGGTCCCAGGCACAATGAGGGAATGAGGTCAGTGTGAGGTGTGTGTGCATGCGTGTCTGTGTCATGTTATCTGAGTAAACGTGCCTGCTCTCCTGGGACAGATATTCCTTCCTTTTGGACTTTCTGCCCTTTCTTCCTTTTTGGTGTTAAAATCACTTTTGTTTTAAGAGTTGATTTGTTATTTTTATTGTGGTAAAATAACACATAACACAAAATTGACCATTTTAGCCATATTTAAGTGTGCAATTCAGTGGCATTAACATTCACAGTATTATGCAACTACCACCATGATCCTTTTGCAGAGCTTTTTTGTCATCCCAAACAGAAACCCTGTACCCTTTTCACAGTCCTTCCTCATTCCCTCCTTCCCCCAACTCCCTGGTAACTTCTGTTCTACTTTCTCTCTCTATGAATTTGGCTGTTCACATAAGTGGAATCATATCATATGATGTAACACATGTCAGAATGTCTTTCCTTTCAAAGACTGAATAGAATTCCTTTGTATGTACAGGGCACATTTTGCATATCCATTTATTCATCATTGGACATTTGAGTTGTTTCCAGCTTTGGACTCTGAATTATGATGCTGTGAACATGGGTCTCTAAGTACCTATTTGAGTCCCTGCTTTTCTGTTTTTTGTTTTTTTTTTAAAGACTTTATTTATTTATTTATTTATTTGACAGACAGAGATCACAAGGAGGCTGAGAGGCAGGCAGAGAGGGGGGGGGGGGAAGCAGGCTCCCTGCTGAGCAGAGAGCCCGCTTCGGGGCTTGATCCCAGGACCCCGGGATCATGACCTGAGCTGAAGACAGAGGCTTTAACCCACTGAGCCACTCAGGTGCCCCTGCTTTTCTATTTTTTGAGCATAAAACTAGAAATATTATTCCAAGACTTTTAATGCAACTAGTCTATTAAAGTCCAAAATGGGGAACCACTGGTCTTCTCAGTTTTTTCATTCTTGCGGGAATTGCGAGAATTGATCCCAGAGAGGCTAGATGCTATTTTCCAAGTTGCATGGCTAATGACTGGCATATTTGGTCCTGGAACCCAAATCCTTGGGGGACAGTGTTGGCTGGAGTGACATGAAGCAAATTGGAATGAGCATCTGAGCTTGGAGCAAATGGTCTGAACAGGGCAGTTAGCTGATTTTTCCTGACACCAGCAGGCATGCAGAAGGAAGCTCTTGACCAACCTTGTCCCAGCTCAGGGAGGTATCTGGGCTGGGCTGGACACAGCGGGGAGGTGGAGTCTGGTGAGCCTTTTCCAGTGAGCAGTCAAGGGGAGGAAGCTGGATTTCCTACTGAGGTTCTCTTGGTTCAGGCAGGGAGAAACGCCACATTGCTTTTGATTCTCCCTGTTTTTAAAACACGAGTCACTGTAAAACATAGTATTTTATTTCTTAAAGATTTGTTTATTTGAGAGAGAAAGAAAGTGCGTGTGCACATGCATGTGTGAGTGTGAGCAGGGGGAGGGAAAAAGAAAGGAAAGAATCTCTAGCAGACTGTGCATTGAGTGGGAGCCAGTGTAGGGCTTGATCTCAGGACCCTGAGATCATGGCCTGAGCCAAAGCCAAGAGTCAGACACTTAACCGACTAAGCCACCCAGACATAGTATTTTAAATTGAAAAATTAGTTTATAAATCCAGGTAAGAATGTTTCTTTTTAATTGAAAAGAGAAAAACCCTGTTTTTACGTGGTGGAGTTACTCCTGTCCTCAACCTGCCAGGGCAACCTTCCAGGCTTGCTTCCTGCCTCTGCAGGGGGACAGGAGTTGTCTGCTCAACTCTGTCGCCTCTCAGGGCATGGGCATTGCTGGTGGCCCATGGGTCTATTTTGCTTGGCTCTGGTCTTTTGTAGAGAATGTATCTACTTTGATTAAAACACCCGTTTATGCATATCTGTGGGGCCTCTGGAGAAAACATTACTTGCAGAATTAAGCTCAATTAAAGGAGAGTTGAGCCCTGCAAGCTGATGGGGGATGGCTCAGTGGCAGAAATAAAAAGCAAGGAGGCAACCATGATAAATGGCAGGATGGGAAGTGGGAAGGGGGTGTCCCACCATTGCAGCAGGCGTTGGTTACAAGCCTGGGTTTTGTTTAACATCTTTATTAATGATGTTGGAAGCATCAGTAAACAGCAATTTAATGAAATTCACAGATGATGCCAAATCGAGAGGTGTTAAAAACAGCAGTGAAGGCAGAGCAAAGCCCTGGAGAGGGTAGAAAACTGGAGAGGACATAGCATGGGCCTTGTTGAAGAAAAACATAGACAAGGAACAAGTAGAGGGAGGGAAGGAACCAGCCTGCACAGGGGTTTAACAGGAAGATGAGCATCAGGACAGCTAAGGGGCCATTGCAGATGGGGAGGGATGAGCTTAGAACACCATGGCTCTGATTAAGGAGCACACGTGATGTGATGAGCTCTGGGTGTTACACACAACTGATGAATTATTGCATTGAACTCCACATCTGAACTAATGATGTACTATATGTTGCCTAATTTAATTTAAATTAAAAAAAAAAAAAGGAGAAGAAAGAATGCGATGGCCATGGAGAATGTTAAAGATGCAAAGACCAATGGTATTCTTGCATTCCCCACCCTTCTGTCACTTCTTAGAAACCTGAATGCAGAGTCCATTGGTTCAATAAGCAATTCAATGAATACTTGTTTTGGCACAGCTGGACCAACTTCAGAATTCCAGGAAGATATCTAAGATTCAGGGGTGATTCTGTGTTTGGTGAATGCGTTGGTGGGAATGGTTTGCCTGATGATGGTTTGGAATCATGGCCCTGGGTGAGGTATGGTTTTGTTTGGCTTCTAGCTGACTTGTCAGGGTCCCAGGCCACTAATATCTCACTTGGAATTCTCTCCCTCCTTTCCTTTATTCCTATCTCTCCATGAAGTAAGGCTCCCCAGAAAAGGCTAAGGAAGGTAAATTGACTACAGTTAAATTCTAGTACAGGTGGCCTCAGTGAGGAGACTGCTTTGACCCATCATAGATGATTAACAGTCCCAACTTGGACATTTCATTTAGGACCTTGACATGGAGAAACAGTATAAGAGTCTCAAAATGAATCCATTCTAATAATCACTGTGGCAGCTTGGGGGGCTTAATTATAGCACCAAGGAAGGCCTAGCATTGCTTTCCTGTCTGATTAGAGAAATGAGATGTAGCTGGGGAGCTTATATGGCATAGCCACTGTCCCAGGCTGGGTACTGAGAGAACAAGGGAGCACGAGACACAAGCAAGCTGCTGTCTGGTGGGGAAGAAAAATGGTTGGAATATGATGTGACAAATGATAGGACAGACTTCTTGCCCAGGATCCCTGGAGGAGGCCTTGCCCTGAGAGCTAAGCAAGTAGAAACGATGTTCTGAGGGGGTAGAGGAAACGGTCTGGATGCAAGTTCAGAGCAATCTACTAATGTAATAAGTAGAGATGTTATTTGGATGCTCTTGGCTACACCCAACTGAAAGTGGTTTAAATTGTAGGGAAACTCATGATCTCATTTGTCAAGAAGTCTGGGAGTAAATAGTCCCAGGGTTGGACCTGGGGTCAAAGATGTCCTCAAGGATGCAAGCTCTTCCTCCCACTCTATCTACCACACCCAGGCTGTCCCTCACAGTGGAAGATGGCTGATACAGCCCAGGCCTTGTGTCCTTCAAGGATGACGTCCTGTGACAGATGGAAAGGCCAGAGCTCATGGAGCTGCTCTCCATTTATGAGGGAAGAAAGTTTTCCCCTTGCATCTCACTGGTGGGAATGTGGCCACAGGGTCTGCAAGGGAGTCTAGGAAAGTAAGTGCTGGGCATTTTCAGCCTCTGTCTCAGGCATAGGCTCTTAAAGCAAGAATGATGGGGTTGGTGGGGGACGGATGGATGTCAGGGGGGTACCTGCTATGTTGGCTACAGCAGGCCCAGAGGAGTGGTGTCAGGACTGTGGATCGTGAGTGTGGCAGTTGGGATTGGGTTAAAGGGGGTCTCATGGGCCACATATCCTTGTCCTTGAGTGGGAGACCATGGTTTTAAAGAGCAGTGGGACACAGTTGCTCTGGTTACAGGGTGGTAGATGGCAGGGAGATGTGGTTAGGGGACATGCATGTAGTTAGGTTATTTTGGTAATCCAGGTAGGTGATAGTACTAGATAGTACTAGAGTGCAGAGACGGCTGCCTCAGTGATCCCTCGAGGGGTCTTAAAGTCAGGCCCTTAGGCGAGATTTGATGATTGGATTGAATGAGGGGCCAGGGGAGGGAGAAAGTCTGAAATGTGCCCCATGTGTTTGGTTTGAGTAAATGAAACAGGGACAACATGCAGGTGCTCAGGCTCAGAGAGAGGAGGAAGACAGCGTTTTCTATGATTTGTTTAGATATACAGGCTTGTACCTGTGCTACATATAACATCAGAAGTGGTTGGACAAAACAAGCTAAGATGTAGACTGGAAATAGAGCTTCAACACATGGTTTATGGTTAAAACCACAGAAGGGTATGGGGCACTTAAGGCAGGTGATGAAGGAACTAGGCAGAAGGACTCATGTGCTCCTTCTGGAAGCAACTGTCATGATGGCTGAATAGAGGAGGAGCCCAAGGGCCACAAAGGTGAGGCAAGAGCCTGGAGAGGTCTGGGCTCTGAGCACCAAGGAACAGAGATGTTGAGATAGGAGTGAGGGCCAGGATGGCCAGTTGCTGTAGGAGTGAGCAGTGAGATAGGGTTAGGCATTCTGTTGACAAGAAGCAACAGGATAGGGACTCTTTTTGAAGAAGGACATCAGATTCTTAACTTTCTCTGGAAGAATGGGTAAGCCTGACCTTCTAGCTCACACTGCCAGTGCTTCTGGGAACTCCACCACCAGAAAGCTGGGGTCTGGCTATTTCATGCATGACCTTGAACCAGTCACTGCCACTCTTCACTTTACTTCCTCATCTGCTAAGCGAACGAGGTCTGTGGGCCTCAGGGAGCCAAGGAGGGTGGGAAGGTGAGCAGGGAGGCTTTGGGAAGTGGAAGGCCCAGTGGGGAAGCCATAGAGATGTGGGGTGAGTCAGAAGGGCTTTCAGGTGGAACCAAGGACCAGGTAGGGCCTGCCTGTTCTGGTAGGGACCACGGCTCCATGAGAACCAGCCAGTCATTCTGGTCACACACTGACTTAATGGCAGAATGTGGTATCAGATAATCTGGGAAGCAACTTTGGTATTTCTAAATCTAGTAATTGTGGCTTTTATTTATTTTTATTTATTTTCTATTTTATTTTTATTTATTTTCTATTTTTAAATTTTTTATAAAGTAGTCTCCATGCCCAGCATAGAGCCAGATGCGGGGCTTGAACTCATGACACTGAGATCAACACCTAGCTCAGATCAAGAGTCAGATGCTTAACCCACTGAGTCACCCAGGCACTCCTAATTCTGGACTTAAAAAAAAAAAATGAGCAGCATTAAATTTTTAGCTGAGATTATAAAGTGTCACAATTTACTGTGCTAAAACATTCTGCGTGTCTGTCTGTCTCTTTTCTTCCTCTCTCTCTCAGCATTTGTTACTTTTGTGGTAACAAGTCTGCATTTCATTCCCTAGCTAACTCCAGGTGGGGAGGGAATGGAAGGGGGAGAAGGCGGCTTTGGGTCCTGGGAGAAGAAGGGACAATGAGTCTTCATTGCACAACTGTTTTCTTGGTTAAAATCATGACAGTCAATTTAACACAGGGGAAGAGAGTTGCTCTATCGAGAAGAAACGTTTTTTTTAAAGATTTTATTTATTTACTTGAGAGAGATACAGTGAGAGAGAGCATGAACAAGGAGAAGGTCAGAGGGAGAAGCAGACTCCCCATGGAGCTGGGAGCCCGATGCGGGACTCGATCCCGGGACTCCAGGATCATGACCTGAGCCGAAGGCAGTCATCCAACCAACTGAGCCACCCAGGCGTCCCGAGAAGAAACGTTTTGATGAAGATCAATGAATCCAGATAATCTGTAAAATATGCAGTTTAGCCGACCTCTTCACAAGCCACTTTAAACCTTTGGAAGAGCAGCAGGGGGAAAATGAGTCCATTTAAGCAGCGTGTTTCCTGGGAGCGCGCTGTGAATTCTGTGCATGTGACCTCCGTGGAGAGCCGCCGGTCTCAGGCACTTGCTGTGTGGCTCTGGAGAGAGCCTTATGGGATGAGCTTTGTCGTTGCTGATGCCAGGGTCCCAGCAGTGGGGATTTATTCTTCCCGGGGATGTTGCTTGTTGGAATGAGCTTCTGGAATCGTACAGCACGTCATGTGCTTACCCTTCGACCTCATCAGAGACACTATACACAGTTGTTTCTCAGGGTGGAGGGTGAAGCTAGACTCGGCCCCTGTGTGGGTTCTATTGGTTTGTCCCATTTCCTTCTTCTGGGATGTTAGGAATCCTGAGAACACACAACAGGGGGTCCACTCAAAGCCGCAGGTATATGTTCAGCTTGCGCTGTGCCAGGGCCACGGGGTGGGGGGGTCGCATGGGCCTTTGGGTTGGTGGTTGAGTGCTGAGTTCCCAGGTTCCTTCACTTCCACGCCTCATGCTTCACAGACCTACATGGTCATCAGGGAGGAGAGGGTTCCAGGCAGATAGTAGCTAGTTAACCCGAGCAGTGAACACGTGAGCCTCCCAGGGAGAGCACAGACCTGGCTACAGCACAGATGAAAGAGCAAGATGGGAGCCACCAGGCCCTAGGATACCTGGCCACAGTTGAGTCTGGCCCAGAAAGAGTAGCCACCGCTGCCTCACAGTCTCCTTCAGATCCTGAGCACATTCCTGCCCCACTTAGTCTAGGGGATTCTAGGAAGCCTAGTTCCCAGCCTCAGGAACACTCCTGGGAGGGAAGTATTTATCAGTCTCATTATCTCCTTGAATTCTGTACTCAAAGCTGTCCCCTGTGTTAAAGTGGTTAGAGCCCCTTTGCAGAGGAGGAACCTGAGTCTTAAGGAGTAAGTCACCTGAGGACGGCCCCATGTTTGGTCAGGGAGCTGCAGAACCCTGGGCTCTTTCCCCTCTGGAAAAGCCTGAGGGTGGTGCCAGGTGTCTGACACTGGGGCTGGTTGACAGTCTGACTGTAAGGCTCTGCAGGGAGCCGCCCGGGCCCCTCACTGTGGACCTGCCGTCCTCCCCACTCCAGGCGGGTGTCCTTGGGGTTCCAAAGGTGGGTCAGACTGCAGAGTCACAATTATCTGATTGTCTTCTAGAACTTGATTTAAAGCAGCATAAAAATATTTATTTTTTACTTGTACTAAATTACACATAAATTTTACCATTTTAAGTATTCTTAAGTATACAGTTCTGTGACCTTAAATGCATCCATGCTATTATGCACCCGTCACCAGTATCGGTCTTCCAGACTTTTTCATCTTGCACGACTGAAACTATTCCCATCCCACACCAACTCCCGCCCCCTCATTCCTCCAGCCCTGGCACCCCGTGTCCTCCTGCAGAAGTCTCGATGAATCCGATGATCCGGGACTTGATGTGAGTGGGATCATACAGTATTTGCCCTTTGGTGACCGGCTTATTTCACTGTCTTCAAGATTCCCCAGTGACAAAGCACATGTCTGGATCACCTTCCTTTTGGAGGAATGTATGGGTAGACCATATTTTGTTTATCCATTTGTCTGTCAACGTTTGCTCTTGTAAAAATATTTTCATAGGCTGTATTCTGGGAGCAATCACTCACTTAATACAGTTTTATCTTTTCACTGAACCTTCTGAGTATGCTTTGTTATTGTTTTTAGTCCTCAAACACTCGAGCGTCTTATCTGTAGATACACAGTTGGGGCTGCGGTTAACATACATGAGTGAGGGGACAGCTCGGCTCCCAGGTGAACATCACTGGCTGACAGTTCTTTTTTTTTTTTTTTTAATATTTTATTTATTTATTTGAGAGAGAGCATGTAAGAGTATGACTGGGGATGAGGGTGGGGGTGCGTGCTGAGTGGCAGAGGGAGAGGGAGAAGCTGACTTCCCACCGAACAGGGAGTCCAATGACATGGGACTTGATCCCAGGACCCCGGGATCATGACCCGAGTCCCAGGACCCCAGGAAAATGACCTGAGCTGAAGGCAAACACTTACGCTCTGAGCCACCCAGGTGCCCCATGGATGTCAGCTCTTAATTTGTTCCTCTGGGACCACGGCTCGTCCTCTAGCCCTGGCATGTGAGCCA
This sequence comes from Mustela lutreola, assembly GCF_030435805.1. Classification (NCBI taxonomy): domain Eukaryota; kingdom Metazoa; phylum Chordata; class Mammalia; order Carnivora; family Mustelidae; genus Mustela; species Mustela lutreola. The sequence continues at coordinate 56,542,707 of NC_081298.1, read as the reverse complement.
TCCCTGGTCCCAAACTTACTCTTGCAGTTGCTTTTTTTCTCCAGCTCAGGGTTTAGGGCCAGGATTGAAAAATAGGCTTACTCCTCATCTTACGATAGGAGGAAATCCTCTGGGCCAGGTATCTTTAGGATGCTTGGCCTCGGGGCAGGGTTTTCCCTCCTCTGACTTCCTATATCACACATGTTGGATAGACATGATGGATGATTGGGTGAGGAGGATGAACACAGGAGTTGCCAGCAAGGAGGCTAATGTTCCAAGGCCTCTATGGAAAGGAGAGCTATTGCTTCAGACCACAAACCATAGCCTAACACTAAGAGCCGATTATTGTCCTACTCGATTAAATTAACGTGAGGCTGGGAGTCGTGCTAGGGCAGGCTGGGCCCACTTGCTGGTATCAGTCGTGGAGGCCCCGACTGTGCCAGGTTTACAAAGCCTCCAGCCTCCATTGTACCATTTATAAACACCCCTTCACTTGGGCTGCTTTCTAGAGCAGCAGGGACCCCACCTATATACCCTCAAAGTAATCCCAGGACTACTTCAGTGCCTCTTGCCATACCCCAACCCACCAGAAGGCTCTAAAAGCTCTATTTGTAAGCTAAAGTCCTCTGTGACAGAGCTTAAAAACAACAGCCTGAGCTACTAGTAATAAACCTTAAATATCTAAGGCTGGTAAGCAGCTGCTGAAAGGCAGGCTTCCCAGGTCTCACACACACCCCTTATTCCTGTCGCTCACTTTCTTCCCCTGTCCTGCCTGTCCTAAATGAGGAGAGGTGTTGGTGTTCCACCTCTGTTTTCCTTTGCACAGGCTTGGCCATGTCTTGCAGATTCCTGGCCATGTATGATGGTTCCTGGCAACGTCTGCAGGTTCCTGGCCACATCTGCAGGTTCCTGGCCATGTCTGCAAGTTCCTGGCCATGTCTGTGCATTCCTGGCCATGTCTGTGTGTTCCTGGCCAGCTAATGTTCTTTCACCCCATGCAGCCTTTGTCACTAGGTGAGGCACAGTTCATGGGGCATATGGAGCCCTTTGCAGACCAGAATGCTACCTGTCATGTGCATGATTAATGTGGGCAGAAGGTTGGCGAGGGCCCAGGTGGCTTTTAAACTTACCCTCCCTTTGGCCTGTTCTGACTTTCTCACCGGTGTGGAGCACACAGGCCAGGCTCTTACACAGAAATGATTGTGTGAGACCTTCCTTCCCTGGCTCATTTATTTATGGTGTGCCTAATTTCTATGTCCGAAGTGACAAAGCCTGTTTTAATCAGAGCTCATTCATATGACATGGCACCAGAAAGGACATCATTTCAGTATTTAGAACTCCTTGGCTCTCCTGCCCTTGTTTTTGTGGCTTGAAGGAACGTGTGGATTTCTCCTACTTCACCAGAAGCTGTCCTTCTTTTGATTTGAAATACGAGCTTCTGAGTTGCTGGATGGAATGTTCTAGAAATAGCCTCTGAGTGAAAATGTTATGCTTAACAAGACTGGGCTTCAGTTTCTACTTCCTCTCTGCTGTAGAGCCTATGTGGTGTTGCTTACTAGGCAGAAACAAGGGAGCAGATGAAAGGTGTGTGTTACTAGCACCTGCGACCACAAAATCAGACAATAGACCTTTTCATCTCCCAGGCAAAACAGAGCCTTACTGCCCCCCTCTCTTAGTCAAAAAGCAACACCAAGCTGCAGTTCAGGTGCATGTGGTACAGCGTAGTGGAGTGTGATGCTGTTTTCCTATCGTCGTGGGAGCCTTGCTTTGGCATCTTGTTCTCTAAGTGAAAACAAAAGGAGCTACTTACTAGGGCTCTACTACATTTGCTGTTTATTTAATGCTCCTCTGCCTAGCTGTAATTACATTTGAAGTGACTCATTAAAAAAAAAACATGATTAACACAATTAGAAAAATAAAAATGAAGAAGGAGATTAGATCAAAGGGGAGAACAGGGCTAGGAAGGTCCCATGTGCCCAGAGAAGAAATTAGGATTCAACATATTTTCTGAATTCGAAGTTTAGAGCTTGGTGGCCAAAGAGAAAGGGCAGGGAGTTTGGAAGTCCCAAGGAATTGTGTGTCCACAAGACTGAGGTATTCTTTCTCCCATGATGGGCAGACATGGATGAGCACTGAGGGCAGAAGGAATATTTCCATTTCAATCCTATGAAAGCACACAGCTTTGGTCACAGAGATGAGTGATCCCCAGTTACATTGTGGAGTTGGACACAGAAGAGTAATAGTGAGGATGGCAGGTGGTTTCCCAAGACTTTGTGCTACACTCTCATGGGCATGGCTACTTCTCCTTCACAACAACCCTAGGAGGTAGGGCATGGATGGTCCCTATTTTGCAGTTGACAAAACTGGGGTTCAGAGAGGTTAGGCAACCTATCCCATGAAGTCACAGCTTGAAACATAGCAGATTTGACCCCAGAACCAGTGCCCTTAACCTGAGCTCATGAAGCTTGTTTTCACACCTGTAAGTGAGAACCAGAAGCAGAACATTTGTGTGTGTGTGTGTGTGTGTGTGTGTATCTGGAGTAGCATTTCTCAAACTCGTGCATGTATCAAGATCACGTGGGACTTGTGAAAATGCAGATTGCTATCCCCCCAGCCCTGAGTTTCAATGCAGCGTGTCTATGTCTGGGTGGGACCTTCTCACAACCTACATTTCTCATAAATTCCCAGGGGACGCTGGTGCTACTGACCTAGGGAGCACTCTCTGAGAATCACCGGTATGAAACACCTGTTTTCCTTTGTGCCCGTCACTCCCTTTCCATTTTTATTGATGTTGTCATGTGTTTTGTCCCTTCCCCTACATGGGAACACAGCTCTAGATTGATCTACAGATGGTAGGACTGAGCACCAAGGCAGTAAGGGATCTCCCTAGGGTCACCTACATGAGACGGGTAAGGATGGAGAGACCAAGGACAAGGCTCCCGAAGTTCTTTGTGACCCATGGGGACCCAAGTGACAAGGGGGCAGGCAAGGGGGGATGATGACATAGTTACAATGTCCATTCTTCTGGGTCGGGGGAGGGGCATGTGCCAGGCTCTTTAGGGCCCCCATGGGCTTCTATCTTATTTACTTGGCCAGAATCAGGTGAGAGCTCTGCCTTCTCTACTGGCATTTAAGCTTATAGACTGGTATGTTTCTTCTCCTTTCTTTTTTGGGAAATTATGATATTTATGGGAAGTGTCCCTTCTTTCTTTTATTTTTTAAATTTTTTCTTTCTTTTCAGCATAACAGTATTCATTGTTTTTACACCACATCCAGTGCTCCATGCAATCCGTGCCCTCTCTGATACCCACCACCTGGTTCCCCCAACCTCCCACGCCCCGCCCCTTCAAAACCCTCAGATTGTTTTTCAGAGTCCATAGTCTCTCATGGTTCGCCTCCCCTTCCAATTTCCCTCAACTCCCTTCTCTTCTCCATCTCCCCTTGTCCTCCATGCTATTTGTTATGCTCCCCAAATAAATGAAACCATAGGATAATTGACTCTCTCTGCTTGACTTATTTCACTCAGCATAATCTCTTCCAGTCCCGTCCATGTTGTCACAAAAGTTGGGTATTCATCCTTTCTGATGGAGGCATGATACTCCATAGTGTATATGGACCACATCTTCCTTATCCATTCGTCCATTGAAGGGCATCTTGGTTCTTTCCACAGTTTGGCGACTGTGGCCATTGCTGCTATAAACATTGGGGTACAGATGGCCCTTCTTTTCACTGTATCTGTATCTTTGGGGTAAATACCCAGTAGTGCAATTGCAGGGTCATAGGGAAGCTCTATTTTTAATTTCTTGAGGAGTCTCCACACTGTTTTCCAAAGTGGCTGCACCAACTTGCATTCCCACCAACAGTGTAAGAAGGTTCTCCTTTCTCCACATCCTCTCCAACACACGTTGTTTCCTGTCTTGCTAATTTTGACTATTCTAACTGGTGTAAAGTGGCATCTCAGTGTGGTTTTAATATGAATCTCCCTGATGGCTAGTGATGATGAACATTTTTTCATGTGTCTGATAACCATTTGTATGTCTTCATTGGAGAAATGTCTGTTCATATCTTCTGCCCATTTTTTAATATGATTGTCTATTTTGTGTGTGTTGAGTTTGATCTTTATGGATCCTGGATATCAACCTTTTGTCTGTACTGTCATTTGCAAATATCTTCTCCCATTCCGTGGGTTGCCTCTTTGTTTTGTTGACTGTCTATATTGCCTAGAGCAGTCTATACTTTTAATGCCATTCTGATCAAAATTCCACCGGTATTTTTCAAAGAGCTAGAGCAAATAATCCTAAAATTTGTATGGAATCAGAAGAGACCCCGAATCACTAAGGAAATGTTGAAAAACAAAAATAAAACTGGGGGCATCACATTACCTGATTTCAAGCTTTACTACAAAGCTGTGATCACCAAGACAGCATGGTACGGGCATAAAAACAGACACGTAGACCAGTGGAACAGAGTAGAGAGCCCAGATATGGACCCTCAACTCTATGGTCAAATAATCTTCGACAAAACAGGAAAAAATATGTAGTGGAAAAAAGACAGTCTCTTCAATAAATGGTGCTGGGAAAACTGGATGGCTATGTGTAGAAGAATGAAACTCAACCATTCTCTTACACTGTACACAAAGATAAACTCAAAATTGATAAACTCAAAATTGATAAACTCAACATGAGACAGGAATCCATCAAAATCCTAGAGGAGAACATAGGCAGTAACCTCTTAGATATCAGCCACAGCAACTTCTTTCAAGATATGTCTCCAAAGGCAAAGGAAACAAAAGCAAAAATGAACTTTTGGGACTTCATCAAGATAAGAAGCTTCTGTACAGCAAAGGAAACAGTCAACAAAACAAAGAGGCAACCCACAGAATGGGAGAAGATATTTGCAAATGGCAGTACTGACCCTTATTTCTATTTAGAGTACGACTGGGGGCTTAAGTCCTCACTTTACTGACATTGATTTGGGTGATTTTCAACTTGCCTTCAACTGGTGGCCCACTTGATCAGCCTTTCAAAATCCCAGTCTCCCTTGTTCCACGTGTAACCTGTAGTAGGGTGTGGAGGGGGCACCATTGCTTGGAGAATCAGAGGACCATAAGGTTTGCAGGAGAGCTTCCTCAAAGGCATTCAGCAGAATTCTTTATTTTCATTTTTATTTTTTATTAACATATAATGTATTATTTGCCCCAGGGGTACAGGGCTGTGAATCATCAGACTTACACATTCCATAGCACTCACCATAGCACATAACCTCCCCAATGTCCATAACCCAGCCACCCTATCCCTCCCCTCTTCACCCCCAAGCAACCCTCAGTTTGTTTCCTGAGATTAAGAGTCTCCTATGGATTTTCTCCCCCTCCCTGATCCCATCTTGTTTCCTTTTTCCCTCCCTTCTCCCAAGAACGCCCACCCTGCCTCTCAAATTCTTCATATCAGAGAGATCATATGATAATTGTCTTTCTCTGAATGGCTTATTTCCCTTAGTGTAATGCCCTCTGGTTACATCCACATTTTGGCAAGTGGCAAGATTTCATTTCTTTTGATGGATGCATAGTATTCCATTGTACATATATACCACATCTTCTTTAGCCATTCATCTGTTGATGGACATCTAGGTTCTTTCCATAGTCTGGCTATTGTGAACTTTGCTGCTATAAACATTCAGGTGCACGTGCCCCTTCAGATCCCTACATTTGTATCTCTAGGATAAATACCCAGTAGTGCGATTGCTGGGTCATAGGGTAGCTCTATTTTCAACTTTATGAGGAACCTCCATACTGTTTTCCAGAGTGGTTGCACCAGCTTGCATTCCCACCAACAGCATGGGAGGATTCCTCTTACTCTGCATCCTCGCCAACATGTTGTTTCCTGACTTGTTAATTTTAGCCATTCTGACTGGTGTGAGATGGTATCTCACTGTGGTTTTATTTGTATTTCCCTGATGCCAAGTGATGTTGAGTACTTTTTCATGTGCCTGTTGGCCATCTGGATGTCTTCTTTACAGATATATCTGTTCATGTCTTCTGCCCATTTCTTGATTGGATTATTTGTTCTTTGGGTGTTGAGTTTGATAAGTTTTTTCTAGATTTTGGATACTAGCCCTTTACCTGATATGTCATTTGCAAATATCTTCTCCCATTTTGTCAGTTTTTTTTTTTTGTTTTGTTGAGTGTTTCCTTTGCTGTGCAAAAGCTTTTGATCTTGTGAAGCCCCAGTAGTTCATTTTTTCCCTTGCTTCCCTTCCCTTTGGCAATGTTTTTAGGAAGAAGTTGCTGTGGCTGAGGTTGAAGAGGTTGTTGTCTGTGTTCGTCTCAAGGATTTTGATGGCTTCCTGTCCTACATTGAGGTCTTTCATCCACTGTGAGTCTGTTTTGTGTGTGGTTTAAGGAAATGGTCCAGTTTCATTCTTCTGTAAGTGGCTGTCCAATTTTCCCAACACCATTTGTTGAAGAGACTGTCTTTTTTCCATTGGACATTCTTTCCTGCTTTGTCAAAGATTAGTTGACCATAGAGTTGAGGGCCTATTTCTGGGCTCTCTATTCTTTTCCATTGATCTATGTGTCTTTTTTTGTGCCAGTACCATACTGTATTTTTTTTTAATTTTTATTTTTTATAAACATGTATTTTTATCCCCAGGGGTACAGGTCTGTGAATCAGCACTCACCAAAGCACATACCCTCCCCAATGTCCATAAACCCACCCCCCCCTTCTCCCAACCCCGCTCCCCCAGCAACCCTCACTTTGTTTTGTAAGATTAAGAGTCACTTATCGTTTGTCTCCCTCCCAATCCCATCTTGTTTCATTGATTCTTCTCCTACCCACTTAAGCCCCCATGTTGCATCACCACTTCCTCATATCAGAGAGATCATATGATAGTTGTCTTTCTCCGCTTGACTTATTTCACTAAGCATGATACGCTCTAGTTCCATCCATGTTGTCGCAAATGGCAAGATTTCATTTCTTTTGATGGCTGCATAGTATTCCATTGTGTATATATACCACATCTTCTTGATCCATTCATCTGTTGATGGACATCTAGGTTCTTTCCATAGTTTGGCTATTGTGGACATTGCTGCTATAAACATTCGGGTGCACGTGCCCCTTTGGATCACTACGTTTGTATCTTTAGGGTAAATACCCAGTAGTGCAATTGCTGGGTCATAGGGCAGTTCTATTTTCAACATTTTGAGGAACCTCCATGCTGTTTTCCAGAGTGGCTGCACCAGCTTGCGTTCCCACCAACAGTGTAGGAGGGTTCCCCTTTCTCCACATCCTCGCCAGCATCTGTCATTTCTTGACTTGTTGATTTTAGCCATTCTGACTGGTGTGAGGTGATATCTCATTGTAGTTTTGATTTGTATTTCCCTGATGCCGAGTGATATGGAGCACTTTTTCATGTGTCTGTTGGCCATCTGGATGTCTTCTTTGCAGAAATGTCCGTTCATGTCCTCTGCCCATTTCTTGATTAGATTATTTGTTCTTTGGGTGTTGAGTTTGCTAAGTTCTTTATAGATTTTGGACACTAGTCCTTTATCTGATATGTCGTTTGCAAATATCTTCTCCCATTCTGTCAGTTGTCTTTTGATTTGTTAACTGTTTCCTTTGCTGTGCAAAAGCTTTTATCTTGATGAAATCCCAATAGTTCATTTTTGCCCTTGCTTCCCTGCCTTTGGCGATGTTCCTAGGAAGATGTTGCTGCGGTTGAGGTCGAAGAGGTTGCTGCCTGTGTTCTGCTCAAGGATTTTGATGGATTCCTTTCTCACATTGAGGTCCTTCATCCATTTTGAGTCCATTTTCGTGTGTGGTGTAAGGAAATGGTCCAATTTCATTTTTCTGCATGTGGCTGTCCAATTTTCCCAACACCATTTATTGAAGAGGCTGTCTTTTTTCCATTGGCCATCCTTTCCTGCTTTGTCGAAGATTAGTTGACCATGGAGTTGAGGGTCTATTTCTGGGCTCTCTGTTCTGTTCCATTGATCTATGTGTCTGTTTTTGTGCCAGTACCATGCTGTCTTGATGATGACAGCTTTGTAATAGAGCTTAAAGTCCGGAATTGTGATGCCACCAACTTTGGCTTTCTTTTTCAATATCCCTTTGGCTATTCGAGGACTTTTCTGGTTCCATATAAATTTTAGAATTATTTGTTCCATTTCTTTGAAAAAGATGGATGGTACTTTGATAGGAATTGCATTAAATGTGTAGATTGCTTTAGGTAGCATAGACATTTTCACAATATTTATTCTTCCAATCCATGAGCGCGGAACATTTTTCCATTTCTTTGTGTCTTCCTCAATTTCTTTCATGAGTACTTTATAGTTTTCTGAGTATAGATTCTGTGCCTCTTTGGTTAGGTTTATTCCTAGGTATCTTATGGTTTGGGGTGCAATTATAAATGGGATTGAATCCTTAATTTCTCTTTCTTCTGTCTTGTTGTTGGTGTAGAGAAATGCAACTGATTTCTGTGCATTGATTTTATATCCTGACACTTTACTGAATTCCTGTACAAGTTCTAGCAGTTTTGGAGTGGAGTCTTTTGGGTTTTCCACATATTGTATCATATCATCTGCAAAGAGTGATAATTTGACTTCTTCTTTGCCGATTTGGATGCCTTGAGTTTCCTTTTGTTGTCTGATTGCTGAGGCTAGGACTTCTAGTACTGTGTTGAATAGCAGTGGTGATAATGGACATCCCTGCCGGGTTCCTGACCTTAGCAGAAAAGCTCTCAGTTTTTCTCCATTGAGAATGATATTCACTGTGGGTTTTTCATAGATGGCTTTGATAATATTGAGGTACCTCTATCCCTACACTTTGAAGAATTTTGATCAAGAAAGGATGCTGTACTTTGTCACATGCTTTTTCTCCATCTGTTGAGAGGATCATATGTTTCTTATTCTTTCTTTTATTAATGTATTGTATCACATTGATTGATTTGCGGATGTTGAACCAACCTTGCAGCCCAGGACTAAATCCCACTTGGTTGTGGTGAATAATCCTCTTAATGTGCTGTTGGATCATATTGGCTGGTATTTTTGGTGAGAATTTTTGCATCCATGTTCATCAAGGATATTGGTCTGTAATTCTCCTTTTTAATGGGGTCTTTGTCTGGTTTGGGGATCAGGGTAATGCTGGCCTCATCAAATGAGGCTGGATGTTTCCCCTCCATTTCTATTTTTTTGGAACAGTTTCAGGATAATAGGTATTAATTCTTCTCTACATGTTTGGTAGAATTCCCCTGGAAAGCCATCTGCCCTGGGCTCTTGTTTGTTGGGAGATTTTTGATGAGTGCTTCAATCTCCTTACTGGCAATTGGTCTGTTCAGGTTTTCTATTTCTTCCTGGTTCAGTTTTAATAGTTTAAATGTCTCAGGGAATGCATCCATTTTTTCTCGATTGTCATATTTGCTGGTTTATAGTTGCTCATAATATGCTCTTATAATTAGTTGTATTTCTTTGGTGTTGGTTGTGATCACTCCTCTTTCATTCATGATTTTATTAATTTTGGTTCTTTCTCTTTTCTTTTTGATAATCTGGCCAGGGCTTTAGCAATCTTATTTCAGAGAACCCAGCTCCTAGTTTCATTGATTTGTTATATTGTTATTTTGTTTTCTATTTCATTGATTTCTGCTCTAATCTTTATTATTTCTCTTCTTCTGTGGGGTTAGGCTTTCTTTGTTGTTCTTTCTCCAGCTCCTTTAGGTTGAGGTTAGGTTGTGTACTTGAGACCTTTCTTGTTTCTTGAGACAGGCTTGTATTGCTATAAACTTTACTCTCAGGACTGCCTTTGCTGTGTCCCAAAGATTTTGAACAGTTGTGTTTTCATTTTCTCTTGTTTCCATGAATTTGTTTTAAATCTTTAATTTCCTCATTGACTCATTCATTCTTTAGTAGGACACTTTTTAGCCTTCATGTATTTGAGTTCTTCCCAACTTTCCTCTTGTGATTGAGTTCTAGTTTCAATGGACTGTGGTCTGAAATTATGCAGGTAATCATCCCAATATTTTGGTAGCAGTTGAGACCTGATTTGTGACCCAGGATGTGATCTATTCTGGAGCATGTTCTATGTGCACTAGAGAAGAATGTGTATTCTGTTGCTTTGGGATGGAATGTTCTGAATATATCTGTATGTCCCTCTAGTTCAGTGTGTCATTTAAAGCCTTTATTTCCTTGTCTATCTTTTGCTTAGATGATCTGTCCATTTCATTGAGAGGTTGTTAAAGTCCCCTACTATTGTTTTATTATTGTTGTTGTGTTTCTTTGATTTTGTTACTAACTGGTTTATATAATTGGCTGCTCCCATCTTAGGGGCATAGATGTTTAAAATTGTTAGATCTCTTTGTGGGACAGACCCTTTAGTTATGATATAGTTTCCTTCCTCATCTCTTATTATTATCTTTGGCTTAAAATCTAATATATCTGATATAAGGATTGCCACCCCAGCTTTCTTTTGATGTCCATTTAGCATGGTAATTTATTTTCCACCCCCTCACTTTCAATCTGGAGTTATCTTTGGGTCTAAAATGAGTTTCTTGTGGACAGCATATCAATGAATCCTATTTTTTTCCCATTCTGATACCGTGTGTCATTTGATTAGGACACTTAGCTCATTTACATTCAGGGTAGCTATTAAAAGATATGAATTTAGTACCATTGTATTGCCTGTAAGGTGACTGATACTCTATATTGTCTCTCCTCCTTTCCAGTCTGTTACTTTTAGTTTCTCTTTGCTTAGAAGATGCCTTTCAATGTTTCCTGTAAGGCTAGTTGGTGTTTGCAAATTCTTTTAGTTTTTGTTTATCCTGGAAGCTTTTTATCTCTCCTTCTATTTTCAATGACAGCCTAGCTGGATATAGTATTCTTGGCTGCATATTTTTCTTGATTGGTGCTCTGAATATATCATGCAAGTCCTTTCTGGCCTGCCAGGTGTCTATGGATAGGTCTGTTGCCAATCTAATATTTCTACCATTGTATATTACAGATCTCTTGTCCCAAGTTGTCTTCAGGATTTTCTCTTTGTCACTGAGACTTGTACGTTTTAGTAGTAGATGATGGGTGTGGACCTATGTTTATTGATTTTGAGGGGGTTCTCTGTGCCTCCTGGATTATGATGCTTGTTCCCTTCACCAAATTAGGGAAATTCTCTGTTATAATTTGTTCTAGTATACATTATGCTCCCCTCTCTCTTTCTTCTTCTTCTGTGATGCCAATTATTCTAATATGGCTTCCTCTTATGGTATCACTTATCTCTCAAATTCTCCCCTTGTGGTCCAGCAGTTGTTTTTTTCTCTTTTGCTTAGGTTCTTTATTTTCCATCATCTTTTCTTCTATATCATTAATTCTCTCTTCTGCCTCGTTTTATCCTAGCAGTAAGGACCTCCATTTATGATTTCACCTCATTTGTAACTTTTTTGATTTCAACTTGGTTAGATTTTAGTTCTTTTATATCTCCAGAATGGGATTTTATTTCTCCAGAATGGAATTCTCTAATATATTCCATCCTTTTTTTGAGCTCAGCTAGCACCTTGATAATCATCATTCTGAACTCTAGGTCTGACATATTACTAATGTTATATTGATTAGGTCCCTAGCCATTGGTACTGCCTCTTGTTCTTTTCTTTGAGTTTAGTGTTTCCACCTTGTCATTTGGTCCAGATAAGAAGATATGAATGAGAGAACAAAATACTAAAATGGTAGCAACAAGGCCAAAACCCAGAAAAATATCCACTAACCAAATCAGAAGAGACCCAAAACTCAAGGGGAGAACTGAGGGGAAAAAAAAGATCTATGTCTCTATCTTTATCTCTATCTCTGTCTCTATCTCTATCTATATTAGACTGGTAAATAAAACAGAGCCATACACTTGATTTGGGTGTATTTTGGTCTGTTAGAAGAATACCTCCAAAAATTTTAAAGAAAGAAAAACTTATATATATATATATATATATATATATATATATATATACACAAAAATAAGGTTAAATACAATGAAGGCATGGAATGTGGCTGTAAAGATGAAAATTAAAAAAGATTCTAAAAAAGGAATTGATAAGATGAGAAGTTGATTGAAAAAAGAAAAAAAAATGGAAAGGATGTGATCAGGCTGGAGACTAGAACAAAGCTATGCATTAGATTTAGGGCATACTTTGCTCTATTAGAAAAAACTATATCCCAAAATTTTAAAGAAAAAAATAACCCTATATGTATACAAAAAAAAAAAATAAAGGTTAAATACAGTGAAGGGATAAAATGTGACTATAACAATGAAAATTGCCCCCCTTGCCAGGGGCCAGGCTAAGCAATCTGCTTGGGTTTACTCTTGGGAGCTTTTGTTCCCTGAATGCTTTCTGTACAGCTTTGGAGGATGGGAATGAAAATGGTGGCCTCCCAGTCTCTCGTCCCAAAGGTGCTGAGAGCTCGGTCCCCACCCCTCAGTGCTACCTCAGAGAAAAGCAGTCAATCACTCCCATCTCCCTGGTCTTCGGCTGCAATCTGCATTCACCTGGCCTGTGACAGAGGGTTTCTTTCTCTGGTGCACAGCCCTGTTTGGAGACTCCACACCCAGCAGATCCCTGCTGCACACTCCTGCACCACTCCTCATGGCGGACGAAGTTGAATCTCCCTGGATCTGCCACTTGTGGGGTCCCCGCCTGAAGAGTAGTGTCCTGACTGTGCCTTGGATCACGTTTTAAAGTAACCCAGAGCTGAGAGTGCACTCCTCGGCTCCGTCTCTGCCCCCGGCTTCCCTGCTCTGATATCTGGGAGTTCCGCCACATTCAGACACCCCTGGTGTTTCTGTGACCTTGCAGGACCTGAGACCACACTGTCCCCACGAGGGCTGCACCTTCCCGCTTAGCCTCTGGAGTGATGTCCCTCAGTGGAGCAGAGTTCTAAAAGTTCTGATTTTGTGCTCCATTCCTTTCTCACTTGCTGGGAGCTGGCCCCTCCCTCGCAGCCTATCTTTCAATATGTCGCCTTGGATTCATTTCTCCACATGTCCTACCTTCTGAAAAGTGGTCAGTTTTCTGTTCCTAGAATTGATTGTCTTCTTCTCCTCTAACTTCTGTTGAGTTTGTAGGTGTTCAGAATGTTTTGATAACTATCTAGCTGACTTCCCGGGACCTGATGATATATAGGTCTCCGACTCCTCTGCCATCTTGTGCCCCTACACAGCAGAATTCTTATCAGACTTTTGTTTTTGTTTTTGATCAGTATTTGTTTTGGGTTCACTATCATTTCTAAAGCATTTTGTGTAACTACATAGTTGTTACCTCTTCATTTTACCAAGTAAAGCATTAAATTTTTTCACTGTTACTTATTAAAATCATGAATATTTTAATATTCCCAAGGTAGAAAGGATAGCCATTTCTATTCAACATAATAGTGGAAGTTCTAGCCAGAGAAATTAGAGAAGGAAAAAAAAAATAAGAGGCAACCACGCTGGAAAGGAAGAAGTAAAATTAATTCTGTTTGCAAGTGACATGATCCTAAGTAGGAAACTCTAAGGAGTTCTCAAAAATGGTTTTAGAGCCAATAAATAAATTCAGCAGAGTTGCTGGACATAAAATCAACCCTTTAATTCAGTTGTGTTTCTACATACTTGCAAGAAACAATCCGAAAAGAAAATATAAAAAATATTCCATATCTAATAGTATCAAAAAGAATAAAATACTGAGGAATAAATTTAACCAAGGAGACAAAAGACTTGTATGCTGAATACAAAACATTTCTGATACAGATGGATGGAAAGGCATTCCATGTTCATGGATTGGAAGACTTAATGTTATTACAGTGACAATACTCCCCAAACTGATCTGTAGATTCTGTGCAATTTCTGTCAAAATCCCAATGGCATTTTCTACAGAAATAGAAAAAAAAATTAAATTCATATGGAATATCCAGGGATCCCAAACAGCCAAAACAATCTTAAAAAGTATAAAGTTGGAGAACACACTTCGTATTTTCAAAATGTACTACAACTTTACAAAAACCAAAACATTATGGTACTGGCATCAGAATAGATGTATAGACTAAGGAAAGAGAACAGAGAGCAAAGGAATAAACCCTTACGTAGATGGTTAACTGATTTCTGAAAGGGTGAGATGACCAATGTTCCTCATTGGACAGATGGGACAGTCTTTTCAACAAGTGGTGCTGGGAGAACCAGATGTCCACATGCAAAAGAGTAAAGTTGGACCTTTACCTAACAACCATATACAAAATTTAACTCAGGGCGCCTGGGTGGCTCAGTGGGTTAAGCCGCTGCCTTCGGCTCAGGTCATGATCTCAGGGTCCTGGGATCGAGTCCCGCATCGGGCTCTCTGCTCAGCGGGGAGCCTGCTTCCTCCTCTCTCTCTGCCTGCCTCTCTGTCTACTGTGATCTCTCTCTGTCAAATAAATAAATAAAATCTTTAAAAAAAACAACAACAACAACAAAAAAAAAACAAAATTTAACTCAAAGTAGGCTTGTGACTTAAATATAAGAGCTAAAACCTAAAGATAAGTGTTTTATAAAACCCTTAGAAAAGAACACAGGTGAACCTGGATTACACAATGATTTCTTAAATGTGACATCAAAGGCACCATAAAAAAAAAAAGTAGGTAACTTGCACTTTGTTAAAATTAAAAACTTTCGTTCATCAAAAGACACTACTGAGAGACTAAAAAGACAGACTGTGCAAAGGGAGAAGTATTGACAAATCCCCAACTGAAAAGGGATTAATATCCAGAATATGTAAAGAACTCTTACAACCCAACAACAAGCCCAAATCAATTCATAAATGGGCAAATGATTTAAATAGATAGTTCTCCAATGAAGACATACAGATGACCAGTAAGCATATAAAATGTGCTCAGCATCACAAATCATTATAGAAATGCAGATCAAAACTACTGTGAGATACCACCTCACACCGATTAAGATGGCTACTATAAAAAATAAAAACCACCCAGAAAATAACAAGCATTGGTGAGGATGTGGAGAAATTGGAAAGCTTGTGTGTTGTTGGTGGGAGTGGAAAATGGTACATCTGCTATGGAAAACAGTATGAAGGTTCCTCAAAAATTAAACATAGAATTACCGTATGATCCAGGAATCCCACTTCTGGGTATATACCTTGAATAGTTAGAGAGATTTGTACACCCATGTTCAGAGCAGCATTATTCACAATAGCTAAAATGTGGAAGCAGCCCAGGTGTCCATTGATAGATGAATGAATAAGCAAAATATGGTGTATATATATGTGGAATATTATTCAGCCTTCAAAAGGAAGGAAATTCTGACACATGCTTAAACTTGGATGTACTTTGAGGACTTTTGCTAAGTGAAATAAACCAGACACCAAAGGACAAATACTGTATGCTTCCACTTCTATGAGGTACCTAGAGTAGTCAAATTTATAGAAAAAGAAAGGAGAAGAGAGCTTCCCAGGGGTGTGGAGGAGGGAGAATGGGAAGTTAGTATTAGTGGGGACAGAGCTTCTGTTTGGGGGGGATGAAAAATCTCTGGAAATAGTGATGATGGTTCCACAACAGGACTGATGTACTTAATGGCATTGAACTGTGTAGTTAAAATGGTAAATTTTAGGTCATTCATATATATGTACGTGTATGTGTGTGTGTGTGTGTGTGTGTGTGTGTGTGTATCTATATATATATTTCATTTTTATTTTATTTAATTTTAAGTTATTTTTATTAGCATATAATGTATTATTTTCCCCAGGAGTACAGGTCTGTGAATCATCAGGCTTACACATTTCACAGCACTCACCATAGCACATACTCTCCCCAGTATCCATAACCCAGGCACCCTATTCCAGTCCCCACCCCCAGCAACCCTCAGTATTTTATCACACTTTTTCTGAAATAGAAAGAACAGTATCTGAATGGTACACCTGTTTCTAAGAAAGATCAGTAGGCAAGTTTATACAAATACATTCTAAAGAAAAGAAAGACTATGTTAATTTTGAATGGAAAAAATTAAATCAACTAAACGTTATGTCAGTATGTGTTATTAGCTTTCTGGATATGAGGTTTTGGGAGTCTATAATGGATAGTCTGGCGTTAATCGAGCTTGGTTAAACAATTCAGTTTTCTCCATCATGGCCTATAATCCACTTTAAGACAGGTGGGTCCCGTGAACATCGTCGGCCTCTCTGGCCACCAGATGCCCTGATCCTGTGGGGCGGCCAAGGGCTGGCACCACAGCCCTGCTGCTTCTCTGTCTATAGCACGTGGGGAGGAAGTGGCTGGAGTGAGGCCAGGGATGTGGCGGTCCCCTTCTCACCTCAAACAAGACCATTGCTGAGAAGGGTCCTGAATGCTTCGTTCCCTCTCTTGCTATCCCCTACACAGTCACACATGCCCTCAGAACCAGCAAGCGATTATTGCTAGGACTTCAGAGCCCCCGAGCCCTGTTCATCCTCTACCCCCCTGATGAACTGCTGTTGTGGGTTTGTCTCCCCTTCTTGAGGAATCAGAGCATTGTGGAAGCTGCTGTGGGCTGGCTTTGACCGAGTTGTGAAGTGCTTTGATTCCCACATGATTTCAGCTGGTCCCCTTTGGAGGGGTAGCTGACCCAGGTCAGCTTCTAGCTCAGCAGCTGGACATGAGCTGTCAGATTTCTCTCCTCTCAGCAGCCTGGGGGACATGGCCACATGCTCAGTGGTCCACTCTACTTCAGAGTCTTTCAAGGGCCAAGAGCCCATGTGGACACATTAGGCAGGCACTCGGCCTGATAGAGGGCCCCCTTGCAGCTTCTCCACACCCTCCTGCCTGCCTCTCTGTCATCCAGTGTGACAGTGTGACAGTGTGGTTGTGTGCATCGTATAGTTATCATATCTGCTGGCGCATACAAGTGCTCAGTGCATGTTTGTGGAAGAAGGGAAATGTGTCAGCTCGGCACAGAAGCGTATAGAAAATTAGAGCTGGTATAGGGCCATACTCATTTACACAAAGAGAAACTGAGCCCTGGTCTCTCATTGCTGCATCTTCTTGGGCAGATCCAGTCAAATGTGTGTGGGCATATAGGGGGAGTGTGGCTAGTGAGAGTCAACTTTGCTTGCATAGCTTACTGAACATATTACAATCAGATTTTTACTTAGCGAACCAGACTTTTTTGGGGGTATTGCTATTAGTGACACTAAAACTATATGTCAGATATTGGATAAATAAGATTTGTCAACTTGCATGCAGATTTTCAGTTGCATGCGGAGTTCACTCCTTTTACCTACATTTTCTTCTTCTATAACTGGGTCTGGGAGGCCCTCTGGGAAGCTTGTGCTTCTCTGAAGTGGTAGAATTGCTTTCTGTCTGCTCTGTTCAGTGCAGAAGCCGCTAGCCACACATGGCAACTGAGCTGGTCTAATGTGGCTAGTGAGATTTAGGAACTAGATTGTAATTATATTTACTTTAAATCCACTAAAATTGAAATTGCAACAGCCACACATGAGTCATGGATACCCCAATAGATAGGGAAGTGTGACATGACCTTTTTCTTCCTTTTTAATATGTCTAATATGATTTTAACAGGTGTTTTGTGGATGTGAAGCAAAGCTGAGGTCTGGAAGAAGGCAGTGGCTGAGCTAGGACTTTCTGATGCCTTGCCTGGAGCTTCTGCCTCTATGTCACCTATCCTGGTGCCTGAGCACGCTGGGTGATGTCACAGTGGTCCCGTGACTTCTGGGGTCTCAGTTTCCTCAGGTGTGAAGTGAGGTTCAAAGATTTCTTCTAGCTCTGGATTCTGTCTCATCTCATTCTTGGCTACTGGAGATGGAAAGAGCTCTATTTAAATAGGAATATTGAAAGGTTTACTAAAGGCTTGGTCAGGCTGGGTACTTCTCATGCCCCTGTACCTTCTGTTGGGTGGACAGACCTGGAAAGGCAGAGGGTGATTTCATAGTGCAGGTTTCTGGATTCTACCCAACCTGTCTCAGAGGCAGGAAATTTTAACCAATTTCCCAGTAGTTCTTATACAGATGACTCACTCTGAAAGGACATTGTGAGTCACCTGGTGGGCCTGGTCAATGCAGACACCCACTGTGGAGTTTCTTCCTGAAAGCCAGGGACTTAAGTCCGTCACCTGGTTCATCTGAAAGCCAGGTGTCCCATGTGGGATACTCTGAGCCCCTTTGCGGGACCTGCCAGTGAGGCAGCTGAAATTACCTTTCTGCTTGAATTCAGAAAATGAGAAATTTGCTTCTTTCTTTCCTATAAATATTACAGAAAGGGATAGGAGCAGGTCCACGCATTTGTCCTTGATTTAGCTTTAGTACTTACCAGTGAGGTTCAAGTTTGCATTTAAAGAGACCCTATTCTAATCTCCTGTTGTGGGAGCTAGCCACAGTGAATCACCAAAATGTGATTTTAATAGTAGCATATTACTTTGTCATGAAAAACAGACCTAATCAATTCTTCTACCCGACTATAGCTTGTCATCTTGGATTCAGAACAAACTACTTTCTCTTTTCTGGGAGGACATGGGGGAGACATCTTTTACCAAATAGAAGCTATTATCTCTCTTCCTGGTTCATAAACCCAGCTTCAAGTTCTGCTTGGAGCAACAGTCTCTGATAAGCCCTTTTAAGTTCTTTCCTGTTCTTTAGGATGACTTTGTGTCTCAGTCTCTCTTAGCTTTTCCTTGTTTCTTTTTGGAGCCGCTGCTCCTTCCCACATCTCCATCCCCTGCTGTGCTTGTACTCACGGGGACCCAGCTCAGTGCTGTCCTGGATGCTTACAGGATTCATGGCACAGACAGCCCCCCGCCGGTTCTTTGGGAATCCTCAGAGGTGTGTGACACACGTGATGCTTCAAGGAGCTCTGGAACTTAGTAAGAAATATTTGGTTACAGAAGTGAACCAGGATTTTTACACTTGGAAGAGATAGAAAACCTGCTTGGATTTGCCCAAATGGAAAAAGAAAGCAAGTGATGTAGTGGCTTAGGGACTGAATGTCCTGAAGGTAGGTGGTGTCTGCCAGATTCAGGGCCCAGGTGATACAACAAACGGAGTTTCTTTCCAGCGCCGGGCCTCGTCTGGGACTCCTTGTGATGACCTGGCAGCTCTGGGGTCGTTTTCATGGGAGCAGGGTGGTATAGAGCTTTGGTCTTCTTTCTGGAAGACTTTCGGGTATTTCTGGAGGCATCTGCAGAACACATGGGATTCACTCTGTTGGTCGTGAGAGCTTGTGACTGTGCAGCAGCTGGCTCAGGGTAAGGTCCTGGGCTTCGTCTGGAAATCATGGGGATTTCACCCAGGCCTCGAGGTCAGAGGGTTGAGGGGAAGAGGGTGTACAGGGGAAAATTGGTGACTGTTGCCAAAAAGAGGGGAAATGAATGCCAGGCAGGTCGGAGGCATTTGGGCCATCCGTGTGCACTCTAGGAAATTACCACACTAAGGGGCCTTAAAAGAGGCACAAGTCAAGTAAAAACAAAATGTAAGGAGGTTCTGAGGATGGAGACAGTGGGAAAAATCAGGGCCTATTAAATGTGGGACTTCCTGGGTCTGACTTCATCATACATGTTTCCCTGGGAAACCACCGACTTTCCGTGAGTGTCTGTTTATGGAGGCTTTCCTTCGAGCTAGCCTGGCTGCACCTTGGCTCCTTGGTATGCTCTGGGAGCCCTCCTTTTATCCCAGGCTGCTCTCTCTGCTGGTCAAATTGTCCACCCCTTTGCCTGCATCAGAGTTCTACAAAACCCTTTAAGGTCCAACCTGATTGCCCTTCTCCTGGGCAGGTCCCCCGCCCAGTGTCCCTCTCTGAATCCAAAGCACTCTTCCTTTGATCCAAACATCTGTGATCACACTGACCTGTGTGACCATCACCCCTGGATGGTCATGGATGAGACCATCACCCCTGGTGCCCTCGGTTTCCTCCCAGAGCCCCCAGCTTGGTAGATACTGGTCATGCCTTGGTTCTGTCCTGGCTCCGAAGGACATGCAGGTTGTGTTTGTCATGGGTGGCAAAGAGTGGGGGGCTTCTCGGCACTTTCCTGTCCTTGCAGGAAGGCAGTACCTGGACACTGCTCTGTGTGTCCAGTATCATACTTTGGTTCTTTTCTGCTATATACAGACAGTCTCTAATGGTTAAATTTTTTCACATTATGTACTTGCAATGTTTGGCAAACATTGTGCCACTCGCTTATAGTACTGTCAGAAATTCAATCAGCGGCCTTCACAGTCCCTGGAATGTGCTTGGTGGCAGGTGTTACACTGTGCGTGTTTATTCCCCAAGGGCTTTTATTGTCTCATTAATGAGCAGGTGCAATAAATTGTGTTGTAGACGACATCTCTGTTAGTCTGAGGGTGTGTGGAGATGTGTGTTCCCTTCTCACATGCCACCCCTTCTCTCTTTCTAATAACCCTTTATTTTAGAATAGCTATGAATAGAGTAGAGAGTATTTCCATGTACCCCACATCCCCCTGCCCCTCCTGTGAACACTTTACATTAATATGGTACACTCAATCCATTACCATTGACTAACAGCCATACTTTATATAGATTTCTTTAGCTTTTCCCTCATGTCCTCTTTCTGTCCCAAGACGCTATCCTGGACACCACATTCCAGCATGTTTCATCTCCATGCCGCCTCCAGGCTGTGACAGTTTCTCAGACTGTCACTGGTTTTGATGACCTTGACAATTTGGAGGAGTGTTGGTCAGGTGTTTTACAGAAAGTCCCTTAACTGGGCATTTGATGTTTTCTCATGATTTGACTGGGGTTATGGGTTTTGGGGAGGAAGGCCATGGGGATAAAGTGTGCTTCTTCTCATCAACTTGTGTCACGGGTACATACTATGTTCCTTTTGTTTGTTTAGCCATCTGTTTGTTTTTATTGTGGTACAGTATACATATATACAACAGAAGCCATTTTAGCCATGTTAAGTGCATGGCTCAGTGGCACTGAGAAATTCTCATTGTTGGGCCGCCATCACCACCATCCATCTCCAGAACTTTCTCATCTTCCTCACTTGAAACTTCATCCTCATAAGGAGTCATTCCCCATACCCTTCTCTCAGCACCCCAGCAACCATCATTCTACTTTCCCTCTCTATGAATCTGACTCTTCTCAGTGTTTTAATATAGGCTTTATTACTCTTCAGGTACAGTAAGGCCAGAGGGTCAGGGTGGGACTGCCTTTGAAAAGATAGCTAGTTCCATGCTACACCATGAGGAGCCCCACAGAAGCTCTGGGCCCATCAGGAGGCAGAGGGAGCAGGGTGACTGGGAACAAGAGACTTTGTTGCAGATTCTGGGGAAGGAAGGGCTGAGGCAGAGTGAGTGGGCTGACGATCAGGTTATGGAGTGACTTTGGTGGGCTCTGGGGCACGGGGGCTGACCCTCACTATCTGGGACCTGGCCCGGGGGTGACCAGGAGAGGTGGAGGGTGAGAACTTGAAAAAGGAGCTGGTGGCATGTGGACACTGGATTGGCTGGTTTGCATTTGGGAGGCATATTCACAGGCATCTCCTTTACCATCTAGAAATTGGCTGACCCTGCGTGGGGCAGTCCCTCCAGGGTCTACAGGGCCCCAGGTGTGGAGCGTCAGGATACAGAAAATAAGATGTGGCTAATCTATCTTGATATTTCATGTAAGTTGACTCATACAACATTTGTCTTTTGGTGACTGGCTTATTTCACTCAGCATAATGTCTTCAAGGGTTGTCTGTCCCTGTTAAGGCTGAATAACATTTCGCTACATATGTACGCTGCACATTTTGTTTATTCATTAAACATATTTACCTGTTTTTAAAGAAGACAAAAAAAGTCCATTTTCGTTTCCCGGTCTGGGAATTCCTTGGCCATTCAGTGTCCCTCTGAGGGCTTCTCCCATCTCAGCACATGCCAGAGGGCAGGAAAGGTCAAACTCATCTGTGGTAGGAATTAGGCTGACCGTGTGGAACAGAAGTGCCCTCCGTTATGTGTAATTAATCCTCACAGTTTCTGAGTGTCGGCATTCAGACAGAGCAGGAGAGCTGGTTTCTGGGAGGTAATTACTGCTCGCTGCCCATGACCGTGAAGAGGCCTTGGGTGCTTTCCTCACCTGTGTGCGCATGACCACCTGTCTCCCCTCCAGGAGGGGCCTCTTCAGAGCATTTTTGTAGGAGTCTCGGGTGGACTGTCAGGCGAGAGCAGTTACTCATCCAGGGGCTGTTTCCTGCTCTAATTACTGCTCTTTCTTCCACGGCTGAGAGGGATCGGTGGGCGGATGTGGGACAGGCAGGCTAATGTGATGACATTTTGACAAGTGTGTTACAATAAAAAATAACTTCCATAGGAGAAGGTTAATGCAGTTATCAGCTGCGTTAGCACTGACATCCTTAGATTGGTGTCTTTTGGGGTAAGTTACTGTTCTCTCCTCGTGCCGACCAAGTCTCAGCAATGTTCTAATGGGTCGTGCTTGAATTCTGTTTCCAGAAACATTTACTGAGGGTGAATATCATTATCTGTTCATAGATTTCTTCCACGGGGGGTTTCTTCTGTATTTCTTTATTCTGTGATGGGTTTCTTTCTACCTGCTAGTTAACTAGGCTGCCTCCCCTACTCTCTGCTGACATGTGGCTCAGGACTACATACTAATTTTAACATTAGCCTGAGTAAAAATATAGTTAATATTTTTAGTTGGCTTCTAATTTAAATCCTACCATGCATTCTAAAGGTAGCTACAGAGCATTTGGGATTTATTGTTGTCTTTTATTCCTTGTTCCCCTCTTACTCAGTTTCAGTAATGTAGAATTTACTATAACGGGGGTAAGTAAATGCCATTTAAAAAAATAGCCTTATAGAGATATGATTCACATACCACATAATTCGCCCACTTACAGTATATGATCCAATGGCTTTCAGTATATTTGGAGTTGTGTGGCCACCACCGCAATCAGCGTTAGAACATTTGTTCCTTTTACTGCCAAATCTTATTCCACAGTATGAATGTATCACATTTATCCATCCGGTCATTGGACATTTAGACACTTGTTTCCATTTTTTGACTATCATGATTAATTCTGCTATGAATATTCATGTATAAGTTTCTGTGTGCCCTTATGTTTTCATTTTTCTTGGGTGTAACCTCAGGAGTGGAACTGTGGGCTCATGTGGTAACTCTACTTAACTATTTGAGGAACTGCCACACTGTTTCAGAGTGGCTACATCGTCTTACATCCTCCTCTCCGGCAATGTATGAGAGTTCCAATTTCTCCACATCCTTGCCAACACGTATTACTATCTGTACTGTTTATAGCCATCCTAGCAGTATGAAGTTTTTATCCTTGAAAGATAATATCGAATTGCTAGATGTGTGGGTGTGGGTTCAAGTTATTGTTTACCACTTACTGTGTGATCCGGGTGAGTTGCTTGACTTGTCTGAACCCTAGTTTTCCTGTCTATAATTTAGAGATAATTATACTTATGCCTGTCTTGTGAGGATGCTTGTGAGGATTGACAGAGGAGACGTGAGACATAATTGCACTTCACAAGAACCTTTATCATTATGCATAAAATGATGCCAGCTGTGAGTTGCTGTCCTTTCCTTCTACTCTGTCTATCCCTTTTTTTTTTGGAATGAAGTGATTAACAGTATGTTTTAGAGAACTGTGGGATCATCCTGGCTGAGCAAAGATGAGTAAATTGGGATAAAGGTGATGGAGACCAGGATCTCTGAATTTTCCCTGATGATGCTTAAAGGGGTCCCTTAAACACATCCAGCTCTTCATTTTACTCCTGAACCCAGGTTAGTAGTACAGTTTTATTGTGGTATAATTTATGTGCAGCAGCTCACATTTTTTGGTTGACAGAGCTGTGCATTTTAACAAATAATTGCAGGGGATGGACCACCACCATAATCCAGATACAAAACTCTGAGCCATTCCATCCTGTCTCTTTGCCGTCACGCTTTCCTCCATTCCCAGCCCCTGGCAGTCCATCACAGATCAGTTGTTGTTCCTGTAGCTTTGGGTATTCCAGAATGTCATATAAATGGGATCACATGGTATATAGTCTCTGAGTCTGGCTTCTCTTGCATAGCCTACCACATTCATGATTTATCTGTGCTGTTGTGTCTACCAGGAATCTGTCCCTTTTCACTGCTGAGTGATATTCCTGTATATGGATGAACTACAGTGGTATCTCTACTCAACATTGAAGGGCACTTGTGTCATTTCCAGTTTTTGGCAGTTGTTAATAAAGTAACTGTCAACACTTCACATGAAAGATTTTATGTTAATATAGGTATCTGTTTCATATGGTCAGACATTTAGGAGAATAGTTGTTGGATCATATAGTGAGTATATGATACCTGTAAAAGAAATTGGCAGATTGCTTTCCAAAGTAGCTATAGCATGATATTAATAATATTGTAGGGATTCCTGGGTGGCTTATTCAGTTAAGCATCGAACTCTTGATTTCAGTTTAGGTCATGTGATCTCAGGGTTCTGGGATTGGACCCCATGTTGGGCTCCATGCTCAGTGGGGAGTCTGCTTGAGGATTCTCTTTCTCCCTCTCTCCCTCTGCCCCTGCCTCAGTTCATGCTCTCTCTTTCTCTAAAATAAATAAATATATCTTAAAAATAATACTGTAACCAGGCCGTTAAAATCTTTGAATTGGTTAACTATTCTTAAATAAGCTTGAGCCTTGATACTCATCTCTATGGTTTCTGAAGGGACTGCAGTTGTGATTTTCAGGTTGTTGGTAGGAGAGCCATGAAAGGCACATTCCCTGGTCAGATTCATGTAGGAAAACTTTAGGTTAAATGAAGTTCAACTATTTCTTTATTGTGGTACATTTAGGATCTAAAACTTACAGCCCTTCAGGAGAGAGATGAAGTAGATATTTTTTTCTAAATGTATTTGATGATGAATGTCTTACGGAGCCAGTGCTCTTTGGAACCAACTTTAGGAAACACTTTGCTAGAGTACACAGAATCTTCTTAATGAGTTGCTTCTATTTCATCTGAAATATCTCTAGATGGTTAGGATGGGTTCTGTTGTGCTGTAGTAACAAATAGCCCTTATGCTTAGCTGTGTAAAACAATATGAGTTTATTTGTTGTTCCTACTGTGTGTGCTTCAGAAGGTGAGGGGCCCTGCTTCTTGCTTGTTGTGCCCAGTGGCAAGGGCTGATGAGAGGGGAATATGGCAGATAGCAGTTGGGCTCTCAAAGTGACACATGCCATATCCACTGACCTTTGCTGAAACAAATGATGTGACCACAGCTGACTGCCTGGGGAAATTCAGCCAAAACATGCACCTTGGAAAGAGGAGAAATGCAATAGTGTTGCACAGTCCTTGTTACCACCTCAGATTCTGAAGGGCTCAAGGCAAAATGATTCTGTTCTCTTTTATACATTTATGTATTGGGGGTGTTAGGCAAGTGCCTTCCCTCAGTGGTGCCTGTTGTCTCCTGATCCCAAAGTTTAGAAGGCTTTTGGGGCTTTTGGGCCTTTGGCCACCATGTTTTCCTTCGCAGGAGGCAGAACTTTTAAACCAGAGGGCAGAGTGATACTTTTTGGAGTTGGGAGCTCTCTTGGAGGCTGGAGCCTGTGGTTTCCAAACACATTGCAGCAGAAGAACCCTTCCTTTAAGTGAAAGCTTATAAGGCAAGTTGGCGTGTACTATAGACAAACTCTGAGTGGTTCTGGGAGATGTAAGTTGGGAAGTAGGGGGAGGGGACAAGGACCCTGACTGTGGAAGCTTACTTTTCCCTCCCCTCCTCCTTTTCCTCCTCCTCTTCCTCTACAACCAGTGATCTCCAGGGGCCTCCAAAGACCCCAGTCTGAGAGTCCTAATCTCATCTAACCCTTTATCTGGTGGCTGAGTAGGGTGAGCTTGTACCATACAATCAGGATTTTGCTAGAATGACAGGTGTGCATGGGCAGGCCAGACCATTTGGTCACCTGGACTAGAGAAGACAGGCTAAAGGTGACAAGAGGAGGGTCTACAGCTGAGTGTGAGAGATGCTGTGGGCATTGGGCCTACAAGGCTGTTGTCTGTTTTGTTTTTGCTGTTTTGGGGGTCAGTAGAGGGAGAGAGGGAGGGTATACATGTCTACTACTGTAGCGATCTGTGGTCAGGTGTCCTTGGGGGAAGTGTGAGCTTGGTGATAGCATTTACGTGACTTATTACCATGCATCACCTTCCATTCTTTTCAGTCTTTATATTCACCCTGCTTCTGAGGGTGACCCCTCCACTGCCCCCAGTCCCTGCACCTTTTCAACCTTATTAACTTCTTAACCCTACAAAAATAAATTGCACTGCCCTTATTTTGGGAGGCTGTGGGGTTTCTCCTTGACCTACTGTAATATGCATTAAGCCTGTTTAAGACTTAAACCTCTCCAAGATTAATGATTTGTTTTGGGGGGGGGGCATTTTTTTCAAGCTGTTACTTCCATGGCACAATTCCAGAAAGAAAAATCTGGAATTGAAAACTGGCTCCCGGTGACAGTGTTACTTTGGACCTTGTATTAAAGACCAGACTCCTCTGGGCTGGAGGGATCAGGATGTTTCTGTAGTCAGGGATGTGAGGTGATGCCCCAGAAGGTGCCTGCTTTCAGCAGCACCTGTGAGTTCTCCCAGCAAAGCCTTCTGGGGGTGCTGTATGATGTCCTTCTCTCTCCTGTGTATCAGGAAACACCACCAGTGAACAACACCAATTCCC
This sequence comes from Mustela lutreola, assembly GCF_030435805.1. Lineage (NCBI taxonomy): Eukaryota > Metazoa > Chordata > Mammalia > Carnivora > Mustelidae > Mustela > Mustela lutreola. The sequence continues at coordinate 56,516,079 of NC_081298.1, read as the reverse complement.
AACTATTGGTGTAAATTGTTCATTAATGGGGCACCTGGGTGGCTGGTTGATTAAGCATCTGCCTTCAGCTTAGGTCAGATGATCCCAGGGTCATGGGATTGAGCCCCATGTTGGGCTCCCAGGGCTCCCAGCTCATTGGGTAGTCTGCTTCTCCCTCTCCTCCCAACTTGTGCTCGCTCATGCTCACTGTTGCTATCTCTGACTCTCTCTCCAAATAAATAGATAAACAAACAAACAAACAAACAAACAGTTTGTTATTCCTGCTCTCTCCTCCCTGAAATATACCACAGGCACATGATGGTGAGCCATGCTTTTTAGGAAGCAGAAAAAATCTTCCTGAGTCCCTGCATATTTGGAAACAAAGTATTTCGTTATGGCTAGTCCTTTGCATACACTTGGTTGAAGATGAGGAGGCATGCTGGCTCTGTTTTGTTTAGAAGCAAGACAGTGCTGTTCAATGCTACCATTAAAAGAAGCTGCATAAATAAAAATCAAAGACACCTGAAGGTCAAGGTTGAGAAAAGGAAATCTTGAATGACCCTTCCCTGCCCCCTTACTTTATTTTTACTTCCATGGCACTCTTTCCTCTCTGCAGATGGATGCTATAGCTAAAAAATGACATGGGCCAGATTCATGAGCCTGGGGACACAGCACACACAGTTCAGGGCTTGGATCCAAGGTCAAAACCACAGTTTCTATGACAGGTTGTAAAGCTTGTGGATGACCTGGGCTTATGGGCTCAGGTGGCAAGTCCAGACTATAGCCAGGGGATGGGCAGAAGCAGCCCCCAAATAAATTTCAACTGGCCCAAGAGTAAAATATTAAAATGCTAGGCCACAGTAAGACCAGAAGAATCAAAGCCTAGTACAAGATACCCTTCCAAACTTTAAAGGGGGCCAAGGCAACCAATGAAAATAGTGTTGTCATGTTGATTACATGCAATATTAAAAACAAGTTTTAAAAAAAACAGTTAAACAAAAGAATAAAATATTCATGAGGAAAAAATATTTAGAGTATATTTCTATGAGTTAATATTTTTAATAGAAGAATTTGTTAAAAGCGGTTGTTTAAAACTACCAAAGACTGGTTATAAAAAGCAGCAAAGAATTTTACATAAATAATTTACAAATTCATAATAGAGGAAGTGACAATAATTAGTGCTGGAAAAGATTTGATCTTGGTAATATGACAACCTAAGGAAAAATGTTTGATTTATGTGATCAAAGAGGTATACACTTAAAAAAATAAAATGCCATTTCTTAACTGTCAAATTAACAAAGAATGTTAAAAAGAATAAGTCTTGGAAAGGTTTTGGTCAAAAGTCAGTCACTAATCCTTTTGGAACTGAAAACCCTTCAAACATCCATGTCTGTGACCTAGCCAATACATGTGGGGATCAGCCGTAAGAAAATAATCCTCAAAATAAAGAAACACAAAACCTAAACACCTTTTACATGAAGTTTCAGATAAGAAAGAATAACCTCAAATTATTTATTAATAGTATGGGGATTGCTGAATAAACTACTGAATATCAATTAGTTCAATGTTACACATCTAATTTAAAATCATTTTTACTAAGACTAACTCAGCAGGAAAGTGTTGGCTCTTAAAAAAAAAAAAATCAGGATATCACTTCTCGGCCTTTTGGCTAAGATCAAGTATATATAAAAAAAAACCCCAGGATATCGAAGGGTATATACCCTGATATTATGATATTAAAAAAACTTATAAACCTATACACAGAGAGAAGGCTGGGCAGCCACTAACAAAAGCATGTACAGGTATGTGGGGTTCCTTAACACAAACTTTTTGTGGTCTGTATTTCACCATTTGCTTATTGTTATGTATTCTGATAATGGTGAAAATAAAACTTAATCTTTAAGTTCTGGAGGGATAGCTGTGCAATGTCAAGTCAAAGTGTCCTTGTTCTCCTGCAGAATTTCAGTCAGAATTCCTGACTTTAAAGCAGTTGGTATATGAGTTCCTCTACCTGGCGGCTGTGAATTTGTAGTTTTATGTGAAGGTCATAGTAAAGTACTTCGTGCAGTGATTCCTTCTTCCTTTCAAGGCAGCCCTAATAATGGCTGGGAGGAAAAGGGTGGGCACAGAGGAGGTCCCTGGGAGGGGGTCGCCGCTGGGCGCCACGTCTCCAGAGGGTCTGTGTCCATCTGAGTGCTTGTAGGAGGAGAGGGGGCAGGACCGAAGACAGGAAGGCGTGAGCTCCCAGCTGGCTGGCGGGGGCGCTCTCGGTCAGTCTCCCACTCACACTCACAATAATCTGAGGGTATGGGTGCCTTGAGATTCGCACCCAGACCCCACCCGTTCTCCAGTATGTGGCGCTGAGGGGGGTGCTCTGCGTGGAGTCGTGAGTCAGTGAAAGGGTGTGAGTGGATGACAGAGTACTGGCTTTGGCTTTTTGCGTGGCCTTTGTGTCCTTGGGGGCCTTTGTAAGGGGAGCGTTTACACATTTCTTGCACCAAAGGGAGGGCTTTTATTTTCTTAGGTTTTCAGTGGACTGTTTACAGTCTCTGTTACGTCTCTGTCTCCTCACACAAACATGAACTGAGTAAGGATGACTTCCTAGTGAAAAGCTGGGCCGTTTTCCCCTATGAAGAATTTTTTTTTTTAAGATTTTATTTATTTATTTGACACAGAGAGAGAGATTACAAGGCAGAGAGGCAGGCAGAGAGAGAGGAGGAAGCAGGTTCCCTGCCAAGTAGAGAACCAGATGTGGGGCTCGATCCCAGGACCCTGAGATCGTGACCAGAGCCGAAGGCAGAGGCTTAACCCACTAGGCCACCCAGGCACCCCCCCACCCCCACCCAATGAAGAATTTGTCAGAACAAGTGGACCCTGCCTTTCTGAAGACATTTTGAGCATAGACCTTCTTTTGACCTTCAAGTCTGACCAGGGAAGTGGGGTCAATCTGCAGATACCTTGTTTGCAAGGTGTGGCGTTGTGGGGCTGTGAGGCTCTGGTTTGGTCATCCAGGAAAACAGGGAAAAGTAGGGGCAAGTGGAGGGTGATGATGTTCAGGCGTATTCTTCGTTGGAGCAGTAGCTTTTGGGGGAAGGGGTTTCCCCTCGCAGGGCTCCAGCTGGAAGAGAAGTGCCAGTGGAGGGAACTGGCAGCTGTTCCCACAGCCACCTGCCTCTCGTCACCAGAGATCCATAACTAAGCGTTGGCCTCTCACAGTATAGTATCATCCAGAATTTCTGATTTGAAGCTTAGGAAAATGTGGGCTCACGGGTGTGAGGAGCCATCCGGTCACCGGGAGTCTGGCCGTGATTACTTATCTCAGAAATGTTTTCTGTTTAGCAGTGGGATTCACAAGCAGGACGCCAGGTTGTTCTCAGAGTGCTTGCTGACTAATAAGGTGGATAAATCACTTTGTCCCTCCAGGGCTGCCAGCCTCTGGCCCAGATTCCTGCTCTTAATTTGCTTACTCGAGTTCGGGCTGTTGTATTACACGTTGGAGGGGCTACACCTGAGGATTCTCCACTGGCATTGTCATTTCTTCCTGGGGAACCATTGGTTACCCACCTCGCACCTGCACACCTCAGTTTCCGTGCATGCCAAATCAGGGTTGCACTCGCTGGCCTCTTCCTGCTCCATCTGTGGGGAGCCCCCTAGGGGTAGACCTACATCCAGTACTTTAGCTTATTGATAAATATGTCCTTCTATACCTTGGTTTCAAACCTTCCACACCTCCAGTCTCCCCTATTGCTGGCATGATGGATTATCCCACAAGCCCAGGAGGCCTGTGGGTGGAAACACGTTTGCTGTCCCTCTCTCTTTCCACCTCTGAGCTCTTTTCTCCTGTTGCCCTTCTCCTCCCTAAAGCCCAAGAGGCTTTCTCTCCTGTTGCAAGGCCACATCCTCCTTCTGGACTCCTGAGGTCATCTGCCTCTTTGGGGACTGGACAGCTCCTCCAGCCTCTCTCCCACCACCTCCCAATCCACTTCCGGTCAGGCCCCCTCCTCCCCAGACCAACCTGCAACTTCCTTTTGGCCAACGTGTACTCTCCAGAGCATTGGAAGAATTACTAAAAATTTATGTTTAAAATAGGCGTACAAAGTCTAAGAATGAGAGTCCTCCTTGAGTACAAAATTTACAAAAATTAGTTAATATTCAATGATGAAAAGAATGAGGCAAGTTTGTACTTTTGCAAGTTGAAAAGCGGTTTGTCAAAATCTAGGAAAGGCACAGATCATCTTTCATCTGGCAATTCCGCATGAGAATCTAACCAACAAACAAACAAACAAACAAACAAAACAGCAACAATAGGCAGTGTTTCATTTATTCAGTCGTGAAGAACTTTGTCACAATGACAAAGCCACTATAAAGGATGGAAGGATATTGGAATGTTTAAAGTAAAAAAAAAGATACAAAATTCTTTATGTGGTGTGATCTCCCTTTTTTTCAGTGCCATGTGTATGCATTGGGGGGGGAAAGACTGGAAGAAATATTTTAGGAGTGTCTTTTTTTCCTTTTTTAGGAGTGCCTTTTTTGATAAATTTGTTTCTTTATCTAAAATTTTTTTCTTTGAAAAGGATTCCCCCCATTTAGTTAATTAACACATCTATCACTTCACATATTTATCATATCTTTTATTAGAACATTTAGTGTCTGTTCTTTTAGCAAATTACAGTTATACAATACTGTGCAATCAACTATAGTCACCATGTTATTATACATTAAATCTGGAGACATTATTCATTGTATAGCTGAAAGGTGGTATGGTTTTACCAACCTCTGCATTTCCTCTATCTCCCCAGCCCCTGCCTGGTAACCACTTTCTACTTGGTTTCTATGAGTTTGACAACACCACCACAGCTGTCTCTTCCTCCTCCTCCTCTTCCCCCTTTTCTTCCTCCTCCTACTCCTCCTAGTCTTCCTGCTTTTAAGATTCTACTTATAAGGGATATGCAGTATTTGTCTTTCTCTGCCTGGCTTTTTAAAAAAAACATTTCTTTGAGATTTTATTTTTAAGTAATCTCTATAACCAACATGGAGTTTGAACTTACAAACCTGAGATCAAAACTCTCATGCTCCACCTACTGAGCCAGCCAGGCCCCCTCTCTTCTGGCTTGTTTCACTTGGCAAAACGTCCACGGGATTCGTCCATGTTGTGGCAAACGACAGAACTTCCTTCTTTCTCGTGGCTGAATAAGATGTGATATATGTACAATGGAATATTATTCAGCCATGAGAAAGAAGGAAATTCTGTCGTTTCATGGACATTGAGGTTGTTTCCATTTCTTGGCTATTGGGAATCATGCTGCTGTAAACATGGGGGCTTCTATCTCTTTGACAAAGTGATTTCATTACCTTCCAATATATACCCAGAAATGGAATTCCTAAACTGTAGGGTAGTTCTATTTTTATTTTTCTGGAGAACCTCCATACCTTTTCCCAGGATGGCTGCACCATTTTGATTCCCATCAATGGTCTGAGAGGGATCCCTTTTCTCCACATCCTTGATGGAACTTGTTATCTCTTTTCTTTTTGAGACTGCTATTCTAGCAGTTATGAGGTGATATCTCATTGTGGTTTTGATTTGCATTTCCCTGATGATGAATGATGTTGAGTACCTTTCATTGTACCTACTGGCCATTTGTATTCCTTTGAAAAAAAGTCTATTCAGGCCCTCTGCCCATTTTTTAATTGGACTTCTTTTTTGTTATTGACTTGAATGAGTTCCTTACATATGTGGGATATTAACTTCTTATCAGACATATGACTTGCACATATTTTCTCCCATTAGTTTGCCTCTTCATTTTGTTGATGGTTTCCTTTGCTAGGCAGAAGGAATGTCTTTTTTTTTTCCTTTTTATCTTTTGAAGATTCTTTTTTAAAAATTATATTATTGCAGAAACATACTTCCTTACACAGACTTATTTTCATGCACAGTACTTCAGTAGTTTTTGATGTAGCGTTCCAAGATTCATTGTTTGTGTATAACACCCAGTACTCCGTTCAATACGTGCCTTTTTTAAAACCCATCATTGGGATAACTCATCCCCCCAACCTCCTCTCTTCTAAAACCCTCAGTTTGTTTCCTGGAGTAGAAAATTCTTGCAATGAGTTTTTATAACAATTTTTTTTTTTAAATCAGAAAATCAGATTTAAAAAATGTCCTTCCTCCCTCCCCTTCCTTGCCTCATGAGTACACCTCAGACCTCAGGTTTTTACACATCTTGTTCCCTCAAGTCTTCGGTTTCTATCGAGGCCACCCTCTCTGTGTGGCATCTGTCAGTGCTCTGCCCCATCCTCTGAAACTCTTTCGTCTTTGGTTTGGTTATCTTCCAGTTTTCTTTTCTCTGCTTATGTGTTTCTCTAGTCTTGTCAGACATTTGTGAACTGGAGTTCATTATTCTCTATCCTTTTAATAGCAATTCTCTTTCCTTTCATTTCGTCTGGTTGTCATTTCGTCTGCCTGTTCCAGGCAGAATCAGTTCCTCTCTCCTCCATGTTGCTGTCCTGTTTTATTTGTCCCTTTCTCCCAGAGCTCTCAAGGCTTGGCAGTACATTGGACTTATCTGGGAGAGCTTCAGAAATCCCAGGCCTGAGTCCTACCCCAGTGATTCTGGTATCTTTGGTCTGGGTAGAAGCTGGACTTGGGGAGTCTTAAAGCTCCTGGGTGAGTGTGCTGACCATAGGGCTGAGAACCTCTCTCGTACCGGTGTCTCACTGTATTGGGGTGGGGTGCCATCTGTGTGTATCAGTCTCTGGGGTCCTGACCCTTAGATGTCACGAATGCCACCAGACCTACAGATTGCCAGTACTGGGCACTGGGAAAACAGTAGTGCATGAAAATAAGTCTGTGTAAGGAAGTATGTTTCTGCAAAAACTGCTTTGTCTTGGTGCTGGTCTAGCTGGGCATTTGATCAACCCATATAGACCTCTGTTTCAGCTTCACTCCCTGGCATTGTGTCTCCTTTTTAATGAAGAAGAAACTGGTGTAATCCACACCAGTGGCCTGCCTGGGGAGACAGTTAGGACATGTTTCTCAAGCCCCTCTTCCCTGCTCTGTTGCTTGGTCATTGAGGCCAAAAGTGGGGACTCCTTTTCTTTCACCATTGGTGTCATCAGACGAGGGTGCAATACATGTAGAAGGAATTGTGACACTGACTCTGGGGCTCGTAGAGGTCAGTAGAGGCTTCCTCTCTGCTTCACATTGTCTGCTCAGAGACGGAACAGCCATCAGAAAACTTTATAGGTCAGCGTTGGGGAATCATAATTGCAACCAAAGGGAATCCTGTCCTCTGTGAGGCTGGGCCAGACTTTCATGACTTACAGTTCTGTGATTCTCGGTGTATGGGCCTACTGGAGAAATTGGGTTCAGAATGTCAAGATTTGTGACAAGGAGAATGTGGACCATTTGTATTCTCGTATGATAATGGCCTAGTTAGCCCATTAGAGCCAAGCTACAATCATGGAAGAAGAGGTGAGATATCATATTTTAGGCAGAGTATTTGGAAGAAAAGCTCTCGCCTCCTACAGGTGCCTGTTGAGGGCTCCTTGGGGGATGCCTGGACTCTGTGGTAGTTAGAGACTACAGGCCCAGAGGCCCAAGGCCATCCCTGGAGGCTGACAGGACTCTTAGTGTGTGGATGGACCCAAGGTCATAGGCCCATCCCGGCTCCTCATGGCTCCTGTGGTGCACTTAGAACCCCTGAGCTCTCTTTTGCTCTCTTTCCATTCATCCACTTACCAACATGTATGGGGCCCTGCTGGGTGCCATTTTTACCCCTGCACTTACTGGTGAACCACAAAGAGGATACCCCTGTTCTCACAGAGTTTATGTTCCAAGGAGCAGAGGAGGGTGACAAATATGAAATATTAATTTAAAAAAAAAACAGATGTGAGGAAGCTTTTTATTTTGGTATAGTCCCAGTAGTTTAATTTTTCTTTTTTTTTGTTTCCCTTGTCAGAGGAGACATGTCTAGGAAAATGTGTCTACAGCTGAAGCCAGAGAGGTTACTGCCTGTGCTCTCTTCTAGGATTTTTATGGTTTCATGTCTCACATTTAGTCTTTAATCCATTTTGAGTTTATTTTTGTGTATGGTGAAAGAAGGTGGTCCTGTTTCATTCTCTTGCATGTGGCTGTCCAGTTTCCCCAGCACCATTTGTTGAAGAGACTGTCCTTTCCCCCAACTATACAGTCTTTCCTCCAGCCTTTGTTATAGACTAATTGATTAATAGATTAACATAAGCATGACTTTATTTCTGGGCTCTCTATTCTGTTCCATTGATCTCTGTGTCTGTTTTTATGCCAGTACCATACTGTTTTGAGTACTACAGTTTTGGAGTATATCTTGAAACCTGGGATTGTGATACCTCCCCCTTTGTTATTCTTTTTAAAGACTGCATTTGCTATTCAGGGTCTTACAAGTTTTAGGATTATTCTTCATAGTGAAGGGAACCATCAACAAAATAAAAAAACAAACTCCTGAATGGAAGAATATATTTGCAAGTGACATATCAAATAAGATAATTTACAAATTATGTATCCAATTTGCAAATGATATATCTAAATATCTAAAACATATAAAGAACATTTACAACTCAACACGAGAAACTGAAATAATCTAATTAAAAAATGGACAGATGACTCAAATTGACATTTTTCCCAAGAAGACATACAGATGGTCAAAAGACACATGAAAAGATGATCAACATCACTAGTCATCAGGGAAATGCAAATTAAAAACCACACCTGTCAGAATGGCCAAAATTAGAAAATGTAATAAATAACAATTGGTGGTGAGGATGCATAGAAAAAGGAACCCTGTGGTAGGAATGCAAATTGGTGCAGCCACTGTGGAAAACATTGTGCAGTTTTCTCAAAAAATTGAAATAGAATTACCACATGATCCAGCAATTCTACCTAAAGAAAATGAAAGCACTAATTTGAAAGGATGTATGCACCCTTATGTTTATAGAAGCATTATTTGGAATAGCCTAAATATGGAAGCAACCCAAGTGTCCACTGATAGATGAATGAAGAAGGAAGATGTGATATGGATGTGCCTATGCACACAAGAGGAATATTATTTAGTCATAAAAAAGAATGCAGTCTTGCCATTTCATTTTTCATGCTAAGTTCAATAAGTCTGTCAAAGGCAAATATCCTATTATTTCATTCATATGTGGAATTTAAGAAACAAAACAAACAAACAAAAAGAGAGACAAGCCAAAACACAGACTCTGAGAACAAACTGATGGTTACTAGAGGGGAGGTTGGTGGGGGAGGGGGGTTAAATAGGTAAAGGGGATTAAGAGTACACTTATCTTATTGAACACTGAATAATGTATGGAATTATTGAAACACTATATTGTACACCTGAAACTAATATAACACTGTATATTAATTACACTTGAATAGTAAAGAAAGAGAAAAAACTAGATGTGGGGCAGGCAACATGCCAGTAGTTAACACTATAGGAAAGGAGAATGGAGAATGACAAAATGGTGATTTTCATGTTTTGTGACTGGGGAACATCCTTGAAGAGATGCTATCTCAGCCAATATCTAAAGATCTGAGTGATAACAAGGAGCCAGCCAAGCAAAGATGAAAGATTGAGGTTGGAGAGACCTGGTGCCAAGGTGCTAAGGTGAGAATGACCTTGGCATTTTCAAAAACCACACAGCCTCAATGGTTGCACAGTCCATGCAAGGAGTTTGGATCTTATTCTCAGTGTACTGGGAAGTCATTGAAAGGCTTTAATCAGAGCAAAGCTTGATTGGGTTTGCTCCAGAAAGATCTTGCTCACTGCTGCTCAGGGAAAAGACTGAGGGAGGCAAGTTTGGAAGCAGATGACCAGATATAGGTGATTACAATATCACAGGTGAGAAATTACGATGATTTCGATTGGGTTGTATAGTAGAGATGAAAATAAGTGGACAGACATAGGATTTGTTTGGAATAATGATCAACAAATCTTATTGACACATTGGATGTTTGGCATGAGGGAGAGGTGAATCATGTATAATTCCTAGACTTTTGGCTTCATCAACTGGATGGCTATTGATATTCTTTACCAAAGATGAAAAGACTGCTAAATATCCAAAAGGAGTATAAAAATTTCTAATTTGAACATGTGAAATTTGATGTGCCTGTTAGACATCAAAGGAGATATGTCAAATAGTCAGTGGGTTATACAAGCTAAAGACATGGGTTATTGGAGTTGGTCAGTGGCATTTAGAAAGAGTGACAACATGGTCCTGTTTTCCCAGGACAGTCCTGGTCTATACCTGTTGTCCCAGTATCATTGTTAAAAGGACCCTTTTTCAATCTCTGCCTCGTACCTGTTTGTGCTATATCTTTTATTGTCATTGTTCACAGAGACAGTATTTAAGGCCATGGGACTGGAGGGTCACTAGAGAGAGGGGTAAAATACCAGCAGAACCTGGTGCACTTCAACATGTTGGTGTGGGAGGGGACTGAGGAAGCAGCCACTGGGGCAAGAGAAAAGTCAGGAGGAGGTGGAGTTAGCCCAGCTAGGATAGGAATGTAGCTAGGAAGGAAAGAGTGGTCACATGTGACAATGAGATAAGGGGACACAGAGTGATCACTGTGTGTTGCACTTTCATCAGAATGTTCCCATTGGAAAGGGGAAAGTGGAAGCCCACAGGAACTGAATTAAGGAGCTAGAATGTGGGATGAGCTTGCTACATCCTTTCTGTTGCTCCACTTTTCAGAACAAAATCATATTTATGAGGAGCTCTACTGTTATCTCCTCCATTAAAGTTACCTTAGGTTCCAACAGTAAACTTGGTTAGAATTAATTGCCCTTCTGTGTTCCCATAGCTCCTGTTTATAACTTTTTATGTGACTTCTTAAAAGTTCGTTGTGTGATAGTCATGTGTGCCTGACTCCTTACTACACCACAGACTGCTTGGGGGTAGTGACTATTTCTTTTCCATCTTTATCTTGCTTGTGAAACTTAGCCTGTCACAGTTCAATGAACCTACAAGATATTTGAGAAATGTTGAATGGATGAGTGAATGCATATGTGAGTAAATGAGAGAGTGAGAGAAGGAGCGAATGGATGAATAAGTGAGTAAATTATACGTGATTGAATACATAAATGAACAAATGAGTTGAGTGATTGGATGAATGAGTGTGAATGGGCAAGGGAGTGGATAGATGAGTGAGTGGAAGGATGAGTGAGTGAGAGGATGAATGAAAAAGTGAGTGGAGGGATGAGTGAATGAGTGAATGAATGACTGGGTGAGTGGTGAATGAGTGAGTGAGTGAATGGGTAAGGGAGTAGATAAGTGAGTGAGTGGATGGGTGAGTGGGTGGGTGAGTGAGTGGATGGGTGAGTAAGTGATGGAATGGGAAAGGGAGTGAACAGATGAGTGAATGAATGGATGGATGAGTGAGTGCATGGGTGAGTGGATGTATGGGTAAGTGAGTGGACAGTTGCATCAGTGAATGGATGGATGAGTGAGTGAGTGGGTGGATGAGTGCTTGAGTGAATGGGCAAGGGAGTGGATGGGTGAGTGAGTGGATGGTTGAGTGCTTGAGTGAATGAGTGAGTGGATAAATGAGCAGGTGAGTGAATGAGTGAGTGGATGGATGAGTGAGTGAATGAATGGGTGAGTGAGTGAGTGAGTGATTAAGTGGATGGTTGGGTGAGTATGTGGTTGGATGAGTGAGTGAATGGATGAATGAGTGGGTGGTGGATGGATGGATGAGTGAGTAGGTGAATGAGTGAATAAATGGTTAGATGAGTGAGTGAGTGGCTGGGTGAGTGAGTGATCAGGTGGTTGATTGAGTGGATGGATGAATGAGTGAATGGATGGATAAGTAAGTGAGTGGGTGAGTGAGTGGGTGGATGAGTGTGAGTGAGTGGATGGGTGAGTGAGTGAGTGGATGGGTGAAGGAGTGCATGGTTGGATGAATGAGTGAGTGAATGGATGGGGTAAGTGAGTGAGTGAATGAGTGGGTGGATGAGTGAGTGAGTGAGTGGATGGGTGAGTGAGTGGACAGATGAATGAGTGAGTGGATGGGTGAGTGAATGAGTGAATGGATAAGAGGGTAAGTGGGTGAGTGAGTGAGTGGGTGTTTGAGTGTGAGTAGATGGGTGAGTGAGTGAGCAAATAGATGAGTGAGCAAGTGAGTGAGCAAATGAGTGAGCAAGTGAGTGAAGGATTGGAACTGCATTTGAATTAGTACTAAGTACCCATGCAACATAACAGCCATTGGTGGTTGGTATTTCTGTTCCCCCTTGCCCACCTCATTTGTTCATAAACAAATGCTTCTGTTTCTACAGTGATCATTAAGCACTGCAATGAATAATTAGAGAATCGTTATTTTCTGTTCTGTTGGTCCTAGGTTGCTTATAATTCTGGTGGAAACAATAGTTTCCTTGAACTGAAAATTTAGTGAATCCTCTTTAGCTATTTTTCTGTTTTCCTTGTACAGTTTGAAGGATATACTATTTATGGACTGCAAAACAATAGATTCTAATCTGAGCTAGAGATAAAATGTAAAGGGGGCATAAAACATTTAAGAAACATACATGAATCACAACAGAGTATTATGCAAAAGCTTTCTTGGGAAAATGTGCACATTTTGTATTTAGAAGTGGCTCAGCAATATGGCATACAGCTGATTTGTTGTAATATATAAACTTCTGGTAGTATTAAGAAAATAAATGCTACACTAAGTCTTTAGGCAAAGTCATTGGTACTTGTTTCCACCCATGAATGCAATTCTGTCTTCCTGATGTGTTGGAAATACCCCAAAACAAAGGTCAAATGTGGGATTAGAGATTAAATTTATAGAGCCCTACGCTGTATGGAACTGTGTTTTTAAGGTGAAAGCTGTTCTCCCGACGAGTTCCTTTAGGAATAAGCTGGCAGAATGAGGAAAACCCAAAAATACCAAGTAGCAAGAGAAGATGTTATCAGAATTTGTGTTAGGCAAATGTAAGGAGGAAATCAGGGGATGGTATTATCTGCAGCCCTAAAAATCACAGCCTCAAGAACCTGGAGTCAGAGACATGCAAATGTCCTGATGCCCAGGCTTTTGAAAGAGGCTATGGCTCAGGACAGGTCCCTCCCTGCCTCTGGCCTCCTGAGGGAGGAGGGTTGGTGTCAATGCTGAGAACAGCCCTCTCTGTGGAAGCCAGGCAAGGTTTCACACACTTTCTCCCTGCAGCCTGCCCTGCTGTCACAAGTGGGGTCTCATCCCCTATGGTATGGACACATAGGTAGAAAGAAGCAGCCACTTGGGCTTGCCCTTGTTGCCTGGTGTTGCTTAGGAGGTGAGCATAATTCTTGCTGTCCTTGTTAGCTGGCATCCCCCTTGAAATGTTTAGTTATGTTGTTCTGGGCAGCTTTCTGCTGAGGGACCCACTGCCAGGGTACTCCTCTGCCCAGCTGTAAGCCAACGGGAAGGAGGGTCTCCGGTGCCTCTTGCCAAAAGCCCCCATTGCCCAGGTGCGTTTGTGGGCTTGAGCCATGGTCTTTGTGCTCCTGGAGCACCACAGACCCCATCTCTCTTGGGGTCAGCTGGTTGCTGCTCTGAGATTTTTAGATACAAAGACTGGAGCAGAGCCATGGTGAGAGTGAGGCCCATGCCTACCGTCACTTTTTTCTGTCCGCAGCTGAGGGCCAGCACTGGCCTCCACTGTCACTTGACTCCCCTCTTGGTGCTCAGATGTGATTTTTGTTTCCTTGTGGTCATTTTAGTCTGGATTTTCAGAGTCTGCCAAAATAACTTGCACATCGTTCTTCTCGTGTAAACTGGTAATTTTCTTTTCCAAGTGTCAACTGGAAATCAAAAGTAAATTAATTTTTATTTTCCTTGGATAAGCTGCGCTCCTGAACTGACTTGTTATTATAGGAAATTGGGCTTTGAAGAAGACAAATTTATGAGTATCTATAAATTATCTTCATGTTTTTTCATGTTTGCTTTTTAGCTCTTGAACTGAGACCAGATTCATTTAGATTTTCTTCAGAAGTTGGCCACAATAAATATCCTAATAATTCCAACTCAGGAAATTCATGGTAAATCATTGTTTTTGCTGTAATCCCTTGACCTTCAGGCTTTCCCATTGAAGTCACTAATGGGACTCTCACATCTTTTATGGAGTTTGTCGATTTCCTGGGGTTGAGGAATCCTGGACTTGAAATCCAGATCACCTAACCCAATCCTGTGCATTTTTTAATGGAGTCAGGAAATCTTTTGAGGGAACCAAAAAATATGTCCCTGTAATGAAAGTTCCTGATTCACAAAGTGGCTCATTTGCAAAAAGTGTGGTGCAGCAATTTTTGAAATCAGGACACCTGGGTTCAAATCCGTTTCCTACCTATGACTGTGACGATGCTGGGCCAGCTGCTTTACTTCTCTGAGCTTCTGTTTCCTCATCTGTCAAGTGAGACGATGCCTACTTTGCCAGGTGGATGTGAAGTGGAAGTAGACCAAAGAAGAACTTGCCTAGTCAGGTGGCTGTTACTTGCAGCCGCTCCAACACTGTGCCCTCCACCACCCCGAGCAGCTGATACGTTGGCCCACAAGGGTCTCACCTGGCCTTGAAGGGCCTTAAAGAGACTGGTGGCATTACTTCAGCTTGTCTTGAAGCTGGATGCCTTTGCATCAATGACCAGGGAGGCAGTGGGGTGTGGGAGCGGAGGTGATGGCACACCAAAGTGCCTCTTTTATTCTGGGGTGAGCCATGGACGTGTGCCCTAGGCTCCAGCCCACCAGTTCACATTCTGGTCATGAGCCCTGCTGGGAGTCCTGTCCCCCATGCACGTGATGAGTGTGTGTGACACCTGCCTGAGGGAGAGGACATTAGTGTCCGGTGGACGTCTCCATCCCCACTGACTTCTGGCTCCAGGGGAATACTGTCTCAAGACTGTGCATGGGGAAGGGTCCTCAGTGGCGGAGGAGGACCTGGTTGCAGGGGTTGGTTAGTTTCTCTCCAGTTAGACTCCCCGCTGCTTCAGATGATGTGACACGTTACCTGGAATCATAGCTACCTTCAGCTGTAGTACTGCTTTAATTGTTCATTTTCCCATACTGGGGATGAGGAGGCTGAGATCCAGCGACGTAGACTTGGACTGGGCTTTGCAGGGGCAGAGTGAGCAGTGGGATAAAGAGCAGGCTGAGGTCACACCCACATGCAGGTGCACAGCAAGAAGTTTTGTTCCTTTCATTCCCAGTAGCTGGCAGGGAGCCGGGAGTGGCTTTGGAGAGCTTCAGAAGCTGCCTCCTTCCCTAGCTCCACAGCCCTTCCCCACACCTGCCAGTAGTTTCCAAGTACGTATACTCTCTAAGGAATCAGTGTTCTTGCAGGGCAGACTGAGCTCCCAGTTGACCCCCGCAGCTTCCCACCCTGCATGTCACCACCCTGCCCCTGCAAATGACAGGGATGTTTCTGGGAGCATCGCCTCTAGGACTAGTCCTGTGCAGAACCTGTCTCTTCCTGACTGGAAAGATGCAAGACAGTCAGGCTTCAGTGTTGCCTGACCCGGTCCTCTCCACAGAAGCTCTTCCCAGCTGTGCCCGGTGACCTCTTCCCTTTGCAAACACGTGCATGAGTGCCCCAGCTCCTCCATTCTGACAGACTGGCTGCTTAGGCAGTGCTGCCTCAAACCTGCCCTTTTCGGTGTACTTCTAATTTTCATAGTAGCAAACTGAGCTTTCCATTATTCCTCACAGGTAAAAATTAAAATTTTAATTAAAATTTAAAAATTAAAAATTTAATTAAAAATAAAAAAATAATTGTGAAATGCAGCGTGGAACAAAAGAACTGATAAAACTATGCTAAGTGAAAGAAACCATTGTAGAAGACTGCGTATTATATTTTCCTGTTTGTGTAAAGCATCTCGAATAGGAAAACCTGTAGAGACAGAAAGTAAACTACTGGTTGCCTGGGGATTGGGGTGAATGTTGGGAGGTTACAGGGTATGGGGATTCTTTTGGGGATGAAGAAATGTTCTAGAATTGACTGTGGTCATGGTGGTACGTATCTGTGACTGTACCAAAAGTCACTAAATCACCTGTTGGGTGGTTTGTGTGGTAGGTGAATATATCAATAAAGCTGTTAAAAATGAAGACAAAATAAAGATATTTTATGATAAATGAAAAAATATCTATACAACTTCATGGATGTTAGTAGAATGGACACTCACGTACTCAGCAACCAGAATTAAGTGGAGCATCACAGAGCCCAGAAGCCTCTAGGTTTGCCCCCATCCCCTGTAGGTAACCACCATCCCAGATGGTATTGATGGCAATGTGTGTCCCTTAACTCGGCATAGTTTAATTTTACCTACTGGTCAATTTCATATACATGGATTCGTGGGGTACCTATTTTGTGACTGGCTTCTTCTAAGTACCATAGTTTAGGTACCTGTTGCAGAAGATTATTCCCATTCACTGTTCTATGTATGAATAGAACAAAGTTATGCACCCATTCTACCACCCATGGCATTTGAGTTTTTTGCAGTTGAGGGTCATAATGCTCTATGCAGACATAAACATGCTGACATTTACCTCCCAGTACACATGTGCAAGGATTTCTCCAGAAATGTCCCTAGTAGAAGAATTGCTAGGCTATAGAGTCCATGCATTTTTATCAGTGATAGATAGCACCAAAGAATTTTTTGTCAAGAAGATGGTGCCTATTTATGTTCCCAGCAGCCATGGGTTACAGTTAACATGTCTTCAACAACACTTGGGGTATTCTCAGCTTACTAGTTTTTGCCAATCTAGTGGGTTTGAAGTGGTATGTCAGTGTGTGCATTTTCCTGATTATCGATGAGGGTGAACATCTTTTGGATGTGTCTTCCTATTTACTGCATAACAAACACCCCCAGCAATTAGAACTTTAAAATAATACCCGTTTCATTTAGCTCACAATCTTGTGTGTTGGTTGAGGGGATTAGGATAGCAGGAATGTCTGGAGACCCTTTCCATGTGGTTTCTCAATGGGCAGAAGGCTAAGCTGAGCTTCTCATGTGAGGGACAAGGGATTCTAATAAGCAGCAAGAGAGGGAAGACTCCATTGTGCACTTTTTTAAAGATTTTTTATTTATTCATTCAACACACAGAGAGAGCAAGCACACTTAGGGGAGAGGGAGATCCAGGCTTCCTGCTGAGCGGGAAGCCCAATGTGAGGCTTGATCCCAGGACCCTGGGATCATGACCTGAGCCAAAGGCAGACGTTTAATGAACTGAGCCACCCAGGTGCCCCCAGTATTCACTTTTTGAACACCTGCTTACATTATATTGTAATAGAGTTAGAATGAAAAAAATAAAAATAAAATACAGTTAGAATGTAATGTAGTGTTGTCTCCTTGGCCAAAACAAGTCACAGGGCTACCAAGGCTAAGTTCAGCATGGAACAGAACTTTCCAAGGTCCTGGATCCAGGGAGACATGAATCCACTGGAGGACATTATTGTACTGTCCACCACAGTAGCTCTTGCCATATTTCTTTTAGGCTGTTGATCTTTTATATAGTCTGGATACTAATTCTTTGATAGTTACATGTATTGCTTTTGATCAGTAGAAGTTCTTTTAATAAATGAGGTCAATGAAATAATAACAATGGTATGTTTTCTGGGTTAAATTTGAAGAATGTTATAGTATAAAACAAATATAGAGAACCTGTTTATCTCCAAGGAGGACCTGGGATCAAACTACTAAATCTTACCAAATTTAACTTCTGCATCTGTTATAATTTCATAATTAGCTATTTTTAAAAAGGTGTCTAGATACAGATCTAGGATTTTCAGGAATTTAGAGGCCCTGGGGAAATATTACACCTGGTGTTGGTTAGATAGGATAAAAAGTCTAATCAATTACTTGGAGTAAATTTGAATAAGGGAAAATCTTTTTAAAATTCTCTTTTTAGATTTTTTACTTTAACCTTGTTTACTTAGTAATATACATTACATTCTGTGTAACTTGGTTTTCTTAAAATTATCTTTTAAGACAGTTTGATATATTAAGAAAAATACAAAGTTTCTAATATTTTGAAATATATATTGAAATATAAGAGAATGAATGTTAAGATTTAGACTTTGAGTTCTCTTCCCTATGTTTTTAAATAAGCAAAAATACTCCTCACCCCAAACACAAGATAAATATTTTACCATTATAATAAAACAGACTACTTTGTCTTCACCTAGAACTTTCAAAGTGCCCAACAGAACCAGAGCTTATGTTTTCAGAGGAGTGGATGAGTGTAAACTTCCCAAATTAACTGAGTTTGATGTTTACATATGAAATGATTTCCTCACCCCATCCGTAATGGGTCTTCTTACATGTCTTCAGTTTTATCTTTTTCACAGATGACCCTCTGTTCCAGTTTGCCTGGAAATGAGAACTTTCCTGGGACATGGGTGTTAAAACTGGGGACATACCGGGCAAATCAGAGGTAGATGGTTACCCCATTCTTCACAAACTTTAGAAAACAAAACTCATACCCACATCTCTAGCTTTTAAATGTGCTTAACTTCCTCAGTGTCCTTCCTTGATTATTATTCCCTCCCCACGACACAAATCGTTTCTGCCAGAGGTAGATGTGTTCTGGAAGCAGGGCCCCAGGATGGGTTGTATGGCGCTGGTTTGGGGAGGCTGTGTGCTGCTCCCAGGCAGTCTGGTGAAGGACTTCCCTTGTTGCCCAACACTGACGTCTCCCGAGCTTGCTGCTCATTTTCTCATCCAGGCAATATGTAGCATTGCCTACATTCATGGTTCTGTGTTAGAGCTAAGACTTTGAAGCAGCGTGTTCTGATTTTTCTCACTTATTTAATAGTCTCTTGGTTTAGATGGCACCCTGGGCCGTGCTTAGAGTTTTGATAAAAATTGGTTGTATCTTGAACATTTGGAAAGGAATTTGACTGTCTGGAAAAGAGAACGTAGAACAGGTGGTTAGTAAACCACCAGGTCAAGTAGAGATCATGATTTCTCTTTTATTTAGAGGCAAATGTTTTTATATAGGTTCATTTTTAAAGATTTATAGTATGTAACTTAAGGAAATAATATTCATGAAGTAGAGACCAGGGAGTATATATATGAGCATTTTTTCTTATGCTGCATTCTCTTCACTCTAAAGCTGTTTAATTCCCGCCCACCCAACACACACAGCTCCTAAGTCTGCCCTTTGAAGTTATGTAGGTTGTGCACTGCACACCTCTGGGGTGGTAATGGGAGACAACTATACACATTCCAGTTAACCTAGATTTATCTTGAGAAAGGGTTGCTTTTTCTGAGTTGGACATGAATGTTCCTGGGCAAGTGGCAGCCAGCATGACTGCCCACTTGCCGACTCTCCCAACAAAGGTACTTAATAGAAAACATGAAGGGAATAAAACTTTTCTTCTGTTTACATTTTATAACCTTCCCTACTTGCACTGTAGACCTTCATACCTCTGACCTGAGACAACTGATCAGTTTTTAACACATAGTAGCATAATGATGTAGAGCACAGAGCCAGGGGCCAGTGCCAGCTTTCTACTTGCATAATCCATAGAAGGTTACTTGGCTCTCAGTTCCCTCATCTAACCAGTGTGTTGGTTCTTTCCTCAGTGGGCTGTTGGGTGGGTTAAATGAATTAATAGTGTAGAACACTTACAACTGTGAATGTTGTGTTGCGTGTAAAGGCCACTAGCCTTGTTCGGCTTTGCACCTGACTTTGCTCTAATGCACACCTATGTTTAGCAGGATTGCATCTTAAACACTGGGTAATGCTGAGGGCACAGTAGAGAAGTCATGACCTGTTCCCTTGACCCCCTGAGAAGAAGACCAGGTCAATAATCAGTTTCTTGTCTCTTTTCTTCTGGGTTTTGCTTCTTCCTAGCTCAGCAGTTCCCCCACCTCGTGTGTGCTTGTCTATTTATGTGCTGTTTCTCCCATGGCATGGAACCTCCTCTAGGATGGAAGCTTAGATTTCCAGGACTTGGCCAGGTACATGGCAGGGGCCCAGTGGCATTTGATTTCAGCAGATGGACTGGGTTTACCCTGGGTTTGGAAGGCACTGCCTCTTTAGGGCAGTATTTTCTCTCTATGTCCTACTTCTTGTGGGGAGGCCCAAGCGGGTGGCACTCACCACATGCCCCGTTCTGGTCTCAAAATCCTGAAGAGTTCCTTTGCCTAAAATGAGGCAAAGGGCTCTGTAAGTATCGTTTCCATCAGAGCCGAGATGGCAATTTTGACCGGACTTGGAGTTGTGACCCAAGCAGGAGAGCAGGGTTTTCTCTAAGGAGGTGTACAAGCTCACAGTCCTCACAGGGCTAAAGAGAGGCCAGCAGAGTGTGTGTGTGTGTGTGTGTGTGTGTGTGTGTGTGCATGCGCGCGCATGTGCATTTACACGCGCACAGGCATGTGGTTCTTTCTTTGTGGGTGGGGTTTTTCTTTCTTTCCTTGTCAAACGTAGGCCACCTGTTGAGGCCACAGAGTGGTGCATTCTCAGTGAGTCTGCCACACGAGGATCCCAGCAGGCAGCTTATCATCTACTGAATGCAGCTTGGTAAAGAACAGAGAGCCTTGGACATACTTAATTTTGTAAAGTTTGCCGATAGCAATGGATCTCTGGGTTGTTTTCATTTTAGACATCAGTATAAATGTCGATGAGGCCGTGAACACATTTAGAATTGGACAGAGGTTTGTGTCAGTGAACTAACTAGAGATCTTCAATTACAAAAGATACAAAATTAGCAAGTAAGTCTATCAAAATAACCTTGACGGTTTTTGTAAGAGATGCCGTAACCCCTACAGCTATAAAATGTCAAATGAGATATGCACCTAAGAATTTAGGCAACTTGTAAGAATGGTTGGAAACAACTTTCTGAGTCATTTTTTAAAAAAGATTTATTTATTTATTTTACAGAGAGAGAGAGCAGGGGAAGTGGTAGAGAAAGAGGGAGAGAGAGTCCCAAGCAGACTCTGTGCTAGGCTTAGAGCCTGACACGGGAGATGAGGGACTCGATCTCATGACCCTGAGATCATGACCTGTGCTGAAAGCAAGAGTAGGACACTCAACCCACGGAGTGACCCAAGCACCCCTCTGAGTCATTTTAGGCAAAGGAACTATTTATCAGAGGAAAGGTAAAAGAACTTCGTAATAGCTTTCAGTGAGTACTGTCCACAGCCGGGGCCAGGATCCTGGCTGGGGCATGTCTTCCTGATTTAATAAATGTAACAACTAGAGCAAGCTGCCTATTGTTTGTGCTTTTAATAAGTAGAAGTTTTCAGAGACATAAGCCAGCTAAATTGGTTTTTCTTTTTGCCTCTTTCATTATCCCTGTTCCTGGCCAGTGAATCAAGGCATAGGGGTAGGAAGGGGGAGAACATCTCTTGTTTTCCTGCTGTTGCCAATGGCTTACCCTTCACCGTGAGGAAGATCTGCTGTGTGTGCTTGTGCTCTGTGTACCGTGTTTCCCTGTCACAAATATGAGCACACAGTGTGCCCTCCCGGCTTCCTCCTGAGCTGATGAATGCCTGCGGGAGAGACCCAGGCTGTTGCTTGTGCTGCTCTGGACTCAGTGCCTTTGCAGAGCACCCACTTTCTCAGTGCACGTTCCCTTCATTGAGAATGAAAAAGTAGGCTGATTTCATGGTTTGAGGAGACTGGCAGTTCCAACGAGCCCATTGTGCTACCGGTGCTAGCTCAGCATAATTCCAAGCATTTGGGAGGCTGGGGCTGCTGCAGTAGTCCTGAAGGGAGCTGCGAAGGGGTTCTGACATGCCAGCAGAATGTGATTTTAATCTCATAGGGCTACAGACAGTGCTCTGTCATCCCCGGGAAGAACTTCAGTGGTTCAGGTTTATGATTTATTTAAACATGGAGGTGAAGGCTCCCTGGGTAACACAGGAAAGTAAAGCACAGATAACTTCCAGGGACAGGTTCAGCTCTCTGGGTGTGGGTAGCGTGGGGGTCCCCCTCTCATTTGGGGGTGCTGGGACTTTGAGAGCTTTTGGAGAATTTGCTTAGAGGATTGCATCATAGTTTTTGTTGTTGCTTTTCTATCTAGTCTTCATGGCCTAAGTCTTTCTTTTTTTTTTTTTTTTTAAGATTTTATTTATTTGACAGAGATCACAAGTAGGTAGAGAGGCAGGCAGAGAGAGAGGGAAGAGCCTCAGAGAGCCTGCTGAGCAGAGAGCCCGATGTGGGGCTCGATCCCAGGACCCTGAGATCATGACCTGAGCCGAAGGCAGAGGCTTAACCCACTGAGCCACCCAGGTACCCCTATGGCCTAAGTTTTATTTCCTAAAAAAATTTTTTTTTCTCATTTTCTGTGGAGGGAGTCAAGTTTTCTTCAGTGAAAGGGAGAACTTCAAGCTATTGATGAGTGAACCACTAGAGAAAACAGCAAAGGAGGATTTTATTTCTTCATACCTTAAATGACAGAGGACAGACAGTGGCATCTCTTGTGTCCTATTACCCAGGACACCAGCTGCCAGCCTCCAACTGTATTTTTATGTGTATTCATGAAGGGAGGTGGATGGAGCCTTGCGGATCCCAGCAGCGTCTCTAAGCTAGGAAGGCACTAAACCACCTCTGCTCTTCACACGACTGGCCTCGAACTTCACTGCCCTTGAATCCACTCAGAATGTGCCTGTCTGCTTAGTGGCAGCCCCAATGCCACTGGAATCCTGTTGTCCACTCATAGTCACTGTTCACGTCACACCCCAGAAGAGTGCCCATCGGGCCAGGAGCTTTTCATGCCCATGTGGGCACAAAGATAAGTCCTTTTTGGAGAGGCTAAATCAAGCCATTCAGCCCATCATGTGACAAGGAAATAATAAATCAACTGTTCTGCTTTTAAACTCTGTGGGCTGAAGGAAAAGAAAGAAAGGAAGCAGCCTCGTGGCCTCCCTGTCATGGCAGCTGCCTGGCATCCGTGCCATGCCTGCAGGGAAGGGCAGGGCCAGCCCCCCAGTCTGGGCTGGACGTTTCTGCTGGGAACAGTTAGGGAGGGGGCAGCTGGCGGGAGCAAGGCCAGCATCACTTTCTTCCTTGACTACTCTGGGCCAGGATGGCTCTGCCTGCCACCAGCTTCATAAAGAAGGTTCTCTCTCCTTCTCCATGTCTTGGTGCGTACTCTACGAGAGACCTGGCACATTATCCATTTCCTGAACTATACAGCTAGAGCTTCCCCTGTCTCAGTCTTCAAAAAAAGCAAGGGACCTAAGCACAGAAACCCAGGCCCAGAATATATGTTTTCTGTAATGGAGATGAGGATGCAGTTCAGACAAAGATGCAGACTTTACTGGAAACCCATCTTCCCAGATGAGTCCCCATAAACACCAGCATGCTACTTCCTGACACCAGTGTCCAGGCTGCCATGGACCCAATATGAAGCCCATCAGCTTGGCTTTTGTGTCAGCCAGTTCAGTTGTAACCTCTTTGGTTAGTACCACACACTGTATGCGCGTGCGCCTGCGCACACACACACACACACACACACACACACACACGGGAACATGAGCACTTCCTTGTTTGCTGGCTGGGCAGCCCCGCCTCACTGGACTGCCCAGGAATCTACTTGCCCTTGGGAAACAGGCTCCTTATCAAGACTTTCAAATTCAGGGGAAGGGAAAGACCCTGGTGCTCATTTGGCCCAACTGTTAGAAACACCAAGGAGCTGCCGGCTGGTAAGACTTTAGCGCATCAGTCTACACTTGTATAAGAATAAATTCACCTTAGTAACCCCTAGAAACCAATGCCCAGTGTCGGGATTTTGGGGAGTCTTTTGTAGGGGGTAAAATGAATATTTACGGAGGGGATCATGATAGGACTGGTCAGTATGACAACCAGTGAGGAGATTGTGTCCAGATTCTCAAGAGCAAGAAGCTGACGAATCCAGGACTGCTGAATCTAGTGAACCAGGGTTTCAGTGATGGTGCCTGGAAACTGAGAGCCCAAAGGCTTTCTGTTCTCTCTGGGGCATGGGGGAGGCTCCCTCCTGCCCTCAGCTCCCTCCTGTCTAGGCCATGCTGACTGTGGGGAGTGAAGGGCCGTGTGTAACTGAGGGATGCAGGCTTGGTGTCACCGGTCATCCCGTCCACAACAGGTGACCAGCGTCTCTGTGGACATGGTGGCTCCCACAGCCTGGTTTCCTGGGTTGGGATATTGAGCACACCTTGTCTACTGCTTCTGTTGGATCCTGTTCTGATGTGGCTGGTTGCCTCCTGCTTCTGGGAGCCCCTCCCTGGCCAAGCTGTGGTAGCTGAGCTGTGACTATCAGAAGGTTCTGGTTTGTTTGAATGCAAGACTGCACACAGTGCTTTAAACCAGCACCCTGCTCTGCTGTCTGCCACTCCTACTGTGGGTGCTCCCAGGTCAGAACAGGCTCATGCCCAGGGTTGGTAGCCTGCACTGGGTGCTGGGGGTGGGGATGTGTGGGGGAAGGCCTCTGAGCCCTGACTGCCTGTGGAAAGCTGCCCTGATGGGGCTAGCTGGCTGTACTGTATTCAACCAGAACATTCTGTTCTCGGGGTTTGCCATTAAGAACAAACTGCAGAGAGACTGTCTTTTGTTTACTGCTCTCCCTGATTCTGTCCCTCAGTTGCCCACCATGCCCTCTCCACCTGGTGATCAAGTGAGGATGGCTCTGCGTCCACCTCTGGGTGGAGGCAGCTTTCAGAAGGGAGAGGCAGCAGGGGATCTGGTTTCCGTGTGACTTCATCACCGTTTCTGATACACACCTGCTGTCAGATCATAATTAAGAGACGTGACATACCCGTACTGCTCAAGGGCTCCATCACAAAGTGGGTCAGGGGACTCATAAGGCTTGGTTCTTGAACAGTGTGTTTGGGCTTCTCTAGCCTCTGGGGTCTGATGGAGGATGCTGCTGGGCCCTAGGATATATCCCGGCCTGCACAGGTCCTGAGATGGTGCTGGGGCCGGCTCCAAGCCTCTGAGAGAATCCTGGCTCTGACGGCCTCTGGGGCCACCACCCAGAGCTGTACGTGTGTGTTGGGGGGAGTCTTACAAACCCATCAAGGAGGGTAGGCTGGGGTTCCTGGGACATCTTTGTTCTGGTTCTCCTGGGTGGTGTGACCCAGTGACATGCTGGCTCCAAGGGCCCTGGAGAGGACAGCTCTGTGTCTGAGCTGGAATATCCGGAGTGCATGCTCTCAGAGCACTTGCTCACAATGCCTTGGAGTTACCATATTTCAGAGGCACTTTGTATAGGAGAAGTTAGTGGCAGGGAGGAGAATCTGAGCTAAATTAAAATATAATGATTTCTAGACTTGTTCTCCCTAACTACAGAAGAATTTTTTTTTTTTTTTTTTGTTTTGTTCATTTCACTTTTGCTCCATGGAGGCTTCAAATTGGTGCCTGTGGAAGGGGCTATGTTTCACAATGGGGCTCTTCTCGATGTCTCTGGCAGGGCCACGGCCTGGTTCTATGAGCTCCTAGCATCTGGGCAGTGTCCAGGCTGAGGGACAGAGGACCGTGGCCACTTATCCAAGCCCTGTTTGTGATATGCCGTGAGGAGCAGGGACTCAGGCTAAGGTACCCATGTTTTGAGTACCCTAAGAGCTTCTCTGCTTCATTCTCTCCCCACCACAGCCCTCAGCCAGAGAGATCCTTCCCAAGTGATACCCTGAATGGTTTATTGTTTGTTTGTTTGGTTGGTTGGTTTGGTAGAGAGATGCTTGTGGTGTTGACCCCAACCTTTTCTGAGAACAGTGGGGTTCTTTAGGGTCTTTTCATTCTAAATTCTCAGCAGATTTTTGGGAGTAAGTGCATTCCTGTGACTCTTCTGGTGGTTATTTATAAAGATACGGAGAGAGAACAAGGCTTTGCAACCCTGCAACCCTGTCACTTAGCCTTCACCCTTGTGCGAAAACCATGCGAATTGTTGCCTTAAACTCCAGGGCTGGTACTCAGTCTCTGCTGACCCTTGGCCAGGGTGCCAGGCAGAGAGAAGGAGGGGGCCTGAGGCCCTGGTCGGGGGGCTTCATGCGCCCCATTGAGGGACCCAGGCAGGGGGTCAGTGTGTTGTGGGTCCAGGTGGGATCTAGGAATGGGAAGCTGGTGGCTGAGCCAGTCCACATGCCCAGGGACTGTGTGGGTCATGGGCAAGTGGCATCCAGGCGGGATGGGCCCCCCACTGGCTGGCAGCTTTGCTGTTCCTCCCACAGGCTCTGGGGAGAGTGTGGGCAGCACAGAGCCCTGTGCTTCTCTGGAAAGCTAGAAAAATTAGCTCTGCTGTGTTTTCTGGGTGAGTCAGAGTGAGAAGAGCTTCTGTGGTGGGTTCTGGGCCAGTCCTGGAAGGAAGGGAGCAGGTGTCCTCCTGTTATCACGTACATTTGTCTAATGCTGTGAAGTTCAGAAAGCACTTTTAAGGAAGTTTCTTTACTCTTTTCGCTGCCCTGTGGAGCCATGAGGGCCCTACGAGGACAGAGCTCAGGACCCAACCCCTAGGAGGCACCGCTCCCAAGTCCACGCTCTCTGGGAACAGAGAGCACCACGGGTCTGAATGGTGGTGAAGCGGATAGAGCTGGCTGTTGTGGGCTCAGGGGCCAGAGCCGTGGGTTAGCCTTTGCACGCGCACACCTGGGCTTGCCCCCGGCTCTGTGCTGTTGCTCCGAGCTCAGTATGTTCATCTGTGAAGTGGGTGCAGGGACATCCTTGCACATGAAGTGCTGGCCCACAGGAGGGGATGGTGGATGGGAATTGATGGGTCGTCAGGGCCAAAGGAAGCCGGTGGGAGAAGCTGCTGGCAGCCCTCCATGGGGTGGGGAACAGGGAGGAGGGCAGCAGCACGAGGGCTTGGCCTGGGATGGGTGACGCACTCCCAGGACCCTCGTACAGTGCCGCGTGCTGCATGGGGTCGGCGTCCGATGTGGGCTCTGTTACGCAGATCTCACAGTCACGCTTGGGAAGCAGGCTTTCATCTGCAGTGGTGTAGACAGAGGGAGAGAACTCCTGCCACGTAGAATAAGACCCTGATGAGGAAGTGATCGTCCTGTTGCTGGGGCTCAGGGAGCCTGCCTCCTCGCCTTGGGCTGATGGGTGTGTAGCAGGGGCTCTCATCAGTCGGGAAGATGGCATTTTGTTTGTTTTCACAGTAGTGGGAGCAGAGCAGTAAAACACATCGGGAAGGGTCTTCAGTGTATACACGTATGTGTATGTGCACGTATGTGTGCATATGTGTATATGCACGTATGTGCATCATATGTGTGCATCGTGCCTGTCCCATGTCGGGGCGGGGGTGGACGCAACCCCCTCCTAGCCACAGTGAAGAGCTGGGAAGCAGGGTGACACCCGCCGACCCGCCACTTGAGTGGAAGTGCGTAGGACTAGAAGCAGTCTTCGTCTGGCCTTTGACACTGTGTGTGCCGGTGAGCCCTACCCCGGCTGAGCAAGTCAAGGTCAGGACCCTGCTACACGCATGGGCATGGAGCCCCTTCGTACCTTCCCTTTGCTCATCACACAAGGCAGACTCCTCATGCTTCCTTCCTTCCCTGTTTTGTTTCTAGTGCAGTGGACCCGGACTGGCCGTTTGGCTGTGTGTGCCTCCCTTACAAAGGGAGGGTTTCCCCCATGCAACCCGAGAAGGTCATGTCTGTGTATTTTGTCTTTCTGCACACTGACTGAAGTCTGGGCCATGTCACACAGACCTTTACCACCCCAGAAAGTGGTTGAGGAAGGGGAAAGTCGCTCTATTGCATCTTTAATATTTCCAGGGGAGGCAGGTGAGTGATCCCTAGGCTGCAACAGGGGAAGGAGCCCAGCTCCAGCCAGCAAGCACTCTGTCTGAGGGCTGGGTTCAGGGTGTGGTGGAATAGGGACTCCGAACAGAACGAGGATGCTGTATTTCCCTGGTGAGTACTGTGGGATAAGAAATAAGCGAAAACAGAGCTCCAAGCTCTGATCATTCCATCTGTAAGCTGTTTGGGCAGCACTCTAATTTGTCATGATCTCTTCCTCCGTTGAGTACCAGTGACACTCACTTATCTGTCCGTCCACTTGCCCGTGGACTATCTGCCCTTGTAACCTCTGTGTTGTTTACTCCAACACTGTCTGAAGTTCTCAAGTATTTGCCCGTTTCTTCTCTAGATTTTAGTTGCTTTGAAGGCAAAGAGCCTGTGGCCCTTTGCATGTTGAGATTCCGCCAAACACTACTATGGCTCTGTCATTGCTCTGCCTGCAGAGGATGAGAAATCCCCTTTTATAAAAGCACGTGTTACTTTGTACATTTAGTAGTTGCTAGTCTTGTTGATGGGATGTATTTAAAGTGAAGCTCATTCAGAATCAGTGTGCACAGTCGGCATTCCTAGGTCTTGCTCATGGACTCATTCAGTGTCTGGGAGCTGGAAGAACCTGGAGGCCAGCCCCTCCAACCCTTCACTGGCCGTGGAGAAACCAAGGCCCTGGAATACTGCCCAGTCTGTACTTTCTTTGTTATATTCTCTGTTGACACAAGAGACATTCTGATGCATTAAGTATGGTGTGCATTAAAAATCCTTCAGCGGATATGCAGCATTTGACTCTATTAGATCAGGAGAAAAGGCCATAGTGGTCTAAAAACCAGATCCCCTAGCAGGACAGAGTGTGGCCAAAGCAGGAGGCCAGCCAGGGACCTGCTCTGCCAGCTAACAAGAATGCATGGACCCAAGGAGCCTCTCTGGATCTTGGTGCGGGAAAGGCCAGAGTGCTGAGGTCTTTCCCACTGAGGTTATAGTTGCATTTTAAAAAAAAATCTTATTTAAAGAAGACTATCTTAAGATTCTGCATCTAGATATCTGAGGCTTGAATGCTTGCTGGGAAACCACTTGGCTGATTGGTTTTGTAGATGTGAGGGATCAGTGTCCCAGGTGACCATCATTCAGAAGCACTAGACAGACAGTATAATGAGGACCAGGAGCTCCTTACAGTGCCCGGAGCAGCCTGGCCTGATCGCCTAGCTCGGAGGTCAGAAGCAGCCTCTCATGGCACTCCACTCTCTGCAGACAGGTAAAGCTATCCAGGCCCTTCCCTTGCAGCCTGGGATCTGAGGCTGATTCATGCCTCATCCCTGCAGAGATTTGTAAAGAGTAATTAAGTGGCTGGAATATGGAGGTTTTTTAAAAAGCCTCTTTTGAAAAAAGCCTCTTGTGGGTTAGGGTGCTAAAGCATGGAGAGAGTCATGCTCTACTTTTTTTTTTCTTTTTTTTCCATGAGGAGCCAGGCAGACACTCTTCTCAGGATTTTCACTGCTTGAGCAAAGTTGATTGATAGACTTAGTTCATTCTCCCTGGAAAGTCTCCCAGAGAGGAGAAGAGGCTGTGAGCTGGACCATGTCAGGCCCTGCTCGGGAGCATTTACGAGCCTCACATGGTCTGTGAGTACTTCTAGTCTACCTGGACACGGTATCTCCTGAGTCTGTGAGTGCTCCTTTCCTAACTCAGCATGGAATCCCTGAGTCTGTCAGTGCTCCCCACTACCTGGATACGGTATCTCCTGAGTCTGTGAGTGCTCCCCTCCTAACTCAACATGGCCATCCCTGAGTCTGTCAGTGCTCCCCACTACCTTGACATGGCATCTGCTGAGTCTGTGAGTGCTCCCCTCCTAACTCAGCATGGCCATCCCTGAGTCTGTGAGTGCTCTGAGCCTATCTCGACATGACAGCTCCTGAGTCCATGCGTGCCCTCCATCTCCCTCAACATGATTGCCCTGTGTCCCACTAGACTTCCCAATGATGAGGTTGCCCACACTGTAGAGTAAGCAGTTAGGTATATCAGTAGACCCAGATGACCTTTCAGAGGCTCAATTTTTATACATGAATCTATGTATTTTTAAGAGTTAACTTGGTATTAGAATGCCTCAAGGAAAAGCCCACATAGACTCTAGAAACCAGAGAAAGAACTAGAGCTTTTTAGCCAAGGATGGCTTTGACATACTAAAAAATGTGTTTTCGACCCAGTGGTGACATACCTTCCAAGAGGCCCCATCCTGTTGAGTGGACTGTTGTTCCTGCTTCCTGGGACAACTCAGGTCAGGTCCCCCCTGAAGCACAGAGAAGATTCCCCAGGAAAGAGGAGTTTACTTCTCCCCCCCAACTCTAAAACCAGTACTCCTTGGGCTGCAGGCAGATTGCCTCTGTAGTCTTTCTGGCAGTAACTAGAAGTCTAGCACTCAGCTCTGCTCTTCCCCAACCCAGCAGCACATGCAGAGACAAGGAAACCGGTCTGAGTGCCTGTGGAGCATGTGGCAGACCCTGGCCCCTTAGCCGCAGGACGTGATGCCATCTGGTGTGGGTTTTAGACCTGCTTCACTTCCCCTCCAGCCTCATCACCTGATCCATTTCTCTTGTCTGTCTGGGTTGCCCGTGGCCAGTCTGCTGCATGCTAAGAGCTAACAGGTCCAGAGACAGTGCTACAGTAGCTCCCTGGGTGATTCCTAGACTTCACTGGGGTTCCCTCCCTGCTGACGTTTGGGGAACAGTCTGTGCTCTGGTGTGTGGCATGGCCATCCAGCCCAGATCCAGAAACTTGTAGGTGTGTATACCCAAGCCCACTGCACTTAAGAGCAAAAGCAGAAAACCACCCACAAGCCTGATTTCCACCTGTTAGATGCCAGGGTCCCGCTTTGGGGAGGCACGGGAAGCTGATGCTGATGACAGTGGTGTCTGTGGTCTTTGGGTCCATGCACAGCATGGATCTAGGCAGTCTCCTTTGTGAAGCGGCTCAGAGGTTGCTGACCCCTTCTGCAGGCACGCTGAGGCCTGGGGAGGGGGCATCCCTGCTCAACACCGGCAAGTCGGCAAGTTGCGGTCTCTGACTTCAGAGAGTTCGTGTTTTCTCTGGAAGTGGTTGTGGCTGTCCCATGGGAGCCTTCACTTCTCTTTCCCAGGACAGCAGGGCCCCTACTGCTGCCCTGGGAAAGCTGCTGCAGAGATCGCTGAGGGCCCAGACCAGCCACCGCGTGGTGCAGCAGAATGGCCCTCTCCTCCACCCGTCCCTCCCAGGTGCCATCTTGTGCTGGTGCCCATGGCGGCCTTGTCCTCACGCAGTGTCCCCAGGTCAGTGAGAGAGGACACCAGCAGGCCTGGGGGTCTTGCACTAGTGCGTGGTGGTTGCCACAGGCCCTGGCATTCCAGCTGTCACCTGCTTGGAATTCTGAGTGGAGTTTTCGGCAGTTGTTGTCAGGAAAAACTCACTTAAAGTAGATTAATCCTAGGTGTTGTTTCCCCAGTCCTTTGGTGCAGACAGAAAGTCTGGAAGTCACCCCAGTGCCTTGCTGGTGGATGCCCCGCAGGCTTTCCATAGCTGCACCATCTCTGGAGTAGCCGGGAGGGACAAAGGCCAGTGCCTACACTATGGGACCCATGTGTCACAGCTTATGCCTATGTCTTCCTCCTCCCCTCCTCGGCATCACAGAAATCATCAGACCTGGGCAGACATACAGATATCACACACCACACACATGTATACACACCACACACACAACACAACACACACACACGTATGCACACACACACACACACACACACCACACACACATCGCACACACATATATACACCACACAAATACACACCACATATCCCACATTCACATACCACACACAGCCCATCAAACACGTGACACACACACACGGCATACATGTATGCACATGCCACGCACATCTCATACCACACACATACACTACATATACCACACACATACCACATGCACATATACACACCACACACACATATATGCACCACACATATACACACCACATATCCCATATTCACATATCCCACATTCACATATTACACACAGCCCATCGTACACATCACACACACACACACACACACCACATGCAGCCACACACTACACGCATCACACCACACACATGTATACACGCAACACATACACACTATACACTGCCATGCACAAATACACACCACACACATATGCACCACATATCACACATTCACGTATCACACATAGACCATCACACACACCATACACACACACCACACATATTCCCATACAACACACAGCCCACCACACACATCACTCTGTCCAGTGCCCTGTCACTAACTAGCTGTCACTTGACGAATCCCCCTTGCTATGTTCTGCTCCCTGGAGCTCAGGGGCCTGAGTTGCCATCAGAACCCCTAGGCCTTCACGGTTAGAGCTGTGCCTCCCTTCATCATTTCTTCAGCATCAGTGTCACTGTTGGGCGAGGACCTGTCCTGGGACAGTGGGCGGTGAGCATGGGAGGGGACAGTTTGCTGTGGGAGAAGGATGGACCTCCTGGGCAGAGGTCATGGCCAGCCCATGGAGCCTCTGCATGAGGGACCTGGGGTCTAAAGAGCATCCCTTGGCTGCCCCCACCCCACATGACCACAGCCACCCAGCGTCCATTCTAGCCCTTCCTTCCTCTTCCCTCTCTCCAGTGGGGATGGGCTTGATGAACCTCTAACTGCCCACCCTGCCATTGTCTCAGCCGCTGAGGTGGAAGGAGTTACATGGCACCCACCATGGCACCAATGGGCCTTGCCAGAAGCCCTGAGACTTTCACAGACTTCCTTGCTCAAATCGAAACCCTTTGATTTGGTGGATGCTCACGTCACTGAGACTGAAGCTTTCTGCTAGCCAGGGACACTGGTTGTTCACACTTCACCTGGGGCTTTACTTAGCCCGGGGAGAAATTACAGCTGTAGCTTCCCGAGCCTGAGACCAGGAAGCCTGGTGCCTCTCCCTCAGGTTCGTACACTTAGTTGATGCCCAGTAAGTAAACAATGGGTAAATTTGTTGAATGAATGAAGTCCTAAGGTCAGTGCTATACTTTGTTACAAGCTCTCAAGGGAGGATTTAGAACCCAGGTACCTTTCTCAGCCTCACCAGCTCAGCACTTGCACTATTACCTCATTTTATGGAGGAGAAACTGAGGCACAGGGAGGTTGAGAAGCTTGCTGAGAGCCCTAGAGCCTGGCCTTCAGCCACCCAAACTTACCCAGTCTTGGGTTTCTAGAATGCGTAGTCTCTCCACTTCCCATTCAGCAGTGTATTTCCAAACATCTCAGACTCCCTTCCTGGCAAAATTCTTCTTGTAAGAAAGCCGAGGGCTTTTGTGAGGGGCGGTACATCATGGAGAGTCTCATATTTTGTATGCGAGGTGCCTCTGTTTGGGGATAACAGCAATAAGTCCTGTCCCCTGAAGAGGAGTCTGGCTGCTTGGACTTTGGCTCCTATGGCTTTTTGAAATGGCATGGCTGTGTTTTCTTGTTACTGAAAAGCAAGAGTTAAGAAGACCGTGAGAATTACTGGTGGGGAAGAAGGCATGCAAAGGGGCTACACATTAGGATTTAAAGTGCCCAAGCAGAAAGAAGCCAAGACAAGGACCGATGGCAGTTTGCAGATGTGCTCACCACCTGCTGAAAATGACTTAAAAAGCAAACAAAAGACAACAAAATGGGGAGAAAAGTGGACCTTTCCTAATTACTCTTTCTATTCACGTAATTAAAATCTCCCTAAGTGAGAGGGTGGAAGCAGACACTGTAATTCTAAATGTCAGCCAGATATTCTTGTTCAGCCCCTGGTACCCTGTACTTTGCAATGGCAGAGATGTCACAGCATGGGAGGGACAGGACTCCACCCCAAGGATTCAGGTCCTTTGTCTGTGGAATGAGAGGCTATTTTGCCAGTGGCCTGGCCTAGGGTCCCGGAAAGGCTAGATCCCATTAAAGGTGGAAGTGGGGAGCTCCCCCCTCCCTCGTGATGCTCGGGGTGCTAGGGAAGCCTGCTTTTGCTCTAGTGAGATGGCTGACCTTTACAAAGACTGTTTCTTGGCTTCAGGTTGAACTTATAGCCACATGTGATCTGATTATAGTCAGGGGTTCTGATGAGCAGTTGTGGGTTTTTTTATTAATAAAAATGAAAAATTATTTAATACAAGAGATTGATGCATAGAAGCTTTAGTGTGTGGTATCTGGAGGGCAATGAGGAGTATCAGGAGGGGGATGATGGGGTGGAAACCATGCAGCTGGACCACAGTTCTCTCCCAGTCCCAGATGTGTTCGGCACTGAAATATTCATGGGTATTAAAAAAACAAAAAGTAGAAATGACCTGCTGAGTCCTGAAAAAATTCTTAGGAGTGCAGAAGTATGCTTTTGCGTGTGTGTGTATGTGTGTGTGTGTGTGTACGTGCCTGTGTGTGCAGGTGTCACAGGAGATCCTTCTAGTGCATCAGACCAGATGCTGCCTGAAGCGGGAGCATCCTCTGACTTGAAGAGACTTGTTCCCAACTATAGGACATGACAAGGGACACGTACATTTGGGAATGCTTCCCCAGAGGCATCTTTAATCTGTCCTTCCTTACTGTCTCCAGCTCCGGTCCCTCTCCCTAATCGAGCGAGGCCTTAAGCCACTTGCAGCAGGCAGGGTGCCTATGTGCCTGACATCGATCGGTGCCGCTTAAATGCGTGGCTCCAGGTGGGGCCACACACAGCCTCTGAGCCCTTCACATTTAAAAAGGTAGCTTTTCAGTCATTTCCTTCCCTTGGTCAGTGAGTGGTGGTGTGGCCTGAAGCCTGCTTTATTAACAACATACCAATACCAACACCAAAAGTAGAATGGACTACTGAGTTACAGTTTACCTGATTAAAAAAATAACTAGAAAGAATAGTGAGTATGTGAGCATGCGTGAGAGGCACGATGTGCCTTATCCCACGTTATTTAATCATTCTCCAGGTATTCAGAGCTACAGACCAATGCTGCAGGTAGCCTCTCTTCTAAGAGCAAGGGTGATAGCACTGAGTGGTAGAGGCTACTAGGAGTAATGCAATTTGTTTATAAATGTGTGTAAGCCGCAACTTTTAATTTGCAAAACAACAAAATATTTCTAGGACTTAAAAATAAAATCATACTGTCTATAGAGAGACATGGATAAAAGCCTTGATCAATATTTTTTCCAGTTTTAGTGAGATCTATATAGCATTGTATATGTTTAAGATATACACTGTAACGATTTGGTATATATATAGATTGTGAAATGACTATCTTAGTAAGTTTAGTTAAGGTTCATCACCTCACACGGTTACAATTTCTTTTCCCTTGTGATGACTTTTAAGATCTACCCTTTTAGCAATAGTATTGATTAGTATTGAAATCTATTATTATGAAAGCATCCTGATTTCCTCCCGTGTCTGATGGGAGCCTGTCACTACTGGACAGTAATCTGCCAGCAAGGTGCTTGCACTATTCCCTGTATATACTGAGATTTGTTGTTTTTTTGAGGAGTCTCCCTCCCTCGTAATCGGAAATATGCATCAAGGCAAACAAAGGAAGCAGTCTTCCTGTTAGATATATGGGAGGGGGTCCTCCATTAAGGAAGAGGGCAAGATCCAAACACAAACATGACCAACTGTCAGAAAGCCTGACAAACCCAAAAGTTAAAAACTGTGTGTCTTGTAAAAGTTTGGAGTGTGCAGAGGGAAGAAACAGAGGACCAAAAAAGAGGTGATCACTGCCCCCACCGGAGGATACCTTTTGTTGCTGGGCTTTTCCTGATGAAGACAGAATCTGTGTTTCCAAGAGAACAATGAGAAATCTGACGTTTGTGCTTTCTGCTTTTGAGTATCTTTGCTCCCTGTTAGCAGAACCCTGTTGCTCTGGCTTTCCGGGCTGGCTGCCACTGAGGTGGAGCTGGACAGTGAAGGGGAGGATGGGGAGGAAGCAAATGGGGAGCAGCTGAAGGGTCAGCTCGAGGAGGAAGAACTTCATTTGGGATTTATTCCCTCTTACTGACTTTTACAATGTTAAAAAAGATCGAGGAAGAGTAGCAGGCTGGGAGAGATCCATCTTCCCCAAATAGTTTTTATATGGAATTGAGATTCCTGAGTCCTGATGGTTGAAATGTCTTTTTTTGTTGTTGTTGTTGTTTTCTTTTCTTTTCCTTTTTTATTTTTTTCCTCTTGGTTATTTTTGCTTTTGTTGTCTTTGCCTTTGGTGTCAAATCCAAAAACTCATTGCCAAGACTGATGTCAAGGAGCTTTACCCCATATGTTTTCTTCTAGGAGTTTTATGGTGTCCTGTCTCCCATGTAGGGCTTGAATCCATTCTGAATTTATTTCTGTGTATGGTGTAAAGAAGTGGTCAAGTTTCATTCTTTTGCCTGTGGCTGTCCAGTTTTCCCGGCACCACTGATTGGAGAGACTGTCCTTTCCTCATTGCATGTTCTTGTCTTTGTTGTAAATTAACTGACCCTATTTTGATGGGTTTATTTCTGGGCTCACTGTTCTTTTCCACTGATGTATGTGTCTGTTTTTATACCAATACTGTACTGTTTTGATTACTATAGCTTTGTAATACAGTTTGAAGTTGGGAAATGCGATACCTCTAGCTTTCTTCTTTTTTCAAGATTGCCTTGGCTTTGAGGTCTTTTATGGTTCTATATATTTTAGGATTGTTCTTTTTCTATGAAAATGCCATTGAATTTTGATAAGGATTGGGTTCAGTCTGTGGATTGCTTTGGGTTGTATAGACATTTTAACAACATTAATTTTTCCAATCCATAAGCATGACATGTTTTTCCATTTACTTGTGCCCTCTTCAGTTTCTTTTTGTCAATGTCTCAGAGTTTTCAGTATCCAGAAGTTTTATCTCCTTGGTTAAATTTATTCCAAGATATTTTATTATTTTTGATGCAATTGTGAATGGGACTGGTTTTTTTTTTTTTTCTTCCTTTCTTGGGGGAGGGACAAATGTCCAATGAGGACTTCTCAACCCATAAAACATGCTATGATAGTGATGATACTTAATAAGCACCCTGTCTTCAGGTAATAGTTCTGTTTTCTTTTTACCTCCATGATGCTAATACCTGATATAAACACATGGCAGAGGAGCCATATTTGCAACTTTGAAGTAAGCAGGCTTTTGGAAGCATGTGCCTCAGAGGCAGGCCGGAGGGATCAAAGGCAGTGGGTTCTCTTTAACTTCTGTCTTGGGAAGGGGACTAGGGATGGAATCAGATTCCTGAGGTCTCATTCATAATTTTTTTGAAAGTGATATAGAGTGACTGTCACCAAATCAAGAATGATGGCAGCAAATCGGATAACCTTGCCACTCTCTCCCTGGGGAGAACAGAGGGATAGCCTTCAACAAAATAGTGATGTGTCTTCATTGCTGTAACACATCATTCTGGGGTTTTGTTTTTGGGTGGCTATGCTCTATGATTTCCTTTTGTTAACCCTTGGAAAAGCCACCTCCCCTTTCTTTGGTTTTTCAGCACCAGAGAAATATAGTTGCAAAAATACTTGCACATTTTAGGAACTGGGACCAAGACTCAAGAAAACTCATCTGGTTAAGTACCACTGTCCCATGGCAAGAAAGCAAAATGTAACTAGGAGCTAATAAGCCAGCTGTACAGAGAATTCTTGGCAGTACAGAAAAGTAATGAAGCACTAGAGAAGAGAATGTGATGAAATACTTCATAGATTACAAATCGGAGTGCCTAAAAGACCAGATCTGCCCAATACTGAATGAAGCAAGCACTGTGAGCACAGCATTTTTCCCCCAGTGTGTCAGCTCCTTGCTAGAGGGCGGAGGGGGGGCGGGGGGGGGCGGGGGGGGGAGATTCCTCTTCTGACCCTGTGGCCCACCTCCCTGCCAAGGGGACTGAAGTGTGTGTGGTTTGGATTTTAAATCAGTGAACTGGGGCAGTGCCTAGCTAGTCAGAAGGAGGATGTGGAGGGGGGTGTAGGTTACACTGTAACTCCTGAAATGTGTGTCCTCCTGAAGGTGAGTCCCTGGTCTCCTTCCGATCTCCCAGGCATGGGAAGAGTGGACCTTTGGAAAGCAGGAAGCTGTCCGTGCCAGGGGCAGGCCACTGTGGGGTGGTTGTGGGTTGCACTGTAGGACCGGAAAGCCTAAGGCTGCTGCAGAGAGGGGACGTTTCTTCTTGCTTCTGCTGTTACCCCCTGGAGTTCAGAGCCATGTGACTTTGTGGGCAGAGGTTGCCTGTAATGGGCAACCAAAACCGGGGATGGGGAGTCAGGGCTGAATGTAATCACAGGACACCACAGAAGTGTGAGTGTGACTGCCCCAGGGCGCTGCCTGCTGAGCCACTTTCAGCATCTTAGCCTGTCTCCTGACCCCGCCCCTGAGCTGGTGTTGATCTGTAGTGGTTCCCGGACTTTAATCCTGCTTTTATGCAGTTTTACCTCTCCCTCTGTGGGGATGCCAGGCCAGGCGTGGCACACCCACCCAGGGAGACCCAAACCACAGAACTTGGTGAGAAAAGAATTGGCAGTGAACCCTATCTGGTACCTGTCTAGTGAGCGGGACCCCACAGGGAGAGAAGATACCAGCTGGGCTTTCCTGGGCTAGTCTTATACCTGGATCACAGTTTCTCTTCAGTTTTTATCTAGTCTTCTCACCATGTACTGAGTGTTTACTGTATGCCTGCCCCTATGCTCCATATGGTTTCCTCTCAGATCGCCCATCCTCACCTCAGGGCTTCCCACCTAAAGTTTCCAGCCAGTGAACATGGAGAATCAGGAGAGCCTGACCTAAGAAACTGCAGGCACTTACCTTCCTGGAGTGTTTGCTAATGAACAAAACAAGGTGTGTCTCCTCAAAATGGAAAAGCAACAGGAAGCCCAGAAGGAGCCACTGCAGAGAAGACTTGTCCAGCACCTGGGACCCTCCTGCCTTGCCTTGTGTAATATTTGTTAAACTCTGTGTTTTCAACACTTTCTCAGAGAAACTCAACCCCTCTCGTGGGAAACCTGAAGAGATGTGCAAAGAAAACGTAAAACAAAAAGCTCAGAAACAGAGTGAAACATTCAGGGGTGGGTTTTTTAGATATGAGCTTTTAGAAAACAGAGTCAGATCATATTGCTTGCCCCTTTTCCTGAAATCAATGGAAGAGTTTGCTACCAGGCAACACAAAAGCAGTGGAGAAGAGAGCTCTTTGGATACTCTCGAAATTGACTGTGAACTGCTAGTCAGAATCACAGCTCCAGGAGTCCCGGGGCAGGGGGTGTGATTCAACAACAAGTAGGGCTCTGTGCTTACTGATGGGGGGTGTAGTGGGGCTCTCACCCTAGGTTCTCCCCCACTGCTAACTCACTGCCCGTTTGCACAACAAAGTCTGTGTGACCTCTTGGACTTCTGTGGTATCACTACTGACACCTAAAATAGAATCTTAGGCCAGTATGAATAGAGTATGTTTATCCTGTGACTTGAGTATAGAAAATGGTTGAATAGGAGGAAATGAAATTCTAATGGCTACCCACACGGGTTCTCAGCCGGGGATTCTCTTTCTTACCTGTTCTTCCAGGGTACTGATTGACTTTTTTTCAGATCATGGTACCCTCGGTGCATCTGGTGTGGATAAGTGCTCACTGGCCGAGTGACATTGTGGTGCTCTCCTGACCCATGCCTGTGCCACCCACCAGGGACGGCAGCCAGGTCTGTCTCTGGCTAGCTGTCCGGACTGGTGGAGGTAGCCATCCCTGGTCTCAGGGATGAGGCTTGACCGAGGTTCAGACATCCCCTGGTTTGATGGTCTTTTTCCTATTAAGAAGCTTCCTGCTTTTCTAGGCCAAGTCTCTAGTAGTTTCTGGATCAAAACTTACTTCCTGGAGCTGATGGCTCCACATCCTGTGAGAAACGCCACCTCTGAAAATCAAGAAATTCTGAAGAATGGTGCCCAGAAGAAACACAACAGAAGCAGATAGTGCTGGGACTCAGCCATGGAGTCCCGCCTACACGGTCGGTTCTCCCGTTGGAGTCTGTGGTGTCCATGTTCCATGGGGCCTGGGTCGGTGGGGAGGCCTTCCAGGCCTGTCCACCACTGGTGCTGGAGCCTTGGCTTGTGCTCTCTTAATGATAGCCTCTAGTTGAGGTGAAAGGAGCTTTTGTACCCTTGAAAATACTGCCTCAAGTATTTTACCTCTATTTTACCTTTAGACCTCAACCAGGTCTAAAACACCTGGTTTTAGACCTAAATGTAGTCACTGGCAGTTTCCTTGACCATCGGTCTATAGTAGTCACAGAGACAGTGCAGGCCTAGCCATCTGTGATCTGGGAAGGGGCAGATGCTGGTGCTGACCTCCTCTGGTTGGGTATCTGAGGTCTCATGCAGTCATCAAATTGGCTGAGGAAGGTGGGTGAGTGAGGGCATCAGGAACATCAAACCTATGGACATGGTGTGACAGCAGGTTGTGTGTTCACCGGATTTGTGGCTAGCTTTCTTCCATTGGCAAATGTTCTTTAATGCCCCCTGAATCATAACGTGCTCGCCCCCACTGTGAGGGAATCTCAGAGGGCTCATTTGTTCCTTATTAAGCTACTGGAAGAATCAAAAGAGGGAAAGAAAATGGCCACTTAGAAAAATGGGTTTTAGTTTTACCAATGGGATGGAGACTCATATACCATCCAATAGGAATTGTTTATCAGGTATTTAAGGTTGAAGAAATATTTGTTCTGGAGGGTCATCTGCGTGACTTAGGGCAAATTTTTAAATCTCCTTTATGAGAACTGAAGGCACAGCACACCAACTGGCAAGGATTCTTAATGCTTGTTTTTAACTGAGTACCAAGTGTCGGGCTGGGGACAGCCAGGCTCATGTGCCCCTGTAAGCAATAGGGGCAGGTAGGCACAGGGCGCTGGAGGTAGAGGTTTTCCTGGGCCTGCCTGGGAGGAATGTGTCCCTGGTGAAGTCCTGAAGCATACATGAGGAGAAGTGAGTCATAAAGGGGAGGAATGGATCCACGTCTGCTTCAGACACGTATATTAGGTTGGACATGATGAATGAAGAAGGTGGAAATGGATAGGCCAGTCAATAGGGGAAAAGGAGATCCACTCCCTCAGCAGGTGTCCAGTGAATGCATCCAGGGTGCCAGGGCTTGTGTAGGTGCCGGGGGTTTGGTGGTGGGGCAGAGGGAGGTCTCTGTGCTCTGGGAGCTCATGGCTTCAGTAATGATGATAGACGTTAAATGGATGTTAATGCTGAGGGGATTCCCAAGGTCTAATACATTACAGAGCAGGAAGTTATGTCCCGAGTCAGAGGTTTCCCTTCCTGTGGTGCCAGAAAATGTGGGCTGGGACTGAAATCCAGAAAGTACCCAAATAAATACTGATTGCTTATAACTGGGTTGCTTGATGCAAAATGGAAAAAATGGTCTACTGGTTTAGAGTCTGGGCTCTCAATTACTGGAGCTGGGTTTGGGTCATGTGACTTGTTCCACGGGGAATGATAATGATGGTAGTACTACACGTATAATACTGAGTGGAACGCTTGACTGCAACAGTGTCAAGAGCTGATACCTTCTGTATGTTATTATAATTATCGTTATTGGTGCTGGAGCAAATGCCGTCTTGTAGCTCTAGAAACCTTCTGGGACCACAGGTTATTGGGAAGCTGAACATTCACCATCCCTGGGAACAAACATTGAAGACCTGATTGCAGGTTTATCAGTCCCAAGCATATTATAACCTTGTGTATTTTGTGCATCGAAAGCTAGTTCTGGCCGTTCCAGTTCTAGATATATGCCCCAAAGAATTGAAAACAGGTGGTCAGACACATGCTCGACTGCTCATGTATAGAGTAGCACTCATCACAGGGTCTCTGAGGTGTCCATCAGTGAGTGAATGAATAGCAAATTGTGGAATGCACAGACAGTGGACTGTTATTCAGCCATAAAAAGAAATGAAGTATTGATACATGCTACAATTTAGGTGAACCTCAAAAACACCATGCTGGAAATAAACCAGTCGCAAAATGTTACCTATTATGATTCCATTTGGTACAGCTGACCCTTGAGCAACATGGGTTTGAACTGTGAAAGTCACCTCATCCATGGGTCTTAAGCAATAAACACAGCACAGTACTATAAATTTATTTTTCCTTAAGATTTTTTTTAAAAAATGTCATTTCTTCTCTAGCTTACTTTATTGTAAGAATACAGATAGAATACATATAACATGGAAAATACATGTTAATCGACTGTGGAGGTGATCGGTAAGCTTCTGGTCAACAGTAAGCTATTGTGGTTA
Source organism: Mustela lutreola (assembly GCF_030435805.1). Lineage (NCBI taxonomy): Eukaryota > Metazoa > Chordata > Mammalia > Carnivora > Mustelidae > Mustela > Mustela lutreola. The sequence goes on along the minus strand of NC_081298.1, from coordinate 56,474,110 downwards.
AGTTTTTGTGAAGTCAAAATTTACATGCTGATTTTCAACCGTGTGGGGCCTTGGCGCCCCAACCCCCATGTTGTTCAAGGGTCAACTGTATGTGAAATATTCAAAATAGACAAGTCCATGGAAATAGTAGATCAGTGGTTGCTGGGGAATGGGGCAAAGTGGAGGATGTGTGTGAATAATTGCTTAATGGGCATGGGGTTTTATTTGGCATGATGAAAATGTTTTGGAACTGCACAGAGGTGGTGGTTACACATTGTGAATCTTCTAAATGCCACTGAATTGTTTACTTAAAATGGTTAATCCATCTTAATTTCATGTTATGTGAATTTCCCCTCTATTTACCACTTATGTAATATTATTTGTAGATTACCATAATACCTCCTTTACATGACTTTCTCTACAAATAATGCAAAATTATCCTGTCTGAGCATCTACTCAGAACCACCTCCATTATTTTTTTTTTTTAAAGTGTTCTGTGCTCATCAGCCTTGTCCACCAACAGCAAGGAACCCAACAAAGTATAACCTTTCATAAAGCCTTGGATAATCATGCATATGTTTAGCACACCTTACTGCAATATGGTGAGGCCTCAGGGGCTGCTGAATGAGACAGATAGTCACCCCAGCCTCTTTTTTGATCCTGAGGCATCCCAGGGGAAAACAGATGGCCAGACTTCTCATTATGTGTTTGTGGTCATATCGGTAAGTTGCTCAGAAGCATGCCTGGCCCCTGTCGGCTACCTGAGTGTTTGTTAGTGTGATCTGAGGAGGGTCCCAAGCTCCCTGCTGTGGACCCAGGGCCGCAAGGGGCTGAACTCAGGAAGAAGTCAGTGGCTATTCCCTCTCAGGCTTTCCAGTTTCCAGAGGCTGGAGGGCTGTGGATTTTCTCACTGACTTGGGGTACTTTTTATTTTTGGGCTGAAGGTTGTTCCAAATGATGGAGGTGTCTAGAAATCCTAATAATAAATAAGTTAAATCTGTTGATAACCACTCAAATTGTACCTGTATCTACTGATACCTGCCTGTGGGGTAGTTGCCACTTCCAAGTTCAGGAATTAGCAGAGGCTTTTTTTTTTTTTTTTTTTTTTTTTTTAAAGAACTCCATTCTACATTCCAGTTCTTACTGACCTCTCTTTCTTTCCAGCAAAGCCACCTACCTGCTTCCCTTGCTAATGATAGTTTATGGAGTGAGGCACCAGTTAGAGAGGTCTGAAGGGTTGGGGGCGGAGGGAGACTAGTAATAGGATCTAGACTTTCCCTTCAAGGTCGGTTGGTTTTTTAAGTCCACTCTAGGTTTATGGAGAGAACAATTCATTACAACCTGACATTCTTTGGCTTCGGTTATGGAATGGATTTATAGCCCGTGCCAGTACAGCGGGTGTGGGAAGACAAAACATACTCCCGTTTGATCTGATGGCAGGACCCTGCATTTTCATCCTGGGAAGGGTTTCATTGTTGGTTTGTCAGCAACTGTTCATTCACATGACGTCTACTCTCTCTAGGGTGGAGGGGTTCCGACCTGGAGATGGTTGAGGTATCCTTTGGCTAGACCTGCCAAGGGTAAGAGCTAACAAGCCCCTCGTTCTCTCAGGTTGATGTCTGGCTCTGTAAGAGCAGGTATTCAACCAAAGGGAAATGAGCAAAAATATCCTTTTACATTGCCAAAGGTGCAAATATGAGCATTCTGGAAGTGGTAAAACTCTCATAAATTTGAAGAATAAAAAATCTTTTGCTCTCTCTAGAACACGGTCATGATGAGGTTGATATGTGATTATATCTTTGGGACATGAATGGCCCTGATGGCACGTGTGTGTCCCTCAATAAACAGCAGCTATTTTGGGGACAAGCCCAGTGGCCATGGCCCAGGTATGACTGTATCACAGTTCAGACCTGTCTGAAGAATGGAAATGTCCTCCATGTGTCCTTGAAGCCTTAGCCCAGTCAGTGCTACATGGAGGCCCTTGTTCTAGTCACTCAGTGTTTTATCTTTTCCGTCTATTAAATGGGTGCCATAACTGAAGAAAACTTGCATTATTATGTATATATTATGAAACTATGTGATACAGTTATGAGAGCTTTGCTTAACTGGACAGGCCTGAGCTGTTCCCAGGCAAATAGTCTAAGTCAGATAGAAAACACCTGAAAAAAATCTCTTTCATTCCTGCATTGCTGATATGCCAGCTTCCTCTTTTGTTCTGCATCTGGAACAGTCAGTTTTGACTCAGTTACATATGTCCTACCTTGTTCCTGAAAGGATGGAAGGTGCCTTATAGCAATAATACAGCTGAGCAAGGTAAAAGAAACTAAATCGACAAGAGAGAAAAAATAAAGTGAATAGGCATGAAGTATGAAACATTGGGCCAAGCTTCGTGTTTGGGGAAGAGTTTAAGATGGGGAATACTTAGCTTGAGAACACTCTTCTCCCTGAAAGGAGTGTTGAATAGATGGTCTTAATCCAGCAAGCTTTCACTGAGCATCTGGGAAATGCAGAGCACCGTTCTGGGTGCTGGGAATACACGTGGGGTTGTCTCTGCCATAGAACCCACAGGAATTGAGTAGGATCTTCAGGCCTTCAGTATGTCTTTATCATTTAGTTAGAAATGGATTCCCAGAATTTTAGCCATGTGGGTGCCACCATTTTGGATTTTTAAAATTTCTCACTGGTCTCCGTACAATACCCTAAATGTGACTCTGGGAATTGGTATTACTGAGGTTTGCAGAGAATGGTTTGATTGGATTTCGAATGGATTCTTTTCGCAGTGTCATTTTATTTAAGGCTTTTTATGTGACCCAGGACTCGGTTATGGAAATCAGCTTCATGCTCTCCATTACTACAACTGTGTAATTTCGTAAGATTTAGTGTCTTCTTCGAAGAGCCCTACTTCTGGTAGGACATTTAGCAGCTGCCTGCACCTCTGAACAGTCCACAGAATACCAAGTAACAGGCGTTGATTCAGTTGGAAGTGCCTCCCAGAGACTTACTGTGTGCTCTGTCAATATTTATTGCCTGTAGTGCTCTGCGGCACAGCTCAGAATTAACTTTGGATTAAATAGTCAATCTTTGGGTTGGGACTCCATCTCCCCCACTCAGGACACCTCCCGTTCATGAAAAAGCTCAGATAGATTGCGTGACAACAGGATCACTGACCCCAAGCATGCTGCGATGGATGCTTAGGTTTGGGGAAATGATTACTTGGAAAATTACATTCTTCTGCCTAACGGTCTCACATCTTGAACATGGAGAAACAGTGGCCAAGTAACTTAGACTCTTTTCTCATAAAAATGAATTATAAGGGCATTTCTTTTGCTTAGGGCCATTTTCGTAATTCTTCTGGACTGTTTGGTCTGTGCTCATCTGTGGAGTATGTTTTGTGGGTCCACAGTGGGTCCACCTTGTGGGCAGGGCTGGCCCAGGGGCAGAATGGGGTGGTTCGCCCGTCACATGCACCCAAAGAGCTTCAATTTGGAGTGGTGATGACATTTTTGAGACAATATGGTATTTCCCCTCTACCTTGGTGTTTATTACTCTCTGTTCAACTAAAGTCAATGCACCAACAAGCAAAAGCCCATAGTTGACCATGAGGCACATTGATTTGACAGTGGAGAAGGCTGGCCATGTGATTATAGGGATGTGGGACAATCTGTCCACCAGCCAGTGCTCCAGTAATGAGGTGTAACCTCTATCCCCAGAGTCCCCAGCACACAACAGTAAGCATTTACTGCTAATTCACACTTGTGAGTGTTGGCTGATGTATGCTTGGCTTAGCTTTAAGCCTTAGTTGGGTCCAGGTTCTGTGGCATTTAACTTTTAACCTCTCTGGCCTAGCAGCCATCTGAACCACACATTCTCATGACATAAGGCAAGATTTCAAGAAAGCAGGCCCACCCATGCCCAGCTCAGACACAGTTCAGACCTTTGCCTGTATCTAGTCTGTCAGTATCTCCTTGGGCAAAGCAAGTCATGTGGCTAAGCCCAAAGCCAAGGGGTTAGGAAGTGGAGGGAGCCAAGAGTGTTTGCTGTGCAATAATCCACCCAGGTACTGTGAGAACGTGTCCTCTCAGCAGTAGGAGGAAGACTGAACGTCTCGGCAAGCAGATGTTCTCATCCCAAAGTCAGTGGGCATGCGCTTGACTTTGAGGGGATTTTTCTGCCTGCTGTGAAGCATGAAAGAAAGAGAGGGGGTCTTGGAGACTGCCATGGCTGTTCAGTGTGTAGCAAATGCATTTATGGCCCAGAAGGTCATCCATGGGGTATTGAGCAGGAGACTAAGAGCTGTGGCCCAGATTCCACAGAGGAATTTTGGGAAGTGGCTTAGATGGTCTCTGCTAATTAGCTTGCTGAGAGATTTGTTCACTTCTGAAGGGACGTGATTTGCCTCCAACCCTTTACACCATCTTTGTTGCTCTTTTAAAGCTGACAGCCATGCAAGGATTTTAGTGGCTGAGAAAGGGGTAGTGAAGATGTGAGAAGGCTGATCTTGTGGAAACGGCATTGCCCAGTTGGAGGCCTCTGTCTGTGGCCTCACCCTGCCTTCCAGGTCTTTCTCCACCTCACTTTGATGTCAGCAAGAGTCCTGAGGCTCTGGCCGGGGAAATTGTTCCTGTCACTGGCATTCTGTGTATCCAGGGCTGGAGCAGGGAGCAAACAGGGTTGTCTATTTTGTGGAATTTCAAGGAAATCAGATATAGTCCTTTCCCACTCCCTCACCTTTTCCCAGAAGTGTCCTCACCACCCTGTTTGGGGGAATTCTGTCGTTGGAATTTCCCACTACTGCAGCTCCCATCTGCTTGTGTTTCCTTTGAAACTCAATAGTCTTGGGAGCAGTGACACCAAACATCACAGACACCGTCTGCTTGTTAGCTCTTTGGTTCCTCAGATTGATTTCCAGCAGCTTAGGGCCAGGCCCGGTGAGGGGAAGGGGTAGGGATCTCTGAATAGTGTGGGAGAGTGGCAGGTCCTGCCCTGTGATGGGTGTGAGCCTCTGGGGGCATTGGGCAGGTGGGGGGTGAGAGGTAACCTTTAGTTCTGAGGTCCTTGAGCTGTATGTTGTTTTGAAGTAGGAGTGGTAGAGATTTTTCACCTGAGAATGCTAGATAGGGTCTCTATGTCATCTTTTTCTTTCTGTTCCAGAATACAATGTGGTTTTTTCTCTGTGCTTTTCATAGACTCCTTCTTTCTTGCCGCAGTGCTCAGTCAGAATCATAAAGAAGTGACATTTACAATTAACTTCAATGATCTGCACTGCTGGAGGGAGGAAAGGCATAAGAAACACACAATCACTGGTCATTGAGAATTCAGCATCAAATCCTCTCATGTTAGCTTAGGAAGGGAGCCCAGAGACCTTCCAGTTAGCCACCTAAATTTACATATGAGGAAGCTGAGGCCCAGGAGTGGGGAGGACAGACCTTGGGGTCCCACAGCCAGTTAGTGGCAATGTCTCTGTGAGGCTCTCGAGATCAGTGTTCCTGTCTGCTCCTGTCCGTGTCCCATGGCCGTGCACTCTTGGGTGGTCAGAGTTGTTAGTGTCCTAGTGGACAGTCAGCAGTGGGGGAGGGGACACAATGGGGAATCCCGTTCTGAGTCATCGTTGACCAGACTGGGGTTTGCCTGTGATCCACTACTAGCCCTAGGAGGGAAGAAGTGCAGGTATCCGATTACCCAATCCTCAAAAACCTTCCATAAAGAGTTTCCAAGCTCAGAAACTACGTGTCAACCGACCAGCCAAATAATCGCAAAAGATTATTTTGAGACAATTTGGGAGGTACAAGCAATTTTTCTGCTATTTAGCAGATGAGTCCCTGCATGATGTATATGTCTGGATAAGTTGAAATGGGGTTTGCCCCAAATGAGCTGTGAATTCATGATTTGAGGGTATTGTGGACTTTGTTTAGATAAGAATCCCTTCTCTCTCCCCATGTATTGAGCACCTACTGTGTGTCCACCTGTATTCTGTACATTATAAATGATCCTGTACTGTGTATAATAAGCCTTTGGAAATAGATAAATTATCTTCCTTACAAATGGGGAAATTGAAATGTGGGGCATTAGGAACTTACATGGGGTTACGTAGGTGGAAATGGTGATGCAGATTCAAACACAGACCCATTCAGCATCCCCTTGGCCAAAGCAAATCACATGGCTAAATCTGAAGGTAAGGAGCCCAAAGTCAAGGTGCACCCCACAGAGGGTGGAGGGACAAAGGCTTTCTGCACAGCTGCAAAGGCTACTGCTCCTAACCACTGAACTACCCTGGAGAGAGGGACAGAGATAGATAGAGGTCATAGGAACAGAGACCTGATCATTGAGAAGTAGGAATGGCTACAGTTGTCCTTCCTGTGATCAGAACTGGAGTCCCCACCTTGACACAGTCCTGGGCTGTCACTAATGCTTTGTTGGAAGTGTGTTGGGGTGGGAGTGCTTTCAGACATCTCCTGCCCCTTACCCACTCTGCTTCATTCTCCATCATGAATTTCATTGCTGGGATAAAGAAAGTCAGGAGAGGGAATGGTCCCATCCCGCTCTGCTGATGTAGCAGTCCCAGAACAGATTTTTTCCTGGTCTCTCTGTCAAGCTCACGAATACCAGATGTGTTGGGGCAGTTCTTTCGAAGCTGAGTCTGGAGATGGATTTCTCAGCTGTCCAGCAGAGCAGAGCGTGTGTGAAAGAATGGTGATGGGTGTTTTATGCTAGGATATTAAGGATGGGAAACTTTTTAATCAAGCTCTAGGTCTTCTCATTGGAAAGTGCTACATTTAATCTGAACATAATGTGTTTTGTGTGAGTAGCTGCCAATTTTTCCATAGTTCTTGGATTCAGGGTAGAGCGAAATCAAACGACTCTGTCTCTGGTTTCCGTGATGATGGAGTAGCTGTAGACTCAAAAAGCAAACCAGCAAGATGATTCTGTGCAGATGAGCTTTGCCAACTGTCCTGACCACAGGGTTGGGGGCTCTGATTTGGGGGTACACAGACCATGGCAAGGGGCACACAGATCACAGAGTTGGGGCGGGGACTGGGGGAGTACACAGACCACAGGGAGGTGTGTGGAGCACACCAACCATGCAGGGGGCACCTTGACTATTCAGCAGTGGAGCACAGTGCCGTGCGGGGTTGTGGGAGAGAGAAGCATACAGTCTGTCCTGGGAAGTGGGCTAGAGCAGACATTTCCTGTCTCCAGGGAGGGAGAACCTAGAGATGACCATGTGGCTGCAGCCTGAAGGCCACGGCTTTGCTCTGTGAGTGTGGGAGCAGAAGCCCTGGGAGAGGCCTTTGTGACCTTGGAGGTGATGGAGTGCTCGGTTCTAGATGCTGGTGCTTGGTGGGTGTCAGAGGGATTCCAAAATGACTCGAGTTGCCTGGCTGGTGCCTGGCTTCAACAGTCTAGCATCCCAGGGAGGGAAGGAGCTTTGGTTTGCTTGCTTGTTTGTATGGTTTTTCTTCTTTTGTTACCTTCCCAAGAGAATAATCTCTTATTCTGAGGTTGGTGATGAATGGCATCTATTTTTATTTTATCTTATTGCTCTGTGTGTTTATTGGGGTTAAATCTTCATCTTTCCTTTACATATTAATGCAGGGAGAGAGATGCTTTGTGCATGTGTGTAGCTCAGATTGCATTATTTAGACACATTTATGCTTGGTATGAGTTGTCGGTTCTTTCTTAACTCAAAGAATCCACCCTGGGGAAGAGTTAGCTTGGGTTTTGCTGAGTTGCTAAATCCTGAGTGTGGGGTAGATGCGTGAGCTGCCCGTCCTGCCTGCCCCATGGTTCCTAGTGCATGACCATGTCAAGAAGGCCTTGCGTTCACTGTAACAGGTCCATCCTGGCCCTCAGAGCCAGAATGTCGGTGGGAGGTCTGGGAAGGTGTAGGATCGCCATGTAGGCTTGGTGACTGTCAGCTGAGTACGTAGTGCCAGGAGTTCTTTAATTCATTCCAGTGCCCATTTTACAATGGAGATGTCTGCATGCTCTTGTGCTGGGATTAATTCCCCTAAAGTGGGTTTGGATGACTATTTTCTTTTACTTGTCAACTTTGTGTTTTTGTTTCATGGCCAGAAAGGCCAAAGGAGAAAGATGCAGGACTGTGTAAGGATGCAACCATCCATTTCCAGGTGTTCTGGGGTCGGTGCATGGCGAAGTGAGGGTGGGCTGGAGGCAGACCAGTTGGGGGGCTCCTGGCTGAATGGGAGGTCCAAATGGGACTCAGGCAGGTCCACGAGGGGCCTCAGTGACAGCATGGCAGAGACGTGGTGGTCAGCAGTGATGCCGTTGGGGGGCTCAGTGATCTCACTGAACTCAGGCTTCTCTGTGAGAAGGGGTAAGATAACTCTGCATGGGGGCTGGGAGGGGGATCACACGGAACTGTGTTCACAGACAGAGGCCTGGCTAAGGGCTGGTTCATGGGTGGCAATGCTAAAGGCAATAGGATGGTAAATTCTGAAAGATAACTGAAAACACCTAGTTTTCAAAAGCAGCTGGCGTGTTCTGTGAAGATGCCTGGGAACTGTGGCCCCAGCTCTGCTCCCTGCCTTCCCATTCCCAACACAGTGGTCTTCCCACTTGGGAGCTTGGGCTCATGGCCTTCCCTCCATCTGGAAAGCCCTCTGTTCAAGCCCACCTGCTTTGTGGAGCCTCCCTGGGCCCTTGACCCTGAGGAGCATGGTGCCCCTCCTCCTGCCCTGGGGCCAGTGGCCAACCTCCTCCAGGCAGGCCTCTCCTCAGGGGAAGTTGAGGGCTTGTGCATCTGTTCTGCTCAGCTCTGAACGCCTGGGCAGCAGGAGCTGCATTTCCCCAGAGAGGGGCTTCAGAAATGCCGGTGAGCCCGAGTACTCTTGTTATCTGTAGCAGTCCGTCTCTAGATAGCAGTGAGGTCTGCCTTTCTCTAGATGGTGAGACAGGGTACATGGTAAAGAAAGGGTGGTGATGGGGATGAATTGGGCTTTTTTTCTCACAGTGGGGGCTGTGGCAGAGCAGCTGCAAGGGAAGTGTCCCACAGTGTGCCTCTGGGGACATTTGCTTCCCTTTGTAGGTTGAGTTTGAGAATTAGCATGTTAAATAGCTGTCCTGAGTCACAGAGCTCTTAAGTGGGTGGACTTGTGATTTGAATCTGGCATTTCCTGGCTCCCAGACCAAGACTAGGTGCTACGCAGCCAGGGACCCTGGACAGAGGTTGCTTTATGTGTACTTGTGGTCGAAGCTCGTACAAAGTGACCCTCAGATTCCATCTCAGCACTGGTGTCTATGTTTCTGACCCTCCATCCCCTGAGAGCTGTGTGGAGGTGCTGTACTTGGCATTGGAGAAACCTGGGGGCGGCCCTGGTGATGGGACTTCAAGTAACAACTCCCCACTAACGCTGGCACAGATTGTCCTTCCTCACTGGCTAACTGGTCCTCCCGTTTCCATTCATAATGAAGGATCTGTTGTGTCCTGAGCCTATAGTTCTTGTAGAGGGGGCCCTCTCTGGGGAGAAGGGGCTGGAGGGCCTCTAGTTTTCTCTTCTGTGGGGTGCCCCTCAGGAACTTCTTCTCAGGAAGTACGCCATTTAGGTGTTGCTGGCTTTTTTGAGCACCTTCATTCTCTTGATAATAGTGAGTGTTACTAAAGGTCATTTTAAATCTTAAAGCATTCGGGGACTGGTAGGGACCAAACATAAAATAAGTTGTGGGAGACGAGATGAGTGAGATTTGGTGGTTGGCAGGACAGACTTCTTTTCTCCACGTTTGGACTTCGTCCTTGGGGTGGGGGTTGGGGTGTGGATTGGGACTTAGCCCCGGAGATGGAGCCCAGACTTCTTCCCATTGCTCTCAGGCAGTCTGGCCTTCATGCCACCCAACTCCGGGAAGCTGCGTGAAACATTTTTGCTGCAGGAAACCTGATGATGTTTAAGTTCTGTGAGGAGTAGTAGCAGTGTTTTTGGCTGGAGGAAGGGCGTGGAGTGGCATCTGCAAGCTTGTGGGGGACCCCTGCCAGGTATTTAGGCCAAGGGGTACTGTTGAGGTTGTGGTGACCTTTTGAGACCCTATTCCCAGGCCAGGCCAGGTAGACTCACTTAAATGCGTACCCCTGAGGGCAGTTCCACTGAGGGGTAGCAGGCACGGCTCTATGGAGTGCGTGTGCACACACACGTGTGTGTGTGTATGTGTGTTCTCATGATCTGTTGATGCTTCTGAATAAACTGAACTTAAAAATCATCTGCTTTCCTGATGACAGCATTTGGGCAAGTAACGAAAGATATTTCGGCCTCACAATATCAAAAGTGCACTCAGTGTAGGAAGCTGCTGCCTTTTTCCAGGATGTGCTGTCTGTGGCCATGCTCCAGGGGCTGTCACTCTGGGGCCAGGCCACACCTGTCTTGTCATTGCCCAGAGTAAAAGTGAGACACAGAAATGTTCCTCATCCACCCACAATCATGGAAGAAGTCCTGGGGAGAAGGGGTGCTGTGTGAGGTGGGGCTTACCGTGCAAAGCTGCTTTGAAAATAAAGTGGCTCATGGATGCCCAGCCTCGGCTTTCTGGTCTGCAGAGCATGCCACCTTGGTCAAGTGCCGGGGATACCAGTCAGTGTGAAGCTGAGCCGTCTGGGAACTCTGGAGAGGCTGCTGAAGCATCAGGTGTTAATAGCCAGATTAAGCTGGTCTGTGAATCAATAGCACGCTTTTCCAAAGCAATTGTACAAAATGTTTTGTCTTAATTAATCTTCGGGCATGAACCGTTGATTCTCCTGTGTTTTTGCTCTCGGCATGGTGCCCTTTGGTTGGCATATCCGGAAGAACCATGTTAACAGTGTGTGCGGAACACCCGCCCTCATGGATAGTGAGTCCTGGCCGAAGCCATCCGGGGAGCTGGAACTAAACCTTGTTCTGGTCCTGCCCTGGAGTGTGTTCATGCCAAGTCTGGAGCCTGGTGTGTGCCTCTGCCAGTCCTCTGGGAGAGTTCTGCAGCTTCTGCAGGCTTGTTGCTGCAAAGGTCGGGGACCTGCCAGCCAGCACGAGGACGCCGGCCCCCTTGAACCCAGCAGTGTGAGTCTGAAGAGTAGAGGCAGTTTCCTCCTTTGTTGCCGGGGCCCTGGTGGCTTCACACGTGGTCGTGGGGACCACACTGCTGTGTGCTGTGGGGCCATGAGCTCTGCTTTCTCAGCCACACCCCTTTTGGGAACTTTCTTCCTCGGCACTCCTATTTCTCTTTTCATTCATGGGGTTTGGGACCTCATTTGCCCAGTTTTTCACTTTTCTGCTCTGGGTTCCGAGGCTCTGTGGCCTTCAGGAGCGTTCAGCTAGGGTAAGCAGTGATATTCATATTCAAGTAAGGTGCTGGTAAACCTGACCTCGTGCTTATGCATAAAACCATGTTTCTGACCCTGGGAGATGGAGAGTGTCCTCCATTCAGTGGCAGGAAGAGGATATAACGATCAGTACCCTGGACCCCTGACCGCATATCTGTGGACATTCACAGTGATTTTATCCTGGGATTTTAGTTCACTTTAAGTTCCGTTTTTTTTCCTGGCTCTGGTATGTTGTTATTTCAGAATAGGTGGCCTCATGTGACCAGACTGTCATACTGGTCTTTGTACTGGACAGCACCTGCTGCCATCGCTTGGTGTTCTTAAAGTATCTAGGATAGGCGGAAGGGGCTGCGCCATTTCCCAGGCACTCTGAGGGAGGGAATGTGAGTGAAACAGATTTAGGTGTGAGAACTAAAACACGTGATTGGGGATGTTTCTGGCCCACCTGGAAGGAATTGGGGGTGGTGCTCTACCTGGCGTTGTTGACCCATAGCCCTCTTGCAATCAGGGAGATTGGTGAGAGACTGAAGGCCTAGAGGAAGGTGGTGAAGGGGGTAGTAGGTCTGTTAGCACCATCTCCTGCTGTCTCACAGCCATCCGGCAGGAGGCAATCTATTCTTATCACCCCAGAGTTCAGGGGGAATAACTAAAGCCTGTGGAGGGTCAGTAGTTTGCTCGAAGTCAGGCAGCCTCCAAGTGTGAATGCCAGCCTGGAACCAGAACTTGGGCCTGTGGGCTGGACAGAGCACAGGCTTCTTACACTCAGCCCCCGATGGGCCACCGGTATGGGCGCTGAGCATGAGGGCCTGCTGTCGGCAGTCCCTGTGACCAAGAGACCCCTTGATTAGAATGAGCAAGGAGCCTCTCCATGTAAGTCCTTTGTGTATAATGCTAAAATCCCAAGGCACTGAAAACTGTACTTCTATATTTGGCACAAACTTACTTGACCACAGAACCTGAACTGCGCTATCGTGAGTCCATATACATTAGTGATATGCATATTTCACTGAAGAAGTATGTTGCAGGGAGGGACCTGTAGGGAGGATTTAAGTGACACAGGGGAGGCCGTGATTCTGCCTTTCCGGAATCTAACCATCTCTGAATCCGTAAGCCCACCTGTCAGTGATGGGGCCATGAGCTCTGCTTTCTCAGCCACACCCCTTTTGGGAACTTTCTTCCTCGGCATCCTCTGTATTGGAAAGGATGAATGAGCAAATACTCTGATCCTGCCTAGATCCTAGTGGTGCCACTCTCTTCCGGCTGGGAACTCTGTGAAATACAAGATTGCCTGCCTCCCCACACCTCAGGCCTCCTGGCCTACATCAACTTTTGCTCTCTCAGGGTTTCAGTGGCTTACCTGTGACACTTAGGTCTTGAGGTACCCGTCTCATAGAAGGCCAGTCAGGTTGTCAGAGGTTAGAAAGAGGCAGTGATAATACTACACAGAACCTTGCATCCAAAATTTGCAAAGTAGAAATTTCTTTAAAGGACTGGTTTCTTCTGGTATCTCATGAATAGCCTTTTGATCTCCCCTGTGTGAGGAGTGATCACTGCCATCCCCCAATGCCTGATACCCAGTAGGAAAGCAGGACCAGTGTGTACAGATTATCTGGACTCCAAACCATCATAAACTATTAATAAATGGACACCTTTATTTGTGAGCCTATCAAGAACATAAAAAATCTTTTTTTAATATTTAAAAAATTTTATTGAAGTGCTCAGGCACCTAACAGCTGTCCAAGTTTCTGAGAATGCCAGGCTGGGTACCATTCTCAGATGGCTTCCACTTGGCCCTGCAGAGTCACCCTCACCCTTGTGCCTGTGTGTGCCTGGAGGCTGAGCTGTCTGGACCACAGCCCAGGAACATGGTTGGATTTGTCCAATAGGAAGCATGTCCAGGAGGAAGAACCATGGATCAGGATGTAACTGCTTGCTGCCTCCTTCCACAGATGCCTCTGCTCCTGTCCACAGAGCTCTTCTGTCTGGGCTCTGCAGAACTCTTTCTCTTTTTCCTCTCTGGGTCCAGAATGCTAAAGTTATGCCAGTGCTGCTAATGGTAGGGGGCTGTGCTACCCTGGATGCAATGTCCAAAACCCTGCCCACACTCCTGGAAATTTCCCTCAGACAAACTTTCTCCATTACCCAGTGGAGCGTGTCATCTCTCTTCTCCCAGGACCTGCCCGATAAACTACCAAACCGAAAGAATGCTTCTGTTCTTGGCCTGAGCAGCCCTGTGGCACCTCGGCTGATTGCTGCCAGCTGGCCGAGTGGTCCCTTTGTAATGTCATTAGTCTTAATACAATTTCATCAGCCCTGTGTCCCAAACTACCTTGTTGGCCAAAGGTGGAGGCTACAGGAAAATGTATTGAACTTCTGTCTCCAAGAACTTGCAAAACTTAGACATGTGGCACTTGCAACCATTCAGAAAGGCCAAAGGAATCCAAAATCCTTGTGCCTTATGAGAAAAGGAAGTTAAAAATCAAGATGACTGTTAATAGCTGTAATTGCTTTTGCCTTCCTCCCATTCCAATTACGGGAGCCTTGGCTTCCAGGAGCTTGTCTTAGTCCTTAGTGTATTAGGACATGTGAACATGCAGAGGTGTTCTTGTCTAAAGACCAGTTCACAAAGGAGGCATTTTAATGTGACTATGCCAGGTCTTAAAATTGGATGAAGCCAGAAAGAACGTTAGCCTACAGAGATGTCATTAACGGCATTTTTCCTCCCTACATTATTAGGCACCCCAGGTGACCTCCCAGAACAGAATTTTTTGGTAGTGTGGGCCTAAAGCCCCCCCACCCCCTTTTCTGGTGCCAGTTGTTATAGGTTTCCTGACGGCATACTGGGATTTTTGCAAGGCAAGGCATGGTCACCAAAGGAGAGTGACTAATTTTGCCCTTTGCTACCATTTTTTCCTCCTTGCACAATGGGATCCTATCAGGGCCTGGGAGGTGGCTGGCCCTGTGGAACAGGGGCAAAAGTGGTTGTCACGATGGAGGACACATGGGGGTAAGACGGCAGATGGCTAGAGAGCTACTACAGGATGACTGAAATTACTTTCTTATTTAGTAGCTTCTGGAAATCTTCATGCCCATGTGGTAGAAAAACAGATGGAGGTCCCGTAAAGAAAGCGGTACCAATGTCTGTAGAGCATAAGAGAATGCATCTTGACTCCAAATCACAGCTATGAATAAATTGACAAATTTATGTGGGGGCTTATCAAGGACATAAAAAAATCATTCTGGCTGGCAAATGAAAATGGCATTGTGTTGCTCACTAACATTCGTTTGTCAACTGTTCTTGGAATGGGTGTTAAATTATAACTGAGGAGCTGGCATTCTGAAGCTGAACTGGGATTTTCCAAGCTGTCAAATGAAAATTATTAACTCTCTCTTCTTCCATCCTTCCTCTGTTCCCCTGCAAAAAGAGCCCTTTCTTTGCTGTCATATGACTTGGAATGCACACTCTTTGTGCACACAGTGTTGTAATGAATGACACATTATCACCAACTGGCTGGAGATGATTCTTCTAATTATTTGCTCCCAACTGGAGTAGGTTTTCAAATCCTTTGCTTGTACATAAAGGAGTCTCAGAAACAACCATTTCAGATAGTTAGTTACTTGACTAATGGTTGTATGTACTTATTCTATAGAGAAATGTTGTTTGTTTATGAGTTTGGATTTTCTTGGTATAGGTCTCAGTTCGGGAATAATGAATCCAGGAGGCACCACTCTTACAAGTACCTTTGGCTAAACATTGGGTGTAGTAGAAATCTGTGTAAAAATGTCAGCACTGGGATATCTTTGGTTTGGATTTCGAGGCACGTGGAGGGCTTGTTGATTTCCATGCCCTCTGTGTGACTCTCTTGTACTGGCTGGCAGAGGTCTTGTGGCTTCATGTAACAAAATGGAAGATGAAGGGTGGTGGGTGCTTGACTTCTGGGAATAAATACTGAAGGAGGATGTGTGGTTGTGGAAAAATGCCTGTTGTGGATGGTTTGGGGCTTTTTTTTAGCCCCATTCTGGGTGACAATGAAATCTTAAGTGGGAAAATTGGAAACCCATTAACTTTTTCAGACTAGTACATTTGGTCATCTAGCGTATTGTGGGGTTGAACTAGGTGATTGCCAAAGACCCTTGCAACTCTATGATTCTTGGATTCTATACCTTTGGGGCCCTTTGACCTGGATCAGGGCTTCTCTTCTTTAACATGCTGACTGACCATGGAAGGATCTTGTTAAAATGTAGATTCTGGTTCTATAGGTCCAGGGACTATGCCTGGAAGTCACCAATAACCAAAGAAACTCTCTGATGATACCAGTGCTCTGGACCCATGGATCACATTTGGACTACTGTGAATATAGGTGGCCAAAGTTGTGGGGTGAACCAAACCCTTTCTTTGTCTCCTTGGGGATTTTCAGAGCTCATCATATTATTTTTTCTCTTTGCAGTAAAGAGAAACATGGAAGGCAAAGGGGGAACTTCTGTTTCCAGCAATCCAGTGCATTGCATCCAGGCACACAATGGATTAATTCTTTGGGAGAAGAAATGAGTGAATTCAGTAGCACAGAATACTCAGGCTCCCCCTCGCCGCGCCTCTCCCCTCCCTTGCCCGCACACATGCTCATACACACACGTGTGTCCACACACACACCAGATTCCCTTACCTGGAATGCTTTGTCACCCCACCAAGCTCCCACGTCTTTATTCTATGGCACTCAGTCCATTTTCCTCAGACTTCTCCACATACCATGCCTGGGCCTAACTCCTCTAACTAAAATGTCTTCATCTACCCAAAGCCCATCATTTTTCTAGAGCAACTCAAGCCCTAACTCCTGAAAGCCTCTGACTCCCTCCCTCCCTCCCTGTTCCACCCCTGGATACAGACCCCTGGACCAATCTGCCCCAGCTCTGGCAGTCCTCCCTGAAGCACTGCTATTCCTCACATACCTTTCCACTCCTCAGGATGGGGCTTCAGAGCCCTTCACAACAGGGCTCTTGACAGGCTCTCACAACAGCTTGAGACATCTTTTTCATCCTGACTTGGGGCATAAGGATTATCTTTGTTCTCTGTCTATGTATTTTCTGCCTCTTTGCCTGGATGGTGAATTTGTTGAGAATGGGGACCATGTGTGCAGCTGCTTGCTTTATTGTGGTTTCCCAGGAGTGCTTGGTGCATAGTAGCCCCAGAAGCAGAGTGCTTGGTGCAGGGTAGGTACAGAGACAGAGTGCTTGGTGCAGGGTAGGCGCAGAGGCAGAGTGCTTGGTGCAGGTGGGCGCCGAGGCAGAGTGCTTGCTGCAGAGTAGATGCATAGTAAGTGATGACCTGGCTGCCTGGAGCAGCTCCAGCTCATACATTCTCATGTGCTCACTTAATTCCCGATGGGACTCTAATTTCCTTGAGCTGGGAAGTGTCCAGAACTGGGTCAAACAGAGCTTAATTTGAAATACTCTTCTCATGAGTCTGGGGTATGAGGCAGGGTACCATTTAACATAATTCCCTTAAGAATGCTGTCAAGATAATGTGGAGGAACGCCAGAAAAGCAACAACAGAAGGCTGTCAGGAGGAAAAAGAAACAGGGCAATTTCTGTTTTTTGCATTATGCTTGAGGAGGAGGGACGTTGTTTTGATTTTCAATGTTCTGCATGCAGCTGCCTCTGTTGCTTTTGGTTGAACAAGGCCCACCTCCTCAAAATTTGAGTGGGATGCTATGTGTCATTGCTGAAAGCTGGGGCTGCCTCCCTGTTGCACAGGGTCACGTGGTGGGAATGCTAGGATGGGGCTCAGGGCTCAGGGGCATCCTTCTGAGATGCCACAAAGCCCTTTCCACCTTGGCGATGCTCTTGGAGGAGGCTGCCATCCTTGTGTTCCTCTGGGTCTAGGCAGTCCCTGCATGCTGGTAAGAAACTGGAGAGATTTGGGGAGGCTGAATCACTTTCCAGTGGAGCACAGGGCCCGCCTGCTCCTGCTGGTTCCTCTTTGCTCCCAAGCTCCCAGGCTCTCGGGTTCATCCACAGACTTCAGAGTCGGAATTTCTATTTGGCAAAGTTACCAGTTTCAAGTGACCTTTGCCTCTATCTCTGGTGAGGGGCTGCTGAAAGTCAAGTCATACTTGATGTCTCTCCAGTCTGAAAATAGTTGGCATTTGTAAATGTTTCCTTCTAACTAAAAACATTTATGCTCATGACAGGAAATGTGGGCTGTATAAATGTATAAAAAGAACGTTTAAAGAAGAATATAGAACTTGCCCTTTCTGTAATCCAGAGAAAACCCTTGCTAATATTTTGGTGTTCTGCATATGTGTTTGTTTTCCAAACATGAATGGGAGCATGTTAAACATGAAGTTTTGTATCCTGGTCTTTTCACTTAGTGCTGTACTTAGCTAGAATATTTTCACTTCATTAAAACTTTTTTTTAAAAGATGGGATATTTAATAGCCATGGAGATAAATCGTTACAAAATTTCTCATAATTTATGTAACCATTGACCTATTAGAACTTACTCCATTTTTTTCCTTCCACTTGAAATAATATTATTTTTTTGTTTAAGGTATTATTTCCTAATTGCTATTTTGGACCTTTTTCTTCCGTATCCTTTTTTTTTTTTTTCTCTTTTGCCAATTTTCTATTCTCATACTTTGGGAAATGTCCGTCTGGTGGAGCCGACATACTGAAGGGGGCCACACCTGCCTGGCTTACTGGATAGCCGTGGAGGGGTGTGTACATGGAATGTGTCAGCCCTATAGTTACGGGCAGGAAGATGGGACTTCTGCTGAGACACAAGTGAAGAAAAGTGGTAGAAAGAAGACCCAGTCTTTGACACACCTGGGTGGCTCCTGCTCTGTGGCCAAACCACGAGGCAGTTGTCCATCAGGCCTCCAGGATCGCTGCGTGCCCTGAGATGCACGTGGGTTTGTGTGGCCTTAGGGCTGCCATTGCAGAGGTGGGAGAAGGGGAAGAAAAATCCTCTTTCAGAAAATACCCAGCCCTGCAATGCAACTCCCCACAGCAACCATAGGCTTCAGTGTCTTCTCTGCTGGGTCTGCAGCCCAGCTTGTACGACATGGCTGTATCCATTTGTGCGTGGTCAGAGGGCACCAAAACCTGGAAAAGGAGCTCCGGCCCTGGCCTGCCTTTTCTTGACAGCTCTGGGCATTCATCGCATTGTCAGTCGCCGGCAGCCTGGGCCCTCCCAGAGTGGGAGGGCTGGCCAGTGATAGAAGGGGAGCCACATCCTTGCTCACCCACACAGCTATTCCCCTCCCCTGCCTGGTTGGAGTCAGCTTCCCCCAGGCCAGGCAGCCTTCTTGCTGAACCCACTGACTACTAGAAGTCAAAGGGCATAAAGACCATGCCAACCTGGGAGCTCCTTTCTCAAATTAAATCCAGTTTCCCAGACCCATTTAGTGGTCCTTGGGGGCAGTGCTCTGTCAACATGGAAGTGAGTGAGTATCCTGTCCTAGCATCCCTACTTGGCTATCAGAATTTCTTAAAATCACCTGCATGGAATTGATGCGAAGGAAATACTCTCTTGCTCACGTTTAGGCAGGAAATTTGCAGTTTATTTTCAGACCAGGAGTCAGAAGAACCAGGAGAATGGTCCACGTTCACTCCCTGCCCACATTTCCTTGCCCTGTGGAGACCACAGCTTAAGTAGCCTTTCCTCTTGTGTGTCCTCCAGGAGCAAGGAGCATTCCTGTTCCAGGCGTCTAGCCCCTGCCCAACAGTCGGCCTGAAAAGGGATCGTGGAGTCTGGCTTCTGACCTATCAGCAGAGAGCCGTTTGTAGGCTTTGATTGTTCCTTGGGCCCCTCCCTGAGATAAACCTGCTCTAGCTGGGAAATTTTCTTCTTCTTCTTCTTCTTTTTTTTAAGGATTTCATTTATTTATATGATAGACAGAGATCACACGTAGGCAGACAGGCAGGCAGAGAGAGGGGAAGCAGGCTCCCTGCTGAGCAGAGAGCCCGATGCAGGGCTCGATCCCAGGACCCTGAGATCATGACCTGAGCTGAAGGCAGAGGCTTTAACCCACTGAGCCACCCAGGTGCCCCTCTTCTGTTGTTTTGAAATAGGAGTCTGTGTGTCAGACTGAGCTCCTCGGCAGGAGCTTTTGCTCTGTTGGAGAGCTTCTCACAGTAGGTGTCCTGTCCTCTGCCTCCTTCACCTGAAAGCTGGATGTTGAAGCATGTGCGTGTGATCTGAGGACTCCGCTGGGATGAAGGCAGGCACAGCTGCTGCAGGGGCAGGACGTCACCTTGGTCCTCGGCCCAAGACTGCTCCAAGGGAGGCCCACCTGGAGGAGGGGCTGGCTCCTCGGGGGCCTTGGCAGATGCTGGACCTGGAGCCCTGTGTTTCACTGCGCACAGAGGAGGTGCAGGAATGACTGAGAAGGAACTTAGTAGGGAGAGAAGTGGTGGGGGAGGCTGGGTTCAGTAGCAGACAGTTTCCTCAGTTGTTATTTTAGCTAGTATTTGTTGAACACTGACAACATTTAGGCTGCAGTATGGGGGCGTTCGATGTGGGAGCTCACCCCAAAGGTCTAGCCATCCATCTCTTAGCTTACTCATGCATGTAACTCACTTACTGAGCCCCCCCCACTGTATGCCAGGCATGGGGCCTGCCCTGCGTACATGGGGGGAGGTTGCTCCGGTCAGTTTCTGCTCTCAGGGAGCCTCCTGGCTCAGGTGGGACAGGTGACTGGGCACCTAGTCCTAAACACCCAAATAGACATCTACAAGTCATGGTAAGTACCTCGGAGAAAGTGAGCAAGGAAGAGCTATAAACATGGAAGGAAACTGCACAGGGTGGGTAGTCAGGAAATGGTTCTGAAGAGCTGATTCCCAGGGAAGAATTTGCTATTGATTTATCCTTCTTTCATTGACATTGTTTTTATATAATTACTACAAATGCTGTGAGTAGTAGAAAAAACTAATCTCTGCTTACCTTCTTTGAGGATACCCTTTGCTGAAACATTGAGAGGAAGCCCAAGAAAGGGGAGGGGAAAGGGGTGAGATTCTGCCACCAGGGTGATCAGAACCACAGTAGCCACCTGGACAAGGAGGCACCAGGCATCTGCCCTAGAGCACCATCCCCCAACCCTGGGCCTCCAGGTGTAACCCTAAGCTGACTGACAGCCATGCTGGCACCTGGTGTGATGTGAGAATGTGTCCAGCAGGGGCGTCCTTCCCTAGATAGAGAGCCACTATTCCAATCAGACCTATCTGTAGGGAGAGGGAACCAGAGGTGGACAGGTGTTGTGGGCAGCTTCCGGGGAGGGATGGAACGTATGAGACAGTACACGTTGGTGTAAAGAAGTCACCCAATAGACGGACAGAAGCAAAGGAGATAGGGCAAGTCATGCACTCACAATCTCAGCCGTGCTTTTAAGGTGGGAGGGAAACTGTCTAAGGAGGTTTTACATCTGGTCAGGTTTTGCACGGTCAGCCTGTGGGTTCCAGGAAGAGGGTCTCCTATGGCGGGGGACAGGGTGGCTGGGGAATCCTTTTCCTACAGGGCAATGAGCCCCACCTGACCCTGGTCACCATCTGCACTTTGCTGGGCCCAGTGGAGGCTAAGCCCCAGGTAGTAGAAAAGGGGAGTTAGTTAGGTGCTCCTTGCAGGGCCTCCCTGCATGCTCTCTCCCATGAGGCAGGTCACTTCCCATGACTTGGGGGCATCCTGGGCCCCACTCTGCCCCTTACCCAGCTTTGACACACCCATCAACTCTCCTCACAAAGAGCCCACGTCTTTTACCTCCTTCGACTGGGCCTCTGTCTCTTCTTCCCTGGATGATGGGGACATAACCTGAATCTCTCCTACATCTTCCCTTGTCCCTGCATCTGTTCCCACACAGTAGCCAGCGTGGTCCTGTTAAAACAGAAGTCAGACTATGCCAGTCCCAGACTCAACTCCCATCCCCACTCCAGTGCTTTCCATCACAGGGAAAATTTGAGAGCCTGTGGTGGCCTCCAAGGACTCGATTCCCTGTCCCACTGCCAGTACCTCACTGGCCACTTCTCTCCTCCAGACCCCACAACCACAGAGGCCCAGGCCATTCCTGTCACTCACCAGGCAGGCTCCCACCTCAGGACATTTGCACATGCTATTGTCACGGTCATGTTACCCTCTCAGTGAAGCCTTCTTTGGCTGATGACTCTACTTAAAACCACAAACTTGCCTTCCCCAAATCCTTCCTGTCCCCTCTCCCTTTGTTATTTTTTCCCAGAGGACTTTTTAACATTTAGCCTTCTCTGTATTTTATTTGTACATTTTGTTATTGTCTTCCTTTTCCCACTAAAATTTTAGTTCCTGGAGAACAGGGATTTTTCCCACTTTGGTTGCTACTGTAACCGCATAATCAGGAATGGTACTTGGCACATAAAGCCCTCAACACATAGCTGAGTGATGGCCTGTAAGGCTACCCTGAGGAAAGTCTGCTGGATGTCCTCTGGAGCCTTTTGAAATAAGAGGACATCCCCATGATTCACCCCGAGTCCTTTGACCTTTCATCCCCAGGACAGGAAGACGGCTCCCCAGGGGAAGTGCTGAGAATCACCAAAATGAAATTGCCTTTCATTTTCTAAATTTCCCTCTTGGGAGCTCACAGGAAACCTTGAATTATAAGGCCTCTCTTTTGCCATATACTTGATGAATCTCAAAGCTTCTGGAGTATTCTAATCAGGAGGATAAAAAAAGAGAAAGGGTGAGAGAGAATCCGCAAGCAAGGCTTTTCTTTGCTCACTCTCTGCTCTGTTGTCAGCACCAGATGGAGGATGTGGCTGTGGTGCAGGCTAATTTATTTATTGATTAAAATGCTTAGAAAACTCAGCGTGTACAGCCAGGCTGAACATTCAATTAAAAAGCCTGAAATGAAAATTCAGAACTGCTGAATGACAAGTAGGATGTGCAGAGCCAACTAAGGAAGGAATAAAATGATAAAGCTTAAAGCAGGAAGGATTTGTTCTATTTATTCATTTTGTCCTTTCTTCTGTCATTTGGAAACCGGAAAGCCCTACAACCCCATCATGCACAGTCAGTGAGCAAATGAGCAAGTGAACGAAAGCTCGCCCCGTGTTGGCATGACAGCTATTCTGTGGGAAGAGAATATGGGAAAGATGAAGATTTTGACAGTGGGCAGTGCCCGTGTCCCCACATACCAGGGATGGAGGCGAATAGGCACCCTGAGCTGTTAGCGTAGGTTGGCACCACATTGGCCCTCTTGGAAATGCAATGCTCCCGGGGTGCTCCATGGTGGATGGCCATGGGTGCGATGGGTAACGGTTCAGCAGGAAGTCAGGCTTCCTCTGTCCATCTGCCTCTTCCTCCTGTACCTTCTGTCTGAAAGCTGAGTGGACTCTGGTCCACAAGGCAAGAGTGGCCTTCCCCCACTCCTTTGTCACAGGTGAGTATGTGGCTCACCAGCCCACAGTCCCCCTTGCCCTCTTGGGCTCCTGCTAAGTCAGAACCACCCCCACAAAGAGGCAGAGTACCCCAGTCTCACAACCCTTGGGGGCTGATGGGCGGTGGTTGATTACCAGCATAAGGCAGCAGCCGGTCTCAGCCCTCTGCTGACTCTGCCACCTGTGGGATGCTGGCACCTTCTCAGCCCCATGTCAGGCTCAGCTCCCCCCTTGGTACAGGAGGGAGCAGAGACTTCAGAGGTGGGAGAATTGCATAAAGTTGTCAATGTAGTGCCCAGTATGGTCAGTTCTCAGTAAATCATAGTTGCTGCCTCCACACTGGAGAGAATGCCAACTTTTTTAAACCCCCAAGTTTGTCTAGAGATGGGAAACAATCAGGAGGGGAATTGTCCTTGCCCTCTGTACAAACCAGGTCTTGGGGAATCATAGAGCGTTTGCATCTTATACATACTGGCCCTGTGTATATGTGTGTTCAGTGTATGTAGTGTGTCTCTGTACATGTGTGGTGTCTATGAATGTGTGTGGTATGTGAAGTTGTGTGCCTGTGTGTATGTGTGGAGTGTGCATGGTTGTGTACCTGTGCTGTGTTCAGACTGTGTGAGTGAGGTATGCATATATATGTGTGTGTGTGTTTGTGGTGTATTGTGTGCGTGTGTGGTATGTGTTCAGAGTATGTGAGTGATACATGCATATTTATGTGTGTGTGTATGTTTGTGGTGTATTGTGTGCGTGTGTGGTATGTGTTCAGAGTATGTGAGTGATACATGCATATTTATGTGTGTGTGTGTGTTTGTGGTGTATTGTGTTGCGTGTGGTGTATTAGGTGTGGTGTGTGTTCAGAGTGTATGAGTGATGTATGCATATTTATGTGTGCAGGGTGTGGTGTGTGTGTGTGTCGTGATGTATTGTGCACCTGTGTTTGCAGTATATAATATGTGGGAGCATACACATGGTCCCTTCCTTGTACACGGGAGCTTCTGGCTCTTTCCTTTCCTCTTGGGCGCTCAGGGACGGCTCACCTGGGGAGAGGGCAGCTCTGCAGAATGAGACTGTGAGGACACATCCAGATGCTGGCATGCCCAGAACAAACATGGTGAGCTCTGTGCATGTGCACCGTCCCCAGGCGCTTCTGTGTCCCGAGCGTCCTCCGATCCAGGCCCAGCATGGGCCACACAGCTTCTCTGCCCAGAAGTTCAGTCTAGTGTTTAAACCGAGCTGGATTGTTTTTGAGGAGGAGGAGAGTGATGTGTGTTTGTAAAGCTATCCTTGCACATCCTGGCCTGTCCTCCTGGGAGAGGTAGCCCTGTGAACACCATCTCCTTGTCATCACTTGGGCCCTGTCTTGCCTCTCTAGATAGTTCGACAGGTTCAGACCAGACAGATTTGCTCTCAGGGGTGTGGCTCCAAATAGCTGCTAAGCCTCTCCATGCTGGAACTCGCAGCTCCTTCCAGCTTCCAGCCTGTTCCTCACTCTGTCCCGGGGTGGGGAGGGGGGGGTGTCCCTCGTCCTCAGGGCCTCCAGGCCTCATGAGATTCAGCTACTGTCAGGAATCCACACGGATGGCCCGGGCCATGTTTTCCTCCAGAGGTTTTCGTGTGTGAAGGTTCTGCCCCCTCTTTTCTCTGCTCCCCACCTACCAACAGCAGAGAGGCAGTGGTAAGTGTATTTGTGTTTTCTAGGTCTGCTCCCCTGAACATGGGTCCCCAAGACTGTCTCTGGTACTCAGGAGCCCACATTGGGACGTCTGCAGTTTGGGGCTGGGATACTTTGGGTTGCTTTATGTGTCAGTTTGGTATATCTGAATTCTGGGAGGTTTTGTAACTTTTATGACCAAGGCAAATGTACCTGTGATGTGTGAGTCAGGGTGGGGCAGGCTGGCCCACAGTTACACCACTGAAATCTCAGTGGCTCGAAGGAGCACACTTGTGTTTCTCACTCATGCTCCCTGTTGAGGCATGGCTGGCAACCTTACTACTCAGCCTGTGGTCCTCCCTGGGGTTGAGGATGGTCACAGATGGCAACACTGGGGCCAACATGGCAGAGAGGAGATGGGGCACCAGGAGGCTGGGAAGGACACAGTGTGCAAGCTGGGGCGTGTGCGGCCACACTAGGGGTGGCCACTGGCCGCAAGCTGTCTCCCTGTACGGAATTTCAGGCCTCTGTTCTCACTGCACTGAAGATGCTCTGTTACGCCCAGGGGGCTGGGAGAGACCTCAGCGGGCAGCCACAGCTGGTCCCCTCCTGGTTCCCTCACAGCCCAGCCCACAGGAAGTCATCCCAGAGATGAATCATCACAGGGCTCTTAAATCCCCATTTTACACATGCCAGATTTCACCTACCCGTCAAAGGCTGAAATTAGTTAAATGGGGGCAATCCAGAGCGGGAGGGAAAATTCTAGTTATCTCCTCATTGAATTTGCTACCAAAGTATCTGATTTCCTAAAGTTTTTTTTTTTTTTTTTTTCTTTTTAAGTTTCCTTAATGTTCAACTCCACTGTGGTGGAGGGGATTTGGGGAGGTTGCCAGCTCTGACAGGATAGTTCCTGTGTCTCTGGTGGAGCCCCTCCCATGCGGGTGCATGTCTGAGTGAACGTGGGGAGCACCATGTGGAGGGAAGTGCCTGTCTCCGGCAGGATTAAGTGGAAATTCACGTTCAGTTTGATCAAGGGTGAGCGCTGTTCTATTTTAGGCCAAGGCTTTCCTCCTCCAGCTCAAACTACATTTTTAGTTAATATGATCTCTGTGTAGACTCATAGACTGTGAACACTAAAAAATGGGGAAACTTTTTTTCTACGTGAGCATATTTTCCAGCTTAGGCTATGGCGGTGCAGTAGGCCTGGTGATCCTGAGATGCTCTCTGTTTGCTTCTGAGCTTCAAGGAAGAGACCAGCTCGTGTGGCATGAGTCACAGGGGACAGGTGTCCCGCAAGCTGTCAGGGAGGCGAGTAGAGCTGAGTTGTCAGGCTCTGAGACCACCCATGCTGTTGGCCAGAGGTCTTCTGTCCCCTCCCCAAGATGTCCCTAGTCTCCTCTCTCCTAGCCACGTGGTGTAAGTGGCACCTGAGAATCCTTCCAGAGACTGGCTAACTGAACTTCTTGCCCCACCCCCACTAGAACTGCCTTCTATCTCATGAGTTCACATTCTTTGCAGCTACACCACCCAATGCAAGTTAGGGCTATCCAGACTTGAATTTAAAGTAATTAAACTCAGGTAAGATCCAGTTGCTCATTCATACTAGCCACTTTTCAAGTGCTTAAGAGCTGGTGACCACTGTCCTGGTCATCAGAGAGGTGGCACATTTCTGTCACCTTGGAAGGTCTCTGTCCAGTGATGGGCTGAACTCTGCCTGAATTTCTTGTTTTCTTTTGTGAGGAGCTCAGCCCCTCTTTGAGGGAAGCATTTTGGCACCCCTGCTCAGCCCCACACTTGGTGACAGTGGTAGGTAGACCCACCTTGGAAAGCACTGAGGAGAATCCAGCTGCTGGTGAGTGGGCGAGTGGGCAGGGGATGACTTGAGCTGGGCGGATGGTGGCAGGTGCAGCCCTGGAACAAATGCAAGCAGTGGCTGTCACACCTACCTCTGCCCCAAGGGCAGCTGTGAGATGCTGACTGGATGGAAAAGGGAGGCGTCCAGAGAGCAGTTTTAGGAGCAAGAGAGTGGGCAGCTCAGAGACAGGTAGAGCTAAGTTTCTGAAGTGATGGGTCAGAACTCAAAGTTGCCTAGCTGGTTTCAGCCCTTCAACTTACAAAAAGGAACGTGCAATGTGTTCATTACTTAATTTATCAACATATCTGGTTACATGGGGCCTTGCGTGGTTTTCCATCTGAATGTTATCTGGGTCCATGTGGTGAAATTGTGCCTAAGACCCTTTTGATTGTTTTGATAATATTGATCTCTTTGGGAGGAATCCACAACTGGGGACTTGCTGATCTTTGGATTAGTTCCCAGAGTTATGATATTTTAATGTATCTGTTCTTCAGCAGGTTTTAACCTGTTGACTGCTTCTTGCTCTTAAATTCAGTGATTCGAACTAGAGTGGAAGTCCATTTACTGAGGCTTATTGTAGGATCTCATGAGAGGAGGTAGTGTCTTTTCGGTTTGTTGTCTGATCAGGGGCATAGCCTTCCCTACACCTGAATTTTCCTTCTGGTCTCCTCATAGGGTCAGGACAACATTTAAACCAATACATATTTTCATTATTTAAGAACCACAGAAATACATATTCCCTTTTTGTAACCTATAAAACACAGGGTTTTGTTGGAGGCTACGGCATGGTTGGAGTCGTGGATCAAACCACGCCCTGACTTGTGTCTCCTTTAAAGTCTGGACACCTTGACAAGGGGTTAAGGACGGGAAAGTTGATTAACACTGAGAAAGGGTCTGTGCTATGTGTCGTGCACTCACCTACGTGACTTCCCACATGCTCTCCCTACAGAAGGGAACACTGTGGTCAGGGTCATGAGTTCTTAGTTGGTCCTTGTCGTTCCTGTACCTCCCATAACCCACTCCCTGGTTGATTGTCTTGCTAATGGCTTTAGCCGAAACTACCTGGCATCCCGAGGTTTGCTTGTAGTTGATGTAAACTTGTTATAAAAACTTGCGGTCATCTGACTAGGTACTGATGTATTACTCCTTCTATTGTGGTCTGCCTTACAAATGCTTGTAAGATGTGGAATAAAATCGGTACTGTTGGACATCCTCCTCAGTGCTTCTCCTGCCCCCATCTCTTTGTCTCTTAATTTCTTTTCACCATCCTCTTACCCTCACATTTCCTGGTCGATTTGTCACACTGGCCGTGATAGGGTTTCCTGCCCTGAGAGCTCAAGATAAAAATTAAGGCCCAATCATCAGGGGAAATTACCTACGATAGGCCATACTCGGTCATGTGGTTCTGCCCATGTAGAAGTTTTGAAGAGGGTACCTGGCGGAAGCACACCTATGCATATCCAGTCAACTAATATCTGACAAGAGAGCCTTGAATAGTCAGTAGAGAAAAGACAGTCCTCTTATAGTTGGTGCTGAGAAAATATTTCTTCACATGTAAACAAATGAAGCTAGACCCCTATCTGCCATTACTCACAAAAAATAACTCCAAATGGTTTAAAGACTTAAATATAAGATCTGAGCCCATAAAACTCCCAGAGGAAAACGTAAGGAAAAAGCTCCCTGAATGGGTCTTCGTAATGGTTTTTTGGATATGGGACCTAAAGCACAAGAAAAAAAATCAAACATAAACAACTGGGATTATATCAAACTAAAAAGCTTCTGCACAACAATAACAAAAACATAACAATGTGAAAAGACAGCCTGTGGAATGGGAGAAAAATATTTGCAAATCCTATACCTGACAATGCATTAAAATCCAAAATATATAGAGAACTCATATGACTCAATACCAAAATAATAATAATCCCATTAAATGGGCAAAGGATCTAAATAGACATTTTCGCAGATGGTTTACGAAAAGCTCAACATCACTCATCATCAGAGAAATGTAAAAACCACAGCAAGGTATCATCTCGCACCTGTCAGAATGGCTGTTATCCAGAAGATAAGAAATAAGTGTCGGTGAGGATGTGAAGAAAGGGGAGCCCTTGTGCACTATTGGTTAGAATGTAAATTGGTGCAGCCACTGTGGAAAACAGTATAGAGGTTTCTCAAAAAATTAAAAATAGGGGGCGCCTGGGTGGCTCAATGGGTTAAAGCCTCTGCCTTCGGCTCAGGTCATGATCCCAAGATCCTGGGATTGAGCCCCGTGTCGGGCTCCCTGCTCAGCGGGGAGTCTGCTTTCCCCTCTCTCTCTGCCTGCCTCTCTGCCTACTTGTGATCTCTCTCTCTCTCAGTCAAACAAACAAACAAAAAAATTAAAAATAGAATTACCAGGTGATCCAGCAATTCCACTTCCAGATAATTATTTGAAGGAAATGGAAACACTTATTCAAAAGATACATGTACTTCCATGTTCATTGCAATACTACTTAGAATACCAGATATGGAACCAACCTGTGTCCATTGATGGGTAAATGGATAAAGAAGATGTGTGTGTGTGTGTGTGTACACACACATACACATATGTTGTATATGCATATAATGTACACACACAGTGGAATACTATTCACCCATGAAAAAAGAAGGAAATACCACCATTTGCAATAACATGGATGGACTTTGAGAGCATTGTGCTAAGTTAGATAAGTCAAAGAAAGACAAATATCAATGATCTACTGAATACCAATTTAATCTAAAAACAACAACAACAGACCAAACTTGTAGAAAAAGAGATCAGATTTGTGGTACCTGAGGTAGGGTGGGGGTGGTGGGACTGGGTGAAGGTGGTCAAAGAGTACAATCTTCCAGTTATGTGATAAATGAGTCCTGGAGATGGATGGTACAGCACGAGGACAGTCTCACACTGCTGTGTCATACACAGGGAAATTAAGAGAATAAATCCTGAGTTCTTGTTTTAAGGAAAAAGGCATTATTTTTTTCTTTTTGTATCTCTATGAGGTGATGAAAGTTAACTAAAACTTACTGTGGCAATCATTTCACAGTGCAAGTGAGTCCTGCCACTATCTGCCTTACACTTACCCCGTGCTGGATGCCAGTTGTATCTCAGTAGAACAGAAAGGAAGAAAAGAAGGCACCTGGGAGCTAGGGAGAACAGCCACCCCCGTGCAGGGCGAGCTGGAGGGCTAGCGGAGCAGCTGGGGACTGTGGCCTGAGAAGGGCCCTCGGAAAGCACAGAGACCATGTCAGCAAGGCTGTGGGAGGGTCCCGAAGAAGAGATGGGGTCTAGGACACCAGAGGGTGCTCTGAACTAGGTGTGGAGGCCATGGGGTATGAGTGGAGAAGAGCGTTCCAGGGGTCATGCAGGCAGACTCCCACTTCCTCAGTCTGTGCTGAGCTTTGGTGTCAGGAGCCGAGAAAACCATGGGCTGTTTCTTAACTGTGTTATGCTTTGTATTGAAAGTAAGCACTCCCACAAGCAAAGACAAAACACCTTAACTTTTCACTGAAGGCAGCAAAAGGAACTGTCATTGTAGTTAAAAGGGAAAGAATACTGTGCCTTGAAGATGGGGCTGAAACAGAGCTGTGCTGATGGAGGAGCTAACCTCTCAGACCCATCACAGCATCACTAGGTGACCACAGCCCTCAGAGTGAGAAGGGCCTGTGGGTCCAAGAGGCCTGGGTTGGACGGCCTGGGAACACGGGGCCCCTCTGGCACCGCACCCACCTTGCAGCTGGGCAGGGTGACCAGGCCATGCCCAGTCAAGTCTACCTTCCTGGCTGTGGTGCTTCCAGACCTGGGGCCGACAGACCATGCAGACCCGAGAGGGCCTCTGCAGCAGCTTGTGCGAGAGCCTCTCCCCTATCTGCCAGCCACTGCCTGGTTGGCCTTCTCGTGCTTCCTTTTGGTTTAAGGTAAGGGAGGCTGCAGGCCATGCCCCAGACGCCAGTCCTCTGGTTGTGTGTTCCCTGGACCACCCCCCAGGGGTGTTGTGCAAGCAGACGTGCTGCATCTGACGGGGAGGCTGTACTTTTTGTGGGCCTCTGTATGGGGTCCTTGCTGTCCAGCTTGGAGCTTGCAGGGCAAGAAGGGAGCTTCTGCCAGGAGCCCGTGAGCATGGATGGCCAGAACGAAGCTGGCAGCAGATCAGGGGGATGGGTGTGGCTCCCCTACAAGGTGCTTCTTATGGTGCAGGTAGATTTGGTGTGGCACTCCTTAACTCCACCTGCTATGAGCTGAAGATAGGCCTTTCTGACACACCCCATTTGGACACAGGGCTATTCCCCAGAGGCTGACACTCTCCATTTCTTCCTGCGCAGCATGTGACCACAGCTGGAAGGGGGGACACGCATGTTCCAGGCAGAGCCCCCAAAAGGCCCCACATGGAGCTCCTTCTCGAGCCTGGCGCGTCCCTTGGGGCTGCTTCCCCAGCACCCGTTCCTCATTCATGGGCAGGATATGTGATGGGCTGTCACTGATGCAGACATTTCAGAGTTAATTGGGACTTTGGGAGTGGCTCTGATGGGCTCATGTTAGCCACAGTGGGATGTAGGAGGGGTACTGTCCTTCCTTGTGCAATACCTGGCTCATCTAACATCAGCAGGAAGCAGGTACCACATCATCTCTGTACTGCTTGCAGAGAAAAGCTGTGCTTGGCAGGATACATTAAAAGAAGGTGTGGACCATCTCTCAGAAGAGGTGCAGAGTCAGCAGAATGCAGGACCAGAGGGGTGTCAGGATGGCAGCTGCCCATCCAAGGGGCATAGGGACAGCGTCCCTGCACACAGCCTTGCAGTCACCCTGTGGTATTGCTTGGACTCCTGTGCTGCCCTGTTCCTCACAGGACGGTCTGTCCTGCCTGGAGAAGCCCGTACTCCCACAGCACTCAGCAGAGCCCTGTGGCCCCTCCCTTGCTGGGCCCTGTGGACAGGTTGTACACACAGCAGCAGGTGTGAGGACAGAGCTGAATGAAGATGTTATCAGGGAAAATGTTTTTAGAGAGGTTGGCCAGAAATGGTTTTTCGTGGGGTACCCCTCCCTGTCACCAAGTGCTTTCATACTCAAGGTGGTGAGATGAAAGGACCACCCTTGCTGTCCAGACCCCGTCTGGAGCACCCTGGTGACATGATGCCTCATGAGATGTTGGTATGAGTGGAGATAGATTTTTTCAGCAAAGTTTCAGTGCCCTGTCCCCCAATCAGGTCTGGGACACTTGTGGTGGGAGGGGACCATCACGATGACACACTATGGCTTTGGGGACCATTTAGAAGCCTCTGTCTCCCATGGCCAGTGGAAGGAGGAGGGAAAGTCCCCTCTCTGCATGTTTGACGTGCCCTGTGCATGTGCCCTCTGACCACCCGGTACGGTAGCTAGTGGAACTCTCCAAGCTGGAGGAAGCTACAGGCATTGGTGGTGGCCCGCCTTAACTTCAGTCCTCAGAATGACTTCATTTACCAGTCAGTGGATTCCAGGCATACTCAGTGACCTAGGACATGGTATAAGACAAATCCGAGGTGACTTGGCAGGATCACATTTCTTATTGTTTGGGGACTCATTTAGGGGTTGGTTCAGGAAGGAACTTAGAAACCACAGGACTCGGGCTCCTGGGTGGCTCAGTCAGTTGGGCAGCCAGCTCTTGATTTTGGCTCAGGTCAAGATCTCAGGGTCTTGAGATGGAGCCCTGTGTCAGGCTCTGCGTCCAGTGCAGAGTCCGCTTGAGATTCTCCCTCTCCCTCTCCTTCTGCCCTTCCCCCTTGCTCATGTGCACTCTCTATCTCTCAAATAAATAAGTAAATCTTAATGCTCATGTGCACTCTCTATCTCTCAAATAAATAAGTAAATCTTAAAAAAAAAAAAAAAGCAAAAGTGCTGTTTGATGGATTGTTTGATAGTCTAGTCACCTGGATGCCACAGCTGACATGTATTTTGCATAGATAGCAAGAGCACTGAAGCGTAGTTTCCCTGTGTGTGCGTGGCATGCACAGCACACCACCAGCTGGCTTTGTGATTTGGTCATAGAGGAATTCTTTGCTCAAGTTGTTTGCCCCTTGTTGTGTATGCCTTAAGTAACGTAGCAAAAGGCACCCATAGTTATTGCAATACATTTTTAGTTTATAAATGGCGGACTTTTAATGGTGCCTTTCTCAATTCTCTGTATAGTCAGCAGTTCTGTATTTTTGTCTCATTGTGGCTGGAAATAGAAAAATATTTGTGCCTGTCATTCCATTCATCAAATAATATTCCCTTTGGTTTCCATTGCTGGGAGATGCATATTTGGAAATTGAATATACATAAGTACCTTTTCACAAATTGAACTTCTATGTAGCCAGATTGATTTAATTCTTAAATCCGTGTTGTAAGATGTGGCATTGGAGACATTCTGTTAAGATCATTTGGGGAGCATTCTGTCAGGGGAAGTCAGGAAAGGTATAATTTTGAGGATAAGCAGGACGTTGCTTCTCTTCTTAGCTCTCTTCCGTGTTCCGTGGTATCACTTGGAACAGATGCATTTTTATCCTAAATGCAGTAGCTGTTTGAAGGATGACTTGGTACTTGACTAGGGATCAAGTCTATGGAAGTAGTCTTCTGACTGGTGTACCCTGGTGGTGGTTAATTTTTTTGTTTGCCTCCACTTTGAAAACAGCACTAATTTCAAGTGATGCATGGGTCACATTGAAGCTAATCATATGGCACAATCAGTGAACTTTATGAAGAGAGTGGCTTGTCCCATTTATTATTATTTTTTTTAAATATATCTTTGGAGTTTTCTCGTTCTTCCTTACCCGCCATTATCTGGTCTTCTAGTGGGTGGGACACAGTCACAGAGACTTTAGAGCTGGTATTTTCTATCTAAACCCCACCTACAATGATGAGTCCAGGCCAGAAGAGTCCCGCACTGTAAGTGCTGTTTGTTGAACTGACCTGGGCATCATGGTGGCTGGTCCAGCAGGGAGACATCAACCAGGGGAACACTGGGGTGGGCATGTCTTGATTTCTTTTAGCATTTTTGGCTTGCAAATATGTCAGCTACCCAGAACCAGCAATTTGGTTAGTTCAATAGCAAAACCTTACAAAGAAACGCAAACAATTATGCATTGAAAATTGCATAATGATATGCAGTTGAGAATTGAGAAATACAAAGAGTTTAATGACTGAAACATAAAAGGCCTAAGGGACAAAGATCCATCCCAGCTCAGGTTCTAAATCTTGTGGACCTTTTCTTGTGGACCAGGCACTGTTTCAAAGTCAACTTGTTGATCTCTGTAATAATTGTAAAAAGTTCAGATCTTGAGTTTTTATTATTTTTTTTATTGTGGTAAAACAAACATAATACGAAATTTACCAGTTTACCCATTTTAAGGCATTTAAGGGTGAGGTGTGCACATCTGTGATACTGTGCACGCCTCACCTCTCTCTGGTCTCAGAACTTCTATTCAGCCAAAGGGAACTCTGTGCCCGTTACACTGTTCCGCCCAGTCTGCCCTCCTCCAGCCCCTGGCAGCCTCTCTTCTGCTTTCTGTCTCTATGAATTCCGCTACTCTGGGTACCTCAAATAAGTGAAGTCATGTAGTATTTGTCCATTAGTGTCTGGAGTCTTTCACTTTGCATGTTATCTCCGATGTTCATCCGTGTTACAGCATGCTCTAGAATCCCTTTCCTTTTGAAGGCTGATGTTCCATTGTACATATATGCGTTTTGTTTATCCACTCATTCCCTGGTGGACGATTGGGCTGCTCCCACCTTTTGGCCATTGTGAACAGAACTGCACTGAACCTTCGTATTCGTATACTCATATATGGCTTGAATGCCTATTTTGAACTATTTGAGGTAAATACCAAGAAGTAGAGTCACTGGGTCATGAGGTAATCCTGTCTTCTGGAGGAACTGCTATACTTTTCCACAATAGCACTTGGATTTTTGTTTTTATCTGTAGTAAAGTGGAAGGAGAATGGGGACCAGGTGTTCCAGGTGGGCACATTTATAGCATTGAGAAGAGGCAGAAGGTACGAGCCCAACTCAAGCCCATACCTTGTAGGAGAGATGGGAATCCTGTGTTCCTTGGTCTCTTCTGTGTGTATGGACTGGACTCTGAAGAATCAAGACGGGTCTGGAAGTAGGTTAGGGAACTAGTTTGTGTCAGTGTTCTCAATGCTGGTGTGGATTCAGGATCCAGCTTCCTGTTGATGATGCCTGGGCCTCATCCCAGATTAAGGGAATGCACATCTGGAGGGCAGGGCTTGGCATCTTTTTCCTGCTGCATTTGGGATGCATCCCTCAGCCAGAGATGAGAGCCATGCCTGTAGTGTCAGGTTCTAATGCCTTAACAAGAGAAACTGAACAAGATGAAACCAAAGGCTCACGTCTGAGTGCTTGCCACGTGCCAGACCGCTCTCCATCCTGATGGGAAGTGTGTCAGGTGGTCCTCACAGTAGCCTGATGAAGTAAGGGTCACTATTGTCATGCTTTTGCTGAAGAGAAAACAGAAGCCCAGGGAGACTGTGTACTTAGCCGGGAATTGAAGACCTGTGGCTCCAGCTGGCGGTCGGGCTCACTGCAGCTAGCTCCTGCTGTCCCTCAAGCTGAACAGCCACAGGAGAGGTGGGACAGAGATATCTGGGAGTTCAGTGGACAGAGATTGATGGTCCTGGCATAAAAAAAAAAAAGACACCCTTCTCCAGGTGGTGGTATTTGCCTTATGGCCTGGAAGCTGCTTGGAGTTTATCTGTCGAGAGTCTGTCACTCCACACCGAAGTGGCAGGTGAGCAGAGGAAAGTGGCTTGGCATCCCGGGTGCATCTGGGGAGGAGCAAGTGATGTGGGTTTAACTAGAGCTAAGGGAGTCTGAGGATGATGGGGGAAAAGATATTGAAAAAGGTAGGCTAGGGCCTCATATGTAAACTTGGGTATTTGGGCTCGGGTATCATGTTATAGGGCATGAGAGGAACCATAGAGGTTTTGGAGCAGGGGAGAAGAGTTCCAGGACAGTCGGGCCCTGGGACAGCAGGAGAAGGAAGAGGCTATGGGAGGCAGAGCTCCCCCCAACCCCGCCGGCCAGTGTGGCTTTGGGGGCAACGCAGTGGTGGAAGGCAGCGGGCTTGAGCAATTACTGAATGTGGGCTCCGAGACACAGGTGACACTGGGCTGTGGAGGAGGGGACCAGGAACAGGGGCACAGGAATTACACTGGGTCATATATGTGTAAGGCAGTCTACTTAAGGAAGCAGGGCTTGGAATACAGTTTAGAAGACTTTATTTTTCCTGAACTGGTTAAAGTGATGGATCCTCAATGATCCTGGAGGCCCAGGATTCCAAAGAATGGATCTTCTGAAGAGGTAAATCCTATGGATCTTACAGAAATGATCATAATGATGTCCTGGGGTAGCCAGGTGAGCAGCGAAGAAAGATGGGGGACAGGATCCCACTGGGAAAGTGGATCAGCCCTAAATGGTCTGACCTCTGCCTTTACCTCTCTGCAGGGAGGAATTTCTCCATTGTATGAATAAAACTATTAGCTTATTCGTCTTTATTATTCTTGCCACCTCATGAATAATGTCTCCACCTTCATTTGCATGTGTCTGTCACTGTACTTGGTCTTTAAAGGTTGTGTATAAATTTGTAAATTAGTCCTTCTTTACATGCATAAGGCAAATGCTCCTTAATGAATCATTTGGTGAATTTTTAAAACAGTGAATAATCTTCTTCACCAGCCAGATTATTACTCCATAAAGTCTTTTGCCAATTTGGTTTTATTTAGTGGGAGGTAGAGCTGCACTGGCATCAAATTTCTGCCCATGAAGGGAGAATCAGACTGGCAGGGTATGAGACCTGGTATTGACCTGTCTGTGTTGGTAGGAAGTGGAGCATAGCTAAAACATCACTGGTCACCACAGGAAAGTCACAGTGCCGTTCTGTATGATTGTTATTTTCAATTAAACCCCAAGGTTTAAAACTGCCAGTATCCGTTCCAGAGCTGTGCTGTCCAATGAGATAGCCACTAACCACACTCGGCAAATGCTGCCGTATTGGACAGCACAAACACAGAGGGTAACTGCTGATGCAGGAAGGTCCATTGAGGTGACACTGCTCCAGAAGAATAAAGACAAATGCCATGGGTTTTACTGGACTGTTGTTGGCAAAATGTTTTATATTATGATTCATTCGTTGGGGTCCCCCTTCTCATATGTGAACCCACAGTGTGTCAGAGGGCTGTCACTGTCTCCATAATAAGGCAGAGTTGTCCAATGGGAAAAGCCCAGTGACTTAAAAGGCCCCTGGATCCAGCCCCAACTTTGGGCTGTTAACTGAGTAATATGAAGCAAGGTCAATTCTTTGTCCTTTGAGTCTTACTATTCTCTTAGTGATTAAAAGCAAAGCAAAACAAACCCCTATAGGTAGGATAGTTGAAGATCATCTATAGCTTGTATATGTAGAATATACCTTCTTATGCTAAGAGGCAGCAAGAAAATATCTGGGCATGAAATATAAATTTGCAGAACAATAGTCAGGTTTTGCTGTGAGCAGAGGGGACAAGGAGTGTGTGTCTTACAGACCGCAGAAACTAACAAAGGAGGACATGCTTGCTAGGTCATGGTCTGCATGGGCCTCCTGTCTTAGTTGCCACTCTCCCATCCAGAGCCCATCTATATGCTCTTCCATTCATTATGTCTGACCCTTGTGACCTTTGACTGCATTAGCACAGAGGAGCCTCTGCTGGTGTGGACAGCCAAGTGCAGCGCACCCATCCTGGAAGGCCATTCATTTACTGCTTCATGTCAGGACTTATCTGAGTACCAGGCCACCAGCACATCACCCATGAGCCAGAGTGGGGAGGTCTCTGCTCCCTTGTCACCCTAGTGAATAGGAAATCTTTTGAGATGTGTTTGAAGGTTTTTTGGTTTGTATGAGATTTCATGCAATATATATATATATATATATATATATATATATATATATATATATATATATTTACTACACTGCAAGGATTTTTATTTTTTTAATTTTTAATTTTTTAAAAATTTTAAAAGAGTTTATTTAATTGTCAGAGAGAGAGAGAGCGCACGTGCGCACAGGGAGAGCGGCAGGCAGAAGCAGGGTCCCCACTAAGCGGGGCGCCCCATGCAGGACTCAATCCCAGGCCCCTCAGATCATGACTCAAGCCAAAGGCAGACACCTAACCAACTGAGCCACCCAGGCATTCCTGCAAAGATTTTTAATACTTAGAGATTTGATGTGGTTAAAAAATACTTTTCCAGCATGCACTTCTAAAGCAGGAAAAAAAAAATCAAGCCTTCAAAGACAAGAGAGGGCAAGATGGGGCTTTATGGGAGGTATTCAGAGCTGGTGTTGTTGAACTCAGGGGCTTGGAGAAGGGCGCACTGACATCCTGGTTCCTGATCTTCATCCCTTGCAGCAAATGTGCACAGCTCCCTATTGATGGTCAGTGCTGTGGGGCTTCTGTCTGAAGGCACGTGGATGTGAGAAAGATTGGTGGGGAGGGGTGAAACCCATACTGTCTTTCTGGATTCAGAACTGAGCCTGGCACCGTCTCATGGGAGATATGATGATGTCTGGCTCTGTGCCTCTAGCTGGTGGAGAGGGCTCTGTGCACTTGGCGTTTCTCCTTCAGATACTGGCCCCTGTCACAGGTGGGCAACCAACAGGTGTTGATGTCATTGTGACCATTGCTACACAGGTGGTCTTGAGCCACACAGCCCTTGGCATGAAGAGAACTTGTCTCTCATCTTAGAGATTCCCTCTGCTTTTTAAAAAACAACTTTCTTGTTTATAAATCAACTTTATTTTATAGAGCAGTTTCAGGTTCCCAGCAAAATCAAAAGAAAGCATAGAGATTTCCTGTGTGACTCCTTTCCCCTACACACACAGCCTCCCTGACCATCAGCATCTCCCACCAGAAAGTTGCACTTTTTACAACTGATGATCCTGGACTGCTACGTCCCAGTAACCCAGAGTCCACAGCTTACATCAGGATTCACTCTTAGGGTCGTACATCCTATGGGTTGGACAAATGTATAATAACATGGCTCTATCACTTTGATCTCATATAGGATAATTTCACTGCTCTAAAAAATCCTCATGTGATTCCCCTCCCCCTACAACTCCTGGAAACCACTGATCTTTTTACTGTCTCTCTAGTTTCCCTCTTCCAGAATGTCCCATAGTTGGACTCATATTGTATGCAGCCTTTTCAGATTTGCTTCTTTCACTTAGCAATATGCATTTATGGTTCCTTCCTGTATCTTTGTGCTCTATGGCTCACTTCCTTTTAGCACTGGATAATTTTCCATTGTCTGGATGTTTATTTTTCTGTTCACCTATAGAAGGTGCTCCCAAATGTTGGCAGTTAGGAACAAAGCTGCTGTAAATACCGGTGTGCGTGGTTTGGGTGGCTCTAAGTTTTTATGGTGTTGGGTTCCTATGACCACAGGGGCACCTCCCACTTATGTGTGCTTTCTGGTGAGGTGAATTCCTGGCATGGAGGTTCTTGTCCACCAGTGGATGGCAGTCCTGTCTCAGGTTGTGTCCATGGTCAGCACCATTGACCCTGACCCTGCTCCCAGACCTGGGAGTTAATTCCAGGGGAGAAGGGGCAAAGGGATGAGAGTCCTCCTCTCTCTCTCTCTTCACCTGTTAGACCTCCATTAGGAATCTGTTTGATTTAGTCCTAGAGAGGGCATGCCAGCCCACTGCCCCCAACTTCCCTAGCCAACTAGGTCAGGACATGGCATGGCATGGTTTGCCAAATAACTAGCCCAGGCCACAGTAAGGATTCAGTTTGGGTCCAGTTTCTGCCAGGCTGTGCCCCTCTGTTCAGCTCTGTTCTGATGCTTTTCCTAAGGTCTGGGATGGTTAGAAACTCTTCATTGGTTTCTGTTAGTTCTTGTCCTTGGGAAAAGAGAACTGACCCATGTTTAAATGACTTTGGTTGCTTAGTATTAGTTATCTTTATCTTTATACCATAGTATAAAAATAAGAGGGATGGCTGCCTTTTGCGAAGAAACCTTCTGGGGGCATGTACTCTGTTTGGTGTCCCAGTGCTAACTGGGCAGTTAGTGCTGTGACTTAAGGATCTCATCTGTCTGGGTTTAGATTCCTCTGGGAGGCAAATAATTGGAGTTTGGGTCAAGAGGAAAAAGCAGTGTGTCCAGCAGTGTCTCACTCAGCTCGAGAACTTAAAGGCCCTGGGCAGCTGCCTTTACTGCCCAAAAGTACAGTGTGGGGAAGGGGCACACTTGCATTTGACAGAAAGGCAGATATTGCAAAGTGGAGGGGAACGAGGCTGCTGACAACCCTTACTGTCCTTCTGTCTCACTAAACCATGAGCAGGCTGAATTTGATATGCAAAAAAGCCCCCTTTACACAGAAAAACCATTCTAGTGATACCGAGAGTGAGGGCTGAAATCCTTGCCTAATTTCAGATGAAGCAAAACATAAGCATTTGGCAAATGCCAAGATTGTAAAGTTGTGCAAGCAGAAGAATCACTTTGAAATTCGAAGCGCAGCCCCAGATGTTTGGGAGTATTTCCATTCGGCTGTTCCTCCTAGCGTGACTGGCTACATACCTCCCAGACACTGAAGCCCCATTCCCGAATGTTCCCTCTTCACGTTTACTGCACATGCCGTCTAGGAAGAAGGAATACCACCGAGTGCCAGTTGATGAAGAGAGGATTGTGCAAGGGGCAGGGGGAGCAGGGCAGGATTGTGCTCAAAATACTCATTTATCAGTGATTGATTCACAGTACTTTTGAATTCTGTGCTTTGGAATTGGTGGGATAAACGATGTCAGACAATTGGCACTTGCTCTGGTGGGGTGTATTGGTTCAAAGTCTGGGTGCCTCTGACCAGATTCGGATGGGAGTTATATGCATGGCAGTGTTTGGGGGCAACATGAAGCAGGAATGGTCCACTGAAACTGCCATGGTCAAAAGCTGGTGCTGCCTGGACAGCTGTCAGGGGAGCCCCGGGAGGCGGCCCTTCTGCAGGCTACCATCTGATCTCAAGACAGAGTGGAAGAGGTAAGCCCCCTCCAGCCTGGCCACCCCTCTCTCAAAGGCAGAGAGTGGCCTTAGAAGAAAGAGGGAGGATTCTGGAATCAGACCCAACTGGAATCACTTGCCTCTTGACAGTAGAGCCAAGCGGATTAAATATGCAATGAAATTTTATTTCAGAACTTTTCTGAGAACATCCTTATTTAAAGTCTCTGTTCCAGAACAGATCAAAACCACTCATCTGGCTGGGATAAAAGCTGGGAGAGTGAGCTATGTGTCTGTTCACTGAACAGCGCCAGGCTTGTCCTGTCCGCCCTGCCCAGTATAGCAGTGGTGGGCACAGTGACTGCCCGCTGCTGTCTGTGGGTCAGGAGCTCCCCAGCCTGCCAGAGTGTGTGTCTTGCTTCCTTCTCCTGTACCTCACTCTTGGTTGTCAGATGTTAAATAGTGACAGCAGCATGGTTTTGCAAAGGTCCTAGGTTGGGCTTGTTGCATTATTTGGAATTGAGAAAGAATTGGTCCCTATGGCATCTTGATAAAACCTCTACATTTATTTCCCCTTCCCCTGAGCCAGGGAAGGCAGCGGCTGGAAAGAGACAAACGGTCCTCGCTGTGTCTGCCTGCAGGCCCAGTGGAGACCCATAGAACACAAAGTGCTTTCCTTTAAATGCCCTGGGCCTAGAGCTTGCATTTACAAGGACTTGGCTTTTCCTCTCATGTAGCTTATTTGTCAGAAATATACAAGTTGGTATGGATATGTGTTTCCTCTGCCCAAAAAGAAGGGGTTAACATGGCTAAAAGCAACCCCATGGGGCTTGTTTCAAAGCAAAGAGTTCTGCCCCACCCCCGCCTTCTCTTACTGCCCCTGCTGTTTTTGAGCATTGGCTTTATCCTCTTCCCCTCCTTTTAAAGTGTGCTGACTGGGGGAGGCCTGGCCGGGTCCAAGGAGTGGGGCGGGCTTGTTCCTGGGACCAGCCTGTCCCAAATGTTACAGCCATATCCTTCCTCCCCTGGTCGACCTTGGAGCCTTTTTTGATCAAGCAGAAGCATTTCTGTCCCCTTGGAGGAGAGAGGGCTAGTCATCATCATGTTGGTCCATTTTCCCTGCATTTAGGATTTTAAAACCCCCACTGATGGTATATAAAGGGTTAGAGAGGGCAGTGGCAGGTACCACCTTGAGCAGCTCCCATTTTAAGTCTCCAGTGGGCCCCTGCTTTGAGCCTGGCCTGAAACCAGCTCTTGAGATCGGGAAAGGATTTTAGTGCTAACTGGGATTTCAAGGGTCCAGTACCCTGCATCCCCCCACCCCCATGCCCCCACCATCCGTGGCTAGCTGGAAGGAGGGGAAAAGCAGAGCTCTGGCTACTGCCTTGGAGTTCACAGGTGATCTGGGTGCAAAACACAGCCTCTCCACCCCACACAGTGAGATAAATTAGACTTGGATGAGTTTGTTTTGTGTTTCTTGGCCGCCCTTGACCTAATCCCTTCCCACCTGAAGTCTCCCCCTAAGTCATCCTTGGCATCTCTTCCTCTCACTCCCTACTTTGTTCAGTGGTCGAGCTCTTTCCTCCATATTCACTTTCCCCACCCTGCATGGCAAACCTCTGCTCATCTTTCCAAACCTCTCATGCCCCTTGCTCTGGAAGGTGTCTGACTCCTCAGGTCGTCCGGCTGTGTGCCCACACACATTTCCCTGGACATCTTCCCTGCGGGGCTGTCTTCAGAGACACTGCCCACGCTGCGGCCATTGCCTCTCCTGAGTGGGATTTTGGTGAGCACCAGATTGTGTGGAACCATAGCCCCGCATAGTATGTTTGTGGAATGAAGGTGACTGTCCTCCCTTCCCAGTTTTCCTGGCGGTGATCCATCACACTGGCCCCTGCTCATGTGCTGAGGGCTGGTCCTGCTGGGTGGGAGCACATGACTACCGCGAGGAGAGGTTTCCTTCCTGTTCTCTGCACTGTTGCCAGTGGGCTCCTTGACTGGAGAGGCAGCACACAGGAAGTCAGGTGTAAGCACAGCGAGCACAGGACTCTCTCTCCTGAGGCTGGAACAGTTCCAGCTGCTGGACCACATTACTCATGTTCTCAGCAGTGAGTCACAGCTTCCCCTGCATTTTCAACTCCACGGCCAGTTTCCATGCTATAAAAATGAGGTTATTTGACCTATCAGGTCCACACTTGTTATTTGGGAGTACTTTAGTCCTATCCCAACCTAATCAGAATATCTAAACTCTCTGCTTACTAAGTCACCAGAATCAGTAATCGATTCTAGGTCTTCAATGCATGATACAGGGAACTATTCTGTGTGTAAAGTTATTGGTATTCCTCTCCTGTAAAATGTCAACACAGGGGCAAATGCTACCGGTGAGGAAGCAGTGCCATGCAAATGAATATGTTTCTCGAGGAAAATCAAGCTCTCTCTGCACGGTGCTCAGT
The DNA here is from genome assembly GCF_030435805.1 of Mustela lutreola. Classification (NCBI taxonomy): domain Eukaryota; kingdom Metazoa; phylum Chordata; class Mammalia; order Carnivora; family Mustelidae; genus Mustela; species Mustela lutreola. The sequence continues at coordinate 56,431,462 of NC_081298.1, read as the reverse complement.
TGGGCATATGCAGAGAGGCAGAATGGTCCAGTGCAATGACCAATGACCATGGACTTCTGTGCCAGACTTGGATTGAAATCCCTGCCCTGTGTGACCCTATACAGTTTTCTCAGTCTTTCTGATCTGTAAAATGAGGATAATATCACCTATCTTCCAGGGTTTCAAAGTGAGGATTAGGATGTGATGCATCTAAGATTTTTTCATAGGACCTCAAGAATGGCCACTATTAATGAGAAATTATAGCAATTAAGTCATGAATATTACTAAGTATTAATATTAAGAAATGGTTCATGAAAGACCCACAAACACATAAGATACTGAGATGCATGAACAGATCTCTCAAATGTTTTTCTGCTGTTCTTTACATTCTTTGAGGTATGAAGTCAATAATGGGAACTCCAACCTTACATCCTCAGATTCACTTTTAATTAGATTGTTCTCATCAAAAACGCCACCCCTTCACTATCTTGCCACTTAATTTAGTAAATTGGCAAAGCAAATGTGGCATGCAAATTGCCTCTTCCTCACTCCAGAACATCGTTCATTGCCAAAGCCAGCATGGATTAGAAGCATTTGAAGTGGAAATTAGTTGAGTGAGGGCATACGGTTGTCCAATTTTGCTTATCTGCGTACTGTATTTTAAACATTGGATTATGCTTTGTTTCCATTTAGCAAAGGAAGGGATATGTTATTTGGGGGGTTTTTATTAAAACAGAAATTTAACAAACACTCTTCAATGACTGGACAGATTACAGGAGATAAGACTAATCAATAGAGGATTAAGTGTTGCCAAGACAATTTAGGAGTCTTGTCTAGATAGATCCCTCTTGTGGCAACTCAGGTCTGGTAAATATGAATGAATGTGTAGCAGATGTCAACCCTGGTCCCCTGCCTTGCAACTCAAAGAAAGACAGATTTCTAGAGCGGAGAGTGTCTACTTCCAACCACCACTACAAATGCTAGAAGAAATGCCTGTGGTGCCGGTCACATGTTGACATCAAAGACTGGTTAGGAGAATCCCAGTTCGGACCAAATTCCAGGACAGTACTGGTGTGGTCAGGACTTCAGGACTTTTGTGAAGAGGTATCATTTTCTGGCAGGTCCCAGCTCTGAAGATAATTCAGTATTGAAGCGAATACCACTTTTCAAGTAAAGGACAAGCTGATGTTTTTGTTGTTGTTGTTGTTGTTTTTTAATCACTTTGACTACTAGAAGTCAGGGTAAGGGAAGAAGGGTAAGGAGAGAAGGGGAGAGGGAGGGAAAGTGAGGAGAAGAAGAAGGTAAATGGGGAGGCAGGGAAGGACAGATAGGCGGACAGACAGGATATCTGGCATGGCTTCTAATAGTCTGGAATCCCCAAATAATATCAGCGCCTTCTCCCTTTTCCGCAGAACTTTGTGTATTTTGCATTTCCTGTTGAAGTCCTAAATCCAGATCCTCCTCTGTAAACCCACCTAGTCTGATGGCAGCCAGAGCAGGCAGAGGCAAAGCCAAACCTGTGAAGTGGCTCCCAAGAGTAGCCTTGGCCTTGAAAGGTATGGCAGGAGCCCAGGATCCTGAGCTAAGAAGTACAATCCCTCCTTCCTTTGGAGTTGAGCTTAAGTCAGCCAATAAAATTGTCAGTCTTGAGGAAGCTTAGCTTTCTAAATAAGGCTATAAATAATTTCACAAATGGGGCCTGTGCTGTATAATTGTGTGTGCTGATTTTTGAGAGCTACTGCAAGAATAAATTTGCTGAATGAATAAATCCGCAGTAGCCGCCAGTCGAATGTGAAAGGATGAATCCAGTGCAGAAATAACCTTTTAAAAAGGATGCATTAACTGAGCACAAAGGGTACCCACATAAGTGATTTCTAATTCATTAACGGGTAGACTATCAGCTCATTCTTTGGTTTTTCAGTAGATAAGAATTCAAATGAGGACCCTTCTCCAGCTTGGAAATCAGGCTTCTGGTGTCTGCGTATCTTACCACGTTGGGATATGGGCAGACAGCTTTATTGCCATCAATTAAAGTTCCATGCACAATTCTTGTAATGTTAAGATGAGGCCAAGAGGTGACTTTTCCCTGGTTAGATTGGAATTTAATGAGAGTAGGCAGACATCATTAAAAAAAAAAAAAAAAAAAAAAAAAAAAAAAAAAAACCACTCAGTGTGGGATGCGGGGCATGGCTGTTAAGTTGTGTTGCAGAGGGATTTTCTTGTACCATGTCAGTGTCTTTATCATCCTACCCCCGGGGTGGTTTCATTAAAATGTTATAGCACAGACAGGAGGGAACTTGCAGATCTTTTGCTGCTTCTGTTGGCCATGCTGGAGTTCCCAGAATGTACTCTGGAGAGAGGTCTTGGCTTCCGTGGTCAGTGCAAGGGAAGGAAAGGGGAAGTGTGTGCTTCTGAAGTGGGAAGAAGAGCCAAGGGACCATCAGGTTTGGTCAGGAAGTTGTCACCCCAAAGGATGTTCAGTGAGATTAATAAAAACAAACAAACAAACAAACAAAAACTATCTATGTGTATTTGCTGCTGATGGTTTGTGGCCCTCACCTCTCTAGGAAAAATACTGTAAGTGGTGGTGGGTGAGCATGAAATTGATGCCCCTCCAATGGAGTGGTCTCCAGTGTGACCTGAGTCCATGTGCTTCTGCACTGGGGACCAGTGAATCCTGGGTGCCCGTGCGGTTTGCATGTGTGTCTGCCTGTGTGCTCCCAGCAGGAACCAGAGGAAGTGAGGAGAAGCATGATGTCTGTGCTACTACCCTCCTAGTGGTGGTAAAATCCTAGTGGACATGAAGACATTGCTCCAAACTGTTAACTTGTTTTATTCATGCTAGTGATTGTTGTTACCTTAGGTCCCCAAATATCTGAGTGCTAACCTTTTAGTTTTTTAAGTTTCTATTTTATTTTTAAAGGAGTTTTTAGCATAATGATCACCACTAATTCTGTAACATTTTCATCACCTCCAAAAGAAACCCCATAGGCAGAAACAGACGCTTCCTATTCCCTGTCCCCTTTGCCCCTGGAAACCACTAATCTGCTTTCTGCCTCTATGAATTTGTTTCTTCTGAACATTTCCTATAAATGGGATTCGATAATATGTGGCCTCTGTGTCTGATTTCTTTCACTTAGCATAATGTTTTCAAAGTTCATCCTGGTTGTGACATCTCAGCACTTCATTCTTTTATAGGCGACTAGTAATACTGCATTGTGTGGTTAGACCACATTTGTTAATGCAACCATCAGTGGATGGACATTTAGGTTTTCTTACTCTTTGATTATTGTGGATGGTTCTGCTGTGAATATTCATGTGCAAGTTGTGTGTGGGCGTGTGTTTTCACTGGTGTAGGAGTGGAATCGCTGGGAGCTCTCTTGAACTTGCTTGGAGTGGCTGCACCATTTCACGTTTCCACCAGTAGAGTAAGGGAGTTCCGGCTTCTCCACATCCATGCCAACATTTCCTGTTGTCTGTCTTAGCAGTTCTAGCCACCCTTGAGGGTGTGAACTGGTTTTGATTAATCTTAGATTTTAAAATAATAATGAAGGTTGCAGTGAGCACTTACCTTTGGAAGGAAAGCCTTGTTGTTGATCTGTCAACTAATTATTTGTCAGGTGCTAGTAAGTTCTTTGAAGATGGTATTTTAAGAAGGCCAAGTTGGTTCTTGATCCAGAATTCCTCGCTCAGAAGCTGTCGATGCCTTCTGGTAGCAAAGTAGATGAAAATTACAATGCTGTACGTGTACTAAGCGATACTAGGAGACAATGAATGTACAGATGGGAACAGAGCCTGACACAAATCTGCTTCTAATTCCGAGGAACAGCCTTTTCCTTCCCTTAGTCTGCAGTGTGTGTGAACTTCTCACAGTGTCTGTGCATGCGTGTCTGTCGGCACACCACCTTCTGGAAGCAACAGTGAGATGTCAGTTCCCCAAACTCTCCCTTCTTCCCATTCCTCAATAGTAATGACTCATTCAGAAAAACACAGTCCACAACCTTGGCAAAGAAATGGCTATTCTGGGACAGGCCTTTGGCGTGTGTTAAGAAACGTTTTAAGAATGTGTTTGTGGTTTTTGTGTTTTGTTTTTTCTAAAGGCTAGAAGGGCGGATGTGATGACTCTTACCAGGCCCTGGAGGTCAGTGCGGGGGTTCTTGGCCATATTTCCTCTGCAGTGCTCGGAAACAACGTACTAGTCTTTAATTTTCCCTAAGTTCAGCACACCACTCCATCCCTGGGCTGGCATCACAGGAGTCAGGGTGGGTCGATTTGCACAGGGCAAGCCAAGAAATCCTAGAATACCAGGCTTGAAGGGGGTCTCAGGGATCTCCTACCCTATTTACTTCCTTGGTTTCCCCTTCCATTAGCCCCCAGGGACCCAGCCCACTTTATAAGTCCCCAAATGTCTCTTTCATATTGAGTTGGATCCTAGTGCTCACTCCCTCCAGAGGCAGCCATTCCATTCTCCACTCTGGCTGCTAGAAGATTCTTTGCCCTAAGAATTCCCAGTGTGCCTGTAACATCCACCTGGTGGTTTGGGCTCCCATCCTGTACATGTTTGTCCCAATCTTTTACATGGTGACACTTTAATTAAAGTATTTAAAATCAGCTGTTATCCCCATCCCAACTAATCCGGTTTCCAGGCCAGATGTCCCCACTTGTTCCTCCAGTGAACCCCTCTAAGTATGTTGCCCGCCGCCAGCCCAGAGCGGTGTATAGACTTCTGTTCCCACTGCCTTCCCACTTCGCTCCTGCCACTCCACAGTGTGATGGTGTCACCGATGTGAACAGGAAGTTCATAGATGTTCATTCCAAATCACTCCTGATGAGAAGCTCCTGGAGGGTTAAAATGTGTGTGGCGCTTAGGTTAGAAATGAACAGTCTTAATCTTTATTTTTAACAGTATTTTATTGTGAAACATATGCCTGAAAATTTATTAAATTTAAGGAATGAAAACATAACACGCACCAGTGTGTCTCCCACCCAGCCTAAAAACATCAGAACAAGGGAGACTCTTCAGGTGGCTTTTCCTATTCCTTTATTGTCTCCTTTGCTTTTCTTATGGTGGTATAACCATTTAAGAATATGTGTGTGTGTGTTTCTAAATAGTTGGTTTCGCGTTATTTCCTTTTGCCTGGTGCTGTGTATGACAGACGTAGAATCCCTGTGCGCTCCTCCGTGACTTGCTTCCCCCACCCAGCAAACATCAGCTATGCTGACACCTGCAGAAGCCGTTCTCTCGTCTTTCTTGCTGGATGGTGTTCCGTGATTTGAGTGTAGCACACATCACCTACTTCACGGCTGATGGGGGCTGGAGTTGCTTCTGGCTTTTTGGAATGCACATACAGAAGCTCATCCTTCTCTGGAGAACACAGGGCTGTCTTCTTTGGAACTGAGTAGCCGGGCGAGAGAGCCCCTTTCACTCCCACCTGCACTGGCGGCAGACGCTTCTTTCCACCCCTTTGCCAGCACTTATTGTTGTCAGGTTTTTTTAATTTTTGCCAGTCTGGTGGGTGTGAAACGGCATGTCACTTGCATATCTCAGCATACCAGGGCTGCTGAGCATGTTTCTATGTATTTATGAACCACTTGTGTTTTATACAATGCCTGTTGGAGTTACTTCTCTTTTTCTTCAAGATAGATTATATTCATCCAGTGTTTATTCCATCACCACTGTTTGAGTAGTCTGGGGTATAGGATGGCTTTCATCCTTCCCAACAGAGTAGGTGTTAATACTGTGATGTCTGCCTCACAGGTGAGGAACCTGAGGGGCAGGGGAGTGTCTTGCTCAGTCCCCCAGCTGGCAACAGCAGGGTAAGGACTGAACCCAGCACAAGTTTGCCCTTTACTCTAGAGTGGGTCTGCTGTGGAGTTATTTGTCTATTCTGAATATAAATACCTTATTTCTGAAATGTGTTGTAAATATCTCCTTCCACTTTGTGGACTGGCTCTTTCTTTTTAATGTCCTTTAGTGAATAGAAGTTTTTTGTTTGGTTTAATTTTAAATTTGGTGTTGTTGAACTGAACACATTTTCTTTTATTGTGAATGTTTTGTGTCTTATTTCAAAAATCTTTTCCAACCCTGGAGACTTACATTAAGTTCTAAAAGTTTCACAGACTTGCTTTTCGTATTCGAGACTTTAATTTTGCTAGAAATAATTTTGTTTATGGTATGAAGTAGGGGACCACCTTTTCCCCATGTAGATAAATCAATTTTGCCAACACCATTTATTAAATATCTTAGTGTTCCCCTGCTGATCTGTAGTACCTGTGCTCATAAATCAGATCATCTCTGTGTGGTGCCATTTCTGGACTGGGGCCATTCCTCCCATCCATTTGTCTTTTCCCGATTCCATTATTCTATTCCCAATTCCATCAAAACCTTCATAATTACTATAACCTATTTAAAGCCTTGATATCTAGTAGGACAAGGTAGTTTTCTATTCTCTATATATTTTGAATCAATTTGTAAAATACTTAAAAATTGTTGAGATTTACAGTAGGAATGCATTTGAACTATATATCAATTTGAGAGAAAATTACAACTTTTCTGAGACTTTCTACTCAAAAACATAGTATTACTTTCAGTTTATTTAGTTCATCTTTGATATCTTTCAATAAACTTTCATAATATTCTCCATGAAGGGAATGCATATTTTTTGTTAAATTTATTCCTGGTACTATTTATAATAGCAAGAAGAATATTAAGTATTTTTTAAAATTCTATGCTTTAACTGCTTGTTGATTGTATATGGAAAGACAGTTGGCTTTTGTATATTGGTGGCTGTATCCACTAACTTGGCCAAATTTTTTTAACCCTTAATTTTTTATTTTTAATTTTTAAATATGTTTTTATTCATTTATTTTTAAAATTATTTTTATTTACTGTAATGTATTATTTGCCCCAGGGGTACAGGTCTGTGAATCATCAGGCTTATACATTTCACAGCACTCACCATAGCACATACCCTCCCCAATGTCCATAACCCAAGCCAAATTCTTAGTTCTAATAATTTCTGGGTAGGAGTTTTGGGTTTTACATAGTGACCATATCATCATCTACAAATGATTGCAGTTTTGTTTCTTCCTTTCCAGTCTGTCCACTTTTCTTTCTTTCTTTGTCTGACAGCATCCCCAGTGCAGTGTTGAATAAGTGATATAAAAATCATCCTTGCCTTGTTCTTGATCTTCAAGGTACTGTGTTCAAAATTTCCCCACTCAGGATGCTATTTGGTGTGGGGCTTTTGTTGCTGTTCTTTATCAGGGGAAGTATATTTTTCTCCTTTTCAGTTTAACTCAGAGGTTATTTTTAAATGAAAAGTCAAATGTGAATTTTGTCAAATGATTTTTTTTTTAAACTTCTGAGATGGTATAGATTTTCTCTTTCAATCTTCAGTGTGACAACTGAGTAATTTTTCTAATTTTAAACCTTCTTATATGCTTGGAATACCCAAATTAGACATGACGTGTTCTGGTTTTTTTATACACTGATGGAGTCAGCTGGCAAATCATGTGTTTAGGAGATAGGCTTGTCAGTGCAGCTGGCACGTTTCTCATTTTTGCTTCCACAAAGGGGGTAGCCCATTAGCCAAACTTTCTTAGGTAGCTCTGAGGAGACACCCCACTGTGAATGGGCCTGAGACTTCACAGCCTCCCTGCTTGCTGGCATCAAAATGGTTCAGCAGAAACCTCACAGTAAAACAGCTTCAGTGCTCTCTTCCCGGGGTTCCCGTGTTCACCTTTGACTTTTGCATAATCCTTCTTTGTGTGTCGGCTCAGCCATGTGTTTCTTTCTCTTGTTCTTGTAGATACTTTCAAACATACATGATAGTGGCAGGTCTAGTGGAATGGCCCCGTGTAGCCAGCACCAGCAGCTATCAGCATATGCTCATCTTGTTTGCTATCTCCCTCCACTTTGTATGCGTGTGTCTTATCTTTTAAAGCTAATTTCAAGCATTACACTCACCTGTAAATACATCAGTATGTATCTCCAATAGATGAAGTCTTAAAAAAAATACATAACCATAATAGCACCATCACCTTTCAAAATTAACAATAATTCTCTAAATATTGCCCCATGCAGATTTTCCAGATAGTCTCTAAAATGTCTTTTCGTGGCTTCTTTGTTTGCTGAAATGAGCTCCACACATGGCACTGGATTATGTCTCTTCCGTTCCTTTTCCCATGACAGTTCCCACTGCCTCTTTACACCACGTGTTGAAGAAACCTAGTCGTTTGTCCTGTGGAACTTCCACATTCTTGACTTTGCTGGTTATATCCTTGTGTTGTTTTTCATCATGTTCCTGTATCCCCTCTGTTTCCCGTAAACTGATTTCATTAGATTTGTTTCTTTACTTTTTTTTTTAAGAGGTGCTGTGAACCTCCAGTTTTAGCAATGCATTTCAGAGACGGTCTTTGTAATTTAGTATTTTAGTTATTTCAGTTAGGAGGATTGTCCCGGGTGCCTCAAAGGCAGTACGGATAGAAGTGGAAGTCCTGCAACTAATGAATCATTGAACACTACATCAAAGACTAATGATGTACTACTATACAGTGACTCACTGAATGTAAAAAAGAAAGAAAGAAAAGAAAGAAAGAAAGAAAGAAAGAAAGAAAGAAAGAAAGAAAGAAAGAAAGAAAAGAAAGAAAGAAAAGAAATGGAAGTCCAGAAATAGCTTTTGGTAATGTAACTATTCTCCAGATCTAACAGCATGTTTCTCCTCGTCTCCTAATCTCTGTGTGTGTGTGTGTGTGTGTGTGTGTGTGTGTGTGAACCAGAGAGACGCTTGGTCACTCTGGTGGCAGGGAGGTGACAGTCGCTGACATGAGCATTAAATGCCATCCAGAGTTGGAAAAGTGGAAATGTCAAACATGTGAGCCCCCGGTTCCTGTCTCCACCCCCTTCGAGCCCAGGGATCCTGAGCTGAGCCTGCCCCAGGATGTTAATGGTCTGTCATGACAAGCCTGTGCCCCCCTTCCTCCCACGTTCTGGCTGGCTTCTGTTGTCTCCCTGGCTTGGTCACGTGTCCACAGAGGCACTATGGCGACCACATTTCTTGGGCTCAGAAGATTGTCCTCTTTTCCTTCACCTTCCTCTCCTCTCACAGTGGGTTCCTCTCACTGTTATCACAGCTTCTTTCAGGTGGCTGCCTGCCTGCAGCTCTTTGGCATTCCACCCTGCTCAGTCCCCTCTGTGTCCCTAACTTCTAGGCCTGGTCACTTGGTGGATTGCCTCTAAATCTTTCCATCTGAAAACCATCCTGGAGATTTCTGAGGAAAGAGGAAATCATGTCACAAGGGCTTCTGCCTTGTGAACAGGTCCCTGTGAGGAGCACTTCTGGGCCCAGAAGAGGGTAGCTTCACTAAGACTCTCATAATGGATAGAAATCACTGGATTCTTTGTGTTGGGAGGAAAACCAAATGGTTCCAGAGGTCATGGCTAGAACCAGCATCTTTCCCCACCTCCCACAGGTCAGCCTTCCTCAGGCACATTTCTGAGATGGATGGTGCATTCAGCCAAGTCCAGAGCTAGCCAGCTAAGCCCAGCACAGGAAGCTTCAGCAGGGGGATGTGTGCCTCTCCAAGGGCTGCATGAGGGCCGCGCCTGGCCTGATTTCAAGCTAGGATAAAAGAAAAGAGAAAGAAAGGTAAAATAAATTGTGGGAGCCTGACACAAACTAGGCAATAGATGCTTTTTCTTACCATAGATGGGCCCAGCCACCACCTTCAACCCACCTGTTCTCCCATCTTTAGGCGGTATTGCGATGTCTGGAATGTGACCAAAGAAGAAATTCATACGAAAGTGAATGGTTTCCAAAAGTCTCTCAAGAGTCTTTTTAAACTTTGGGTCCAGAGAAACTACATTTTCCAGTGGGTTCTTGGATTTCCAGTCATTGAGCTGGGCATTGAGAAAATGATGCCATGAGAAGACAGCATTCCTAGCTTTTAAGAAATACGTAATTTCATTTATATATAATGAATGGTTAAAAAAATCAAAACGTTGCATCTTCTCCCATTCGGGGTGGGGGAACGAGGAGGTACTCTGAGGGAAAGTACTGAAAAGAACACCCCCTGCCCAGTTTCTGTCAGATCAGAATGTATGTGGTAAGTTTGTCTAACTTAGTGGCCCACAGAAAGGAGAATGTTGTCTGTTCCTTAGTTTTGGTTTGCATTTCAAATGTTGTTGGAAAATTAAAGAAAAATGGTAAACTTCTTGTTCCACCTTTCTGTCTCTCTGTCTTTCACTTTTCTTTTTTGCTTCTCATCATGGCATGTCTCAGAAGTATCCAAGGCTTGGGGCACCTGGGTGGCTCGGTCGGTTAAACGTCTGACTCTTGGGCGCCTGGGTGGCTCAGTGGGTTAAGCCGCTGCCTTCGGCTCAGGTCATGATCTCAGGGTCCTGGGATCGAGTCCCGCATCGGGCTCTCTGCTCAGCAGGGAGCCTGCTTCCCTCTCTCTCTCTCTGCCTGCCTCTCCGACTACTTGTGATCTCTCTCTGTCAAATAAATAAATAAAATCTTTAAAAAAAAAAAAAAAGTCTGACTCTTGATTTCTGCCCAGAGCATGGTCTACAGGTCATGGTCTCAAGGTCGTGACATTGAGCCCTGCTTTGGACTCTGAGCTGAATGTGGAGCCTACTTGAGATTCTCTCTCTCCCTTTCCCTTTCAGTTCCCTTCATTTCCCTCCTAACTGAAATAACTAAAATACTAAATTACAAAGACCAAAGAGAGCTCATGCTCTCTTTCAAATAATAATAATAATGAATTTTTAAAAAGAAGTATCCAAGGCTTTTATCTTGTAGATTTTTAAAAGTCATATATGTTCTGTATATTATTAATCCAAACAAACATTTGGTCTTCCTCACAAATTTTGTGAATGGGGAGTGTGTCAGCCCTTAAACTGTTATATCTCCAGGTTCTCACATAGTACCTGGCACAGAGAAGGTAGTCAGTAAATGGGTGGTTGGATGATGGATGGATGGAGGGATAAAGCTAGATACTTCAAATGTGTACAAAGATAGGCAAATGGGCACCATCTCTCCCCAGCCCCCTTAAGGACTCTATGTGTGTGCTTGTGTGTATGGTGCAGCATGTGTGTGGGTGTGGTGGTATAGATGTGTGTGATGTGGTGTGTATACCTATGGTGTGGTATGTTTGTGGGCCTGGGTTGTGTGTGTGTGTGTGTATGGGGTGTTGTGGTATGTTTGTGTGTGCTTATGTGTTTGGTGTAGGCTGTGTGGTGTGGGATGTGTATGTGGGATGTGTGTATATAGCATACTGTGTGTGTATGATGTGGTATATGTATGATGTGGTATGTGTGTGTAGTGTGTGTGTGATATGTGTGTATGGTGTGGTATGTGTGTGGGTATATGTGGGTGTGTGTGGGGTGGTGTGCTATGTGTGTGTCTATGTGTGTATATGTATGGGGTGTGTTTCTGTATGGCATGATATATGTGTGTGGGTTGGTTTGTGTATGATGTGTGTGTGTTTGTGTGTGTTTGTGTATGATGTATATGTGTGGGTGTGATGCTGGTATATGTGTGTATATGTGATGGTGTGGTTATGTGTGTGTGCATATGGGGTGGTGTGTGTGTGTGTGTGTGTGTGCATGTGTGTATGGTGTGGTGTGTGTATGTTTGGGATGGTGTGGTATGTGTTTGTGTGTGTATGGGGTGGTGTATGTGTGTGTGGATGTGGTGGTATATGTGTGTGGATATGTGTGTATAGTGTGGTGTGTGTGTATGGGTGGTATGTGTATGTATGCAATGTGTGTAGGGGTGGTATTTGTGTATCAGGTTGTGTTTGTGCATGTGTGTGTGTATTGGGTAGTGTGTGCGTGTGTGTATGGGGTGGTGTGTGTGCATGTGTGTACAGGGTGATGTGTGTGTGTATGGGGTGGTATGTGTGCATATGTGTATGGGTGGTGTGTGTGTGTATAGGAGGTGGTGTGTGTGTATCAAGTGGGGTGTGTGTGTGCATGTGTGTAGGTGTGGTGTGTGTGTGCGTGTGTTTATGGTGTGGTACATGTGTGTGGATGTGTGTATAGTGTGGCATGTGTGTGTATGGGGTGGTATGTTTATGTGTGCATGTGTGTAGGGGTAATGTGTGTGTGTATCATGGTGTGTGTGCGTGTGTGTGTAGGGGTGGTGTGTTTGTATAGGCGTGGTGTGTGCGTGGGTATGGAGTGATGTGTGTGAAGGCGTGGTGTGTGTGTGCAGGTGTGTAGGGGTGGGGTGTGTGTGTGTGTGTGTGTGTATGGGGTGGTGTATGTGTATATTGGGTGGTGTGGATATGTGTGTGTGTGTTCTCAACCCGATTCCCACCAACAAATACGCTGCATGTGAAGGGACTGCGACTCCCTGGCAAGGGTCTCCGATCACTCCTCCCTGGGGTACAGGCACCTGCGCAGTGTGTCATAAAGGGAGCGCCCAGTGACTATGCGCCAAGTGGAGGCTGTGCCACAAATTGGCTGCTTCTTAGCCTCATGTGAAGAGCTAGCCATTCGGAATCCTTGTAGCATCTGTTGTTGACTTTGGACCAAAATCTGAAAAGGACTTGTCAGCTTTTCTCTTGAGCACAGGAAGATGCCCTGTCCCAGATGACGGGAGGACACTTTCTGCCTCTCTGCATGCTCTGTGCCTGGATTCCTTGAACCTCAGCAGTGCGGGTGCTTGGGCTCACAAGGTGACAGCCCTTGCTGCTGTACGCAGAGCCTCCCCCTGCCCTGCAGGGCTGTGCACCCGAGCACGATCCCAGAACTGGCCATCAAAAAAGTCCCTTAAATGTCATCAGTTAGCAGCTCCCCAACCTTGTTCCCTGCTTCCTCCCCTCCCTGCTGCTTCTCACTCTTCCTTTTGTTGTTATAAAGACACTGATCTGAGTGTGAACAGAGGAATACGTGAAGGCCTGGCACCTCACCCGGGCATTGCTCGTGTCCTCGATGCCAGGGACACCTGCCCCAGAACTGGACTGAATTTAAAGTTGCAAACCATCTCCAGCCCCACTGACACTTCCTGTCCTCTTCCTGGTATATTTCCTCCCCAGTACATCCTGGCTTCAGTGAGCTACCTAGGTGTAATGATTACATATGTCCCTCTCCCCTTCTAAAATATGTGCTCTCACAGGGGGCGTAGATGATTTTTGTCTATTTTGTTTCTAACATATTAGCAGTTCCTAGAACTGTGACCCGTGTTAGGTGGCCATGTATGAATGAATTATGGTCATGAGAGTTCTTAGGTCTTTGGTGAAGGCCCCTTTGGGAGAGGCCGCAGCTCCTCATGGCCTCCAGTGGGCCTGGCGGTGGGCCTGGCGGAGCGCTGACCCTGGGAGACTGGCCTGCCCTGAGAACTGGGCCAGAACTGCTTGTGGGTCTTTCTCCATGTGCTACCCACATGGAATCACAGACACGGGTCCAGCACCGAGACTGTAGCCGCCAGGACTCTGCCTTTTCACTTCATCTATCATGAGCAGACTACGCGATTATTGCCAGTCTGTCTAGTGCCTTTGCGTGTATATCCACCCAGGCTGACTGTAAGCAGCAGGAGGGAAGCCGCTGTGGCCTTGGGCCCTCCCTCAGGCCGCCTGGGGTCTGACCAGGTGGGGCCTTGCTGACCTCTCTGCCCCATCATCTTCCGTCTTCCATCAACTGCCTCAGCTCTCCCCTGCGACCACCTGTGCTCCTGGTCCCATCTTTGTAGCAGGTTATGACAGTGGGATGGCACCCAGGGCTGGTTCCCTGAATTCGGATCTTCTGGGCAGCCTGGCAGCCTGAGTGAGGCCAGAGGGGCATGAACTTCTGTGACACTGCCTCTGACCGGTGCCTGTCTCCAAGACCCTGTGTGGGTCGGAGGGACAAGGGCATTCCCTGGCCCGCCGCATACTGGGCTCCAAGGCCCCCTCCACTCCGCCCCTCCCAGCCAGACTCTCCTGCCCTTAAGTTCTGTCGCGGGGTGCCATGCCTTGTCTCCTTGTGCTGCTGAGGAGGCCGGGGCTGCCCGCGGGGGGCGGGATGTGTGCGCATCTGGCAGGTGGGATGTGGGAGCACTGACCTCACTCTGCTGCACAGTTCTTACCGTTCCAGGAGGTCAGGGTGCAGCCGTTCAGGCGCTCCTATGCATGGATCGGACTCAGGACCATGCTCTTGAATTCACACGGTATGCTAATTGTGTCCTTACAAATGTACTGAAGTATTTCTTGCCATGCAGAATAAAGGATCCGAAACTGATGGGTTCCTTTGAGCTATTCCGATGGAATAAAGTGTGGAAATAAAGTGTGAAAGCAAAACCTTGGCAGCCCCTGCCATCATAGCTTACAGAAGACAAGTGCAGCCTGTGGTCTTTTATCCCCAGCAGCAGGTGGAGTCAGGCTGCACCCCGGCTTGGGGCCTTGGGGAAGAGTGTGCCCGGAGCCTGGCCTGACTCGAGCTGCACGCAGTCCCCTCCAGTCTGATTCCCTGGTGGTGTGGCCCTGCCAGGAACTGGGGAAAGACCACAGAGCCCAGGCACTGGCCCTGCAGCATTTTCCAGAACAGACCTCGTTCTGAACGCATCTCCTGGGTTTAACATTGCTTTGGGCATAGTCTCACTGGCAGCCAGTGCCAGGCTCGCACCCTAGAGGAAAAAGATCCCCGCCTGCAGTTGAAAATTCAAGTTAGAGTGATTAATTTTACTTTTAAAATTCTGTGGCTTCTCCTTGTTTGACATGTTATATTATATCACTAAATTGCATAAGAAACTATGCATGACCAATTTGATCCCTCAGTTTGGGCATCAGATTTTAAGAAAGTCAATCCATTGGTTTCTTGCTTTCAAAAACACAAAGTAACAGATTGAGCCCGATTCTCCTTGAGGACCGTTTGAGGCTGATCACATTTTACAGGACACAAAGTGAGACAACATACTTTGAGCAGCAAACCCCAGCCTGAAGGCCAGATCCACCCCACTGCCTGTTTTTATAAATAAAGTTTTATTGGAATACAGCCACACCCATTCATTGAGATATATGAACTCTATGGCTGCTTCCATGCTTTCATGCTATAATGGCAGAATGGAGTAGGTTTGTCAGGAGGCCCTGTGGCCTGCAAACCTAAAATATCTACTCTGTGGCTCTTTACAGAAAAAGTTTGCTGATCCCTGGCATAGAAGATAAGGCCTGGATGTGTGACCATGAACAAGTCTCATACTTTTCTGTGACTCAGTTTCCTCATCTATAAAATGGAGATGATAGTAATGCTCACCTAATAGTGTTATGTAAAATAAATGAATAATTATAGCATCTTAGAATAACTTCTGAAAGGTGGTTAATTTGTTTAAAAGTTTTAAAGATAGGGTCACATCTCCAAGATTTTTAAAAAGTCATTCAAATCTGAGCCAACTCTTCATTTATGCGCTGATCATTTAAGGACCACTTCCCTGTTTGGTACGTCCCTCCCCTGACTTTGCCCTTGGCTAACTTCTCCCAGAAAACAGAGGTAAAGACTTGGAAGGGTAGGGTTTGGTGTGGAGAGTGAGCTGAGGACCCTCTGGGTGGCCCCCCCCCTGGCCCCGCCATGATGACAAGGGCCCGTGAGGCAGCCTCCATCCCTATGGGCCATGTGATCCCAGTGAGAGGGGCAGGAAATCCAGCAGGGAGATGATGTGGCAACAAGAAGGCAAGCTTCTTAATGAGCTGGAAAGTGGGAGGAGAGGAAATACAGAGGAGAGAATAAGTGACAAATTATTTCCCTTCGGCTCGTTGGAGCAGCACATGATGGTTGCCAGGCCCTGCTCCATCTCCACCTTCCTACCTGTTTCTCTTTGCTGTCTCGGGCAGAATGTTCTGTGCCACCAGTTTCTAGGTTCTGCTTCCTAGGCAGAGTGCCTGGAAGGCAGGCTGACTGACTGACGGCAGGTTTGGAGGACCCAGCATTTTTATTGAGAAGTTTCTGGGTCCCTGATATCCTCCCTGGGTTTTAGGCTGGATTTTCTTTGGAAGTTCTGTGTTTACTTATCTTTATGCCCTCTCAGGCCATGTTTCCCGATTCGGGGCTCAGAGAACATGGTTTATATCATGGCGTTGATAGCTCACATACTGGTTTGGCATTCGCATTATGGTTTTGTTTCTGCACAGGCTACTCCTCGTTGTACCACTGCTTGCTTCAGGAGAACAGGTGTGTGCTCAGTGCAGGTGCGTCAGGACATTCTACCGCATCCTGGCAGGGAGAGTGCTGCCTCTGTCCTGAGCCTGAGCCAGAATGCTGGACTTGACCGTCTTGCAGGCAGAGCTGGAGGGACTCAGCAGTGCAGCTTCTCACCTGCCCCAGGCAAGCAGCTCACCTCTTCCTAAAGTGTCCCCCCGAAGGAGGAACTTTCTGTGTCCTTCTTTATCCTCTTCCTGTGCCTCAGTTTGCAAATGCAGAGCCCCTGACTGCACCCATCTCATTCAGAGCCCCGTAGAACTCCTGGAACTGCATGGCCTCCCCCGGCTCCCTCCTACTCTCCCGAGCCATGAGCCACGGTCACTCAACTCGGAACTGCCCCGATTACCTTCTCGGCGACACCTCTCTAAGATTCCAACCCGTCCCCTCCCAGCATTTCTTGTCCTTTTCCCTGGTTTGTTTGCCCCTTAGCACTTAATACTTTCTCACCTCTCAGTTTTGCTTATTTGGGGTTTCGCTGCTTATCCATTTGCTGGAACATTAACTCCATGGGGGCGGGGCTTTATAATGTATACTGTTTGGTTCGCTGCCCATCAGAGCACGTTTAGCATACATGGTGTTCCTCTTCCTGATTTTTAAGAATTCAGGCAGACCAAGTGAGCTCTTTAATATTTTAGTAAACTCAAAAGTTTTGAATATTTTAGGCAGGTCAAAAATCACTACTTGCTCCAGAGGCCAGCCAAGGGAAGAAAGACCCCTCCCCTTTACGCGGGGGAAGAAGTTCCATACTGGAGAGGGGGTCTTGTTTTTCTAGGTGGGTAAAAGGACAACTGGAGACCCCCTTTGCACTTTAAATGGACTTACAAAGTCACACTAAAGCCTGAAGCCTTCAAGAAGGAATTTCTCATAGCTAAAATAGGTAGTAATTGGGGTGATTCTCTGGCCTATGAAATACATTTCAGAATGAAGCTGTTTCCCTCGAGTCCACGGCTAACGGACACGGGCTCGCTGTGCACCTCCCTTGCAGCTTGCAAGCTGCTGTCACATGACCTGCGTGAGGGGAGGACGCCAGCCCCAGCAGCGGTCAACTGTGCTCACACATGCGCCGTGGCACTGACTGGAGACCGTTTGTGACCGTTTGTTTGTTTCTCCTTAGTGAGACTATTTGCATTCATCATTGATTTATGAAGTTCACCTGAAGTCTATAAAAGTGACTGCGACGTCCAATTTTGCGGCAATTCCCATTACAAAGTGAGCCCAGCATTTTGTAAATAAATATCTGGCGTTAATGATTTCTGTAAATCAACATGGAAATGAAGCACCATGGGATCCTGGCTGGCTCCAGCCACACTCACTGAGGCTCAGCCTGGACGGCTGCGGGGAGGAATTCTGCCCCCGTTTCCCCCTGTCCCATGCCAAACAGTGGTCTGAGCCTCGCACACCCAGACCTCCATCCTATGTAGGTGGCAGACTGCAGGATCCGTGGAAAGCAGACAAATTCAACATATGTGTGAATTAAGCCCAAACCATTAGCTATCCTTTGATTCATGCTTGATTTTTAAAAAAAAACTTAATAACAAAACTTATTTAGTATTCAAAATGTTAATTCAGGACTAAAAGTTTTCATGCTTTTCCACCATATATCTAAAGGACCTAAAGCAGTTTATACAAAACAGAGAAGATCTAGAAAAGGGGCTAATAGGATTTTTTTCTGAGACTGACCCAGCATGATAAGAAGATTTCTAAGAACCTCAGGGCCTGTCTGTAGGTGAGAGGGCCCTCCGTAGTCCTGTGACCCCCTTCTATTCGTGGGAAAACCAGGCCCACCCTGCCTGGGACCCCAAGCTCAGAGACCTTGGGGAGCTCAGTGCTATTTGTATCCCTCCTGGTCCTGCCCCCCATCTGCCCTGTGACTCCCCTGTGGCCAGGAGCCGTGCCCGCCTGACCTGTGGCATGCTGCCTCCCAAATGGCAAACTGCTCCTCACGTGGGGATGACAGATGGTCAAGAAGGAAAACAGGAATGGTCCTTGCTGCCCTTCAACCCCGCCAGAGCGATGCATGCGGTCTCAGGGAATGTGGCACCTGCCTGTCAATGAGACAGCTTTTTGTCTTATAACTGACTAATACAGGGTCACGATCAAGTTTATTTTGCCAAGGTCTTTGTTTTTACAGAATGCACCTGTCTCTGTGTTGTGCGTTGTGGACGTCTGTGGCACACAGGTGATGTACTGTGTTCTGACGGTATTATCATTGGGAAGAACCATGGTACTCACCAGGTTCTGGGCACCAGTACAAGTCACTGACAGGTGTTACCTCACTTATGCTTGCAGTCTCCCTGGGAGAGAAGTACTTTATGATGCCCATTTTGCAGATGAGAACACTGAGGCCCAGGGCATCCAACATGCGGTGAAGTCAAGCTCTTAGACACACTGCTACGCAGCCACCCCCACCTCTAGAGGGTCCAGGATTCTAACCCAGGCCTCTTTTCTTTGCTCTTAAAGAAAGCTGGATTCCTAGGGAAACTTACGTTTTTGCATGGATATTTACCATTACAATTCTTCTTTCCCCCCTTGCCCTCTTGTATTACTTTTTCTTTTTGAGGTAGAGGGTAGCATTAAAACAATAAAATATTGGGAAAAAAATTTAAAGGTCATTTGCTGGTTAGTTTCAGTTAAAGTTGGGTCTGGAAGGAACCATCTTCCCCTATTTTCCTTTTTGAAAAACAACAGATGTTGAAGGATGGGAAGCCTTTGCTTTCCTTCCTGACCTCCTGACATTCTGAGGTGTTTAGAGATCCTGGAATTACAGTGTGAGGCCTTTTTGACCCATAAAGGAGACTGGTGAGCATGCTTCCCTTAGGAACCTTGGTTATGATGTTAGACATAAGACTGGCCTGGACACCCCTGGATTCAGGAGCCAAGAGGGCCTGTGATGGAGAGGCTGGGGTTGCAGGCAGGGAGCCCTTCCCCTGGGAGGGATCATAGGAGTAAGCTGCCGGACAGATGCCGGTTAAATGCAAACAGAAATCTGGACCCTTCCTGGCCCAATGGATAACCAGTTCACACCTTGCCTTTTCCTTCCATGTTTCCTTCCAGGTAATTATCAGAGCCCCCCATCCCCCCAAGGGCTCTGCTCCCACTTTGGGAGTGTGAGGAGGCGGGCTGGGGTTACGAGCTGGAAGTTGGTCCCCTCTTACGAGCCTCATGACCCTGAGAAATTTCCTTGCCTTTCTTAATTTTCCTCAATTATAAAATGGCAATGGCAATTCCCACAAGGTTCCTGTGAGCAATAACTGAGTTGTCTGGAGTGTGTGGCATGAAGTAGCAGCTAAATAAATGGTCATGTTATTTTTAGAAGGCGATGGAAGTGATGGGTTGGTGCGCAGGCTTGGAAGTCAGACCACCTGGATTCCAACTTCTGCTGTTTCCTATCACCTCCGGGAACTTGGGTGAGTTCCTGAACTTCATCGTGCCTGTTTCCAACTGTAGAGTGTCCGTGACCTAAGACCAACCCACAGGGTGGCTATGAGAAGTACAGGGGTCACACAGGGTGAGGGCAGGAAGCAGCACATGGCACATGGCACAGTCCAAGAGCTGAGGGGAAAGTGGCCAGTGCTAAAGACGAAGGTGTGGCCAGAAGTCCGGATGAAGACCGGATGAAGTCCGGAGCAGTACCCAGAGACCCGGGAGAGGGGAAGGAGAGGACGTCACACCTGAGGACAACATGCTAGACCTTTGCTGATCTTTCTTTCTCCTGGTGCCTGTTGGAGCCCATGTGTGCAGTGCTGGGGAGCGGGGGCGTTGTGCTCACCTCCTCCGTCTGATGTTACTTCCAGGCTACACTTAGGGGTCATTACTGATGCCTTCTCTAGCACTGGCATCCAGGGTCCTGGAACATTTGTTTGCCTCAGCAAATAGTCTACGGTGATCATTTTTATAGCACCTTCTTCATTAAGAGACAGAAAGCTCGTTACGTGCCATCAATTTTATTCTCTTGACATTACTAGAAAATTTGGAAGGACAGACTTGATTATCTCCTGCATATGGGAAAACGGAGGCCCTGTGTGTGGAGGTGATTTATCAAAAAGCACATGGCAAGGCCACCACCGCTCCAGGGCTGGCTTCAGTTCCCCGACTGCTGCTTTGACAGTGGAAGTGGCAGTGCTCTTCTCAAAGGTAGCACACTCCACCTACACCGAGGGGCGCGGCAGCCACCCGACCCCCCTGCCCCTAAGCCAGGAACGAGTGAGAACTGTGCAAGCCTCTGACCTTGGGCCATTGCTGGCTCTGACGTTCCATTCCAGGAGTCAGTAGACTTTTTTCAGTGAAGGGCCAGATAGCAAATGCTTTTGGTTATGTGGCCCATCTAGACTGTTGCAAGTCCTCAGCTTGGCTGTCATAAATGGGTGGGCGTGGCTGCATCCCCATAAAGCTTGATTTACAGAGACAGCAGGCAGTATGGTTTGGGGCCATGGTTTGCCAGCTCCTGATCGAGGCTAGTATTTGATGTTCATCTTCTCTTTCTCCTCTCTGACTTCAGAACAGTAGACCTGTGTATGTGGTGGGGGGTTTATGTTTGAGGAACGGTTTGAGTGTGTGTACGCATGGACGTACTTGTGTGTATGCCTGTGTGCTAGTCAGACATGCCTCTTTCTGCATAGGTATGAACTAGGTGTTTTGTATCTGAACAATACTTACTGGTGCCAAGTTACATGACTGCCAAGCCTTGGGTTAAAACTTCTCCAGGCATTTCTAATGATCTCATGTTTTCATAATTGTCAGAATAGAATTACTTTTGATTTTATGAGCCAGACCTCATAGGGCATCCTTCACACTTTGGGTAGGTCATGCAGTGAACCACAAAGGGGCCTTCACAGTTCCCAGAGTGGCAGGATCTCCGGAGCACAGTGAGGTCGCAGAGGCAGATGGCGAGGGGAGAGCCTGGCTTGCAGGCAGCAGGGATGGAGAGTGGTTAGGGGAGGTTTCTGGAGAGCTGGATGGTGTCAGACAGGACACTGGTATGCATGTGTACATCAGGGTGTCTCACAGGGGTTGAGAACCTCATTCTGTTACCCTTTGAACCTTGGTAAGCTCTTGAGTGGAAATGTTATGAAAATGAAGGACAGCAAACTGGCACTGCAGCTTTGGTGGCAGGGGAGTGAGGCACCCACTCTCCCCGTGAGGGTCATGCTGGGTGTCGGGCTGGAGTGATTTGGAAACCAAGGGGGTGTGGAAAAGCCCAGCCCGTCCCACATGGGGCCTCACTCTGCAGTTCAGCTGGCCACCAGCCTACTGTGTAGTCAGATTCCACCTTTCCCAGCCAAGAGAGAGGACAGGCAGTTGTCTCCGCTCAGGGGAACTCTGGGCATATCTATCTTGATTTCGGGGAAGGGAAGCCACACCCCTTTATTGGTGGTCAGCCTCCTTGGCAGCCCCTGGGAATCTTCTTGTGTCATGTGCTCTGCCTGCTGGCACACACAGCCCTGGAAAAGGGCAGTTACAGAATTCTGGTCAGGGGCCTCAATCTTCAGCTCCTTTGCTCTCCCTTTCATAGAACTTTCTGGTTTTCATTCTTGACCTTGACTGTTGAGCTGCTCCCTTCCCTTCTCAGAAGGAGAGTGAAAAGGCAAGCCAGGGCCCCGTGTGGTGACTGCTCAGTCACTATGTGTCCAAGGCCCTCTGAGGGGCAAGGTCAGGAGGGCTGAAACACATGGTAAAGTGTAATGCTCCCCCTCATCCCTGCCGTGGCCTACAGATCAGCTGGAGCTGGACAAAGCAAGCATTTCAGAGAAGCTTCTCCCAGAGCATCTTTGTCTTTATAAACCAGAAATAGATTGCTGGTGAAACAGAACTTAGTGAAGCCGTTGTTTGACCAGAATGGAACCCATTGTAGTGTTGCTGTGGAAACTGTAAAACCAGCGAGTTTGATGGAGCTGGTGCCCAGAAATGCACTTGTGTTCAGTGAGAAGCTGCTCTGGCATTGAAGAACCGCACAGGTCTCCGAGGGAGGGATGGCACACACAAGCACACATGCTCCCCTCCCCCAGCCTGTACTGACGGGGGACAAGAAGCTGTCACCCCATGAGTCAGTCCAGCTGGCCTCAGCCGTGGTCTTGTGCTGGCGTCAGCAGAGGCCCACTTTGTTTCAGTGACTGTGAGGGTCCCCTTTGTTCTTCTTCATGTGGATAGTAAAAAGTGAGCTCCTGGCCCCAGTGGGAATGAGCCTGCATGTTCCCTGACAACAAGGAGGAGCATGCTAGAGATCTGATCGTCACACATGAGGGCTCTCTATCGCATGGGAGCAAACTGACTGCCTGCGACCCTCATCTGTGTGAATGCTAAATCAAGGCCAGGCCTGTGAGCATGTCCGTGTGTGTGTGCACATGCGTGTGCACGTGTACTTTCCCCAGAATAATTGTCACTCTCAATATTTCCATTAATGTTGGCTCTAAAGCTCCCCAAATAGGGAGAAAAAAACCCTCCTAACTGAGCTATGTCCTTGTTAGGAGCCACTTTTTCTGAGACTCAGCTTCCAGAAGACCTTAATTTTGGACCCTTCCTTCTCTCTGCCGGACTTCATTGGATCCTGGTGTCTCTCCTCTTTCCAGGGTCATATAGGCAAGTGGCTTAGAAAGTGGCTTCACACCCTTGGAAGGGTGACTGGAGTTTTTTAAAGCATAAACTCTTTGAAGAGGAGTGTGTTGCTTCGAAAAAGTTTTATTTCTGATGCCATGATGATTTTATTACAGAGATGTATCAGCTAATTTGAGAGGAGGTTCAAAAAACCACATTCCTTCTGTGGCATAATCGTGGTATTGCTTATATAGAACCATTCATCTGGAGAACCCAAAGGGCTTTACACCTTCTACATACAAATGACTCCATCCAGCCCAAAGTCACCAGATGTCTCTAAGGCAGAACATGGGTTTCCTTAAATCTCACTCTCCTAGCAGCTCAGACTGAGAAGTTAAGCCCTAACATTACCACTAACATCAGCGAACTGCCTGCCAAAGTGCATAGAACAGCAGGCAAACTTGAGAAGAGGGCCTTTGGCAAGATCCAGGAGAAGTAAAGGAAAAAGGAAGAAAAAAAGAAAAATGTACAATTTCTTATTAATCCTCACAGATCTTGCTGAAACACAAAACTTGTGCTCAACAGAGTGGCTAATGGCCACTCTTGGTGTAGATGGCTTACGCCTGCATCACAGGGTACCGGCTTAGTGTTGTCCTCACCCCACATGTGTTGGGGGCCAAATGTGCATTTCTCTTTTGTTACCCTGGTTGGTGACCCTCTGAATAGGCTTACTCCCCATAGCCTACTGCAGGGTCTGGCACATCATGTTGTTCCGTAAATTCTTGGAAGCACATGTATGCAAATACTGGAAAGAAAATAAAATCCTCAGAACAGAGGAGTGAACCGAACAAAAATCCAGCACCTGATGGGAAGCTTTTAATGAGAAAAATGGAAGAAGGCGCTTGAAGAGCTGTAGAACTAAAACCTGGGAACGTCCTAGTTGATGTATGATGTAGTGACATCTCTATCAGAGATGTGACATGTAAACTAGAGGGAGGGGATGTTCTGTTTCACTGCTTCACTTAGCGCATGACATCGTGGCTTTTCAAGCAATTCTAAGCCTGAGAGGGTTCGCGCTCACAGTACCATCCTAGCAGGAAATATGCGAATGGTAACCTCCACAATGAAAACCACTTACAGGCTGGGGAGATGGTAAGTCACACCACAGAGCCTCTGACCTACTTGGGATACAGGCCGCACTCTGGTGAGAACATCCCCAAGTATGGCAGCTGGAGTAAGGTGAAGTGTCTTCTCCCCACGTCACAGTCCTGGGATCTGTTCTACATAGTCAGTCAAGGAGCAGGATCCTCCTGCCTTTGCTCAGAGGGGGATCTTGGAGTGGCAGGAGCTGGCTCACCTCCCCCTGTCCCCCGCCATTCAGGCTGTGGGAGGGAGAATCAGGAATTAGGATTTCCTTACCAATGTCATTATAAATGGGGGTCCAGAATTGCACAAGTCACGTGCACTAAATGACTAGAGTTATGACACGTGGCCACGGCTACCTGCAAGCAAGGCTGGGAAAGAAGGTATTTAGCTGGGTGACCTTGACCCCCAGTTGAAACCTGGAATATTCTCACTGGCAAGAAGCAAGAGCAGGTGGGTATCGGGGGACTGTTACCTGTCTCTGCCACCTTCATAGGCCCTGCAGGCTTGGCATGTTTGCGGTTAGGCTGTCTCCCATCTGCAGCCTGCTCACCGTCCCTGGAATGTGCCAGGGTGTGTTTATTCTGTGACCATCAGCTCTGCCATGTCTGTGGGAGGCAGACCCACGTGTGTCCAACTCTGTGCGTTTGCTCAGCCTGGTTCCTCAGATTGTCATGCCCCCCTCCTCAAGTAATCACTGGGATTGTCCCCATTTATCCAGGCCCAGCAACTCTTAGCAATAAGCTTTTGGGCTGTGTGGACCCTGAACCTCACATCCTGGAAAAAAACAATGTGCAGGGGAAGCTCTTAGCCCAGGTGCAATCCTGGAGGGTTGGTTTGACTGGTCCCTATGTTCATTCATTCAAGAGATATTGTGAGCATGGATCTACGTCAGGCCAGGTGTCAGGGATGCAACACCGAACAAAAAATAGGCATGTTATCTGTCCTCATGGAGCTGATGGACCAGGGGGGCCCTCCATTGGTAACATGCAGTTAGAAGCTGTGCCACTCTAAAGGGTTGCCTGGGAAGCTCTGAGTAAGGGAGACAGGTTGAGTCCTCAGAGCCTAAAACATGGGCGAGTTCTTTGTCCACACGGTTCACCTGAGCTTGCTGGGGGATCTGAAGGAGTGAGACCTGGCCTTGCCCCCGTCGCCCTCCCCAACATGCCCCGCTCCCAGGGAAGCCCTTGTGACTTAGAGCCTGTCAGCGGGCATAGTGTAATGGAGGCACATTTGTCAAAGCCTGCTGCCGCGGTGATCTCCATAAAAGATGGAGATGCTGCTGCTGTGTGTGCGTGAGCACCCATGTCTCCACGGGGTAGGGCATTAAGCCCACAGCAAGATTTGTGTGCTACATCTGAGTAATGAGCCATGAAATTGACATTATAAGTTTTAATTATTATTAATGCCTTGCAGGGGTGGCTGGTGTAAATTATCCTGTAGGCATCCCAGATGTATTTCCCTTTTCCTTTTATTTCTTTTCCTTAATGTCTTGAGCCCATAGAATGGCGGCTCAGTGGCTGTGTTTGAATAGGATTCCTCCAGAAGAGAGCACACGTGGTTGAGGGGTTCTATGGAGCAGTCTGCAGGCCGAGAGGTAATGGCGGCATGGAAACCCGGTCAGTTTCTTGGGGGCTGGGAGGGTCAGGCCCTGTCATGGACTAATTAGTTAATCTTACAAAGGGCTTTGAAGATGACAGGTGCCTTGGAGGCCTGAGAGCCCCCATTTCAGAACATTTCCTAACAGCGAGAACCAGTTTCCGACAGCTCTACCCCATCTGCCCACCCCCGCACCCCCAATAAGCCACCTCTTGGCATTGTCCCTGACTTTCATTATTGCCCTCAAAACTATGTTCTGCATCTCAGTTTTGCTCCTTAAGGTGCTGATCTTGGCAGTCTGGGGTGGGAATGCTCAGGTGGGCTGGGCTCCCTCCCTCTCCCCCTTCCCTTCTCCATGGCTCTCTCTCTCCACTTGCCCTGTCCTTGCCCACCTACAGGCACAGAACGGAGGATGGCTGCCTCACCAGACCGTAGCTGGGCCAGCAAGGCTATGCTGTGTGCTCTGAGCCCAGTGATCTGACCTCAGAGCCACAGGATGGTTGGCCCGGCCGGGCCACCGTGCTTGCAGGGCACTCCTGTCTGGCTTCTGCTGCAGCTACTCTTTTGCTCCTCCATGTGCAGTGGGACTGGCACCCTTGTCCTGGATCTCTGTGAGGCATGCTGGTTGACAAGGGGTGTCATGTCCAATCTGTCATTTGTGACTTTGCCCACCTCCAGCCCTACCCAGGCTCTGTCTCAGGAGTAAACTAAGCCCAGCTGAATGAACAAACATGCCCAGGACAGCTACCATGTTCTGGACATTCCTGTCCCAGGGCTTGGGTTGAGAGATGCTAGTGCGGTAGGGGTGTAATGGGGTACAGGCTCAGAACTTGGAGAACACAGCCTGCTGCTGCCGGGTTTGGGAGGAAGTGAGATGGGCCAAGGTAGTAAGCAAGCCCCAGGGGATCCAGAAGCACTTGCTCTCTGTGAACGAGGTGCTGCCCCTGTGGCTGGCACGGGCGGTGGGGAAGAGCGTTGGGAGCGGGAGCTGGAAGCTGGGCTGAGGCCATGTGGGGACGTCC
This sequence comes from Mustela lutreola, assembly GCF_030435805.1. NCBI lineage: Eukaryota > Metazoa > Chordata > Mammalia > Carnivora > Mustelidae > Mustela > Mustela lutreola. The sequence goes on along the minus strand of NC_081298.1, from coordinate 56,405,008 downwards.
TGATGCCATGCCCGTCCCCAAGGGTGGTCAGTAGCCATGGAAAGCTCCAGAGCCCCAGCAGGTAGATCTGCGCTGTGTTGGGGCATCCAGCCTCACAGTGGGCTGCGGGGCCTGAGGGCTCACTGGTGGAAGTTTGCAGCAGTGTTGGAGGGAGAGAGGAAGGGCCTGGCCATGGGCGGTCAGAGCAGGCCTAGTATTTCTCTGAGCGCCTGCTGACCCATGGGGGCAGGAGGACTTGAGGGTGAGTGCTAAGGTGGAGGGAGAGAGTGGGCATAGGGATCACCATGGGCATGTGCTTGGTGGTGGGTGAGTGTTCCCTGGCCCAGGTGAGGAATGCAGGGGTTGGAGGCTTTCAGGACAGTCGTGAGACATCCAGATCAAGAAGTTGAACACGCGATCAGATTGAAACCAAGTCTACCACTTGGAAGGGAAATTGGAAGCACAGATAGAGGCAGATAGAGTTGGGGTCATGGAAGGAGTTGGGCTGACCAGGCCAGGAGCCATGTTGCCCACATGGGTGGGGCCAGGCCCATTCTGGAGAGCCTTGGAAAGTCCAGGTCCCCTAAACATCAGCAGTACGTGCCTCGCAGGAACTGGGGGACACATTACTCCAGATCACCAGTCCCAGAGCTGCCCTCCTGCTGGTAAGGGCCTCACTTCCTTGTCACTACACCCAGGCTCTTTGCTGCATCCCGGGCAGGTGGAGGCCAGGATTGCACAAGGTGCCCAGGAGGGATACTGGTGAGTGGCATCTGTGTCAGCTGAGCTGGGAGAGCTGGGAGCAGGCGGGCCAGAGCAGGAATGCCAGTGACCCCGCTACTGGCTCCTTGGGGAGAAGGGGGAGGTGTGAATGTGCAAATTGCGTGCAAGGGTGCACAGAGCACAAGTGCCAATCCAGCCTTTCCTGCTCTCCTTTGTTATGAAGAGCAGCAAATCTACCAGCAACCTCAAGTGTCTGTGGGTCTCCAAACATTGCTTTTGAGCGCTGCCCGCTTGGTCTGCGGTGAAAGGAAACGGGATCTTCTGCGCATGGAGCTGAAGCCCATTTTCGAGTTGGACAGCGAGTTCTTGCCTTACAGTCCCTCTAACGCCTCTTATCTTGATGGGTGTCTCAGCTTCTCCATGTGCTGAGTAGTGAAAAGACTTCCATCATGGAAGTCAGTGTTACATTTAACTTCTAAAGTTGTGATAGACTAAGTTCAAATAGAACAAGAAAGCTACGCAGTCTTTTTGTAAATTTAACCTCACAGGCTAGGGCAGGGTTTCTCAGCCTTGGCCCTATTAATGTTCTGGGTGGGGCCGTCCTTTGCTGTGGGGGCTGCCCTGTGTATTGCAGGAAGATTAGCAGCACCCCGGCTTCTATCCTTTAGATGCCAGTGGCATCCCATCTCCCAGCTGTGACAAACAAAAGTGTCCCTGGGGGACACAATGATCCCTGCCTGAGAACCCCTGAGCCAGGGGCTGGCTGGGCTTTTGTGTGTCCTTCTTCAGGTGATTCACAGCCGACAACCCCTTCCATTCTTTTCTGATCACAGTCCTTGTGCTGCAAATCAGCCCTTTGCCTCAGCCCTCTGAAATCAGGGCCTGTTATAGGCTGTTGTGCTCGTGGTACAAAGCTAGCCAGGATGAGTATTATGGGAAACAAACTGATTTTTTTTCTTCCTCATTGAGTTCTGCTACGAAAAACTCCTCTGGTGTTACTACTTAATTGGTTAGTGGTAGCTGTTTGTCAATTTGCCAGCAGGTTCTCTCTTAACTGCTGTCATTTGACATTGCTGAAACAGAAATGCAGAGTGATTGAGTTGCCAACATGCTATTAAGTCCCCTACAAAGTGCTTTTCGATGTACTACTGCTGCAGGCTTCTGTGGTTCTATTGATTGATTCAAATACTAAAGAAAGCTTTGGCACAAACAGCCCTGGTAAGAAAATGCAGCTTCTGTCAAGGAAATTGTTGGGTATTGCCGCAGGGGCAGTGGTGGGTTTTCCTCTGGCAGAGATTTGGCCTCTGGCAGAGTTTCCTTGGGTATCGACCACCCATATGGAAGAGGAATAGAAACCCAAGCAGCCACTGGTCTTTATGAGACAGGTCCGGTTAGGTTAGGAGCTGGGAAGAGGATGGTGACGCCAAGTCTCGGGGTGGTTCAACAGACTCCTTATTGCAGAAAAGCAGAAGATTGCCACGAACTCTGTGTTGGTTTCAGAACTAGTTGCTCACCATTTGAGACCCAAGATGGCAGATCACTTTAAGAAAGGTTGGCCAATCTTTGACAGGATGGCAAGGATGTCCCATGACATTGAGAGGATACTATTTTATCGTCTTGAAATTGTACTTCTGGACTAAACTGATATGTGCATCATTTGTCATTGGTGTCATTGGTGTGTGTATGGGTGGGGGGGGGTTGTGTTGTGATAGCCAGGGACCACTTCTTAGAACTCCTAGTGCATTGAGGACCCATGTCCTAGGGGTGGCCTCCACCTTCCATGGCCAGACTATCCCTCTGGGCTGGACATCACGAGTATATGCCCTTGGTTGTGAGGGTGGGAGTGGGAAGGTCCCATGGTACATGTGGGTCTTTCCCTTTGACCTGAGAACCCCCTTGACATGTGTCTGAGTTGCTGTGAAGGTTTGGAGATGAAGTCAGGAAAACGTTTTTGGACAATAATTGTTGGAAGTTTGGCAGCTAGAAATAGCACAGAATGGAGGACAATTTAACACAGAGTAGTGGATGAAAATATCAGAGCCAATCTACCTGGGTAGGGATTCTGCTATCCTTGTGGCAGGGGGAGGTGGGTGGGGTAGGCCTTGGGCCAGTTACCTTCTTTTTTTCTATGCCTCAGTTCCCTCATCTATAAAGGGCAATAATTTAGCTTCTATTCCAGAGTCCTTTTCAGCAGAATGAGTTGATTCCTGTGGACAGTCCAGGACCACACTTGGCCCCCCTCTCACATATTCTGTTTGGGGCGGGGGGTGGCTGCCATTATGGGGACTGGTTTGTCTCAGTAGGGCCATGGGCTTGAGTATCCCCATATTGGGTGCCTGTTCTTTTGAAGTGCTTACTACTCTGGAATATTCTGTATATGCCCTCACGGTACAGGAGCCCCCCCATCCCAGACTGATCTAATGGGGCAGGAGGAAGGCCATGTTGAGTAACGTGATGCTATGTTTTGCTTTCAGACTCTCTCCCAGCTTCCCTATGGGAAGGCGCTCTACAGTTACGAGGGGAAAGAACCTGGCGACCTCAAGTTCAGCAAGGGCGACATCATCATTCTGCGGCGCAGAGTGGATGAGCACTGGTACCATGGGGAGCTGCATGGTGCTCACGGCTTCCTGCCTGCCAGCTACATCCAGTGCGTTCGGCCCTTGCCGCAGACCCCGCCCCAGGGCAAAGCACTTTATGATTTCGAGATGAAGGACAGAGACCAGGACAAGGACTGTCTGACCTTTACCAAGGTAAGGGGGGCCCCTGTGAACATTGCCACCCACACCCCATGATTCCCACTTAACCTGCCCATTGGAATCCTGGCTCCTTCCAGAGTGGCCAAGCTCCTCCCTGTTGGGCCTCAGTAAGTAGGGAGAGCCGTTTCCTACTTGCTGAGTTTTTGTTGAATGGAAGGACATGGTACACAGCCTGACACACAGTTCCCCGGAGAGCTGCCAGGACACTCACTGGGTGACAGATGCAGGACCCTCCGTCACCTGAGTCACAGTGTCTCTGTGGTGACTCAGGTCCAGAGGAGTGAAGTATCTCCAGGACTGGCAGACCCTGGGAGAGGGGGCCCATCAGGGAAGGCTGCTGCAGGGACCCCTTTAGCTCACAGGGAAGTGGCGGTAGGGCCCAGAAGCCAGTGTGCCTCAGCCCTGTCCTCTGCAACAACACCAGAAGGGACAGACATGTGCGCATAGGGACAGATCAGTCTTGCAGAGAGGGACCCAGGGGCTGACAGACTGAATAGTGTTTGGCTGCAGAACTGTCCCAGCAGAGCCCAGTGAGATGCCAAGGGGCCTGGTTTCTGGCCATCCCAGGCCTCTGTGACTGTAAAGTGCAGAGAGAGCAGAGAGGATGGTCCTGTAAGCCTTGATGGTCCGTTGCCAACTACAACTGACAAGTTCCATTCTGTGGTGTTCCCCTTCCTTGTTTTCACTCACACACCCTCCTCCTGGTGCTGGGCAAGGTCGGGCCTCTGGAGCCCCTACCCAGTAGTAGTAGCCACAGTTGCCCTTGATAGCTTTACCGACATGGGCAAGCTTGATCTTGACTGTCTTCCTCATGTTGTAACCTGAGCTCCAAGAGGCTTACCAGCAGCTGGTGGCTCGGGCCTCTCCTTGCACCTTCCATCTTCTGTCTCCTGTCTGTCCTGGTCCCCCCTCCCCCCTGCCTCACGTTTGCATGTGTGGTTGTAAGTAACAGAGCTAGAACTCTAAATCTCCGGCTTAGAGCCTGCGTCCTTCCTACTTCGGAGAGGCCATTGTTATTCTCCCTCTCCCCACATCTGCTCCTTCTCCCCACATCTGCCGAACTTGGCCGTGCTGCTGGGCTCTCTGGAGGGCCACTGGAGTACCGCGCACACCATTTCCGAGCAAAATTGGCATGTCCTGCACTTGGCTGCTATTTGTGTCTTGTTCCATTGTTCTGACTGACAGTGAATAATCTATTTTTCATTCACGGATTCAACTCTTTTCTACCTTCCTTTCATCAAGGTGTTCTGATGCTAATTCCAATTGTCATCTGGCTGGTGCGGCTCCCCAGGCAGCTGCAGCCAGACCTGTCCCCCTTGCCTCTCTCCCCCTCCCTCCTCCTCTTCTCTGTCTTTCCCTCAGTCTGCAGCCTAGAGTGACAGTCTGCCTGGAGTGCAATGTCAGAGCCCCGACTTTGCTCACTTCTCTGCCCAGGGGACTCCGGAGAACCTCCCCTGAGAGAAGAACATGCCGGGGGTGTGTGACACTCTGTGCTGTCACTTGTGACCAAGAACAGGGACCCCTCTCGAGTTCTGGTTGGGCTCTTGCTAAGAAGGCAGACAGACTCTGTGATGGCTTCAGGCTTCTCTGAGCTCAGCCTGCTCCAGGAACAGACAGAGCCTTCCTCAAAGAATTTTGTCAGAGGAGGCGCTTTGAGCTGGGAGAGCTTACCTTGCAATGACCACCGCAGAGCCGTGGAGCACACAGCTTCAGCTGGCATGAGCAGAGGTCTGCCTTCCCCACCAACGCCATAACCTGCTCTGTTCTACAGGCCTCTGCCTGGGACACTCAGCTCCAGGGCTCTAAGACCAGAGCCCATCAGACAAGAGGACAGAGAGGCATTTGTCCTCTCCCCAACAGGATGTACTGGCCTCCAGCTCTGCTGGGCACTGTACCACACCCAGAGGTCACAAACAGACCTGCTGCCCTCCGGAGCCTCACGTGTAGTGGCAGAGGCAGGCAGGAGCAAGTCAAGTGTCCCAGAGTCAGCCTCAGACAACAACCCTGGTCACCTGGGAGCTGGAGCAGACATTTAGTAAAGGTTCCAAAACATTTAGTGGTAGCCCTTGGTGTCTGGCATTTCAGAAGAAGCAGTAAGTGGTCCTCATGGGGAAAATTAAAACTCAGGTTTTCTAGGCTCATTCTGTGGTTGGTATCATTCTTACTTGGAACTGGGTTGGGGGTACAACGACTGTGTCTAGGGTATGAGCGGACATTGCTATTGAGGGATCTGTGGCTATGAAGGCTTCTAGAGAGATGGCATTTGAGTTGCAAAGGCACCCAGCACGTGAGGGTCTGGGAGGGTCCCTGGCTAGGTAATGTGGCTGTTCCCATGGGAAGCCAGGCAGGAAGTGCATTATCTCAGAGTGTTTTCCAAGGACTTTTTTTCTTGAATCCTGTGGATTAATATGGAGAGTTAAAAACCCCTGCACACGATGCCCACCGAAAATTGTGCTGTGACATCCCTCCCCTGCCCTGTTCACATAACCTTTCTGGGAGCACCCACTTTTGCCCGTCTGCTTGGATTGACGCCCCTACTGAGCCCCTGTTCTATCTACAGCTCTTACCTCTAAATGTCTTCAAACAAAGCCTCTGTAGGACATGGGTGACGAGTCGTGACTCTCCAGCTCTGTTCCTATTTCCTCTTGCCCACGCTGCTTGCCTGACATTTCCTTTGCATGTGCATTTGACCAGCTCATTTGTTCCCAAGCCTGGGCCACTGGTTCCATCTGACAACCTCCGTTTATATCACACCTCAAGTGACTCTGGAGTTGACATCACTCCTTCAGCCCGGCTTGATTTTGGCTGCATGGAATGCTTTGTTGTTTGCCTGCATTCCACTCTGGAGTCAGCAAGGAAAGAGGGGTCTCTAAGATCCACGGATGACACCCACTTACCTTTCAAAAACCTCATGGTGATAGGATTGATTGGGTTTAAAAAGTCAGGAAGCAGGTGGATCAAAGCAAGATTTTTTACCTTCAGCATTGGCTTTTGAACAGTCCTGTTAAAATTGCTTGAATTAGAGCCATTCTAAAACCAAAGTCCTTGCTTCATTTAAGAAGAGAATGAATAATTACTTTTAGTGAAGCAGCTAAAAAAAAGCATATTTTATAACTTCTTAGTTGTCCCACTCCAAAAAGCAGGGCACATGCCAATGCAAAGACTAAAGTAAAGAAGGACACTGAGCCCCCAAAGCTTGGCCACCTGTGCTTTTGCCAGCTCTCACGTGGGGCCTTGATGCCTGCTGCCCTCTGCATGCACAGAGAGGAAATGAGTTTGCTGGGGAGGCACCCTTGCGCAGGGACTTTGCAGTTAGGGACCCCACAGCTGACCTCGGGGAAACATTTAACCTTGTCAGAGCACCTAATCTTCAGGGTCAGGACACAGGTCCTATTGGGAGGGGTGGTGCCGGAGTGAAGGGATACAAGTAAAGAGCTATGCTTCAGGCTTGGCAGACGAGCGGGGACTTTGAGTTCCAGTCTTTCTGTGACAGCTTAGTCCACGTTACCTGGTGTTAACTCAACTACAAAATCCAACAAATTCTCTTTGAACCCTGACTGTGTACATTCCAGCTTAACATCCTCATTGCCCAGTGAGGCGGCTGTGCTGGATGTCAGGGGCCTGGGGCTGCCCTTTAGTGAATTTACTCTGTAAAGCTCAGGAATCCTGAGAGGCCATGAGATTATCTTAGGCAGCACCTGTCTGACCCCAGAGTCACTTTTGCACCCTGCTAGCAGCAGGAGCCTGAGGCTCATCGTGTTGGACTGAACCCTATCATGCTTACCACATGAGGCTGTGGATCAGTGGCCATAGGGACAGCTCTCTTCCACACCTTCACCACACACTGTCCCTTCTCCAGTCTCCCCTCAGGGCCCGAGGGATGCTCTGAGTTTGCAAAGACCGGTATAAAACACAACCACCCTGTCCCGGCCTAGCCCTACTTTTCTGCTGTTGGGGTCAGCACAACACCCTTCCATGTGATCTTATTACGCTGCTGAATGTTTAATCATTGTTTCCCAAAAGTGTGGGACTTCTCTTCTGTGTGAATTACCCCAGCATTAATCCCGAACTATGTTCTGATCCAGGGGACGGGCTTAGATAAAAATCAGGTGTAGACAGTTTGGGCTCTGGAGTCGGTAAACAAGGATACAGATCACGACACTTTTTTCTTATTAAGTGGTAACTTTGGGACATGTATTTGGTCTTTGAGTCTCTTTTTTTAGCTGTACAATGGAGTTTATAATAGGATTCATTGAGTAAAGGCATTTAGAGAACCAGGCTCAGAAATAGGTATTCAATAAATATTTGCTTTCTGTCCTCTGCTTTCTTCCTGTTTCAGGAAAAGATGAAATTCAGTCAGATACTTATCACTTTTTATCTCAGTCCAAAATGCTCACAGGAAAACAAACACCCTTCCTAAGTCACCGACTGCTTGGGAGGCTGAGAATTTGGCCGGTTGGCTAGACCCTTTTTTTTTTTTTTTTTTTTCCTGGGGGCTAAATCCCTCAGGGTATTGCCCAGGGTGTGTGAAATCTTAACACCCGTGTTGAGAATGTTGTCCCCATCGCTGGGCACCCAGGCCCACTGTGTCTTCTCTTCTTTCCAACAAGTGTTGGGAATGCTTTCAGGGCTGGAAAGACCCAGGAAGTAAAGTGGGACGAGCTTCACTGCAGGGCTCTGCTCAGGAAACCCCCAGAAGTTACAAGAGAACCTCAGTCACCTTTGTGGCTCGGGTTCCTGGTTCCTTCCTTCCAGCCACCTCTGAGTCCTGCTCGGCCTGGGTCAAGGAGACACCTTTACTAAGGTGACCAGCTCCAAACACGAGCACAGAGGAGGTGACAGGGAGAGCAGTGGCAGCCTGGGGGCTTCTGAGGAATGTCCTTGCCCAAACCCTTGTTTGGATATCCAGGTGAGGGTGTGAGAAACTGATAGGGAATCTTTTAGATTTGTTAAAAGATAGATAGATATTTTTTACGTCTGTGAAGCTTTGTCAAGAAGTATTCCCCCAGACTAGCCTCCCACCCGGTATGCCCCATCTCCCCGGCTCACCATGAGCACCCGCAGCCTGTTGTCCCCTCAGCGCTGGAGCCTGCCCCACCTGGTTCCAGCCTCCTCAGAGCCAACGTCAGAGTCTGTGCCGTCTGAGAGGCCCTGCCTGACCCGGTGCCCACCTCCCTCCCAGGCTCAGTTCCAGGCCTGCTCTTGGCTCACTCCACTCGTGCTACACTGGCCTCCCAACCCCTGTCCCTCCATCCTGTTGGCTCCCCTAGAGCCTCTGCAGCTCCCCCCATGGCCTGAGCACCCTCCCCACCTGTCACATGTCCCTTGGAATGGCCCCTGACCCCTGAGTGATGGAGCCTCCCTACCCAGCACTCTACACTCACATTTTTCCTTCCAGAGAAGGTAATATGTGTAGTTACATGACAGTTGTCTATCTCATGGCTGGAGTGCAGGCTTTCTGAGTGTGGCCATCCTGCCTTTACCAACTGCCGATCCCCGTCTTGGGAAAGTGAGGGGGACACAGGACATTGAATATGTACTTGTGAGTGAGGCTGGGTGCAGGCACTCTGTCTTGGCCTGGACAAGAGGTCAGCTGCGTTTGCTCTGGAGAGTACAAGTTTATTTTTGTCCAGCCTCCTTGTCCATTCATTCATTCATCAGATGCTTATCAGTGCTGGACTGTATTCCCAGTGGGCCAGTGGCTGGGAAGGGCCCCATCTTCAAGGGTTCACGGCCCACAGTGGGCACACTGGGAGCAGGGTCTTCATACCTGAGCCTCCATCCTACTGGGGAATGTGTGTGCCTGTGTTGTGTGTGTGTGCCTAGGGTATGGCAAGTGTAGTACATGTGTACATGTGGTATGTGGTATGCGTGTGTGCCTGTAGTGTGTGTACATATGATATGTGTGAGTGTAGTGTGTATATGTGCCTGTAGTGTGTGTGAGTGTGGTATGTGGTGTGTGTGTGTCTATAGCATGTGTGCCTCTGATGTATGTGATTGTGTGTATGTGATGTATGTGTGCGCGCATGTGATGTATGTGCCTGTGGTGTGTGTGCATGAGTGTGGGGGGGTATATCTGCAGGGGGGAGATCTGAAAGCACTGAGGAGGGTGCGACATCTGACCTCTGTCCTCTCCACTTAGATCTGGACCCACCCTGAGGCTGCATGTGAGACTCCCCCAAGGTCTGGCTCTCTCCTAGAATGTTGCCTTTCTATGAGTGGTTCCAGGCCTCTGACAGCCTCTGGATTTGAGATGGGATGTGCAAGACAGGACAGTCTGAGGTTCTGGAATGCCATGGCTCCCAGAGTCCTCAGCAGGACAGCAGAGGGTTAATGGCAGCGATGACTCCATTAAGAGCCACACCTAGAACTGCCCAGAGAAACAATTTTTGTTACTTCTGCAACAAAAGACTGAGGGAGTTTTTCAACCTTTCCTTTTTTAATTTCCCTTCTTTCTGAGGAGTGGTGATTTGGGCACCATGTGACTGGCTTGCATTCTGACAAGGAAGGGCTCGGTGACAGGTGTGGGTCCCCAGTCACGCTGTAGTATGAGGTGGTTATGGCTGTGGCCTGCCGAGCAGGCAGCCCGCCCTGAAGGGATGAAAAGGAAGGGCTCCCTCTGGTCTGGTTCCCACTGCTTCTCAGAAACCACTTGAGTGCGGGTGAAGGGGGAGGGAAGGCTTTCAAGTGGCTCTCCAGGAGGATCTGCTTGCTCTTCGTGGCCCTTCAAGGATGGTTCTAGCTGCTTGATGTGTGTTATTGCTACACCACTCAGGAGAGTAAAACCGTCGGCCCTTGGATTTGGTTTATCCAGACGTGCTGAAGGAACTCTGCTAGGTTTTCAGACTGAGCCCCAGATGTGTGAGCAGTGACCTTTACTGAACTGCATTTCTGAAATGGTATTAGGGCTGGGTGCTAGGTGAGTCACCTTCAGTGGCATCCAGAGGGCCTCTGGGTGGACACAGAGGTACCACCCTCCCTGTGGGTCCAGAAGGTGGACCGTCAGGGCTCCGCTCCCCAGCTTCTTTACAGAGCCCATCTGCTTGCCGATTCACTTTCCCCCAGGTAGGAACAAGCCCACAGATTTGAAATAGACTTGCAGTTTGAGGGGTGCCCAGGTGGCTCAGTTAAGCATCTGACTCTTGGTTTCGGCTCAAGTCTCAATCTCGGGATTGAAGCCCGTTCGGGCTCCATGTGCTCAGTGGGAGTCTGCTCAAGATTCTCTCTCTTCCTCTCCCTCTGCCCCTCCCGCTCTGGTCTCTCTCTCAAACAAATAAATCTTTAAAAAAGAAAGAAAGAAAGAAATGCAGGTTGAAGGCCCCTTTTAGATGGCAGGCCTACCACAATACCTAAATCCTTTTCAAATGTATTACCCACTAAGCCTTGGGAGGAAAAGCAATATACTTTTTTAATAACCATGCTATGTTCATAGCCCAAACTTACCATCACTTAGGACCACCCTGAGACTGGCTAGATGCAAAGGAGAGCCACTGCTGTATGACAGTGGCACTTGGTATATTTTCAAAGCATGGGAACTTGAGGGAAGAGGGAAAACAGCACATAGAATTACACTGCTCCACAGTGAGCAATGAGCACCTTACTTGAGACATGTGAATGAAATTGAGCCGTGCATCTGAAAATGAAATGATGTGGTGGGAACAGGTTTCCTCCATAAAATCCTCAAATTGGCCCAAAACTTGTGTGGCCCACCTGACTATCAGTGGTGTCTAGTTAGATTTCATTTACTCAGGTACATCAAGCAAGGGTTGGTAAACTAGTGATTGTGGGTCAGATTCTACCCACTCACTGTCCTTTGTGTAAATAAAGTTTTATTGGCACATAGCAAGACTCCTTCCTTTACATGTTATCTCTGGATGCTTTCATACTCAAACAGAATATGTGACAGAGACAGGATTGCCTCAAAATCCTGAACTATTGCCTCAATTCCTGAAAGTCTGGCACTTTCTAGAAAGACTTACTGACCTGTTCCATAGAGCACAGCACTATGGGGGCCACGCCCTCTTGTTCCTTGAGCATTCCACTCAGCATGGCTTTGTTCTCAGGCCACCAGCAGCCCACCACATCGAGTGTGACATTCAGGGGACACCATTCTCTACAAAACAGCAACCAAAAACTCAGGTCTGAACCATGCAGCTCAGTCTTGCCACTGTCATATGGAAAGCTCATTTACTATTTGAGGGGGGATCAATTCTCTGTATTCCAAAGAGGCCCATAGCAGGAATTTTCCCCTTTCTCTTATCCTTTGGGAAGCACTGGTTCCAGCTTTTTTGAAATATTGACAGTGAATCAGACACCCAATGTGATCTAGCCACCAAAAAAGGGTTCTTGTTTCCCCGGTCCTACAATGGTGACAGGAGAAGTGATCGGTGTTTCCAGAACACAACAGATTTCATGCTGGTAGCCCTGACATGCTAGGGTGAACTTTTTCATTGCCCAGCACTCAAATATTCCTCCTTGGAGGCTGTCTCTGGTGTGTGAGTTTGGGTTAGAGTCAGAGCTATAGGAAACCTTTCTTGATGTTCCTAGGCAAACTGACTTATTTGTGTTTACAGAGAGTGACTGGGCTCCTGTACCCACTGTCCTCCCAGCCCAGTCTCCCCAACAAAATTCATGCCAGCTAAATAGGATCATTCTAAATCCTACCACTGCCATGGAACCCCAGCCAGCCACAGGACCAAGAATTTCCCCCATCAATATGTGGGCCAGATCAGAGACCTCCCACCAGGTCCTACCAAACCACAGCAGGGACTGCATTGGTCTTGCATCTGAGAGGCAGGTGGGGATGACAGGTTCCACCTGCTCCTTTCACTAACTTCACGGTAGCTGACAGGATTGGATTTTGAACCCCACTTACTGCATTGTGCTGGGATTTCACTGTCCTTACACTGTATCAGTGGACGTTAGGAGAAGACCTCTCCCACCCATTGTTGAGTTCTTCTTGGGAAGGGATAGTGTTTCTTCCCCATGCGTGGCTCTTGGGGGATGCTTGCATAGTGGTGGTCACATAAGCAACAGATTGACACTACTGAACACTTGGAGTGATGACAGAGCCCCTGGCCAAAGAGCGGACACTTGTTTTTGGCTAGCTTTCCCTTACATGGGGCTGTGTCTGCTTCTCAGTCCTTTATAGCCCTTGGTGTGTGTCCTGTCCTCCCGAATGAGCCCAGCTCTTCAGTGCGGTAATGATGCCAAGGCTGCAAGACAGTTTCCATGCCTCCCAGCTTTCTCATGTCTCAGGCTCAGGGATACCACTTTCTTCTCTGGTATTCTGTGACTCAATTTCAGGCTGTCCACATAATGGTTGACTTTCTCCATATGTGATGTCTCTTTAGAGAGGTATTAGGTTCAAATTCAGTACTCAAGGCATGTTGTGACTTATCTATCCTGGATAGACTATTACCTCAAAAAAACAAAACAAAACAAAACAAAACCCTTTAAACCTAAATAAACCATAATATACCATCAAATCCTCTAATCAAAATTATACAGCTATCCTCATACTCTCTACCCAGTGTGGGGATGGTAAGATGCCAACACCCAGTCCTTCCACCTTTCCATCTTCCTGTGTGCCTAACACCACAGCTGAGTTGTATCTGTTCTTCAACTTCAAAGACATGGACCATACATGTATGTTTTTGTGTCCAGTTTTGCTCTCTCTCAACATTACATTCGTGAGCCGTGTCTGCATGGTTCTAGCATGCTCTAGTGTGTCCATGGTCATCACTCTATGGCTCTATTACCTTTTAAAAAAATACTTAACTTGTAGAGTAGTTTTTGTTTCACTCCTGAATTGACAGAATGTACAGAGATTTCCCCATAACCCTAGCCTCACATATGCATTGCGTCCCCTGCTATTAGCGCCTCTCCCCAGAGATGCACACGCTGTAACTGCCATTGACGAGCCTACACTGACCCATCATAATCACCCAAAGTCTGTGGTTTATGTTAGGGTTCTCTCTTGGGGTTGTACATTCTGTGGGTTTGGGCAAATTTATAATGACGTGTCTCTCCATCATGTATCGTACAGAGTGTTTTCACCCTAAAGATCTTCTGTGTTCTACCTGTTTGTCCCTTTCTTCCCTACTTCCCAACGCTTGACAACCATGGATCTTCTTACTGTCTCCATAGTTTTGCCTTTTCCACAGTATCACAAAGTTGGAATAACATAACATATAACCTTTTCAGATTGGTTTCTTTTTCTTAGTAATATCCATATATCTTTCTTCGATGACTTTTCATGGCTTGATAATTCATGTCTTTTTAGCTTTAGATCAGACTCTCTTATCTTTAATGTACTGGTTTATTTATCCATTCACCTACTGAAGGACATCATTAGATTGTTTCCAAGCTTTAGCATTATGAATAAGCAGCTGTAAATATCCTGAGTGGGTTTTTGTGTGGATATAAATTTCAGCCCTTTGGTTAAATACCAAGGAATGTAACTGCTGGATTATAAGATAAGAGTATGTTTCATTTTGTAAGAAACCCCCTGGAAGTAACTGTGTCTTTGGAAGTAACTGTGCTATTTTGTATCCCCTACAAGCCATGAATGAGTGTTCCTGTTACCCCACATTCTTGCCAGCATTTGGCGGTGTCTGTGTTCCAGATTTTGGCCATTTTAATAGGTGTGTGGTGACATCTTGTTGTTTTAATTTGCATTGCCCAAATGACATATGACATGGAGTATTTTTTTCATATTTGTATTTGCCATCTGTGTCTCTTCTTTGGTGAGATGTCTGTTATATCTTTAGTTCATTTTTAAATTGGATTTTTTGTTTTCTTATTTTCTAAAGTAGGCCCCATGCCCAGTGTGGGGCTTGAACTCACAACCCTGAGATCGAGTCACATGCTGACTGAGCCAGCCAGGTGCCTCTGTTTTCTTACTGTTGAGTTTTAAGAGTTATTTGTATTTTTTGAATCATAGTCCTTTACCATATATGTCTTTTGCAAACATTTTCATGAACCTTTTTATGCTCTTTGACAGTGTGTTTTGCTGAGCAGAAATTTTTAATTTTAAGGATTCCCAACTTATCAATTCTTTCATAGACCAGGCTTTGATATTTTATCTAAAAAGTCATCACTAAACCCAAAGTTGTCTGGATATTCTCCTATGTTACCTTCTGAGAGTTTTATATTTTTGTGTTTTACATTTATTCTATTGTTCACTTTGAGTTAATTTTTGTGAATGCTGTAAGGTCTGTGTCTAGATCCATTTTCTACATGTGGATGTCCAACCATTCTAATATCATCTTTTGAAAAGAATTATCTTTCTCCATTGTATTGCCTTTGTTCCTTTGTTGAAGATTGGTCTAATTCTGAATGCTCTCTTATGCTCCATTGATCTGTTTTTGTATTCTAATACCAATACCACACTGTCTTCAGTAATGTAATTTTAAGTGAGGCTTGAAGTTGTATTTTATCAGTCTTTGTTCTTCTCTTTCAAATTGTGTTGGCTGTTCTGGGTCTTTTCCATTTACATATAAACTTCAGAACCAGCTTGTTGAGATTCATAAAATAACTTGCTGATCTTTTGTTTGGAATTGCATTAAACCTAGAAGTTGAGAAAAATTGATATCTTGATGATATTGAGTCTTCCTATCCATCCATGAACATGGAACATATCTCTATTTTGTTTTTTCAATTTTATTCATCAGAGTTTTGCAGATTTCTCATATAACTCTTATAGGTATTTTGCTAGATTTATATCCTGCAGTCTTGCTATAATTGCTTATTGGTTCCAGGAGTCTTTTTGTTGATTCTTTTAGGTTTTCTACATAGACAGTTATGTCATCTGCAAACTAAGACAGCTTTATTTCTTCCTTCCTAATTTGTATGCTCTATATTTCCTTTTGTTATCTTATTGTATTAATAGATTTCCACTATGATGTTGAAAGGCTGCGGTGAGGAGGAAAATCTTGGCCTTGTTCCTGAACTTTGTGGGAAAGCTTCTTGTTTCTCACCAATATACTGTTAGTTGTAGGGTTTTTTCATAAATGTATTTCATAAGTTGAGGAAGTTTCACACTGTTTCTAACTTGCTAAGAGCTTTTTTTTTTTTTTTAAATATCATAAGTCAGTGTTTGGTTTTTTTAAGTGCTTTTTGTGCATCTATTGATATGAGGATGTGATTTTTTTCTTCTTTAGTTTGTTCATGTGATGAATTATATTAATTGATTTTTGAATGATAAATCAGCTTTGCATACCTAGGATAAATTCCAGTTGGTCATGCTGAATAATTCTTTTTAAACTTTTTGTATTCAATTTGCTAATATTCTGTTGAGGATTTTTGCATCTATGCTTATGAGAAATGTTGGTCTGTAGTTTTCTTTGCCTGCTGTGTCTCTGTCTGGTTTCAGTATTAGTGTAATGGTAGTTTCACAGAATGAGTTAGGAAGTCACCCCTCTGCTTCTACCTTCTGGAAGAGATTGTTAGATAATTTGGTATAACTTAAAGAAGTTATTTTAAGTGTTTGGAAGAATTTACTAATGAACTCAGCTAGATCTGGTGCTTTCTGTTTTGGAAATTTATTAATTATTGATTCAATTTCTTTAATAGATATGGGTCTATTCAGATTGTCTATTTCTTGTTGAATTTTGACGGATTACATTGTTAAAGGTCCATTTCATTTAGGTTATCAAATTTGTAGGCATGAAATTGTTCATAATATTCCTCTATTATCCTTTTAATGTCCAGGATCTGTAGTAATGTTCTCTCTTTCATGATTGATAGTAGTAATTTTTGTCCCTTCTCTCTTTTTCTTTGTTAAGCTGGCTTATCAATTTTATTGATCTTTTTAAACAACTAGCTCTTGGTTTTGTTGATTTTCTTTATCAGTTTCCTGTTTTTAATTTCATTAATTTCTGTTCAAAGTTCTGTTATTTCTTTTTTTCTGCTTACTTTGGATTCAATTTGCTCTTCTTTTTCTAGTTTTCTAAGAAGCTTAGATTATTCTTTTCTGAGGTATACATTCAATGTTATAAATTTCCCTCAGCTCACACATTTTGATAAGTTGTGTTTTCATTTTCTTTTGTTGAAAATATTTTAAGATTTAGTTATTTAGTATTGTATTGTTCAATTCCCAGGTATTTTGTAATTTTCCAGTCACCCTTCTGTTACTGATTTCTAGTTTAATTCCACTATGTTGTGTTTTATGGCCCCAAGTGTGATCTATCTTGGTGAATGTTCCATGTGAGTTTGAGAAGAATGTATATTTTACTGTTCTTACATGAGATAGTTTATTGATGACTATTATATTCAGTTGATTGATAGATGTTGTTGCCTTCAACTATGTCTTTACTGATTTTCTGCCTGCTGGAATGGTCCATTTTTGATAGAATGATGTTAAAGTCTTCAACTGTAATAGCGGATTTATCTATTTCTCCTTGGAGTTATGTAAGTCTTGACTAATATATTTTGACTCCCTGTTCTTAAATGCATATTCATTAAGGATTGTTATGTCTTCTTGGGGAATAGAGTCCTTTATCATTATATAATCTCCTTCTTTATCCCCAACAATATTCCTTGCTCTGAATTCTGTTTTGTTCAAAATTAATGCAGCTATTCCCACTTTCTTTTGATTAGTGTTATCATGGTATATTTTTCTCCATACATTAACTTTTAATTCACATGTATCTTTATATTTAAAATGGATTTTCGAGGGTGTGGAGAAAGGGGAACCATATTACACTGTTGGTGGGAATGCAAGCTGGTGCAGCCATTCTGGAAAACAGTCTGGAGATTCCTCAAGAAATTAAAAATAGAGCTACCTTACAATCCAGAAACTGCACTACTGGGTATTTACCCCAAAGATACACATGTAGTGAAAATGAGAGGCACATGCACCCCAATGTTCATAGCAGCAATATCCACAATAAACAAACTGTAGAAGGAGCCAAGATGCCCTTCAACAGATGAGTGGATAAAGATGAATGGATAAAGAAGATGTGATCCATATATACAATGGAATATTACTCAGCCATCAGAAAGGATGAATACCCACCATTCGCATCAACATCGATGCAGCTGGAGGATATTATGCTAAGTAAAATAAATCAAGCAGAGAAACACAATTATCATATGGTTTCACTCATATGTGGAACATAAGGAACAGTGTGGAGGGTCACAGAAGAAGGGAGGGAAATCAGGAATGGGAAGAAATCAGAGAGGGAGACAAGCCATGAAAGACTCTGGACTCCAAGAATCAAACTGAGGGTTACAGAGGGGAGGGGGGTGGGGGGTTGGGGTATCTGGGTGATGGGTCTTAAGGAGGACACATGTGGTGGTAAGCACTGAGTATTATACACATCTAATGAATTGTTGAACACTTTATCAAAAACTGATATATATGTATATATAAAATATGGTATGTACACACACACACACATAGGCTAATTGAACATAATAAAAATAAATTTAAGGGTTTATTGTAGACAACATAGCAACACAGTTGGATCTTACTTTTTGATCCACTATGACAATCTTTGTCTTTCAATTTGTGAATATAGACCACTGATATTCAGTGTGATTATTTGATATTTTTAATTAATATTTACCATATTTATTTCTGTTTTCTATTTGTTGCCCTTGATTTTAATTCTTATTTTTGTTTTCTTCTCTTCCTTCTTAAAAGCTTTCTCTGTTTTAATTGGACAATTTATGTGATTCTATTTTCTCTCCTTTCTTAGCCTATCAGTTGTACCTTAAAAAAATTTTAGTAGTTGTCCTAGAGTTTGCAATATACATTTGCAATTAATAATGCTCATTTTAAAAACACTGTACTATTTCACAGGTAGTATGAATATTTTATAATAATAAAATAATTTTATCTCTTTTCTTCAGCCCCTTATATCATTTTGTCATTCATTTCACTTACACACTTGTATAAATATATACATGATATATATATATATATAATATATGTACATAGTATATATAATCGAATGCATTGCTGCTACTTTAATTTTGAACAAAGAACAAGAAAAATGTTTTATTCTATCTTCACTTATTCCTTCTCCAATGTTCTTTTCTTTATGTAGATTCAAGTTTTGACCTATGTACACTTTTCTTCTCTAAAGAACTTATTGTAATATTTCTTACAAGACAGGTCTACTGGCAACAAACTCTTGATTTTTGTTCGTCTGAGAAAGTCTTTATTTCTCCCTCACTAGCGAAAAATAATTTCTCAGTGTACATAATTCTAGACTGGTGGGTTTTCTTCTCTCAACACTTTGCATATTTCACTCTACTCTTTTCTTTGCATGGTTTTAGAGAAGTCAAGTGTGATTCTTATTTTGATCCTATATAAATATGGTATTTTTCCCCTCTGGCCTCTTTCAGTATTTTTTCTTTATCTTTGATTTTCGGTACTTTGCTATGCCTAGGTAGGTTTTTTTGGCATTTGTCTTAGTTGGTGTTCTCTGAACTTCCTGGATCTGTGGTTTGGTGTCTGACATTAATTTGGAGAAATTCTGTTGTTGTGTCTAATATATCTTCTGTTCCTCCTTTCTTCCTTCCTTCTTTCCTTTCTCCCTCCCTTCTTTCCTTCCTTCCTTCCTTCCTTCCTTCCTTCCTTCCTTCCTTCCTTCCTTCTCCTACTGATATTCCCATTATATATAGGTCATACTTTTTATAGCTGTCTCACAGTCCCTGAATATCCTGTTCTCTCCCCACCCCCAGTCTTTGTTCTCTTGGCTTTCCAGTTTTGGAGGTTTCTGTTGAGATGTACTTAAGGTCAAAATTCTTTCCTCAGCCATGTTCAGAGTACTAATTTTCTTATCTAAAGATTTTTCATTTCTATGATGGTGTTTTTGATCCCTAACATTACTTTTTTGGTTCTTTCTCGGACTTTCTATTTCTCTACTTACATTGCCCATCTGTTCTTTCATGCTGTACAGTTAATCCATTAGAGCCCCTAGCATATTAATCATAGTTGGTCTACATTCCCCGTCTGATAGTTCCAACATCCTGGCTATGTCTGAGTCATATATCCTATAGTTTTGATGTTTGCTCTGTCTCTTCAAGCTATATTTTTGGTTTTTGTTTTATTTTTCCTTTTTGTATGTCTAGTAGTAATTTTTTTGGTAGACAGACATGGTGTACCAGGAAAAAAGAATTGCTGTAAATTGGCCTTTAGTAATGTGGTCATGGTGTTTAGAGAGAGGGAGAGCACTGTATAGTCCTATGGTCCTATTATTGGATTTCAGTCATTTAAGGAGCCTGTACTGCTAGACTGTGAACTCCACATGCGTGTCTCCATTTCCCCTATTCCTCCGTAGGTAGTACAGGATGGCTAGAGTGGGGCTGGAGTTGGCAGACAATACTATAATTTAGTTAACCGAATCTCTTCTGCTGTGCATTTGTCTATAGTTTCTATCTAATTGAGCAACACTGTAATGAACACTCTCAGAGCTAAATCTTTTTGCACATCTTTGATTTTCCTAGTGTAGAGTCTCTAGAAGTGTTGTTGTTCAATCAGTGGGTATACAGGCTTTGATCTTTGATAGAAATTGACAAACTGAATGCTATAAATTCTGTGTCCACCAAAAATGATGAAGTGCCTATTCTTTCTTTCCATCCTGACCAAAACTCCAAGTTGGCTTTATGTTCTTCTTTGCTAACTTGATAGGCAAAATAAAACATTGAAGAAAAAGAAGACTCTTCTTTCTTACAATTATATTTTTTTATTTGTGGGTTATAACTTTTAAAAATATGTTGAATGGCAATTTGCTTTTCTTCTTTTTTGTGAGTTGTCTTATTTTTGCCTTTAGCTTATTTTTTCTTTTTAAGGTATTTGTCTTTTTCTTGTATTATGTCTCTAAGTCTTTATATAGTGTGGATACTAAATCTTTGTCTCTCATATATCCTCCAAGTATTTTCCTAGGTTTTTGCCTTTTTGTTTTTAGCATAGAGAATTTCATTTTTGTGTAGCCAAATCATTGTTATCATACTTCAAAAGAACTTCCCAAGCTCAAGATTAAACATCTATTCATATTTTCTTCTTGACTATTCAAGGTTTTTTCTAACATTTGAAGCTTTACTATTTATGCAATTAATTTTGGCATATATAGTGTATTAGAGAACCTCTATTAATAGCCACTTTTTTTTTTTTTAATTTTTTATTTTTTATAAACATATATTTTTTATATACATATATTTTTATCCCCAGGTCTGTGAATCACCAGGTTTACACACTTCACAGCACTCACCAAATCACATACCCTCCCCAATGTCCATAATCCCACCCCCTTCTCCCCAACCCCCTCCCCCCGGCAACCCTCATAAGTGACTCTTAATAGCCACTTTTAATCACACTTTGTAACTTACTATTGCTGGTGTATGAGTAAACTAATGATTTTTATGAATGTAGTTTAGAATTTGCAGTATTTCTCAAATTTATTCTAATTTTTAGTTGATACTGTTTTTTTCTAGGTAAAAAATTTTATACCTTCTTTCCAATATTAATGCTTTTTGTTTTATATTCTTTTATTTCTTTGGCTCTAATTTCTAGACCAGTCTTAAGTAATAGTGTGGATAGTGTGGTAATTTCTCTTTTTTAAACCAAAATTAACCTGGTGTTTTTTCTTTTGAATTTTACAAAATTTAATCTTTATTATGCTATTTTATTGTTGCAAAAACTCTGATACGTAGGAAGCCCCTAATTTTCTTTCCCGTTGCATGATCAGCAAAGTCCTAGGGGCTTCCCTTGGCTGAATCTGAGCAGAGTTCATCACAGGCCCAGGGCTCTTACATGCTGTGAACTTGTGAGGTAAGCAAGACATGGGAGTTCAGGGGCATTTTCTGTACATCTCCCCTCTAGCCAGTTGACCATGTTGGCTGATGGTTACCAGAAAAGCCCATACATTCTAATCGCTGAGCTAGAATAGGAAACCATTACAAATATCACTTTGGATCCTGAGAACCGACTACCCTGTAACAGGTGAAATGATATGGTCCCTCTTGTAGTGTCTATTGCATTTTTCTGGCTTGTATCCATTGAGAGAAGAATATTCTAAAATCACAGATCGCTTTGTTATTTGGAATTTTTTGAAGTTGGGAGGCTGGAATGAGGACAGAGAAAATGAGGGTATGATTGTTCCTAGGCTCTACTCTGTACCCCTCCCTGGGTGAAGAGAGGTTTGGAAGAGACCACAGCGAGCTGCCTCTCACAGACACACATCCTTGCTTTTCGCTACCTGTGTTCTCTGAAAGACATCTCCCACTCCTATTAGGTGACTCTACCTTGACCCAGATGAATACTCCAAAACTCTATGGTCCCTTACCTCATAGGGAAGCCAGGTTTTCTGGTAATTTCAGGTAGTGTGCTGGCCTAAAATGTGCCTCTTAACCAAGGGAGGCCCACCAGTCCCATATTACTGCTTCCCATTAAAGTATTGAGGACTCAGATGGTACCTTCAAATCCAGTAGGGGTTACCCCACTAGGCTGGCCATCAGTTCCTTAGCACAAGTCCCAGATAGGCCAGGTGGTCCCTAGCAGATTGTTGAGGGACAAGTGACAGGGAGCTTTTGATGTGGCGGGACAGGGGGCGGGGTGGTTTGGCAGACAGCCCATGGCATACGGAGAGGAGAATGGATATTGGAGAGGGAACAGGGGCCAGCCACAGACCCCTGGTGTAGGCGCCATTTTGCCTGTGTCATCCCTGTCTGGCCCTCTTAGCACTTGCTGCTCCCTGTGTTGTCTCCCTTCCTCACTCCCCTTCCCTGTTGGGTTCTCCCTTTGTTCTCCATCCTTGCTCAGTGCTTTCTCTCTCCCACCCTCCTCTCCGCACCCCTGTCACGTGTCCCTGCAGCATCTGGCACCCGCGATGGCATCCCGGGCACATCCTTTCTCACAACTGCCAGGCTGCCAGTCTCCCCGGAAAGCTCCTCTTCCTCCATGCTTCATGCCTCTTCCTTTCCCTTCCATCTGTTTCCACTTTGTGCATCTATACTTGGCATTGTCTGAGTTGCCAAAGAATTTAGGAGGGTTATCCAAAGCTTTTTGTACCCACGACTCTAAATAAATGGAATTGGATTGGGTCATTTTTCATTTGTGGATGGAGCCAGAAATTTAAAAAGCTTTATACTTGCTGAATTTATTTTTATTCAAAATAATTTTACTTCAGTAAATAAATAATAGGAACATGAATTTTAAAATACTAGCCATATTGTAAATTACCACACGTTTCTGTTTGAGGATTTTTGCAGCTATAATCAATATGTAAGAGAGAAAGCAGGAGACTGTGAGTGAAGATGTAAGGGCAGATTGTTCTGGATGTCAGATCCCAGATGGATAACAAACCTTTCTTTGCGTCATCGTGTAGGATCTTTTCTTAGCTTCTGCGATACTGACTGGTCTCTGTTTTTGTTGTGTGTGTTCCATTGCGTGTCCATGTGCTTGTGTTCGTGATGGGCTGCGGCCACCACAGGACGAGATCCTGACCGTCATCCGAAGAGTGGATGACAACTGGGCAGAAGGCATGCTGGGAGACAAGATTGGGATCTTCCCCTTGCTGTATGTGGAGGTAAGGTCACGCTCTCAGACGCGCATCCCCTTCCACCCTGCTGACTGTCACCAGGCGGGGCAGGGGGCAGGGGGCAGGGGTGGGCTCCTGGCCTGGGAGCCCCTCTTCCAAGAGAGGGAGATGGGGACCGCGTTGGGTTTTCGTTCAGACTGCTGTGCTATGAAAATTGTGTCAGCTCCTTGAATCGTCTGTCCCAGGCCTGGTTGCAGACCATCTCACTGTGTGGGCAGTGAAGGAGGGCCCAGATGCAGACTTTCGCTACTTCTCCTGGAAATCCTGTACTGTCACCCACTTTCCCCAGGCTCTCCTGGGTGCTGCTGCTCCCGTCTCCCCAGCCACAGTGGAGAAGGCAGCATTCCCCATGTCCCTGCAAACGGAGCTGAAGCTGGCTGGTTCTAGAGGGCTGTTTGCAGTCCTCCCAGGACCTGGGTAACTGGGGTGCTCGTGCAGCTGTGAGTCCCTAAAGCAAAGATGATTTGGGGTCTATTTATTTCCTGTCTCCTTTCCGTAACTAAGGAGCATTTGGCTTCCAGTGTGTAAGTTATGGGCAGTGGCTACACTGGGAGAATCTTTGAATGTTTCCCCTGTAAACCCCTGTTCACTGTGGGTTGTTTGTGTGTGGGCAGGACTGTTTGCCCATTTGTGTGCATGCGCCATTTGTCAGTGCAAGTCACATGTGTACACCCACAAGCCAAGACACACTTCATCTATTAATCACCACATTTATCTGTACGAATTATTTTAAGTAGTGCTTACTGCGTGCTCACTGTGTGGGAACACTTTCAAGTACTTGCTCATTTAATTTTCTCAGCAACTCTGGCATATTAAAGCCAGGAATGTCCCCACTTTACAAGTGAACAAATAGAGGCATGGTAAGGTGCATGGAAAGGTCCCCTGGTGGGTAAACGGCAGAGCCAAAACATAAACACAGGCTGTTTGCTGTAGACTTAGCCCTTCCCTGCCCTGCCCTCCAGGACCTGTCACTAGCAAATTCTACTTCACTGATCCTGGTGTGGGACTCCACATGCTGGTAAGTGACACAGCCGGCTTTGGCATGCTTACCGAGTGGTGTGTGGTGATCCCTGTCTCCTGCAGGATCAAATCCAAATGCTAGAGTAGGACATTCACCACTCTTTTGCAGTCTGACCTTCATCTGTTTTTCTAGCCTCATATCTGGTCATTTCCTCTTCTTTCTCTAAATGCTCTGGACCAGGGGATGTCTCATAGTCATTCTGGATAAAGTGCCCAGGAGATTTTGAGGCCCTCTCACACAGTAACTATAAGTCTACACACACACACACACACACACACACACACACACACACAGTGCTCACACACAGTCCCACTCGCATATCTGTATGGACTCATACACATACTAGCACACTCTCACACTCAAAGTCCACACCCACACCCCTCTCTATCACACTGTAGAAGTCAGATTCCCCAAACACCTTGTAAGCTTCCATCTGTGCATTTGTTTCAATTTCCAGTGCGTTCTTTATCCTGCTGCTTAAGATCAGAGAACCTGATGCCTGGGTAACAGTTACAGTGCAGTCCAAAAGTGAAAAATCTGGTCTCCCAGATGTTTGTAGCTGGAGGAACCTCTTTCCCCGGGCGGACCTATGAGGATACTCAAACACATATGCAGAAATGCTTATGGAAACCTTCTCAGGGTGGCCCCAGACTGGAAACTCCACATCAGCGGTGGGATGGATAAGTAAGGATGGTATGTCCATACAATGGAATACTACCCAGCAGAGTAAACGAACAGAAGACTGCTGCATTTAAAAGCATGGCTGAGTCTCACAGACAAATCTTTTGAAAGAAGCCAGACACGGAAGAGTATGTATGATTTTCACCTTTAGGAAGTTCGGAGGCAGCCAGAATGACTTCAGGGTGATGGAAAGCAGAGCAGCAGGGCCTCTGCAGGGAGACTGACGGGAAGCAGTGAGAGGGAGGCCTCGGGGAGGTGGAGGTCTTTGATGTCTTCATCTTAGGAGTGCTTACGCAGTTGTGTGCCACTGTGAAATGGTGTACAGTTAACATGTGTGCACTTGAAAGTGCAGTTTAAGAAGCTAAGACAGAAGGAACACTGAGGCGGGTCCCATGGGCATCCTCTGGGGAAGGCCAGGTCAGACTCATCAGCTACCAGCCCTCTGGAAGGGCTCAGGCATTGTCACGGAGGCTGAGGGCTTGGGCTCGGAGCTGGCAAACCAATCCGCTGGGTTCTCTGGGGGCTCTCCTCAGTTCCACAGACACACCTGGAGGGCAAACTGGCCTCTCTGTGCCTTTCCAGGGCCTGAGCGCTCCACCACGGGAGACAGGCTTTCAAACATTTCTCCTTTGAGGACTTACAGGCAGGCTCTTCTGGCCCCGAAGCCCTGTGTGCCCTGTGCCTCCAGTGACAATCCTGTGTCTGCTCTGAACTTGGCTCCCTTACTCCTTTGTGTGTTTGCACAGAGAGGAAGCCCTGAGGACCCTTGAGGCCCAGGGGCGCTCAGCCCTCCTCCCAGGGACAATGGCAGAGCAAGGCCCGAATTAGCCGTGGGCAGGGGCCTTGCTCCTCTGGATCCCACTCCTTGCTGGGGCAGGGCCGTGGCCCAGGTAGGTAGTGCCTGGCCACAGACCCCTGCCCCAGAAGCCTGGGCCACAGCCACAACACCCCGATCCGCTCTGAAACAGACTCCTGGCTTCTCACTCAGCAGCCCCTGAAGACAAGAAGCCCCAAACAGGTTATTTCCTGAGCCTGCTTTCACTGTTTCTCTCTCAGTTCCTTTTTGAAGTACTTGAGTGGTTTTGCCCCCCGTGTAGTCTTAGGGGTGGATTCTGGGGTTGCAGAGTTCAGGTTGTCTTCCCTCCAGGAGGCTGAGCAGGCCTTTGAGATCCAAGGGGTTGGAGCTCAGGTCTTCCGCCTTCCGCAGAGTTTGAACCTGAGCTTCCCATTGAAGTGGTTTCTGCTCTCATGCTTGACCCAGGGGGATGTGTAAGAAGTGAACAAGCACTTTGGCTCCATGGATTACACAGTCATCTCCTGAGCAGAGCTGTTTCTTCACCCTGGGTTTGCCTAGCAGGCCCAGCGGGACAGGCTGTAAAGCCAGGCTAGAGGCAGCCTGGCCTGGAGTTACCAGTGGCCCGTCTTTTGAGAAGGCTGTCCCAGTCTCTGGAAAGATCTATACTTCTGGTGTACTGCAGATATAACCCTCTCCTCCACGCTCCCCATAGTGTTCAGGGGCCTGGCTGCCACTGTATCCCCATCCGCAACCTGGGCTGACTGGTCTCAGGCACTGACTCTGCCTGCACCTGGCTCCTTTGCCCTCAGGTCCTCGCCACTCCTGTGTGACTTCTCTCCCCACCTTTCCAGCCCCCCTTCTGGCTTCCCCAGCCACTGGTCCTGTGTCTGGAATCTGCCTCCTTGTTCTTTTCTCCCTATTGGTTTCGTGAACGATCAGCCTCCAACAGCCATCGCCACACCACGCCCACAGGCCATGTTGCTGACTGACGCCTGCCTGTTTTTTGGGTACCTGTGGGACAGGGCAGCCTCGCGGGTGTCCACTTAGGACAGAGAGAGGACTCGGCATGGCTCTGGTCCCGGGAGGAATAAGCCCAATCATGTGACAGTGACATGGCCTTCCTTCTATGTCTCCAGGGGGCCAAGGAATTGTCATCATTTTCCTTTTTCAGAGTGAATAAATCTGAGAGAATTCTTCAGGCCTGGGGGGCCAGGGAGCCCTCCTCCTCCATGTGTGGGGGCTCAGTGCTGCCTGCCATGGGGTAAATGTAAGGCACTCTGTCCTTCTCCTGTCCTGGCATGGCTGGGTCTGGCTCTGGGTTTCCACCCTGCAGTGTGACTAGACACAACCAGAGGTCCCACCAAGCCAGACCCATCGTCCTTTCCCATGGGGCTCCAAGATGGCATGCTTGGCATCTGCCTTTCATATGGATCTCAGGTCTTCCCCTAAGAGCAGGGCCTGTTTCTCATGGGCCATGGAAACCCCGGTGGCAGAACCCTGAGTGGGCCCAAGGCAGCCCTACAGAGCATCATGGGTTGTAGAGGTAGACCACCCTGGGCTCAATACCATGTACTAGACGTGTTACATTTGGCACATTTCTCATCCTTTCTGAGCCTCTTTCCTCTCACATACAAGGACAATAGCATGTCCCTCATGGACATAGTTGCGAGACCTCAAGACAATAACAGAGTGCACAGACGAGGCATGAGGTAGGCTCACAAGGGCCATCTCTGTTGTTGCTCTGCTTTTATAAATGTTTGTTGAGTGAATAATTGCTCATTGGTCCATTCATGTATTTACTGAAGAGCTCTGTGTCATTCCTGGGCATTGACCGTATTTGGCCTCCTATTTCTGAGAGTTTTCTCACAAGTGCTCCTTTTCACTCCGCAGTGGGGGTGGGAGCTCTTCCAAGGCAGGCGTGCCCCTATTTCTGTGCAGGCAGGACAGCCCCATCATGGTTCCCTAAGCTGAGCCAGGTTTGCAGTTGGGTAATGTCAACAAGACAAGCAATGCAGATAGTCACATGTCACATGAAAAGAGAGGTAGCCCACCTGAAAGCTATTCCTGAAGAGGGCTCATAGGAATCTGCCTCAGTCCAGAGAGATCCAAAGACAGGATGCAGGACTGTTCTGCTCCGAGCCTCAATGCGGAAGTCGCATGGAGACTTAGAAAATACATTTGGAGATTTGCCTGTGATGCTTGTTTGCAAGGAAAACTTCTCCATGGGGCCAGAATTAAGATCCCAAAGACCACAATAGGCTGGAAACACAGTTGAAAAGAATGGTGAAATGCTCTAAGTGTCAAGTTCTGCCTTCAGGTTTAGAAAATTAGTTGTTTTAGGCAAGCAATGGGGAGACGTGGATCACCAGCAGTTAACCAAGAAAGATCTCCATGTTACCATGACGTGATGGTGCTCTACTTCTGTTGAGTAGGATATTTAAACATTTGCTGATCTTCAAGGGTAGTGTCTGTGTGGTTGGCTACCCACATTGTCACGGTGGGTCCTCCCTCATACCTGCTTGAGGAACAGCCAGAAAGGCCAAGTGGCTGAAAACAAGTGGGCATGTCTTGTCCTGCCCCAGGTTCCTCCTCAGTAGTCCACCTCCCCACACAATACCTGAAGAGT
This sequence comes from Mustela lutreola, assembly GCF_030435805.1. NCBI lineage: Eukaryota > Metazoa > Chordata > Mammalia > Carnivora > Mustelidae > Mustela > Mustela lutreola. The sequence goes on along the minus strand of NC_081298.1, from coordinate 56,376,873 downwards.
GTTTCTCTCAGATCCACCCTCCCCTGTTCTGCACCCCAAGCCCCAGCTTCCTCCTTCCCTCCCAGCCTGGGCTCCATGGACTCCAACACAGCAATCCCCAAACCCATCTCCAGATGCCAAGACCCAGCTTCACAACTTCCACCTAGTATGGTAGCACCAGATCCTCTCCAGGCATACAAGATTCCAGCCACCCAAACTTCCACACACTGCCTTTCCTAGCCCAGGACCCCTATGCAAGGACCCATAGAGCTCCTCTTCACTCTTCAAAACCCAACTCAAATGGTCCTTGCTCCATCAAACCATTCCCTGAGCCTTACAAATCTGTTCATGTCAACGTACAGGGCTTCCAGCATTTTTTTAAACTTGTTCCCTCCTCTGTCCAGATCAGGATCCTTCGAGTTAGGGTCCTTCTCTTGTCCATTTCTAATACCCTTAGCACTTAGCAAAGTGACTGCACAGTGGGTGCTTAATAAATGTTTGCAGGAGTGATAGCTTGTCAGGAGATTAGCACCGGCATCAACCAGGAGCCATTTTCTGCATCTAACAAAATGCAGTGATGGTCCAGAGCCAGAGGCTGTTTGGAGGACTTAGAGGCACACTGAGAAGAGGCAAAGAGTGGGAGGAAATGGGGTTGGACTGGTTCTTAACTTTAAAGACAAATCATGTGATGTTTAGCAGGTTACTAACCCAGAGACTGGCTGTCTGAAAGTAGCAGAAAGAATGTGGTTGCCTTGCTCCTGGATTTTGGAGTTTGCCCAGATCTTCCTTTATTGGTCCTCTCCCAGGTCAGCTGGCACCTCCCCTCGCACCCATGCACGTTTACTGGGTCTCACTTACTCCCCAGTGGACTGCAGGGTGCACAGACTTGTCCCCTCACAGCTGTGTGCCACTGTCTGTCCCACTTGCCCTGGACTCCCTGGCTGCGTGGAGCCAACTCCTGCCTGTCCGAGGACACAGTGGAGGAGGGGATGGGGATCCCTTTGTCTCACTTCCAGGCTTCAATCACACAGCTCCCGAGGCTGAGCTCCACACCCTTTCGGCCATCTCCCACCCCTCTCTGGGAGAGAGCCCCGGTTTGATCTCTGCCCCTGCTTGGGTGAAGGCTTCCTCCTTGCTCCCACCAGGCTCGGCACTCACTTCTGTGTAGGGACTGTTCACATCCACTCAACCTGAGACGTGCTGCAGGCAGGACTCTGTCTGTCTCCTTCCCCTTCATACCCCCAGGGCTTAGTATTCAGAGAAGGTACAGTGGCAGGTTGCAGTGGGAGAGGGAGCCCCCCACCCAGGAAACCTGGCTTTCTTGTGCTCTGCGGATGCAGATATGCAGATGCATAGGTGAGGACTGTTCATCTGATGGACAGGGGGTGACGTTGGTAGAGGAAGGCTGTGCTGTCAGTGTGGAACATACCCAGGCCCAAGGGCTGGACACACTTGTCAGGGAAGCCCTGTTCCATCTTCACAACAACAGGCAGGCCTGCTGGGGTGCAAGTGGTGCTCTTTCCTTCCCTCTGGTGTGTCTCTTGTCAACCTTTATTTAACAGACACACGTTAATGCATTTCCTTGTTTTATGCTTTTGCATTTAGACATACAGATAAGGGGAAGGCCCTCTGGGTTCCCTGGAGGCATGGGAAAAATGGGAAAGCAAGTCGATCGAAGTGGGCCAGCTCATGGTCTTGATGAGAATTTATTCAGCTCACATGTGTTGGGATGATGGCTGTCCTTGGCCTCACCTGAAAGGGGGCAGATTGACTCTGAGACTTTACCTGGGGACCCCACACTCCAGAGATAAAAGGACCAGATCCCTAGGGGTTTGAGTTTAGGGAAGGGAGTACCTGGAAGCCAGCTGTGGTGCAGAAAAAGAAGTTGGGAAGAGGGGTGATGAGTGTAATATTTGAGGTATTGTACCGGCTGTGACAGGTGAACCCTGAGACCGTACGGCTCAACCACAATAGAGGGTCGTATCTGGCTGTTCTGGTTGGCCAGGCTCATGCAGGCACCAGGGAGACCCTCCAATGGGGCTGTGCTATCTTTAACATGTGGGAGTGAGGACAAATTGGGAGTTTCATAGGTCAGGCCTGGCCATGGACGTCAGACCACCACCCACAGGCTGTGGCCAGTCACATAGCTACCTGACCACAAGGTCACTGGGGACCCAGGAGTTTGGAAAGAGTGGATCCTCCTGACAGGAGGGGCTGCCAATTTAGCATGTGGTTTAATTTTGTTCACTGTGTGCTTCATTAACATAAGAAGGAAATAACATGAAATAACAGGCCATGTTCAGAGGACCCCTAAGGAAAATTCCTCCTCCGTGGAAGCGTCCCTTCCCCACCAGCCTGTGAAGATCTTCCATTGTGTGGCAGAACCACGATAAACCTGGACGGGTGAGTGGCTGGGTAAGGGAGCTCTCTGGTGAAGAGCCAGGAAAGGGATACATGTCAAGTGCTTATAAGAGTCTAGGCAACGCTTTGGTCAGTTTTATGTTGGATGAGGCACCCCGAGGGGAGAGTAGTGAAAGGGAAGAGATAAAACCCAAGGGATCGCAGGGGACAATTGATGAGTGGTCCCTGCAGAACAGCTGGGAGGGGACGAGGGCCTACCTTGAGGGACAGGAGAGAAACCTGCCCTTCAGAGGGAGGAGGAGGTGAATGGGGAAGGTTCTGGCACACCGAGGCCTGTGGGGATGTTCAGAGTTTATGCTGATTTGCCCTGCTCTCCGCTACTCAGCAGATTATTTGTTGAGAATGACAAGGTTTGGGACTTAAGAACAGAGGCCACATGGGGGCTGTTCCAGGGGAAGATGGTGAGGGGTAAGGGGTATGGGAGAGTTGCTACTGGGGTTGGGGCCCAATCATGTGGGGGTGCTAGTGGGACATGTGTGCCGGGCTGCAGGGTGCTGTGGGAGGCTGAAGGCACTGGCCACCAACTATGGAGCCAGAATGGAGGGCAGTTTGGAAAGAAAAGATGACTCCAGGGAGAGAAGGCTCCCGGGCTATGGGTAATGATGGGAGGAAGCCCAGATCCAAACAGATTGAGGGACTGGAAAGTGGAATTTGAAGGTTTAACGTGTGCTGAAGTCCATTTTCTCTCCCTCTGACACTCAAATGCATCAAAGACAGCTCTGCCATTCATTGCCCCACACTTAGCTAGATGCACCCCAGAGTGGCTTCTGCATAAAGCCTATTTCTTAAACCAGGAGCCGAAGCATGGGCACATAGTGGATGTGTCCTCTGGATCCTGCTGCCTTAGGACAGCTCTGCTCTGTCCTATTTCCTGCCCTTCTGCTGCTCCCACATGAATCCTTCGTGACCTCCCACAACTGTGTGTGGTCCGCACCAACCTGAGGGAAGGAGTCCCAGTCCTCAGGGCACTAGAGGCCTGGAGCCCCTGCATGCATATCTCAGGACAGCTGTATTCTGGATGGTGAGAGAGATGGAGGAACAGGGCCAGGCTCCAGAAAGTAAGCTGGGGGACAACCTCATCCCAGGGCCAGTGGGAGCCCAGAGAATTCCGACTTTGGGGAACCAGACCCTAGACCTCTGTTGGTGCCAGTACTCATAAACCCCAGTCTTGGTGTTGAATGAATCCTACATGGTGTTAGGAAGAATTGTTGATGGGATGCTGTTTCTAGATCCTGGAAAACCGATGGAGACAGAAATGAAAGTCTTGAATTAGCCAAATAAATGAATGCCTAAATCTGTAGGGGCAGTTGTCAATGACAGCAGCTTCTGACTTGGGAGTCCTTGTCTTTGGCACAATTACAATGCACATTGTTAGTTTGGTTCTAAGCTTCAGTTGATTACAATGTTGACCTCTGTTTGTAGCATGGTTGTCTCCTTGTCACTTCAGAATTTACAAAAAGAAAATAGTATTTTGACCCTGCATCTCAAAAGATGGTATTAAAGCATTTGGTAATGACTCCTTAGTACAACTGGCAGCTTTCACTGGGAACCAGCGAACTCAGAGGTTACTCACTGTACGTGCTCTGTACTGCTCCATGCCTTGGATTTGCCATCTCCCGATGTGAAGAAGAGATTGCTCATGATTTCTTCAACTTCGTCTTGGTGCTCCAGCTCCTTGCCTGGGGAGGGCAGCATGTTTTCAGGGAGGAACATGAAGAGGGTGTGTGGCTTCTAAAGGAATGCCCATGCCCAGGTTCCTGAGGAAAGCCGCAGAGACACTGATGCTCAGAGACCCTCTTCCTCCCCTCAGTGCCCTCCACAGACCCTACACTACCTGGGATCCAGGGTGGACAGACTCACAGGTGTGTTCCTGGTTGGGGAGTGCTTGTTCTTTGTCACCACTCTTGGCCTCTGTGTCTCCCTCCTCCTTTCAAGGGCTCTCCTTGCTCCTCTGAGGGAAAGCCAGCATGTCAGGAAGTAATATGGGCAATGGGAGAGGAAAAGGGACTTCTCAGGTTCTTGACAGCTGCCAAGGACACAGCCAGCCATTCCCCATACTCACAGCTGCCCAGCGAGTGGGAGTTAGTGGCTCCCAGCCTAAGGGGCTCACATGGATAAAGGGCATTGTCTCCTTACTTTTGATTTCTTTCCCTTATTCTTATTCCCTCATTCTTTACTGTCTACAGATCATCAGCTCTGCTAACTTGTATGAAGCATTGGCAGAAACGCCCCAGTGCTAACACGGGGATAGATTTTTGTCTCCCCGACTCTGCTTCTCTCTCCCCAAGCACTACTGTCAGGGCTGTTAGAAGCTCAGAGTGTGTGTGGACAGGTGGGGATTAGAAACAGTGATGCTGATGCCAGGTACTTGCTGGGGACCCACAAAAGCCCCCCAAGTATCAGGTTAGCAGCCTGATAAGGCAGTAATAACATTTTACCCTGATTCACACTTAAACCAACGATGTTCAACCTCCTCTTCACATTTTACTGCGAAGCAATGAGGTGAGTTGATGTGGCCGCAGCCTTCCCACAGCTCTCCTGCCCTTGGGGCCTCCCTCCTGGCCAGGTCTGCTGCTGTGGGAGCCAGTGGGTGGGCCTGACCCCAGATCCTTCCACAGAGGTGGCATATTTTCTCTATGTAGCACATTTGACCAAACCTCACCCATTCTTTCCTGCAGAGAGATTTCGTTTGAAGCACGGTGCTAGAATTCCTGCTGTCTGAGGAAGGAGATAAAAGCAGCCTCAGCGAAGGGAACTGGCAAGTAAGAAGTGCAGAGCCATCACAGACAGGCAGAAGGGAGCAGATTACGCCTCTGACTGGGGCAGTGTGGTGGCTGGTTTGAGTGTCTTGGGGAGTTTAACTCAGACATCGTGTTTCCATCCCGGAGTTTGACTGGAGTCTTTCTCGTGGCCTCTGTATGTCTCCTTAACACCGATGTATATACCATAGTCCTAGTACATATTCCAATATGCTCGTCTACGATTTCTGTCTTCTGCATTGTTTCTGGTTCTGTTTCTACTGACTGATTTTTCTCCTCTATAAATAACTATAAAATAGATTTGTAGATTGCATTTTCCTGCTTCTTTGCATTCCTGATATTTTTAATTAGATACCAACTTTGTAAATTGTGCCTTTTCAGATGCTGGGTTTTTGTTTTTTTTTATTCCTATAAATATGCTTAAGCTTTGTCCTGGGATGTCGCTGGGTCACTTACAAACAGTTTGATGCTTTTGAGCCTTGCTTTTAAGCTCTGGTCTGTAGGACTATGGCAGCCTCTAATGTAGAGCTAATTATCCCTACTTCTGAAGCTATAATCTTCTCCACTCCATGACCCGTGATTTACAAGGTTTTTCAATCTTGAAGGTGGGAATGCAAACTGTGCCCAGCTTTGCGTGAGCCTCGGGAATTGTTCTGTCTTCCCCTTTGGGTAGTTCTTTCCCTGGCACTGGGTAATTTCCTCCTATGAATGTCCTCATCAGTACTGGGCTACAGACTTGGCAGGGGCACCCCTCCACAGATACCTCCTTTCCAGGACTCAGGTCCATGGACCCCAGCCACTGTGGCCTCCCCAACCCCCAGACTCCATCTTCCCAACTCAGGAAGAAGCCCCAGAGCCCAGGTGAACCAGAGGCCTCACACGGCAGGCCTCACCTCTCTCGACAGCTACTGTCCTGAGCTGCTGATACCCCATGTCTGAAAGCCATGTTTTGTAGATCTGCTCTCAGCATGTCAGGCAAGAAGGTAAACATGATCGTTGTTCCGCCTTGGCTAAGTGGGTGTTAACCTGGGAAGTTTTAGGGATTTTGAAATAAGGGCAACAAGTATTATGTTGTGTACTATAGACTAGTATGGTGTGGTATGTCAGCTGTGTCTCGGGAAGACAGGGGAGAAGGTAGATGGGGCTGAGAAAGTTAGGCTCACAGGGGTATTTTTGGCAGAACAGGAAAGCTGGAGGTCAGCTGAGGCTGTCCGTGCTGCCTGTCCCCATCTCCAGTGCTGAGAGTAAGTAATCAAGGACTTTTTAAGAAAGATGAACTGGTGAAAGCCTTTGAGGTAATTATTCACTACGGATACTGGTGACGACCAAGTTCCAAACACTGGCATGTGGTCCAGCTTTGAAGGTGAGCCAAAGGGTGTGTTTGTCACACTGCTGGTGTTTTCCTCCGTTTTCTCCTTCCCCTGTGGCCCTGCTTCCCACCCAGCTTCTCCCAGGACACCTGAGTTCACCATGTCGGAGGCAATGTGGGAACAAGACCCCAGAAAGGAAATGGGAAAGAAACTTCTCAGAGATTTCTGCCAGAGACTGTTGGGGGACAGGGCTTTGCCATTTTGTTTAAAGTCTGTTTTATATTTACTTGCTGCTAGCCCGTTTCTTACGAGCTTCTACAGCCCTGCATGGCGCGTGGTGGGGATTCCTCCCCACCAGGACTTGGCTCTGAATCTGCCCGCATTTCTGTCCAGGTGCGGACCGCGCCTTCCTGAAAACTAATGCACTTAACAGAGTACCGCGCAGTCACCCAAGAGAGCACTGGCCGAGGAAGGCTGTGGGCGCAGCAGACAGGACTGACTGGGAGCCAGGCAGAGCAGGTCCTGGTGTTCCATGTTTTCTCTGCATCTGAGCAAAGTGGTCTGGGAGGCCAACTCCTAAACCCACAGGGAGAGTAAGAAGAGTGCCTTGCCTTCACCCCCATTTCCCTTATTTTACAGTGGAAGGCATAACACAAAGAAATGAGACAATTCCCCAGGAGAGTAAGACTTCAGTTTTGTGCATTTCGCCCAGCCACGGTCTGGGTCGGCATGTTTTTCTCCCATCCTCTGCACCCCCGGGCTTGAGGCATGCACACACGTGTGTGATCATTGGGGGTGTCCCTAAGAAAGAGAGACAAGTGCGTAGGTCCCAGCACACCCTGCTTTCTTGCTTCCCTAACTTTTTTTGAATTACTTGTGCAGTTAGCATCTTATAGTATAATATTGTACATTCCATAGTTTCTGGGTTTGTTGTTACTGTTGTCTCCCTAACTATAAATGTAAGAAGCCAGACCCTGAAGCACATAATTTTTTTCCATTCTCGGTCTTGGCGTGGTGCTGGCACAAAATAGGCAATGTATACATTTGTGTCGTTGCTGGGTTGCGAGCCAGTATTTCACACAAATAATCAAAGTAAGAGGACAGACCCATGGCTGCTTCTGGAAAGATCTTGGCTGGGATGCTTTCAGCACATAGGACTTAGCAGGTCCCCGTGAAACCACCTGTTCTTGCTCACTGGTCTCACCAGGAGTGTCTGTGGGGACACAGAGGAACCCCACAGTCTTCCCCACACCTGAGAGGTGCAGCTGCCGGCCAGCCAAGCAGAAAGCAGAAAAGGCTTATGTGAATTTCCATCTTCAAGAGACAAGTAGGGACTGAAAATCTCTCCACCTGGGGTCAGCTGAAAACGCAAGTGACATTAGTAAAGAGCTGCCATTCCTGCCCCCATGTCCAAGCCTGTCACCTGTGTTGTGGCCTCCAGCTCATCCAGTGGGAAACCAGGCATGCCCACAGTTGTACTCACTGTTTTTGCCTCTGGCTCCTGCTGCTTTCCTTCCTTCCCCTCACAGGTTACTCTTGCGGGCTGTCTTAATGCAGCATACGGAGGAGGTGAAGTTTGGTTCTTTTCTGACCTAACTGGGGCCCCCTCCATGGGGCCTTCTGTGACCTCAGACTGTTTCTGTGTTCACCTTCTGTTATCAGGGAGACAAGGGAGTCTGGCTGCTCCCCCATAGGCTGTCCTGAGCTGTCTTCTCCCAGCCACCTTCCCTCCAGCACAGCTGTACCCTGCTGCCTGAACTCAGCTTTTCACATTCCTATCCTGTCTCTTCATTTCTGCCTTTTGGAGTAGTCCAGGCCCGTGGCTCAGAAACTTCAGTGAACATCAGAATCCCCGGGAAAGCCCTGGGCCACAGGGAACCTGATGGATACAACAGGTCTGGTGGGCCTCAGCCTAAGAAAGAAGTTGGGGAGGAAACCTGTTTTATCAGATTCCACTTAGTCCCAAGGGTGGGCCTGGGCCATTGGTGTGGGAGCCCCCCTCCTCCTGGGGCGGGTCGTGATGGTGGTAGCTGTTTTTCAGATGTGACAATGAACGCATATTTAGCCATGGAAAGATTTGACTGTGAGTGTTAATAAGGTGACAGTGGAATATGTCTTGGCTGAGGTTCAGGGCCTGTGTTTAGTGCAGAAGGAACAGCAAGTCTGGTTGTGTAGCGGGAGCAAACACACCCATCTGGAGTCACTGGAATTGTTGGGGAACTCCGGTGTCTTCCCTCCAGAGCTGACCAAGCTTTAGTGGAGAGATTTGGCCTGTAGGTCCGAGCTGCTGCCTCACCATTAGTTCTGGATCTTGGCAATAAATTATTGCTAAGACTGACCCTGGGGGCCTGTTGGAAAATGCCTCTGACATTGCTGTCCTGTTCTCTCCTGTTACCTTTTATTAATCCTTCCTGTTTGGAAAGGAGGGGGTGTAAATTGCTGGTGCCCAGGACCTTTTTAAGATTCAAGTAAAATCCTCCATGCTATGCATGTGCCATCAGGGGACTTTCCATAGCTACCACAATTCAACCGATTATTGCAAAATGAGAAAATGCAGCTTATTCTGGCTTCATTTGGGTTCTGCTTGATTTACTCAGAGAAACTCAAGCCATTCTCTGTTGCTTTTATTTCTTTCCAATCTCCAAAGTGAGAACAATTAAGAGTTACAGTTAGAAGCTATTGAGGACTTTCCTTCTGTTGCAAGCAGAGACAAAGACTCAGTTTGTCAACCACACTTTTCCAGATGTCTCTGTTTTCAGTGACTTTCTTGCCTACCGCTCTGCCCAGAGACCCTCAGTGTACTGCAGGGCTATGTGAGCCTCCCTGGGAAATCTCATGTTAATGAGATCCTAGAAGCTTCCAAGTCACCACAATACTTACTCTCGGAGCTGGCCCCTCATAGGTGAAGACAGCCTATCCTCTACACCACATCCCTGCCTGGAGGAGTACGCTGGCCGGTGTCTCCAACAAGAGCAAGGGCAGCCACATTCTGTCTTGCCGACTTCAACTGTAAAATAGAACTACATCTGCCCATGCCAGGGTCGTTGTCAAGTGTTTCCACTACCACGGCGCTCCACAGCCTCTACCTTTCAGACCACCGTTCATTTCTTCATTCACACCCATCCCTTCTGTGCATTCATTCACTGAGCACCTGCTATGTGCCAGGCCCTAGGGATACTGTTGCCTACCAAACAGAAGAGAAATGTTTTGAAACCCACACTCTAGTGGGAGGAAACCAACAATAGCAGAAAAAAGCAAATTCTAGAAGGTAGTATGTTCTCTGTGGAGGAAAATAAAGCTGGCAAAGGAGGAGAGCGAAGCTGAGGTGGAGAGGACCAATTTTAAGTAGCATGCTTGGAAGGCCTCACGGGGGACACAACCTATGGGTGAGTGCTGCAGGTTCCAGGTGGTGGCCTGAACTGGCTCGTGGCTGAGGGACAGTGATGGCCAGGGTGACAGAGCAGGCTGAATACAGTGAGCTCAGGGAGCAGTGGGAAGCAGGCCTCTCTGAAGATGTCAGTGTTTGCTCCGAGTGGTTGGGTCTGGGTTGGGGTCCATCTCTCTTCGAGACCCACTCCCCATTCAGTACACACAGCCTTTGTCACTGGGTCCACTGACTCTCCCTAACCATGTCCTTTTCATTCATGCCCACTCCTGCCTCAGCCTAGGGGGCTTTGCTAGTGTAACATGAATGTAGAAAGAACCTTCTGGACTCGAAGTTTTCAAGTTGCGGTGGTCAGAAACCCATAGGTTCTTGGGCATCACCTCTCCCAGCCCCGCTGTGCTGCATGTTATCTCTAAGATCCATCTCACACAGTGACCAGAAAAAGGTAACTTTAGTGGCCTCACTCCTGCTAAGCCTCCTCTGGGGCCCGTGTCTCTTAGAATCAATACAGACTCCTCACTGCACCCAGCAGACCCATGGAACCTTCCTGGCCTCTGCCCAGGCCTGCTCACTGCCTCCATAGTGCTGGCCTCTACCTGCCTGATAGAGAGCAGGGGCTCAATCACAGCACCAAGCCAATGGGCTCAGCCCCTATCTGCTGCTCACCAGAATTTCCCCTCCCTGTGCCTCAGTTTCCGCATCTGTAACCTGGGCATAATATACCCTACTGTGCTCAAGTGTGGATTAAATCAGGAATGTAAGTGAAGTACGTAGAACACAGGCTAGCTCAGGTTGCAAATTGGGTGTTAAAAATGGCATTGCCTCTCACCTTATCATCAGACCCTTGTGTAGAGAGCAGGGAGAGGAAGCACACAGGTCTTCCTGCAAAACTGTGTTTTACTGCTTAAGTGTTGAGGCCTATCATATGAGGAAAAAATAACTTCAACACTTTGAAAAATGTATCTGGAGTAGGCTTCTGTTTCATTCAGAGTGAAGGAAAACAGTCGTTTGGAGAATGGGTGTCCATGCACTGGGTAGGGCAAGGGAGCCTGGTCTGGAATAATCAAGCTTTTAGAAATGGGGCAACGGAGTCTCAGGTGGGTGCTTCAGTGCAGGGCTGCACCAGTCATGCACCAGTCACCTGCAGCGGAAGGCCGCTTGCTTTCCCAGCCAGCTACCCAGGCCAGAGGCCTATGCCGGCCAACCACGGAAGAGGAAGCGAGGGCCAGACCAGGTACAGAAAAACACTCCCAGGGGGCCCATTTACGCTTCTGTAAACCTTTTTATGTTTGGAAGGGGATGAAGGTGTAGTTGAAACTCTGCTCTTATTTGTGTTTCTCTTGCTAAATTGACAACCCAGTTCATATGTTAACATGTTCTTAAATATATAAATTTGGGAGAGAATTGGTTGGGTTATCCTTGGGGTTTTTTTGGTCATAAGAAGTGTTCATACCCTGTTCTTGGATGCAGCTGAGGAAAAAATGAATGTCTGAGAGATGGAAACTCAAAGGTTAACTTTATTATAGATAAATCTTAGTAGGAGAACATCGATCAGCTCTGGAAGCAGGGGAACTTGCCGGTTCCTCAACCCCCTCCAACCCCGGCACTGAGGATGGACCTTGGGACTGCCACACCCACCAGAGTAGAGACTGATAAACCAACCTCCCCCCCGGAATTGCTGCCCCCTCCAGGGCCTACAGCTTTGGAATGGAGCACCACCACCCAGTCCCTGGAGATGAACCAGGGACAGGGGACATCTCTGTCCACTGGAGATACACACTGAGCAGTCACAGATGAAACTATGTGGTTTCTGTGCTTTGTTTTAACATACTCCAGAAAATCGGGGCCCCTGGGTGGCTCAGTCATTAAGCGTCTGCTTTTGGCTCAGTTCATGATCCCAGGATCCTGGGGTCGAGCCCTGCATTGGGCTCCCTGCTCAATGGCAAGCCTGCTTTTCCCTCTTCCACTCCCCCTGCTTGTGTTCCCTCTCTTTCTATGTTTCTCTCTGTCAAGTAAATAAATAAAATCTTTTAAAAATAATAATAAAATAAAATACTTCAGAAAAATCAGTGGAGGGGGGCATACAGCTCATAGAACAAGAACAGCAGAATAGTGTGTTTGCTGAAGCTGGATGACGGAGGAGCATCCTTCTACTTCTGTGTCTGGCATAAAAAGTGAACAAATGCCACACCTTTCCACCCAGCAGTCAGATGGGGAGGTGACGGGAGCAGAGGTCAAGCAGAGCACTGTTCCAGCACAGGCCTGGCATATTTGTTTGTTTGTTTGTTTTTTTCCTCCAACTCTAATTTGTAAGGTAGAAGTGGTCAGAAAGGACAGGTAAGCCACAAGGCACACAGTGATAAGCACCAGGGGGGCTTGGCCCGTGGGCCTCGTTTGCGGGCCCCTGCTCCGTCCTCTGCTTAACCTCTCTCGGCTTCCATTTTTCTCCCATTTGGGCCCAGATTTCTTTCCCCCTTCTGAGCTCTCCAAGCCCCTATGGGAGCACAGTGCCAGGAGAAGCTTCCTGAGGCTTTGGTGACAGCCAGGTCTGTGCTGTCATCAAGACACCACCACTCAGCCCGGGCCAGAAACTAAGCTATTGGGGGGAGGGAGAGCTTTGATAGACCTCTCCTGAAACGTCATACTCCAGAAAAATACTGCATCTCACTAGACTAAAAAACACCAAAGCTTTATGGCACTTTGCACATTTTTTACAAAACGGGAAAAAAAAGTATGTCAGTGCCACAACTCAGGAAGTATCACTGTAGGTCAGTCAATATCCCAACCTAATCCGCTGTTTTGTTTTGTTTTTAATAACTTTGTGATTGTAAAAATAACACCAGGCTATTGTTCAAAACAGGAAAATTCAGAAAAACACAAAGAAATTAAAATCACCTATAATCCTACCAGTAAATATAAATATGTGTGTAGGAAAAAAATGAAATGAAATGTTGTTAGCATATTGTTTTATTTCCTTTATTCTTTTCTATGTATAAATTTGCATATATTGTGAATGTATTTAGGATTGTGCTGCATCAGTATTTCCACCTCGCTTTTTTTCACTGATTTGTGCGGCTTCTCCAGTGACATTGTTGCAATAGCTTCAAAGCCTTTGGGCCCTATAGTCTGCTGTCAGCACAGTAGTCAGGGGATCCTGCTGCGTACATATCAGATGTCCCTCCACTGTGGGTGGTGGGTGTATGCAAAGCCGGGTGTGAGTTTCAGCTCCCAGAGGGTTGAATGGGCACCCAGGTGACAGCATGGGACCAGCTATTGAGATCATACTCAGTGAGTAGCTGTTATGACATACACATGCACGTGTTAGTTGCATCTGTCCATTGACTAGGTGTTTGTTGAGCATCTACTGCCATGCCCAGCACGAAGCTCATTAACCATCTGCGATGTGAAATGATTATTTACAAGTGGAAGATGTAGGCTCCAAATTTCAAAACTCTATCAGCTCTGAGATCTTTTTTTTTTTTTTAAAGATTTTATTTATTTATTTATTTGGCAGACAGAGATCACAAGTAGGTGGAGAGGCAGGCAGAGACAGAGGAGGAAGCAGGCTCCCTGCTGAGCAGAGAGCCTGATGCGGGGCTTGATCCCAGGACCCTGGGATCATGACCTGAGTCAAAGTTAGGTGCTTAACTTACTGAGCCATCCAGGTCCCCCACCCCCTCCACACACATTTAACCCATGCAGATGGGGGAAAGCAGACTTTTATTTCTCAACAGGGAAATGTCTCTCTTTTCCTCTTGATGCCAATGGCTTTCAGCCTTTTTAGATTACAACTCAGGATGAGAAATGCATGGTACATCCCGACCAGGATGCACACCATTGTGTATGTGAAACTAAAGCAACATCTCCTGGAACTACTTTTACCCTTAGTGCATGTGATGCACTCTGTATTTTCTCTTTCTTTTTTTTTTTTTTTTTTTTAATTTTTTATGTATTTTCTCTTTTAATCTGGTTCATTTAAAAAAAAAATACTGACCAGGCCCCATTAAAATTGACAGTTTGAAAATGACTGCTCTTAGCTAGAGATCTTCAAAGTAGGGTGCACGATGGGGCACCTTGGTGGCTCAGTCCGTTAAGCATCTGCCTTCAGCTCAGGTCACGATCCTGAGGTCCTGTCGAGTCCCGCATCAGGCTCTGTGCTTGGCAGGGAGTCTGTTTCTCCCCTCTCTCTGTTCCTCCCCACTCCATTTGTGTTCTCTCTCTCTTAAATAAATAAATAGAATCTTAAAAAAAATAAAAATAAAAAAATAAAAAAACCGCACACCAAAAAGGAGTACATGAAGCTCTGTGAGCAAAGAAAGGAAATATTAGTACTTTCTTCAAATTTATTATATTTTTGACTTTTAAATTTCAGTTTCTCTTATGTGCGTGTTTTCTAATGTATGTAATATAGTGGTACGCTAGAAAATATATGTAATTTACTGGATCTGCATGCCCCAAAGTACTTTACTGCTGGGGGTAAATGTTACAGGGCCAGGGAATGGGCCACCTCACTGGCCTGGCCCTGGGACCCAGCAGTGAAGCTGCCACCTGCCTTCCAAATTCTGAATTCTGTACCAGCCTCATCTCTTTGTTTCCCTCCTCCTCCTTTCTCAGTTGCCTGAGATCTGTGACTTCCTCTGGTGCTGATCTGAGGTGGTCAGAAATGCTTTTGCAAGCCCAGCACAGACAGGGCACTCTCTGGGGATGGGGGCACCTCTGCGGGAGACCATACGCCCCCCTGCAGGGACAGACTGACCTCCTGCCACCTTCTAAGCAGAGATGTCCCCTCTGGGGTTCTTACAGAAAATGGAGAATAAATGGTGCCTTTGTGTTCCTCTCCTTGGTGGAAAAACAACCATTTTTTTTTTCCTTCTGAGTTTTATCTTCAGGCAAAATTATGACAGGGTCTTTACACTCATCTCCAACTTTCAGTTAGTGGTCCCTTTGCTTACAGGACACACCCTGATAAGGTGCTAATCATAACTCTTTGCTGCTTATGAGCCTTTTGCTGAGTTTCACACATTTTTAGAAATGAATGAAGTTTTGTTTGCTTATATTAATTTGTATCAGACTCTTTGGAATCTTCCTTTTTGTGGAATTTGATACTGAACCAAGAGTTTGATGGCTGGCACAGGCAGGGATCATAACCCATGATTAAGAGGTTGATTAGAGAAGGGGTAGCCTCATTCCTCATGGTAATTGGGGTGAGTGCCCAAGAAGAAACGTGTGACAACTTCGAGCAGAGGCTGAGGGACAAGAAGGAGTGCGTGTGTAGCTCTGATCTTGGTGGAGGGACCAACTCCCCAAGGAGGGGCACACTGCCTTTCTAACTCAGGACCGCTTGGGAGCCCACATGGCGGCGGTGGTGGTGGTTAGGTCATTGCTGGGCTCACTACCACATCACTGGTGTCCGTAGAGAACCACGGTTCCCCCAGACTCTCAGGAAGGTGCTGTCGGGGCAACTCAGAGGCCACAGAGGGTTACATCGTAATGTCACTCTGGTCTGCAAGAGGGCAAGGGGCGGGGCAGTTTGCCCAAGTGGCCCCTAGCTACGCCTGCTGCCCCCTGCTGGGAGCAGCCAGGGCCTGAAGGTGTTGGGGAAACAGCCCCGCTCTAGAGGCTTGTCCAGGGACCCGGGCAGTGGTGCCACCTACCCAGGGGAAGTAGCCCAGCCTCTGACAGAGTTGGAGCTCTGTCCAGCCTGTGACAATGGGATGTTGAAATGAGTACCATTCCCCACCCTGTGCGTTAATTCTTAGGATTATCTCATCCAAAATCCTCTCCTGCACTTAGTCTTTGTGAGTAAGGTCAGGCAGTTCTCTGTGAATTTCAGGTCCACACCTTTGTCTTAACTGCTGGATATTTCTTGTTTTAAACCTCAGTTATCTGAATAATTTCTTCAGTTCACCAGCCCACTTTGGCCAATACAGGCTCACCTGTCCAATCTGTTGCCTTGAGAAGGGAACACGGCGAGAACAGAATGGGAGGCAAGCAGTGGCCCTGTGCTGGGTGGGATGCACGCAGGGCATGCCAGCACCCAGGGATGAGCGCTGCCGTTACGCCATTACAGCACCCAACACGTCATAAAATGTTTAGTTCTGATATGGAGACCCCTTCAGAGGTTAATTAAAAAAAAAAAAAGCATCTCCCATAGCAGATGCACAGCAAGTATGTATTCCGTGCATGGGAGAATGTCAGTGTAGAGGGTTAGCACATGACATTACAAATGTCTAGAGTTCAACATTCCAGTAAATAAAAAATAATAAAAAAAAAAAAAGTTTGGCATTGTTAACAGGCCTGTGAGGTCACCACCCATTTAAAATAAAAAGGGAAGAAACAGAAATAGCCTCCCACCCTTGGTAACTGCAGCCAGGGTCCGCCCAGGGTGAGCATTTGCCTGACCTAATGTTCATGCTCCCAAAAAAGGTCTGGTTTTTAAAGGCCCATGTTTGAATCTCTAAACGGAACCCAACCCCCTCTAATTGCCAAAGGCATAGATATACCTCAATGACTATAATAATTTTTTAACCCAATGATATAGCAAGATCAGAAAAGCATCTCCGCACTCTGCAGTAAAAAGTGAATGATGGTAGAGCCAGTGAGATGTAGTAGAAAGGGTGTGAGCCACTTGTTAACTGTGTGATGTGGAACAAGACACTTACACTTTTCCTCTGAGTCTCAGTTTTCTTCTCTGTAAAATGGCCGTATTGACCTTGGACGGTCAATACAAAGGTCAGATGAGCCTGGTGGTGATGAAGGTGGGTCTCTCTTGTGTTTGGCTGGTGATGTCACCAGGCCACTTGTCTTGACTTGCTCAGTCAGTGGTCGAGAGCTCTCCTTCTGGCAGCCTTTCTCATCAGTGGCCCGAGGTGTATTCCAGATAGAGCCTTCAAGGAGGAGGGTGAGGGGTGCCAGAGCTGAAAGCAAACCATGCTCTTCTCACTCACCCCTGCTGTTGATCTAGTCTCGTAAAGAAGGGAGTATTTTATAAATAAGCTCAGATCAGAATGCAGTCAGCCTTCTGTGCCTGCTGCCCTCAGTTAAGTGGGAGGCTCCTGAGATTTTTTTCTGACAAAAGCTGAAGGCAAGTAAAGGCCACTCTCCCTCCATTCCTGAATTTATGAAGCTCTCTGGAATAATAGGCCAGCTGTAAGGCATGGTGACCTGTGCTCTGCTGAGCCCACAGGGGTGGGAGCCATGCTTTAAAGGCAGACACCAAGCAAAAGCTGCTGTCTCTGGTAATGTGGCTCTGTTGTGGAGAGAGTGTTTCCTTGCGAAGCCAAGGTTGCAAAGCTGTCCATGTTCTAGTCAAAGAGGGTCTGGCTTGAGCAGCAGTGGTGTCTCCTGGGAGTTTGTAGACAGTCAGAAACATGGGTGCCATCCCAGACCTATTGAGCCAAAATCTGCATATTTACAAGTCTCCCTAAATAATTCACCCCTCAGAGCAGTATAAGCTTTACTAGACCAGCCTCTGTCGCTCACCAAGTATCGCCAGGACCTAGAGCAGAGCCCGGGACACGACAGGTGCTTAGAAAGTGTTTGTTGTACGCATGCAGCCACTGGTTGCCTTCATTTTAAATTGTGACCCCTGCCTTCCAGCACAGTCACCTCTTTGGCTTCCTGGATTTCCGAGAAAGGGAAGACATACTTCCTTCTCTCTGATCTCAGCCCCCAGCCCATGGCTCTGGGGTATGGATGTGTCACGGCTGTACTTCCGAAGTCTAGGTTAGGATGGAAGGGCTTTCCTGTTACTTTGCTCGAGAACCACAGGGCACGCCTCACCCCATTGTCCTTTCTTGCATGTTATATCTGATATCAGCCTGTATGCCTGGTTTTCCAATCTTATTCTTTCTTTAAAAATCCCCTCCCCCATTACCTTCAGTTTAAAGTTCTCTTGACCAGAGCCTGGGATTTCTGGGTAATCGTGTTCTGCCTAGGCCCCCAGCTCTGGCACATTCCTGGGCCAAGTGCCTCAGGCTCACCGAAGGGGCCTCAGGGCTCATATGAGCCTATGGGTAAAGTCTTCTTTATTTAACCTGGTCCCAAAATTCACATGCAGCTAGGATTCCATCAGTAACTTATTTAAGAGGACTTCGTATGGAACAGTTTTAACAGTGGAAAGAAGAAACTCGTCAGTTGTTCCATTTCCAAATGTTTCTGTGGCTGGAGGGAAGAGTGGTGTGGAGGAAGATCACATCTGAGCTGAAGAAGATGGTGAGGCAGAGTCCTGGGAAGAGGGTCTTAAGCCAGAGACAGACATCCCTGATGAGGGTGCAGCCGTGACTGGCCGGTACTGTCCCACCAGCAAGACCGGACCGAGGAGAAGGAAGTGTGTGTGGCCGTTGAGTGTTTGGACTTGGGGCTTGCTAGGGCAGAGGGCCTCCTGCACAGTGGAAGGGAGAAGGCCAGTGACCATCCATCCTCACGATCCACGTACAAACCCAGCAAGACTTTCGCGTGCTGGTGCCACTACTTTGTTTTCATTTTGTATGGAAGTCGGAAATGTCTTCTATTCCTGCCCAAAAACAGTCAAAATGGGGGTTATTAGGTGCATTCATTAACCATCAGTTGTGTGTTTGTGTGTGTGTGTGTGTGTGCCCCGTCTATACCTAGATGTTCTGTCTCTGTGGGGGTGGAGAAACAGATTAGGGGACCAGCCACATTCAGAAGGAGAAGCAGAGCTCTTTCATTGCCAGACAAGTATCTCAGTGGGGAGCAGGGAGCATCCTGAGGCAGAATAACAGGAAACACTCATTCTCCCCACCACATACCACCCTTCGCAGTTGGCAGTCAGCAGCCACTCACAGAATGTTCTAGAATTCTGCTTGTAGGGGGATGAAAGGGGCTGATTTCAATGTTCACTGCCTCCTCGGCCCCCCAGGACCCCCAGGCTAACTGGCCGGGGTCCCCCAGGCCAACGAGGTGGGGCTGCAGCCTATGCAGAGGAGAGCAGAACCCTGTGATTTCCTGTAGTGTGGACGACTGTGAGCAGGCAAGCAGACACTGCCCCCACTTGGTGTATGAGGAAATGGGAAACCAAGGCTGCAGCCAAGGGGTGCAAAGCAGGAGCTGCTGTCCAGGGGAGATGCTACTAGATGGGGGTGTCCGCAGTCACGGGCCCTGTGGACTGGGTTAGCCTTGGTGATGCCAGCTGCCAGACCCAGCCCTGAGGATCATTCAGCGTGGCTAATCAGAGCTTGTTAATGGCAGCTCCCCCCAACTATGAGTGTCACCTCAAGTCTCAGGCACAGACTTGAAAAGCAAAGACTCAGTCAAGAAGATAAAACTGAACTGTCTTTCTTCATTGGGAGGGTCTTACGTTGGTATGTCCCTTGCCTCCTGCTGAGATGTCTGGGACCCTAAGGCCACTGATGATGTGTGGAGAGTCACCACTAGGAAGCCGCCCTCCTGACTCCCTCAGCTGGCTGAGAACACCTATCTTCCATGGACGTTCATTAGCCTTCCCTCTTGGTGCCCACTGTGGGCATGGGTGAGAAAGGCACGCTGCTCCCCACCCCAGTATCCATCAGAGAGGAAGAAGCATGCTTGGCTGTAAGCAGCCCGCTAGGGTCATGTCTGGAGGACTGACCAGGGTGGCATTGGCTCAGGTCATGGCTCCATGTTGTCTGGTCATGTGTATACCCCTGCACTGTCACTGCTTCATATGCAGCTAAACCACAGGGCATCTGATACAGTCCCGCTCGGCTGCTCTGGGGAAGAGCTGAGTTATTTTTGCCGAGCCTTGGCCATTATTGGTGCCATCATGTCGATGTAATAATGTCTCACATGGAGAGACAGGGCAGAAAGCGTGGAGTCTCTGCTCCAAATCTGTGCCCATAAAGGAAAGGTGCTGTCCCTATCGCCTCCTGTTTCTCTGTGGCCCTCTTGGCTCCGTAGCATGGGTGCACAGCACTGGGCTCCAGGAGGCCAGCCCTGCGGTGTTCATTCGGAGCAGCCCACAGAGGGGCATGGGAGGCACCGGCCACTGGCCTGTTCTGGGGGCAAGCACTGTGGAGGAAGCAAATGAATAAAGTCATAAAATAGAGCAAAACAGCTGAGCCTGCTGGTTGGAAGGTTGGAAGAAACGTTTCAAAGGAAACAATCCTGGATTTAGATCACACATTTTGGGGCCTACAGTGAGTTTTTCAGAACCTCCCTCGGAAAGGCAGGTATTTGTAATGGAAATGCTGACAGCTCTGCAGCCTTGCCTGGGCTGTCTGTGGGCGGCTGGACGGCCAGCTGCTGCGTGTGTGATCTGCTGGCATTATGGAGATGAAGCCTCCTGGGCTCTCACTGCTCCAATGCAGAGGGACCTTTTACTAATATTATTATTAACTCATCAAGATGCTACCAGCGGCAAATGCTAGTCATGAACCGTGCATGAGGACCTGGTGTTTCTCCTCTGCCATCCCAGGACTGAGGAATATCCCTAATCCATATGCCCCTGCAGGTGGGGACGTGGCCCTTCCTGGCGTGGCCCCCCAACCCAACTCCAGGCCCTGTTCTCGGCTCAGTTGAGGGCATGGGTGTGGCTCCTGCACCATGTGACCTGTAGATCCGCAGCTGGTTCCCGTTCTTCTCTACCTGCCTGTAGGGACCTCTCAGCTTTGTGGAGTCCCCTGAACCCCTCCCTGTGCCTACCCGCCTCCACTCCTGTCTGAGCCTACAGCAGCCTAGCCTCGTGAAGCCTGCCCAGTCCCATTCCTCCGTGAGGCTTCAGATCACCCACAGTGGTCTCTGCGGACTCACGCCTTCCCTAAACTGGTGCCTCAGACAGGGCGTCACCCAGAGAGCTGACCCCAGTTACCACAGGCTGCTCACAGACTCGAGCCCATCACACCTTTCCTGACAAACACCACCTAGGATGAAACTTCTGTCAAAGACAAACTTTTTCCTGTAAAGGCATCTGCTTTTCTATGGAAGAGGTGCAGAGACAGGGAAGGAGCTGTGCCTTGAGTCCTTGCAGAATCACTGGAAACAGTGCAGTCTTGCCTCCTCACAGCGTGGGGGTGCAGGTCAGCTCTGGGTCTTAACAGACTGAGTGGAGCCTAGTCCTGCCCAGAGCATCTGTGCTTCCTGCTCAGCAGGTTGGATGCTCCCCACCACCTGCAGTCCTCAGGGGACAAAAAGTGCATTCTGGTCATGTGCCTTGTCTTTTTCTGCCAGCGTGGCCAGAACTGTCCCAGGCAGGCCAGAACCTGTCACCGTGGCGAGTGTGGGGCCCACAGGTGGGCATTCCTTCCTCCTCTTCCTCTGTCCCATGCCCTCTGCAGGTCTGTACCTCACACCCCAGAAACGGACACCCCAGGAAAGGATCAGGGCTACCCCGGGGCAGACAAAAGAGCTGCTCAGTAAAATCTACAGATGTCACCACAGCCTGTGCTGTGTCTGTGCCTGGCACCATTTACAGGGAGGCCCCTTGGCAAGATCTGGGGGACTGTGAGCACATGGTTGGGTTTAATAGGAGACACGAGCTGTCAGCATGGAGAGCACGCTGGACCATGTGACTTCTACTTAACAAAGCCTTCCTCTCCCTTTCTCACCTAGCTCAATGACTCCGCCAAGCAGCTCATTGAGATGGACAAGCCATGCCCAGGTGCTGCATCGGGCTGCCACGCCTCCTTGCCCTCTGACTCTGGCGCGGCAGCCAGTGCGGCCCCAGGACCAGCATTAAGCAGCACGGGGGCGGTCAGTGCCTTTCAGCGGCGTGTGGACAGCAAGAAGAATGCCAAGAAGCGCCACTCCTTCACCGCACTCAGTGTGACACACAAGTCCTCCCAAGCCACAAGCCACAGGCACTCCATGGAAATTAGCGCTCCGGTCTTGATCAGCTCCAGCGATCCCCGGGCTGCGGCCAGAATCGGAGACCTGGCTCATCTGTCCTGCAGTGCTCCCGCCCAGGTAAGGTCCTTAGGGTGCGGGCAGGGAGATGTCTGAGAGTCCCATCCCCAGCTGTGTGCTCAGCATCCTGTCTCTGAACTTGCATGGGGAAGCCTGTGGCAGCAGTGCCCTTTGGGGCTACCGTGACTGCCTTCTCCTGCCTGCCCTCAAGGACCCCATGATCCTTGGTTTTGTCATTACCAGAGTAAACATGTGAGTGGTACTCAGTGTTCAGAGGTGTCTAGGTGGTAATGTGATGTGCTTCTCCTTGGCCCATGACACGGCCCTTGAATAACATCGGCTCGTTACTCCAGACAGTCCTCCTTTCTCAGTGTGCATTCAGCGCATCTGATCGTGTCTTGCAGAAAGTCTGGGTTTAGTTTGTTTTTAGCACTAGTACATTTTTAGCATCTCTGTGACACGTGTTTCCTTTTAGCAGAGCTCAGAACCAGAATGAACTGCATTGTTTGGTACTTTATTATTTTTACAGATACCTTCTATTTCTAGACATGGCACTGGTTCCATTCCACTAGGAAGATGAAGGAAATGGGAGGGACTTCATTTTCAATCCAGCAGTCAAAGGTGGCCCCAGGGCCACCAGGCCAGGGTGTACCCAACGGCCCACATTACTAGTCTCAACACCCTGAAGGTCGCTATGTCCTGTCATCATGGGTACTAAGCCTAAGGTTCAGGCCTCCCCAGTGTTCGCTGGACCTGAGCAGAGCTCTCTGGCCCTTTCCTCCTGCCCTACAATGTGGGCTTCACGCACGCATGAAGAGGATCTCATGTTCATTCTGTGTCTCCCTTGTCCTCACGTGCTCTCAGCCCTCCTGTCCACAGCTCCTAAGTTGATGGAACAGAGGTAAAGTAACCAGGTTCTGCAGTCTGGGTCAACTGTAGACAGGCCCTAGCATAGGAAGGAACAGATTTTTTTTTTTTTTAAATTTGTGTCCACCTTTGTTCCACAAGGCCTTAACTGCTGAGTTAGTTTATTGCTATAGAGGACTGGGACCTGGGTCTCATTTTCCAGCAATTACACTTGAAGTGAAAGTCGTGGCTGGGCTTTAGACTTTGGTGAGGGCCATTGAAAAAGGTGAGAGGTCAAGCAAAGCAGTTTCCATCTATCTCCCATCCCAAATGAACTTTTTATTGGGACACATATGAGGTGCCACAAGGGCGAGCTGCCACATGCACCGACCTGCAGGGACCAGCATGCTGTCTGTGGCCAGATGCACCCAGAGACCAACTCTCAGCTCTGCCAGCCACCAGCCACCTTCCCAGGTTGGCGGGTTTTATTGGCCTTGCATGTCACACTGAGATGCCCATCCCTGGCCCACCTGAGGACCACCCAGGGCAGCTGCAGGTCCTGGAGCTGGCCACAGTGCCATGTGGCTCCTCCTCCCTGCCATGCCAGGCACGCTGGGAGGGGGACCCAGTCCCAGGGTTCTTGCTTGGGAGGGCAGGCTTGGGCTTTGTCAACATGAACCTGGACAAATCCAACATCACTGCTGCCATGCCTCTGTCCACAAACAGAGGCCCCCGCTGACATCAAGGGATAGGCTCAGGCCAGCAAAGCAGGAGTGCCTGGGCTCTTGTTACCTGGGCATGCGTGGAGTAATACTGGCCCCAGCAAATGTCCTGCCAGCCCCCTACCCACCCCCTGGACTGCTCTAGACTCAATATGTGCACCCAGGCTGTGGCACTGACTGTTTTCACTGACAGGGTGGACTCTTAGCCCCCGTGAGATGGACAGAGCCACTCATCGTGAGCGCAGGCCAGTTCTGCCCCTGTGGATGCAGCCCTCACCTGCATACCCAGGGCTTCCGATCCACAGGAGCAGAGGTGTCAGCACTTTAGGTCATGGATCCCAGAGCATTTTCTTTCAGAGAACAAGGGCAGCTGTTGTCACTGGCAGTTACCTAGACCTGGTTGAACATTGCACGGTGTTGTATAGAAAGTTCGTATCAACAGGCCTGTGTGCTCTGGAGCCTCAGTGGACAGAGACGAGGTGTTTGGGTCCGTGTCCTGCTCGCAGCCAGGCTGGTGTACATGGCCTTGGGTGAGCAGCTTCAGCTCTGTCCGTCTGAAAGATAGGCTCTGATGGTGACAGATACCTTATGTGGATGAGATCGGATCTGAAAGGGCCCCCCAGTGTGAGATGATTGTGCTGCTCTTTGTTTAATTGACTGGATTCTAAAGCCCTATGGAGCAAGATGAACCAAGAGCAAACAGGACATGCACATGCACACACATACACACACACACGCACACACACACACGCGCACATACACACACGCACACACACCAGTGTGGCTGATGTGCTCTGGATGGGTGAGATGCGTGGACAAGGGAGCCCCGCATAGCTGGTTAGAGCTCATCACTCTCACAGACCCTTCTCGCTCTCCTTTGTGTTGCTTTTTAAAGTGAAAAGGAAGTGTGGGAGCTGTGGTTTCTATAGAAATGGCTCCACAACCCAGGAGCTGTTTTTCTCCTCTGAGCCCGAATGCAGTGAGCACCAGTAAGCCTGAGATAGCAGGGTCCCCACAGAGCGCAGTGAGGGGTGCACGCTATCCTTGGAGCGGCCTCCGGGATGTGTGCGGTCTGCGGCTCGCTCTCACAGCCCCTGGGAGAGCAGCTCCATCCTCATCTCCTTCCCTCTCTTGACCTCACTCCCTCATCTGGGCTTCTTGGCGCATCTCACTGGCAGCAGAGCCAGTGAGCCAGTAGCTTGAATTATCTTCATTCGCACATGAGGAAACTGAGGCCCAGAGGGTGTAAGTAAGGTCTCAGTGTTGTGCGCATCTGACAGTTCCCCCTGCAGCCATCAAGACTAGCATGGACATGAGTCCAGGATACGGACGTCATTTAACCCCTCAGCTTCCTCTTGTGTAAACATACAGGACTGATGGCAAGCCCAGAGAGGTGAAGAAGGAACATGGCCGCCAGGCCCTGCAGCGAGTGACTCTGTAAAGGTCCCCCTCTCTCCTTCCCATTCCCAGAGTGACTCTGTAAAGGTCCCTCTCTCTCCTTCCCGTTCTCTCTTAGTCTGGGATCTGGCATTGTGCAGGCTTGGGCAGTGTCTTGGGTGGAGGCCTGGGCTCTTCCACTCACTAGCTGTGCACCTTGGGTGAGTGAACCTACAGAGCTGCCACTGAGTGCCAGGTTCAACACTATCCTGTTATGTCTTGACCCTGGAAAAGCTGTCCCGTCCCTTCTCCCAGAGCCTCGGTTTTCTCATCTGTTAAACGATGGAGCAACTATGCAGTGAAATGAGAGTACGAGCTGTCCTCTTCTCCGTGGCTGTGTTGTTGGCTATGTTGGTTGTCTCTGCTGCCCAGAGAACCAGGGAAGGAATCACCAGCCCCAGAGTGCTAGATTGGACACTGGCGCCCAGACCTCATGAATTCTGGTCACTGCTCTGTTCCAAAATTCCCCCTATGCCGTGCACTGCACTGGCCCCTGGCAGCGGTAGAAGGCCACAGGTGGATCAAGGGGTGGGTGGCAACCATGCTGCCCACAGCCACACTTCCTGTGAAGGAAGCCGGCTCAGTGAGCATCCCCACAAGCCTGTGACTGCTCCTAACTCTCAGCCAGTGGGTACTGGTCTGTTCCCAGCGACATCCAGGCCAGGCTGTGTGTGCTCCCCAGCCTCATGCACGCACCAGGGAAATCCAGGGACCCTGCCCAGAATCCAGGGTGGTAAGGTCCAGCCTTGGCAGCATGTCACTGTCACCTGGAGGCCTGGAGGTTGGAACATCCCCTCAGCACAGCTCCAGCCCCACAGTGCCAAGGTGGCTGCCCTGGGGCACGGCCTGGGTCTGGGGTTGAGAACCTCCTGGCTTGTTGTGTCGAACGAGAAGCACCAGTACCTCAGACCCCAGCCACCGCCCTTCCCCCACATGGTGGGCTGTACCACTGGCCAGGCCTAGACCTGGGCTCTGAGTCCTCAGAGGGTGACCAGCATCCCGTCATACCTGGCCCTGAGGAAGTCCTGGGGCACAGGGACTTAAGTGCTAAAAATGGGACAATCAGGCACAACAGGTCATCCCAGAGCATTTCTGTTCCCTTCGCTGGGCTCCAGAGGGTGGTGTGTGGAGGCTTTGTACAGAAACGTAATGTGGTCCTCTCTGTGCAGAGCCTGTGCCAGAGGCCTGGAAGCAGGGTAGGGCAACAGTGAGGAGATGCGAAGTAGGCTAGGATCCTGGCCGCCTGGTTCCTATTTGGTGTGTCATGCCACCAGGGGATGCTTTTAATTTTCTGGCCCCAGGGCCCGCCCTATCAGCGAAACCCAAGTCAGAAAGGGAAGGTGGTTGCGCTGTGTTAGCCAGGCCCATGTGCAGGGATGCTGGAAGCCACACTGGGCTCCGGGTCCAGTCTGCTCCGGGCTCCAGTCTTCTCCCAGGCCTCATTCTTATGCCCTTGCCAGAGAGACCATGGCTCCCTGAGGCTTGAGGTACTTGCCTCCCCCATCAAAGCCGAGGCATGGGCCCAGCATCAGGCAGGGGGTGCGTCCACCTGTGCGGGGGGAGAGAGGGCCAAAAAAAGGGGTCTTATTATCAGTGGAGCTCTTTGAAGCTCTCCGGGGTGTCAGCTGTGCAGCCAGACGCCATGCTGGGCCCAAGGCTGGCCAGTGACACTCACAGGGGCTGTTTCTCTAGGGCTTTGGCACTGAGAACAATCTGCATGTTTTTAAGGGTTGTTTTCAAAAAGGAGAAAAAGAAACAACACAGAGCTGAAGTACGCACTCTCTGGCCCTTTACAAAAAGAAGCTTGCGGCTGAGGCCCCTTGCTGCTGGCCCTGAGAGGCAGAAGAGGCCATGAGGAAGAGAAGAGGAGAAACCTGCAGTCATATAGGGTTGGCCCAGGTCTGGAGCAGGATGTCCTCAAACAGAACAGGAAGAAGGCTTTGACCTTGGCCCGAAGTTCGAAGGCACCAACTCCATGTCCTGCCCTGGTCAGGAGCTTAGCAGGAGGGTGGGGAACCTGGGAGGTTCTGGAATCCTTGGACCTTTCTTACCATGGAGTGTGCTCTCGGACACAACCTTCTCATGAGGTTTCACCATGTGGGAACCCAAAGGCTCTAGAGTTGACCCCAGGGATGAATTCTAGAGAACCAGAGGCACAGGCACGAGGCAGAGCAAGCAGGAACTGGAGGGAAGGTGGCCGCGTGGCTGCTTCTTCCCGGCCCTGCTGTCCCTCCTGGAGGTGCAGAGCAGGTGCAAGGGAGTCAGCCCTTCTCCCTCCTGCTTGTCTTCTCTCATACTGCCCATGGAGGCCTTTCTTACTCTTATTTTTTGTCCTTATTACTACCAGTAGTCCATTTATTTCTTCCTGCCTTCAATCACCCAAGACCACTGTGGTTAATTCCTATATGGGAAACGTGGGTCCCTTAGGTCCCACAAAACTCATCATGGGACCTTGCATAGGATGGATGGCCACCTCACAGAAATGCTTCCTCTGGACCTCAAAAAGAGAATGACCTAAATAACAAGCCCATAGGCCTCAGATTCCCAGACTGACCTGTGGAAGACATATTACGAGACTGTCCAGGGAAGGAACATGGCTGTTTCATCCAAATTCCACTCATTCTTCCCTCTTCCAGCTTCTCCCTTCTCATAGTGGACATGCCCAGCTCTGCAGTCCCAACCACTGCCTCCTCTCTGGCTGCCCACACCCAGCCAGCTAGGACCTGTGTCCCCACTCTGTGTCCTCCTTCTTGACATCCAGCAGCTTTGGATGCTGTGGGCAAGCCTCCCCTCCCAAGCCTCTCCTCCCTGTGCTTCTGGGACCCTTCTCCAAGTTGTGAGCAGTTCCCTTGCCCCTGCACTGGACTCTCTTCCCCCAGCTCCCACATGAACATTAGCGTTCCCCTGGGCTTTTCTTTCTGTCCTATGCCTGCCCCCGGCTGTTCTCCTCTAACCAACAACTAAACACCAAACTGTCTAAACTCTGCCTTCCTACACTTTACTCAACTATCAATTCGTTCCTCTTGCTGCCTGATGGCTTCCCCTGGAGAGGTACCTCATTCCAATCCATGTCAGAAGAGGACAGCCATTCTCTCTGTCCTCAAACCTCCTTCCTCTTCATTCCATCTGATCCGAACTCCCAAAGCTAAGACCCTATATCCTCCCTAGTCTGCTCTCCCTGTCACCTCAGCCTCCATCCTGGTGTCAGCTCTAGTTCCCAAGCATTTCTCCCATGGCATTAGTCACAAACAACTCCTGACACCGTATGGTTGAACACAGGGAGCGTTCATCAGGGGCCGGTGCTGTGGGTCAGGCCACCCTCCTGAATGGTGTGCTCATGGCGTCCCGCCTCCTTCCTCTTATAGCTCTGCCACTTACGGCACATGGCCTCCAGCAGGAAGAGAGGCACAGGTCATTTGCTAGCACCGGTCACTCAACCCCAGCTTTCCTGCAAGGGGCTGGGCACATGGTGAAGCACTTCGATATCAGCCACGTCCATGGAGTCCCTCTCTCCATGGCACCCACTCTGCCTTGCTTTAGGCTTCTCTGCACCCTCAGCAACATGGCATTGACTGATTCCTAGCTCCCTGCTTCTGGGGTTTCCTCTGGAATCCATCTGTATTAAGGCTGATCTTTCCACAAATGCTTCTGGAGACTTTGCATTGCCTTAGGATAAAGTCCAAGCTCCTTAATTTGGCCTGCAGAGCCCTTCAGACTTAGCCCCAGGTTGGCTTTCCAGCCTCCCTCTCCCAGGCTCCATCCACTCCTGCACTGGCTGCCCTGACCTGTCCCTGTGTGCCTCACACCAGCACAGCTTGGCGCCCCCCTCACCGAGAAGGCTGCCTGTGCCCAGCCTGACTGTGTTTCTTGCTCACCTTCTTCCCCCTTACATCCTAACCCCCCACATGACACACAGACACTGCAGTGTGTAGTAAATTCCTGCTCACCCTTTAAAGCACCATCTGAAGTGGTCTCTTCCCCTCTGGAGGTTTCCATGGCTCCAGGACACCCTTCCACCAACCAAATTCATTCCCTTGTTTCTTCTGTGCCTGCGGGACTTTTTCCATACTTTTATCATGGAAGGTGTGGCCTTTGTCATTTGTGTATCTGGCCACTTCCCTGACCCTCACATCTTTCAGGGTGGGAACGGGTGTCAGTCACTCCTGTATCCTGGCACCTGACCTGTGGCAGAGCTCATGCCCGTTCGATTTCTTCTAGGGTGGGCATGAGGTATATGTCCTCTGCACTGTGGACTGAATGGCCTTGCACACTTAACAATGTGATGCCTGAAATGCCACAGGGCCTCCCCTCTGTTAGCAGTTCCCTGAGGGCTGTAGAGAGGGGACAGCTGCAAGGTGACCAGCGGAGGGGCTCCCGGGGGTGCATGGTCGGCTGAGCCTCAGATGGCCTGCCCTGCTTGCATTTGCACCCTTATGAATTATTTCTCCCTGCCATTTGGAGAGGTCAGAGGTCAGCTCAGCTCCTCATGAATAATGAAGCAGCACTCAACGTGTCTCCTTTCTGCTGGGGGAGGGAGAGTTACCATAGGAGAGGATGGAGACCAGGCTATGCAGGTTGACTCCCATTTTTTTAACCCAGTTATTTGCTTAGAGAGATCATTGGATCCAACTAAGAGACGATTGCTTGCATTTTAGAACCATTCCCTCATAGACCAAACAGAAAACCAAGAGAATGGCTCAGGTCACCCCCAGAGTGCCTGAGGAAACTCCATGGCTTCCTCTAGGTCTGGGGTGCCCCAGACTGGTCCTTGTGAGGCAGATTATGCTACGGTAACAAGCAGCCCCGCACTCTCAGAGGTTTCCTTCTCGGCCACTCTGCATGTCTATCTCAGGCAGCGCAGGGCTCTGGCCCATGGCACCCTCTGCCCGGGCACCAACAGACACCTTTGGGCAAAGTCTGGTCCTCTACCTGTTTTGTTACAGTTTTGTGGAACTCAGCCACCCCTGCTCATTTATTCCCCATCTTTAAGTGTTTTCAGGCCATACTGAGGAGCTATGACAGAGATCACATGGCTCACAGCACCTAAGATACTCCTCTTCTGTAGGGAAAACTCTTGGGGCCCTCTGGCCTGGACTGTCTTGTCGCTATGGCAGGGGTAGGAAGTGTGGTGACCAGAGCAGAGGTCCCCCTGTCCTTGCAGAGGGTGGGGAGACAGAGTCTGCTCATAAGAAGGAGTGGAGACCAGCCCCCATAACCCCACAGCCCCAGAACCCCCACATCTGTTGGCAAATGTTTACACGGAGGCTGGGAAGCTTGAGAGGCAGAACTCTGCAGATAGTGACAATGGGAAAGGCCGACCCTTTGAAGTCCTGAAGCCAGCATTCTGGTACTCGTGGCTGTGGGGCTGCCTGTGGGTGCACACATGGCCTAGCACCCCATGTCTGGGGAGGGCTCCCCAGCGGGTTCTGTCTGTCCATGCAGGGCCAGGACCCCATGCAGGCTTACCCCGTCCAGCCAGGAACAGGTGCCTTCCCCAGACCCCGAGTGTTTCTCAGCGTCGGAGCTGGATGGCTTACAAATCAACTTCTCTTAAGCAAACAGAAACCCCAGAGATTCGGAAAAGGCCCTTTGAAATCCATGGACGGGGAAGTGTTTGAAATTGAGCAGGAAAAACATCAAAAGGGAACACCCCTCAAGTGCCTTCCTGCATCTGAGAAGTAATTAGGAGAACTCTACTTGGAAGCTTCCAGGGCATCTTTAAGATGCCCCTGTCACCCCACCTGCCATCAGAGAGGCAGGCGAGAGACACTCTGCCAGCTGCTCTTGCTGGCTGGCTCTCATCTCTGTCCCAAGGCAGCGCTGGGGGCAGCCTGGAGGAAGTGATGGTATTTGCTTTCCTGATCAGCCTGGAGGCCCCCACCCCCACCCCTATCTCCAGCTCCAGCTCCGGCACACCCCCTCCCACAGGTCAGAGAACTGATGCTTATTGTTAACATTTTCAGAAAGTTACACATTGAACTCCATGCCTTTCGAAGGATCAAAAAAAACAGTAACAAGGGAACATGGGATGAATTAAAAAATCCCATCCTTGAGGACCTTGTGTGAGGAGAGCTTTCTTTTGCAAATCTGAAAATTGCTGTGTCCATGACATACAGCTGTGCCTTCAAGGTGGGGACAGAGAACCGTGGCCTGGCTGTTCTCGTCAGCTGCCAGATTTTTCATCTGTGGTCTCAGGTGCCAACCAGGCTTCTCTTGCTGCTCTGACAAGACAGGAATTGAAGCCACAGTTTCTGTCTGTGCCTCAGGCCATCTGTTGTTGGGTGAGGGAAGGACAGAGAAGGGAAGGTCCCTGCTGAGTGCCCATGAGCTTTGGGTAGGCACGTGCTGGTCCAGGAATACAGGTGAGCTGCTGGTTCCCTCAGTCTATCCTGTCAAGTTTGGTGAACTTTTGTTACAGCAGCAGCCCATGCCAGGTTCCAAGAGAGATTCGTCATGGACCCCAGCCTCTAGGACCCACCCAGCCCACGAGGAGACCAGAACATAGATCCATGCCATGGAGGCTAGAAAGTAGGAAGCATGACAGATGAGCCCAAGGGAAGGGCATGGAAGGTCGAGGAGGAAGGGTGACATTGCTTCTAGAAGGGAACAAGATGAAAGGAGGAAAGAACAGGCACCAAGGCTCACTGAGGTCAACTTCCTCCAGGGTCTTCCATGTCCCCTCAAGGCTCTGATACAAAGGCACATGGTTTCTTAGCAGGAGGGTCATGGTCAGAACCTTCCCACCTCCTCCCTGATCTCCTAGCTGTTTCACCCACCGCCCCATCCAGCCCCAGACACTTCCCAGAGTACACCTCACCCCAGGCATCGTCTAGACCCAGTGAGGGGCAGGAGACTCCTGTGGTCTCCCCTGACCAGCCTTCCTCCTGTACCCTGAGCTTGCAAAGCCAGGCTGGGATAGCCACCAGCTCTTAATGGCACCACAGCCTGTGAGCTTCACTAACACAGGTCTGTTTGTCCCTTTTGCACCCTTGGTGCCTGGCACAGAGCCTCTATGCAGGGGCTCGCAGAGGCATGGATGGATGGATAGACACACTGAATTAGAGTTGAACAGAAGAGTTTCTCAAAGCCTGTCCCTCTTGTAGCTTCTCCCTATATAGGAGGCACCTTCTGTTTGAAGGCAGAACAGATAGGTCATTAGGATATGACTAATGTTCACTTTGTGCAAAGCCAGATAAAGATGTCTTGGGTCTTAAAGACACACAGAGAAAGGAGCTATGTCTACAGGAGCTTTAGCACCTTCCTAGCTCAAGACCATCAAGCAAGCTGATTTTCATTTGCTAAACTGGAGCCATGTTGTGGATACTATTCTCCCATATCCTGCCCACCTTTTTTTTTTTTTTTTTTTTTTTTTTTTTGGTCTTTTCCCTTAAGAAGGTTCTGGGATGCCTTATGAATATTTTGGCACAGCTGTGGCTTTTTGATCCCTAATATTGGCCCAGTAAGATGAAGGCAGAAGCTGGAATTTCCTCCTACCCCACCTAGAGCAGGGGTTGGCAAACTCTTTTCCAGGAAAGGGCCAGATAATAAGTATTTGGACTTGTGGGCAATATGGTCTCTGCCACAGCTACTTCTGTCCTTGGGAGCAAGCAGCAAATGGATGAGTATAGTTGGGTGCCATTAAACCTTCATTCACAAAAGCAGGGGGTAGCCGTATTGGAGCTGCAGGTGAGTCCATTGACCCCTGAACAGATCATGGAGACGAAGTGAGGGGCCTGAACCCCAGGCCTGGAGTCAGCAGCTTGGATGCTAGAGGCAGATGCTGGTGAGTGAATCAGAGCTCCTGCAGAGAGAACAATAGGGGGCTGCATTTGAGGTGAAGGGAGGCCTCCTGGAGGCCTCCATCCTGGGCAGCCAGACACCTTTCCCGAGTGCCTGCAAGAGAGCATTAGAGGTTATGTGTGTACAAAGCATGTCCTGCTCTCTCTCCTGGGACCAACCATCTTGTTCAGGCTCCTTAGCCTCTGACCCCAAGCTGCCAGCGTGAGCTCATCCAGCCCAGCCACAGCTCCCCCTACCCCCGCCGCCTGGCCCTGCTGGGTCTCCCCAGCCCGAGTCCCCTGGGCCAGAGCTGGGGAGGCACCCCAGGCCCTCTGGCCCTGCAAGCTGTTTGCAGCTCTTTTTGGAGCCAAGCAGGAGAAGCAGGCCATAAATGTTTCATTCTAAAGTTTTCTTTAGGAAGCACATTCCTAAGAGTCTGATTTACACTCCATGTTCCCGAGTGGTAACGTGTGATGAATAAAACATGCTTATTTCATGGCTCCTTGGGGTGATGACAGTGTTTTCTGGACTCATATTAAAAATTAAAACGTGGAGATGTTTTTCTCAGGGTCTTATTCTGTGCCAGTGTGGCCAGGAAAGCGACGTGGAGCCCCCATATGGCCTGCCAACTGCAGACCCCCCTTTCCCCTCTTCTTCGTCCCGACAGGAAAATAAAGTGGCCCGCTTTCCAGTACGGCTCAGGGGCCCCATTAAAATGCAGCTCTGGGCCTCGAGTGTCTGGTAACAACCTGACAATTTAGAATCAGGGATCCACAGCCACAGCACAGCAGCCAGAACCTGACACTGGGCTTCCAAGTGGCAGAGGCCAGAAACCACAGGAAGCTGTGCGGGGCACAGGGCACCATGAGAAGCAACAGTCCAGGTTTTACTGACTCTCTGCTGCAGGGGTGTGTGAGCTCCTCACCCGTGCAGTCCCGGTGGGTCTGTCTTTTATCAGCTGCAAAAGGAGTCCGGGAAGGGGGGAAGTGCACTTTGTTTATGGGATTACATATTCTGCCTGGCCCCGGCCTCCCAACAGGTATGTGTCCTCGGGGGCCACTGGGTGTGTGTGGCTCCAGGGAACAACAGCACTGGGCCCCTTGGCATGCTGTCCTGCTCTTTGCTCACACCGTGGTCAGTTCCATCTGATGGGGCATCATGTCTGACCTGTGCCCCAGCCGGCTGACCCTATATACACGGGGCTCCTGTCCAAAGGTCATGGATTATGGTTTTTTAACATTAGGCCCAAAGGGCTTGCTGGACTACCAGGTCCCTGGTGGTGTTGGCTGGCATCCCCAGACTGGGGTGCACTCACCTGCTTGGGCTGAACACCAGCTCATGTCCCTTCTAGAGTCACCCAAGAAGAATATGACGTGAACTTGTTTTATCAGAGCCGTAGACCTTCCTTGAGACAGAGCAGTGGCGTGGTTCCATGGTACGCAAGGCTGGGCTGTGCTTTGAAGTCACAGCAGAGATGTCCACCTGCTGACCTCTGAGATGGGGAGAATGTCTTTTCGAGGGCTGTTCTCCCAATTATTTTTATCTGAAAGCAGCTGTAGCGGCTTCTCCTTCCTTATTTTTATCCCTGCCTGATTTCTCTCACTCCTGCCAAGGCTTCACTAATCTCTTAAGGCCAGAATCATTTAAATTAAGCCATTAAAAATCAAAGCAATATCAGCAATGCGGCTCTTGGCTAGGAGGAACCAGGCTTCAGTCCCGAGGCCCAGAAAGCCCAGTCCGGCATGGTCAGAGCTGGAGGGCAAGAGGCACAGGACCCCCTGGTATTGCACTAAATCAGTCTCAAACTCAACTTCATTTGTGCCGTGTGCTCAAGGAGCAACTTATTATAGGTGTAGCAGTGCCTCCACTGAACACTGTGCCTCCCAGTCCTTGGGAGGATGCTGATGATGAGGAACCTGGTGGGATGCACTG
Source organism: Mustela lutreola (assembly GCF_030435805.1). Taxonomy (NCBI): domain Eukaryota; kingdom Metazoa; phylum Chordata; class Mammalia; order Carnivora; family Mustelidae; genus Mustela; species Mustela lutreola. The sequence continues at coordinate 56,342,462 of NC_081298.1, read as the reverse complement.
TGCTCATGAAGTTTTACTCAAAATCACTTAAAGGAGAGCCCATTCTTGCTGTGATACCTGCCAGCAGGTAGCAGTGGCCTGGCTGCCTCTTGGGGCTCCTCAAGTGGCTCCAAGATCTCATCAGTTACGGGGCACCTGGGTGGCTCAGTGGGTTAAGCCTCTGCCTTCGGCTCAGGTCATGATCCCAGGGTCCTGGGATCAAGCCCCGCATCGGGCTCTCTGCTCAGTGGGGAGCCTGCTTCCCTTCCTCTCTCTCTGACTGCCTCTCTGCCTACTTGTGATCTCTGTCTGTCAAATAAATAAATAAAATCTTAAAAAAAAAAAAAAAAAAAGATCTCATCAGTTACGTTCTGCTCCGCTGGGCATGTGGTCCTCAGTCATCCACAGCTCAGCAGTCAGTGGGGGTCACCCTATCCACCCGTTGGCCCCAGCAACATTTCTCATCAGCTCCTACCAATAGTAACAAAAAGGAAGATCTGATTCAGAGTAGAATGGATGGAAACCCCATCTTGATCAGAAAGTCACACTATTCAATTTTTAGGACCCTGAGAACCAAGCCCCAACGGGCATGGTCAATACTCAGTGGACACCGTGTACCCTTGGGCTCTGCATTGCATTGCACAGAGGAGGGAGACAGGAACACACACTCTGCTACATATCAGTCCTTGATACTTTCCATCTTGACCTTTGAGAAAAACCATTTTCACAAGTGTGATCTCTCTTGGTTGCTCCATTGTAGCTCCAAGTACTGGTTTGCTGTGCGATCCCACATATTTGCTTTATAGCATTAGACATACCGAGTTTCAACTAGAGACCAGGTTTCCAGCAAACCTGTCAGAAGGCCCTTCCCCTCTGGCTTTATTGAGGTGCTAACCCATGTCTCAGGTGGCTCCATGTACCTGGGCAGCCCCCTAGTCCTCCCTGAGCCTCCTGAGCCTCTGCCGCATGGAGCGTCCTATGTTTGGTCCCCAGGAGTTGGCAGACGCCAACAAAGATAGGGTCTGGAGCCTGAATGCCACAAGCACAGTCCCAGACAGCCTCCCCACTGCCTGGCAGATGGAAATCAATCTTCTCTTCTTCTCTGTCTTTCCTGGTTGCATGCATTGTTGCTTCCTGCTGGATTCGGGCTTGGGCTGGTCAAGGATCCTGGGGAGTAGAGCCCCGGGCTGACTGCCTTCCAGGTACAGCACCACTCAGAGCAATCCCCACACTGGGTCAGCAGTACTTTGCATGTGAGGGGCTGGTTTGGACTGGTTGGCTGTTTCAGGAGAGTTTATTTGGACAGGAGAGACATTGGTGAAAGCAGGGTCCTGGCTTTGGGCTCCACCTAAGCCAGTGACCAGGTGCCTCAGTGGTTCAGCTGATTGTCCTTTGCCTGCATGCTGCTGCCATCAGTCACCCATGGTCAATCTGAAGGGTCACCCCCAGGGTCCTCTCTTGTCCACTCCTGGCATCACCACATAGATGGCATCCAGGGAATGCAATCCAGGGAATCATGGAATCACCGTAAACCAGTGTGTTCTTAAAACAGACCTCAAGTGATTAAGCCCTGTTAACTCTTTTTATATTACTTAGAAAATGTATCAGAAAACCATAGTCCCTTATTGATACTAAAATGATGGAAAACTTTTTTAAAATGAGAGGAAGCGCCTGGTTGGCTCAGTTGGTTAAGGGTCCGACTCTTGGTTTCAGCTGCAGAGAATATGAATCCTACCAGACCCAGGTCATGTGTGTGTCCTGGGAAGCCAGGAGCAGGGAGCATCCCACAGCTACCACCGCCAGCCCTCTAAGCATGCTGGTGTGCCTACATCCCCATGTTGAAGGGATCCTCCCACCCTCCAGTTTCCTTGTCCTGTGGGCAGCAGTCAGCATGGCTGATGATGGCTTCCCCTTGGAAAGAAACACTTGCTTCCCTGGGCCTGGAGACGCCAGCAAGGTTTTCCTTCTGTCCCTGAGGCCAATTGCTCTGCCACATTGTGGGGCCCCTGTAAGACATGGGTCTGGTCTCACCTCAGCCTTTCTCTCATCGCCTCTCTTTGCCTTCAAGGTAAAGACCAGAACCCTCATGTTGGCCCAGGGATCCATGAACAGACTGGCTCCACCATCCTTAGGTGCTTCCCGCTTGTCCCTCCTCCAGGCTTTCCTCTTCCCAGTTTTTCAAGCAGGCCAAGCTTGCCTCTCCCAGCCTTTGCCTGGCAGGCCTCTGCTCCTCCTTCACCTGCCCGACCCTCGCCACCACACCTCACAGGCCTGCGTGCCGCTCACAGAGGCCCTCTCTGGCCCCAGCGCCCACGTGACGTCCCTGTGGTGTGTTCCTGTGGCCCTGCCTCTATCATGACACGTGCAAAGCTTGTCCCCCGGTATGAGCACCATACTGGGGCCAGAGGCTGTATTTGTGCCCTGAGCCGGTCCTGACAGGTGGTCAGCCGAGTTTAGTGAGCACTGAGAACAGGCTCCATCCGGCCATAGCAACCCTACACCTTGGCTGCCCATCACACACAGTTCTGCCTGCATAGAGGGGCAAGAGGGGCGTTTCCCATGAACTCACCACCCCTGCCCCACACCCGCTCTAGGGAGTGAACGAAGGGCCCTGACCTTTCTCCCAGGGCCATACAAGGAGAGCTGTGGGTCCTCTACACCTGGGGGGACCTGGAGCTGGGGGGCCACACCTGTGGAGGGCCTCTGGTCCCTGCCTGAAGCTCTGTGGAGTCTGGCCAGCTGTGGTGAGCTCCCCAGGCAGCTTTCCTGAAAGGAAATGGTTCTGAGCCTTTAGTGGTGTCTGTCTCCTCCGGCTGGTATGCCGAGCAAGCAAGAAGTCGCTCTCTGTTCAGCCTAGCTCCCACACAGCTCTCTGGAAACATGGTGCCTGTGCGTCAGCGGTAGGGACACAATCCATGAAGGGGCTGCCTTTGAAAATCAAAGTGATCTCTCACAGGAGGGACTCCTGTGAGACTTGGAGTTGCCTGGGAGATGTGAGGGAAGTTACACTCCTGCATGCACATTCTCATTCTGCTAGCACCCCGTTGTCCAAACAAGAAGAAGAGGTAGACTTTCTGGCTTCTCAGAGGTGTGGATATGCTGTGGTTTGTGCACCTTTCCTGGTCTGCTGAGGAGGGAAGCTAACTGTCTGGCAATGCTGCCGTTAGCACACAGAGCTTATCAGCTGAACAAGGTCAGAACTGGTAAGCGAGTTCATGAGAAATGCGGCCCTCAGCCCTCCACGCAAGCAAGAAAGGGTCCCTTGCATTGTACAGTGGTCCTGCTGGCCCGGAGCACCTGCTGGGGCCTCTCTCATTCCATCTTGGTGATTTCTGCTTCTAGTGACCTTCACCCACCTGAGGACTACACCTGCTGTCATGTCCATCTCTGCCAGTCAGAGCAATGGGCAGGCCCCCCGCAGCCCACTCCCCTACCTGCCTCTTCTGAGGCATGGGCTGCTCCTGAGGCTTATTCTAGGTCTGCCTGGTTCCCCGTTCCTCTGGATGCAGTTCCCTCTAGAATTCTTGTCCCTTGTTGGGGGGGCCTAAAAGGGACCCTCTAGGAAGGGAGGAGACCCCTGGCTCACTGTGGCATCTAATACCTCTCCCCAGGAAGAGGGGTGCTGCTTGGGGAGGGCTGAGGCAGGACAGGCAAGGCAGGTGTTGAGGGGTTGGGGATAGCATTGCCCCTTGCAGCTGGGTCTCCAGGATTCTCTGTGCAAAAATCTCCTCAGCGAGATCATCATGCTTTGTTTGGGTGTTCTTTGGCAAATGCAGGAGCAATTAATTTAAGTTATAAGAATAAAAACAGTTGTCCCCACATGACACATGGTGCAGTGCTGCCCAATCCAGACCCCAACCCAAAGAGTGACTCTCTGAGCCATTCCTGGGGGGCACTTGGAAGCTGGTTCAGGACTGGTGTTCGCAGCCACCAAGCTCCTTCACTGGGCTGGGGAAAAAAAAAAAGTATGTTATTAACAAAAAACCCAGACATGTGGGACGTGAGAGTTCTGAAGGCTGGAAGTTGAGGCCAGTGAGGGGAGAATAGGTGCCTCTGGGCTTCAGCCTGACTTTGCCTTTCTCTTCCCTGGTGCAGGAGCCTCCTGTCAACTCATTCCTGTCCTCTCTTGTCTGTTTCCAGGACTCCTCTTCCTCGCCCGGACCCACCCCAGCGGCTGAACAGCAAGGCACCGCACCCAAAGTCCAGCTGCCCCTCAACGTGTGAGCTGCCCTTTCTGTTTTCGGGGTCCTGTGCCTTTGGCTCCTCCCTCCCACCTCTGCTAGCATGTACACGGATGGTTTCTGGAGGATTTCGGATTTGTTGTCAACCGGTCCGTTAGTCAACTAGTCAGTTAGTCAACTAGTCAGTTTAGTTGCATCCTGCAATCTGCTGACAAGAGAGTGTGGAAAACAAAAGTCTAGCAGGTTCTTTCAATGTCACTGTCCCCGGGACATTTATAAGAAGGGGGATATTCAGATTTTGAGGGGCGCAGACACTGGCCAGCACGCTCACCAGCCATAGCATGGGGAAGTTCTCGGGGGGCTGGGAGGATGGGGTGTGGGGGCAGCGGGGGCCCGAGAGGCAGGCAGTCTTGTCAGCTCGGGGCAGTGGCTAGTTACCCAGTGCTCAGACATAGCTCCGTGTTTCACAGCCACGACCCCCATGGTTCTGGCAACTTATATCATTGCAGCTGCATGTCATCCCCAAATAGAACCAGATGAATCAGTGCCAGGAAGCGAGACGCTTATCTTGTTTAGAAAATTTGCTCTTGTTAAATCACAGCTCTTAAGAGCTACGTGCTGTTTAAAAATTCTTCATTTAAATAGTGTGCTGAGAAATTAGACTTCCTTCTACTCTTTTATTTGGCAATGAGCTCAGTTACTTGAATGAATGTTTTGAGGTGGAGAATATGACTCTGGCAAACAATTTGGCAAAGTAGATCATCCCACAGCCCCAGTGCAGGTCAAAAGGACACTTAGAACCTGCCCTTTTGCAGAACAGAAGGTATTCCAAGTGAAAAACACAAACAAACCCAAAAAATGCCATTTGAAAAAGCAAGTTGCAAAGCTTTGGAAGGTTTCCTAGAAGCTCTGGCAGATAGGAAATCCCTGAGCATCTCCCTTTATCTGCCCATGCTGTGACTGCGTTATTCCCACAACCAAGGAAACAAAAGGAAATCAAGACTTACCTATTTTTTACCTAGCTTCCTGAAGGGAATATAAATTAGTAAGCTACGTTTAGGTGTCTCTAGGTTGAAATTCAACTTTTCACCATCATTGGACAGAAGGTGCTGTCTTCTGTCCTGGTGTCCTAATAAGCACCAGTGACTTCCACTCATACCTGGCGGGGGGCAAGGAGGAACAAGGAAGGACTTTGCTCTTCTTGAAAAACTGGATGCAGGACCCCATCCCTGAGGAAGCAGACCAGCATCCCCAGGAGACTGTGAGGCACTAATGTGGTTGCCCAAATGAGGGGCAGGACACAGGAAGCTCTTAAAGGACAAGGCCCAGGTGTTTCATTTTGGGGCCCCTCTCCCCCACAAGAATGCCTGGCACACAGGCTCTTTCAGTAACTTTTTCCTTGTTCTGATGGCCAATGCCTTCCCATCCAGGGTGCAGAGGGCTTCTGGTATCAGCCCAAAGCCTCCGGCTCTTACACATCAGATCAGCCACCAAGAAGGCTGCTCTGTCTTTGAGACCCAAAGGTTATGAACACAGTCCAAGAGTACTGTGAGTGTATACTGGAGGTCTCAGCCACGCCCAACCCTTCTGTGTCGTGGAGGCTTTTTAATTTGGTATAAGTATGGAGTGATCTCTTTCTCCTGTCCCTACTCTGCCCTGGAAGGTGAGGAGGCCACTGTAGTTCCCAGCCCCCTGCCCCCTTCCCCATCCGCCTCCCCACAGAGCACGGAGTTCCTGTTTGGGTGGAGATTTTCATCTGAGTAACAGAAGGGAAACTGATGAGTCAGATAACGTCGTTGAAAAGATGGCAAGTATGTCTGAGCAACAGATGAGTCATGACTGGTGTGACCCGGATTGTCTGTTGAGAGTTAAACGTGAGCTCACTGTGGCTATGGAACTAGCTCCGGGGCAGGGGCACCCCATACAGCATTCCACAGGATCTATTTTGAGAGTGTAACCTTTGAAATCACATGTTTTAATTTGATTCCCGGGGAGGAGAAGATGATGCTGACCTCAGCCCAGCAAGTAGGGCACCAGCCTGCCCATCCTCCTTAGCTCCAACAAGTCAGCTGTCCCACGGGTATGGTGACTGGTCTCTGGGGGGACCATGGTTGCTCTTTATCAGACTGTTATTCCAAAAGCGAACACAAGTCATGTGCAAAAGTTTGAGACTGAACGTGAGAAGAGCTGCCTTTGAAAAAACAGCTGCAGCAACAAGTGTGCTGCTGGGAGGGAGCTGGGGAGGGAGGGAGCTGGAGAGGGAGGGAGCTGGGGAGTGTGCACATGGGAACGACCCCAGGACCTCGGGAGCACCCCACGGTGTGGGCTGAGGTCAGTCAGTGCTACAGTCCCTCCCAGGGGCCCTCATTCTGTAATCCTCATAGCACGCGGGTTTGACCACCACAGGTCAGGTCCTATGCTCGGGTCACGAGCCCACGTGATTAAAAAACCAGACCCCTAAGTTCTGCCTTAGGTAGCAGGAAGGTCTTGTGTCCTTCTCCTAGCATAGAAAGGTGTCTGCTGGCACGGCCTTTCAGGGACCCAGTGGCCCTGAAACACAGAAAAGGGGTCTCAGTTTGCCCATGCAGTGCATGGAGGTGGCTGCTGGTCTTCAGATCTGTGGGGCCTGTGCCCTTCCTGTTAACTTCTCTAGTGTTGCGAAGCCACCCAAAGTCCACCCCGGCTATTGGGCTTGCTGTGTTTGTCTGCATAAGCCACCGTGCCTCCCAGGGACTGAAACAAGTGTCAGGTCAGGGAAGGCCCATCTGGAAGTGCTACAGCGTTACAGTACGCTTGTGATTAGGCCCACTCAGACTGGGGCTTAAAATTCTCCCCTCCACTTTAATGCAGGCGTCTCAGAGCCAGACAGGGGCAGGCAGAAGGGAGAGGACTGAGCCAGCTTAAAATTCTCCCCTCCACTTTAATGCAGGCGTCTCAGAGCCAGACAGGGGCAGGCAGAAGGGAGAGGACTGAGCCAGCTCCAAGGTCTCACCAGTTTGGCCCAGTCTCTTGGAGGCTGTGCTGAGGACTCTCCTGCTGGAGGGGCGGATGCACAGGTATCAGGTGAGCCAACACAAGCCGGACGCTGCTCCCTGTTTGTCCCAGTGCCTGTGGGTCTGCATGCCTGTGGGCCAAGGGCAGGCAGAGCTGTGGGCTCTGAGACCCTCCTCGCTCAGAGACCTGAGCGTAGCTCACCATCTGGGAAGGAAACTTCCACAGACAGAGGGGTACAGTTTATCCCTGGGGGAAATCCAAGAGCCTCCTGAAGTATGTGACTGCTTGTATGCTGCCTGTGAGGTCTGGGAGTCGCTTCATGGGAGCCAGAGAAAGCCCAGGATGTTGGGGCGAAGGTAGTGGGACTGCCTGTTGACTGGAAGTCCTGGGTGAAAGGCTGGCCACTCCATGGCTTTGCGACATTTCCCCAAATGCTCCCTGTTCTCCCCCCGGAGCATGTGCACCTTCAGTCAGCCTTTCGTCAGCAAGCTGGCATCGGCTCACTCCTCCCTAGCTCAGCTGCCACTCCTCCCCAGCTCAGCTGCCACCTCCTACAGGGGGACTTCAGTGGCTTTCTTCCCTGACCCCATTGCATCCCCTGCAGACCCTGACATGCACCTGTGCTGTCTCCGCCTTCCCCAGAGTGGGTGCTCCTGGGGCAGGCTCCTCCACCACCTGGCCGCACATGGCAGTCATTCTGTAGACATCCATCAAATGGTACAGTCAACTTGCTAACCTGAGCTGCTGCGACCCTGGTAACCAGAAGGGCAGGAGCAGAACGCTTCACAGGAGTAACTGAAAAGAATCTTTTACTTATTCTAGGAGAAATATGAGCAAGCCATATAGAGGAGAAAGGTTTTAAATTAATGAAGGCACTAAAATACTTCAATTCACTCCTTGATTAGAGCTGAAGAAAACTATAGATAATTAACACAAGCGAACATCTTGCTACAGAAATGAGCAAGCGATGCGGGTGAGTGACAGTGTCCTTGGAGATGTCCAGGAAGCCGCTGGTAAAAGCAGACAGGGTGTGATGCTAGGCTGAGGGGCCACCACCGATGGATGCTCCCATGTGCATGCCCTCCATCCAAGAGCACCCCGGGGGAGGTTGTGGGGGGGCCTGATGCCTACCCTCAGGCTCACACCTTTAGGCTGGAGGAGTGTAACCTGAAAGCCCCAAATAACCCACAGGATGGTGGGAAAGAAGGCTCTCTGAACCACATTCTTCTACGATTGTCTTCAATAAGATATTTTTAGTATCAACCTTTGTGTGTGAAGTGACTTCTGGGCCTGCGGGAGCCATCCCTGTCTGACCCACACATGTTTTTGAGATGACCCTGAGCCGTTGTGGAAGTCTGTGTGGAGCTGAAGAGGCCTTCTGAAGCAATAAAAAATGAGTATGGGCCCTGGGAACCATAAGGATGAGGACTGTATGGGGACTGCCTCTTCCGTGCCAGGCCTGCATGGCCCCTGCAGGCTCCAGGAGGACCGGCCTGTCACTCTGAGCACTGGGGTGTGGGCATCCAGCCGGCTCAGAGACCGTCAGCAAGGCTGTTATGGCTGTGTGCTGCAGAGGGGACACGGGTGGAGAAGGAGTGAGGAAGTGGCACTGCTGTGGCTGTTGGTGCGCAGAGCAGAGACCAGGAGGGCGGGAGGTGTCTCGCTCGCTGTGGGCAGGGCCATCCCTAAAGAAAACTCATCCCCCCACCCTTCCCAGCGCCCCTCCTCAGCATGAGCCCCAGGCCAGAGATGATCTACAGACACCTTGTGCAGAAGTGAGGACCTACACAGCCATCTGCTTCTGCTTTTCTCTCTGAGGATCCCAAAGGAAAAAGAAGTGGGAGGGGCAGAGATTTTTCAAGTTGAAGTCAGACTTATTTACATTCCAGTTCCCCCAGCAACGCACACCTAGAGGCCAGACTTGACGTTTTGAGACCAGAGGAGAGCTTACTCATCCACAGAACAAACTGGAAATAAAGATGGAAAGAGCACACACATCAGTGTCCTGAGGCAGACCAGAGCAGTGCCTCCCGGTGCTGTGGCCACAGGAGCTTCCTGGCTCCAGAACCCCGCCTGGCCCGGCCTGACCTCGGCAGGGCCCGCCAGCCTCCCCTATGGCCTCTCGGCCTCTCGTGGTGCCCTGCCCCATCCGCAGGCCGTAGAGCCCCGCCTGCTTCCCAGTCACTGCAGAAACACAGGTCCTTACCATTCTGAGCCTTCGTTTTCTCAGCTGTGACGTGAGGGTCACCCTGGCCACAAGTTCACATGGGGCTTAGGCAAGATCCTGTGAGATGTTGACACCTGCGCTCCTGCCCTCATCCAGCCGGGCTGGTGGCCCACGGCATGACTGTTCTTAGGACTCCCAGACAGACCTCTTATAAAGAAGGTGCAGTTAGTTTTTGAGGTACAGCTGAGAGTTAAAGACATGTTTTGAAGAAGAGTAGTCTGTCATCCCTTGGAGGTGATGGCATTCCTGGAAATGACACCCACAAAGAGGACTGCCCACTGAACGTTGAGTGAGTAGAAGACCAGAAACTGTGAAGGAAACATCAGCTTCCGCAGCTAAGAATCCAGATCTCCCATGTGAAGAGACTCAAGGCAGCGCAAGATCCAAGCCTGTCTGTTTGCGAACTAATGGCCATGATGCTGTCTGTCAGCAGGTCCCATGCCAGAGCGTGTGACAGGCGGGCTGTGGGGCTGGTGCCGGTACCCCTGCTCCAGGGCTCTGTAGGCCCACACGCTTAGCCCAGTCGGACAGACGGGGCAGCGGTGTCCCGCCACATTCACCTCCAAGTTTGGTCTTTTTCCTGTTTTTGTCATCAGGAACTATTCTGTGTTCCTTAGAAATAACAATGGACGTTTGATAGAAGACTTTTCTGACTTAAGAGACTTAATCAGGGTGGCTTGAGGCCCATGATGTAAAGAATCTTTTTTTTTTTTTTCATTGTTGTTTTGATGGGGAAGGATGGAAACTCCCTTTTTGTGCTGAGAGTTGAATGCAAAGTCTTTGTTCTATTGAATGTCATGGAGATCCTCAAAATGTTCAGGGAATGAGAATCGCCTCCTTCCCAAAAGACAGTTAACTTTCAATTATTTGATGGCTGCTCCCCCAGGATCTCAAACATGATTGTCAGTTCTGATGGCTCCTGGTGTATTTATTGCACTTGTTAACACTTGCTTGGTTTTTAAGATCTGCAGTGTGCTTCCCCCACTGCGGAAGTTGGGTGCTAATGCATGTCACTTACCAAGAATGCTGTGGGCCAGTGCAGTGCCTTGGGCTGCTGAGCCAACGTGAGCCTTACATGCTTGCCTGGGGTCTGTCCACTCACTGGGAGGGCCGCACATGACTGGGCATGTGTCCCCCGTCCATAGCTTCAAAATCCATTGAGCAGGTGGAAGGTGCAGGTGGCATGCAGAAGTCACCCGGATCCCACGGGCTGCAAGGATAGGTGGAGGGGCGAAGAGACAGTCCCTCATCAAAGCTCCATTCCCTAGGCCACCCACAGGCCCCTGTTCAGAGGGCTCCCTGATTCCCCAGGAGCTGGTCAAACCGGTTTGGAAACAATGGTTTTCAAACTCCTGTTTCTCCTCCCCTATTCCCTGCCTCCCCCAGCTCACTGCCTTCTCTGCTGGCTTCTGTCTGTCTGGGTTCTCTAGGGCAGCTCAGCTCCCTCCTGGACAGACTCAGGTCTCTCTGCTCTCTTGCCCTGTAGTTCACCCTTTGCTTCTCCTTTTCACTCTTCTCCTCACTGCTGAGATACCAGTACACTGCAGCCCCATCCTTTCTGCCTTTTCTTGCCTCCCCATGGTACCCATCCCCTCCTGGCACAGTCCCATCTCCACACCGGCCTCCCCAGTGAGGAAAGCTGATACCTGTTTGCGCTTGTTTTTGTGTTTGAGGTCAGCCAGCAGACCTGTTTCTAGGATGAGCACACACACATGCAGTGGCACACACAGGCACACTTCCCTTCAGCAGTCTTCGTCTTCATCTCAACACCAGAGCCCCTGTTTTATCCTTCTTTTATAAAACAAGAATTTATTGGGAGTCGAGTAGATGCCAGACACATTCTAGATCCTGGGGATAGAGTAGTGATCGAGACAGATAAAAACCTCTACCCTCGTGGAGGGTACAGTGTAGTGGGGAGTAGAGGGCAGCAGGGGGACAGAGGAGAGCTCCAGATAGAGGGGAGCATTGGGGCAAGTTTAGCATATCGGGGGACACGTTGGTGTAGAGCTGCCCTGAGCCAGGATTTGCTGGTAACCCCAGCTGGAGACGGATACTCATGGTCCCCATCCTCCAGGCTGGTCTGGGCTTTCTCTGCCGGGGCTGTCACCGTCCTCTGGCTTCCCAGTGGCAGCTGGCTGCCTTGCACCAGGATCCTGGCTGAGGACAGGATGATCTGTCATTGGAGGACTCAACTGTTTAGGAGTCCTCATATCCCCCGCGACTGGCGAGATGAGAGTGGAAGAGTGGGGCCTTTAAACTCTCCAACATGATGCCCTCTTTGAGGAGGTCGGCCAGTCTTGAACCTCCACACATGAAAGCAGCCTTTGGAAAAGGAGTCTTTGTTCAGGCAGAGTCCAGGCAGGTGGAAAGCTGTGGAGCACCACTTGAGGACACAGGTGCTGGCCTGCCAGCCCCGTCCTTGGACACCCAGTGGGCCCAGAGGGAGGAGGAGGATGTGCCCGAGGTGTGTGGGACATCGTCTCTTCCTGGGCCTGGGGTCCGAGGAGGCAGCTGGCAGGGCACAGGCCAGTGGTGGGCCTCGTGTGGCATTACGGCTCTCCGGGGGCCTCCAGGCATGGCTGCAGTGGATGCTGGTACCCATGCCTTGTTGACCAAGCCAGGGATGAGAGCCCGGCCCCTGTCACCCCTGCTGGGCGAAGGGAACAAAGGCAGCAGTTCTTCCTCCCTGCCTGACCAAGGAAATGTGACTGTTTGCTGAGGTCTGTGCTGCGTGCACACACACCCCAAGGTGCCGTCACCCCCAGCTTGGCACTGTGCTCCTGGCTGTTGTGTATTCACAGAATCAAAGAGATTGTTCTCCCCCCATGAAGAGACAGAAGGAGGCAAGCACACAGGATTATGCTTCAATTACATTTCCTTCAGAGCAGGCACAAAAGGCATGCATTGCTGTTGTTCACAAGCCTCCCACGGCCCCAGCCATTGCCTCTCCTTTCCTCTTGTGTTCATCCTGCCCTTGCCTCCCGACATGAGGCCACCCCCGAGAGGTTAAAGGGCAAGCCGGGGTCTGGGGCACAAATGCAATTATCACATGACTTTCCTGTTTGTGGTCATCCTCTGTCACCATCAGAGAGCTCCTGCGAGTCATCAGATGTGAAAACAGATGACACCCTGGGTTCTCTTTGTTACCTGGGCATTGCTTCAAAAACCTGAATCTTTCTGTCCATGACAAGCAAGGGGGCCCCCTCCAGTGATGGCTTCCTTTATCCTTCCTGAAGCTCTGAATCCTTCTTGGCCATTGGTGTTTATCTTTTCAAACAGAGAGATATCAAGATGTAAGTCATCCTTTCATCCCTAAGGAAAGAGGGAGGAGTGGGGGTTGACCTATAAACAAAGGAAATTAACCAGGCAAGGCCTCCATTGAATGAAGCAAATGCACCTGCATTGTTTAGGGTCGGGATTTGGGGGGGGGGGGGGCGGTCAGCTTTTATGTTGTTTCACCTTATTTGACTTTATGCTAGGGAGAGAACATCTTTACAAGTTCTCATTCTTTGTAGCATGTTCCTTTGCCGGACTCTGAGACTTCAGGAGGCCTCCTTTCTTCTTGCTTGAACCCTAGTGAGTCATTCCCATTTCTGTATTCACCTCCTGAGAGGTGACCTCTCCCAGGTTCAGGAGAGTGCTCTGGGTGGCCTTACTGAGATCCCCAGACCTGAGACCCCATGGCCCTGGGAGGGGTGAATATGCCCACCAAGCCGTCCGTCCTGGGAGGAGACCTGAGAGATGACACTTCTTTAAAATTCATCTGCTGTTTCTCATTGGGCTGAAGTCTCACCAGCTTTTCCCCTGGATCTTGTGAGCAACATGGTTGCCTGATACCATTCTCTCCATCAATTTAAAATCATTTCCCCAAGATCCCAAACTAAGTGCCCTGTGGGGTTGGATATTGAGGTATCATGAGGTATGTGACAAAAGAGGCATCCTCCAGGGTCATGCGCTAACTTACAGGCACAGCTTCTAAACCCTAGGCCAGGATTTACACCACTGAGTTTGTTCTTGGTTTGTCTTCAAATAGGCTTAAGAGAAAAGTAGAATTTAAATTATAAGTCATGGCACAAATATTGCAAGGAAGGATGCAACCAAGAATTCCCTAACTAGACTGCCTTTTCTTTAAAAAGGCTTTTGGGGTCTCCTCTAGCTCAGACTGTCAATGAACCAGGCAGGTAAGCCAGGGTCTAGTTAGATAAAATGAGGAAAATCCAGCCCTAACCTTGGATGGTTCATTATTGGTTTTCCCTAGAGTTTTCTCTGGCTGGGGGCATCAGGCTTTAGAAGGTGGGATCCAAAGACTTGTGATCTAGTTCTGGCCCATCCTCCAGGACTTTGGATGAATCACACAGGCTCACTGAGCTGTTGGACAAGAGGCTGGCGCTGAGAGCCTGCCTGCCCCGGTCAGCCAACACAGGGCTCTAGGAGTACAAGGCCCTGCTTGTACCTCTCAGGACCTGGTTCTTTAGATGGGCAATCAGAGTGCTGGGTCCTCCCCCTTCCCTGTGCCACTGTAGTGATTTATCATGAAGAGTAGGTCAGGCACGGTGGGTACAAGCCCTGTAGGAATCAGCTTTTCCTTTTGGGGGGACTCATCCAAAGATGAGCCTAGCTGTGACCTAGGTGATGCCAGATGGCATATGCCCATTTCTGTGAGCCATCATTTATTCCTTGGCCCCATTCTTCTTCCCATAGGTACCTGGCGCTCTATGCTTACAAGCCCCAGAAGAACGACGAGCTGGAGCTGCGGAAGGGCGAGATGTACCGTGTCCTAGAGAAATGTCAGGATGGCTGGTTCAAGGGGACATCCCTCAGGACTGGGCTTTCTGGGGTGTTCCCAGGAAACTACGTGACGCCCGTCTCCAGGTGAGGCTGGTGTCGCTGCCCAGGAGAGGAGGACGCACACCCACCACGTTCTCCTGCAGCAGGTTACCACCTGGAGAGCACGCTGTGGCCTGAGCAAGCCAAAAACCACACAGTCCAGAAGTCAGCAAGGGCTCCCCTGCCCACAGCGTTTGGCCACATGAGCTCAGAGTTCCCCTTGGGTGAGGGTTCCACATGGCAAGCTTTTCCCCTTCTGAATTAGATTTTGCTTGTCATTCCCTCAGCAGACATGGCTATGAGGGGAGAAGATGGGAGGAGAATGAGCTGGAGTCGGGGCAATGGCACTAAATGGCAATGGAAGTTCTCTCAAGAGAGTGAGCTCTCCAGTGTGTGTGTGTGTGCGCATGTCCCTGTCCTGTCCCATGTGAGTACAGCTGGGGTGTGTGTGTGTGTGTGAGAGAGAGAGAGAGAGAGTGAGAGAGAGAGATACATGTAAATCTGTTCTGCATAAAACACACGTATGCATACACACAAAGGAAAAACATTCTCAAAAGCTAACAAGTGTTATTGAGTGATGGCATTAGGAGTAATTAAAAATGTTCTTCTTTCCTATTTTTGCAAATTTCCTGTTGTATTATTTTTGTAAAACAAAATATAATTTTAAAAGTTTGCTCAAGAAGTTCTCTGAAGTTGCCTGAGAATTTCCCGCTAAGAGGAGGGGTTGACTGCTGATTTTATTCACCCGTCTCCCTTGCGGAAACCATTCACAGGCAGAACTCTGGGTTACCTACAGCACAAGAACATCAGCTGAAGACATGGCCCCTAGGTTTCTGCTCACTCTGGGACAAGACTGACAGGAATACAATTAAATAATGCCTAGACTTGCACTGATGACTCGACTGATTCATACTTTTCAAAGCACCCCGAGGAGTGGTGCTGGCCCTGTGATGGGCTTCCTTGTATGTCATCGGACCCTTGCTAGAAAGGCCCATAATTTGTGAGTCTGCTTTGTTCAAGCTTTACAGTTTGTTTCCTAGGGTAAAAGTGAGTTCAATAGGTAACAGATATGATTAAAAAAAAAAAAAATCAGTGGTGCAGTCACTTGAGCATACGACTCTTGGTTTTGGCTCAGGTCATGATCTCAGGGTCATGAGTTTGAACCCTGTGTCAGGCTCCATGCTCAGCGCATAGTCTGCTCGAGATTCTCTCTCCTTTTCCCTCTGCCCCTCCCACTCATTCCCTCTCTCTCAAATAAATAAATCTTTTAAAATCGTCATGGTTTTGGCTGGTCCACTGATAAGGTGCCTTGCTACAGGTGAATTTCAGGGTAGTTCTAGGGGCTGAGAAAGGAAGGCTCTGCCTGTGGTTCCTGGACAGCTGAGTCCTTTTCCAGGAAGCTCTTCTTCCCATGGTGGTTCTTCAGAAACCCTGATTTAGTGGGGCACAGCCCATCCCTGACTAAAGTTTTGGTCCAACGGTACCAAGCCGCACGGGATACAGCTCCCTGACCTGGTGAAGCACCTGGCAGTACCTCTTCTCATGCTCCCATGGCTTCTGGTGTCTCATGACTAAGACTCTGAGAGCACAGAAGGGGACTTTACCCAGCTCTTGGACAAATGGGAGACATTTGATCCCTAAAACTGAACCCACAGAAACTTCCAAGTCCCCATATTCTGCTGTGTGGGGCATACTCACCACCAGTGCACAAATTTGCAGCATGGAGGTCAAAGGGCTACAACCTATTTTCAGAGTTGTTGTGTTCCTCTTCCATTTCTTAAATGCTGGAAACTGGTTTCATCTGGAAACCTGGGGTGAAAGGGCATCTATTTCTGTTATGAACTACACGTTCCCTGACATCTGTCAGCAGGACGTGGTCTACACCCTTTCCCAAAGGCTGGCGGAAATGAGAAGGCGGCCATGTCTGGAGGGGAATGGGTTCTTGCCACTGCTTCCCACCATGTGCCAGATACGTCCAAGCTTTGTGGGATGTGGCTGAGTCATCCACTCTTTCTGGATGTGTGTGGAGACAGACACAGCTATTTATTAGAATGAATCAGGGCAGTAGCTCTGCTACAAAATATTTGAATGGTATTGATTTTTAGGGTTCTTTGGGTGTTTATTACCTATTTACATTGAAAATTTGCCCCCATGAAGGTTTCATAAAGGTAACTCCGCTGCCAGGCTTGAGCTCTGGGCATCCTTTACCTACAGGATTCTCTCGGCATTGTTTTAGTATTTGTGCCCTGGGTTATGTGGCCTTCATCTTTCAAAGCCAGGAGGTAGGAGTGGACCTTTATTAATGGCTTGTATTGTATGGTTTCCTCTGTGACCTCACCTGAACGATTCTGTTTTATTTCCTCAGGGCTCCTGTAGGAGGGGCTGGGCCACCCCGGAATAATGTCATTGGAGGTTCTCCGCTGGCCAAAGGGATGGCCACAACCATCCACCCAGGTGGTGGAAGTCTGAGCAGCCCAGCCACTGCCATAAGGCCGTCCCTTCCCCTCACCACACCCCAGGCCCAGCACCAGATAGCCTCTCCCCCGATGGCCACTTGCCTGCGGCACACAGCCCAGCCCGCCACCAGCCAAGCCCGGGGCACTGTCCCCACAGGTATGTGCTGCCCCTGAGGTCTCACTCTGTAGGAAAATTTAACAAGGGGTTCTCATGAGAAACTTGTTGACCCAGGTTTCAAGCTGTCCATGATGGGCAAGTTATATTTGCCTATCATGATCATAAGCTTTTGCTAATCGCCAGGAAATACATTAACTTATATTACCCTGTCTTGCATGGACCCCTAGGATTAACCCACTGACACCAGTATGTGGGCCTATTGCACAGGCCCTCCACATGCCGGGCACTGAGGTGCTCCCCAGCTAGGCAGCTGCTCACCAGACGGAGCCAGCATGCTCCTCCTCAGGAAGGCTTTGAGGCTGGAAGCAATGATGGTCATTGACCCTTCATGTTTAGGCCAGCTTTATCAATAGCCAGGCTGACATAGTTAAGGGGAAATCCAGTTGATCCGAGGACAGTGTGAGATGTAGAGAAATTATGGGGTGGATCTTACAGGCATAAAGAAGATCAGCACGTCTGGCTTGGTAGCTTAGCCCTGAGATATTAGGAACTGCTGAAGTGTGGCTCGTGGCACCCCTCAGAACCCACACCAGTCGCATTCCCAGACTGTGGAGCCAGTGACGATGTCGCTGATGTAGCGCAGGAACCCAGGACAGTGAGCTGTGAATTAAAATGCTAGAATTCCAGCTCCAGCCCCAAGCTTACTCTCAGAAATCATCTCTCTTCTCCTCAGAGTAAGGCTTAAAGGACAAAAAGTGTTGTACTCTCTGGAGCAATAAAATACACAATTTCTTTTAAGAAACTAGCCGGCCAGGAGATGGCCCATTAGAAGTGCTCCAGGAGGCACCTTCTCAAGTGTGAAAAGTCAAGATAATACTTAGCACAGCAGGGGCCATATTTTCTCCCAAGTGATGGCTGATGGGACTAGAGGGTAGGAGGATGATGTCCGCCTGCCCACCTGTGCTGGGGAAGTTGGCCTGCACATTCCCATGCTGCCGCTAGTCTGGGCTTGCATACGACAGCAAGGACTTCTGAGACCATTCAGGTGTCCTGGAATGCGACATGATCATCCTGAGTGTTTTAAAGGACCACTTCCATCAGCATGCTCACTGACAAAACAGGACCCTGTTCCTGCTCTAAGCTCCCACACACTGGCAGAAAGGCAATGTTGCCAGGCAGGGAGGCTTTGAGTGCTGGTGGAGGAGAGTCCAGTGTGGAACATTGGTGATGGGGGAAGATTGGGAGAGCCTCCTCAGAGGAGGTTGATCCCAGACTAAACAGCAAAGTAACACTCGGGTCGGGGAACAAGGAAGGGCACCATTTGAAGCAGGAAGAAGGAAAGGAGTAGTCAAACAAGTGACAGAAAGCATGTCTTAAGCTCGCAGCAGTTCAGTGAAGACAGAGTGAACACAGGTCTGGCTGAAGGCATGAGCTTGAGACCTGTGTTTGGAGGCTGAACTGCCATTGGTTTTGCTTGCTTCAGTTTCTCCCTCTGTAAAATGGCACTTACCTCTGGGGCATTGTGTGAGGACTGTCTTCCGTGGCATATCGAGTGTGTATTCAGTACATGTAGCCATTTCTATTCTTCTGTTAGAGAAGAAGAATATCACTGCAGCACTCAGTGCATGAAAGTCCAAAAAGTAAAAATAAATTATTATGAAGAATCTAGGGGGTTGAATTCTCTCATGAAAGCCATGGGAACCCATTGAGGGATTTTACACAAGAGGGACAGCACTTTATCAAATACCATCATGCACGGTAGGGAGGAAGAATTGGTGTGGGGCAGCCCAAAACTGGGAGCCATTAGAATGGTATTGCTGTCCCTGTGTGACAGGTCAGAGGGGCCCAGACCCAAGGAATGGGGCTTCCGAATTGAGATGAATGACAGGATATTTAGGAGGCAGAATGGTTATGACCTGGAAATGGGCTGATGCTCAGGGAAACCAAGGAACCAAGTCCACTTGCCAGGTTTCTGTGTCAATGACTGGGAGAATGACAATGGCATCCCTGGTCTGGAAGATACCACCAGGAACTAGTTTATGGTGGAAGACAGTGATGTGACTTTGCTGAGTACAATGCGCTAGTCATGCTGTGGCCCCCATGCTGATTTGGATCCCTGTCCTTACGTGGGGCTGGTATCCCTTGTGTGAATCTCGCCTCGCCATGATAGAAGGTTGATCCTGCTGGTTCAGCTCACCTTGTAGTAAGTGCAGACACGTGACCCAGATGCTGGGAATAGACATGTGACCTAATTGCTGGGAATAGGCATACCTGCATGTGATGTGAATTCCATTCAGAAGCGGCCATTCATGAGGGCCATTGTAGATCCTTTTTGGGAGAGAAGGTAGTGGTGAAACAACTAGCTTTTCAAGGGGCAGCAGGGTGGACATCTGGTGGTGTCAGGTGCCGGTCATCAGTGGGTATAGATAAAATTCTGGTGTGTAGGGCTTAGTCATCAGTGCATTCAAGGTAAACTTCTGGTGTCTAATACCCAGTCATCTGTGGGTGCAGGGTGGGCTTCTGGTGTCCATTGCCCGGTCATCAGTATGTCCAGACTCATTCTGGATAGTGTCCATTTCCTGTGGCGATGGGATCTGCACCAGGGAGGCCTCATGGGTGGGCTTGGCACTGATAGAGTGTCCAAGAATGACTGTGCCATTCCAGAGACTCTTTAAGTGCCTAATAGTCTTTCATATATGTCTCTTTTGCTTGTATTAGCCAAGAATGAGTTATGTTTTTGCAAGAATGAGTTATCTTTATAGTATAAGAGTTCTGCAACAATATTATCTGGTGCCAGCCATCTTGCCCCCAACAATGACCTCCCTAATGAGCCATGCTTGTAGCATGGCTGAAGTTATTTTGATGGTATTTATTGGTAGCCTCTAGCTAGATATACAGCCACTGTAGTGGCCAAGTGATTAAGTGAGCCCACAGCAGGGCTTCCTGAGTGGTTTTCCATAACTGGGTCAGAAGTACCCAAGATCCTGACCTCATTGCCTCATTGACCCTTGGAGCAATCAGGCAGGACCTGGGGCAGATGAAGTCCCAGGTCAGGTTCCAACTCATCGATTCACCCCAGTGTGCCACATGCACGATATGTGTACCACAATTTGGAGAGGTTGGGCAACCCAGGTCTTCACTGAGAGTGAATATTCCAGCACAGTAGCCCTGGGTTATCTGCACAAAATGCCAGTATGATGGCCTTTCTAAACCATGCCTTGATAGCAACTTTCCCAGTTCAAAGAAGAAAATGAGACCTGCCAGTTATTTCTCCCTCTATGGAATAGCAAGCAGAATTGAAAGAAATTGGCATGGCCAGGGGCAGTACAACGTTTCATCTCAGTCATTGATCACCATAGTAACCACCATGGTGTGACAAGCATTCTCTTCCATCAGTCTAATTTTACATATGGGAAGAGTGAGGCTCAGGATGTTTAAAACAGCTTTCCCAATGCATTCCAACCTCATGCTTATCCCCACACTCTTGCTGTCATAGTCAAGTTAAAGAATGGCTCCTACCATATCATATCAGTAAATTAAATGCCACTGAGTTCCCATAGCATTTTCCACTTCATTCTGCATTTAGAGAGGAAAAAAAAAAACATACTGTTGACAGTACAAGTAATGGATTGTTCACTGCAGTAATTGCCCATTTCAGCAGACCCCAACCCAGGCAGTTGAGAGGCGTTTCATCAATGTTCTCATCTTGAGCCAAAGTCAGGCAGTTTGACAAAGGCTTAATTGCATTGGCCATAGCATCCAATATGATTTGTTCTGCTTGATTAATGTAACTCCTTTTTCCAAGGGCAGAGCTCTCCCTGTGAAGTGCCAGTGTCCACACATCCTCATATGGGTATTTAGCAGGGCCAAGAGACTTGCCCAGCCATTTATTCAACAGCAAAAAAAAGAAAGAAAAAAGAGTGAGCGAGCAAGCAAATCACTGAAAAAAAGGTAGATACTCTGCTAGGCCCTGGAAATGCAGAGAAGAATCACATAACCTCCAGTTCTACATTCAGTTATAGAGAATGACAAGAAAACAAATTCTTGCAATAGAGTTTGAAAAGCACTGTAGCAGAGGTATTGAGAGGGTAATAAGAAAGCATGGAGGAGAGATATGTAACTCAGATTGGGGAGGAAAATGAGAGAGTGAAAAATTTTCAAGAGGTGATGATTTTGCCTTGATTCTTAAAGTACAAATAGGAACTATCTGAGCAGACAAAGCACAAAGAGAGTTCTAGCAGAAGTACTAGCAAGGACAAGGACATGGCAATGAGAAATACCGGAGTTTCTATTTTGGGTAACTTTATTTATTTTGCTGTGACTGAAACAAAAGGCATGGAAGGAGAAGACCAGGGTGTTGGTGACAATTTCTCTGCAGAGGTAAAATTTAATTTTTGGTCTCAAGGCTGGCATGCAGCAGGGTGGAAGCATGAGGAAAGCTCCAAAGCTGGCAGAGGACTAGTGCACTTGAAAACTGAGATGAAGTCAGGGTGGAAGGATGAAGAAAGGAGAGGATGAATGCCACTGGCAAAGCTGAAAGGTAAACAGGGGAAGATCATGGAGGTTCCTTTAAACTATGTTGTGCAATTTTGGTTTATATCCTAAGGGACACATCAGATATAGTTGGATTTTTATGTCTAAAGGATAAAGCTGGGCTTCTACTTATGACCAGCCTAAAATAATGAGGGCAGGATTTATCAACCTGCCAGAAACAGTTTAAAAGAACAACAGTTTGCAAGATGCCAAACAATGGAAAACCAAGGAAAGTGATCCATGAGAATAGGAAATGAGGAGTTGAGCCCCAGCTTACTGGCTGGAGAGAGGTTCCAGACTTTGGCACAGGGAGGAGTAACAAAGTGGAGCACAGTGAGCTTCCAGATGTGAGGATGTGATGTGAGAGTCTGGATGATCGAAGTGGCTGGAGTTTGAAGGACAGAGCCTTGAGAGGAGAAGGCTGCACAGAAAGAAAACCCCAGAGGATTCAGGGTCTCCTCTTGAGAAGTAGACCAAGGAGTAATCAACATATATCTATGAGGAAACTGTGCGAATCCAGGGAAACTATGAGAGAAAGAATCAGTGCTGTCAGTGCCCACCATTCACAAAGTGCTGGAAATAGTACCACCACCCAGATGAAAAAAATGTTCCACCACCCAGATGAAAAAAAAAAAAAAAAAAACTGTTCACAGAACATTGAGTACTCTATGCAGAAGGGCTCTGCCTCAGTCCCTAGATAAACCACTGCCCTAGTCCTACCCAACTAGTCTTTTTTTTTTTTTAAGATTTTATTTATTTATTTGACAGAGATCATAAGTAGGCAGAGAGGCAGACAGAAGGAAAGAGAAGAAGGGAAGCAGGCTCCCTGCTGAGCAGAAAGCCTGATGTGGGGCTCGATCCCAGGACCCTGAGATCATGACCCAAGCCGAAGGCAGAGGCTTTAACCCACTGACCCACCCAGGTGCCCCTCTACCCAACTAGTCTTAAAAGAAGACTCAAAAAGATTGAACTGTTTCCAACTCATTTAACTGTGATGGAGAACTGAGTTTAAGAGTCTTCAAGACTGCAAAAAGGAAGAGTTGATGGGGCTGCAAAAATATCCAGTTCTCAACAACATAAAAATAACAATGTCTGATAGTAGTAAAAAATTCCTAGGCACACAAAGGAAAATATGACCCATAATGATGAGGTCAACCAGTCAGAACTAATCCAGTTGTTAGAATTAGCATATAAAGGTAAAAACAGATATTATAATTGCATTTATTATTATGTGCTCAATAAGTATAAAATACTCAGAAAATTAAGTAGAAATATGGAAGATGTTTTAAAAACCCAAGTCAAATGCTAGAAATAGAAACTACAGTGTGTGAGATCAAGAATACAGCAGATAGAATTAATGGCAGATTAGACATTGCTAAAGAAAATATTAGTGAACTTGAAGATGTAGCAATAGGAGCTATGAAAAATGAAACACAAATATAAAAGAGAACTTCTTAAAATGAGCATCAGTGATCAGTGGCAATGTCACATGGCCTAATATATGTGTAATTAGAGTCTCCAAAGTAGAGGAGTGAAAGGTGAAACAGAAAAATTATTTGAGAAATAATAGATCAGATTGTTCTAAATTTGACGAAAACTACAAACTCATAGATCAAAGATAGCTGGTGGGCCCCAAGCACGAAAAACGGGGAAAACTACACCAAGGCAAATTACAATCAAATTGTACAAAATCTGTAATAAAATCTTCAAAAAACAACAAGGGAAAAATAATAGATAAAGTAGGAAAAAATAAGGACGACAGTATATTTCTTGTCAGAAACTCTTAAGTGAGAAAATAGTGGAGTAGTAGAAAGAAAGAAAAAAATCTGCCAAGATAGCATTCTATACCCAGCAAAAGTTTCTTTCAAAATGAAAGCAAAATAATCATTCTTTTTTTTAAAATTTGTTTTTTATTTATTTTCAGCAAAACAGTATTCATTATTTTGGAACCACACCCAGTGCTCCATGCAATTCGTGCCCTCTATAATACCCACCACCTGGTACCCCAACCTCCCATCCCCTGCCCCTTCAAAACCCTCAGATTGTTTTTCAGAGTCCATAGTCTCTCAGGGTTCACCTCCCCTTCCAATTTCCCGCAACTCCCTTCTCTTCTTATAGTAAAGCTAAAAGATTTCATTACCAACAGACCACACTATGAAAAATATTAAACAAATTTCTTTAGGAAGAAGGAAAATAGTATCAGATGGAAATGTGGATCTGTAAAAGGGAGTGAAAGATGCAAGGAATGATAACTGCATATATAAATATATAACTTTTACTGACTATTTAAATATCTTTAATCTATAGCAAATGAAACAAAAATAAAAACAATGTAGTTTCTCATTTAAAATACATGTACCCCACTGGTTATAGCAGCAATGTCCACAACAGCCAAAATATGGAAAGAGCCTAAATGCCCATCAACAGATGAATTTAAATAGAATGGGTAAAGATGCAGTGTGTGTGTGTTTGTGTGTGTGTGTGTACATACACACATATGTGTGTATGTATGCATGTATGTATGTATACATGCGCATACATGTACATACAATGGAATATTACTCAGTCATCAAAAAGAATGAAATACTGCCATTTGCAATGACAGAGATGGAACTAGAGGTTATTATGCTAAGCAAAATAAGTAAGTCAGAGAATGACAAATACAATATGATTTCATGCATATGTGGAATTTTTTTAAAGATTTTATTTGTTTATTTGATACAGATAGAGATCACAAGTAGACAGAGAAGCAGGCAGAGAGAGGGGGGAAGCAGGTTCCCCGCTGAGCAGAGAGCCTGACACGGGGCTCGATCCCAGGCCCACAAGATCCTGACCTGAGCTGAAGGCAGAGGCTTAACCCACTGAGCCACCCAGACACCCCGCATATGTGGAATTTAAGAAATAAAACAAATGAACATAAGGGAAAGGGAGAAAAATAAAATAAGATGAAAATTGAGAGGAAGGCAAGCCAGAAGAGATGCTAATCTAGGACACAAACTGAGGGTTGCTAGAGAGAAGATGGGTGGGGAGAGGGGTAACTGGGAGATGGGCAGTAAGGAGGGAACTTGATGGAATGAGTACTAGGTGTTATATGCAACTGATGAATCACTAAATTCTACCCCAGTAACTAATAATATGGTATATGTTAAATAAAGTAAACTTCAATAAAGAAGTAAAATTAAAATTAAAATGTATAATGGCAAATGTACCATTTGGGGTGCATTTGGACGTTGGGAATAGAAAAATATACTATTATACTATACTATTATAAATTATTATACTATTATAAGTATGCTCTTATACTATGTGTGAAGAGTTATGGAGTCACTTGTAGGTAGACTATGATAAATTAAAGATGTAAGCAAGCACTAAATATCAAAACAGAATTACAGCAATAAGCTAACAAAGGAGGTAAGATGGAATCACAAAAACTTCTAATTAATCCAAAAGAAGGCATAAAAAGAGAGGAAAGGAAATGAAGAATGCATGAATAAAATGGTAAACATGTAATAAAGTGTAGGTTTAATCCTGGTCATAAAAATAAATATAAATGGTCTAAACAACTTTAAAGAGAATGCAGAGATTGTCAAGTATTATTTTTTAAAAAGACGAAACTTAACCATATGCTGTGAACAGGAAACATATTTTAATACTTTAAATACAAAAAAAAAAGTAAAAATAGTAAAGAAAGGATCAAGATATACGGTTGATTCTCATTATCCACAGTAGCTACGCTGTATAAAGTTTTCATGGACACTATATTAGTGAACACTAAACTATTACTCCTAAGTGAAATACATGCATGTATATCTCACAGAGACTATAATCTTAAATACTAAAAATAAGTCATTCTGGTAGATTCTATTTCTTTTACAAAAGAGAAAATAAGGTTCAGAAGGGACTGCCCAAGGCCACCCCATTAACATGTGAAAAGCAGGGTTCAAGCCTGTCCAGTCAGTCCCAGAGCTGGAGCATCTTGCACTGCCCTGCCCTTTCCCCTCCCATCTCTGTCCCTGGGCTTCTTTGCATGAACTTAAACAAGAAGGAAGAACATCATTTTATTGCACCTCAGCTGGGAAAATGTATCAGCAACTCCAGTTTTTTGCTAGTAGGAGCATGTCCGTGAATGACCACAAAAGCACCACAGGTATTGCTTTGGGAGTTAAAAATCAATCGTAGCTAGTAGGTGAATTTGCACAGATAGAATCTATGGATAATGAGGATCAAATGTACCGTGCTAATACTACTAAAAAGAAATCTGAAATGGTGATATTAATATCAGAATACAATTTAGAACAAAGAATATTATTACTATATGAATGGCAATTTCATAATGATTAAGGGGTCAGTGTGTCAAGAAGACTAAATATTTATGCCCAAATAACAGAACTTCAAAATATATAAGCAGTTACTGGTAGAGCTGCAAGGAGAAATAAATAGACTAATCCACAATTAGAGTCAAAACTTTCAATACTTCTCTCAATGACTGGCAGAACGAGTACAGAGAATATTGGTAAGAATATAGAACATTTTAGCAAGGTGTAACTGATTTGACTTAACATTTATGGAGTGCTACACCAACAGCAAAATACACATTCTTTTCAAGTGAACACAGAACATTTACCAACATAGACCACATATTGGGCCATAATATTTAAATCTAGATAAATTTAAAGGTATTTAAGTCTCACATATTATATTCCCTGACTACAATACAGATGAATTAGACATTAATAACATAGAGATATTCCTAAATATTTGAAACTAAATAGCACACACACTTAAACCATGGATGAAAGAAGAAATCAAAAAGGATTTTAAAAAGTGTTTTGAACTGAATGAAAATGAAAATACAGCGTATAAACACTGAACACAGATGGTAGGGAAAAGTAGAGCTCAAATCGGTCACCTCAGTTTTACTTTAAGAAACTAGAAAAAAAGAGCAAAGGAAGCTAAAAGAAGCAGAAAAAAGTCAGTGCAGAAATAAATGAAATAGAAAACAGAAAAATAATAGAGAAAATCAATGAAAGTGAACTTGTTTCGTTGAGATCTGTAATAAAATTGGTAAGCATCAAGACAGAGAAATAAAGAATAGAGAGACCACACAAATTATCAATACCAGGAATAATAGATTTTATGGAATAATAAGGGATTATTATTTTACTTCCGATTTTACAGAATATAAGGTATTATAAAAAATTATACCAATAAACTCAATGTATTAGACAAAACATAAATATCTTAAAAAACAGAAATTAATATACTTAATAAACAATAAATAACCTGAATAGGCCTATGTCTATTAAAATTGAAGTAGAAATTGAATTAGTTAAAAACTTTCCACAAAGAAATCTCCAAGCCTGAGTGGCTTCATTGTTAAATTATACCTAATGGCTAAGGGAAAAAATACAACAATTCCATTGAAACACTTCCAGAAAATTGAAGGGAGAATATTTCCTAGCTCTTTCTATAAGGTTTACTCTACCCTCATACCCAAACCAGACAAAGGCACTGAAGGAAAATAAAACTACAACTACAGCTATCAACTGTCAACTACAAACTACAACTATCAACTGTAAACACAGATGTAAAAACTCTAAACAAAATTTTAGCAGTCAATTATAGTAATAAATAAAAAGGATAATACATCATGACCAAGTAGAGTTTCTCTTAGGAATTCAAGGTTTGACTTGCATTTAACAGTCAATATAATTTATTGTATTAACAAACCTAAAGAATAAAAATAATATGATCAATTTAATAGATGTGGAATTTTTTTTTTTTTTTTTTACAAAATCCAGCACACGTTCCTGATTACAAACTGTCAGAAAATGAGAAAATAGAAGTAAGCTACTTGACCTGATAATGGGCATCTATGAAAACCACAGCTAACCTCAGACTTAATAGTGAGAGACTGAAAGCTTTCCCCCTGAGATCAGGATTAAACAGGGATATCCACTCGTGCCACTTCTATTCAGTATTGTACTGTAAGTTCTAGACAGAGCAGTTAGTTAAGAAAAAGATATAAAAAGCATGCAGATTGGAAAGGAGGGAGTAAAATTGTGGCGTCTATTTGCATGTAATATGATCTTGAATATAGAAAGCCCTGGAGAATCCACACTAACCAAAAGAGCTTTCTTTATAGTTAATAAATGAGTGCAGCAAGGTTGCAGGATCCAAGATTAATATACAGTATCAATTACACTTTTACATATTAGCAGTGAATAATTAGAAATTGATGTCTTAAAAACTGATAGTAATTTTAGTAAGAACAAATGTAATTTAGGTGATAAAAGAAGAGGAAGACCTGTCCACTGAAAATTACCAAATATTGCTAAGAGAAATTGAATAAGACTGAAATAAGTAGAGCAGTATATTTTATTCTTAAGTAAGAAGACTTAATATTGTTAAGGGCTCTATTCTCCAAAAATTTACCTAAAGATTCAATGGAATACCAAATTCCATTGGTAAAATGTTGATCCCACTCAACTTTTTTGTAGAGATTAGAAATCTATTTCTCAAATTCATTTAGACATGTAAAGAACCTAAAATAGCTGAAACAAACGTGAAAAGAAAACAAAGTTGGAAGACTAACACTGATTTCAAGATTTAAGGTTATTGGGACACCTGGGTGGTGGCTCAGTTGGTTAAGCAACAGCCTTCAGCTCAGGTCATGATCCCAGAGTCCCTGGATGGAGTCCCACATCCGGCTCCCTACTTGGTGGGAAGTCTGCTTCTCCCTCTGACCTCTCATCTCTCATGCTCTCTCTCTCTCTCTCTGTCTCTCATGCTAAATAAATAAAATTTATATTTATTCTCTCTCTCAAATAAATAAATAAAATCTTTTAAAAAAGACATAAGGTTACAGTAATCAAGTCCATGTGATATTGGTGTAAAGATGAGCAACTAGATCTGTGGATACTTTTTTCTGAAAACAGAACTGTCCATTAAGTTTGCTGACAGGTTGATCCTGTTCAGAGAATATATGATGGAATGAAAGCGAGAAACCATATTTCCGAGAAGTGACTGAGAACCGAGTGAAGGATTCCTGAATACTATGGGATAGTGAGTTCATGTGGAAATCCCCTATTATCTCTGTTTTAAACACAGATCTCTTTGTTTTTAAATTTTTGAAAAGTCAACTCTATGGATAGAAACAAAATGGAACACATGATAGCAAGTAGGATGGCTTAGTGGGATGAAAAGCAGGCAGTATTAGCTGACTTTCAGTTCCTGCAAGAGAAAATGGACAGGAAGTCTCTGGTGAGTATCAGGGGACCAGAGCCACATGCAATGGTTTAAACAGCTGCGGTCTCTTCCATTTTTGGGGAATGGTTGGTACTGAGCTGCTGCCTGGGGTATAGGAAAAGAGAGAGAAGGCCATCTTGACATGGAGCTGAGTTCAGCTATGGCCTGAGGACCAGAGCCCAAACCATCCAGCTACACCTGGTTCTGAGAGGAGGTCGCAGAGGACCATGCAGAAGCAGTGACCAAGGGGCACTTGGGTGGCTCAGTGGGTTGAGACTCTGCCTTCGGCTTGGGTCATGATCTCAGGGTCCTGGGATTGAACCCTGCATTGGGCTCTCTGCTCAGTGGGGGGCCTGCTTCCCCCTATCTCTCTGCCTGCCTCTCTGCCTACTTGTGATCTCTCTCTCTCTCTCTGTCAAATAAATAAATAAAATCTTAAAAAAAAAAAAAAAAAGCAGTGACAAGGCTACAATGACAATAAGATAGTTGTGCTCAAAAGGAACTTGCACATGGAAATCTTGAAGCACAAAGGAAACACTAAGGCAAAAAAGATAGCCAATAAACTGAGGAAATGGGAGAGAAATAAGAGAGCAATCTGAAAAAGACTTTGCTATCAGTATATTTAAGATCCTCTAGGGGTGCCTGGCTAGCTCAGTCAGAGAGCATCTGATTCTTAATCCTGGAGTCATGAGTTCAAGTCCCACATTGGGCATGGGGCCTAGTTAAAAAATAAAAATAAAATATAAAAAAATACAATAAAATACAAAAAAAAAGATCCTCTAAAAGGGAAAAGAAAGAATAACATCTACTTCCCCCGCCTTCCCCAAGAAAGAAAGAAAAAAACAGGGTGTTATAAAGGGGAAAAATTGGATGGATAGCTATGAATCAGAAACTGCTGGGTATGAAAAAGAACCAACTTGAAATTTTGGAAAGGGAAAAATAGATTTATTTAAATACAGAATCTCTACAGGTACCATGAACTCTAGCCTGAACACAGTTGAAGATGGAAATTGGTGACACTAGAAAGCTGTAGAGGGAGTGTATCCAGAGCACAGAGCAGAGATGAAAACTGCCATGAGAGCAAATACAGATGGTGCAAAGAACTGAATGAAAAGTAAGAAAGAACCAATGCAGACACTATTTCAAGAATACTAGGTATAAAGTAAAACCGGAAAAGGAGGTACTGACCAAAAAAAGGACTGTTTTTGAAATGGGAGCTATAACTTGGTTAGTAAATTAACAGGAGGAAAGTTATTGGAGATACTTAATACAGGCAAGAAGGGAAGAGCCAGAAGAAAGGATCAAGATGAGTGTGACGGGTAGACCTCTTTGTCCTTGAAACTGGAGCGCAGGGTGGGTCTAGATGTGGATGAGTTAAGAGAGGAGCTAGCCTGGCCTGAAGTTTGGGGAGTTGCGAATGTTCCATTTCATCCATGAAATGGGAAGTGATCAACTTGAGAGTAAGAAAAGGGCAACGTAAACCTGGGGGCATCATGTTGCCTGATTTCAAGCTTTATTACAAAACTGTGATCACCAAGGCAGCATGGTCCTGGCACAAAAACAACACATAGACCAATGGAACAGAGTAGAGAGCACAGATATGGACCCTCAACTCTATGGTCAAATAATCTTTGACAAAGCAGGAAAAATATCCAGTGGAGAAAAGACAGTCTCTTCAATAAATGGTGCTGGGAAAATTGGACAGCTATGTGTAGAAGAATGAAACCCGGCCATTCTCTTACACCGTACACAAAGATAAGCTCAAAATGGATGAAAGACCTCAATGTGAGACAGGAATCCATCAAAACCTAGAGGAGAACATAGGTAGTAACTTCAACATCAGCCACAGAAACTTCTTTCAAGACATGTCTCCAAAGGCAAAGGAAACAAAAGCAAAAATGAACTTTGGGGACTTCATCAAGACAAGAAGCTTCTGCACAGCAAAGGAAACAGTCAACAAAACAAAGAGGCAACCCACAGAATGGGAGAAGATATTTGCAAATGACAGTATAGACAAAGGGATGATATCCAAGATCTATAAAGAACACCTCAAACGCAACACCCAAAAAACAGATAATCATTTCAAAAAATGGGGAGAAGACATGAACAGACACTTCTCCAAAGAAGATATACAAATGGCTAGCAGACAACATGAAAAAATGTTCATCATCATTAGCCATCAGAGAAATTCAAATCAAAACCTCATTGAGAGGGGCACCTGGGTGGCTCAGTGCGTTAAGCCTCTGCCTTCGCCTCAGATCATGAGCTCAGGGTCCTGGGATCGAGCCCTGCATCGGGCTCTCTGCTCAGGGGAGAGCTTGCTTCCCCCCTTCTCTCTCTGCCTGCCTCTGCCTACTTGTGATCTTGGTCTATCAAATAAATAAATAAAATCTTTAAAAAACAAACAAATAAATCCTCATTGAGATACCACCTAGTGAGAATGACCAAAATTAACAAGACAGGAAACAACAAATGTTGGAGAGATTGTGGAGAAAGGGGAACCCTCTTACACTGTTGGTGGAAATGCACGTTGGTGCAGACACTTTGGAAAACTGTGGAGATTCCCCAAGAAATTAAATATAGAGCTACCCTATGACCCTGCAATTGCACTACTGGGTATTTACCACAGAGATACCGATGTAGTGAAAAGAAGGGCCATATGTACTCCAGTGTTTAAAGCAGCAATGTCCACAATAGCCAAACTGTGGAAAGAGCCAAGATGCCCTGCAACAGATGAATGGATAAAGAAGATGTGGTCCATATATACAACGGAATATTATGGCTCCATCAGAAAGGATGAATACCCAACTTTTGCATCAACATGGATGGGACTGGAGGAGATTATGCTGAGTGAAATAAGTCAAGCAGAGAAAGTCAATTATCATATGGTTTCACTTACTTGTGGAGCATAAGGAATAATATAGAGGACATTGGGAAAAGGAAAGGAAAAGTAAATTGGGGGAAATTGGAGTGGGTGATGAACTATGAGAGACTGTGGACCCTCAGAAAGAAACTGAGGGTTTTAGAGGGGAGGGGGTAGGGGGATGGGTGAGCCTGGTAGTGGGCATTAAGGAGGCACGTATTGCATGGAGTGCTTGGTGTTGTATGTAAACAATCTTGGAACACTGCATCAAAAACTAATATATTTTATGGTGACTAACATGACACAATTAAAAATAAAAGAAAAGAGCAACATTGATGGTAAAGTAGATCATTATTCATTCAACTACTCTTTATAGAAAGCACATGTGGGATGATGTAGTGATGAACTGAGTGAGGTCCAATAGTATTTAGGCACTCCACAGTTGCTGAAGCACGCCAAAGATTCATAAAGGAGAGGTAGAGGGGAACAGAGACTATGGAGTAAGAACATTTTCTCAGACTGCCTGCCTCTGTGAGGCAGGTTGCTTTGGTATTGCTAACCAGTAGGATGATCAGAGTGAGAGCAGTCCAGGTCAGTCCAAGGTTGGGTGGCACAGGGTGGGTGATCCCGAGGATAAATCCCCCCTGGGGATCAGTGGAATCCCACATTCTTCTACCAGCCAGCCTGCTCCTCTTTCTCACGGAGGATTTTTATCTTCTCCAGTGGTTCAATTCTGTAAAATCTGGAGAAATATTTTAATTGAGGTTTTCTTTTCTCAAAGTCCTGTTCATTCATTCAAGAAATTTATTAAGCACCTGCTGCATGCTGGGCAGCAGTCCAGCTGTTCAGAATAGATCTGTGAACTCTACAGCAAGTGGAGCTCCCTCGTGGAGCTAGCTCAGCTTGTAGTGGGGGCAGATAGGCAGGGAACAGTGAACACACGATGAAGAGGGTATCCTACAGGTGGGTAAGAGCAGATAGTGTGGTGGGAGGAGAGGGAAATTGAAGCAGAGCAAGAGGGGCTGGGATTGCAGAGTGGCACTCTGCACTGCTCAGTGGGTTGGCAAAAACAGAGCTCTCTAGGAGGGCAGTGTCTGAGATGACTGAAGCAGGCCAGGGGACGTGTGACTCTGGGGAAGAGGGTTCTGTGCCATAGCCTCTGAGGTGAGAGAGAGCCTGTGTTGGGAGAACAGCCAAGAGGCTGGAGTGGCTGGGGGGAGGAGCAAGGGAGAAAACAGGGGAGCATGTCAAAGAGATTGCCTGGCAGGCAGGCTTAGAACTTTCTGGAACACCCTCTCCTCTTTTGCACTGGGTTTGGCAGGGTGATGTGGCAGGCACGTGGAAGCCAGCCAGAGGTAGAGGGGAGTGGTATGGGACTCAGCCGAAGAATCTGGAGCAGCCCCTGCAGGCTTTTGAGCCCAAGAGATTGCTCTTGCCTGGCCCAACTGCCAATTCTCATTCCAGGGCTGGGGGGCTGGGGTGAAGGAGAGTTCAGACAGCTGGAGAGAGGCAGACAAATGGCCCCAGGAGCACTATCCAAGTCACGGGTTACCTCGGGCTGATTGAGTGACCGCAGTGGGTTCATTGATCTGCAGTTGATTAACCTGGTCTTTTGAAACTTGGGGCCACATTCAGTGACGATTCAAACCCACCCCAAACCCTGAATACTTCAAAAACCGTAAATCAGCCTTTATTTATTTCACCTCCTAGAAATAGGCCGCAGCCAGAGTCCCAGAGTCCCGTAGAACCCAGGATCACATAATTAGATCTCACCAGCTCTTCCCACACAGCACTGTCAGAGGGAAGAGGCCTGGCTTGCATGTGAAGGGGCTTTGGTTTGTCATGCCGAGTTACAGGGAAATGCTCTGAGGATTTATGAGTAGGTTATCTATTTAAGGCATATTTAGTGGCTGAGAATATTGTTTTGTTTCATGACGTGTATTTTTTTCATGTTGCAAAGTCACAAATGCCATGAATTCTGGTGGTGGGAAATAAGGACAGTGTGAGGTGTAATTCTTCTCTGGGGGACGGTGCAAAAATGATGTGATCTGAGTTGTCTGATGTGGCATGAAGTGACATGGGCTGCCACATGCCCTTTGGGTCACCAGCCCAGGCCACAAGTCACCATCCCTCTGGTGTGGCTCACTCTGTTGCTCAGTATGTTTCTTCTGTGATTAGTAAGGAGACAATTCTTCAAAATCACTAATGTGAGTTGCAGCAAGATTCATTTTAATTCAGTGTTGTGTTTAGAAGGAACTTGTGTTTTCACATGGTGGGTTGTTACCAATGTTAGGCCTTCAGAACCTTATCATCCTTAGGAAGCATTTTTGCTGGCAGTAGGGGCCAGAGTCGTCATTGTGAGGTTCCTGTTCTGTAAATCCAGGAACTGTTGCTTCGGGGTGCGGGCAAGGCAATGGCCACAGGCAGGTCACGGTGAGAGGGGTGACGGCTTACCTCAAGACTGCAGCTGCCTTCCTCCTATGACTTTCACCAGCTAAAGCTGCCACACGTGCTCAGCCTGAGCTCGGCTGGCTCTAATACCAAGTGTGAACAGGGGACCGGGTTACAGTTCTGGGGTTGAGACCAACCAGAGTCAAGCTGTCAGCAGTGATCACCTTAGAGGGAGAGGGGTCTAATAATCCCCGGGCATCTTAGGGCTTCTTCAGGATTCTGTCACAGGCTTTACTTTTATGAACATTTTCCACAAAGATGTTATAAGAGAACTTGTGCGTGTATTAGTTCATCACAGCAGAGGAAACCAGTTAGAAGGCTTCATGGGAACCTAGGAATATGCCCATGCTTGTGGCAACTTTGGAAAAGATGTTTTCTTTTTTGTGAGGGTCAGCTGTTTTGAAGGTGAGCTGTTTTGTGCCATGGCAGGGCTCAGGAGATGGGATGTGTTTCCCTGGTCACCTGGGCTCAGTCTCTCTCCTGTGGAGAGTGGCTGGGTGTGGAGTGACCACAGAGAGAGGCTGTGAGCCCTGGGAGAAGGCTGAGGAAAGAGTCGGTGGAGACTACATTGCAGTATCAAAACTAACCTCGCAACCCTACTCTCTCTCCAACCCCATGCTCCAGCTGCCCACTCCTCAGCCCAGGCCCAGGACCGACCAACTGCCACCGTGTCGCCCCTGCGCACCCAGAACTCCCCATCCCGCCTGCCCGCCGCCAGCCTCAGGCCTCACTCGGTGGTGTCCCCACAGCATGTGCACCAGCCCCCCATGCAGACAGTCATCGGAGCCCAGTGCCCCCGACCAGCCATTCCGCTTACATCTGCAGCGTCTGCCGTCACACCTCCCAACGTCAGTGCTGCCAACCTCAACGGGGAGGCTGGAGGGGGGTCTGTCAGTGGCTTGTCATCGTCCAGCCCCACCAACACCGGATGCAAACCAGATGAGAAGAAAAATGAAAAGGTAAGTGGCCTTTCTGAGCGAGCCCTGGCTGTGGCCCAGCATTATTGTAACTCTTTGGTACCAGACACCAATGACATTTTATAAAATTAAGGCGTGAATTAGGGCCCCAAGTTCTTGCCCTCAGATGCCTCAGGCCTGTGACAGAGATGGAGGCCAAACCAGCAAAGCAGCTTTCCTCGGAGTGGAATTCAGGTAGGCCTCAGGTTCAAGTAGGGCTAACCTGAGCCCAGATAGACCTTTTATGCAAATCAGAGAAAAAGTGTCATTTCCTCAGAATGCTTTAATTCTGTCTGTTGGGAAGTCACTGTAATATGCTCATTTTGTTAGAACAAGATACTGATTGCCAGGTACCAGGATATTATAATAATAAATATACAGATCTACTTATATACAAAGTGAACAGCTTCCCTTCCTTTCAATGTGTCATCCTTGTGCAGTGTACAACCTGTTCAACCACGTGGGAAAGGCTGTTTTCTGAGGAGAAACAAGAGTGGATGCTGGAATGACAGTTAATGTAGATAGCACTTTCAGCTATTCTTTTGTGAAGGAAATTGGGCTTATTCACAAAAGTCCAGTGGGCTTGCCTCTGTTACTACCCAGCTAGACACTGGATTTAGTCAGTGTTAGAATCAGATTTCTAAATCAGTGCTGCCCAATAAAAGTATAATTCAAGCTACCTATCTAATTTAAAATCTTCTAGTAGCCACATTTTTAATAAATTAAAAGAATTTTAAAAATAAAATTAAAAAGTAAAATTCATTTTAATGGTATAATCTATTAAACCCAATATCTAAAAATTTTATCATTTCAACATGTAATCTATATAAGAAAAATGTTGATGAGGTATTTTACTATTTTTTTACATTCAGTCTTTAAAATCCAGGGAGACATCTGCAATGCTCACAGGTGACTGCCTTGCCCACTATTGTCCTGCTGCATGTCTAGCTGGGACCCACATGTCTAGCTGGGAGCTCCTCTCTTCATTGCCTTGCTGTATGAAAAATGTATTCTCATTCCCTCTTGGCTTTACAACAGGCTGTGGATCTTTTAGAACCTTTCTATATAAAACCAGTCTCTTTTTTTTTTAAAGATTTTATTTATTTATTAGACACAGACAGAGAGAGCACAAGCAGAGGGAGCAGCAGAGGGAAAGGGAAAAGCAGACTCCTCGCTGAGCAGTTAGCCTGATATGGGGCTCGATCCCAGAACCCTGGGATAATAACCTGAGTTGAAGACAGACGCTTAACAACTGAGCCACCCAGATGCCCTTAAAACCAGTCTTCCAATGAGTGTGTGCTAGCCAGAGTTGGGGTGAACCCTGCAACACAGAATGGTATATTCAAGGCAAGGATAGCCACTCCTGTCTCTTGAGGAACAGTACCAAAACCAGTGTTGACTGCCCAGGCCGCATGTCCAGTGGACCCTGGAGGCACACCTACTAGCTCACTTCCTGGGCTTGGAGGGAGCACAGAGGCTTCTTGGAACTGTGCACACCAAATTCTTCAGGGCCCCCAGATTAGTGGTGCTCAGGCCTCATCACCGCCTGTCTCATCTGGTCCGGAAGAACGTTATTCCCATGCTCAGGGGTGTGGAAGAAGACTCGGTCACAGCCACTGCTCCTGTGCTCTCACCCAGCAGAGCTCAAGCCCCCCTGAGACCGGCAGGGTCCCAGGCACGAAGTGAAATCATTGCTCTGCCGTTTGTGTCCATGTCTGTTTGCAAATCCTTTGGTCTCAGCCTGCTCCCTTGCAGCCTGGTTGGGAGATGTAGCTGGGCCTCATCAGGGGGCAGAGTGGGGTTATAAGGCCCCCTCACACTTGGAAATACTTCCTGCAAGACTAGCTCCTCTGGGCCTTAAAAAAGCAATGGACTTGGAAAGGGAAAGGCAGTAATAATTCTGTAAACATTTCTGGTTCTTTACCAAAAAATTCCCTCTCTCTAGTTTGCAAAACAGATAGGGCTAGGGCTCATGACATTAGAGTCAGTCTTGTAGGAAAGCAATATTACTCACCATCTTGCCCTCTTAAGCATGTTGCTAAGGAAGTCCAGCGCTGGACCTGCTCTCAGCATTCTCATCCTGTTAGATACCTAGCAGGCATTTTGTTCTCACTCAGGGTTCACTCTCTGCTAACAGTTCTCCTACATCAGCAGGATGAGTTGAGTCCAGGGGACACCCAGAGGGTCCCTCTTGCTAAACGGCACTGTGGAAGGAATGCCTGCTCACAGAAGGAAAGCAGCAGACATGTGCAGCAGAAATGCACGGGCCAGCTGCTGCCTGTAGAGGCCATGCGCGGGGCTGGGCACTGATGGCCCGGGGGCTGTCCATGCTGTGCTCTCAAGGAGGAGGTGAAATGGACTAGGCGGGGTGAAGCGAGCACATCTTCGTAGGTATGGCAGCAACCGTCCACGTCAGACCCAGGAGGAGAAATACTGTATATCGTCCTTCCGAGTGTGATGTGTGGTTTTCACTTCTCACCTCTCATACAAAGCATAAACAAAAAAAAGCACTGTCTAAAAAAAAACCACCTGTTAATGGTTTTTCCTTTTGTATTCCCAGTTGAATTTCTTCTACTTCAGAGTGAAGTGCAAACCATTCAGTTGCCATCTCTAGCAGAAGCGCCAAGACAGTAGCTGTTCCCGCAAACCTGTGCAGTGTACCCCAAGCCAGCTGATTGCCCCCAGGCCAGGGGGCCTTGGTGCCCTTGGGCTGTGCCCCTTGCCCCCTGCCCCCACCGGGACCACAGCCGAACAGATTTCACCCACTTTGAAAACACAGAAGTTGGCTTCAAATCTATTTCTGGATAAACCTATCACAGACGTGCCCATGTCGAATTCCAGTGGAAGGAATTTTTTTAAGTAATTTGCCATATTCTCCAGGTTGTTATTGTTGTGAATTTTGCTTTGAAAAAGGCAGAGCTCCCAGCCATGCTGTCCATGGAGACCCAAACCAAAGCGCCTGCGAGTTTTCACAGGGCCAGGCTCTTCTGAAATTTGATCCAAACCCTTCTAAGCGTGGGCACAAGAGAGAAGACCATGACTAATGGGGCTCCTGGCCCCTGAGGTAGTGGCAGATGGCATTCTCTCCTAGGAGCATGGGAGATTTCTTCCCAGGCATCCCGGCATGCGGGGTACAAAGAGGACCCAAATGTGGCCTGTGGGCACTGATTGCTGTGGAGACCCTTGGGAGGCTGGCACTCTGCTGGTCCTATGCTTGGGGATTGGGCTTCTCAAGCTCTGCTCCAGGCAGGCCTTGTGCATTGGCCCTTCTTGGCCCACTTTTGGGTTGAGGCCTCCAGAGAGACTCAAGGGCTGACAGGATGGGCGCTCGCTTCTAGAAGTAGACTGGATCCTGAGCCAGAGCTCCTCTCTGGGCCCAGGACTTCGACCTGAGTGTGCAGCCTCCACCCTCTCTCCCACAGGCTCTTCCTGCCCATCTTTCTGGTCCTATGACTGCCTGCAGGGGCTGCCCTGTGGCCCGGCTGCCAGCCTCCTAGAGAGCTGCCCACTTCTGCTAGCAGGGCCCACTCCAGAGTTGTGCCCTTGTGCCTTAGCCCTGAAGCCCACAGTGAGGAAGCCTGGACAGGACAGGGTGCACAGAGGACAGGTCTGAGATGGGGGACTTCCGACCCAGGGATTCTCTTAGAGCCCTGGACAGCACTAGGGACTCTTCTAGCATCTGGAGCCATTTGGGCTGATTGGGGATCTGTTCTGCTTGCGGACAGATCTGCTGGAGGTGGCCCTACATGGAAGAGCCCCCCCGCCCAAGAAGACATAAGAAGGATGTGTGTTGTATAGTTTCAGGGTACCCCAAGCTGGGTAGATCCCTTCCTGGTCTCCCAGGTTGGAGACAGGAGAGGCACCCCCAGCATGGGGAGGACCCCAGGGCACAGAGAAGACCCCAAAGCAT
Organism: Mustela lutreola; assembly: GCF_030435805.1. Taxonomy (NCBI): domain Eukaryota; kingdom Metazoa; phylum Chordata; class Mammalia; order Carnivora; family Mustelidae; genus Mustela; species Mustela lutreola. The sequence goes on along the minus strand of NC_081298.1, from coordinate 56,303,719 downwards.
GAGAAAGGCCCCAGAATACGGAAATCATAAAGGTTACAGTCTTCAGAAGGTGCAGCTGTGGGCGTCATTGGAGGTCTTCCCACCAAGGACTTGGGCCTAATGTTTCTGAAGGAGGGACTGGATATAATTTTTGGAGTCATCTTTTGGTTCCCACAGATTGCAGAGTGGAAAGAAAATCTTGGAAGAATTTTCAGATGATCTGGAGTATTTAACTTAACCCCTTTATGCTTAAATCCATTTCTGTGCTTGAAACAACCATCAAATACCACCTGTCCATCCATGACTTTTCTATCTCTGAGGTCTTGTGAACACTCTGCACCAGATGATATGGGTCAGTTATCCCTCAGGGTCAACTCCGTGGGAGAGTCATCGTAAAGAGAGCACTGTGCCCCTGGAGAGAGGCCACGGTCAGAGACTAGCAGCAGTGATATGCTGAGGAAGGAGGTAGAAGATCATAGCCCTCCTGAAGCCAGGAAGCATTCCCCAACCATCTGGCGAGAAGTCATTCAAGTCACCCCTCTCTCTCCTTTTATTACAAGGAACATCTATGTGGCCCAGGTAGAATGCTGGGCCCTGGGAGTCTATAGTGAGAGAATATTCTGCTCCAGCCTAGAGGGACACTGAGTCTAGTACCAGGATGCAGGCTGGTAAACAGGCAATTGGGATAAAGGGATAACTGACCCATATCATCTGGTGCGGAGTGTTCACAAGACCTCAGGAATGGAAAAGTCCTTCACCTGCCGCCAGAGCCCACGTGGCAGTGAGCCGTGTGATCAAAGCCACATGGCTGGCACGACCTTTATAATGAAGGCTTTGGGGGGCTGGTCTGAGAGGAAGAGCAGACCTGACAGAACGACAGATAACAGCAGCCACTGGGCCTGGCCTGTAGTGGGGGCAGGACCTATGGGTGTTTGCAGGTGAACTTTGAACTTGATCTGTATTACCCACGTCCCACCCATTTAAGAGGATAGCAAGGCATGCATTATATAGGGTTACAACTATATTTTCAGTGGAAACCCAGGCAGGTTCAACAGAAAGAAATCTTGAGGGTAAAGCTCTTTAGAACAACCAGGCAGGTTTTTTTCTAAATTGAAGAATCACTGGTTTATGAATCATTTTCTCTCCAGTTGGGCTCTCGGCAGTAAGCAAGTCTTGACTCGCACTGTTTCTAAGATGTGAACTGGAAGGGGGGCTACTGTAGGCTCTGTAAGCAACATCTCAGTTGCGGCCAGCATGTTCCCAATTTCGAGGCAGGCAGACACCCTCCTGCTGACACGCATTAGCTGCGTGAACCCCACCAACCAAACCAGTGCTGAGGAGGTGTCCTGCTGCGTTGGACGACATTAATCAGGGCTTGGGCTGGGCTGGGGCTGACCTCACCAGATCTGAATTCTGCTCTAGGCCTGGTCCTTACACTGAGCTTGCAGGGAGAGTTGCTCCCAACTCGCTTGCAGGTCAGGCCCAAACCTGCAGAGAGCCTCCAAGTGGTGTGGTGTTTCTGATGGGGCCACAGCAGAAGAGGGTGGCTTCTGAAGCATGTGTGGGCCCACAGACCCATGTGGCATGTCTTCATGGGCTTTGGGAACCCCGTGTGCCCCATAAATGAGTTGCTTAGGAGTCTGGTGTTCAGTTGGTCAGCTGTGGGCTGTGGAAGCCCCCTTCCTTCCAGGAACACTCCTGCTGGGCAGCTCCTATCCCCCTTGGCACTGGTGTTAGCAGTCTGGCTGGGCAATGGGTCCCTTTCTGACTGCTGTGGGCCACGAGGAGCCCCAACTTCTAGCCCCACTAGAAGCCCCAACTTCAGAACTCCTCTCCTCCCTGTGGCTGGGCTGCCTCCTGTGGGATGAGGAAAGCTGGCATTTAGCTTATGAGTAATTTTTAGGCTGAAACTGAACCCATCCTGAAAGCACGAATGAATCCCAGCTGTCAAAACAAAGCCATTCTGAAGTTTTGTAGGCAACTTATTTTTGGAAGGGAGCATGCTGCTGGAGTGTCACGTCCCTGATGACAATGACAGAGCCTCTTCCTCATGCCTGTCAGAGCACGGACCCCTGGCGGGGTAGGACAGTGGCCCCACTCCATCTGTGGAGAGCTCAGAGGCAGCTGGAGACCTTCTGCAGGGGTTGACTATCTCCCAGGAAGGCAGCACAGGGCCAAGCCACTCCCCCAGGTCTTCCATAGAAATCCCCAGCTTTTGTTCTGAGGTGAGGTTCTATCCAATGCACTTCTGGCTGACTACTTGTTAGTATGCTGGGGACCCTCTCAGGGCACAGATGTGCCCACAAAGTCCTGGTAGCCAGGTGGCCTGCCCAAGCTCATGCAGCTAGTCATTACTGGCTTACCAGACCCGTTGGTGCTTAGGCAGGTGCCACTTCCTCTCCTCTACCTCTGTTGGCCAGCTTCTCCTATTGGGAGCTCAGGGGCTCCTGCCACAGAGCAGTCAGGGTAGGATCCGGATGAAAGAAGGGGCTCCTGCCACAGAGCAGTCAGGGTAGGATCCGGATGAAAGAAGGCTCAGACTGCTTAATGAGCGTAGAGGCTGTATCTGGGGCGCAGCTGCCAGGTGTAAATCAGGGACCTTCTATTTGTCCACCCACCCTGTGGCGTTGAGCAAATCCCTCACCTTCCCGTGCCTCTGTTTCCTAACCTGTAAATGAGGACGGTGGCACCGGTCACCCTGAGTTTTGGGGAGGAGAAAATCAGTTAATCTCACAAATGCTTAGCCTAGTATTTGGAACAAAAATACTAGAAATCATTATTAAGCATTTGATAAGGAAGGGAAGGCCAGATTCCATAAGAATTAGGAGACAGATACAGATATAAAACTTAGATCCTGAAGGCTTCTAATAAAAGATTAAAAGGCCATTTGACTTTGCAGTTTTAGAAAAAAAGACAGTTAACATGGCCAAATGGAGAGATGTGGGCTACTCAAAAATGAACCCGAACTGATCGGTGTAATCTCTTAGCAGGATTTATTCATCTCCTCTCCCACCGGCAGTTCCACTTTCTGGTTTCTCTTTCCTATGTCCACTGAGAAACGTAGCTATAAAACAGTTTTTTAAGGTGTCAGTTCTCTACCCGATGTTCAGCCTAAACAATGGATGAGAGTGCAAGAAAACAATTTTAGTCAGAAGTCACGTTTCAACTGCAAAACATTAAACCAAAATTCATTTTTAAAATAGAAATAAACTAGCGGGACGCCTGGGTGGCTCAGTTGGTTAAGCAGCTGCCTTCGGCTCAGGTCATGATCCCAGCGTCCTGGGATCGAGTCCCGCATCGGGCTCCCTGCTCCGCAGGGAGCCTACTTCTCCCTCTGACTCTGCCTTCCACTCTGTCTGCCTGTACTCGCTCTCGCTCACTCTCTCTCTGACAAATAAATAAATAAAATCTTTAAAATAAAATAGAAATAAACTAGCAATGGAGAAGAATTTATGAGTACTGGTAATGACACATGGGGGTTCTGTGATTCTCCCCAGAGGGCAGAGCCCACTGTAACACATCAAGATTGCTGGGGGATTTTTACACCCTAGTGGCATATGACCTGGCCCTCCCGGACTGTGGTAGCAAGGTTGGTGATGTGGACTGCAGGCATGTGAGTGCCCAGGAGCCATGGAGCACACTTGATTCCCACAAGAAGTTTGGATTCTGTTCTGCAAAATTCTTTTGCTTACTGCCTTCTTTTTCATGATGTTGCTTCGCCCTGCTCTTAAAGACAAGGAACTTTTTTCTAGTCTTCCCTACCCAGGGAAAAACTCAGCTGATGAAATCAATTAAAAAGAAAAACATACACATGCACCCCATAAACCACACCAGAAGGTAACACTTGCAGAATGGACCCAAAGGCTGTCCTTCCTAGATGGCAGACAGTGTCAGCTTGCTGGGGCATCTCTAATGTTCTAGAAAACTTGTGAGTGCTCTTCCATTTTGCCACTTAACTGAAGACAATGGCGAGAAAGAACAGAGTGCTGCAGTCATCATTTTGTTTGCTGTGGTTTTATTTTGTTTTGTTGGCGCTCACTACCCAGGCAGTGGTGGCAGAGGTGAGGGCATTATACCAGCTCCTTGAGATCAGATAACTTTATACCACCTTTTCCCTCTGGGGTGAAGTCACTCTTGGAGTAGACTTGATTTTTGTTTACCTAATACCTTATGCACTTAGTAATTTCAAGGCCATGTCTTGGTAAATTACAAGATACATTTGCATATAGCAGGAGAATGAAGTCCATTAATCTTTTTGGTGGATTCACACTCTTTCTGTCCCTCTCAAGTAGAACTAATGAGTCAATTTAATGAAAACATTATTGCCTTCTAATCTCTTTGTACAAACCAGCAGTAATGACTAGTTTACTGGCTTACATCAACTTCCTTCTGATTCTTGGTTCTCTGCTTCACTTTGTATAGCCTTAGACAAATCACTTGGACTTCAGTTTGCTTGATATTAAAATAGGAATAATATCTTCTTCCACTGAACCATCAATAATTGGTTGTATAAGTCAGAACTCTCCAGAGGAAGAGGACCAGTACAACATATAGATATACAGATATGGCAAGACCATCTGTGAGGAAGTCCAGCAGGCTGAAAACTCAGGCAAGAGTTGATGCTGTAGTCTTGAAGCAGAAATTTTTCTTCCCCACAAAACCTGATTGCTCTTAAGGCCTTCAACTGATTACATGAGGCCCACCTACATATCCAGGAAGATACTCTAAGTAATCTTTATTTAAAATCAACTAAAAAATAAATAAAATCAACTGAGTGTAGAAGTTAATTATGTCTACTACGTATTTTCACAACAACATTTAGAGTAGTACTTCACTAAACACTGGGCACCATAGCCAATCAAGTTGACACATAGAGCTAACTGTTAAAATCTACTCTTTGTCAACTTGGCCTTCATGGCCTTTTCTGTAAAGCATATTAGTCTCCAAATAAAGACAACAGTGAGGTCATGCTTCTGCCTAATCCAATACAACTATGCTGTATACAACTGAAAATATACTAACCCTTTCTCCAGAAAAGGGTTAAAGTCCTTAGGTGATGTTCACTCTTCTCCTTGATACCCCATAACTTGAATACTGTGATATGAAGTTAAAAATATTTAAGTACTGTGATAGGAAGTCAGTACAACTTACATAACATCATAAGGGGATAAGAGAGAGAAGAAAAAGATTATACACATACACATACAAACATAATCGTAACAAAATCAATTATAATCCTTGTTTCTGTACCTAATCATAGCTGGTATTCTTAACTACTTCTTCCACTACCCATTCCATACTCTCTTTGACTTCATCAAGCACCTCAGCAAGCTGTGGTTCCTTACCTGGTAGGGTAATCCAAATATTCATCCCTGAAGGGTCTGGGTTACTAGAATACCGACTGACTTGGCTTGTTATAGCTTTCCATTGACCTTCATCACAGGACATGGTAGTAGTTAGAGATGCCTTGAGGAACATACCATGTTCTATGCTCTTCCTCACCTCCATTGTGGAGTGCAACCCAATTTCACCCAAACTAAACCCAATTTCTGACTGAAATAGTTACAATCAGAATCAGTCATTCTAGCCAGCAATGTAACTAACTACTTTCTTTGCCGGTTTATTCAGTCATGAGGAATCCAAAATTGTTGGGTGATTGTTTTAACTTCCAGTTCAATAGAATTCTTATTGTGTCTCCTGGTGGAAGCATTCCTACCTTTGAAACTAAGATCTCTAGGCCAATAGAGCATAAAGTCATGGGAACCAACATGAAAAATTTTATTGGTGGGTCTCTGGGTAATAGCACATGGTACTATTCCCATTCCCACACCTTGGTTTCTGGACATATGAAACTAGGCTATAGGAGACACTGCACCATAAACTGAGTGCTGATTCATAGCATGTACATCCTCCTGAGAACCTTGCCCCTAACCCTGCAATGTGTTGCCACCCAGCTGATATTGTAACAGGATCTCCAAAAAACCATTCTGTCAAGCCAGCTGCTTTAGGATAGTAAGGAACACTGTAAGATCAGTGCACCCATTGCTATACTTCTTTCACTGTGAAGAGAGATCCTTGATCAGAAGCAATGCTGTGTGGAATGCCTCAATGATGGATAAGGCATTCTGTAAGTCCACGGGTAGTAGTTTTGGCAGAAGCATTGCATGCAGGGAAGGCAAATCCATATTCAGAATAAGTGTCTCTTTCAGTGGGAACAAAATGCTGCCCATTCCATGATGGAAGCAGGGCAGTGTCCTTAACCTGCCACCAGATAGCTGGCTGCTCACCCCAGAGAATGGTGCCATATTGGGGGCTCAGTGTTGGTCTCTGTGCTCCTATAACCAAGTCATCATTGGTGAGTGGAAGTCTACCATACTAAATCCATATATGACCTCCGCCTTGTAACAATAGCCACTTGGCAGGACTGGCTGGGGAAAGAGGATACCTGGTATCCACAGAATGTGTCATTAAATCATCCTCTGCTGAGTGAAGCCTTGAGTGAGAATTCATGGAGGACACAATTTTATCTCAGATTTTTGCCCATTCATTGAGGTCTCTCCTTTCACCACTTTTCCAGACCTCCTTGACACCTCCTTGCACAGTAGCTTGGACCTGTTTCAGAGCCTTCTCTTGTTCTGAGCCCTACTCAGAGCTAGCAGCTCTGTCGGCTTACTCAGTAAGTGGGATGGAAGGCACACCCAAATGGGGAATGAATTGCCTACAAATCCATAGAAGCACACTAGGCATTGTGCCTCTTTTTTCATTGTGGGAAGGGCCAGATGCAACAACTTATTCTTGACCATAGAAGGAATTTCTCAACATGCCCTGTACCACTGAACCCCTAGACACTTCCCTGAGGTAGAAAGCCACTGAATTTCTGTTGGATTTATTTTGCATCCTCTGATGTGCAAATGTTTTGCCAATAAGTCTAATATCTAATAAGCCTAGTGCTCGATCGTTCCAATTAGTACAGTGTCACCCATGTAATTGATCAGTGTGGTGTCTTATGGAAGGGAAAGGAGATCAAGGTCCCTGTGGACTAAATTATGACATAGGGCTGGAGAGCTGCTATACTCCAGAAGTAGGACAGTGAAGGTCTAATGCCAGCCTTACCTGCTGAAAGCAAATGTTCTGCTGGTCTTTATGAACAGGTATGGAGAAATAAGCATTTGCATGGTCAATAGCCACATACCAGATACTAGACTATGTGTTAATTTTCTCAAGCAAGGAAACCACGTCTGGTGCAACACCTGCAATTAAAGTTAGTACCTGGCTAAACTTACAGTAATCCACCATCATTCTGCAAACTCCAGCCATCTTCAGCATGAGCCAAATAGGAGAGTTGAATGGGGTTGTGGTGGGAATCACCACCCCTGCATCCTTAAAGTCCTTGATGATAGTGTTAATCTCTGCAATATCTCCAGGAATGTGGTATTGCTTTAGGTTTAATATTTTACTGGGTAGAGGCAGTTCTAGTGGCTTCCACTTGGCCTTTGCCACCACAGAAGACCTCACGCCACAGGTCAGGGAACAAACTTGATGGATTCTGCCAGCTGCCAAGTATGTGCATTCTTACTGTGCATTCCAGAACTGGGGAAATAACCACAGGATGGGTTGGAGGACCCACTGGTACCCCCTAAGAGACAGACTTGAACTAAAACTCCATTCGTCACCTGACCTCCATAAGCCCCACTCTCACTGGGGGACATGGTGATATTTGGGGTCTCCTGGAATCAGTGTCAGTTCAGAGGCAGCATCCAGGAGCTCTTGACAGGTCTGATTATGTCCTTTTCCCCAAAGCACAGTTAGCCTGGTAAAAAGGTCCTTTGGGGGAGAGCTAGGGAAAAGAGTCACAGTGTAAATTATTGACAGTGTAGTGGGGTCCTTGCTCAAGAGGACCCAGCTTACCACTTCATTGAAGACCTTCAGTCTGGGAATTGATAGGGAAATCATGACGCTAGTTAGACTTCTGTTCACTAAACCTAGAACTCTTCCGCTTACAAGTCAAGTCAGGATTTAGTAGAATGCCCAGCTGCTCCTCTGCAGGGATGCCCTGATCCACTACTGAGTACCACAGTATCTGACAGCCACCTGAACTCTGCCATCCATCATAGCAGCCATGACCATCTAGGCTTGGACAATTAAGTGCCTCAATTTGGCTCTTGTCGGCTCAGTATCCTCATCCTCTCATTGCATTCAGGCTTCCTAATTCTGCACCACGCTTCTCACTGTAAGGTTCGGTCAGTGTGGAAGTGTGACCACAGAGAGCTTTAAGGATTCTGAAGCTCTTCTCACAGCAAGTATGTTCCTTACAGTGGGCATGAGGTGTGTGTCATTCTGGAATGAGTGATCAGGTCTTCCATGACACATACACTCAACACTCCAATCTCCCAAAGTTTTGGGATATATTTCTCTAGAATATATCAAGGCAGGTAACATTTCAACCTAAGTTACTATTTGCCATCTTTTGGTCCATGTTTCAGCCAGCCAACCAACCATCCAGTTGAATCCCTTTCTAATCCTGTGAGCTACAGCATTAAATCAAGAATCTCTGTTCATTGGCCCACATGAATAAATGCAACTCTAACTCTGTTTCTTTCTCCATTATCTCACACTCTCAATATTCGTTCCCACTCATATTCCCCAGATTTCTTTCTGGAAAATTTGAAAAAGTCATGTAGTTCCATCATGACAGCACATTTGTCCAGCACAGTTAAGAGCAACTGGCCAATCATGTAGTTCCATGGCACACTTCCTCATGGGTCACACTTTACACCTCACCCTTTGAGGTCCTCTCAGATTTAAGTCTAGTTCTAGGTCTAGAAGCAAAGAGAGGAGGTAGAGGTAGGTCCTGAGGATCAACAGTTTCTTACAAGGCAAGTACCTGAGGGGAGGCAATAGTGAGCTCCTCCATCAAAGGAAGGTTCACCTGGTCAGGTAGGACTGGACAGTCAGCGTCTACTGGCAAAGAAGACTTGGCAAAATTTAGGGGTTCAGTGTCCCAAGCCTCATCAATGTCCTCACTGCAACAATGGACCTACTGTGAGCATAGGCATTCAATCTGCATGGTAATTCAGCCACTCACAGGATGAACCTCTGGATTTAGTGGTAAGAAGTCTCAGCTCTCTTCTCAGCTACAGAAGTTACGCATTTCTTTCAGGGCAGACATAGAAACAGGTTATTTACCTGTTCTTTAAGCTGGGAATTTGAAATCCCAAACTCATCATTTGTCCAGCACAGTTAAGAGCAACTGGCTAATCTCCTTATACTCATAGGTTTGACAAAAATGTTCTAAGTATCATGCAGAAGATCACCCAGAACCTTGCCTGTTAAACATACTTGATTAAGAGTGTCCAATGGCGATATTTTGTATGTTCCTGTTGGCACATTGTACTATCCTCCTTACCACTGAAAATAGCGTCATAGGGCCTTTATATCTGTCAGCTTAAAGAACCACAGAACTAACTCAGAAAACTCATTTTTAGGCTGCTTCTCCTCTAGTATCATTCTTGGTACCAAAATCTCTGTCATACAGAGTTCCTCAAAGAAATAGAACCAAAGGAATTGGCTCATGTGATTGTGGGGGCTGGAATGTCTGCAGTCTGTTGAGCAGACTAGCAGGCTGGAGGCTCAGGTAGAGCTGATGCTGCAGCCTTGAGGCAGAATGTCTTCTTCCCCAGGAAACCTCCATGTTTGCCCCTAAAACCCCTTAACTGAATGGATGAGGCCCACCTGCCTCATGGAGGGCAACTTCCTTCACTAAAGTCAGATGATTGCAGATGTTAACCACATCCACAAATACATTCACAGCAGCATGGTGCTAGATCTGACCTAAAAAATGACTAGTAGAGCCTAGTCAGACTGACACCTGAAAGTAACCATAATGGTTAATATCAATGAAAAACTATTAACTGATTAGGTGAACCATTACTAAAAATTTCCAAGGGTAGTATTACTTAAATAAGACTATGAGAGATGTGGCCAGGGCTGGTGCTTTATTTTCCAAGATTTCACAATGAATGATTTGGGAAGTAGGGTTTAAATTTATTATGTGAAGCTACAAGTAAAGTAAAATGCATCCTATTGGGGGATGGGATATAAATCACTTCAAATTTCTGATTAACGTGCAACAAATCAGTACTTAGGAAGCAATGGGGAGGAAGCCATGAATTTTCCAGGACTTCCAGAAAAGGAGGGTGTTACCATTTGTTTCCATGGCAATTAAGCTATTTAAACCCCTCAATACCTCAGAGAGACAAGGCTTCAGATGATTATATTAGGAAAATATTAAGAGGGATGCCCAAAGGGTTACTTAAGAGATGCAAGAAAATTGTCCATTTCTCAGCCCCGACAGCTTCTTGTTCCCCAGTTGGGGCCCCTGGGCTTCCTCAGCACTCTCTTATTCCCCAAGCTGAGCTTTCAGGATTCTCTGAGTTGGGGGTGAATGTACATAAGGCAGGAAGTGAACACTCAAGAGTCTTCTCTCGGGAAGAGGCACCTGTAGAAAGTGCTCCTGGCAAGAGGTCACTAAGAGAAGATGCAGAGACCCTCATGCAAGAGGGTCCCAGATTCACACACTTAACACTAGAAGGGAGCTTCGATGTCATCAGAACTAAATGGACCCACCAACCCAGAAGTCCTGTCTGCAACATATCTAAAGAGGGATCACTCAGGTTCAGCTAAGAGGCCTCAAGGGACAGGGAACTTACTCTAGAGCAAAGAAGCCTATTGTATGACTCAACTACCTGTTGCTAAAAACCCCATCTTCTTGTTGAGTCACTATCTAGAGTCCATACACTTTCATTCATATAAATATGCACACACATATACACACATGGATACACACAATCCCATGCATATAAACACACCCATGCAAATACACACACGCATGCACTCTCATACACAAATACACATCCTGTGGAGTAGACACACTGGTGTAGTTCTGCCACCTCACTGTCCATTTTCTCTTCTAAAAATAGCCCCTCTGATATTGTAAGTCACCCTCCCAAAGAGGATTTTTAAGTGGAGTGTATTTTTTAGAACAGTTTTGGCTCATAGCAGAATCAAACAGGAGGTACAAAGATTTCACATGTACCCTCACCCCTACGCATGCACAGCCTCCTCAGTTATCAGCAACCCTCCCAGATGGTGCACTTGTCACAATTGATGAACCTACATGGACACATCATAAGCATCTGAAATCCATGGTTTCCACTAAGGTTCACTCTTGGTGTTGTATATTCTCCAGGTTTAAACAAATGCATAGACATGTATCCACCATTATAATATCATACAGAATAGTTTCACTGCCCTAAAAATCACCTGTGTTCCGCCCACTCATCCTTCCTCCCCCCCAACCCATGGCAACCCCTGAATCTTCTACTGTCTCCATGGTTTTGTCTTTGTTCAGAATGTCATTTAGCTAGAATCATATACTGTGTGACCTTTTCAGACTGGTTTCTTCCACTTAGTAATATACATTTGGGTTTCTTCTTTGTCTTTCCTTGGCCTGATAGCTCATTTTTGAATATTTCATTGTATGGATGTACTACAGTTTATCCATTTGCTTCCAAGTTTTGGCAATTACAAAAGAAGCTGCTGGAAACAGCATGGGCAGGTTTTGTGTGGACATAAGCCTTACCTCCTCTGGGTAAATACCAAAGGGTGTGATTGCTGGATCATATGGCAAGAACATGTTTAGTTTGGTAAACTGTCAAAACTGTCTTTTAAAGTGGCTGTGTCATTGTATGTATGTGAGTGTGTGTGTGTGTGTGTGTGTGTGTGTGTGTGTGTGTATCACATCTTCTTTATCCATTCTTCAATCGATGGACTCCTGGGCTGCTTCCATAATTTGGCTATTGTAAATAATGCACTGAGTAATGTATGTAATTGTTGAATCACTATATTGTATACCTGAAACTAATATAACACTATTTAACTATACTGGACTTAAAAGTAAAAACAATAAAATTTTTAAAAAATAAACAAAACAAAGTTGGCTGTGAATGAGAGCTTCTGTTGCTCCAGATCCTTGCCAGCGTTTTGTGTCATCAGTATTTGGATCCTTGCTGCTCTAACACATGTGTGGTGGTATCTCATTGTCACTTTAACTTGCAATTCATTGATGACATAGGATGTTGAGCGTCTCCTCATACGTTTGTTTGCCTTCTGTATATTTTCTTTGGTAAGGTGATTGGATCATTTGTCCACTTTTCAATTAGGTTACTTGTTTTCTTTGTGCTGATTTTTGAGAGTTATTTATATATTTTGGATCACAGTCCTTTATCATGTTTGTCTTTGAACATATTTTCTTCCAGTTTGTGGCCTATCTTCTCATTCTCTTCACACTGTCTTTTGCAGCGCAGAAGCTTTTATTTTTTTTAATTTATTTTTTATTGTCAGCATAACAGTATTCATTATTTTTTCACCACACCCAGTGCTCCATGCAATCCATGCCTTCTATAATACCCACCACCTGGTACCCCGACCTCCCACCCCCCCGCCACTTCAAAACCCTCAGATTGTTTTTCAGAGTCCATAGTCTCTCATGGTTCACCTCCCCTTCCAATTTCCCCCAACTCCCTTCTCCTCTCTAACTCCCCATGTCCTCCATGCTATTTGTTATGCTCCACAAATAAGTGAAACCATATGATAATTGACTCTCTCTGCTTGACTTATTTCACTCAGCATAATCTCTTCCAGTCCCGTCTATGTTGCTACAAAAGTTGGGTATTCGTCCTTTCAGATGGAGGCATAATACTCCATAGTGTATATGGACCACATCTTCCTTATCCATTCATCCATTGAAGGGCATCTTGGTTCTTTCCACAGTTTGGCGACCGTGGCCATTGCTGCTATAAACATTGGGGTACAGATGGCCCTTCTTTTCACTATATCTGTATCTTTGGGGTAAATACCCAGTAGTGCAATGGCAGGGTCATATGGAAGTTCTATTTTTAATTTCTTGAGGAATCTCCACACTGTTCTCCAAAGAGGCTGCACCAACTTGCATTCCCACCAACAGTGTAAGAGGGTTCCCCTTTCTCCACATCCTCTCCAACACATGTTGTCTTACTAATTTTGGCCATTCTATCATCACTAGCCATCAGGGAGATTCAAATTAAAACTAATTGAGATATCACCTTACACCAGTTAGAAGCTTTTAATTTTAAGGAAGTACAACTTCTCAACTGTTTCTTGCATAAATCATGCCTTTGGTGTTATATCTAAAGTCATCCTCAAACTGAAGGTCATCTCGATTTTCTCCTACGTTATCTTCTGGTTTATAGTTTTGTGTTTTACATTGAAGTCCATAATACCTTTTGAGTTAATTTTCCTTGGGACATAAGGATGTGTCTGGATTCTTTTTTTTTTTTTTTTTTTGTCTGGCACATGGACATCCAGTTGTTCCAGCATCATCTGTTGAAAAGACCGTCTTTTCTTCATTGTACTACATTTGCTACTTTGTCAAAGATCTGTTAACTATATTTGTGTAGGTCTATTTGGGGGCTCTGTATTCTGTTCCACTGATCTATTTGTCTATTCTTTTTCCAGCAATTTATCTTGATTCTGTAGCTTTATAGTAAGTCTTGACATTGATAATATCAATCTTCCAACTTTTTTCTTCTTCAATATTGTGTTGGCTATTCTGGGTCTTTTGACTCTCTATATAAACTTTAGGATCAGTTTGTCAATATGCACAACATAACTTTTTGGAATATTGATCAGGTTTGTGTTGAATCAATATGTGAAGTTGGGAAGAATTGATATCTTGATCATATTGAATTTCTTATTCGTGAACATGAATAAATCTCCAGTTATTTCATTCTTCTTTGATTCATTCATCATAATTTTGTAGTTTTCCTCATAGACCTTGGACATATTTTGTTAGACTTATACATAAATATTTCATTTTGGGGGGTGCTACTCTAAATGGTATGATGTTTTTAATTGCAAATTTCAGTTGTTTGTTGCTGGTATATTGGAAAGGAATTAACTTTGGATCCTATAAATGGACTATAATGCATCTTAGTTCCAGAAGTTTTTCTGTCAGTTTTTTCCATTTTTCCATGCAGACAGTCATGTCATCCATGAACAAAGACAGTTTTATTACTTCCTTCTCGATCTGTATACCTCTCATTTCCTTGTCTTATCTTACTGCATTAGCTTGGACTTCCAGTATGCTGTGGCAGGAAAGGTAAGAGAGGCCAGACACCCTTGCCTTGTTCCTGATCTTAACAGAAAAGCTTCTAGTTTCTCACCATTAGGTATAATGTTAGCTGTAGGGTTTTGGGGAAATGTTCTTTTTTCAGATTGAGTAATTTCACCTTTAGTCCTAGTTCTCTAAGAGTTTTAGTCATGATAAGTTTGGGATTTTGTCAAATGTTTTTTCTGCATCTGTTGATATGGTCATGGGATTATTCTTCATTAGCCTGTTGATGCGATGGTTCGCATATTGATTTTTTTTTTAAGATTTTGTTTATTTATTTGACAGACAGAGATCACAAGTAGGCAGAGAGGCAGGCAGAGAGAGAGAGGAGGAAGCAGGCTCCCGGCTGATGAGAGAGCCCGATGCGGGGCTCCATCCCAGGACCCTGGGATCATGACCTGAGCTGAAGGCAGAGACTTTAACCCACTGAGCCACCCAGGCACCCCCGCATATTGATTTTTTAATATTGAACAAGGCTTGTATACTTGGGATAAATCCCGGTTGGCCATAATATAGAATTCTTTCTATACCTTGTTAGATTCTATTTACTAATATTTTGAGAATTTTTGCATTTATGATCATGAGAAATATTGATCTATAGTTTTCTTATAATTTTTAAATCTGGTTTTGTTATTAGAATAATGCTGGCCTTGAAGAATGGAAAATACTCTATAGGAAATATTCCCTCTGCTTCTATCTTCTGAAAAAAATGGTAGTGAATTGGTATAGTTCTTCCTTAAATGTTTGGCAGAATTCACCAGTGAATACATCTGGGGCTTATGCTTTCTGTTTTGGAAGGTTATTAATGATTGATTCACTTTCTTTAATAGAGAAAGATCTATTCAGATCATCTGTATTTCTTGGATAAGTTTTGGCAGATTGTGTCTTTTAGGGAATTGGTCCAATTCATCTAGCTTATCAAATTTGTAAGCATAAAATTATTCATACTCTTTATTATTTTGTAATGTCTGTAGGATCTGTGGTGATGTCCCCTCTTTCATTTTTGACATTAGTATTTTGTGTCCTCTTTTTTTCATAGTTTGCTCCGCCAGAGTCTTATCAACTTCCTGTTTTCAGTTTCACTGATTTCTGCTCTAATTTTTTTTATTTCTTTTCTTCTGCTTACTTGAATTCAGTTTGTTCTTCTTTTTCAAGTTCCCTAAGGTGGAAGCTTAGATTATTGATTTTAGATTTAGATGTTCTTTTCAAATATATGTACTCAGTCCTATAAACTTCCCTCTAGGCCTTGCTTAGATTTTGATAAGTTTAATTTTCATTTAATTACAATATTTTTAAATTTCTCTGGAGATTTCTTCGTTGACCTTGTGTAATTTAGAAGTGTGTTGCTTAATCTCCAAATATTTGGGGATTTTCCAGTTATCTTTCTGTTATTAATTTCTAGTTTAATTTCACTGTGGTCTGAGAGCAGACATTGTACGATTTTTATTTTAAGTTTGTTCAGGTGTGTTCTATGACCCACAATGTGATCTATCTTAGTGAATATTCCATGTGAGCTTGAAAAATACGTGTATTCTGCTATTGTTGGATGAAATAGCCTATAGATGTCAATTGAATCCAGTCAGGGGATGGTGTGGTTGAGTTCAGCTATGTCCATACTGATTTTCTGCCTGCTGGATCTGTCAGTTACTGATACGAGAGTGCTCCAACTAAAGACTTTTAAAAATCTAGATTAAGCAAATGCAGATCACAAAACAGTCCTCATGCAGTGGGGCTCTGAGCACCCTAGATATTTATTTATCCCAGAACTGTTCAGTGAGTACTGTGTCTCAGGTGTGTTTCTTAGCTTCAGTATCCAGTGGTGAACAAGGCAAACAAGGTCTTTGCCCTGCTGGAGTTGACTTGTAGTAGGGGAAAGACAAACATGTAAGCAAAGAATTAACAAATATCCTTTCAGATCTTTTAAGCAAAATGAAGAAAAATAAGCAGGGCAGCAGGGGAGGGGTATGGTGTTTTAGAGCCACGCAAGGGAGAAGATTGCGTTCTAGACCAGGAGACTACAAGGGCCAGGGCCCTGAGGACAGCAAGTGTGGACATTTAAAGAAGGCTGGAAAGACTAATGTGGCATGAACTGGGTGAATGGGAGTACCGGAGGTACAGGAGATCAGTAGGCTATCCAAGGAACCTCATGAACCGCAGCAGGGAGTCTGGATCCTAATGGAAATGCAGTACTGAGTCATTTTGAACTAGAGAGTGAGAGGATCTTATGTATGTTTTTAGAAAGACCACTGCGTCCAGTAGGGGAGGCAGGCAGTGGTATAAGTAGGTGCAGGTCTCAGAGATGAGACCAGATGAGACCATTCTGCCAGTGTGGAGCATAATGCACTCTTTTTGAGTATAGGATGTGAATAATTATATTACCATTAAAGATGGGGAAAGGGAAGTAATGTAACTGACTTGGCCATAGAGACAAGAAAGTTACTCTGCAATGAAGACAAGACTAGAATTTTTCCTATAAGACTCATGTTTATGTTTATGTAGAAACTTACTCCTTAATGCATGTGTATGTGTGTCTGTGTGTGTGCATGTTCCATGAGGAAGGGAGAGAGAGGCTGAGTATTTCCAGTATTAGAGAACTCTCAGCTACTGCTATTGGAAATATAAAATGGCACCCAGCCTTTCTTCCCCTAGATATTTACCCAGGAGAAATGGAAACACAGGCTTTTACAAAGATTCCTACATGAGCATTCATAGCAGCTTTAAATGTAACAACTCCAAACTGGAATCGACCCGAATGTCAATCAACTACTGAACAGACGAACAGCCAGGCACAGGCATATAATGGAATACTAAATCAGCAAGAAAAAGAAATGAGCTACTGATACACGCCATGATATAAATGAATCACAAGATCATTAAAGAAGCCAGAGAGAGAAAAAACACAATATGGGATATTTCATTTATGTAAAATTTCAGAAAATGCAAACGAATCTATAGTGACAGGAAGCAGCAGGTCGTGGTTCCTAGAGTCAGGAGATGTGTAAGCAAAGGACTGCAGAGGGGAGTGACCAAACTTTAGGGGTGATGGGAATGCATATTACCCTGACTGTGGTGATGTTTCACAGGTGTATGCCTATGTCAGAATCTACCCAAGTTATAAAGAAAGAGTTAAGACAACTCTTCATTTTAAAAAAGAACTTAGTGTATTTTTGTGAAAATACATATCATAGAGCCAGAAGAGAGAGCATGATTTTTATATCTATTTCAGAAACCGTACATCTACTATGATAGGATACCACATCACCACTTCCCTTCCTGATCTGACCATCATACAGTCTGTCTTTGTATCTATCATGTGGTGGAACAAATCCGAAATAGGAGCAGCCTAAATAGCAGATCATTTCTCATGTAAAGTTCGTCTGCTTTGTCATTTGGCTGGAGTCACTAATCCAGGTCCCCCCAACTCAGGAATCGGGCAAATGGACCTGCTCCCCACCCCCAACGGCTGACTGCTGAGGAAAATAGATGCCTGGAAGGTTTCCATGAGCAGTTAAATGTTTCAGCCCAGAAGTGACACCCATCACATTTGCTCACAAATTTTCCCACAGCTCACTGCTCTGATCTAGATGCATGGCCCCACCCAGTCCCGAGGGGGCCAGAGAAGAAAATGTTACCATGTGCCTGGAAAGCAGAGAACACAAATGATTACCTCACAGAACGGCAAAGAAGTGGAACTCAGGAGCTATCTTTTCTGATGACCCCAATCCTCTAAGGCTGTGGTTTTCCTGCACACTTAGTGGCAATCTCCCGAGCTGCCAGATGCATGTAACATTCGAGCATCTTAAAGCTCTGGGCAGTTTGTTTTATTTGCCCCTTGTTCTTGAGGCTCGGGAAGTAGATCAGGAGTGACCTATGACTTTATTCAGAAGCACATTGGAACAGCCTCCCGCAGTTATTTATGTGTGAAATTTGGGGCCGGGCACTTGTCCACGTGATTGTAGACAGCCTCATTTGTGTTTCCATGGAGCATCTGAGTATAGACAACAAGAGTTTTCAAAGCATTTTCTGGAAGCGTGAGCAGCAAAATGAACCCATGAAAAGATATGTGAATTATCCTGCTTCTTGATGGTAATGATTGTAATATTAGAGGCTCCCACTTCAGGTGGTTATTGTAGCTGAGCCCTTGCTGGCAACAACCTGAGCTGTCTTCTAGTTAGGAAAGGCAAATCCATACTCTCACACACAGAAGTCTTTCTGTTTCCTCTGTCATGGAAGAGCCGTGTCTAAGAGGTTAACGGCATCTCCTCATCGAGGAGCCCAGGGACCTTATTACAAAAACAATATTCCTTTGGGATATCTTACTTCCTCCTCAGTGAATGGAGGATTTGAAAGGGAGTTCTGCAAAGAGGAGCTGTGAATTCAGCTTCGTGTTTCCAAAAGACTCCCGCCTAGTCACACTGTATCTGTAAGATCATTTTTTCCAGAGCTTTGCTGGATCTCCGTAGGAAATCCATAGAAAGAACCTTATCAGTATGGGGCTCCAGAACTCAGCCTTTGCCGGCTTACATATCTGGGGAGACGCTGCCCACCTTTAGTGCAGTTGTCATTCAACTATTTTTTCATCCACTGACAACAAACTACTTGGGGAGCTGCTCTGCCGTGAGCCCTGGCACAGCATGCCAGGCCCAGAGCCAAACAAGGCCGTCTCGAGGAGACACACCTTTGCACAGGCAGCCTGGTGGGGCTGTGTGGACTGTTCTGATCATGCCCCATAAAGGGTGCCATGCAAGCCCGGAAGCAGATCCCCACTGGGATGGTGAGAGGGCAGACCTGTGGGAAAAATGGCTGGAAGAGGAGGCTCTGAGCTGTGTCCCCTGCTCCATAGGCTGCAGCTTAGGGACACACTTAGCGGTGAAGTCTTTGTTCTAAACAAGGAGAAGCTCAAAGCAAGTAGAAGATACTGCTATTTCATTCCTCTTTGCTGATTACAAGAAAACACTTGTGTGTTGGCGGAGAAGCAGGGGCTAACATCCATCCCAGAAATGGCCTGTGTGGGGCCAGGATCTCTGACTGACTGCCTTCCTTCATCCTGGCGGTCCATGCTGGGAAGCCCGTGCTATGGGACTCATGTGGTGGGGCTGCTTTCTGAGTCACCTGCTCCAGGGCATAGCTGGTGTGGGGCTGAGGGCCTTCTTTCTCCACAGACCCCCTTCCGTCTCAGCCTCCACATCCACAAAGTGCCCAAAGTTAAGCTGTAGAAGATAACAGGAACCCTGCATGCATGGATAACTTATCCTGCCCTTTTCATGAAACACTTCTCCCTAAACTGTTCCCACATTCTCTCCTGCTGAGACTCCTCGGGCCCAGGGGAAGCGGATGCCTGGTCGCTCCCCAGAACGCAGGACCATGTAGACAGCGAGCCATGTAATTTGGTCTGGGAGGTAATCCATTTTCCTCCAAGATGAGACAGTTCATTCGGGTGAGAGCTGAATGGTAGGCAGGTAGACCCATAGAACTGAGTTCACCTGGATTCTGATACCTCAGCTTCTTCCAAATTTCTTTTTCTAATCATTTTAATGTGATAATAACAGCTACACATGGCCTCATGATGGTGGCTCCTTGGAGAAAGTTAGGAGCTTTTGTCAATTGAAGACTAGGCCCTAGGCAGGGCCCCATTCTGGGCCCCTGCTCAGGGAGGTGCTTCCTGGCGGGGGCCTGCACTGTTCCCAGCAAGGCGGCGGCGGAAGAGGACCCCTTCCTCACCTGCATCTATGAGGATGCACTCCAGGTGGGCTGTGCATCTCGGATTTCTTGGAAGCAGTGTGTCCTAAGAAGCACACAAAGACAGGAAGGAAATTCGAATCATCCTGCAGAGCATGTGGGCTCTCTGCCAGACCTGGGATGCCGTGGGCCCCCGGGAAGCGCTAATGGAAATAGCTTTGACTCATAACTGAGCCTCAGAAATCCTGCGTCCACGTGATGAAGCATGTGCTCCTTCCACATATAACTGACCATCCTGCATCCTGCTACAGCCTTTCAGGGCAGATGAAGTGATTTCTAGCCATCTGATTTGCTTAAAAAAAAAAAAAAAAAATCCAGAAAGCACATGAGCTTGGCATACTTGAGTAAATAATAAAGTGTTTCATTTGTCTCATTCCATTCCAGAAATCTTTCAGGATGCCAGATTTTACAGAGGTTTCATCCAAATTCATTTTATTTAATCTAATAATTTTGGTAGTTCTGTAGAGGCTTTATAGAAAGTGAGCCAGAGGCCTGTGGGAAATCCAGATGTGAGGCAGAATTGTAACGGACCAAACAGTATCACAGACTAGACGTCCTAGAGCAAGCAGGCCGTTCTGGTTTCCTATCCCTGCCCATCTGCCTTTTGGCCCAATCTCCTTTGAAGCAATTTTAAGGAAAGGAATGCGGTGCTATGAATTCTACTGAGTTAACAGGGCCTTCCTACTCCAGTGAAAAGATGATGGCATTGGAATGAGGTGTCAAAGGCACAGGGTCACATGTTGCTAGAGCTTCTCAGGTGCTGAGTCCAGAAGAATCTGTAAAGAACTGAAGCCTCAGCATTTCAACCCCCTCATTTCTCCTTATTAAACCAGGCTCACTCTGTCTGCTCTGTGATAGCTTGCCTCGGGAGAAGGGCTGCTTGCCTGTGCATACCAGTGCCCCCAGAGGTCCGGTCTGGTCCCCGTTCTATATCCAGGCTCCTCCGAGGACTTGGATGTGAGATTTGGCCTTGCCTGTGCCTTAACCCCCCACCCCCTTGGCCATGGGAGCAGCCCTACACTGGGGCCGTGGCCAATTATCAAGTGCAGGCTGGCTCCACACTCAGCATATGGGGGACTCTGGGGACTCCATCTGCATCGGGCCCTGGATCCAGGGTGACTATAATGAGGTTTGTGCCCTCGTGGTTCTTTGTGGGGGGAGATCAAAACAGCAAGGGCAGAGGCCAAAGAGGGCCTAAACCACGAAGACATGTGACAGGGCAGAGCACAGGAGAGGGAAATAGACCCTGCAGAAGTGCTCATCAGAGTTTCAGAGGGGAGCTGTTTTGCAAATGGAACCTGAAAGCATGAATAGGGCTCCTGGTGGGTGGGTGGAGGGAGGTGCCCATGTTCTGCTGTAGTTGCCGGCCTGTCCACAGACCTCCCTGCCTCATAGCCCCCACTCCGCCCCCCACAAGCCCTGTTTCACTGCTGAGCCTACCCCAAGGTAAGCTGGGGTGAGCTCTTCTGAGAGGCCCCCCGCCCCGAGTACCCGGGCCCCCCCAGGGCACATGGGCTGCCTCAGCCCCCTGTGCTTGCTCTCCTGCTGGGTCTCTGACCTGCTCTCTTGTGCGCCTCCCTTTCAGCAGCCCAGAGAGTAACACATCTCCACACGTGAATGCAGCCCCCACTTAAGACCAGAAAATCCATGTAGATAATGTCTTTCCCTCTAAGGTGGAGACCACGGTCACAGAGTGGGCCGTGGCGCTGGGAGAAAGTTCTCATGTCTCTGTTTGGCCTCATCACCTTGGTTTTGGTGGCAGTGGGGGGAGTGGCTTGCCCTTGAGATGTATGATGGGGTCTGGGGGATGGTGGCTTTTAGAGCTGGCAGGTGTCCAGAAGGTCCAGGTGCCGGGGAGGCATGGCCACACGGATGCACAAGAGCCCGTGCTCATACCCGCACAGGTGCAGGCCCGTGGCTGCTCCTTGTGGAGGTGAGTGCCGGCACAGTTCTCTGTAGCTGTCCTTTTGAGATAGGAAGAAGAGACTGCGTTATGAGTTTGACAGTCACCTGTCAGGTTGGGTGGGAAAAGAAGGCCCTTGGGTTTCTGTGTGCTATTTGGGCTACAAGTGTGAGCTCACCGTGGATGTGTGCCTGCTGGTGCCCCAGCAGAGCTCTGGGAGAGGAAGGTGGTAGCACCATGTTGAAGGAAGACGTGGGTGTGACCAAGAGCAGGACACGTCCCCCTGGGGACACACGCAGCTGTGTGGGAGGTCCCCAGTTGGCCTAGGGGTGGGTTATAGTCAGAACAGCAAAGGTTCCCAGCCACCAGCGTGTGCAGGCATGTTGTCAGAGCTTCAGAACCACAACAGGCAGCTTGCCGGGAGGAGACCACGTGTGGAAACCAGGAGCCAGCTGCTTGCTGGCCTTTCCTGGACCACATCAGGGCCCGCTGCTGTCTACTAGCCAGAATGCAACAGATCCTTCTTGGCCTTCACAGCAAACTGGGGGAAGAACTGATGGTTCTGACGGCCCCCTGTCCCTAATGTGAGCATAAATGTGCCACACTCACTCTTGGCTGGAGAGTTCAGCAGCCTTCTAGAAGTCAGCCCCAGCCTGCCCAGTTTGGCACCAAGAAGGGCAATAATGCCCTCCCCAGATCACAGAAGTTGAAATAGTACCTTTCAGTGTCACCTGTAACTATCCAAGTGCTTCTGGATCATTCTGTCTACCTCCTTGCTCCCCAAAGCAAGCCCTCAGAAATTGACAGCCAGCCCCTGGCCCCCAGGAGCTCCGTGCAAGCTCCGTTCCCACAGTTGCTTGGGTCTCAGAGCCCATGTGGAGAGAGGAGTGTGGTGCTGAGTGGCAGCTAGTGTGCATCCCACCCACGGCCAGCATCTGCATCCATTCTACTACAGTGGCCTTCGGCAAGGGACAGGGACAGACCCACACAGAGTGCCTGCCACCTGCCATACCAACCAAGACACTGCAGCCTTCACACTCTTGGGGCCAAACAATTCCTGATGGTGGGGTATTGAGCACCCCTGGTTTCTTTTTTTTTAATTTATTTATTTCGGTGGGGCATTGGGAAGGAGCAGAGGGAGAGGGACAGAGAGTGTTAAGCCAACTCCATGCTGAGTGTGGAGACTGACACAGGGTTCACTCTCATAACCCTAAAGAAGGAATGATTATGAGCTGAGCCGAAAATGGGTCGGATGTTCAACTGACTGTGCCACCCAGGTGCCCTGCGCTCCTGATTTCTACCCACCAGATCCCAGTAGCATGTTGTACCCAAGTTGTGACAGCCAGGAATGTTCCCCATGTCTCCTGGGGAGCGCAATTACTCCTGGTTGAGAACCACTGGTGTATAAACTAGCTGTGTCTCTAGAACCTCGAGTCCAATGTTTGGACCCCTAGGGCCCAGGCCTGGCTCTGACCCTTGGTTATGTTGATATTATCTTGGCAACTCACTGTCTTTCAAATCATCAGATTCCTTTCTTCATTTTCAGAAGAGCCCAGGCCTACCAAAGAACTCCTACAGTAAAACTTAGCTTACTAACACTTACTCGTCTTGTTTAAGCTGAACTTATGCCCAATGATAAGTTCCCAGTAAGCAAGGTGACTTCATTCTGGACATCTTGTATAACCTTGTACCTATGGTCATCGAAACTATGTTGTACACAGTTCTGTACTGGATACTTAAAAATTTGTTAAGAGGGTATATCCTGTGTTAAGTGTTCTTATCAAAATAAAATTTTGAAAATTTAGCTTATTAGCATAGTGAAGGCTCGAGAATATCTTAGTCTAGTCGCAAAGCCTATTGTTCCCTTCCTTTGTCCGTGCTGGACCTACTAACATCCTGCAGGTGACATCTTGGGGGACACCGAGGGTGCTGGCATAGTGCCTTTTGGGACTGGGGGAAGAGCAGATATGATCACCTGCATGTGAGCCTTTGACAACTGTGACACAACCCGAAGGTGAAATACCCTTACTCAGATCATCTTAGACTCTTCAAGCAGGTCATTACAGTGAGATCTCATATACAAAGTATTTGAGTCTTCTTGTTAAGCTGGACTCTACTATATCAAGAACTAAGACATACTGGTCTTTCAAATACCCTTGAAAGTGACCTTGGGCTTTCCATGAGCCTCAACAGGAGATAATGAAGACATTGATCCTGAAGGACCATAGCCTTGGGGAAAACTGGAAATCCAGGAAGCTTATACTTCCTTCCCCCTTAGCAGGGAGCATAAACCTTACATCACATGGTGATTATTAGGAACTGACCCCAAGGAGAGAATATCTCTCCCACATTTCTACAAAGGCACAGCCTTCACCTCCAAAAACCATGTCACTCTCTACTCTCCTAGGAAGAAATGGCAAGCCAGTCAGTGGCATGTCACCCATTCCTTCTAGCCTTGGCTTTTGGCTATCCCCATGCTCCTCTCCCCAGCCCAATCCTGAAACCCCTAAAAGGAGATCAGGAAATCAGAAAGTCTTTCTCCCAGGCAGACATGTGTGGCTAGGGGAGAGCTACCCTCTACTTGGGTGCTCCCAGCAGGAGATGGGAGATTGAAGTGATTGGATGACAATGGAGTCCTCCCTTCAGTGTAGACCCACACGGGGGTGATTGCTTCCTCCTGCAGGGTCTCTGAATGTCTGCCTCTGCACCTCTCCCACCCTGGTAATGCCACACACCTTGAGGGACTACAAGGCTGAGAGAGGCCCTTAGGGGAGAAGGTCCCCTGAGCATCCTGTCCACTGACAGTGACAAAAGGACCCACCAAGTCCTCTAAGTTAGCTGAGCAGTGTCTTCTCAGAGGAAAAAGAGCTGCCTGGTTGGAGGCAGCATTTTGGGAAAGCAATTTAAATGCTTTTATATCCTCACAGCCTCGTTAACTTTCATCGTCTCTTTTTTCTTCTCTCTTCTCTGTTCCTGTAAAGCCACCTATCTGTCTCTGTGACACTCAGACTTGCATGGATTGGATTCTGTGGGCTGTCAGAAAAATGCAACCTCTGGGGAAAACCCTTCTACCCCAATTTCAAGTCCAGCCTGGGAATGAGGATGAGGCCTCCGAGCTTCTAAACACCCCACCTTCTCAGTTTTTAATGACCCTGCTTTTTGACTTGGTTGTATTAGGTTATCTAGAACTCTTGATATTTCCAGTAAAACTGTATTGAAGTTCAGATCTTGGCATCTTTCCTGACAGAATTCTTCTCATTTATTATTTGGATGCCTGGTTAGCCTTCAGTCGTACATGTTTCCAATGTTTCTGTAACATTTTCCAAAAAAGCCTGTTGGGATGTGTTTTCATCTTTCTATCCCACACTTGTTTATCACAAATGCAGTGTGTGTGTGTGTGTGTGTGTGTGTGTGTGTGTGTGTATCTGAAACTCATATGTGAGATTTTTATACCCAACCATAGCCATGCCAACACTCTCATTGTGTGGGCTTGGTCTGGCCTGGGAAATCTCACGACAGGTCAAAGTGAATTTGCCCCAGTTACTCTGGCTGCAGAGCAAATCAACCCCCAGAACTCCATGGTGTAAAATGATATTCACTTTGATATGCTTATCTCCTGTTCCGTGGGTCAGGACCTTGGGCAGGGCATACCCAGGGGTCTGTTTCTACTCTGCCAGGTCCGGGCCCTCAGCTGAATTTGTGAGGCTGTGGGGGTGGGGGGTTGCTGGTGGGGGCCAGAGCCACCTGCAAGTGCACTCGCTCCCAGGTTTGGCAGTGGAGGCTGGCAGCTGGGCTGTTCATCAAACATCAGTGTGGCCTCTCCATCGTCTGTGCACATGGGCGGCCTTGGGTTTCCTTGCAGAGTGCTGGCTGGGTTCCGGAGTGAGCACATGGCGCCTTCATGCCTTGAATCACGAGTGGCATTTCCAGTGTGCTCTATCAGTGGAGGCTGTCACAAGTTTTTCCGGCACATGGGGGTGGGACACGACTCCTGTCACTGAACAAGGAGAGTGCCGAAGTCACTTTGCAAGGAGGGTGAGTGAGAGGGAAGACAGTGTTGCGGTCATATTTGGAAAATTCAGTCTGCCACATTACCCAAGGTCTAGCTCTGTGACCTCTCACTTTTTCCTTGAGCTCCGCTGGTACATTGCTTGTCCTCTGGTTCAGTACTTTTTAATTAAGTGCAAAAATAAATTCTCTTGAATATGCTATTCCACAAAGTCTTGCTTTCCGGCTCCCACTGACATCATGGGCACAGAAGACACTGGTCCAGGGTGCCAGGACCCCCACTACGAAACTTCATAGCCCCATCCAGGTATGCACTTGACAGAGCTAGGCATCCACACATACCCTCTGCCTCCTCATTTCTCAGTTGAAATAGATTGTCAGTTTCTTAATATTAAGGAGAGGAGCATGGACTGCTTTGCAAACTTGACAGCACCCTGAAGCTCAGTGCTACACAGGCGATGTGTCCGCTCAGGCCAAACGTGTTGTCACAGCCTGTAGGAAGAATGACTTCAACTTTGCTGCCTGCGAGGACCACTGATTTAGGAGAAAAGACTAGATCCTGCACTGTTCCTTTGACTGAGAGCTGATATTTTCTTCTCCAACAAAGTAAAAACCAGCCATGAAGTGTCACTGAAGTGTCATCCATACCAAGACTTATTCTTGCAGAAGGAAAGCCTGTATCCAATGTCTCCATGGCCCCAGACATCCGTGGAGTAGCCGTACTGAGAGCGACGGTCATGGTGAGCACAGGCAGATGTGCATCTCCCAGGTGTTAGGCGTCTGGCATGCATGGTTTCATTTGGTTCCCATGACAACCCTCTGTGGTAGGTCCTACTGTTACCCCATTTCTGACGCATAGAAAATTCAGGTCTCTTGTTCAAGGGGTAGGTAGTAGGAGCTGAAGACAAGCCAGGAGGTCTGCATCCAGCTCCTTATTGCAGTGCTGCCTTGACTCTCTTTCCTTTCCTTGTCTGGAGTCTCAGTCTGCTCTCACAGCTCCATAATGAGCATCCTCGTGCCCTATGACCCGCCGTTTCCCAGGGCATGGCCAGCAAGCCTGCCGCATGCAATCCAAGCTAGGCACGTCCTTCCTTCACTCGGTAGCCACTGGTAGTGGGTTGCATGTGCCCCAGGTTCCCTGACCCTAGCCTTGCCTGCTGTGTGGAGGGATGGTGCTGTGGGACCACCCTGAAGAAGTGGCATGTGTGGCTTCCACAGGCCCACTGGGCTCAGATCATGCTTCTTCAAAGCCTTGGTGGAGTGCTGGCCTGGGGTGGGCCTGGGCATGTGTGCAGTGAGCTCTGCCTTGGGGAAGGCTTTGGTGACAATGGGGCCAAGAGGAAAGAGAGCGACATGACTCAGCTGTCCTGTGTAGATTGGCTGTGTTTGATCTGGGGATAGCACCCAATATCCATCACTCAGAAAGTTTCAAGGGCCTGCAGGACCGATGGGGGAATTTGGGCCACTTCAGCCCTGGAGTTGTGACTGTGTTCAGGCTCAGTAAGTGAAGACTGGTTAGACTCAGCAGACACTGAGTAATGTTCCAGAACTGTAGTCGGGCTCTGGTGTGTAGGATAGATCAGGGTGGGCGAGCCGAGCCCAGAGGCCTTGATGACACCAGTAACGAAGGAACGGTAAACCCTCCCTCCATTCACTCATTCATCAACTGCAGGGGGAATGGCAGGCCTGGGATTCGCCATGGAGTCCTGGATCCAAAGCCCAGTCCCACCCACTTCATCTCTCTGAACTTGCATTTCCTCATCTGCAAATGAGGTGACTATGACCCTCACCCAGCAGTTATGTAAAAGACTGTTTTGGACTGTATGTTCATGTCCCTCCAAAACTCATAAGTTGAAGCATGAACGCCCAGTGTGAGGTGGGGCCTTTGATGAGTAATTAGGGTTAGATGAGGTCATGAGGGTGGGACCCTCCTGTTGGGATCAATGGCCTTAGAAAAAGAGGAAGAGAGAGCCCTCCCTCTCCACATGCACACCTAAGGAAAGGCCCCGTTAGCACAGGAGAGGGGGTTTCTGCAAGCCAGGAAGAGAGCCCTCACAAGCTGACAGTCTAGTCTCAGACCTCCACCTTTCAGGCTGTGAGAATATAAGTTTCTGTTAGTTCAGTCACCCAGTCTGTGATAGTGTGCTATGGATACCCAGGCAAACTAATGCAGATTTTGGTTGCAGGAAGTGGGGTGGTACTCTTACAAATACCTAAAAATGTGGGTGCAGCTGTGGAACCTGACGGTGGGTAGAGCCTGGGAGAATTTGAGGTGCCTGATCTATGGACATTGAAGACAGTTCTGGTGAAGGCTCTTTTCTTAGAGAATACCTAAATAATCATGAACAGGACATTGGTGGAAAATATAAATGTTAAAGAATAGTGTCTCTTAGGTCTCAGAGGGAAATGAGGAATGCATTATTGGAAACGGGAAGGAGAGCACTCCCCATTATAAAGCAGCAAAGAATTTAGCTGAACTGTGTTCTCCTGTGGACCTTTGAGTGATGCCATTGTTGGTTAGCTGAGGAAATTTCTAAACAAAGTGTCTTAGGACTGGCTTAGCTCCTGACTGCTTAGAGTAGAGTGCAAGAGGAAGAAGGAATTGTTTACCAAAAAGGAACCAGAACTTAGGCACTTAGGAAATTTCTTAGGCTATCCAAATTGCAAAAAAAAAAAAAAAAAAAAAAAAAAAAAAAAAAAAAAAAAAAAAAAAATCAGAACACGTGTTCTGAGAAGAATGTAAATGTGAGCCTGAACAATGATTTGAGATGTCAGGTGTGGCTCGTGGAGGTGACTAGCCATCTCCACAGGAGCCAGGAGTGTAGGGACACTGCCACTTTGAACAAGCAGGAACAGAGCAAATGGGATGGAATGAAGGGTGGCTGTAGGACTTCTTGGATCCTACAGGACAAGACCATAGAGCTATCTGGCTGCAAATGTGCACTATTTTTCACAGAAGGTGACGAAGGACCTTAAGGTGATTCAGAGATCATGAGGGCCAAACCCTCAGTTCCAACAGGCAGGTGGCCTCTGATGGAAGCCTTGCATGCAGGTCTACAAGGGAGACAGTGAACCAGATAGGTATTCTCAAACTTCAGGGTGGGTTTGTCTTACTTCCAGTGGGGTTTGTCTTACTAAGTTTTGGATTGCCTGGGACATGTAGCTCCTTCTCTTTCCCATTTCTGCCATTTGGAATGGGAATGTCTCATTTACGCCTGTGCCCTATGGTGCCTGGGGTTGCATGGTGTGTCTGGCTTCACAGGCTCCTAGCTAGAGCTCCAGCCTCACTCAGGTCTGATTTGAATACTGAGATAATACTTTGGACATTGGACTTTGGAGTTGAAGCCTGAATTAATTAAGACTTTGGGAGTTGTTGGAATGGAATAAATGCATTCTGCATATAAGAAGGACATGAATTTGGAGGGTAAGGGCAGAATGTTATGAACTGAATACTTGGGTACCCTGCCCAATGAATGGGCATATGATGAATCCCCAATGTAGTGACAGGTGGAGATGACCTTGGGGAGGTAATTACTAGAAAAGGTCATGAGAGTGGGGCCCTGTCATGGGATTACTAAGTGGCTTTAGAAGAAGAGGAAGAGAGAGGGCTCCCTCTGCAGGCCCCCACAGCAAGGAAAGTCCCAGAGAAACCAACCATCTATAGCTGGGAAAAGAGCCCTCACTGAGAACCTGACCATGTTGGCACCTCGATTATGGGTTTGCAGCCTCTAGGCTAGGAGAAGATACATGTCTGCTCTTTAAGCCACCCAGTATTTGTTATTTTTTAGGGCAACGCGAGCCAACTAAGACAAGGTACATTAAAGTAGAAATGGTATACGCAACCCCAGGCATGTGATCAATGCTCAGCTTTCTGTCCTCCTCTGTAAATCAGAAGTGTGTGTGTGGGGGGGTGTCATTGCCTCCTTGACAGAGAAGGAAGTAAAAGCATGAGAGTCAGGCCTCTGGAAAGGGGCAAGACCTGCTACATGAGTGAGAGTGATAAACACAGATCAGGGGTGGGTGAGTGTGGGCTGCCATGACTTACGAGTTTGGAGGAACGGCCTTCATCCTGATGTGGCCCTCACAGCCCCAAGCAGGTGGGGGACCCTCAGGCTGCTGCCCTCTGCCAAGGAGGAGGACAGGAATTGGCGGCATGGTGCCAAGGCGCTGGTCAGCAGAGGGTGCTGGGAGGACATACCCGCAGCCCCTGGCTCTACCTCATTCCCTCTTTCTGTGCCCCTTGATCCTCTGGGCTCACCCGGCCCCTCATCCAGGCATGGGCACGGGGGACACGATCACCTCTGCATCTCTCTCAACGGGCTGGGCAGAGGGAGCCTCCCCACTCCTACAATTCACAGCTCCAGGCATATTTTGATGGTTTTATTTGTGTGATTTCTACCTTTAAGAAGTGTCTAGATGAAGTTGCAGATGAGAGACCCAGAGCTCATTTGAGACCTTGGGGCTAGAGATGCTTCCCCTGCAGAAGAGAGAATTGAAGAGCCAATCATGTGTCACAGCTTCCGGCAAGAGAACATGAACGAGTGATGAAAGGGACCGAGTCCAGCAGTGTCTGTACCTGGGGCTGGGGAGAAGGTGCGGCGCAACAGGAAGAACCCAGCTGCTGAGCAGAAGGGTGTGGAAAGAAACCGTGATACAGGGTCGAGGAGTCCAGCAGAGGGCCCTTCTCAATGGGCAGGAGATGCCGGTGCCCTGGGCAGGTCAGGTTCAGGGTGACCAGAGGCCCAAATGAGGTGGGTGTCTGGTGTCTGTCTGCTCTCAAGTTCTAGTCCCCACCATATTGCCACCATCTTTATTTACTGTGTTTTCTGGAAGCTGGAAAGGGCACCTGGTGCTTTCCAGCCAGCAAGCTGAGTGCGAACAAAACAAGGAAAAACAACGTGGTTAGTATGGTTTGCTTCTTGCAATGTTCCTGCCCTACAAACAGAGACTGGGGTGCTTCTGCAAATTGGGAGCTTCTGAGTGTACTGTCTCCGGGACTTGGAGCATATTTTTCAACTTCTTTTTGCACAAGGGGCTTCCAGAGTCTCGGAGGCAGGTGGCTGGCACCCGAGTCCTACTCGATTTTTTTTTTGTGGTGGGTAACTGCACGTGATAGGTTTCCTCTGACCTCAGGCTGTGCTCCCAGGACATGAGTGCTGGCTGAGGGCCAGGCGAATAGATGAAGACCACAGGCATACACAACCACCATCGCTGAGAGTCTTGACAGCTACTCCCTGCCGAAAGCCTGCTCAGTGCCGGGCACTCTGCTTGGGGCTTTACCTGCCATCCTCACCAGTCCTCTGATCACTGGCACTGAGGCCAATGCCAATATCCGCTCCTGAGGAAGCAGCCCAGAGGAGCCAAGAGCTGTCGGGTCACAAGAGTGATGGGTAACTGGCCAACCCTCTGTTTTATCATCATGCAGCCCTTGTGTTCTGTAATCATTGCTCTGTGTAAATACCTCGGTGCCCATCTATGAAGTGACCTGAACACACAGAAACCTCAGCAGTGAGCCTCCCACTTACCGACTAAGGTTGTACCTCAGTTTGCAGGACAAAGCAGTAAAGCTGGCATTCAAATTTGGAATTGAATCCTGGGTTTAAATCCAGATGGTATGACTTTCTAGTTGATTGCCCTGTGTCCACTGATTACAATCTCAGAGATTGTGTTTTTTCTGTTGGGTTGTTTCAAGAATGTAAGAGCTAATGATGTCCAAGACTTAGTGCCTGGTTCATAGCGAGCTCTCAAGAAGTAGTCTGCATATAATTAGTTATCTATATATATATATACATATTGTCCATTTTACATATGAGGAAGCTGAGCCTAAGAGCAGTCAAGTGACTTGTTCAAGACCGGTCAGCTGGTAAATGACAGTGACACCTAGTTCCATCAATCTCCAGAGCTGTCATGATGTGCCATCTAATTGAGGTTCCTCAGGGAGACAGTATCTTGTACTCCAGGAGCTTTTCCTGCTGCACTGAACTTGACTGGTCAACCTGAACTCCTGCTTCCTCTTCTGTCCATTCAGAATGCCCAGCACAGTGCCACAGGCAGAGCACTGAACGAAGGCTTCACTTAATGGTTCCAATCCTCGGAAGAGCAGGAAGTGGTTCCTTTACCCATCAGGAAGTGATGGCTCCTCTACCCATCACCGTTGTGACCAAGGAGAAGGAAGTGGCTCCTATACCCATCACCCTTGTGACCTGGCAGCTCTTGGCTTCTCTGCAAGAGAAGCAGCATACTGCAGCAGGCATCTCTCCCATCAAAAACAAAAGCCAGAGAAAGCACGATCAGATTGGCACATTATTATCTGCTGCTTCCCTTCCCCGTTATTTTCATGACTCAGTCTTCAACTTTGCTCTCCTGTGAGGGCTGTATTTTTGAAGATGTGTTTCCATGTTTAAAATAGCCAATAGCTAAATGCACAATTTTCCTCTCTCTTAATTAGCTTGTGAACTTCCTCCTTTTTATTTATTATAGATCTTGCATTTCTCTACCCTTTCTGAAGATGCACTACAAATTTATATTGTTATAACCCCTTCTCTGCTCTTCCAGTAACTGTATTTCAGGCAGAGATGTGCCTTTCCCCACCTAAATTTTTACAAGGCATAACTTTTAATTACCCTTTCCCCACCTCCAGTAGGAAACCTTCCAAACATGATATTTTAATCGAAAGTCTTCCAAGTGGTCCCTTGCTGTCTGGGAGCCAGACTTAGTAGCTAAAGATAAGGATGTGCTATGTCCCTTGGTTTCTTATTTTGATGATCTAAAGTTTCCTCAAAGCCCCCAGCACTGTTTGTCATGCCCAAACCATGTGCCCCAGGCCTCTGAGTATACCCTAGTCTCACAGTTCCATCCTAAGTGTACAGCTGCAAGTCATTCTCAGAGGTGTGAGGACCAATGCCCCCACTTCTCCAAGCTCTGGTCTTCCTGGAGGCCACTGATGCCTGCCCTGAGATGTTCTTGACTGCCCGTAAGTTGATGTGGCATCTGAGAACTATCTGACCATCTTCTAAACTGGTTTTGTTTTCTTTTTCATTCTGTTGTGTCAGCCAGAGTCTGCCATGGCCACACGGGCACAGAGCAAGTGCACAGCCGCAGCAGGACGCACGCCCCCCACCTCCTATTGCCCGCTGGCAGGAGCTAGTATCACCTTCCCTCCAAATGCCCTGCGATGGTCACCATCCCTGTCTTTGGTCCCATGGTCCCCACTCTGTCTCCTCATCCATGGCTGCGTACTGATGACCTTGCCACCCAAGTCACTCGCTCACCTGCCGTTCTCCCTCCCACACCTCTGCCCCCAACCACAGCTCCTGGCAGCTCCCAGTGTCTGCCCAGCAGACTTCCAGTAACCTCTGCTTGCTCTCATGGCCCCAGGATATGCTTTCCCTTGCCTTTCTCATCTCCCAGACATCTCCTCTCCTCCTTCCACACCTTCTCATGCCAGATCACCCCCAGGCCCTCTCCCTTTTCTTATATCCAATCAGCCCAGTCCTCAAGACCACCACCCCAAGAGCCTCCTCTTATAAGACCACCTCGTCCATAAGCTAATAGCAAAAGTTCTCACTGGCTCATCACGTCTAGTACCATTATGTTCAAAGCAACAGGTGGCACCTTTTTCCTTTATTATGTTTCCCCCGTTAAACTGAAAGAAATACACATTTGACTCAAACAAATACAAAATCGCATCACAAAAACTACTACTGCCCAGAGCCTTCCTCCTGTGCCTGCTCAATCCTGTAACTAATATTAACCATCTGGAAGGAGTATTTCTATGCTTTTCTCAGCCTGAAGATGCTCCCAGGTCACTGAGTGTCCACACATCATCTGAACATGACCCATGACTTGTGACCACTGTCTCCTGCGTCTCAGCTCATGCAAACACAGAGTGAAAATGTGTGATTGTGTTTGATCCTTTGTTCTCAAAGGTAGAGTTCTCAGTCATCCTTCTGACTTTGAACAGAGTGTGCACCCATCCCCGGGTCCAATCAACTAGGGATTCTTCTTCAGGCTGAGGTTTTCCTAGACTGTTAGGGCTAAGCCTTGCAATCAAGTCTGAGTTGACATACTACCCACCATAGGTGGCTCAGTGTTCAGTGTGTGCCTGACCAGAGATTTTAAATATTTCCCTGCACAAAAAAAAATTAAGAATCTGGTTGAGGGGAACTAGGCTGTGGCCACTTTCTTTAACATAGGTTAACAAAGGAGACAACTTGATCAAATAACGTGGTACTTATAGGTCACATTTACGGATTTACTTCACTTTAACGAAATGAATTGTATCCCTAAAAGCTCTTCTCTCACATTTTATAAATCAAGTTCTATTCCCTTTGGCTTTGTATAATTTCACAGAGAATTTTCCATAATTTTTGGTTGATTCTTAATGGGCAGAAGTTCTTAATTTGAACTTTCAATTTCTTTTCCCTTTTGCCAAGTTTTTACATTAATGTTCCGTAAAACAGTTAAGGCCCCTAGGGAGGCCCCTATTTTAACCATAACAGAAAAGCTATTATTTTATTATTTGTAAAATGTTGTACAGTTTTCCTATAATGAATGAACACCTTCAAATAACTCTTCTTTTGAATGTTATGTTTCCAGATGGTTCTTTCAAAGTAGGGTATGACTTTATTTTAGAGTGTGTATGTGTCCATATGTGTTAGTGTGTGTGTGTACACACATAAATTTTTTAATGCAACTCATAAGCTCTTCTCTCACATGATGATGCTCTGGTTATATGCTGAGGGAGGCTTTCAGAACTGCATGCGTATTTCGAGAGCCAGAGCTTCCAGAATTACCTTATCCAGTACCCGCAGCCCTTGGCTCAAGCCTGTTCCTGGGCCTGGTGTGGCCTGTCTTGCTTGCTGAGCCTCTATTCATACATCAGCCTGTGCCTCTGAGAGTGTGACCAGGCAGGATGACCCCACCTGGAAGCTGGTAGACAGCTCAGACCCTCAGCTTAGAATCAGCACACCCACGTAGGCCAACACCGCAAAGCACAGCTTTAAAATCCATACCTGTTCCTCCGGCTGGGCATTTAGCAGGTGCTCAGCAAACCAGTTTCCTTGTTTGCTCCACTTCCCATGAATCCGGTCTCTTCTCTGGGTGTTTACAGCACTATCTGTAGTCTCCTGATGATTTCAGCAGGTTGACACGTGACCATTGGCTTGTAATTGATCCTTTTGCGGGTCCTAGATCAGAATCACTTTTTTTGGCCCCCATTTCAGACCTGCTTGGTTAGAATCTTTGAGGGTGGAGCCAACATTGACACTTTATCCAATTTCCTTGTTGGTTCTTTGTACCTGAAGTCGGAGAGCCAAGGGACCCCGTGTTGGCCTGTTGGGGTCTCTCAAGGCAAGATGAGGAGTCTCAGTGAGACACCTGCCTCAGGTGGAAGTGAAGTTGCTTTTATTCATTGAGCAAAAACATACTGGGAGCTAAGTAGGTGGTGGGTGTTTTGCAAAAACCTAAAAATAGCACATCATATAAACACATCATAAAAGCAGCCACACAATCAAATACCTGTGACATGCATTCATAGTTTAAAAAGGACTCTTCCATTTGTCATAACAACCCAGTGTTGGCGGAGCCAGGACTCGGAGCCAGGCTTTCATGCCGCTGGCCTGGGCTGCCCCTGCGCTTCTGTCCTGTTCCAGCGGCAGAGGAAGGGGAGGGAGTCAGGCCTCGAGGGAGGGTTGCCTGCATGGGATGCAGTGAAGGGCCTCGCAGAGGAGTAGGAGCATCCCATCACTCGTTTGGAAAGATGAGGGCACAGTTCTCTGCATATGTGCCTTCCACACGCAGGACTTGTAAGAGGGAGGAGTTTTGTCCCCACACTTCAGACTGTTCGGGGGCCCCCCACAAGGCTGAAATGGCTGCACCATGGCCTGGGGATAGAAAATGACCCTCCTGTGGAGAGGGGGATGGAGGCCACAGATGGAGGCAGTGGAATGCTGGCCAGAAACGGTGTAGGACAGCAATGACTCTCCTAAAACATACCTAAAACAACCCCAAAATTATAAGGGGGGTCACCATTCTCTGCTTCTGACCAGGCTCAGGAAATCCCTAATTTAGTTATTTTCCCAGGAGAAACCCAGGCAAATCCATCTTTCTTTTAACAAACTTCTAGTCCAGATTAACATGAAATTGTGTCCTCTAAAACTTTTCATTGCCTGTGGTGTTGCTTCTAAAATTGATTGGCAGGTCTGTTCCCACCACCATTAAAGTGCCCATCGGCGGATCCTTACCTGCATCACCCAGAATAGGGCGACCGCCAGGGGGAGGGCTTGGAACATCTGTGAATTCTGTGTGCGTGGTAATTGCCAGGTCACCAAATTCCACAGCAATTTGTAATAACCAAGTACTGGAGGCATTAGCAGAATTCAGTCATGGACAGCGGAGGAGAGGGTTTTCCAGTCGTGATATCCGTGTTTGCCAAAGTCAAAATAAGAAAATCATCTATCATATTCAATTGTGGAGAGCTGAGACAAGAATATTATCCATCACTTTTGTGCACCTCTTTCCAAACCACTGCTAAGGCCATACTTCCCAACAAACGCGCTAAGTGACCCAGTGGCTCTGTCTTCTCTCTGCACAGCATGCCTTATGGTGACGTGGCTCAAGGCTTCAGGGGTTTCTGTCCCGAGACAGCACCTTGTAAAAGAGTTTCTGTTGATCAAACCTCTTCTCTGCTGGTGGCAGAAGGACACCACCCTAAGAGTCACAAGTGCTGTCATGCTGGTTGACATGGTGTGTCAGGTAGGGCTGTGGTTTCACTCCTGAAACTCTAAGAGGCAGCTCCCCACTTGCCCTGGGCACATCCTCATTCTGTCTCCTTCTGCTTTTAACACCTATGAAGCAGAGGCCAGGGACACGGCTCTGAATGGCAGTGAGATAATTGGATATAGTGGAGCCAGTGCTTGTTCCCAGGTGATGGGGGCAGTCACTGTGGAAAGTTTTTCCCACCTGGAGCCCTTTTGGCTGGGACTCCGGCTGGCATCTCTCACGGCAGGTGATGCCCCACTGGGTGTGTGCCTCCTGACGCATGGATTGCTAGTGGAACCCCATGCCCGTTGAGCGTCTGATAGTCCAGTGTCATGGCCTAGAGGTCCACCCTGTCAAACTGCTCTCCGTGTGTTTGCTTCGCACCGGGTCCTGGGAGCCCACTGGCCTACCACTAGGGCTGCCCCTTGGGCCCAGCCTAAGTCAGTCCCCTCAGGGATAGCAGTGAGGGCAGGCGGTGGCTCCTCCTGCCTCCACGCGCTGGCGGGGCTGCCAATCCCATGCACACTCTGCATAATTTTATGTCACTGTATATGTATTCTATGTGTACTTATGCAATTAAATTACTTTAACTGGTCACTTTCAGCTTCACCCTGCCACAGGGTTAGTGACTGGAATGTGAGCATTTGATAGCAGATAGCTTTTGTGATGCCTGGCCTGGCAGGGTCTGGGTGTTGTGTCTGGGTGTCCTTCTGCAGCCCCCAGAGGGCCATGAACCATCAGGCGCCACCCCTCACGCCTACACCGTGTCCCACCTCCAATGCCCTCCCCTTCATAACCTCGGGTTAGGAGACTATCATCATGAAGAGCAGACACACATGGCCAGCTGTGCACACCTCTCTGTGGCCATGGCCATGGCTGTGGCTGTGGCAGTGGCCTCAGAGCCCCAGCTACTTGGGAGACAAGGACGCCTCTGAGCCAGCTCTGTGGTGCCCCCTGGTGGCCAAACTCATGAAGTTCTCCCAAGTGTGTCACCACTATGTGGATGTGGAAGGAGGACAGAGCTGGGGCGACATAAAGACAGGGGGTTGCCCTTCGCTGTGTTACCCCACACCCACCTGCTCCCCACTAGCCTGGGGCTCACCCATACTCGCCAGTCCTCACCAGGGAGAGTATCCAGGACATCTACTTCCATTCTTTCTATCAACATCCATACTAAGAGTAGAGAAAAACATACAGACCTGTTCATACTGAAGTGTTACTGGCTTAGCTTAAGGATATGCACATCTCTGGATATGTGCATTTTAAGAATATTTCGGGACCACTTAGCCCGCCCTCCCACAGAAGCCTCTAACCATGCAGACAAGTAGGTTGGGAAAAGGAAATCCTCCATCAGACCACCTCAAGGTCTTCTCAGCCCTGTGACCAAAGCAGTTTCTGATGATCATCGCCGACTCAGTGGCTCTAGCTTCAGCCTTCCTTTTGCTGTCGCTGTCCTACACCATGTGCCCATATCCCCCTGCCACCTGATTTCCACTGAACATTAGAAAACTAAACTCTTGGGGTCCATGGGTGGCTCAGTTGATTAGGTATCTGCCTTTGGCTCAGGTCATGATCTCAAGGGCCCAAGTCGGGCTCCTGCTCAGTGGGCAGTCCATTTGTCCCTCTGCCCCCCAACCTCACTCGTGCATGCTCTCTTTCAAGTGTTCTTTCTCTCGAATAAATAAAATCTTTAAAATAAATAAAATTCAAGTAAGATCATAAAGATGGTCAAATCCCAGAGCAAGGGTGTTGTTCTAAAAGCACTTCTGCATGCACACACTTTCTCTTTCACACACGTACCTCGCTCATTGGCAATGGTTCACTCTTGCTTCCGTGCTTCCATGTAATCAGCACATGCTGAAGCTGACATGCCCATTCACTAACAGTGATATGCAGAATTCAGGGCAGCCATGGTGGCTGGTCCTGGTCACCCGAGGGCATTGCCCAGATCCTTCTCTAGGTCTGTGTCACCACCCCAGCCTGTTCTCTGTTTTTTATTGAGATCTTGCTTTAAGCCCCTAGGATGCCCCTTCAGTACAAAGGGAATACTGAGCAGGGCCCCCAGGGGAGACTCTGCTCACGGTCCTGCCAGCCGGTGGCTGTGTGGGGCGCTGTGCAGTCCTCCAGGGGAACTGGGAGTAAGCTGAAGCAGGAGAGCAGTCTGCACATCCTAGGGGGACAGCGTATTGATGGCCCCATGATTATAAGGGCAGATACTTCTGATTATGTCACAGGTGTTGTGTGTGAAGAGCCATGACCTGCTAGCTGTCACATCCCATAGCAGCCCTTTCTCTTAAGATAAGGAAGCTACCTGCTGGGGAAAGAGGTCTTATCAGGATGTTTCCCACTGAGGGAATTCACCGAGAGAGAAGTCACCCTCACTGGGGAGTTGCCCTGGGCTCTGGGACAAGTGGTCCTTCCCACCTGCAAAGAACTTTCTCAGGGAATCTATGCGGTATACACACACACACACACACACACACACACACACACACCACTGCTGGTTTCCTGTGTGGTATAAAGAAATCTGTGCAGAGAAGAGTTTGCCTACAGCGCTGCCCAGGGTTTCCAAACAAAGATGCGTCCAGGCTACATGGGCTCTGGTTCTATAAACTGGTTGAAGGAGCTAATCTCAGGAAGCGTGATGTAGAGTCATTTCACTCCCCTCTTAGGTAAAAAAAAAAGCAAATTATGTTGACTGCTGGCTCCTTCATCACAGCAAGTGAATTGCCCATCTGGAATGGTCCTGTGATGGCGAGGTAGGGAGTGTTGTCGGGAAGGCCCCCCCTGCCGACAGGGCGGGGGGAGTAGTGCCTTCTGGGCTGCCTCTGGGCCTCCTGGGTCCATTTGGGTCACTTGCACCAGGTTTGGGAAAGAAAGGAAAACAAGAGTTGGAGAAACTTTCAGTCTTAACTTTGTTTTCTTCCTCTAACCAGCTTTACTAGATTTGTTTAAAGTTTCTAAGTAAGATGATACTTCCCTCCTCACTTGTCAACAGCAAAGGCATTTAGGAGTGTTAACCCACGGGATTTCAATTCTGTGTGTCTTTCCAGAAAGAGAAGAAGAGTGGGCTGCTGAAGCTTCTCGCTGGGGCATCCACCAAGAAGAAATCTCGCTCCCCACCATCCGTCTCTCCAACTCACGACTCCCAGGTGGCAGTGGACTCCTCACTCCAGGGTGCAGTGGGGCCTGAAGTGTCCTCACTGTCCATCCACGGCAGGGCAGGGTCCTGCCCCATAGAGAGCGAGATGCAGGGTGCCGTGGGCATGGAACCGCTGCACAGAAAGGCGGGCTCCTTGGATCTGAACTTCTCCTCGTCCCCCTCCAGGCAAGCATCTCTCTCCATGGCTGCCATCCGTCCCGAACCCAAGCCTTTGTCCAGGGAGAGGTAAGGGGGGAGGGTGGGCTCACGTCCTCTGGCACCTTGGTGTGGGCTGGTCTCTGAGATTAGAGCCATTGAGGGAAAGAGTAACAAAGGGGATTTTCTGTGGAATAAATTTATCCAGCATCCCTCTTACCACATCTCCTCCTGAGCCTGGCTCCTGAGCTTGGCTGGTGACCATCGGATAAAACACATTTGGGAATGAAGGGGGGCATATTTCATGTTCCGAATCCACCTGGATCCTGAGTTTGGGATTTGCAAGGGATTCATCAGGACATTTGGCAGAACTGATGGGGTACTGAGCCCAAAGAAAGCGATGATGTTAGTGAGAGACTACGCCCCCTCAGCCCTGTGGAAACCTGGAGTGCCCTACCCCGGAAGCCAGCTACGACATCTTAAAGTTATAAAACATTACCCCCAGATTGGCTTCAAGGTTTATAGTCTGTTGGGTTGAACCATACAAAATTGCCAGTATTCACTGTTTTTTACCAAAACCAGAAACGTCATAGTTAAGCTTAGAGTTTTACAGAGCAACGAACAATCTACAGGGTGGCCTCAGGTGCTTGAACTTTACAAGGGGTCAGAAACTGGTGTCCTGTTCAGTGGAGGGGCCCATTTGAGGTAGTTCTTCAAGAGCTTCGAATAAGGGTTGGAAGGCACTGCAGGGAGAGAGGATGGTGTCAAATTAAGACAGGGGGGAAGTACTCTTCCCCTTCTAAGTGGCTTCTTGTTGGAACACTGCTTAAATAGTAAAACTGTGAGCAGTCTCCTGAGAGAGCAAACTTGACATTTCTGTCAGAATGCCCCTCCCCTCAGCCACACTGACTGACAGCCAGCCCTTTCCTGTGTCTCCTGGTGCTTGAAGCCTGAGAAGGCCAACACTGTCCTGAGCACCCACTAACCTCCAGCACCAAGGCAAGGCTAGCTGAGGTTCCGTGTAAATGGGGGATGACATAACTTCTGTCAAGGCCCAGGTGGGGAAATCCACAGACGTCGTAGGTCATAAGGTCTCCGTCGCAACCACTCAGCTCTGCCATGACAGCGTGAAGGCAGCCATAGACAACATAGAAATGACGGGTGTGGGTATTCCAGTAAAACTCCACTTACGGAAACCAAGATTTAAATTTCATGTGATTTTCTTGTGTCACGAAATAGTCTTGTTTTGATTTGGTTTTCAGCCATTTAAAAAAGTAAAAGTATGTTTTGTTCTCGGACCACACAAACCAGCCACAGGCCAGTTTGCCAAGACATACCCAGACGATGGGCTTTAGGGTTGATGCTGTGGTACTGAGATCCAGGGCATGGAGAGGACAATTTCCCCAGGTGGTGGAGCGACCTGGGGAGTGACATTCAGACACCCAACAACCAGCATGGATTCCAGTCGAAAATACCTACCACAGCCATGCTGTGCATCAGCTTACCATCTGCTGGCATGTTCTAGGTGTCTTGTGTGTGTTACCTCAGTCCTTGCAAGAACCCTTCAAATTCAGTATCCCATCTTATAGCTGAGGAAACAGAGGTTATTCACAGGCTAAGCCACTTGCTCAAGATCACACAGCAAGTTAGCTGCCAAGCCAGTGATTGAAGTGAGGGCTTTCCAACCACGGAGCATGGGCTCTGAACCGCTTTGAGGAGCATGGTCAGCAGTCGTGCCAATGTAGTTTGCCCACCAAGGGATCTGGGTGTCTCTGGTCTTCAGACACTATGGACCATGTCATAGCCCTGCCAGGATATTAGCATATGCTTCAGGGTCCTCTGCAGTTGGTCACCACCCCCTGTGTATTCAATATACAACTGTCGTTCAGACTCACTCAGTGCAGGACCCGTTAGCATGACGTGTCTCC
This sequence comes from Mustela lutreola, assembly GCF_030435805.1. NCBI lineage: Eukaryota > Metazoa > Chordata > Mammalia > Carnivora > Mustelidae > Mustela > Mustela lutreola. Next base: position 56,261,894 of record NC_081298.1, on the reverse strand, counting down.
CCTACAGCAAATCCCCAGGCCCTGAGGAGACTGAGTTCACACCTTACCACACCACACCTGATACCACACCGCACACACAGACAAAACACACACATCACACACCTGATACCACAACACACACGCACAGGACACACACACCACACACACTCCACCACACTTGATACCACACCACACACACGTACTGCACACATGCACACATGTACCCCCAAACACACACATCACACACATATCACACCACACACATACACATACCACACATAGGCACACATGTATACCTCCAAACACAAACACCACACACACTCACCATACCTGATAGCATACCACACACACACACCCCACACCACACATATACACACATGCACCACACATACCTCAGACACATCTCACACAAATACCACATACACACAATTTCTCTTTCTTCCTCTACTTCCCTCCAGGGAGCCTCCTCCAACTTTGTGTAGTGCTTTCATGTCAGAACCTTCTTCCTTCCACAAGACCAACCCCCAGCTGCCTGTGATTTCTGAATGTGGTTCCCTATCCCTTTGCCTCAGGTCATGATGTTGGTGACTCCTGAGAGTGACAGACCTAGATATTTCAAAGCTGCTCTCATATTTCCCCTAGGTTTCTATTCTCCTCAGATCCCTCTACTTCCAGACTCCTTCATAAAAGGTCTTAAAAGACCCTATTCTAAAAAATCATGGGAGTCTATGATTAACTAGAAAGTTCAGAGAATTACTCTCATTCTGTGAATATTCCATCTAATCAGGGCTTATTGTACCCAGAGACTCTTGGCACCCTGCTTGTTCCCAGCACACTGTGCAGCTCATTAGTGATGAGAGTTTTCAAAATACAGCCTGAAACCAAACTACTGCCAAATGAGCCCCCAGATGCCCCCTTCCCTCACCCTGTGCAGCCCATCAGCTGCCTGGTGTCCTGGAGAGCCCCAGCAGGTTGGAGCGAGGGTTTAACAAAGGAAAGGCTTAGTCTCTGAGCTGAGGCAGCTCCCGAAAGCACTTGGCCTAGGACCCTGCAGGCTCGTGAATAAGACTTAGCTAGCAGCTGGAGGGGAGCAGCCCTAGTAAGACTCACCTCTCTAGAGGCCCCGGCATTCGCTCCACAGGCCACAGAGCTGCTGAGAGCCAGCTGTGTGCAAGGCCACTTTACAGGCTCAAAGGTGGGAGAAAGGCAAAGGGCAGCTGGGGCTCAGATTCCAGGAGGTTTCTACCACCAGTGTGCTGAGGAAGGGGCCTCTCTACCTTGAGCGGAGCAGCTGGACTGTGGCTGCTGCATGTCTGGGGTGTCGCCCATGTCCATACTCCCTCGGATCTCTCCATTTTTCTCCAGAGGATTTGGGGGGACACCGGGAGCTGCTCTCCAAACTCTCACAGAGGAAGGAAGTTTGGGCTGGAGTGAGGCCTCCCAGGGGAGTGAACCATGGAGAACATCCTCCAGGCCCACCAGGCCAGGCCTGCAAGTCATCTCACTTAGTGGCAGGCCCGGCTCTCAGGAGACCTGTAGGAGCCAAACTCATAGGCCTAATGCATAAACCAGGGTGCCCATCACTACCCCTTCCTTGGGACCCTAATCTTCGGCCATCTAGATATATTAAGTCCTATGGACAGTGTGTACAGGGAGCCACATTTCTGGAAGGTACCCGGGGAACACAGAAGAGCACTGTAGTTACGGGACCCAGTAATACTGTCCAATGCCCTGGCTCCCTGGCAGGGATATACCAACCCTGGACAAGTGCGTTGGAATTCTTGGGCCAGCCACCCCACCACCCATCCTCTGGATGCCTGCCTCTCAGCTCTCTCATATCTCGGGGAGGTTACAAAGTAGCTCTGAGAGATAGGTGCACTGACCACTTACCCAAATAAGTGTTCACCCAAATAGGTGTTTTCATTTTTTCGAGTCCCCATTTCCCTATCTACAAACTAGGGATATACCTGTCTGAGGGTTATAATATTTGTAAAACACAGAGATCAATACATGGGAAAGTATGAATGCACGAAAAAGAACATTAATAATATTGGAAATGATGTATGTAATATTGTGAAATGCTGTGACCTTTAGAAGAATGATCTGATGATGCCCCCAGTGCTGCCTGTCACCCCCTCCTCAACCTTTGATTGGCAATGTCGTTTTGCCCACGTCTTCACACACACCATGTCTTTATCCTCCTCTTTTACCAGCCTGTGAATTGTTTGGTTTTGTTAGGATTTAAAAGGTTTTTGGCTTTGATCTATCATGTGTCATGGTAGGCAGAATAATGGCTTCCCAAAGATGTCTATGCTCTACTCCCCAAAACCATGGCTTCGAGGCCTCACATAGTCTCAAGGAATGAAACCTGAAGGCAGAACAAAGGTTGCTAACCAGCTAACTCTAAAATTGAGAGATTATCCTGGATTATCTGGCTGGGCGCAGTATGACCCCAGAGTCCTTGTAAGTAAGAAAGAAAGGCAGCAGAAAAGGTCAAGGTGATGAGGTGTGAGGACTCAAGCAGCGTTGCTGGCTTTGAAGACGCAGAAGGGAGTGTCCAGCCAGGAATGTAGGCAGCCTCCAGAAGTGCCTTCCCCCTAGAGCCTCCGGAAGGAGTGCAGCCTGGGAGATGATATCAGATGTCTGACTTGAAGAACTGTGAGTAAGAAATTAATGCTGAGTTATGCCATCAAGTTTGTGGAAATTTGTTACAACAGCAACAGGCAACTAATACATGTGTTGCTATCAGAGTTTAGTGTTTAGGATATAAACATATGCTTATTTCCAAGAGCCTAGAAGGACTCTTCTCTGCGATGAGCACATTCTGCCAGCTTGGGGATCACACGTGCTCAACAGCACTGAAGAAAGTGCTCTGGGCACTCACAGGCCCCCCTTGGGACCCCCGTTGTCAGGAGGAGGGCAGATGAGACAGGAGGAAGACACATCACCCTTCACATGTGATGCTAATTGCAATAGGCAATGGTAGGAATTCATACTGATCTTGAGCCTTCTGATTTCCTGAGTTTTATGTCTGAAAATTATCTGTGGTTAACATAACCTTAACACAGTACAGGGAAGTAAGTCTCTTCTGATCTATGATGCCGCAGTCATAACACGAGAGTTATACTGTCCTTAACTGTTCATTTGGCCCTTTGTGTCTGTAACAGGGAGTATCAGTTACTTTCATGCAGCAGGAAAAATAGCTCTGAATCTTGGAATGATCTGGACAGGAACATTAACTGCTCGACTCTTATACAAAAGGCCCACATTATCCATCTGGGCTCATTAAGTCATTGAATTGCTCAGAAGCACCAAATTACTTTTTTTCTAGCAAATTACATTTTCAGAGTTGCTTGTTGCTTCACATCTGGCAGTGGAGGCTAGAGCCAAAACTTGTCTTGAAGTCTGAGAAATCATCTCACTCTTTGCCTTTTCTTCCTCAGGGAAGAGAAGGAGGCAGGTGTTTGACAAAGAGGTGGAGGGTGGCAGAGAGCCACAGGGAAGGTCAGCACTGGTCTTTGCGGTCGTGCACACAGCCTGGGGGCAGGAGGTGTGGGAATCAAGCAGCCTGCGCGGCACTGGGCGATCTCATGGATTTCACAGACACAGAGGCCATCTGTCCTTTGGGGAGTGGCTGCAGGCTGCCGTTTGTAGAGATTCTGGGCGGGGAGGAGGGCGAGAGGCATACAGTCCTTTCTCTCCTCCTTTATAATCCCAAAGCCAGCATCTGAAGCCAAGGAACAGCAGTAAGAATGGGCCTGACCCTCCCACACCTACAGACGTTCTGAAGCACTTAGGTTGCCTGGCCGGACCTGCTCCCTCAGTAGCAGGAGCCCCCTGCTTACCTGCCAAGTTGGCCTTGGGAGCCACCATGCTCTCTGCCCCCTACTTTCAAAGCCTGGAACAAGCTGGGGCTGGAAGCTTCCAGAGAGGGGCCTGGGTCTTCTCTGCCTATGCATTGTCCCCGCCGTCTCCAGAGCACCAACCCCAGCTGCCCCAAACCATGGCTTTCCTATCCTAACCCCGATGGGCCAGCGCCCAGGCCCTCTGCACAGGTGGCTGAAAAATGAAGACTCACTCAGCACTTTGACCTTGACTCACAGACGGCAGCAAGCAAATATTGACCCCTAGAACATGTAGAAAAGCCACACTCCTAGACCCATTCCACAGAGATTCATCAGTAGGCCCAGGACAGAGCCAGGAAAATCTGACCCGGGGTCATGAAGTCCACGGCCACTCTTTAAGAAATTCTTTTGTTTTATAATGTTCTGATTTCTCCCAAGCCAAAATATACAGGTCAGAGACTCCGCATAGAGAGCCCCTTAACTGACCTCAGGACAGCCAGCTGTGGGGACACCTGGATGACCTCCTTCCGGGGCCATATGTGTGGCTGTGGCTAATGGGGGAGGCTGGACCCAGAGGACAGGTCTTCATAGCCCAGGATGACTGAGAGTGAAGGAACATCCCCTCCTTGTCTCTTCAGCCAGTGAGCCAGGATCACAGCCCAGGCATTGCCAAGAAGGAAAGAGCAGCAAGATAGTGCCTCCCAGGGGTGGCCCCTCTAGACCAGCTCAAGCCCTGGGTCTTTGAGGCCCAGCATCACCAACCCTCCAGTCCGTGGCTCCTCCCCAGCTCATTTCCTATTTGTGGGTGACCCAATCCCTGGAGGCCATCGGTCATTCTGCACCTGGGCCCCTAGTCTGGCTGACATTCCTTTCCTGTGGCCAGTGGCAGGCAGCAGGAGCTGCAGTGTACATTCTGGGCTGGGATGAGGGGCTATTTGCTGGGTGGCGGCTGCAGAGCTGCAGGTCTGCCCAGCTCCCACCGGCAGCAGAGGCTGCCCTCCTCCAGCTGCAGCTCCCCTCAAGGAAGCCACCATCCCAGATGGGCTGGAGGGAGGGACAGCATTTCAGGCAGGAAGCATAGATCGGGGTCCAAAAGGACAACATAGGGAATATTTTTAATTTTAATAAAAAAATGAAAAGGTTGTATAAAAATTAAAATCAAAGTAGAGATTTTTTAAAGTGGGGGAAGTAGCCCTAAGTTATAATAATTTACACCGGATGGAAAAGGAAAGGTGGAGTGAAGAGCAGGCCCTGGGGGTCGTCCTCCAGCCTAAGGTCAGTCTCACCCAATGTGGTGTCTTGTTTCCCACCAGGTACCGCGTGGTGGTCTCATATCCTCCCCAGAGCGAGGCAGAGATTGAGCTGAAGGAAGGCGACATAGTCTTTGTGCACAAGAAGCGAGAAGACGGCTGGTACAAGGGGACCCTGCAGAGGAACGGCCGCACGGGCCTCTTCCCGGGCAGCTTTGTGGAGAGTTTCTGAGGACATGCTCCCCACGCCCCACGCCCCACTCCCCAGTCACAAAGGCTCCCCGGGATCCCCAGGGGGCAAAGAGAAGCAGTCAGGGCCACCGAGGGCCCCAGGTCCCTTTTGAGGCTCCTGCGAGGCCACCCTGGACGGGGATGGGAGCTGGGGGATGTGGAGGTCGTGCCTTCGCTTACAGCCACCCACCAGGAGTGCACCTTGGGGTTGTTCTTCCACAAAATGCTTCCCTCTGCATAAACTCTAAAGAACTATCTTTGAAAAGAGAAGATGCTGATGCGGGTTGATCGGCTCTGCAAGGGACTGCTAAGCTGCAGCCTTCTTGTTTGTTGCCCCCGAGAGCCTGGGCGCTGCGGAAGGGCTGCAGGGCTTGGATGGCAGGCACGGGGTCCGGGGCGGCAGCAGAAGGTCTGAGGGCTGCCCCGGGCTGCTTGCGTGGGGTCCAGATTGCTCCATCACCTCTCTATATACCTCAGTCACCTGCCATCTGGCCACTCAGCAGGGGTGTTTCCGGCCCAGGGGTGTGGCTGGGTCGCCAGAGTCCCCCAGGCAACCCCACACGCAGCTCATGCAGGAGGCGTGAGATCGCACTTGGCTTTGTTTCCTACCCATATTATAAGCCACACATTTCATTTTGCGGCCACTGTCCCTTTGCATTGCTTCTTTCTTACAACATCTTTTTAAAGTAAAGCTGTCAAACTTTCTATATTTCTAATAGGTCATACATTGCCTATTTTTCATACATCTGGTGCTGCCTTTTTGTAAACCAGTAATGACTTGGTTGAGCTTGAGAGAAAAAAAAAATGTCTGAGCTGATATCAAGTGGGCAGAATTTTGATACATACCATATGAATTTTGGAAAACTCTGAAAAGCCCACGTACTCAACATCAGTATTGGCTACTGCTCCACGGAGAAGAAGGAATCCATTTAAGTGGTTGGAGGGAGTTTGGAAAAAGTCAATTTCCTTAAACCCTTACCAAAGCCTCATTGCTATGTCTAGACAGTGATAATTATTATTCAAGAACTGGAACCATTTCAAGGAAGGGTCATTATAATTGCCTTGTGTGTGGCAGTAAAAAGAACATGAAGGTCAACCCCAGTCTAGGAAGGCAGAATTTTCCTTTTATTGCTGTAGGGAAAAGGACTACGATTAGCATTATCAAGATATGATTTCTTGGTACTGAAGCAGTCTTTAGCCACAGTTCAGATTTACCACCTTGTGACAGTTCTGTCTTTTTTTTTTTTTTTTTAAATAAGTATTTCCCTATCAGGCAGTACAAATGTTAGTCTAGAGACTGGAAATACAATGAGGAGAAAGGGATTTGAGGCATTGCTGCAGACTGACAGAATCCAAGGGAGCCAGGAGGAGAGAGAGAAGGGGCACCTTTGATCCTAGGACCTTGCCCTGGATGGGGTCCATCAAGGCCTCTTCCTGAGCCCAGCAGCCCAGACCTCCCACAGACACAGACGGGAGAAGCCCTGTCATCAGGCCATCTCATTCTCTAGAGAGTCAGACCTTAAGAATACATTCCTATCAGCTCAAAGTCACAATTGATAAGCCCCTTCTCTCTATTTTTTCAAAACCCACTCAGGTTTAAATTAGGCAGACTAAATTAGCCTTTGGTAACATAGCATCGCCTGATTTTCAAAGATGCAACAAAATCCAGAAACACATTCCCTTATATGATGTGATACCTTTGAAATATGAAGCACTTATTTTCAGAGTTCCTATTTGGGGCTGTGACTTGGCTATTTGTTACCACCCGGTGGTCACCACGAGGGTGGGATCATGCCTCAACAAAGGCTCTTCCCCTCTCTCCAGATGATCATAGATTTAATAGACTTGAGAAATTGTTCTGAATCAAAGAAAGACAAAATCCTGCTTAAACCCAGGGAGCCCTATACATGAGTTAATGACAACCAGAAGGTATCCATTTGCCATTGATGCCAAATTAGTTGCCTGAAATGCACAAAAATCACATACGTGTTTAAAATCACTCCATCACCAAAACTGTGCATAGATGAATGTGCTGAGACACGTGTGCCCCCAGGGAGACCAGAACTAACAAATCCCCAGATAATAAGGAAATTTTTTTTTTTTTTTTTAAATGAAGGCAGTTACCAAGCAACAGAACAGACTAACTTGGACCTTCTTTCCTCTCCCAGCCACCGCCCACACGATGCTCGTGGTAGGTAGGAATCGCTGAACAGCCTAGTGACTGTGGGCGAGGCAGGAGCAGAGAGCTGGGGCTGGTGGCCAGTGCCTTTGCAAGGCATCAGCTGACCTCTCTTGAGGCAGAGTTGGGGCAGGCATTGGCATGACCTCGGGAAGGAAGCAATGCCATAGGCCAGCCATCACGCTCTGGGCTGTTTTCAAACACATTTAAGCCAAATCCATCAGCCTTCATGACCATTTAGCCCACAGACAAGAGAAAAAGAAGAATTAGGCCAACTTGTTCTAAATAACCAACTCATTTTGGCTACTAAGATGAAACCAACACCTTGTTTGAATGCTCACATTCTACCCTGGCCCAGCAACTTAGACATCTTGGTTATCAGTGGCATTTGGCAGCCAAAGTGACTTGCTTTGAGCAATGCAGTAGAGCTCATAGCCACTACCAAGGTCAGCAGACACTGAAGTGACAGGGACATCTGGTCCACCAAAGAGCCTCAGAAGTGGAGTGGGGAGACAGTGAGCAGGCAATTCCCTGGCAGCCTCACCGTGTGAATGCCAGGCTCTGGCACTCCAAACAAGCTCAGCTGCCTGGCTGGGATGTTCTTTGTACTTTGCACAGTTCACACACACACACACACACACACACACACTAATGTTTTTGTTACACACAAATGTCAGCGTGTGATTTTGGAAGAATTGACAGTGATGACAAACTATGATGCCTGTGTTTCTGAGTCTTTAAATAAAAATGAACATGGAGAGGCCTTGTGTCTGGATGATGTGAGTAGTGAGGTTGGGGGCAGAGGCTGAGTGAGCCCAAGCAAAAATGTCCAAGTGGGTAGGAGCATGAGGGGGCCGGTGCCACACAGCATCCCTGCAGGCCAGCATGTTGACTCACCCATCCACCACCGCAGAATGCTTCCATGTGGGGAGCACAGGGTGGTTGGCCATTAAGGATACTGGGAATTTCAAGACTGCCATATCCAGCACATGCCAGAGAGCCACTGGCTGGGCAGTAAGGATTGAGCTGGTGAGTGTGCAGGACCACTAGCTCTCCTCCAGTGGCTGGTTTGCCTAGAAAGTAGAGCGACTGTTTCCCGATGACTTTCCTTCCTTCCTTGTGGGAAAGGGTTTTGTGTCAATACTCAAGTCCATCAATTCCAGAAGTGCCTGGAATTGACCTCCCAGACCAGCACACTCATCACCCTGCCCTTGTGTGTCTTGCTCTCACAGTGCTCAAGCTATGGGGAGCCGTTTTCTGAAGCACAAGGAGAAGAGTGCCTGGAATCCACCAACACGAGGGGCTTCAGGAGACCACCAACCTCCAGAAAAGTGGGACTGTCTCCACATCAGCCAGATAGACAATGCCTGGCAGAGGGTTGCCCCAGCTTGAAATATGTTGGGGTATTTCTTGAGATAAGATCTCACTGCCTTTGTAACCAAGACACCCCCCCACCATATTCTTTGAGTATCACATATATCCTTGAGCTGGAAGGAAGCTTAGCAAGGAGACATTTTCCTTCTACAAAAATTAAAGGAATGTATATGAGCACAGGTTGTGGGTGGGGAGTATAGTGAGGGCCCAGCACTATAATAAGGAAGTATATTATATGCTCACTTAGTCCTCCCGCCCTCGGTGAAATTTACTCATCCTCATTTGCTAGATGAGCAACGAAGGTTAGAAGAGGTGAAATGAATTGTCTCAGGTCACATTGCTCACAGAACACTATGACCTAGACTGAAGCCTATTGAAGCACCAGAAGCTGGACCCTAAACCCTCCACAGAAATGAAATGTCAAGAATGACAGCATGAGAAGAGGGGGACAGAGGACATATAGGCAGTACCCACCACAATATGTCAGGAAAGGGTGCCCGGCTGGACAATGACAAGTCTGTGGGGCAGAGGTACCCTGACTGTAGAGCCCCTCAGATGCCTCCCTGGGATTCTGTCCTGAAACTGTGCTTTTTTGAGGGTGGGGAGGCCAGGGCCTGGGGCTTTTCCAAATGGAGGGACTGACACACGATCCATGAACTTTGCCTTATACTTAATTTACAAACATCATCTTGCCTCATCCTTACAGCATCTCCTTGAGATGGGGTCCTTACTCCCCTTTAATAGATGAAGAAATCAAGACTCTAAGAAACTACACCATTGGCTCTGAATTCAATGAGTGGCAGAGCCAGGACTTCTGATGTCCAACTTCCAGCTCTTTACTGAATGTGGCAGAAACCCTGAAATGATGTTTGTAGCAGGCAACACTCTCTCTGCTATCAGCTGGAACCACCTTCGGAGGTGGGCACTGCTATCGTGCTATTTATAGATGGAGAATCAGAGGCAACGCAAGGCCTGATGTAAGACCACACACTAGTGCATGGGCAAGCTGTGGTTGAAACAGGATTGAATGCTAAGAGGAGTCTAGGCTCAGTCCCATAGGCAGGGGAGCCACTGGTGGCTTTTAGCAGTTGCTCTGAGCTGTGCCTGAGGGAACACACCCTGGGCCCATACTAGAGGGAAGAAGGACTAGAGCAGCTCTAGGTCCCTTCCAATGTTGAGATAAATGTTTCTTCTCTCACTTAGACATGTGGAGGACACAGCACCCCCTCCTAAAGCCTGTGCTGCTCAGAGAAAATGCTGAGGCCTGAATCCCTCCCACGCTAAGCCAGTTCCCACCACTAGCCTGGTCTCACAGACCCAGTCACCATCTTTGTGGATCTTCTACGAATCCTTATTGATTTGAACATGTTGGAGCTCTCATCTCATTTTCACTTGGTATTACCCTTCCAAGTGTCTCTCTTAATCTCCCAAAGGGGGCTACACTTGGCTGCCCACAAGGGAGTGCATCTCGGACTTGTGACCTGCAGGTGTCCTGATTTAGGCTGAGCTGTTGTCACCCAATATTCAAGGCTGGTCCCAGTATGCTGAGGTCTGTCCCAGGACTAGAACTGGACAACTTTTCATTGGTCCATGTTGACAGGTGCCTGTGCTGGCCGTTGGCTCCTCTCAGAACTTGTGCTGTGCCTCTGATAGGCTCTACCAAGATCAATGGACATGCTAAAGATTAATCCCTGAGACTCAAAAGTGTAAACAGATTGTCATTAGTCATTATTTTATAATGTCAGAAAACCAAGTGGAATAAATAAAAAGGGGGAAATTCTTGACTCAAGTAACTGAAAAGCCAAGGGCAACCATGTGGAATATGTGAAAAAGATGGGGTCTGGTTGTTATAATGACTAGGGAAACGTCCTCCATTTTGCTGGTGAGAACTGGGGATGGTAAACATCTTGCAATGGTAAACACCTACAATGTGTAGAATGCCCAAAATGCCAGTTGAATATTCATTAAGAAGCTAGTTTAGGGGCACCTGGGTGGTTCAGTCTGTTAAGTGACTGCCTTCAGCTCGTGTCATGATCCTGGAGTCCCAGGATCGCATTACACATCAGGCTACCTGCTCAGTGGGGAGTCTGCTTCTCCCTCTGACACCACCCTCCTCTCAGGCTCTCTCTCCCAAATAAATAAAATCTTAAAAAAAAAAAAAAAAAAAAGAAGAAGAAGAAGAAGAAGAAGAAGAAGAAGCTGGTTGAGGTACATCTTACTTCAGGCACAGCTGGATCCAGGTACTCATATGCCCTTCTCAGGTATCTCTTGGGTTTGCTGTCCTCCATGCTGTTTCTGTGGTCCCCACATCACCAACAAGTTTGAGATGACTAATACCTCACCATCCCCACAGAAAGAAAGTGTCTCTTTCTCAGTGGTCCCAGACAAAATCTTAGGCTTGACCTTACCAGTTCAGACTGGGCCCGTGCCTATCTCCTTCACTCGGCCATTGTGAAGAGAGGGCAGGAATTTGCTAACTGATGGGACCTGAGATAAAGGCTGTCCCTGAGCTGACATCCAGCCAAACCACACGGATCAAAGAGGAAAGCAAGAGGACCCCCCAACACACACAATCCTGGGAGCAAAACTGAAGGAGATTTTGACAGACCAGCTAAAACCAGCAGATGCCCACCCCACAGGGCTATACCCTACTCCAGGACACTGCCTCTAGAAACAACCTAGCAAAGTCTGAGAAAGTGGACCATCAGAGAGACTGCACCATATTTCTGAAGGTGAGGAATAAATATCAAATCCCATAGGAAAGATTGACAGACTTGGACATAAATATGGAGTAAAATTCTCAGTTTGGTGGAAGTCACGTTCTTTAATGTCCTAAAAAATAGAACTAGCTGAAAGCCAGGAGGCAGAAAGGAAGCAGCATGGAGGAAATGAACCCATCGGTGCACTTTGGCTCCAGTCTCCCTCCCTCATTCCCTGGAACATGCATGGTGAGGAGACACTCACAGGTGCCAGGCTGCCCCTACAGACAGGGTGAGGAAAGATGGAGTTTGCAGTCTGGAGAGGAAGACCGGTGTTGAATGAGTAACTAGAAACACGAAGAGCCCTGTGCCTGAGGAGAACAGGCATTGGTAGCACATGGCAGAGGGATACAGCCTACTCAAGGACGAGATTCAAGCTGCTTCCTGCCTGGAGATTCTTGGCAAGAATGGGCAGTGCCAAGATAGCAGAGAAGTTCCCTCCTGCCCAGAACAGGGTAAGCACGTTTCCGCCAGAGAAATCGGAGCATGTGGCCCATTTTTATCACGGTCGTTTCAGGACGTTTGCTCTGCGTCTGTGCACCTTCTCCCCATCCCTCCCACGTGTGCTCATTTATGCTACAGCTGTTTCCTAAGACTCCTTATGCCAGACACCAGCATCACAGAGAAGAATGGAGGCAACACAATCCCTCTCAAGAGGCCAAGCACCCCCAGAGCTTCGGCCTGGTGGGGCCCTGGTGGGTGGGTCGGAACATACTGTGTTTGGTGCTATGGAAACAGAGGTGAGCAAATCCATGATGCCCGTGTCATCTTGCTAGAGCTGCTGTGACAGAGGATGACAGAGGGGTCATAAACAACAGACACTTGTTTCCTCACTGTTTTGGGGCTGAAAGTCTGAGGTGTCAGCAGAGTGCTTTCTTCCGAGGCCTCTCTCCTTGGCTTCCAATGGTCACTCTCTTCCTGTGCCTTCACTGGCCTTCCTCTGTGTGTGTATGAGTCCAGATTTCTTATCTCATGAGGACACAGTCATACTGGAGGGTGACCCACCCTCACCACCTCCTTTTAATTAATCCCCTCTTTAAGGACCTGTCTCCAAGTACAGTCACATATAAATGTGGGGGACAGGACTCAGCCTATGCTCATGGAGACCATGTTGCAGGGAAGAGTTCAAAAGTGAAATGCATAGATTAATAGCTACTAGGCAAGTGATTATTAGAGTACAAAGTACAGAAGGATCACAAAGAGAGTCTCATCTGTTGCTGGGGAAGCAGCATGGAAGCTTGTTTTTAGAGATTGGGAAGGTTGTTCTGGGGGAGGACGTGCATAGGCAAGTACCCAGAGGGCAGGAGAGAGCTGGGCCAAGCTGGAGGGGAAGGGAGAACAGAGGGCAGGCCAGGGCAGAGGAGAGGAGAGCGGGGAGAAGGAGGAACTGAGATGAGAAGGGACAGGCAAGCAGGGGTGAGCCTTCTAGGCCAAGGGCAAGAGTGTGCCTTTGAGGAGTCTAAGGAGTGGGACAGAACCATATCTGTGCTTTAAACTCCTTGGGCAAGGTAGAGAACGGATCGTATGAATATAGGGAAGCCAATGAGGAAGCTGCCACAAATTTCCAGAAAAGATGTGGTGATGTCCTGGCGTAGGGTGGTGGCAAGGACGTGGAAAGAAATGGGCAGACTGGAAGGTCCTCTCCAATAAGCTAAGTCATGGTGAAGGCCAAGGAGGAAGTTGTCCACATGTCCCTGAGGAAGACTGCTCTTTGGTAACGCTTCTCTAATTTGCAGTTATATCTTTATAAGACTGTTAAGAAAACCAGAGGAGGTTTTGGCGGGGTTTGGGGGAGGGTTGGGATTTGGGAGGTTGGGGGAGGTTGGGGGAGGGAAGGGAGGATGCCTGGGAACCCTCCCAACTCTGGGCCTATGTGTCAGTCAGGGTTCTTCAGAGAATCAAAGCCAGCCCGGTACATATAGACATTCTATGGAGCTTTATTACAGGAACTGGCTCACACAATGGTGGAGGCTGGGAAGTCCCACAATCTGCTGTCGGCAAGCTGGAGCCCTGGGAAAGCCTGTGGTGTAATTCAATCTGAGTCTGAAGGCCCGAGAACCAGGAGCCCCAGTGTCTGAGGGCAAGAGACGATGAATGTTCAGCTCAAGAAGACTTTCACCCTTCCTTTGCCTTTTTGTTCTATTCCGTCTCCACAGATTGGATGGCACCCTCCCACATTCATGCGGGCAGAACTTCTTTACTCATCTATGGATTCAAATACTAATCTCTTCCAGAAACACCATCACAGACACACCCAGAAATATTGTTTTATCAGCTCTTTCTCCCTTCTCCCAGCCGAGGCGACACAGGAAAACAATCATCCCAGCTACCATCTCCCCTCAGGACCCTGCTCATGAGATGGTGGGCACATTTGCTGAAAGGAGAGGCCAGACTCCATCCCTCAGCCTCTGCCTCTCGCCTGTTGTTCCTCTGGGTCACGTTTTGGCTGACACCGGTGATGCTGATGGGGATCCGAGGCTTCATTTCTCTTCCCGGCCAGGACAGACGCTTGGACTGCCCACAGTCCCTCCTGAGCAAATCAGCTAAAGCCTCCGTGGCGGCCAGACTGCTGTATGCCAGGTGACACTCCTTGCCATCTGGACCCCAGCCTTTCTGACCAGGAGCTGGGCCCTTCCAGCAACAACAGTGGGGGCTCCTTACTGATCAAGCCACCAAAACAAGAAGTTTCCCTCTGGGGGAATGAAATGCAAGACAGAGGGAGATAGTCATGACCCGGGAAGTAGAGGGGACAAAGGTGGAGAATGGTTTGATGTAGGAGGTGTGGACACCTGGATCCCAGAATTCAGCTGCATCCCTGGCAGTGAGGATGGTGAGTGCATACAAAGGACAAGTGTTCAGTCTGCTGACCCACACGGAGTGCTGTATACACACTTGCTCATTTTTGTCCTCACATGCAGCAGGAACTATTACCATGACCATTTCACAGATGGGAAAACCGAGGGAGAGAGCAACTAAACAACTCCATGGAGGCCAAAGCGAAGTGGTGCCGCCAGGGTTCAAACCCAGGCAGTCTGGCTCCAAAGACCATATTCCAGACCCAGGGCCATTGGCAGCCTCCCCATCTGACCTCCCACATTCTATAACAGCACACAAGCGGTAGCGGGGGGGGGGGGGTCCTCCCATGTGTCTCTTTGCTCCCCAAAACCTAAGGCAGAGCTGGAGAATGAGGTCCCATCAGCCACAGTGGGTTCTTGGCTGTCCCTCTGTGGCCTCGGATGACAGAGCTCCCGATGGCCCAGAGTCACTCCCACTTGGGTGACAACTATCTCTTTCAGTGAAAAAGAATGAAAACTCCTCCCGCTGCAGGAGTGCCTCGGCTCAGGGCCCAGGCTGGTACTTGGTGGCCTGGCAGTGGTGTCCTCACTACCGGGCTGAGAGACACGGCTCTCCATACCTTGACTAGTTTCAGCCAACTGCCACTCTGCCGGGGCTCAAGACTGAGACAAGGCTATGGCACCTGTGTGGAGGTAGAGGTCCTGAATGGGAGGGAGGAGGGGACGCAGAACGGAAAGCAGGGAAGCCTGGGGGTCAGGGGCCAGGTTCTATCCCCAGATCTGTCCCCACTGACTTTCGTGACTCTGGGTGAAGCTGGGGCCAGGGGTCTTCTTTGTTCCATTCATTTCTGTCCAATGCACCAGACATCCTAATTGATACCAACACTGTACCTGGATGCCTGCCTCCCTGCCCTGCAGAGAAGGAGTGACCAGAGAGATTCACAGGTGCTAGAAGGATGCCCTGTTCATGGCACTGCTTCCTGACACAGACACTCAGCCCATCACCCTCTGGGAGAGCACACAGCATGGGGCTCCAGAGGGGAGCAGCTATCTGCTCAGGTGGGCCTTCTACTCTGCTCTAAGAAGCTGACCTGGTTTCTTCCATCAAAGGGCCTCAAGGACCCATGTTGGCTCCTCCTTCATACCTCTACCCATCACCCCAGAGGATGCCCTGAGGGGGCACTGGGATCCAGCTGCCCGCCTGAGGACTCCTCCTAGGAGGACACAGCCCTCAGACTCCTCCCACCCAGTAAGCCCAGACAGACGCTGGCTGTCCATCTGCCTGTCTGTGGTGTCTAGAAAGACACATCTTTTCTACGTGTCTAGAAAGCAGGACCACAACCCAAGTCAGTCGGCCCAGCTGAGGGTGACACGGAAGAGAAGAGCAGAGGCTCGATATTCATCCCCTTAGGTCTTGGCTTTCCACCCAAAGGTATTTGTGGCCACTAGTGCCACAGATCACCAGGTAGGAGGCTGCCCAAGGCTGCCCGGGGCCCTGGCTGCCAAGGGAGGGCTTAGGACAGAGTCTGGGTCCTCAGCTACAAAGGGCAGAGAAAGAGTAGACCTATTCCAGGCAATACGGCCTCAGTCTGAAGCTGATTCATGAACCAGTGTCCATGGCCACTCTGACCTGACTGTCACCAGGCCCCTCAGAAGCAGTGAGGAGGGCTCCACGGGCCAGGACCTGCCCCTGGGCATGCCTGCCTCCCAGCCAGGTGGGAGCCCATGTCCACCCCACCCCTCTGGAAAGCCTCACTCATGTGACAATAAAATGGGTGACATGAGTCTCAACATACAAACCAATTCTAGGGGCAGTTGCCCTGACTTCATTTAGCCTGCTCTGCCTCGTTTGGCTCTGTGATGTGCCCAACCCCCTTGTTCTGGAAGCTCTGTTTCCCTTTGGCTCTGGCTGTGACACTCTCTGCCTGGTTTGAAATTGGTTTGAAACTTAAACTTAAGTTTCAATTGGTTTGAAACTTAAAATTGGTTTGAAACTTAAACTCCCATAGCTCCTCTCTCCCTGTTGTGTGCCTGATGGCCTCACGCACTCTTGCTGTCTGAGGGCCTCCTGAAACTAAGAGGCTCTCACAGCTGTGCCTCTCGCTCTCCTGAGCCTCACTGCTGGATGACTGCTGGTTGTCATCCTTCGTCACATCCCCTCACAACGGCCTAGGAACCTTGCACATCTTGAGGGGATCAACCCTCCCAGTCTCAACTAGTAGGGTCCAGGCAGGCTCCAGGGGCTTCCTTCCATACATCCTTCCTCCTCCTCCTAAAGTGCGGTCACTCTCCACCTTCTGCTGCAACTTCCCCCTTCTAATGCACAGCCCCCGCTCCATCCATCTGCCGCCGCCCTGGGGGGTGCCCCTGTGTGGCCCTACCAAGTGTACACAGCATCTTTGTTCTCTTCGGTGCCTGGTTGCTACAGATTTTTCATATCTTCCCTGTGCAGTCTCTCTCCCAGTCTGTTGCAGTCCCCTCCCTGTTCTCCTCACCCTCTGCTGTGCATCTCTTTCTCTCCACGCCGGGGGCTTTTCAAGAAACTTGACTGCAGGGGCCATGTGGAGGTGAGGCAGGAGCGGTGTGCTGGGCTGCCCGTCAGTGCGCAGAGGCCGATGGAGAGAAGGTGAGGAGCCAGCCCTGTAGGAAATGGTGAGTGAGCTGGGCGTGCATGGAGGCTTCAGGCCCTCGGTCTCTGACTTGCCAGCTTTGGGCGCGCGCATCTCTCTGCGGCCCTCTACCTGTGGGTGTCCTTGAGATCCCACCCACTGACAATGCCCCTGTCTCACTCCTACCTCTTTCCCTGAGCCACCCAGGATGACTGCCCGCTCCCTGAAAGCTACATAGCCCTCTGGTTCCCACCTTGCCTCTTCCAGGCCTACCACTTACTGCAGCCATTGCTATGGCAACCAGCTTTGGTGACTGTCACTTGGCTGTGCCTCCCCTTGGCTTTGTGTCCAGAAGCTTTCCTGTCACCCCAGTGAGGGAACCTCCAGGGCACTTAAGGTTCAGAAAGCTGGGGATGGAAGGGGACACTTGGACAGATGACCTGTGGAATCCCCTTTCTGGGGGACAATTCTGACACATCCCTTCTTCCTGGCTATCCATGTCTTCCACTCCTGTTCCCCAGAGTTGCTGCCCAAAAGAAAGCCCGTCTAGCATTGCCCCATTCCAGCACAAAGCCTACCCGCCCTCTAACACACATACAGCCTGCGTCCTGCCAGCAATCCTGTACTGGATGAAGATTAGGAGGAAAAGGACCACATGGGAAGAGGAGAGGCCGGGCAACCAAGGAGCTTGAAGTCTGTGCCCTTCCCCTGCTTAGGGCCAACCCAGAGCAGCAAAGGCTGTGGCCAGAGGTGTGGGCAAGGAAGCATCACTAGCAGACAAAGCCCTCACACACAGCCCAACTTGCAGTCACTCCCTCATCACCCCAGGGGCCTGTGGGATGCCTGGATGCGGGTAACCCATCTGAGGCCCTCGCAGCCTCAGGGCTGGTCTCCAGGGAGTCACTGGCCCCTGTCAGGGTTCTCAGCTCCACCTGGAGCGAGAAGGTGCCTTCAAATGGACATGGCCCCACGTCCCTCAGGAAGGCAACAAGCCCAGTTTCTGTCTCCTCCATCAAATGCTCTTAGGGTTCTGAGATTGGTTTGAAACTTAAACTGTCTCAGACTCCTCAGGCCAGATTCCGAGCTTATGTAACTCCTTGGGAATTCCCATGTGTTGGACTGGCTGTTCCTAGAATCTTACTATGATTCATAGCTTGGTTCTGGATGCAGAACCTCCATGCGGCTCTGAGCTGGTAAATGCGAGCATCTGCCTTGGACTCAGAGAGCCATGCACAGACCGGAGCTGTTGGGAAGAGGCTGCTCCAGGGGTGTCCACCACCCATAGCCGCCCATTCATCCATACCACCCCCAGCTCAAGGGAATTAAGACTTGCAAACAGCTCTGACTGCTTCAGTGAAAGGCCACCGCTCAGGAAACTGATGAGCTTGTGTTCAGGATGCCTGGTGGTGTCTGGAGGCCAGCCTGTATCTGGGCCAGCCAGGCCACTGGGAGGAAGGTACAGGTCAGGGGGGCTGTTCCTGAAGGTGGACCCTTCCCCACCATGTACAGTTCCCTCTACCCACAGGCCTTTGGCGTGGAATGTACTTCAGGTCCAGGGCCCAGAATCTGTGCTCCCAATTGGAGCGGACAAACACCAGTGTCCCACAGTGGGCTTGTGCAGGTTGCAGCTGGACTGGCATTTTCTTCCCCATGCTTTCCCCTTCCTGTCACCATAGGACCGATTGGCATCTGGAAGTCCCTGCAGTGTTACTGTATTATGTGAAGTCACAGTGGGGGCCTTGGGCCTGTGGGAGAAGGATGTCTCCTCCCACCCCGGACTCGGGCCTCCTGAGCCAGGCTGCTCACAGAGATGCTGTCGTACTTCCTCATCTGGCCTCCTCCTCTCCAATCTTGGGACATGCCCCCTCCCTTCCTCTCTGGTCTCCACTTCTCCCTCTCACATACAGCAACTCCCAGAGACACCCAGAATGCTGAGCCAGCTGCTCCTGGGTAGTTCCTGGGCGCCGTGCCCTGCCTGGTGCTAGAATGTGAGTTGAGGGTTGACAGGCACCCGGCAAATCACCATGGCCTCCAAGACCGAGTGCTTATGTCCCTGGGCCAGGATCTGCGCGCAGCCTTGATGTCTGGCTCAGGGCAGCAGCCCAAGGCAAGAGATGTTCTCTAAGCTCTGGAAGCAGCCTGCATGGAAAGCTGGCAGCATGCAGCGGCCAGTGACGCGAGCTTGGCACAACCTGGGACTCCATACTCTTGGCCTCAGACAATCTAAATGTAGATTAAAGAAGTTTTGGAGACAGTGGCTGAGAAAAGAGAGCTGCTGCAGGCAGCAGGCATGGGGACAAATCTGGTGCCTCCTGCCTGGGCCTGGAGTGGGTGCACACCTTGCTCATTGCTGACTCCCCGCACCATGTGGGCTGTCATGCCCCAAGCCCTGAGCTGACGTGGACATGGTCACTCCCTGGATGACAGGAGTAACTAGCAGCATGGCACAAGCCTTCTCATCTTCTCCTGGAGCCCCAATCTCGTGCCCACCTCCCCACCGTGGGACCTAAGAAGGATGGAGTCTGCCAAGAGCCCTATTCGTCCCATCAGCCAGACTCCCAGAGCCCCAACATGGCCGTTAGCATCAGAGACATTCCTACTCAGAGCAAGGTGTACTTTGGCCTAATTGCCTATTTTCATACTCCACACTCTTGGCTCCAAGGTCTCTAGCTGAATAGAATGGTTCTGATTTAGGGGTCTTCCCTGGGGCCACGGGATGTGGGAGCAGTCCTCTGGGCCTTCTCCTTCCCCTGCAGAGGAAGGCCAACATCTGGGGAGGCAGACTCTGAGCCAGAAGCCCTGGAGCTTCAGCAGCCCCAGGCTGCTGAGCCCACTTGGCCTCCCAGCATCCGTCCTGCACTGGGCTGTCAGCCTGCACGGTCAGCCTTACCGCAGGGCTCATTTCACCGGTGTTTCCTGCGTTAAAAAGAGTTAAGTTCCAGGGCTGAGTCCTTACTGACAATGTGCTCTCAAGTCAGGGATACTTCATCTAGAAAATGTGGATATGACAGACCTACTCTCAGGTTTAAGGATGAAGTGGCAGTCTTTGCCAAGTGCCTCCTACAGGAGAGGCTTCCCAGGCCCTTCTGGTCCTCTCCACGGGACCCCCAGCTGGGGCTAACCAGAAATTCAGGCCCAGAACAGAAACTGGTCAGACAGAGATAATCAGGCTCATAGGCTATAGCCACCGTGTGCTCAGAAAGCCTGGCCCCTGCTCAGGAGAGAAGATGTCTGTCGCTCTCGGCCCGCAAGAACGACCCGCAGACGAGGTGAGTGGCAAACTTCTTTTATTACTAATGCTAATGTACTAATGCTAATGGCGGCCGCGCCGCACCAAGCACTTACAGCAGTATATATTCACGTGTGTACGCCCCCCTTCCTGCCCAATCAGAATGCCGTGCATGCAGTGCCCTCGTGCGCTCTTATGTAACCGAGCAGGATTCTTTTGTTCTCTAGCAGTGATCATGCATATATCTCTTGGCTCCTAGTGCTGTTCACGCGCCGATCACGAGCGCGCCCACATTCTCCTCAACCAATCATCCTCATTTCCTCAATCCACGGGCACATCCATCTATGTGACTCCTTGCATCTGCTGGATGGCTCTCCACAGCTCCCCCTTTTTTATTTTGTATATGGCAGGGATCGTGCCTGTCTTAGGTTGCCAATCCTCAGCACACATGCTTACCCGTCATTGGGCACTCCCCTGGGCCGAGGAGCCCCTGTCTTAGGTTGCTATGGTGAGGGATCAGTCTTACCCGTCTTTGGCTACCGACCCAGCGTACTAAGCCATATTTTGGGGGGGGGGGGGGGAGGTGCTAGCCTCCAGAGCCATCATGGCTCAGACCAAAGCCCATTGCTGTAGCCATTGTTGTCATACAATTCTACAGATGCATTTTTGAAGGAGTACTTGAGCCAGAATCGTCAAGGCTCTTATGCCTGCCTAGTTTGAGGAAAGAGACTGATTGTCATAACATACTAACCAAATCACTAACGGAGCCAAGAGATACCTGGGTGGCGTTCACAGTGACATTCTGAGCTCACCGCGGTTGATTAGCTGATGGCTACGTATAATGGCTCTTAACTTATAAACCTCTGCGAGTATAATTTTAATTGCACAGGGCAAGAAGCACATGAAAAGAACAATTACCACTAACACTCCTATAATTGTTCCTACGACATACCAAGCATGCGTCAGGGAAGGGAAGTGAGAAAACAAGGAGCTTACAAAGTTTTCAGCAAGCTGAGCAACAGTTAACTGCTAAGGATAAGTTGTTATGAGCTATAGGGGTGGATCGGGGACGTATGCCCAATATAATGAGCCCTGGGCTGCTAACACCTGTTGCATTAAGATAAGCATCAGTAGCAAACATGAGTTCGGGTGAGAAAAATGCACTCTATGCTGAGCTATTTGAAAAAGGGGCTGAAGCTGGGCAGTCTCTTGTCTCGGCCACAGTTGAACTGGCTCCGCCTTCATGGGAACAGGCTGCAGGACAGTCGTCGTCGCTATCATCATCATCACCAGCATCCTCCACAGGTTCCACGGCCACCAGCCTGGTGAGGCGTTCCGGCACCCAGAGTGGAGCAGGCGCATCCTGTGGGAAAACACAGAGGGAACCTCGGTGCCACCTAAGCACCGGGTTAGGTCCCTTCCATAAGCCAGTAAGGACATCTTTCCATTTCACCATTGACTGCTGCATTTTCTGTTGGCCCCAATGACGTTCCGCGGCTGAAGTGCCGTCCTTGTCAACCGTGAGAAAATTTAAAATAAAGGTAACCAAATTGGTGAGGTCATTGGGTGTACAATACTCTTCTCCAATTCCCCCTTTTTGAATTCTTTGCAAGGTAGTTTTAAAGGTCAGGTGCGTGCGTTCCACTATGCCCTGGCCTCGGGGATTATATGGTATACCTGTAACATGTTGGATATTGTAGCAGGCCATAAAGCTGCGAAAGCTTGCAGAAGTATAAGCAGGGGCATTGTCTGTTTTTAAATGTTTTGGTGCTCCCCAGCAGGCAAAGCTGCGCAGGCAATGGGACATCACATTTTTGACATTTTCCCCTCGTAAGGGGGTCGCGCTAACAATCCCCGAGCAAGTGTCTACACTTAAATGGACGTATCTTTGTTGTCCGAAGGAAGGGACATGTGTTACATCCATTTGCCATAGATGGTTAGGTAAGAGCCCTTTGGGATTTACCCCTAGGGAGGGCATAGGCAAATGTGTTACACAATTACCACAAGACTTCACGATGTCTCGTGCATCAGCTCTTGAGATGTTAAAGCGCATTTTTAAAGTTTGGGCATTGACATGCCACCTTTTATGATAAGTTCTCGCATCCTCCAAGGCGCTACAGACATGAAAGCGTGCGGCCATGTCAGCTATATGGTTCCCTTCAGTTATAGGCCCTGGGAGGTCTGAGTGTGCTCTAAGATGTCCGATATAAAAAGGGGCACCACGAGAAAGAATGAGGTCTTGCAATTCAATCAGCAGGGAGGAAATTTCTGATTGACTGGCTGAGATAATGGCAGTCTCAACAGATCTGGTAGCTACAACTGCATATTTACTGTCTGAAATAATATTGATGGGCTGATTTTGAAACCTGTGTAAAACACACATAATTACCAACAATTCTGTTCTTTGAGCTGAGGTTGATGGCACAACAACTGGAATTACCTCTCCTTCTACCACGTAGGCACCAGTTCCAGATTTACTACCATCTGTAAACACCGTGAGGGCATCAACCAATGGCTCTAATCGGCAGGATTTAGGCCATATGAGGGGTGTATTTTTGTAAAATCCAATTAGTGGGTGTTCTTCTTGCTCCTTGACAGTGAAGAGAGAAGGAGCCATGGTGCATGATCTAGAGGCTAGTCATGCAGGCTGCATGCACGCTGGTGCACAGAAACAGGAGAAGGGGGAAACAGAAGAAACAAAGTGCTGCCAGGAGGCAGAGAAAGGATTCCCGGTTTTGGAGCTCATAAGCCCCAACAGAGGAGCAGACGCCATGCTTTCCCACCAGCAAGGGGGGAGGGGTTAAGCAGTCCAAGTCGGCCAGAGAACACAGGGAAACTTCCCCGAAACAAAGAGAGTTTCGGCAGCTGCTTGGGAATTTTCCTTATGGTCTCTGTCTCGAGTTAGACTAACCCCAGTTGGCTCCAGTTATAGCCATTAACACGGGAAGTGAGTGAGGGAGAAGCCCCCACATCTATTAGGAGAAACAGGAATAACGCCAGAGTCCCCTTTGCTAGGGATGGCCCAGCAACCTGGGTTTACTAGAAGAAGGCTTATTTACGTAATTACCATCTAATATGTCCGGAGAAAGTTTACTAGCTGACTCATTTGGGCAAACACATTCCGCAAAAGCCCCTTACTTGGGGTCCTGGTGCAGAGCAATGAAGGCCTAGGTATGAGCGGTGAAGGTATCTTAGGTCCATTTGCCCTGCTTCCTGCAGAGGAGATCTAACTGATAGATCCCACTGAGGCCATGCAGTGTTACAGGAGCTCAGTCCTTTCCTAAGTTTTGCAATCCAAATTATTTCCAGTGGGTTAAAAGGCACCCCAAGGTAGAGTCCTTGGGAACTGAGGAAGCCTACTGAGGCCATGCTTCCAGAAAAGAAAAGAAGGTCCATTACCAAATCCCCCCTGACTCCTGGGTAGCGTCCCACGCAGGATATGTCAGAGGTTCCTGTGTGTCAAAAGCGACCAGAGGCGTCCCTCAAGATATCGCTATTGATCATCATCCTGCCTTCCCTGGGAGGACATTCCTGCCATAAAAGGCCCTGGAGGGGTGCCGGCGTCCCTCCATTTCCCCATTGCATCCTAGGCTGCTGATGGGTGCCTGGTGAATGGACCAAAATGCTGTGCCATGCCATGCTCATTGTCTGTCCTGAAGACTGGATAGTGTTTTGCCATTTTAACCCATGGAAATACTAGAAAAGTTTGGCAATTACCCAATTTCATAGCTTTAAGTGGTTTGCAGACGACACTGATGAGAAACAGTAAAGACTGAAATCCATCATGGTCTAAGTGACATTCCAGCACATGTGGTCCTTACAGCCAACTTCCCTAGGAAACGGTCCCCGGTTGCGTTTTAATTCAATCGGGTACTGGTTTCGGCCGGCTCCCAGTGGAGGTCTCGCGGCCAGAAGTGGCTAGGCCGGGCATGTGGAGGGGATCACATTAGATCAATCAGGAGGAAACCTCACACGGGAGTCTTGAGATTGGCAGCCGTCCTGGTGACTTAGGTGGCTGTCCCGTGCCCAAGAGAGACAACTTTCTATAAGAACAGGAACAAAGAGAGGCCATCAAGTTTCTGGGTCTTATTGCCATTCCGGCCAGGGTACTAGCTTACAGCCAAAAGGCAGACGTTCTCCTCCCCGTAGAGTAGCCACGGGCTAGAGGATTACAGCCTGAGCAATTGACATGCAAGTGTTCCAATAAGACCATACTCCTTGAAAAGCCCTGGAATGAGCGTAAAGGAAAAGGAGAGAAAGTACTCACCAATTTTGCACCGAAGCTCAGAGTCCAAATGTAAAGACTCATGAATCTCCTGGTTGGCTCGCCAAAAATGATGAAGTTCTAGAACCTAAGTCAGGTTCGGTGGGGTGAGGTTCGGAGCTGACGACTAAAGAAAGAATTCTTAAGACATCTTTGGTGCAAAATGGTGGTTTATTAAAGCACAGGGACAGGACCCGTGGGCAGACGGAGATGCTGCTGCTAAGGCTAGTCTGCTGGTATACCGCAGGAGGATAAACACTTTGAGCCTGGGCCCCAAGATATGGCCCTGCACCTGTGAGCATGTCCAGGTCCCACTGCGGGTTACCTGCAGCTGCATTTCTCCGTGCTGTATCCTGACAGTTGTCTTGATTTTGAATCTTCCATTTTAAATATTGTCCTCCACTTAAGACTGCTCTAGTAAGATTGGCCCAATCTTCTGGTATAAGGAATAATGCCCCCAGTGACTCCACCAAGGAAACTGTAAAGGCGGCCTGAGGTCCATAGGCACTGACTGCCTCCTTAAGCTGTTTTACCAACTTAAAATCTAGTGGCTGGTGGTACCTCTGCTGATTTTGATCTTCTAACACTGGAAAAAAGCCTTTTCCCGGGCCAAGGACTTCTCTCCAGCTTTGTGCCTTACACTCTGAACAATGACACGTCTTGGCGCAGCTGGGCCGATAGGGGGGGGGGGCACTCACAGGGCGGCGCTGAGGGGTTTGAAAGCGGAGGCGGCATAACATTCGCCTCCAATTCCAGCTGCGCCTTATCAGTGACTCCCGCTTTCAATTCTGGCTGCGCCGCCGCTTCAGCCTGCACTTCGGCCTTCAGCTGCGTCATGACCTCCCTCTGCATTTTTAACTCCTCCAACACCTTCTGTAACCCCGTCTCCTTGCTCTCAAACTGTTGCCGTATGATTTCTAAATCCTGAAGGGCCTGAAAACTGTAAGATTTCTTCTTCTCACCGACTTCCTTCTCCCCTTTCTCTTGCAACTCACTATCTGAAAGTCCTTCCGAGCTTTCACTCCCGGGGTCAGAATCCTTAGAGGACCCCTTACGAGATTCCTCCCTTACTTGTTCCAGAACCTTTCCTCCCTGTTGTACCGCCTGTTTCAAGGGCTCTCTAGTGGACTGTAGACCAAACAGCAAGAGTTCCTGGGGTCATCGATGGGCAGCATTTCAAATCTTCTCCTAAGTGCTCCCACTGAGGCATATTTAAGAGCCCTTCATCTATGAACCAGGGAGCTACTTCAGCCACTTCTCTTAAAAAGGTATGAGCCGTTTTCGTCTTTAACGGGGTACCATTGGCCTTGAGAACGTCCTTCAGCGGACTCTCCATCTTACACCTAGAGATCTCGTTCCCCATTCCGGGAGAAACTTTACCTTATTGTCTCCGTAGAACTTCACAAACTCCTAACGTCTTATCGTCTACGGAGAGCTTTCCTGTTAAACCTTATCGTCCCCGTAGAACTTCACAAACACCCTAATGTCTCATCGTCTACGGAGAGCTTTCCTGTTAAACCTTATCGTCCCCGTAGAACTTCATAAATACCCTAACATCTCATCGTCTACGGGGAACTTCTTATCGTCCCTGAAGAACTTCATAAACACCCTTACGTCCGATCGTCTTCAGGGAACTTCCCTGTCGCTAGACAGGCCTGCCAACTGACAGAAATGGGTGCAGTGCATTTGCACACTTTACCTTATCGTTGCTCTTACCTCGACCTTCGTTCTGCGTTTAAAGGTGGGAGTTCCCGGGTTTCGGCACCAGTTGTCGCTCTCGGCCCGCAAGAACGACCCGCAGACGAGGTGAGTGGCAAACTTCTTTTATTACTAATGCTAATGCTAATGGCGGCCGCGCCGCACCAAGCACTTACAGCAGTATATATTCACGTGTGTACGCCCTCCTTCCTGCCCAATCAGAATGCCGTGCATGCAGTGCCCTCGTGCGCTCTTATGTAACCGAGCAGGATTCTTTTGTTCTCTAGCAGTGATCATGCATATATCTCTTGGCTCCTAGTGCTGTTCACGCGCCGATCACGAGCGCGCCCACATTCTCCTCAACCAATCATCCTCATTTCCTCAATCCACGGGCACATCCATCTACGTGACTCCTTGCATCTGCTGGATGGCTCTCCACAGATGTCCAGTGTCTGCTCCTGGGGATGGCTGCCTACAGCTTTGCAGCTCCCGCCCCTGCCCCGGGGCCCACCCCGGGGACAGCTGAGGCATGAGGCTTTCACGCCTCAGCACACTGAGGCAGCAGAAAGGAGGCAAAGCCATCCGTGGGTGAATATCACAGCTGGCCCCTACAGGAGCCCCCAAAATTCGAAACGGGGCCAGGAGTGTGAGGTGCAGCGAACGGCAACTCACCAAACAATTAATACAAAGTCCCTGTCTCCTGCCTTCAGATGATGATCCCCTCAACAGTGGTTGTATTTTCCAAAACAGACAGGCCAGTTATTTTCCCATAATGACTTCCTTCAGTGCAAAAAATACTTCACCCTTGCTCCTCTTTGGTCAAAATGGACCCTGGTTGCTGTGGGTGGTGTGGGCCGCTTCCCTCACCAAGTGCCGGGCCTCAGCTTAATGAATCACAGCCCGAACCCTGACAGTCACAATTCAAGGAAGAGTGGTGGCAGACGCAGCTGAGCTGACCTCACCAGCAAAGGCCTTCCAGGAATGCCAGCCCCACCCCCGGCCCCCCAGGCCCAGAACCAGCCAGAACCACTCTGTCCTACCCTAGAAGGTGTAACCCTCCCTCATATACAAAGAGTTGCAGAGGCCCTGATGGTCCCACCCTCCCTCTGCAAGCTGGTGCCCCATGCAGCCCACCTGCCCTGCCCCGGAAGTTATCCTTGTCCCTTTGGTTACTGTGCCCGCCACCCTCTTCAGCAGGGAAACACCCAGTACCTGGAATTCAGTTTATGTTCAATAAAGCTTGATGGGGGAGGGGCACCTGGGTGACTCAGTGGGTTAAACATCTGCCTTCCGCTCAGGTCATGATCCCGGGCGTCCTGGGACCGAGCCCCGTATCGGGCCCCTTGCTCAGTGGGGAGCCTGATTTTCCCTCTTCCTCTCCTCCTCCCCCTGTGTGCCCTCTCTCTCTGTCAGACAAATAAAATATTAAAAAAAAAAAAAAAGCTTAATGGGGGTCACTGATTATTAATGGGTCAATCTGAGGGCTTGTAGGTACCTCTGCTGGAATGTTTCTCCTCGCAGCTTCAGGGCTACCTCAGCAAGGAAGGCCAGACAGGTCAATAGAAACCAAAGCCCGCAGGTTTGGTGCCCTCAGTGTGGAGGTCCTGGCCGTTTGCTTTGTTGAAGTCCATTAGTGAGCTCACAGGAGGTAGGCATTGACAGGGCATTGGGTCTTGTCCTTCCCCAGCCCCCCAGTAGACTATAAGGGTGCCCTGAGGACCTGGCACCTGTCCGTTCATGCGCCAATTCTGCACCTTGGCCATGGGCTGGAATCACATGGAAGTTTCCCAAGGTCCCAACACTGTGCCCTGCCTGAGCTCCTGAAACTAGAAGGTCTGGGGTGGAAGCATCCCAGACCACCTAAGGTGCATTCGGGGTGACACCCACTGCGTAAATATAGCAGCCCCAGGGATGCATTCGCAAACAGGGGTTCAGATGTTCCACACAAACTGTGCCATGTCTGGGGTGAACTCAAGGGTTGGGTCTCAGATTCTCTGTGGGGGGTGTGGGGGGAGGTTGGCATGGTTGCAGCTCCACAGTCTACAAACACTGGCTAAGCACATATATGTCCACAAGAGAAGTCGAGGAAGTCTGGATCAAGGACGCTGGCACTAAGTCTTGTGCTTTATGCCTTCATGATGACTTCCGAGGCAAAGAAGTTAAAAACAGAGTGGCCTGACGCACTGAGGCCCTCCTGCCAAGTGGGCTGTCCCCTTGAGTGGCAAATTCACCACGCCTGGTCTACACCCGCATTCTCAACCCAACAGTTTGTTTCTCTAATTGGCCTCATTAGAATCCTTAAACGAAATGCCTAACAAATAACTTCCAGGATAGAAAAATAAATATGGGCAATTGTGTTACTTCTCCAGTTTCGATCCATCTCTTTCTAACCCTTATGCAAGAGTCATTTGTATACAAGTCTATTTCTCCTGCTAAGCAGTATGCCTCTAGAGGGAGGGGAGCATTAGCTACTCCTCCCCTTTTTAGCATTACACATGACCTTAGCGTCAGCGACTGTGCTCCGAGCATTTTACCAATGATCTCATTTAATTTTATTAGCTCTCTGCACACAAGTACTCTTGCGCTGTTTTCCCGATGGGAAAGTGGAGGAGCAGGGAGGCCTGCTAGCTTTTCAGAGGTCTCACAACCCACAATCAGCAGAGCTGAGAATCAGACCCTCCTAGCAGCCTCCAGACCCCGTGCATTCAGACCCACACACACAGGAGGCACCCATAGTTTGTCCACCCCGCGAGGGAAGGTGTCTGCTTTAAGAATTATCACTGTGATTTCTGATATGTGTTCTCATGATTAACATTAGTAAGTGAACTGTATGTCAAGCAAATACACTGAATGAAAATCTCCCACTGAACTTTGTTGGTATTTAAAAAATGTATTCTCACAGTGTTTTGTGTTCCAGTAAATATACATTATTCAGACTTGATTTGATCACTGACTCATATGCGATTCCTACCTTTAAAAGTACCGTCCTGCCACAAGAAACTGCCCAGGGCTCCTTCATAACTCTGCACCGGCAGGGCCCTTCCAGTGCCTGGGGAGATCGCGCTGGTCTCCAGGGACACTTTTGACACAAAATGCGACATTTGCACCTCTTTTTTTTTTTTTTAAAGAATTTATTTATTTATTTGACAGGGAGAGAGAGAGATCAGGAGTGATGACAGGAGTGGCTTTAGAGTAGAGCAAAACATATCCAGAGCCTTGAGGTGTTCATATTCTTTGGCCTTTTGGGAAATCTATCAAAAGAAGTAATCACAGATGGGCACAAAAAACTGTGTCAAAGGATACTTGCTGAAGCATTATCCATAATAATGAAAGAAATGATAAGGAACTTGAATGTCCAACCGCAGGGAATTGTTTAACTATCCGTGATATGCAAGAGTAATAGGCAGCCACCAGCCACTGTCTATAGGGTCAGGTTCAAGATTTAATAATAAAGTGAGGGTAAACCCTGTGATAGGCAGATAGAGAAAACCATGCTTACAGTACACTAAATGGAAGATAAACATCAAAAAACTCACTCCTCAGCTTGAGGTTCACTTGTAGTTTTCATTTTCTTATTGATTCTTTTTCCTTATTTCCCCCATTTTCTATGAATTTTTCTCTGATTTAGAAAGCTTTAATAATTTTTTAAAGATTTATTTATTTATTTTAGACAGAAAGAGAGACCACATGAGTGGGAGAGGGACAGAGGAAATGTGAGAGAATCTCCAAGACTCCGCACTTAGTGCAGAACCCATCATACGGCTTGAACCCAGGACCCTGAGATCATGATCCAAACTGAAATCCAAAGTCAGACACTCAACTGACTGAGCCATTCAGGCACCCCCTGCTGACCGGGAGCCTGCTTCTCCCTCTCCTGCTGCTACTCCCCCTGCTTGTGCTCTCTCTCTCTCTGTCAAATAAATAAATAAAATCTCCAAAAAATTTTAAAAATAATAATTTTAAAAGCAAAAGGCATCTTTACCTAGTGTGAAAGTGATATGCATGGCCACTAGACACGCCTGCTCAGAAAGAGGACGTCATTAGCTACAAAGGGGACTCACGTGAATAACCTTCAGGCAACCACAAGCAGTTTAGCAATGTTATTTTACTTCTTGCTATGAGGAGTGTGGACCATCCTCACTGTGGTGGCCTGTCACCCACACGTCCCAGGACCACATCCAGCTGGGGTCTTGTCTAAGAAAACACTAGCCAGTATCATACAAACGGAGGTTGAAAAGAACTTGCTTTTTAGGGTACACTTTCTCTTTCTGCCAGCATCTCATCTGCCACCTGGTGAAAACCCTGCTGGGGACACAGGCCAGCTGACAGCTAGAGACCCTACCCCACCAGGGACCCCAAAGCCAGCAGCATAACTGGAGTCTCATGGGCAGATAATGGTGGATGTTTTTAACCATTGCTAAATTAGATGTGGTACTGCTTCTAGTATCTACTGCAACTAAAGTAGATCAAATCCTCCACTTACTGCTGGGGTGGAGTGTGAGGTGTTATTTGCTGAGCCTAGGCACTGTGTGGGAGTACAGAGGCCCGAAGGCTGGGGAGACCAGGTAGGTGCACATGGAACAGCTCTTTTGTCTCTTGGTCTCATCCCAAAGCAGGAGGGCTCCAAGACCCCTGTCCTTGGAGGGTGGGGATCTATGCTATTGCAGCCCTTGCAGGCCACCAGCTGTGACGAAAACAGCTCCCCCAGCAGGGCTGTGGGCCCCAGCTACTTACAGGCGCTGGCTCAGTAGAAACTGCAGAAATTAGAGTAGAGAAGCAGAGCTGTGCAGTATAAATAGAAAACCTCGAAATAGGATAAATCTCCAGTGAATGGGAGCCCGCGTCCCAGTCCCTGAGGCCATAGCCACGATGGCGACATCAGTGCTTGCCAGCCCTGCTAGGAACATGCCTGAGCAGCTCAGGGAGACAGGAGGCCTGGGAGGCAGCTGCCCATGGTTTTTGTTTAGCTCCTGGGGCAGCATGGGTGGTCCCAGATCAGGAGGCTACAAGGGGGAGGCCGCTGAGGTTTCTGCCCCACAGGTCATTCTAAAGAGTTACTATGCCCATAGGGTGCCTGCCACGGAGTGAGTGTTGAATTAGAGAACTCAATGGAATGGTGTGCATCTACATATAGCACAGCTCCCGAGGGGAGCACCTGTGCATGGCAGAGCCGGTGCAGTCTTATACCCGAGGTGGAGGCAGTATGTGCCGCTCTGTGAACCAGGTCCCCTGCTGAAACAGGCCCTGCCCCCTCTGGTCCCACAGGACCCATCCACCTATAACAGGGGCCACACAGTGGGGCCAGTCATGCTCACCCCCATCCACATTTCCTCTGGAATGCGGCCCTGGCACTTGACCTGGGAACTGTGCTATGTTGCCCGCCTCTCTTGTTCCCACTCACCCCCAGAGCCTTCCAGGAGGCCTTTTCTGACCAGAATGTAAAGGAACACTCACCTCCTAGAAGAGTTCAGCACCTCAGTAACCCTGGGCCATGTCCGCCCCAGAGGGAAGTAGACCCCCCAGGCCACACCAGAGAGACCCATCTGTGGCCTCCTCACACCACCATCAAGATTGTCCCATCCCAATGCCTCCCACCTTCCTAGGCTGGATCTGCAGATCCCTACCGCCCTCACAAACTGGCAATGACACCTCCTGGTCACTTGATCCTCCAGCCTGGACAGTTCCCCCAGGGCTTGCCTGAGACCCACCAGTGGGACAGCGAAATCTCTCTGTAGGTTACCTCCACCTACACACTGGCTTCAATCATGTACTGAGTTTGCAGCTCTCCCACCCCCATCTCTGGCTTCTCTGGGGCCAACTCGGAGTCCTGAGAAGCACCCTTTTAAGGAAAAGGCAAAGTGGAATCAACTGACCCTATTTCTCCTGCCATAGTAGTCACAGCCTGCAGGAAACTATGCCCCCAGTGGCACTGGAAGGACAGCAAGCTGTGCATATTTGGAAGTCCCCAATTCTAGGTGTTCTCTGGCAGATGTCTGCTCTATCTACCCCCTAACTGAGCTCTTGGGAAAATAAGGGCGTGTCTCTGACCCTCTGCAGCTGCTGCTCTCCACTTCCCCTCATGCCGCTCAGCCCAGGCCTACAAATGTCTAAAAGTAACCATCTCCAATGCCAAATTATCTTCTGGAAGCAGTGCATGAGAGTCGGGTTTTAAGAGAGCAGCAGGTGTATGCTGGTGGGACAGTTGCTGGGCTGGTAATGTGGCCCCCACAGTGTGCCAGGTTCCCAAAGAAGCACAGTGGTTTTGGTCTTCAGAGAAGTCTGTTTCCGGCAGTCAGAAGATGAAAAGTCCTTCAGTGACTACTGGGTCACATGTTGGAATAGCTCAGGTTAGCCTGCTTAAGGATCCATCAGTCATAAAACGCCAGGGAGAAAGGTCACATGACTGACCATTGCACTTACTCTAAAAATGAGGCACCCTTTCTAAAGACTAAAGGCTTTTCCTCGTCCACTGTCGGGCCTGCCTGACTCACGTCTATGTGCCCAGCACCACAGTTGCCTGTCTGCATTATGGCTCTGCGTTAGCTCAGGTATCCGGGGCCCCACTGGTCTGACCACTTGTCATCTGAAGCAGATGCTGCTTTTACTAATTCTCCTAGTTTAATCAGAAGCCTTGGTGGTAATCTCTAGAACAACTGTGCTGGGCAGCTAAGTGCGCAGGAAGGAAGCCATGCCAGGCCCCTGCTTCACCCTGTGTCTGCAACCTGGTCACAGGTCCAAGTTCAGTGTACAAGGCCATGAGTGTCCATCAGGGAGGAGCTGCCTACTGACCACAGCTTCTGCACTCCCACTGCCAATAAAGATCCAAGCTCCTGGCAGCCAGGGAACTGAGGGAAGTGGGTACAAAAGTATGCTTTATTGTGTCTTTTTACAGATTATAGATCCCTTCTTTTACGTCTCACAAAGGCTTCATCTGTCATCCTCTGAGACCTCAAATTCAAAGCACAGGCTTCCTTTTCTTGAGTTTAGACCTCAGAGACTCCCCCCTGATCCCCCGTTGACCTTGTGGACTTGGGCAAGTCACCTCTCTGAGTTATTTTCAGTTCATCTTTAAATGAGGACAATAATGCCTACTTTCTGGGGGGTGTAAGGCTTAAAGGAGATGTGCAGAAGGTGTCTAATGTGGGACCTGGTACAGAGGGACTCTATTTCTGATTTGTGGTTCCCCAAATGCATCCTCTCCCTCACCTCGGTCCCCATCACCCCCTCACTCCTGGTTAATTCCCACTCAACCTTCTGGCCTCAATTAAGATGTCACTTCTTCCAGGAAGTCCTCCTTGATTACTTCTGTGTTCCCAGAGCCCTGTTGTTTGCCCCAATCAGTGAGCCTTTGCTTCCAACAAAAGACTGCCCCACCCAGGGCAGGGACTCTGCCTCATTGATTTATTGGTTGTTTCTCTAGGACTTGGGAAAGGGTCTAATCAGTACAGTGCTTGCCACCGAGTTGACACTCAAAAGTTTTAATTGAAAAATTAAATGGCTTAATTTGGCTTACAGAAATAACTCATAGCATATTCATAGAGGACACACTTCTACAAATGCTTACATACATGTGCCACAGCCCGCACAGGCTCCCAAGCACTAAATTCTCTTAAGTGTCTAAACCCAGCTCAGTCAACGTTTATTGATCAGCTGCCACATGCAAGCACTGAGCTGATTCTGAAGGGGAAAAGAGAGTAAGGATGAGGGCATGTGCATCCACATCCATGGGAAACCACCCAGGGGTGCAGGAAGTCTGATACTAAACAGAATGTGGCATATTTGAGGCAGAATGGTGTTTGCTTCCTTCCTCCCCACAGTGGGGAAAAAAAGAGAGAGAATATAGAGTAAGATAAAGAGAGAGAAATGTCATACACCTTTCCCCATTCTCAACCTGTGCCCTGACAAGGTCCTAAACAGTAGAGAAAAACTAGGGAGCTCTCACAGATTGGAGGAGGCCAAAGAGGCTGGACAAATGCAAAATAGTGTCCTGGCCAAGAAAACAAACATTAGTGGAACAGTTGGCAAAATCTGAATGAGGTCAAATAGTAGCATTCCAATGTTAATTTTGGTCAATTGTGCTGTAGTTATCTAAGACATTCATGTAGGAGGAATGGGGTGAAAGGTATATGAGAATTCTGTATTATTTTGCAACTTTTTTGTAAGTCTAAAATTATCTGAAAATAAAAGATTTGTTTAAAGAAAATAAGCAGATGTGGCTGAGAGGCTGTTAATTTAACAAATTTGCTTTGCAGTCAATTCCTTTTAAAGGACCTCAAGATGTCATCAGAGTCCTGAAGCCACCTTCCCAGCTCCATAGAGAGCTGAGTGGAAATAACTGGCTGAGGGATCCTTGAGGAGAGCAGAAGGTCAGGGGAAATAGGAGGGTGCAGGATGATAGTGGAAGAGCAGACCCGAGGTCTCCCCAAAGCCCGTCCAGGGGGACTAGTGGACTGTCTGTTGATCTGGGCTAAAGGTCAACTTGATGAGAAGAGAGGGACCCAGTTTGGGTCCCTCTGGGATTTAAGGATCACCATCTTTAAGGATGATTCCAGCAAGCTAAAGAATGCACATGACATAAGGACTCTAAGATGGGCAGGAAGTTCCAGAGACTGGAAGGTGGGGAGGGGAAGATGGGACAGTGAGAAAGGCTAGGGTATGAGAGACAAACCTGAGCCATAACTGAGTTGCAAGAAGAGGATCTGATGGTAGTGAGAAGTAAGTGATGTGTTTGGGTGAAGAAGAAGTCTATGGGTTGCTGGGGATCCAGGTGGGGGCTGAGGTCATGGGAGCAGAGCAAGAAAACCCATCAGCATAGACAAGCTCTGAATGCTTTCTTCTGGAAAAACCTGAGAATATATACCAACGGGGTATTCTGGCCACAGCACAGGGAAGTTCATCAGCCTCAGAGTGCACAGCTGGGGAGGATGAAGCTGACAAGGGTCAGCATAGGTTGAGGCCAGGAGGACTTCTGCAAGGACAGATTTGATGACACCATGTCACCAACAAAAGTTTTAGCAGTTAAGTGGTGTGTAAAACAGATATTCTACCCTCCCTCCAGTCTCACCCTGCTCCATCCTGAATGCCCCCCTACCTCTCTCTCCAAGACCCAAAGCAGAGCAAGGGTACTCTGGGAATTACCCATGAAAACATCCATGCTGAAATGTGTAAAAAAAAAAAAAATGACCATTTTAGGCCTAAATGCATTCATAAAGTGGCCAGGGTTGCAGATGGGATAAAACGACAGGACCCACCCATATATTGTCTATAAGAGACCCATTCCGAACCTAAGGATACACCCAGATTGAAAGTGAAGGGATGGAGAAGCATCTTTCATGCCAATGGGCCTCAAAAGAAGGCTGGGATAGTGATTCTCATATCAGACAAATTAGATTTTAAACTAAAGACTGTAGTCAGAGATACAGAAGGACACTACATCATTCTTAAAGGGACTACCCACCAAGAAGATCTAACAATTATAAATATTTATGCCCCCAATATGGGAGCAGCCAATCACATAAGAAAACTGTTAATCAAGATAAAGAGTCATATTGATATGAATACATTAAAATAGGAGGAGATCTTAATACGACACTCTCAGTAACAGAGAGATCATCCAAGCAGAAAATCAATAAAGAAGAGTATTGAATGACCCATTGGACCAGATGGATCTCAAAGATATATACAGAACATTCCACCCTAAAACAACAGAATACTCATTCTTCTCGAGTGCACATGGAACCTTCTCCAGAACTGACCACATACTGGGTCACAAATCAGGGCTCAACCAATACCAAAAGATTGAAATTATTCCCTGCATATTCTCAGATCACAGTGCTTTGAAACTGGAGGAGATTATTCCCTGCATATTCTCAGATCACAGTGCTTTGAAACTGGAGCACAACCACAAGGAACAGTTTGGAAGGAACTCAAACACCTGGAAGCTAAAGACCACCTTGCTTAAGAATGCTTGGATAAACCAGGAGATCAAAGGAGAACTTAAACAATTCATGGAAACCAATGAGAATGAAGACACTTTGGTCCAAAATCTATAGGATACAGTAAAGGTGTTCCTAAGGAGGAAATACATAGCCATCCGAGCCTCCCTCAAAAAAATGGAAACATTCAGAATACACCAGTTGTCTCTACACCTTACAGAACTGGAGAATCAATAACAACTTAAGCCAACTCCACACACAAGCAGGGAAATAATCAAGATTAGAGCAGAGATCAATGAGATAGAAACTAGAGATACAGTAGAACACATCAATGAAACTAGAAGCTGGTTTTTTTGAAAAAAATCAATAAGATCGATGAACCATTGGCCACACTAATCCAAAAGAAAAGAGAGAAAGCCCAAATTAATAAAATTATGAATGAAAAGGGAGAGATCACAACTAACATCAAGGAAGTAGAAACAATCATCAGAAGTTATTATCAACAGTTATATGCCAAGAAGTTAAGCAACCTAGATGAAATGGATGCATTCCTGGAAAACTATAAACTTCCAAAACTGAACCAGGAAGAAATTGACAACCTGAATAGACCTATTCTAGTAATGAGACTGAAGCAGTGAACAAAAACTTCCCAAAAAACAAGAGCCCAGGACCTGATAGAGTCCCTGGGGATTTCTAACAAACTTTCAAAGAAGAAATAACACCTATTCTCCTGAAGCTGCTTCAAAAAATTGAAGCAGAAGGAAAACTTCCAGAGTCTTTTGTGACGCCAGCATTATCCTGATCCCCAAACCAGGCAAAGACCCCATTAAAAAGGAGAATTTCAGACCAATATCCCTGATGAATAGGGATGCTAAGATTTTCAACAAGATCCTAGCTAATAGGATCCAACAGCACATTAAAAAGATTATCCACCATAATCACGTGGGATTCATCCCTGGGTTGCAAGGATGGTTCAACATCACAAATCAATCAATGCAATAGAATAAATCAGTAAAAGAATAGAGAAGAACCACATGGTCCTCTCAATTGATGTAGAAACAGCATTTGACAAAATCTAGCATCTGTTCCTGATTAAAATGTTTCAAAGTACATGGAGAGAGGGAACATTCCTGAACTTCATAAAATCTATCTATGAAAAACCCACCGCAAATATCATCCTCAATGGGAAAAAGCTCACAGCCTTCCCGTTGAGATCAGGAACACGACAAGGATGCCCACTCACACCACTCTTGTTTGACATAGTATTAAAAGTCCTAGCAACAGCAATCAAACAACAAAGAAAAATAAAAGGTATCCAAATTGGCAGTGAAGAAGTCAAACTCTCTCTCTTTGCAGATGATATGATACTTTATATGGAAAACCCAAAAGACTCCACCCCCAAACTACCAGAACTCACACAGCAGTTCAGTAATGTGGCAGGATACAAAGTCAATGTACAGAAATCAGTTTCTTTCTTATACACTAACAAGAACACACAGAAAGGGAAATTAGAGAATCGATTCCATTTACTATAGCACCAAGAACCATAAGATACCTGGGAATAAACCTAACCAAAGAGGTAAATGATCTGTACTCGAGGAACTACAGAACACTCATGAAAGAAACTGAAGAAGACACAAAAAGATGGAAGACCATTCCATGCTTATGCATCATAAGAATAAACATTGTTAAATTGTCTCTACTGCCTAGAGCAATTTATACTTTCAATGCCATTCCAATCAAAATTCCACTGGTATTTTTCAAAGAGCTGGAGCAAACAATCCTAAAATTTCTATGGAATCAGAAGAGACCCCGAACTGCTAAGGAAATGTTGACAAAGAGAAACAAAACTGAGGGCATCACATTGCCTGATTTCAAGCTTTACTACAAAGCTGTGATCACCAAGACAGCATGGTACTGGCATAAAAACAGACACATTGACCAGTGGAACAGAGTAGAGATCCCAGATATGGACCCTCAACTCTATGGGCAAATAATCTTTGACAAAACAGGAAAAAATATACAGTGGGACAAAAACAGTTTCTTCAATAAGTGGTGCTGGGAAAATTGGACAGCTATATGTAGAAGAATGAAACTCGACCATTCTCTTACACCGTACACAAAGATAAACTCAAAATGGATAAAAGACCTCAACATGAGACAGGAATCCATCAGGATCCTAGAGAAGAACATAGGCAGTAACCTCTTCAATATCAGCCACAGCAACATCTTTCAAGATATGTCTCCAAAGGCAAAGGAAACAAAAGAGAAAATGAATTTTGGGGACTTCATCAAGATCAAAAGCTTCTGCACAGCAAAGGAAACAGTCAAGAAAATAAAGAGGCAACCCACGGAATGGGAGAAGATATTCGCAAATGGCAGTGCAGACAAAAGGCTGATACCCAGGATCGATAAAGAACTCCTCAAACTCAACACACACAAAACAGATAATCATGTCAAAAAATGGGCAGAAGACATGAACAAACACTTCTCCAATGAAGACATACAAATGGCTAACAGACACATGAAAAAATGTTCATCATCACTAGCCATCAGGGAGATTCAAATCAAAATCACATTGAGATATCACTTTACATGAGCTAGAATGGCTAAAATTAACAAGACAGTAAACAATGTGTGTTGGAAAGGATGTGGAGAAAGGGGAACCCTCTTACACTGTTGGTGGGAATGCAAGTTGGTGCAGCCACTTTGGAGAACAGTGTGGAGATTCCTTAAGAAATTAAAAATAGAGCTTCCCTATGACCCTGCAATTGCACTACTGGGTATTTACCCTAAATACCCAGATGTAGTGCAAAGAAGGGCCTTCTGTACCCCAATGTCCATAGCAACAATGGCTACAGTCACAAAACTGTGGAAAGAACCAGGATGCCCTTCAATGGACAAATGGATAAGGAATATGTGATCCATATACACTATGGAGTGCTTTGCCTCCATCAGGAAGGGTGAATACCCAACTTTTGTGTCAACATGGACGGGACTGGAAGAGATTATTCTGAGTGAAATAAGTCAAGCAGAATGAGTCAATTATCAGATGGTTTCATTTATTTGTGGAGCATAAGAAATAATATGGAAGACATGGGGAGATGTGGAGGAGAAGGGAGTTGGGGGAGATTGGAGAGGGAGATGAACCATGAGAGACTGTGACTCTGAAAAACAAACTGGTTGTCTTCAAGGGGCAGGCTTCCCCAACCTGCTAGTGTGCATGCAGGCAGCATAGCACCGGGGAGGGGAATGGAGCTTCCTGGACACACCTGTGCACCATGAGTGACATGTGGAGCAGGGTATTCATTGCAGCCTTGTTGTGACATCAGAGGACACAAAGCAGCCAAGTGTGCACCGCCCAGGGACTGGGTGAACACACATGGCACATCCCCACCAGAGACCCTACAGGGCTGCAAACTGGATGAAGAGCTGAGCGCAGCTTGGCAAATGTCTCCCATGGTTTGTTACATGAGGGAAGCAAGACATAAAACAATAAACAGCGATACCTTTTGTAGAAATGTACATTTTTAAGTAATAAGTGTATATATAATAGTAGTAAGTATATACACACACACTCTTTGTATTTGCTTGGTTTTGCATATGCAATACTAAAAAACTGATGATAAACACAATTCTAATAAAAATGGTTAAGGAATAGGAGGAAATAAGACTTTGATAGCAGAGGCAGGCACAAGACAGCTTTGGGTATACCTTTCTATATAGTGTTTACTTTTTACCCATATAAATATCTTGCATCCTCAAAACATAGTTTCCAGTTTTAAATTCAAATGACATATTTTGGAGTCTGAGCTGAACAACAACCACCTGTCTCTTGGGCTAGTTGGCGGGGATCACTGTGTCTAGTGTTCACCACACCCCGAGGCACATGGGAGGAAGGGCTGGGCCAAGGCCAGTTCCTCCTCATGGAGCAGTCCTGGGAGCTGTCTGCTGGTCCCGAGACACGGAAGGTAGGGCTGAGCCCTCCTCAGACATGGACAGAAATGGCGTCTCAGGAAATAACGGTTTTGCAAGAGAGAATTCAGAGCCCCTACCCACCCCCAGCATCCCGCCACCCCAGAGGCCAGTGCCTCCATATCTTTTCCCATTCCAAACCCAAAGCCTGGTTGGACCTCTTCCTATCCAGCCAGGGAGCATGTGAGCAGAGGAGACAAACAGGGTGCAGATGCAGGAAGACGACCTTTCAACCAGGATCTTTGAAAATTTGGCACAAGTGCCTCTATCTTTGGTCTCAGAGCTTGTCCCTCAGATATCAATGCTGTCAGAATTTTTTTTTCCTTCCCTCTTTTTTGATGTTCAAAGCTGCAATTCTGACACTTGGTTTCTGATGTGAAAACATCCTACTCTCCAGACTGGTTCCGTGTTTGATGTCAGCCCTTTCAAATGTTCAAGACGTGCTTTGCAGAAATGCGGAATCTGCAAGCCTCCCTCTTGGCTATTTCTCTCTGTTCAGTTACCAGCTG
This sequence comes from Mustela lutreola, assembly GCF_030435805.1. Taxonomy (NCBI): domain Eukaryota; kingdom Metazoa; phylum Chordata; class Mammalia; order Carnivora; family Mustelidae; genus Mustela; species Mustela lutreola. Next base: position 56,221,263 of record NC_081298.1, on the reverse strand, counting down.
CTGTGGTGTTGAGCACTTGTAAAGGGAAGGAGGGGGCACAGCCTCCATGCTGCTGAGTTATTAAAATCATGGCAAGTCCAACACATTACCCTGAACCCAGCCCTTTAATGTGACTCTTAAATATGCATCAGAGCCTTAATAAATGTAAATCAGTCTGGGAATGACTTCTCAGTTGTTCGTCTGGAGCATCACTGATTTATACTCTTTTCAATTAACTTATCAAAGGACATAGATTTTAATCAAAGACTTCAGAATTTTCTGTGGGGCCAAGTCAAATCACTATCAATGTGAAGGGGAGTCCCTAGTGGCATACCACAGAGCTCAGCCCAGTTAAGCATTCTATAATTTAGGTGAAGGCATCAAGGAATAAATATCACATCTATCAATTACCCTAAGCTCACTGGGACAGGTGGATATAACAGATGGCAGAATCAAGGTCACAATTACCTTAAAGGGAAGAGATTAATGCACCAAGCTAAATAATTGTAAAACCTTGTATATAGAAACGAACAATTCATTGCACTTGATCAAAGATCATTTTCAGAGTGAGTGGAGTTCCCCCAAAAGGATGATATGATATAAGTAAATCCAAAACCGCATGTGTGGGTGGATGTAAAGTGTCCCGCTCCACCCTGCTCTGGCTACGTGCCCCCCAAGAGTTCAGCTGGGGCTGGCGTGCTGTAGGGGCATGTGGGAAACCACCAACGATGTGCAGCTCTGGAGCCTAGAGAAGGTTTAGTGGTAACACAGTAATGCTGTCAGAGCTCTGGGGTTGGAATGGCCTCTGACTGTTGTGAGGGGCTCCCATGAGGAACAGGCAGAGGTGGTAGGTTTCTCTTCAATGATATACTAGATCACTTTCCAGGCATTGGAATGATCCCTTAATACAAACTTTCGAGTTGCATCAAGCAAGCAAATTATAAATGAACTATTTTGTACTTCATATTTTTAAAACCCTAGAACATTTTGTTCAAATGAAATATCATCTGGAAGCCTAACATATAAACTAGATGGGATTAGTCTTCTTGAAACAGAGGTGGGAAGCCAGAACACCGTTTTTATGGATGCCCCCTACACCCTGGAACACTCTTCTGTAGATAAACCCCAAATCCCTGTGGTAAAGAGGCCTTGGACCATATGTGCTCTTGACTCTTTTTATTTCAATTCAAATAAAACATTTTTGTAATCTAACATTTCTCTAACAACTGACAAGCTGTCAGTTCTGTTGGGGCATGATGTTCTAACATACTCCTAGAGTAGCTTATAAGGATGTTTAGACTTAAAAATACCCAGACTTTATATCACAAAGGTAAGTTGAACAGTTCAGCTATCACATTTTATACCAGCACACATTATATCCCCAGAGACCTCCAGAATTTGATTTGGGGCCAGATCTCTCAGGCTTGCTTATTCCTCCTCTCCTCTTACTCAGTATCAGGCATTAGACTACTGTCCAGAGGCATTGCTATATAGAAACTTCACAGCCATAAGTCAAGTGGAAATGCACTATTCTAAATAAATCTTCACTGGTCACTTCCTGAAGTGCCCAGCTATGTTGATGCTTCCTGGTACACAGGGTTGTGTGAGGGTAAGTTACTCTTATATCCCATTTAAAAACTTCTCACCTCATCAAATACAAAAATATTACTGGAGTCGCATAGACTGATATCATTCTCCCCTTCTTCCATAGAAATATAAGTCTTATCTGAGTACAGGATGTCCTCCCTAAATCTTTTCCCAGACTGCCCTTCAGCCAAGCCTGGCTATGAGCAGGGTAGGCATGGAAAGCTATACACACTCTCCCACTTCTCTCCCTTTCTGCAACTGGAACATGGTTATTTAGGAAGGCAGCTCTGGCCATGATGACAGGAGCAAACTCTACAGACTGCAAGAAAGCAAGATGTAGGGAGCTCTGACTTCATCAAGCTGCCTGCCCAAGGTATTGTGTGGGAAAAAAAAATAAACTTTTATCTGTTTAAGACATTTTGACTTTGAGTTTCTTATTATAGTAGTCATGCTTTTTTCCTCTTACAGCTGTGGTTTATAGTCTCCCCTAGACTTCTTTCTAATCTGACATTCTATAATTTTCATCTCTTCTTGGATCCCAAACTAGAGCTGGAGTGGAGTTGCTGAGTGTGTAAAGCTAGTTCCCTCTTCTGCTTATGGGCATAACGGAAGGCAAGAATTGAATTTACCTTCCAGCTTACATAACTAGAAAATCAAGTGAATACAGGACTTTAGAACACAAACATTCTAGAACAGTTCCCTTCCTAAGAGAAGGGAACCAAATGAGGTACATTAGTTTGCTCAGGCTGCCATAGCAAAGTACCACAGGCTGGGGTGGCCGGGGTGTGTTAAACAACAGAAATGTCTTTTCTCATACTTTTGGAGCATAGAAGTCTGAGATCAAAGTGAGGTCTCTCTCTTTGGCTTGAGAAGGCTGTTCTCTCCCTGTGTCTTCACATGGCATCCCTTCACATGTCTGTGTATCAATCTTCTCTTCATATCAGGACACCAGTTACATTGTATTAGGGCCCACCCTAATGACATTATCTAACCTTACCTCTTAAAGGTCCTACACCAAACACATTCACATTCTGAGGTACTGGGGGTTAGGACTTCATCATATGAATGGGAAGGGGTATACAGCTCAGCCCATAACAAAGTGTGCCCAGTGAATGCCTAGGTCCTGCCTGGAGAGTTTCTAAGCTTGAGCACAAGGGAAGGAGACCCAAAGAGAGCCTGCTGAGTTACTGGAGACAGAGGCCAAAATAAGCAGAATTTGTGGGAGAGAGTACCAAAAAGGAGGAGGCTTTACAGAGTGAACAAGCTGTGGAGGTCTGCATAGAGACCCCTCAAACCTTTAGAGTACCAATTCATGTGAAGGAATGATGCAATCTGGGAACACCACCAGCATGAGGAGGTAAGCAAAATAATCCCCAGAACTAACACAACCAGTGGCTTGTGCTCCCACCATCAAGCAAGGAGAAACCTCCTAATACAAGAAACCATTAGATCCCTCAGAAGGGTATGGTCTCAATAATGCAACCAAATTAACTCCAGAATGAAGCTGCTTGGACAAAGCTTAAACACAAGTCTCAAAAGAACTTAACTGATTTCAAGGACTTTAACTGCATCTAGAACAAAGTAAAAACTATTTGAAGGAATACCACAAACTCCAGCACTCCATTTTTAATAATATAAATTTCACAATATCTGGACTCCAATGAAGAATCACCATCATACACCAAAAATAGTAAATATTATTTTTAATGTTTAAATATTCAATCAGTAGAAATAGACACAGACAAGACACAGGTTATAGACTTAGTAGACATAAACATTAAAACTGCTATTATAACTATAGTCCATAAGTTTAAAAAGGTAAAAGAAAGCATGAAAATGATGGAAAGAAAAATGACAGATTTGTAAAAGACACAAACTTAATGTATGCAGATGAAAAAAATACAATATCTGAAATGAAAAATACACTTTATACTCCTAACAGCAGATTAGATGATTCATAAGAAAGATCAATAAACTTGAAGACATAGCAGTATAAAAAATCTAGAATGAATAAAGAGGAAAGAGAGAATATTAAGAAAACATCAGTGAACTGTGAAACAATATTAATTGGCCTAACACATGTATAACTGTATATCCTAGAAAATAAGGAAGGTGGACAAAAAAGACTTTGAAGAAATTATGAAAAAAACCTTTCCAAACCTGATGAAAACTACAAATGTTCAAATATAAGAGACTCACTAAGTCCCCAGTAGAAACCCCCATGCACATTCACACACCATACAATCACAAAACATGATCAAACTCCAGGGGACAAGTAACAAAGAGAAAAGCTACAAGCAGTCAGAGAAAAAACAACAACAAAAAATAAATAAATAAAAACAAAACAAAACAAAAAAAAACAAATTACATAGAGAGGAACTAAGTTAAGGTTAAGGAAGACATCTCATCAAGAACAATATAAGCCAGGGGCACTTGGGTGGCTCAGTCAGTTAAGCATCAGACTCTTTGTTTCAGCTCAGGTCCTGATCTCATGGGTCATGAGATCAAGCCCCACATCAGGCTTCATGCTCAGCAATAGTCTGCTTGGATATTCTCTCCCTCTGCCCCTTTCCCCACTCATGCTCTCTCTCTCTCTCTCTCTCTCAAATAAATAAAATCTTTTTTAAAAAATACAAGCCATTAAACAATGACACCTTTTAAGTACTGAGTTAAAAAAAAATGTCAACCTAGAATTCCATGTTGGGTGAAATATCTTTCCAAAGCAAAGTCAAAAGACATTGAGACAAACTGAAAAAAGGTTTGTTGCTGGCATTCTTGGATTACAAAAATTAGTAACGGAAGCTCTTCAGGCAGAAAGAAACTAACACCCAAAGGAAATTCAAATCTAGACAAAGTAATAAAGAGTGCTGGGAATGGTAAATATGTAACATAAAAGACTGTTTTTCTCAGTGTTAAAGTGTATTAAAAAACACTTTAAAAAATAATCAATTGTTTAAAGGAAAATCAAAAGATATATGCAGTTTATAACTTATAGAAGTAAAACATAGGCAAGCAATAACACAGTGGCTGAGAAGGGTAAAATGGAAGCACGCTGTAATAAAATGCTTACAAAATATGTAAAGTGGTATAATATCTGTTTAATATCATGATAATTTAATTATCATGGATAATTGAAGATGTATATTGTAAACTCTAATGCAATTACAAAATCCTAAAACAAAGAAACACACTTTTCTTAAGGGGAAAAAAGTAAATAAAATGGAAATATTTAAAAAATACTAATTTAGGGGTGCCTGGTTGGCTCAGTCATTAAGCATCTGCCTTCAGCTCAGGTCATGATCCCAGAGTCCTAGGATCAAGCCCCACATTGGGCTCCCTGCTCAGGGAGCCCACCTCTCCCTCTTCCACTCTCTCTATTTTTGTTCCTTCTCTTGCTGTGTTTCTGTCAAATAAATAAATAAAACCTTTAAAAAGAATTTTTAAAAATTAAAAAAATACTAAATTAATTCAAAGGAGTTAGGAAGAAAGGGAGAAAAAAGAAACAATGAGACAGAGGCAAGATGGCAGAAGAGTAGGGGACCTCATTTCATCTGGTCCCTTGAATTTAGCTAGATAACTATCAACTCACTCTGAACATCTACCAATTCAACCTGAGATGTAAGAAAAGAATTGCTGTAGTTCTACAAATAGAAAAGCAACCACTTTCCACAATGTAGGAGGTGCAGAGAAGTGAATTGGAGGAATACATGGGAAGATAAACAGCAGGAGGAGGGAGCCTCCCTAAGCCAGCTACCAGAAAATGATACAGCAGCAGAGCACAAAATTGGAACCTTTAGAAATCTGCACCAGTGAGGGATGTCCCTGCCTGAAAGGTGGTCAGGTGATGAAGCAAGTGGTGAAGAGGGACAGAATCCTAGGTAGGACAGTGTGGTCTCAGGTTCCCCGGGGTCACAGAAAGAACATGGGTGCCTGACCCAGCAGAATTCCCAAGCACTGGAGAGGGGAAACTGATTATGGTCAGTGAGCTTGGGAATGAGCTCTCTGCTCAGTTTGCCATAAACTGGGATCCCACACAGGATTCAGTAACTGCTCTCTGTGTGGTGGCCCTGCAAAGGGCAGAAACATGGAGACCCTCCTCCCTTGAAGAATCTGCAGCATTTGATGCCTATGAAAGTGAAGATTGCTTTTCTCTGAGGGTTTATTGAAGAGAGAGGGACAGGATCTTTCAGCTCCAGGCCCAGAGATCAGGGTGACACTGTTTTTATTTTCAACCTCTGAAGCAGCATGGAAAGCCATCAGGGAACAAAAGCCAGAAAGAAGAACCCAAAGCAGCTTAAACAGCCTGGCCTACTGGCAAGGAGTGTGCAACTCTGTCCAGGCAAAGACACCTGAAAATCAGCACAGCAAACCCTTCCCCCAGTAGACCAGCTGTAACATCAGCTTACCAATACACAAAACTTCAAATACCCAGTCCTAGGGAAAAATAGTATATAGAATTTGAGGGTTTTCTCCTCATGATTCTATCTTTCAGTTTAAAAATTTCCTCCTCTTTCTTTTTTTCCTTTTCAACTAGTTCCTTATTTTATCAACTTTTGTTTTTTAAGTCTTTTTTTAACTTCCACTTTTACATTTACATTTTAGAGATATATTCTTCATTTTGGGCTTCCTTTCACTGTGTTCAGTTTTATTTTTACATATATATAAGTTTTGCTTTCTTTAAAATGTTGGGATTTAGGGTCTTCTAACAAACAGACCAAAATACACCCAGGACCAAGTGGATCATCCTGTTTTGTCCACCTGGGAGATTACATTCCTCTTCCACCCACCCTTTTTTGCTTACCTTTTTTGGTTTCTGACCTATGTGGCTTTGTCTAGTGTTTATTTAGCTTGAGCCATGGTTGATATTTTTTATCTTGTTACATCTTTCATCTATTATTCTCTGGACAAAATGACTAGAAGGAGGAATTCACAACAAAGGAAAGAACCAGAAGTAATACTCTCTGCCACAAAAATAATCTATATGGATATAAGTAAAAAGCCACAGCTGGAAAGCAGGATAATGATTATAAACTTACTAAATGGGCTCAAAAGAAGCATAAAAACACTAGAGAATCTCTTATTGCAGAAGACAATATGAAGGGAAGGAAGGGAGCTGAAGAAAAGAGAAAAAACAACTAATAGACCATGAGGGGAGGCTTCAAGAAATCAGTGATACCATAAAGTGAAACAATATTAAAATTATTGGGGCCCCAGGCAAAGACAAAAGATGGGGTGGGTAGAAGGTATATTTGAGCAAACCATAGCTGAGAACTTCCCTAATCTGGGGAAGGAAACAGACATTCAAGTCCAAGATGTAGAGAGAACATCCCCCCAAAATCAATAAAAATAGATCAACACCCTAACATGTAATAGTGAAGCTCACAAATTTCAGCAATAAAGAGAAAAATAGTGAAAGCATTTCAAGGCAAGAGCCCCTTAAACTACAATGACAGAAACATTAGAATGGTGGCAGACCTATCCACAGAGACCTGGCAGGTCAGAAATGGGTGGCATGATATATTCAGGGTACTAAATGAGAAAAACTTACAGCCAAGAATACTTCAGCCATCAAGGCTGTCATTCAGAATGGAAGGAGAGATAAAGAGCTTCCAGGACAAACAGAAACCAAAAGAATTAATGATCACTAAACAAGCCATGCAAGAAATATCAAAGAGGATCCTGTAAGTGAAGAGAGAGCCCAAAGTAACATAGGACAGAAAGAAACAGAGGCAATATACAGAAACAGGGACATTACACATAATACAATGGCACTAAATTCATATCCATCAATAGTTACTCTGAATGTAAATGAGGTAAATGCTCCAATCAAAAGAGAGCATATCAGATGGCATAAAAAAGCAAGAGTCATCCATATGCTGTCTGCAAGAGACTCATTTTAGACCTAATGATACATCCAGATTAAAAGTAAGGAGGAGGAGAACCATTCACCATGCCAATGGACATGAAAAGACTGCTGAGGTAGCAATCCTCATATCAAAGTCTAGTTTTATTTTATTTATTTTTTTCTTAGATTTTATTTATTTATTTGACAGACAGAGATCACAAGTAGGCAAGAGAGGCAGGCAGGGAGAGAGAGGGGGAAGCAGGCTCTCTGCGGAGCAAGAGCCCAATGTAGGGCTTGATCCCAGGACCCTGGAATCATGACCTGAGTCGAAAGCAGAGGCCTTAACCCACTGAGCCACCCAGGCACCCCCCTCAAAGTCCAATTTTAAACCAAAGACTATAGTAAGGGAAGAAGAGGGACACTGTATCATACTGATAGGGTCAAGTCAACAAGAAGATCTAACAGTTATAAATATCTATGCTCCTAACTTAGGAGGAAAAAATATAAACCAATTAATAACAAAATTAAAGAAACACATTAATAATTTTACATTATTAGTAGGGGACTTCTTTTTTTAAATTGCATTAATTTTTTTTATAAACATATAATGTATTTTTATCCCCAGGGGTACAGGTCTGTGAATCGCCAGGTTTACACACTTCACAGCACTAACCAGAGCACATACCCTCCCCAATGTCCATAACCTCACCCCCCTCTCTCCCGGCCCCCCTCCCCCAAGCAACCCTCAGTTTGTTTTGTGAGATTAAGAGTCACTTATGGTTTGTCTCCCTCCCGATCCCATCTTGTTTCATTTATTCTTTTCCTACCTCCCAAACCCCCCACATTGCATCTCCACTTCCTCATATCAGGGAGATCATATGATAGTTGTCTTCCTCTGATTGACTTATTTCGCTAAGCGTAATACCCTCTAGTTCCATCCACATCATCACAAATGGCAAGATTTCATTTCTTTTGATGGCTGCATAGTATTCCATTGTGTATATATACCACATCATCTTCATCCATTCATCTGTTGATGGACATCTAGGTTCTTTCCATAGTTTGGCTATTGTGGACATTGCTGCTAAAAACATTCAGGTGCACTTGCCCCTTTGGATCACTACGTTTGTATCTTTAGGGTAAATACCCAGTAGTGCAATTGCTGGGTCATAGGGTAGCTTCATTTTCAACTTTTTGAGGAACCTGCATGCTGTTTTCCAGAGTGGCTACACCAGCTCGCATTCCCACCAACGATGTAGGAGGGTTCCCCTCTGTCCACATCCTCACCAGGATCTTTCATTTCTTGACTTGTTAATTTTAGCCATTCTGACTGCTGTAAGGTGGTATCTCATTGTGTTTTGATTTGTATTTCCCTGATGCCAAGCAAAAGTGATGTGGAGCACTTTTTCATGTGTCTGTTGGCCATCTGCATGTCTTCTTTGCAGAAATGTCTGTTCATGTCCTCTGCCCATTTCTTGATTGAATTATTTGTTCTTTGGGTGTTGAGTTTGCTAAGCTCTTAGCTTAGATTTTGGATACTAGCATTTATCTGATACGTCGTTTGCAAATATCTTCTCCCATTCTGTCAGTTGTCTTTTGGTTTTGTTAACTGTTTCCTTTGCTGTGCAAAATCTTTTGATCTTGATGAAATCCCAATAGTTTATTTTTGCCCTTGCTTCCCTTGCCTTTGGCGATGTTCCCAGGAAGAAGTTGCTGCGGCTGAGGTCAAAGAGGTTGCTGCCTGTGTTCTCCTTAAGGATTTTGATGGATTCCTTTCTTACATTCAGGTCCTTCACCCATTTTGAGTCTATTTTCGGGTGTGGTGTAATTTCATTTTTCTGCATGTGGCTTCCCAATTTTCCCAACACCATTTGTTGAAGAGACTGTCTTTTTTCCATTGGAAGTTCTTTCCTGCTTTGTTGACAATTAGTTGACCATAGAGTTGTGGGTCTATTTCTGTGTTCTCTATTCTGTTCCATTGATCTATGTGTCTGTTTTTGTGCCAGTACCATACTGTCTTGGTGATGACAGCTTTGTAATAGAGCTTGAAGTCTGGAATTGTGATGCCACCAACTTTGGCTTTCTTTTTCAATATTCCTTTGTCTATTCGAGGTCTTTTCTGGTTCCATATAAATTTTAGGATTATTTGTTTCATTTCTTTGAAAAAAATGGATGAGATTTTGATAGGGATTGCATTAAATGTGTAGGTTGCTATAGGTAGCATAGATATTCTCACAATATTTATTCTTCTAATCCATGAGAATAAAACATTTTTCCATTTCCTTGTGTCTTCCTCAATTTCTTTCATGAATACTTTGTAGTTTTCTGAGTACAGATTCTTTGCCTCTTTGGTTAGGTTTATTCCTAGGTATCTTATGGTTTTGGGTGCAACTGTAAATGGGATTGACTCCTTAATTTCTCTTTCTTCTATCTTGTTGTTGGTGTACAGAAATGCAACCCATTTCTGTGCATTGATTTTATATCCTGAGACTTTACTGAATTCCTGTACAAATTCTAGCAGTTTTGGAGTGGAGTCTTTTGGGTTTTCCACATATAGTATCATATCATCTGCAAAAAGTGATAGTTTGACTTCTTCTTTGCCGATTTGGATGCCTTTAATTTTTGTTGTTGTTGTTTCATGTGTCTGTTGGCCATCTGGATGTCTTCTTTGCAGAAATGTCTGTTCATGTCCTCTGCCCATTTCTTGATTGGATTATTTGTTCTTTGGGTGTTGAGTTTGCTAAGCTCTTCTAGTACTATGTTGAATAGCAGTGGCAATAATGGACATCTGAGCCGTGTTCCTGACCTTAGTGGAAAAGCTTTCAGTTTTTCTCCATTGAGAATGATATTTGCTTGGGTTTTTCATACATGGCTTTGATGATATTGAGGTATTTACCATCTATCCCTACACTTTGAAGAGTTTTGATCAGGAAGGTATGCTGTACTTTGTCAAATGCTTTTTCAGCATCTATTGAGAGTATCATACAGTTCTTGCTCTTTCTTTTATTAATGTATTGTATCACACTGATTGATTTACAGATGTTGAACCAACCTTGCATCCCTGGAATAAATCCCACCTGGTCGCGGTGAATAATGTTTTAATGTATGGTTGGATCCTATTGGCTAGTGTTTTGGTGAGAATTTTTGCATCTGTGTTCATCAAGGATATCAGTCTGCAGTTCTCTTTTTTGATGGGATCCTTGTCTGGTTTTGGGATCAAGGTGATGCTGGCTTCATAAAATGAGTTTGGAAGTTTTCCTTCCATTTATATTTTTTGGAACAGTTTCAGGAGAACAGGTATTAATTCTTTTTTTTTTAATATAATTTTTTATTTTTTATAAACATATATTTTTATCCCCAGGGGTACAGGTCTGTGAATCACCAGGTTTACACACTTCACAGCACTCACCAAAACACATACCCTCCCCAATGTCCATAATACCACCCCCTTCTCCCAAACCCCCTCCCCCCAGCAACCCTCAGTTTGTTTTGTGAGATTAAGAGTCACTTATGGGGAATTCTATGAAACATTTAAAGAAGAATTAATACAGATGGGATTGGGAGGGAGACAAACCATAGGTATTAATTCTTCTTTAAATGTTTCATAGAATTCCCCTGGGAAGCTATCTGGCCCTGGGCTTTTGTTTGTTTGGAGATTTTTGATGACTGTTTCAATCTCCTTACTGGTTATAGATCTGTTCAGGTTTTTTATCTCATCCTGGTTCAGTTGTGGTAGTTTATATGTTTCCAGGAATGCATCCATTTCTTCCAGATTGTTAAATTTGTTGCCATATAGTTGTTCATAACATGTTCTTATAATTGTTTGTATTTCTTTGGTTTTGGTTGTGATCTCTCCTCTTTCATTCATGATTTTATTTATTTGGGTCCTTTCTCTTTTCTTTTTGATAAGTCTGGCCAGGGGTTTATCAATCTTATTAATTCTTCCAAAGAACCACTCCTAGTTTCCTTGATTTGTTCTATTGGTTTTTGTTTTTTTTTTTTTTTTTTTTTTGGTTTCTATTTCATTGATTTCTGCTCTGATATTTATGATTTCTCTTCTCCTGCTGGGTTTAGGCTTTCTTTGTTGTTTTTTCTCTAGTTCCTTTAGGTGTAGGGTTAGGTATTGTATTTGAGACCCTTCTTGTTTCTTGAGAAAGGCTTGTACCGCTATATATTTTCCTCTCAGGACTGCCTTTTCTGTGTCCCACAGATTTTGAACAGTTGTGTTTTCATTATCATTTGTTTCCATTAATTTTTTCAATTCTTCCTTAATTTCTTGGCTGACTCATTCATTCTTTAGAAGGATGCTGTTTAGTCTCCATGTATTTGGGTTCTTTCCAAATTTCCTCTTGTGATTGGGTTCTAGCTTCAGAGCATTGTGTTCTGAAAATATGCAGGGAATGATCCCAATCTTTTGATACCAGTTGAGATCTGATTTGTGACCTAGGATGTGATCTATTCTGGAGAATGTTCCATGTGCACTAGAGAAGAATGTGTATTCTGTTGCTTTGGGATGAAATGTTCTGATATATCTGTGATGTCCATCTGTTCCAGTGTGTCATTTTAGGCCTTTATTTCCTTGTTGATCTTTGCTTGGATGATCTGTCCATTTCAGTGAGTGGAGTGTTAAAGTCCCTTACTTTTATTGTATTATTGTCAATGTATTTCTTTGATTTTGTTATTAATTGGTTTATATAATTGGCTGCTCCCATGTTAGGGGCATAGGTATTTAAAATTGTTAAATCTTCTTGTTGTACAGACCCTTCGAGTATGATATAGGGTCCTTCCTCATCTCTTGTTATAGTCTTTGGCTTAAAGTCTAATTGATATGATATAAGGATTGCCACCCCAGCCTGCTTCTGATGTCCATTAGCATGGTAAATTGTTTCAATCTGGAGGTGTCTTCGGGTCTAAAATGAGTTTCTTGTAGGCAGCATATTGATGAGTTTTGTTTTTTTATCCATCCTGATACCCTGTGTCTTTTGATTGGGACATTTAGCCCATTAACATTCAGGGTAACTATTGAGAGATATGAGTTTAGTGCTATTGTATTGCTTGTAAGGTGACTATTACTGTTCCTTTCTGATCTACTACTTTTAGGCTCTCTCTTTGCTTAGAGGACCCCTTTTGATATTTCCTGTAGAGCTGGTTTAGTGTTTGCAAATTCTTTCAGTTTTTGTTTGTCCTGGAAGATTTTTATCTCTCCTTCTATTTTCAGTGATAGCCTAGCTGGATACAGTATTCTTGGCTGCATGTTTTTCTCGTTTAGTGCTCTGAATATATCATGCCAGTTCTTTCTGGCCTGCCAGGTCTCTGTGGATAAGTCTGCTGTCAATCTAATATTTTTACCATTGTATGTTACAGAATTCTTTTCCTGGACTGCTTTCAGGATTTTCTCTTTGTCGCTAAGACTTGTAAGTTTTACTATTAGATGACGGGGTGTGGATCTATTATTATTGATTTTGAGAGGGGTTCTCTGCATCTCCTGGATTTTGATGCTTGTTCCCTTTGCCACATTAGGGAAATTCTCTTCAATAATTCTCTCCAATATGCCTTCTGCTCCCCTCTCTCTTTCTTCTTCTTCTGGAATTCCAATTATTCTAATGTTGTTTCATTTTATGGTGTCACTTATCTCTCGAATTCTCCCCTCTTGGTCCAGTATTTGTTTGTCTCTCTTTTGCTCAGCTTCTTTATTCTCTGTCACTTGGTTTTCTATATCACAATTCTTTCTTCTGCCTCATTTATCCCAGCAGAAAGAGCCTCCATTATTTTATTTTTATTGCACCTCATTAATAGCTTTTTTTATTTCAACTTGGTTAGATTTTAGTTCTTTTATTTGTACAGAAAGGGCTTTTATCTCTCCAGAGAGATTTTCTCTAATATCTTCCATGCCTTCTTAGAGCGCAGCTAGAACCTTGAGAATCCTCATTCTGAACTCTACATCTGACATATTACCAATGTCCATATTGATTAGGCCCCTAGCCTTTTGGTATTGCCTCTTGTTCTTTTTTTTTTTTTTGTGGTGAGTTTTTCCACCTTGTCATTTTGTCTAGATAAGAATATATGAATGAGCAACTAAAGTACTAAAAGGGTGGCAAAGACCCCAGGAAAATGTGCTTTAGCCAAATCAGAAAAGATTTGGGGGTGAGAAAGGGGATAAAAAGAAGTTTAGGGAAAAAAATTAAAACGAAAAAAAAGAAAACAAATTTTAAAAATATAAAAAATTATATATTAGACTGGTGACTAGAACAGGGTCGCTCACTTAATTTTGGGAGTATTTTGGTCTCTTAGAAGAAACTACCTCCCAAAACTTTAAAAGAATGAAAAACATATATAAGTAAACACAATGAAGGGATGGAATATGCCTATAAAGATGAAAAATTTTTTTTTAATTTCTAAAAAAGGAGTTGATAAAGTAAGTTCATTGGGAGAATAAAGAAAAAGAAAGTGGAGAGATTTTGCTTGGGCGGGAACTAGAACAAGCCCAGAGCTAGATTTAGGACATATTTTGATCTATTAGAAGAAGTTGTACCCCAAATTTTTTAGAAAAAAAAAAACCCTATGTGTATACAAAAAATAAAGTTAGATACAATGAAGGATAAAATATGACTATAATAATGAAGGTTCAAAAAGATTATTTTTTTAATGAAAGGTATTGTTAAGATAAACTAGTTAAAAAATGTTAAAAGGAAAGGGTAAAAATTTTAAAAAATTAGAAGAAGAAAAAATAATAAAATTAAAAAATATTAAATTAACTGCAAGGCTAAGGAATCATGGGGAGAAAGCCATGAATTCCGTGCTTTGCTTTCTCCTTCTCTGGGATTCTGCTGTTCTCCTTGGTACGTGAACTTGGTCTTGGCTGGGTATCTTGTGATCTTCTGGGGGAGGGGCCTGTTGTAGTGATTCTCAAGTGTCTTTGCCCCAGGCGGAATTGCACCGCCCTTACCAGGGGCCGGGCTAATTAATCCACTCAGGTTCGTTTTCAGGAGCTTTTGTTCCCTGAATGCTTCCTGTAGAGTTCCTTAGGATGGGAATGAAAATGGCAGCCTCCCAATCTCCAGCCTGGAGGAGCCAAGAGATTGGGGCCCCACTCCTCAGTGTGCCCTCAGAGACAAGTGCTCAATCACTCCCATGTCCCTGGCCTCTGGCCGCACTCCAAGCTCACCCAGCCTGTGACCGGTTCAAGGTAACCCTGAGCTGAGAGCTCACTCCTCGGCTCTGTCTCTGTAGCTGGCTTCCCCACTCTAATACCTGTGAGCTCTGCGACACTCAGTCACCACCGATCCTTCTGTGACCCCATAGGACCTGGGGCCATTCTGACCCCACGTGGGCTTCACCCCAGTTTAGCCTCTGGAATGATGTCCCTCAGTGGAGCAGAATTTTAAAAGTCCTGATTTTGTGCTCCATTGCTCCGCCGCTTGGCGGGAGCCAGCCCCCCACCCCGCAGTCTATCTATCTTCCTGTCACTTTGGATTCACTTCTCCGCCATTCCTACCTTTCAGAAAGTGGTCAATTTTCTGTTTCTAGAATTGTTGCTGTTCTTCTCTTTGGTCTCCTGTTGGATTTGTAGATGTTCACAATGGATTGATAAGCTATCTAGCTGATCTCTTGCTACCTGATGTAGTCTCATCCTGCTAGTTCTCTGCCATCTTGACTCCTCCCCCAATAGTAGGAGACTTCTACACCCCACTCACAGCAAAGGACAGATCCTCTAAGCAGAAGATCAACAAGGTAACAAGAACTTTGAATGACACACTGGATGAGATGGACTTCACAGATATATACAGAGCATTCCATCCTAAAGCAACAGAATACACATTCTATGTCAGTTCACATGGAACTTTCTCCAGAATAGATCACATACTGGGTCACAAATCAGGTCTCAACCAGTACCAAAAGACAGATTATTTCCTGCAAGTTTTCAGACCACAGTGCTTTGAAACTTGAGCTCAATCATAAGAGGAAATTTGGAAGGAATTCACACTTGTAGGTTAAAGAGCATCCAACTAAAGAATGAATAGGTCAACCAGGAAATTAAAGAAGAATTTTTTAAAAACTCAGGGAAACAACTGAAATTGAAAACACAGCTATTCAAAACCTTTTGGATACAGCAAAGGTGGTCTTAAGAGGAAAGTACGTAGCAATACAAGTCATTCTCAAAAAATTAGAAGTTTCAAATACACAAGCTAACCTTACACCTAAAGGAGCTGGAGAAAGAACAGGTAATAAAACCTAATCCAAGAAGAAGAGAAATAATAAAGATTAGAGCAGAAATCAATGAAATAGAAAGCAAAAGAACAGATCAATGAAACTAGAAGCTGGTTCTTTGAAAGAATTAATAAGATCAGCAAACCCTTACCCAGACTTATCAAAAAGAAAAGAGAAAGAACCCAAATTAATAGAATCATTAATGAAAAAAGGAGAGATCACAATGAACACCAAGGAAATACGAACAATTTTAAGGACATTATGAACAACTATATAACAACAAATTAGGTAACCTGGAAGACTAGAAATTAGGCATTCCTGGAAACATAAACTAGCAAAACTGAAACAGGAAGAAATAGAAAACCTGAACAGACCCATAACCAGCAAGGAAAAGGAAGCAGTAATCAAAAATTTCCCAGTACACAGGAGTCCAGGGTCAGATGGCTTTCCAAAAAAATTCTACCATACATTTAAAGAAGAACTCAAACCTTATTCTGAAGCTGTGTCAAAAAATAGAAGTGGAAGGAAAACTTCCAAACTCATTTTATGAGGCCAGCATCACCTTGATCCCCAAACCAGACAAGGATCCCATCAAACAAGAGAGCTATAGACCAATATCCTTGATGAACACAGATGCGAAAATTCTCACCAAAATACTAGCCAATAGGATTCAACAGTACATAACAAGGATTATTCAACATCACCACATGGGATTTATTCCTGGGTGGAAAGGGTGATTCAATATCCACAAATCAATCAAGATGATTAATAAAAAGAAAGGACAAGAACCAAGTGATGCTTTCAATTGATGCAGAAAAAGCATTTGACAAAATACAGCATCATTTCTTTTTTTTTAAAGATTTTATTTTTATTTGAGAGAGAGTGAAAGACAGCACAAGCAGGGAGAGCAGCAGGCAGAAGGAGAGGGAGAAGCTCATCAGGGAACATGATTCTGGGATCATGTCCTGAGTGGAAGGCAGATGCTTAACCAACTGAGCCACTCAGGTGCCCCCAGAGCCCTTTCTCAATTAAAATTCTCCACAGTGAGAAAGGAGAACTCTCTTACACTGTTGGTGGGCATGCAAATTGGTGTTGCCACTTTGGAAAACTGATTCCTCAGAAAACTAAAAATAGAGCTACCTTATGAGCCTGCAATTGCACTACTGGGTATTTACCCCAAAGATACAGATATAGTGAAAAGAAGGGCCATCTGTACCCCAATGTTCATAGCAGCAATATCCACAATAGCCAAACTGTGGAAAGAGCCAAGTTGCCCTTCAACAGACAAATGGATAAAGAAGATGTGGTCCATATATACAATGGAATATTACTCAGCCATTGGAAAGGATGAATACCCAACTTTTGCATCAACATGGATGGGCTGGAGGAGATTATGCGGAGTGAAATAAGTCAAGCAGAGAAAGTCAATTATCATATGGTTTCACTTACTTATGGAGCATAAAGAATAACATGGAGGACATTAAGAGAAGGAAAGGAAAAGTGAAGGGGGGGACTTGGAGGGGGAGACAAACCATGAGAGACTGTGGACTCTGAGAAACAAATTGAGGGTTTTGGGGGAGGATGGGTTGGCCCATAGATGAGTATTAAGGAGGGGATGTATTTCATGGAGCACTGGGTGTTGAACATAAACAATGAATCTTGGAATACTACATCAAAAACTAATGATGTATTGTATGGTGACTAACATAACACAATAAAAGAAAAAAATAAAATTCTCCACAATGAAGGCAGTTGGGTAACTCAGTCATTAAGCGTCTGCCTTTGGCTTGGGTCATGATCCTGGGATCCTGGGATGGAGCCCTACGTCAGGCTCCCCACTCAGCTGGATGTCTGCTTCTTCCTCTCCCACTCCTCTCTTGTTAGTCTCTCTCTGTCAAATAAATAAAATCTTTTAAAAAATTCTCCACAGTGTGTGGATAGAGAGAACATACCTTAATATCATAAGAGCCATCTATGAAAAGCCCACCATGAATACCATTCTCAATGGGGAAAACTGAGAGCTTTCCCCCTAAGGTCAGGAACACAACAGGGATGACCACTCTCACCACTATTGTTCAACATAGTACTAGAAGTCCTAGCCTCAGCAGTCAGACAACAAAAAGTAATAAAAGGCATTCAAATTGGCAAAGAAGTCAAACTCTCACTCTTCACAGATGACATAATTCTTTATGTAACCCAAAAGACCACCCCAAAATTGCTAGACCTCATAAAGAAATTCAGTACTATATTATACACTAACAATGAGGCAGAAGAAAGAGAAATTAAGGAGTCAATCTCATTTACAATTGCAGCAAAACCCATAAGATACCTAGGAAAAAACTAACCAAAGACATAAAAGATTTATATTCAGAAACTATAGAACACTGATGAAAGAAATTGAGCGTGACACAAAGAAATGGAAAAACATTCCATGCTCCTGGATTGGAAGAAGAAATATTGTTAAAATGTCTACAGTACCCAAAAAATTCTATAAATACAATGGGATCCCTATCAAAACACCATCAATAGTTTTCATAGAGCTGGAACAAACAATCCTAAAATTTGAATGGAACAACAAAAGACCCTGGATAACCGAAGTAATGTTGAAAAAAAAAAAAAAAAAAAAAACCAAAGCTAATGGCATCACAATGCCTGACTTCAAGCTATATTACAAATCTGTAATCACCAAGACAGCATAGTACTGGCATAAAAAACATACACATAGATCAGTGAAACAGAATAGAGAACTGGAAATGGACATTCAAGTCTCTAGTCAACTAATATTTGACAAAGCAGGAGAGAATATCCAATGGATAAAAGACAGTATATTCAACAAATAGTGTTAGAAAAATTGGACCATGACATGCAGACAACCTGAAACTGGACCACTTTCTTACAGCATATACAAAAATAAACTCAAAATGGATGAAAGACCTAAATGTGAGACAATAATCCATCAAAACCCTAGAGTACACAGGCAGCAACCTCTTGCTTCAACCCCAGCAAATTCTTGCTAGACATATCTGCAAAGGCAAAAGAAACAAAAGCAAAAATGAACTATTGGGACTTCATCAAAACAAAAAGCTTTTGCACAGCAAAGGAAATAGTCAACTTATGGAATGGGAGAAGATACTTGCAAATGACATGTCACATAAAGGGCTCATATCCAAAATCTATGAAGAACTTGTCAAACTCAACACCCCAAAATAAAAAAGTCCAGTCAAGAAGTGGGCAGAAGATGTGAATAGACATTTCTCTGAAGAAGACATGCAAATGGACAACAGGCATATGAAAAAATGCTCCACATCCCTTGACATTGGGAAAATGTAAATCAAAAATGACACTGAGATACCATGTCAGACCATTCAGACTGGCTAAAATTAAAATTCAGGAAGCAGGAGATGTTGGCAAGAATGTGGAGAAAGGGGAACCCTCTTACACTGTTGGTGGGAATGTAAACTGGTGCAGCCACTCTGGAAAACAGTACAGAAGTTCCTCAGGAAGTTAAAAATAGGGCTACCAGGTGCCTGGGTGGCTCAGTGGGTTAAAGCCTCTGCCTTCAGCTCGGGTCATGATCCCAGGGTCCTGGGATCGAGCCCCACATCGGGCTCAGTGGGGAGCCTGCTTCCCCCTCTCTCTGCCTGCCTCTCTGCCTACTTGTGATCTCTCTCTGTCAAATAAATAAATTTTTAAAAATAGGGCTACCCTAGGGGTATCTAGGAGGCTCAGTCATTAAGTGTCAGCCTTCAGCTCAGGTCACGATCTTGGGGTTCTGGGATTGAACCCCGAGTTGGGCTCCCTGCTCTGTGGAGAGTCTGCATCTCCCTCTCCCACTCCTCCTGCTTATGTTCCCTCTCTCGCTGTCTCTCTTTCTGTCAAACAAACAAACAATGCAAACTACCTTACAACCCAGAAATTGTACTAGCAGGTATTTATCCAAAGGATACACACAAAGCAATTTGAAGGGTCACACGCATGCCAATATTTACAGCAGCAATGTCCACAATAGCCAAAATATGGAAAGCCCAGATACCCATTGACAGATGAGTGGATAAAGAAGATGTGATATGTTAATATATAATAGACTATTACTCAGCCATCAAAAAGAATGAGATTTTGCCATTTGCATTAATGTAGATGGAACTAGAGGATATTATGCTAAGTGAAATAAGTGAGTCAGAGAATGACAAATACTGTATGATTTCACTCCTGTGTAATTTAAGAAGAAAAACAGATAAGCATAGGGGAAGAGAAGGAAAAATAAAATAAGATGAAAATTAAGAAGGAGGCAAACCATAAGAGATGCTCAACTCTAGGAAACAAACTGAGGATTGCTCTAGAAGGACATAGGTGTGTGGAAGGGACAACTGGGTGATGGTCATTAAGGAGGTAACTTGATGTAATGAGCACTGGGTGTTATATGCAACTGATAATTTACTAAATTCTACCTCAGAAAATAATAAAAAAGTAAAATAAAAATAAAATACAAGTAAATATATTACGCAAATAATAACAGATCTCATGGGAGAAATAGACAACAATACAATAAAAGTAGGGGACTCTAATATCCCACTTTCAGCAATGAATTCAGACAGAAATAGAGACTAGAAAAAAACAATGGAACTAAGAGTAGGTCTTTTGAAATGATAAACAAAATGGACAAATCTTTGCTAGACTAAGAGAAAAAGAGACAAGGCTTAAGTAAGTAAAATTAGAAATAGAAGAGACATTACATCTGGTACCATAGAAATACATAGGATCATAAGACACTATGATAAACAACAAATTGGACAACCTGGAAGAAATGGATGAATTCCTAGAAACATACAACTTACCAAGACTTTACCAGAAGAAACAGAAATCTGAATAGACCATTAATGAATAAGGAGGTTGAATTGGTAATCAAAAACCCTCCAAACCAGAAAATCCGAGGACCAGATGGCTTTACAGTTGAATTTTATCAAACATTTAAAAAAGAATTAACACTGTTCCTTCTCAAACTCTTCTCCAAAATTGAAGAAGAGGGAAATCTTCCAAATTTGTTTTATAAGACCAGCATTGCCCTGATACCAAAATCAGATAAGGACATACTAAGAGAAGAAAACTATAGGTCTGATGAATACAGATGTAAAAATTCTCAACAAAATGTTAGCAAACTCAATCCAACAACACAATAAGAGGGTTATATGCCATGACCATATGAAATTTATCCCTGTAATACAAGGAAGGTGCAATGTAGGCAAATCAATAAACATGAAACACCACACTAATAGAATGAAAGGTAAAAATCTTATTATTATCTACATGGGATGCAGAAAAAGGATTTAACAAAGTACAACATTATTTCATGATTAAAAACCCTCAACAAACTGGATACAGAAAACAAATTGGATCTGTTGGATTTCTATATACTAAAAATGAAATAGCTGAAAAAGAAATGAAAACTATCCCATTCACATGAGCTTCAAGAATTTTTAAAAAAGTGCTTAGGAATAAATTTAACCAAGAAAGTGAAAGAAGGAGAATTGGATGAATGGGGGCAAAAGGAACAAAGTTCCAGTTATGAGATAAACAAGTCCTGGGGATGTAATGTACATCATGATGACTATAGTTAACACTGATATACAGTACATTTGAAAGTTGTAGAGAGGATAACCCCTGGGAAGAGAAAAACAGTTTTGTGTGTGTGTGTGTCTCTATGAGGTGATAGATGTTAACTAAACTTTTCATGGTCATTATTTCACAATATATGAAGTTCAAGTCAATATGCTGTTCACCTTAAACTTATAAAGGATGGTATGTCAATTTTACCTCAGTAAGACTGGAATAAAGTGAAATATCTGAACAATGAAAACAGTTAAGACTTTGATGAAAGAAACTGAAAACACAAATTTATCCCGCATTCATGGATCACAAGATTTAATATTGTAAAAAGTCCACACTACCCAAAACCAACTATAGATTCAGTAAAATCCCTACCAAAATTCCAATGGTGTTTTACATGGAAATGGAAAAAAACAATTCTAAAATTTGTATGGAACCACAGAAGACCTCAAATAGCCAAAGTAGTCATGAGAAAGAACACAGCCAAGGCATCACACTTCCTGATTTTAAACTACTACAAAACTGTAGTAATTGAAACAGTATGGTACTAGTATAAAAGTAGACACATAGACCAATGAAACAGAATACAGTGTGCAGGAACAAATCCCAGCATCTGCTAACATTTGCCAAGGTGCCAATAACAGTGGAGAAAGGATATTTTCTTTTACAAGGGCATTCAAAAATATAACAGCATGTGGAAAAATTAAATTGGACACCTGTCTTAACCCACTCACAAAAATTAACTCAAAACTGATTTTAAAAACTTAAACATAAGACCTGAAACAATAAAACTCCTAGAAGAAAACATAGGGAAGTTATATATCCCTATAACACTGACAATAACTTTTTAAGATATGACACCAAGAGCAAAGGCAACAGCAAAAATAAACCTGTGGGATTACATCAAACTTTAAAACTTCATAGCAAGATAAGTCATCAACAAAATGAAAAGGTAGATGGGATTGGGAGGGAGACAAACCATAAGTGACTCTTAATCTCACAAAACAAACTGAGGGTTGCTGGGGGGAGGGGGTTGGGGAGAAGGGGGTGGGATTATGGACATTGGGGAGGGTATGTGATTTGGTGAGTGCTGTGAAGTGTGTAAACCTGGAGATTCACATACCTGTACCCCTGGAGATAAAAATATATGTTTATAAAAAATAAAAAATTAAAAAAAAAACACAGTAAGACATCACCTCACACCTGTTAGAAGAGCTATCATCAAAAGGACAAGAGATGACAAATGTTGGTGAGGGTGTGGAGAAAAGGGAACCCTCAGGTGTCATTGATGGGAATATCAATTGGTACAGCCACTATAGAACACAGTATGGAGGTTCCCCAAAAAATTAAAATTAGAACTACCATTTAAAAAAAAAATGAAAAGGTAGGCTCTGGATTAGGAGAAAATGTTTGCAAAGTACATAGGTGATAAGGTGTTAATGCCCAAAATATATAAAGAAGTACAAGTCAGTAACAACAACAACAACAAAATAAAAAGAAAGAAAGAAAGAAAGAAAGAAAGAAAGAAAGAAAGAAAGAAAGAAAACCAATAGAATTAAAAATGAGCCACAGAGGGGCACCTGGGTGGCTCAGTGGGTTAAAGCCTCTGCCTTCGGCTCAGGTCATGATCCCAGGGTCCTGAGATCGAGCCCCACATCAGGTTCTCTGCTCAGCGGGGAGCCTGCTTCCTTCTCTCTCTGCCTGCCCCTCTGCCTTCTTGTCATCTCTGTCTGTAAAATAAATAAATAAAATCTTCAAAAAAAAAAAAAAAGCCACAGAACTAAGCAGGTATTTTTCCAAAGAAGACAACTGAATGGCCACAGGTACATGAAAGAAATGTTCAACATCAATAATCATCAGGGAAATGCAAGTCAAACCTCAAACCCATTAAAGTCGGTATTATCAAGAAGAAAAAAGATAACAAGTGTTGGTGAAGATGTGGAAATAAGGCTATCTTTGTACAGAACTGGTGGGAATGTAAATGGTCATTCATTACAGAAAACAGTATAGAGCTTCATCAAAAAAATTAAAAATAAATCTACCACATGATTCAGCAAAAACAGAACTACCACATGGTCCAACAATTCCACTTCTGCATATCTATCCAAAGGAAATGATAAGAGAGTAATGAAGAGGTATCTGCAATCCCATGTTCACAACAGTAAAGATACGGAAACAACTTAAGTGTCTGCCAGCTGATGAATGGTTAAAGAAGACGTCGTATATTCATATATAAAATGGAGTATTATTCAGCCAGGAGAAAGAAGGAAATCCTGTCATGTGTGACAATATGGATGGACCTCGAGGGCATTATGCTAAGTGAGATAAGTCGTATACGGAAAAACAAATACTGTATGATATCACTAACATGTGGCTAAAAGTGCTGACCTCCTAAAAACAGAGTAGAGTGATGGTTACCAGGGGCTGGGGGCTAGGGGAACTAGTGAGATGATGTCTTAGGATGAAACTTGCAACTAATAATAAGTCCTGGAGATCCATAGATATTACAGAGATTATAGAGAACAATACTGTATTATAAACTTCAAAGTTGCTAGAAGACTATATCTTAATTGTTCCCACCACAAAAAAGAAATGATAATTATGTGATGTGATGGAAGTGTTAGGTGACATTAGAGTGAGAATTATGTCACAGTATATAAATGTATCAAATCAACACATATATACCTTGAACTTACACTATGTCAATTACATCTCAATAAAATGCATTTAAAAAATAAATTGAAAAGAAAAAAATGTGATAATTTCAATAGAGAATGCATTGAACAAAATCCAGCCTCCATTCCTGATTAAAACAAGAGAAGACTAATCCAGCATCATTTAGGCTTCAGCATGGGGGTTAATTCCTCTGGAAAGACTGCTTGAGGCCCCAGCAAGTCCAGATTGGGCATGCCATTTACAAGCTTCAGTAGCATCCTGAGCCTCTCCATCAGAGCCCTCAAACAGTGGAGCTCTGAGCTGCGCCTTGTGACTGGGTTATCATGCCTTGAACTTTAGCCCACTCTGCAGACCACAGAGGCCACACAGGTACCTGGAAGCTGTATAATTGGAACAAGTTATAGGCTAAACTTTACAAAACGTTCCTCAAAGCAGAAGAAAAAAAATAATAAGAAAACCTGTATAGGAACTATGTGTGCTTGTTTAAAATGTATCGACTGCCAAATTCAAAAACAAAGAGATATGATAAGCTTTATAGTAAAAACACATACACTTGTAAATATGGCAGTTAATTGTTTAAGCTATTGGAAAACTTACAGGTGAGGCAGGGAGATAAATGTATGAGGAATTAAGAACAAGCTTATTACTCTTATTCAGCACTAAAATGAACTTTGGGCTCTGCAGCAAAAAGAAGACGATGTCAGAGGAACTATAGAATTCTCACTGGCTCATAAAGGAAGGCAGAGCCTGATTAGTAGCAGAAACAAGCTGCTTATAGAGATAAAAAGCTGGGACAGCTTACTCAAGGAATTATATGATTGCAATGTCAACAATTAGGAATATTTCAGACAGTAATACTACCTACAGATCTATGCTTGCTAAACTGATCAGTTGTCACCTCACTGAGCACAACAAGGTTTTGCACTGCCCAGCCATGGATGGATAGCTTCATAGGAGGCACTGAGCAAATGTGCCATGATCAGAAGGAAGTCGATGCAGAGTATTTTACAGAAAACAACCAAAAGTCATCAGTGTCCAAATAAGTGTCTCTACAGTTCCACAAATAACATTTTGTATTTCTTCAGGAAAAAAAAAAAAAGAGAGAGAGAGAGATAAATAGAGAAAATGCTTATCTTTTATCAGAGGGGATGGGTAGGGGGCTTGTGTGGAATTTTGATTTTAAAATTGTGGTATGGCAGGCCCACAGGAGAGAAGTGATGTGTGAGTCTGTTGACCAGATCTACTTGTGTTTTGGATCACTACTGAAAGAGAATCTACTTCCTAGCCTGCACAAGGTGGGATTGGAGCAGCTGCCACTTTTCTCCAAGAGGAGCAGGTGGGATGGCCTCCATACTTCACGAAGTAGGGGTGCAGTCCAGCTAGCTCAGGAAGCTGCAGGCAGGGAAAGACCAAGGCACAAGGAAACTGTGTCATAGAGGAAGGAGGTCAAGAACAAGGTCGGTTCTTCTGAAAGTGAATCAGTAAATAACAAAATAGCAAAAAACTTCCCTGCCTAATTGATAGATTTTGTGTACTTCTTATTTAAGTAATACAGATATACTGTGTCAGCTATCAAAATATTGTCTCTCAACGTCAAAGTCACTCTTCATTGCCTGCTTGTAAAAATTAAGATGGGCCTTTAAGTATTTTTTCTTTGCCAGCAGACACTACATTATATTTTGTCCATTGAGGGCATTGGAGGCAGTCTCCTTCCAAGTTCCATCAGGCTCCTGCAGCACTTGGGTGGTTGTGGAAAGGAGAGCCTTCTCTGAGACGCCTCCCTGAGAACAGCCTTCCTAGCACCCTGTAGTGTGGATTTCTAGTAGGTTTCCCAGGGCAGCACTACAGAAGCTTCTCCATGGGCCTGGCAGGGAATTTGTGGTGGAGAGGGAACTTCTCCCAGGGAGCTCCTTCTCAGCCCCAGGGGCATTAGCTGCTCCTCATAGCTGTTATTGTTGTATTCTCTGGCATTTTCTCTACTTCTTACTGTCCAAATCCTCTTTAATTCTGTTACACTTGAGAATTCTTCATATTAAACTTTCTCTGTTCACTATGTGGTTTCTCTCTGACTGCTCTTGACTGATGTATACAGCCTCTGCCAGAAGCATTTTCTCCAGCCATTAAAAAAAAAATCTTGTATGGAGCACATGAACACCATTTGTAATGCTCACAGATTGGCATCATCCATCCAGCTGACAGCTGAGAGAGGATGGCAGGCAGACTCTGGAACTCCAGAGATGAATTGGACAGGGACTTTGACCTGAAGGATTTTGTCATGTACTGAAAAGCTCAAGCACAGAAGCTGTGTAAACACCATGATATAGGAATATGTTTTGTGGGATCTCCAAAAAGGGAGTCCTATTGATAA
This sequence comes from Mustela lutreola, assembly GCF_030435805.1. NCBI lineage: Eukaryota > Metazoa > Chordata > Mammalia > Carnivora > Mustelidae > Mustela > Mustela lutreola. The sequence goes on along the minus strand of NC_081298.1, from coordinate 56,194,996 downwards.
GGGAACAGAAGGCAAGCTGAGGACAAAATGGAAACTGACACCCTGTAAACGCCCCTCCCCATAGGATATATGTGACATTCCTCAGGCATTCCTGGCTGTCCTAAAGGAAACACTTATTTAACTTGTAGAGATCACAATTGAGAGCTGAGTCTCCCTCAATTTACAAATGTCCTAGTGATTTACAAGGAAGAGGCTTTCTTATCAATAACCTAACTTCCAAAGACCCATAACTCAGTTCCTGAAGCCCTAACATCATCTTCCCTTCCATAAAATTGAGGGAGGTGAGACACAGAGAAATGTAAATAAAGTTAAATTTCTTCTAAACCTAAAGCTCATTTTTTAAAATTTATTTTTTATTTATTTATTTTCAGCACAACAGTATTTATTATTTTTGCACCACACCCAGTGCTCCATGTAATCCATGCCCTCTATAATACCCACCAACTGGTACCCCAACCTCCCACCCCCCGCCCCTTCAAAACCCTCAGATTGTTTTTCAGAGTCCATAGTCTCTCATGTTTCACCTCTCCTTCCAATTTCTTCCTTCTCCTCTCTAACTCCCCATGTCCTCCATACTATTTCTTATGTTCCAGAAATAAGTGAAACCATATGATAATTGACTCTCTCTGCTTGACTTATTTCACTCAGCATAATCTCTTCCAGTCCCGTCCATGTTGCTACAAAAGTTGGGTATCCATCCTTTCTGATGGAGGCATAATACTCCATAGTGTATATGAGCCACATCTTCCTTATCCATTTGTCCATTGAGGAAAACCCAAAAAACTCCACCCCCAAACTACCAGAACTCATACAGCAATTCAGCAACGTGGCAGGATTCAAAGAACCATAAGATACCTGGGAATAAGCCTAACCAAAGAGGTAAAGCATCTGTACTTGAGGAACTACAGAACGCTCATGAAAGAAATTGAAGAAGACACAAAAAGATGGAAGACCATTACATGCTCTTGGGTCAGAAGAATAAACATTGTTAAAATGTCTATACTGCCTAGAACAAGAAATTGAAGAAGACACAAAAAGATGGAAGACCATTCCATGCTCTTGGGTCAGAAGAATAAACATTGTTAAAATGTCTATACTGCCTAGAACAACCTATACTTTTAATGCCATTCCAATCAAAATTCCACTGGTATTCTTCAAAGAATTTTTGGAGCAAATAATCCAAAAATTTGTATGGAACCAGAAGAGACCCCGAATCACTCAGGAAATGTTGAAAAACAAAAATAAAACGGGGGGCATCACGTTACCTGATTTCAAGCTTTACTACAAAGCTGTGATCACCAAGACAGCATGGTACTGGCATAAAAACAGACACATAGACCAGTGGAACAGAGTAGAGATCCCAGATATGGACCCTCAACTCTATGGGCAAATAATTTTTGACAAAGCAGGAAAAAATGTACAGTGGAAAAAAGTCTCTTCAATAAATGGTGCTGGGAAAACTGGGCAGCTATATGTAGAAGAATGAAACTTGACCATTCTCTTACACCGTACACAAAGATAAACTCAAAATGGATAAAAGACCTCAACATGAGACAGGAATCCATCAGAATCCTAGAGAAGAACATAGGCAGTAATCTCTTCGATATCGGCCACAGCAACTTCTTTCAAGATATGTCTCCAAAGGCAAAGGAAACAAAAGCGAAAATAAACTTTTGGGACTTCATCAAAATCAAAAGCTTCTGCACAGCAAAGGAAACAGTCAAGAAAACAAAGAGACAACCCACGGAATGGGAGAAGATATTTGCAAATGACAGTACAGACAAAAAGGTTGATATCCAGGATCTATAAAGAACTCCTCAAACTCAACACACACAAAACAGACAATCATATCAAAGAATGGGCAGAAGACATAAACAGACACTTCTCCAATGAAGACATACAAATGGCTTCAGACACATCAAAAAATGTTTATCATCACTAGCCATCAGGGAGATTCAAATTAAAACCACATTGAGATATCACCTTACACCAGTTAGAATGGCCAAAATTAGCAAGACAGGAAACAACATGTGTTGGAGAGGATGTGGAGAAAGGAGAACCAGAACCCTCTTCCACTGTTGGTGGGAATGCAAGTTGGTGCAGCCTCTTTGGAGAACAGTGTGGAGATTCCTCAGGAAATTAAAAAAGAGCTTCCCTATGACCCTGCAATTGCACTAAACCGAAATCTCATTGATAAGGATGTGTGATAGCAGAAGTGTGACATTCCTCCACAAAGCTCTCAACTATCTTGCTGTTAATACCTTACTAAAAGGAAAAACAACCTTGACAAATGGCAAAGCCTCCAGTATCCTGTGTGTCTTCTTTTTTCAAACTCTCCCTTTTCCTTACCCCACCCCAATCTCATAGTATATAATCAGCTACCCCTCACAATCTCAGTGCAGCAGTTCTTTCTGCACATGAGTCCTGTCCCCATGCTTTAATAAACCACCATTTAGCACCAAAGATGTCTCAAGAATTCTTTCTTGGTCATCGGCTCTGGAGCTCATCCCACCAAACCTCACTTACATTCTAAGCTTCAACACTGTCAACATCAGAGGCCTTCCCCCTGCTGGTCCAGCTATTCTGTCCCTTTCCCGCTCCCCAACCAGCCTGCCTGCTCAATGCCCAGCACTGCACACTTTCACCCCTGCATTGGGCACTGCCAGTTACCCATCTCCACAGGTGAGGAGAGTTAAGGCCTGGCTGGCTCTCAGAACCTCTGCGGATCTCTGCCCTGGGTCAACCCAGGTCTCCAGGAGTAAGCTGAGGGCTGGACAAAGAGCACCTGTATGTGTACGTGGAGTTGGGGGGAGAGGCAAGATGGGTTTGTTGGGACATAGATCCACAGCCCTGTGCATATAAGAACCCTTGGTCTGAGCATCAAGGGGCAGGCTGTCAGGCACTGGTATCTATTGGTCCTCCTGCCCAAAGGCACCAAATCATGCTGAGCCTCTCCCTGAATCCCTATATCCACAGCACTGATGGCTCTCACATCCCACTGCCGTTATACACCTGACATGCCCTGCCTCCATCTCTCACCTGGGAAATTCTTCTCCCCCACCCCCCCCCACACCCCAGCAAGATGTGTCTAATGAAAAGAAATATAGACTTAGTTAAAAAAAAAAAAAAAAAGACTTTATTCCAAAGGATTATTTTAAGGGCAGGAGACTGCCACTGTTGCAATAGGGAGAATGCTCTGATCATGGCATCTGTGTAGCTCAGCGTCAGGCAAAAAGGGCTTTCCTGTTATAGGAAGTGGGGAACAAAACTGGAGAGAACTGCGGTGGGGAAGTGGGGTGGCAGGATCTGGTTGTAAATCAGAGAATGATGCACCCAGAGGCCAGCCTATTCTCAGGAGGGTCCAAGGAGGGGCTGAGAGGCTGGGTCCAGCCAAAGGCAGGTTGGAGTTGGAGCACTTTATTCCAGTTACTCAGTGGAGACCAGTCTGGGTCAAATTTTGTCCTTGGCAAATAAGGGGAGATCGTTAATGTCATCTAAATTGTATGGGAAGGGGGATCTTGACAGAAAGTCATTTCCAGGAACACAAACAGCAGGGGTTTCCCCAGCCTTCACTGTTTTGCAGGATCACAAGGCTTGGGTAAAGCTTGACATGATCACTTTCACTTTTTAAAATCACTTTTACTCTTGATGTGCTCTTGAATTTCACCCCATGAAGAAAGACACACACACAGAGAGGAGGGTCAGTGGACTGTTGCTGACCTACTGTGTCCTGATTTCTCAGCCCCTGCTGTGGCTGCGGACCACCACCTGCTTCACATTCAAATTCCTAGGGAGAGTCCTGCTAGGTTATGTGGCCTGTGGCTCACACCCTCTCTCCCATCTCCTCCTTTGCAAGTCTATAGCCCCTATTTGTAGCATTGCAGCAGCTTCTTATTAGGCTTTTCAGAGAGAAGCCAGAGGAGCACTGTGGGGCAAGAGGGGCAAAGTGCCAATTGCTCGCCATTCTTATCAGCATGGCCATTGGAAGTTGCCGTTTCCATGTCACTCAGGATTCCCCTGTGCTCTGCAACACTTGTATAAGCAGCCCCTCCCCAAAACATTCTTTGTGAACTCCCTGGGTTCCCCTCTTCTTGATGATCCTAATGACCCAAACAGCTAAATTGCTGTTAAATGCAGTATCAGGCCCTTATTTCACTCTCTCATCCCAGGTTAATCCCATGGGCTGCTAGCCACCCATGGCTGTCACGGGTCAGAAGCCCTCCTGGGTTGAACCAGCTGTGGTTACGAGACCATGTGGACCAAGAGAGGAAATTTCTGGGCAATATACTACCAGAGGCTGTCAGGGTAGGTGCACAGTGCCTCACAGCTTCTTGTGCACAAAACTGAGGTTCCCCAAGTAATGGGGAAGCCATGTGAGAGCCTCTGGAGACAGGTTTGAGAAACTGGACAGAGGATGATCCATTAGAGCCAGACTAGGTACCCAGGAGGAGGAGTGGGCAGTGGACACGAGGAGGCCTGTTTGGGACTGCAGAAGTGTTGGTACCTGTTGACCACCCAGTTAGATAGTTATTTCCAACACATGGCTAGAAATATAGATCTAGTGCTTGGATGAGAGATGAAGGCCACAGTACAAATAGAAGCACCGTCAGCATGTGGCTGAAGTGATGAGTGGAGGGGAGCACACACAGTAGGACTGAAAAGGGAAGGGGAAGGAAAGCTGAGGATGCAACTGGTAACACCATCTTTCAAGTGATTCAGGAAGCTGGCCCAGCACAGAAGGGGGAGATGGGGAAGTAGGTGAGAGCAGGGCTTAATCTTCCTGAACCTGATCCAGTGTCTCGAGAGGGGAGAGAAAAACAACTATCATTTGGGGTATTCTGAAGATAAGTGAAATAATAATACAACAATATAATGCACATAGGAAGTGCCTCATACATAGAAAGTTAACCTCATTACATTAAATAACACACAGGTCCAAGCTCAGGAAAAGCAGGGCTTTCACTCACTCGTTCCTGTTACTCCCGAAGGCACCACAGAGACAGCTGGGTCTCAGGAAGATCTAAATGGATGACTTCTTCCATATCCGGTTGTAGGAATAGAATAAACCACCTAAGAAATGGGTCACAGCCCTGTCATCCAAAAGGAGAGTTGATAATCTGTATATCTTAAGACATCAGAGAAAACTATCAGGATCAACAATTTATCTTAAGCTAGGGATCATTTTTATGGTTGGTCTGTCATTACTTTTGCATGTGAACACGAGGCTCTATTTAAGGTTATATGTGGCATTTAGGTATAAAATAATGTCACATCTTTTTACCCAAATGGTAGATTTCTAAAAGAGATGGGCAGCTTTCCTTAAATCCAACATCTGACAGCCACATACAACTCACAGTGATTTCTTAGCAGCATCTGCTGGTGGGAACCATAAATACTCAGATTTGAAAAGGAAATTATTTTAGTTATGGCAAGCTGTCTATATACTCACTAGGAAAAGTCTAGCACCTCAGAAAGATTGTATTATTTTTCGTTATTGTTGAATAAGGAGAAAAAAAGGAAAATGGTTCATGTTTAAATGGATGGTTCTTAAGATGTAAGCATTTGAAAAAGAAATACACCAATGTACACGGTCAAATGTGTGCAAACATGTGAACTGGGGCCCACAAAAAGAATAGAAAGACAGTGACTTATCCTTTTTATTATTGCGCTATTCTCTGTATTATTAAAATAAATATTAGACACTTATTTTTCTCTTGTAAAACACTTTTTTATTTGCATCTGCTACTCATGAACAGCAAAACATCTATCTTCTAAAGCAGAAATTTTGTGGAGTTCCATGGGAAATATTGATCAAACCAAGGCTGTCCAATGGGATAACATGCGTGTAAAGTTATGTCTGCATTCTGATAATATTCTCCACACAATGTCACATTCATGTATCAATTTTTTCCTACAGAACAACCTTTAACAGTTTTTAAAAGGAAATAAGCTCTTAGTAAATAGAAACAGGTAAGTATTAAAGTGATACAGTGTCATATGAACTATGAATCCACTAAATTCATGTAAACACAATTTCTAACTACTACCAAAAACCAGGCTTTACTGGGATCAAATTAGAGAACATGAGATCCTGGGAGGTGCTTTAAAAAAATTTCCCATCTAGGGGCGCCTGGGTGGCTCAACAAGTTAAGCATCTGCCTTCGTCTCACATCATGATCCCAGGGTCCTGAGCTTGAGCTCCACAGCAATCTCCCTGATCAGCGGGTGTCTGCTTCTCCCTCTACCTCTCCCTCTGCCCCTTCCACCCCCCACATATGTATATGCTCTCTCTCTCTCAAACAAATCCTTTTTTAAAAATTTCCCATCTGATATTTCTGAAATCCTATTATTCAAACTTGTTTGAATCATAAGATTTTTCAGTTCTTTAAGCAACTTTTTAAAGCTAATATTTTTCTTTATGTGGTGTAACACCTTAAAACACTGAAATTAACAACTCCGCAATAAGAAACAAGGAACAAACAGAAATAACTGAGGAATAGAGGGTCAAACCCTGTAGAATATTATCAGGCATCAGCCCCGGGGGTGGGGGGGGGGGTAAGCTGCCCTCTCTCTTTTGGTGTCCAACCTGAGGGACCTTAATAATCAGTTTCTAGTTTCCAAATGCCCAAAAAGAAATTCCCTTCAGCCCATTTCTTCCAGGAGACATTCTTTCTATTGACAAGGCTGTGTTGGTTAGATCGTCATAGTCAAGTTTTGTGGAAAAACAGCCACTGTTCACTGGGAAAGACAGAAATTCTTGGCTTGTTTATCCTAGAGCACAGGGCATTACAGCAGGAGACAACAATAGTCAGTATCACTCACCCCCCTGCCTCCTTGAGTGAAACAGGAGCACAGAAATTAGAGAAGTCTGAAAATTACTAAGGGCTTTAAAAGCATTGGGTTGGAATTATTATAGAGAATTTCCCTACTATGGCAAAGGGAACAAGCATCAAAATCCAGGAGTTGCAGAGAACCCCCCTCAAAATCAATAAGAATAGGTCCACACCCCGTCATCTAATAGTAAAACTTACAAGTCTTAGTGACAAAAAGAAAATCCTGAAAGCAGCTCAGGACAAGAATTCTGTAACATACAATGGTAAAAATATTAGATTGGCAGCAGACTTATCCACAGAGACCTGGCAGGCCAGAAAGAACTGGCATGATATATTCAGAGCACTAAGTGAGAAAAACATGCAGTCAGGAATACTGTATCCAGCTGGGCTATCATTGAAAACAAGAGAGAGAAAAAGCTTTGAGGACAAACAAAAACTAAAAGAGTTTGTAAACACCAAACCAGCTCTACAGGAAACATTGAAAGGGGTCCTCTAAGCAAGCAGAGAACCTAAACGTAGTAGATCAGAAAGGAACAGAGACAAGATACAGTAACAGTCACCTTACAGGCAATACAATGGCACTAAATTCATATCTTTCAATAGTTACCCTGAATGTAAATGGGTTAATGTCCCAATCAAAAGACACAAGGTATCAGAATGGATAAAAAAAACAAAACCCATCGATATGCTGTTTACAAGAAACTCATATTAGACCCAAAGATAATCCCAGATTGAAAGTGAGGGGGTGGAAAACAATTTACCATGCTAATGGACACCAAAAGAAAGCTGGGGTGGCAATCCTTTTATCAGATAAATTAGATTTTAAGCCAAAGACTATAATAAGAGATGAGGAAGGGCACTTTATCATACTCAAAGGGTCTGTCCAACAAGAAGATCCAACAATTTTAAATATCTATGCCCCTAACATGGGAGCAACCAATTACATAAACCAATTAATAACAAAATCAAAGAAACTCATCAACAATAATACAATAATAGTAGGGGACTTTAACACTCCCCTCACTGAAATGGACAGATCATCCAAGCAAAGATCAACAAGGAAATAAAGGCCTTAAATGACACACTGGACCATATGGACATCACAGATATATTCAGAACATTCCATCCCAAAGCAACAGAATACACATTCTTCTCTAGGGCACATGAACATTCTCCAGAATAGATCATACCCTGGGTCCCAAATCAGGTCTCAACCGGTATCAAAAGATTGGAATCATTCCCTGCATATTTTCAGAACACAATGCTCTGAAGCTAGAACTCAATCACAAGGGGAAATTTGTAAAAAACCCAAATACATGGAGACTAAACAGCATCCTTCTAAAGAATGAATGGATCAATCAGGAAACTAAAGAAGAATTGAAAAAATTTATGGAAACAAATGATAATGAAAACACAACTGTTCAAAATCTGTGGGACACAGCAAAGGCAGTTCTGAGAGGAAAATATAGAGTGATACAAGCCTTTCTCAAGAAACAAGAAAGGCCTGAAGTATACAACCTAACCCTACACCTAAAGTAGCTGGAAAAAGAAAAACAAAGAAAGCCTAAACCCAGCAGGAGAAGAGAAATCATAAAGATCAGAGCAGAAATCAATGAAATAGAAACAAACAAAAAAGAACAAATCAACAAAACTAGGAGCTCATTTTTGAAAGAATAAGACTGATAAACCCCTGGCCAGACTTACCAAAAAGAAAAGAGAAAGGACCCAAATAAATAAAATCATGAATGAAAGAGGAGAGATCACAACCAACACCAAAGAAATACAAACAATTAATTAAGAACATATTATGAGCATCTCTACACCAGCAAATCTTGACAATCTGGAAGAAATGGATGCATTCCTAGAGACATATAAACTACAACTGAACCAGGATGAAACAGAAAACCTGAACAGACCCATAACCAGTAAGGAGATTGAAGCCGTCATCAAAAATCTCCCAACAAAGAGCCCAGGGCCAGAGAGCTTCCCAGGGGAATTCTACCAAGCATTTAAAGAATTAATTCCTATTCTCCTGACACTGTTCCAAAAAAATAGAAATGTAAGGAAAACATCCAACCTCATTTTATGAGGCCAGCATTACCTTGATCCCAAAACCAGACAAAGACCCCATCAAAAAAGAGAATTACAGACCAATATCGTTGATGAACCCAGATGTGAAAATTCTCACCACAATACTAGCCAATAGGATCCAACAGTACATTAAAAGGATTATTCACCACAACCAAGTGGGATTTATTCCAGGGCTGCAAGGTTGGTTCAACATCCACAAATCAATGTGAAACAATACATTAATAAAAGAAAGAACAAGAGCCATATGATACTCTCAATAGATGCTGAGAAAGCATTTGACAAAGTACAGCATCCTTTCTTGATCAAAATTCTTCAAAGTGTAGGGATAGAGGGCACATACCTCAATATCATCAAAGCCATCTATGAAAAACCACAGTGAATATCATTCTCAATTGAGAAAAACAGCTTTTCCGCTAAGGTCAGGAACACGGCAGGGATGTCCATTATCACCACTGCTATTCAACATAGTACTACAAGTCCTAGCCTCAGCAATCAGACAACAAAAGGAAATTAAAGGCATCCAAATTGGCAAAGAAGTCAAACTATCAATTTTTGCAGATGATATGATACAATATGTGGAAAACCCAAAAGATTCCACTCCAAATCTGCTAGAACTCATACGGGAATTCAGTAAAATATCATGATATAAAATCAATGCACAGAAATCAGTTGCATTTCTATACACCAACAAGACAGAAGAAAGAAAAATTAAGAAGTCAATCTCATTCAATTGTACCCAAAACCGTAAGATACCCAGGAATAAACCTAACCAAAGAGGCAAAGAATCTGTACTCAGAAAACTATAAAGTACTCATTAAAGAAATTGAGGGAGACACAAAGAAATGGGAAATGTTCCATGCTCATGGATTGGAAGAATAAATATTGTGAAAATGTCTATGCTACCTAAAGTAACCTACATGGTTAATGCAATCCCTATCAAAATCTCATCCATTTTTTTCAAAGAAATGGAACAAATAATCCTAAAATTTATATGGAACCAGAAAAGACCTTGAATAGCCAAAGGAATATTGAAAAAGAAAGCCAAAGTTGGTGGCATCACAATTCCGGACTTCAAGCTCTATTACAAAGCTGTCATCATCAAGACAGTATGGTACTGGCATAAAAACAGACACCTAGATCAGTGGAACAGAAAAGAGAGCCCAGAAAGAGACCCTCAACTCTGTGGTCAACTAATCTTTGACAAAGCAGGAAAGAATGTCCAATGGAAAAAAGACAGTCTCTTCAACAAATAGTGTTGGGAAAATTGGACAGCCACATGCAGAAAAATGAAACTGAACCATTTCCTTAAATCACACACATAAAAAAAAACTCAAAATGGGTGAAAGACCCCAATGTGATAAAGGAATCCATCAAAATCCTTGAGGAGAGCAACTTCTTCCTAGGAGCATCACCAAAGGGAAACAAAGGTAAATATGAACTACTGGAACTTCATCAAGATCAAAAGTTTGCACAGCAAAGGAAACAGTCAACAAAACCAAAAGACAACTGACAGAATGAGAGAAGATATTTGTAAATGACATATCAGATAAAGGGCTAGTATCAAAAATCTATAAAGAACTTATCAAACTCAACACCCAAAGAACAAATAATCCAATCAAGAAATGGGCAGAGGACATGAACAGACATTTCTGCAAAGAAGACATCCAGATGGCCAACAGACACATGAAAAAGTGCTCCATATCACTCGGCATCAGGGAAATACAAATCAAAACGCAATGAGATACCACCTCACACCAATCAGAATGGCTAAAAGTAACAAGTCAGGAAATGACAGATCCTGGCAAAAATGTAGAGAAAGGGGAACCCTCCTACATCGTTGGTGGGAATGCAAGCTGGTGCAGCCACTCTCGAAAACAGCATGCAGGTTCCTCAGAAAGTTGAAAATAGAGCTACCCTATAACCCAGCAATGGCACCACTGGGCATTTACCCTAAAGATACAAATGTAGGGATCCGAAGGGGCACGTGCTCCCAAATGTTTATAGCAGCAATGTCCACAATAGCCAAACTATGGAAAAAACCTAGATGTCCATCAACAGATGAATGGATAAAGAAAATGTGGTATATATATATACACACACACACACACAATGAAATACTATGCAGCCATCAAAAGAAATGAAATCTTGCCATTTGTGACAATGTGGATGGAACTAGAGGGTATTATGCTGAGTGAAATAAATCAGAGAAAGAAAATTATCATATGATCTCCCTGATATAAGGAAGTTGAGAGGCAAAGTGAGGGAGGTTGGGGGGTAGGGAAGGAATAAAATGAAACAAGATGGGATCAGGAGGAAGACAAACTGTAAGAGACTCTTAATCTCACAAAACAAATTTAGTATTGCCGGGTGGAGAGGGGGTAGGGAAAGGGTGGTTGAATTATGGACATTGGGGAAGGTATGTGCTATGGTTAGGGCTGTGACGTGTGTAAACCTGGTGATTCACAGACCTGTACTCTTGGGGCTAATAATACATTTTATGTTCATAAAAAATTAAAAATTAAAAAAAAAAAAAAAAAAAAAAAAAGCAAGCATTGGATTGCTAAGAGGGCACCAGACTCAGCAACTATGTTTAAGCCAATGCTACTGAATTGTCTAGGACCAAAAGTTTCTTGTTTTTGTTACCTGAATGAATCAGGCAATTTGGGTGAGGTGATAGTGGATATAATTCTGAGGCCTGCACTCATCCAGCACTGCCTGGGGTGGGGGTGCAGGGAGGGTGTTTTTCCCTAATTATGGGCTTCATTTAACGAGCTCATCTGGATCTCACACTAAGCGTAGACTTTGTCAGCAATAAAGGTGACATTTTGGCCTCCAGCTGTCAGTTTCACTTTTCAATTTCTTTCAGAACTCAAGCGAGGAAACTGGGGCCTATTTATTAGCCCCTGAAAAATTTTTAACTGGCCAGAAACACAGAAATAACACAGAGAATGGATGGCGCAGACCAAGGAACTCATGGTGAGGTTTTGTGGGACCAGGGGCATGGACCTCAGAATGTGACACTTCCCCTCCCTCCCTCCTTTCTTAACTTGTTAAAGTATTACAGAAAATGCTGTAAATGCATAGCCTGACAAATTTTCACAAAACAGTGGCACCCATGTAACCAACACCAAGATCAAGAAACTTACCAGGACCCCAGAATGCCCCTTCAGGCCTTTGGTTACCACTCCTCGCCAGGAATGACCATTATTCGGACTTCTAGCTATACAGATTTGACACAGGTAAGTGTCATGGCTTGGTGGCTGGGTATCCTGTGGGGTGTTTTCAGTTGTGCACTTGGCTTTGCACTTCTAGACTTGGCAGAACTCAAGGTTTAGGGCACCTGCTGCTTTGACCTTGTGGATGACAGCTACTTGTAGCTGAGAGGCAGGAATTTAAGCAAACTCCAGAAGTCTCAGTTGGGCCTCACTGCACTATAATCAAAGCACAGCTGAGTTCCTTCTGGAGGCTCCAGCAGAGAATCCGTTCCCTGCCTTTTCCAGCTTCTGGAGGCTCCTGTGTTCCTGGCTGTGACCCCTTCCTTCCTCATCAGAGCCAATGGTCCTTTCCTCTGACCCTTCCTCTGAATACAGCCAGAAAAGGCTCTCAGCTCTAAGGAACTAAATGATTACACTGGGCCCACTCTGACAATCCAGGCCCATCTCAAGGCTGTAGCGTCAGTTACATCTAAGGTCTTTTTTTGCCAGGGAAGTCTACAGATTCCCAGGATCAGGCATTAGAGTACAGACATCTTCAGTGGTCGGGGAGGGGGAGTGCTGCCCTACTTAGCACCGGGAGAGTAGTGAAAGAACACTCTCCTCCTTAAATGTCAATAGGATTCTTGGGTGAAGCTATCTCCACCTAAACTTTATGAGGATCTTAATTATGGGTTACCCGTTATTATGAGATTTTCTATTAATTTTTATCAGTAAGTTATTTTTTTAAAAGATTTTATTTGACACACAGAGAGAGGGAGATCACAGGTAGGCAGAGAGGCAGGCAGAGAGAGGGGGAAAACATGCTCCCCGCCCAGCAGAGCGCCCGATGTGGGGCTCGATCCCAGGATGCCGAGACCATGACCTGAGCTGAAGGCAGAGGCTTAACCCTTTGAGCCCCACAGTAAGTTATTTTTTTAATTGAATTTACCATTTCTTCTGTATTTTCAAATTTATTTATGACATTTTAAAGTCTAACAGGATATGTATAGTGCATTTTCTTATTTTATTCCCATTGTTTCTGCCTTTTTAACTTTTAAAGAAAAAATATCAGGCTTATTTGAGGTATATGAAAATTTTCCACCACTTCAAGTGGGTTGGTGTGATTCTGAAGTCAGCCTGCCCCCTCCCTCTCAGCAGGCCTGATAACCACAGCTCATTTCGGTCCCTGTAGTTTTGCTTTGACAAAAATGTTGTATAAATGGAGTCATACAGCCATTTGTGTCTGGCTTAGCATAATACTTTGGGATTTACTCACATGTCTACATTTATCAGTGTGCTCCTTTTCATTGTATAATGAACCATAACTTGTTTATTACATGCATCAGTTAATGGGCATTTGGGTTGTTACCAGTTAGGCAGATTATGGAAAAAGCTAAACGTTTCAGTATAGGCCTTTGTATGAGCAAATATTTTTGTTAATCTTGAATACATCTTTTAGGACTAGAATTGCTGGCTTGTAAAACATGGCAGGCAGACTCATGTATCCCTCGATCGCAATCTCTGGAACCTTTGAATGTTAGGTTACATGGCAAAGGGTAACTAAGGTTGCTAGCCAGCAGATATAGAGATGTTGCTAGTGGGCCCCATACAATCACCAGGGTCTCTGAAAGTTGAAAGAGGGAGGGAAGAGGTAAGGTCAGACTGAGGCCATGTGAGAAGGATTCAACTCACCACTGCTGACTTTGAAGATGGGGCCAAGTAATTGAGCCAAGTAATGTATGTAGGTAGCTTCTAGAAGCAGGAAAAGGTAGAGGATTCTCCCCCAGGGCTTCTAGAAGGCACACTGCCCTGGCCACACCTGGACTTTAATCATGTGAGACCCATGTCAGCCTTCTGGTCTCCAAAACTGTAATACTGTGTTTTTTTAAGCCACTAAATTTGTGGCAATTTGTTATGGCAGCTGTAGAAAACTAACACATATGGTGAGCAAATGGGAAACTGCTAGACTTCCTGAAATGGCTGAACCATTTTGCTTCCCACCAGCAATGTTCACCACTCCATGTTCACCATTTCACAACTTCTCCCCACTTTTATTGGTAATGTCAGGTTTATTGTTGTTCTCAGCTTTAGCCATGCTATGCCCCTTTCTTCTTGGTCATTTTTTCCATGGTTTTTAAATTTTAATAATCTTTTAAAAATGTAAGAACTTTTTTTCCCCCTATTTCATTAATTCCCATTTTCAACTTTATTATTTACTTTGGGTTTAGTTTATTATTTTTTTCCCAACTTCTTGAGATGAATGCATATACCACTGGTCTTCAGCCTTTTCCCCTAATACTAGCCTTATTTTGACTCTAAGAATGGCTTACCTGCTTCTCACAAGTTATGTGTAATATTTTCATTATCATTCAGCTCAAAACACATTTTTTAAAGATTTTATTTATTTAATTGACAGAGATCACAAGTAGGCAGAGAGACAGGAGGGGAGCAGCCTCCCTGCTGAGCAGAGGGCTTGATCCCAGAACCCGGAGATCATGACCTGGGCCAAAGGCAGAGGCTTTAACCCACTGAGCCACCCAGGTGCCCCTCAAAATATTTTTTTTTTTTTTAAAGATTTTATTTGTTTATTTGACAGACAGAGATCACAAGTAGACAGAGAGGCAGACAGAGAGAGAGGGAAGCAAGCTCCCTGCTGAGCAGAGAGCCCGATGCGGGACTCGATCCCAGGACCCTGGGATCATGACCTGAGCTGAAGGCAGCGGCCCAACCCACTGAGCCACCCAGGCACCCCTCAAAATATTTTTCTAATTTCCTTTTTGATTTATTCTCTGACCAATGGGTTACTTAGAAGTGCATTTCTTTGTTTCCAAACACGAGAATTTTTTATTGCTAATTTCTATCTTAATTATAATATGACCAGGAAACACAGTCCACATGATATAACTCCTTTAGAAGGTACTCAGGCTCACTTTGTAGTCAAATGTCCTAGTCAGTTCTCATTAATGCTCCTGGTGGGCCTGAAAGCAGTGTGTGTTCTGTGATTTGGGGTATACTGCTCTGTAATTGTCCACCAGGCCTATGCAGTTGAATGTTTTCTTCAAGGCTCCCATATCTGTACCAATAGTCTACTTAGTCTATCATATACAAAAGGTGTGTGAAAATCTCCTATCGAGTATAAATTTGCATACTTCTCCATGTATTCTCATCATTTTTGCTTTAAATATGCTAAGGCTGTTATGTACATACAAATTTGGAGTAGTTATATAGTCTCATATTTGAAAAGTCTATTTTGCTTTTGCCTTCAAGTTTTAATACATAGAAAATATCGCTACACATTAGCTTTTGGCTAGTCTGCATGATGTACCTTTTCCTATCTTTGGTCTGTGAGGACAGGAAGTTTCAGACTTCTCTTGTCAAATGTTTATAGCTGATTTTTAAAGACTTTCTAATCTAAAAAAAATTACAGCATGTAATCCATGTAATTATTTATTTGGGTTTAAATCTACCATATTAACTAAATGCTTTCTGGTTGTCATACTTGTTTTATTTCCTCTGTTTGCTTTTGGATCATCATTTATTGGATTACTTCTGGCTTGAAAGGCACGTACTTTACCATGTCTATGTGCACTCCAAGTCTCATGTTATGGGTTGACTGGGACTCTCAGTTAATACAAGAACCTTAGATTACTCAATTTATCACCCTCCCCCAATTTATATGACACTCTAGTCTTATATTTTAGTTCTCCCTGTATCTCCATCTCCACAAGACATTTTTTGGTATTCATTATTCATTTTGACTTATCCAATGGTAAATGGTTACCATTTCCATTAAAATGTATACCTATCAGCATCTGTATTTTTTTAAACACTACTTATTTATTCTATTGCACAATGTATAAGAAGTACTTGTCTGGACTGCAGTCTTTCTACTGAGTCAGCCAGCTTGGGCCAGTTCCAGCTCCTCCAGTACATCTTTCCTGTGAGCCCTGGAGGAGTATCTGACTGTGTGAGGACAACTCTTTCCATGGCTCCTGCTGCCCACAGGACTGGGTTTATATATAAACTCTTTCTTGATCTGTCCCCTACCTAATTCTACAATCTCATCCTTATTATGTTCCACATTTCCCCTACACTCTTCACTCAGTGATTTTCTAGAGTACCCAGATTTTATAAAAAACATGCTATTCTCCATTTGTGTCTTTGAAAAACTGCAAAAAGGAAAGATAATTTAACCAGTTCCAATTCTTCAAGGCCCAGTCACTTCCCTGGATGTTTTCTTGTGCTCTGCGGGTGGAGGCTCAGGCCTTCTGAGAGTATTCCATGCATAAATCTGATCTCTTGTTACTGAGAGCAGACTGATTCTGGTTGCTCCATGAGGGCAGGACTAGCCTTAACCACATGTATCCCCATTTCATAGCCCAATAAGAAAATGAGGCCTAAATGGAATTCATCTTCCAAAAGGAGATTATACTCCCCATAATGCAACTGTTTCCCTTTGTGTTGTTCTGAAGCTGAAATCATAGTCTATGTGAAAGTGCTTTAAAAATCGGGTAAGTATGTAAAGATTAATGGCTGGTAGTGAGTGTTAACTATTTCACATACTCTATGGAAAAAACATTTATACAAAACATGTCTAGCTTTATTTTGTCCCCAGGAAATTTGTTAGTTTAAGTATCAGTGGATCATAACTTACCTTGTAACCTGGTGCTTGAATAGTGAAAAATAAATCAGCTTTGTAAGGAGAAACATTACAAATTTTAAGTTGTAATTATACAAATTGCTATAAAAATTTTGTTCTTTGAAGGATAACTCTTTTAAACTAAAATCTTACCTGGAATCCCAAATACATAAAATCACATTGTGATTGAAGAACATGTGGTGAGTCTTTCTCACAGCAGAGTCACTAGAAGCACAAGATGATCACCCCTCTAAGTTCAGAGTTTTGGGCAGGTTTCCATAATCTCTTCAACTACAGAACTGAATAACTTTGTTTTAGCATGCCAACAACCAATCTGGCATTTAAAAGTAACTTTATTAAAGCTGAGGATAGCTGTTTAATACAGTTTGATATAATAAATCTACAGATAATCACTACTCACATCACATAATTCAGTTTCTGGGATGATACTCTCCTCTGCTAACACTCAGCGCTGTGGCAGTGGTTGGGCTCTGTATGATAGGCTACCTGCCCTCATGGACTCATGGGCTCTTGTGCTCCCACATTCCAGAACTTGGGGATTACTGATCAAGAGAAGAAAGTTCAGAGCTTTTTCTGTGATACTTATAACTTACTTTACTAAAGTTTTAAAAGGCTAAGAGACATTTGTAGAATTTACATTTGTGAATGTAAAACTGGAATTTAAGGTGTTTGTCCAGATAAATTGTGAATGAAATGAAATGAAAGGTTTCATTCACAACTTTTACAACTTCATGAAAAAACACACTGCTCAGAATCCAACACTGGCTAAGTAAAACATTTTGATTTCTGAACAATACTGGTAATATATACCTCTGTCTTAAAATAATTCAAGAACATGATTAAATGAAAGAATTTTGATAATGTTTAAGATGACAGTTTGCAAAAAGAAAAGATAAAGTAATTTAACCACATTTTAGTAAATATGTAGATACATATTTTATTTATCAAGAGTAAATGTCAATTTTATTTAGGATATTCAAGTAAAAAAATGAAAAATTATATACCAGTGACTGTTAAGAAAAAGTTAAAAGACATTAAATTGTCCTAAGAATACTACAAAGGCACTGAATCCAAATATCCCTTTATATATGAATTACCTAAGTTTTCATATCTTTAATATTCAGTTGCTCACAATTATGGTCTTAAAAAATATTTGTAATAAGATGATTCTACCTTATGATTTTTCCCCTGGAAGACAGAGTTTTAAACAATAAGTATGTAAAACATTCTAATGAAATAGAGTGGCAATACCTACCTCAGGTTCAAAGGTACTCATCACTAGAAAAGGGATTTATACCTACATGTTTTTACCTTAAAACACAACTTGTTTCATCACAAAACATCAACGATAGTAAGGCACACTGAAGCATGGAAGGCCATGTTACATAATCTGATACAAATCTTAGGATCATGTTACCAACTGGATAATGATATCAAAAATTAAGAAGTTCTATAAAACTATCAAGAGGTTAGAGCTTCAGGTGGGTAATATGTTTTAAAACACATTTCCCAAAATTTACCTTTTTTATGTACAAAAAAAGGAGTTCATCTTAGAAATATAAATGCAATCAGATAACCATATAATGAATGACTTCTGTGTTTTCAGGGGCACTGACACTTTGTGGTACAATGCATGTAAGTGACAATAAATGGGTAACAGGAGAAATGATTTAGATTCCTCACAAACCAGCAACTTGAAAACTTCTAACAGCGAATATAAAAGTGATATCATACACTGTGGTTTATGCATTAACCTTATACTTAAGAATGTCTTCCATAAATGGCAATAACTATAGCCATTTGCCAGATATAGAATAACTGATACAGCAAATAAAAACAGCAAGAAAATCAAAGCATACTTCTAACATTTTAATAACTTTTGCTTGTGATGACCTTCTGTGATCTGGAACCTTTGTTTTACATAAAATTGGAGCTGGAAAGAGAAGAAAAAACCTTTTGATTGGTACAACAAAAAAACCATATAGGAAATAAAAATTACTAGAATCATTAGTTTTACAAAGCTTTTACAGAAAGAGCAAACATACATCTAATATACTACAGGATACCTTTGGAAAAGAAAAAATTAAAAAACACCAAACTGTATTTTGTTAAATATGAATTCTTTTGAGCGCTCAAAAAAATTGTGGGCTTGGCCCTGACTTTATAAACAAGAGCACATGCTAATAATGGTCTTTAAGTGGAGCAGGGCAACAATTTTTACAAAGCAAATGTAAACTGTCTTTCATATATGAAATAAACTTGGGAAATCCAATCTTAATAACACTGGATTAGATTAAGGTGAAAGGATAAGAACAGGTAAAAGGTCTTAGCTTTATATTTCAAAGCATATCTTAAAGCCATAATAAATTATAGTTTATCTTTTGAAATTCAATGATTATGGCTATTCAAAGTCATACTATTTCTTTTGACAAGTAACTGTATGCCCACTACTACAGCAGGCTCTGTTTATTATTATTATTATTACTACAGGCTCTGGGGATGGATGCATCAATGAACAAAACAAAGATCCATGCCCATGTAGAACTTATATTGCAAGATTAGATGTGAGAATTCATTCCTTCTCTTTTCCCCACAAACCATAAAACCCACAGGTCAGTTAATCCTACCAAAACTCTGTGGATTCACTTTTCCGTAGTTCAAAAATAGAAAGCTGCCATGGGCCAACATTAAGCTCTCCTAATTATTTTGAACTTAAATTACAATATTCTGAAAATGCTGGGTTTGAAATAAGATATGATGACAAAATTAAACCATAAATATTGCTCTGTGAGGAACAGAAGGAAAGCTGGATGCTGCCAAAACAGAGGTAGCTAGAGTAAATTAAGGCAAAGAGTCACCAAGAAGCAGTCTCAAAAGAACCAGTCAATGCTGAATTTCAAGAACAGTCAAACAGGCAAAATGACAAGGATACTTTAAGTGGGAGAAATAAAGGACATAAAGTATAGAAAAGGGAAAAAAAACTTATTTTCTAAAATTTTGGTAACTTTGATTTTAACACATACCCCAAACCTATAAGCCTTGAGATTATCATCCAAATGCTACTCATGGCCGCCCCATTGTACGGGGACCCTCTCTACCTTCCTCTGCATCTTTACGTCCACCATTGGTTTCACAAGCTCTGACATCAAAGCACAGGAGTTCGAATCGATAGCCTGGTTCCCTTATTAAAATAAAAATTCTCACAAAATCATCATCAGTAGAATTTGTTAAAAAAAATAAACTAAATTCTTCTTATCAAGTATTATTTTACTTCTATGATTCCCCCAAAAGTTATATAGCTTCCATTTACACATGAAATTTAACATAACAGTAGTTCAGCAGTTATTAGATGTGTGCTAGAAACACAGCCTAGACAATGAAATAAGGGCAGATATTTTTCCCCTCAGGTAAACTGAGCCTTCTTATATTCTGATATTTGGTTCATTCATTCTTATGCTAATTTTGGCAAATATTTACTGAGCATCTCATATGTGCCAGATGCTCTTCTAGATGCTAGGGAAATAGTGAACAAGAGGAACAGGTCTCTGCTCTCAAGGAGCTGATATTTTAGTTGCCAGAGGCTGACAATAAATAAGGAAATGGACTGTAATAAGCGTAAGATCAAATAGGGAATGAAACAGAAAGTAATGGGGGAGAGGACCTCCAGAGTGGAGGGATTTGGAGATAGCTTACTTCTTACGGTCCTTGTCCTTCTTCAGGTTGCTGCCTGATGCCAGGTAGGACTGGTTCTGGTATATCTCCGACGTAGCTTTCTTTTTTGAGAAAGCTATTATTTCTTCTTCCAAGAATCTTCTTTTCTCTTCAAGCTTCATTCTCTCTTCTTGATGAACTCTTTTAAGGTGCTCAAATTTGGCCTGTAGCTGTGAAACAAAGGTGCAATTCCCATCAATGACACAGTGTGGCAGCACGCACACAAGAGTGTTCTCCAGCTAAGCAACAATTGCTAACACTAACCTACACAGTAATCTACAAATTTTTCTGATGTCTCAAAAGTTCATGCTTTAAGTAAAAATGTACATATGAGACTGCCTCGGTCAAAAATGAACTACTGGGACTTCATTAAGATCAAAAGCTTTTGCACAGCAAAGGAAACAGTCAACAAAACCAAAGTCAACGGACAGAATGGGAGAAGATATTCCCAAAGGACATAACAGATAAGGGCTAGTATCAAAAATCTGTAAAGAACTTACCAAACTCAACACCCAAAGAACAAATAATCCAATTAAGAAATAGGCAGAAAATTGCACTACTGGGTATTTACCCCAAATATACAGATGTAGTGAAAAGAAGAGCCATCTGTACCCCAATATTCATAGCAGCAATGGCCACAGTTGCCAAACTGTGGAAAGAGCCAAGATGCCCTTCAACAGATGAATAGATAAAGAAATATGGTCCATATATAGAATGGAGTATTATGTCTCCATCAAAAAGGATGAATACCCAACTTTTGTATCAACATGGATAAAACTGGAGGAGATTATGCTGAGCATAATAAGCCAAGCAGAGAGAGTCAAATATCATATGGTTTCATTTACTTGTGGAACATTAAGAAACAACATGCAGGACAGTAGGAGACGGAAAGGAAAAGTGAAGGGGGGGTAAATCACAGGAGGGATGAACCATGAGAGACCGTGGACTCTGAGAAACTGAGGGTTTGGGAGGGGGGAGAGGTGTGGGGTTGGGTGAGCCTGGTGGTGGGTATTAAGGAGGGCACATATTGCATGGAGCACTGGATGGTGAATCTTGGAAAGCTGATAAAAATAATAAAATTGTAATATTAAAAGACAAAAAAAGAAGACACGAACAGACACACAAATAAGTGCTCCATATCACTTGGCATCAGGGAAAAACAAAACCACAATGAGATACCACCTCACACCAGTCAGAATGGCTAAAATTAACAAGTCAGGAAATGCAGATGTTGGCAAGGATGAGGAGAAAGGGGAACCCTCCTACACTGTTGGCGGGAATGCAAGCTGGTGCAGCCACTCTGGAAAACAGCATGCAGGTTCCTCAAAAAGTTGAAAATAGAGCTACCCTACGGTCCAGCATGCACAATACTGGGTATTTACCCTAAAGATACAAATGCAGTGATCCGAAAGGGCATGTACACCCTAATGTTTATAGCAGCAATGTCCACAATAGCCAAATTATGGAAAGAACCTAGATGAATGGATAAAGATGGTTTTGGATATCTTTATATCCAAATGGTTTTGTGGTATAAATACATAATGGAATACTATGCAGCCATCAAAAGAAATGAAATCTTGCCATTTGCAATGACGTGGATGGAACTAGAGGGTATTATGCTGAGCGAAATAAGTTAATTGAAGAAAGACAAATATATGATCTCTCTGATATGAGGAATTTGAGAGGCAGGGCAGGGGGTTGTGGAGGGTAGGGAAGGAAAAAAATGAAACAAGATGGGATTAGGAGGGAGACAAACCATAAAAGACTCTTAATCTCATAAAACAAACTTAGGGTTGCTGGGGGGTAGGGGATAGAGAGAGGGTGGCTGGGTTATGGACACTGGGGAGGGTATGTGCCATAGTGAGCATTGTGAAGTGTGTAAGCCTGATGACTCACAGACCTGTACCCCTGGGGCAAATGATACATTATATGTTAATTAAAAAATGAAAGAAACTGCCTTGGTAGCTTTTTTATTTTTTTAAAGATTTTACTTATGTGACAGAGAGAGTGAGAGAGCACAAGCAAGGGGAGTAGCAAAGAAAGGTGGAGAAGATTGATCCCAGGACCCTGGGATCATGACCTGAGCTGAAGGTAGACTGCCTAACTGACTGAGCCACCCAGGCGCCCCAGTAACTATAATTATAAATGCGTTCCCATCCAAAAAATGCATGAACAGAAAAATAAATAAAAATCCCCAAACCTGCTTTTAAAACATTTGACCTTTTCTTAGAGTTTTTATTTTCTTGCTCTGTATTTTCCCCCCTCTGCAAATAAACTTTCTAAAATCCATGTTCAGGGATGCCTGGGTGGCTCAGTTGGTTAAGCGGCTGCCTTCGGCTCAGGTCATGATCCCAGTGTCCTGGGATGGAGTCCCACATCGGGCTCCTTGCTTGACGGGGAGCCTGCTTCTCCCTCTGCCTCTGCCTGCCACTCTGTCTGCCTGTGCTTGCTCTCGCTTCTCTCTCTATGACAAATAAATAAAAAAAAAAAATTTAAAAAAAAAATCTTTAAAAAAAAAAAAAAAGAAAGTAAAATCCATGTTCAATGAAAGGGACACAAATCACAAAATCAAGTTATCAAAAAAACACCTTATTTTCCAAATAAAGTTACCAAGTGTAGTGAAACGGTAAAAAGTTACATTGGTAAACCTATCTGAAAAGTGTCAATTATCAATTTAAATCAAGATCCTTAAAAATCTATTACATTTTTATACAGCCATTAACCTTCTTGAAATCTAAAGTAAATCAAGAAATCCTAAATTTGGGGCGCCTGGGTGACTTAGTGGGTTAAAGCCTCTGCCTTCAGTTCAGGTCATGATCCCAGGGTCCTGGAATCGAGGCCCACATCGGGCTCTCTGCTTGGCAGGGAGCCTGCTTCTCGCCCTCTCTCTGCTTCCCTCTCTGCCTGCTTGTGATCTCTGTCAAATAAACAAATAAAATCTTTAAAAAAAAAAAATCCTGAACTGAATGGGTTTTTTCATAAAAATACTCACTGTAGTAGAATTTACACCATAATGTGAAAAAATAGCCTGTGTCTAATGAAGTAAAAAAAAATAAATTTATGCTAAGTACACTCAATGCAGTTATTAAAGTGAGTCCATAAAAGGTTTTAACTTTACAAGGTGAAATTTCCCTAGGGACTTGAGCAGATTCCACCTGAATCAGCTGTGTGCCTTGCCTGCCAAGAACACAAATACAACATCTAGAATCTAGATCAAAGAAGGCAACTTTTAAAATTTTCTAATCTAAAAGAAACAAAAAAAAATTCTCTAATCTAGTTATACTAAGTATTTTCAGTTCTGGGAAGCATTCATATAAAAAAGTAGAACTTGGAGCACCTGGGTGGCTCAGGCAGTTAAGCATCCGACTTCAGGTCAGGTCACGATCCTGGGATCCTCTGATCAGACCTCACCTCAGGTGAGGCGATCAGTGGGGAGTCTGCGTCTCCCTCTGCCCCTACCCTGCCCATAGGCACATGGGCACTCCCTCTCTCTCTCTCAAATAAATAAAAAAAAATCTTTTTAAAAAATGTAGGACCTGGTTTCTAGAAAAGATGGCCCACTGAAGAAATGTTTTGCTAAAAATCAGAGGTTGAAGAAGATAGAAACTGAAGAGCTGAACTCCATCCTAATAAAAATTAACCGTTCCAAATCTGGAAGAAGTCATGCTGTACACCAGTACAGCCTGGCAGGAGATGTATTTAAATGGACAGAGAAAAGAACTGAAACAGATTCAGTAAGACTCTCCTACCCTAAGATTCTTTTATTGCCTTCTTAAGGATGGCATTTCAGAGAAGCATCTGTTCCTTAGTATCTACTTATTTATATAGTTCCTGCTTTTGCAAAAAGCTACGTTAAGTGTGTGTGTGTGTGTTTAAAGGGTGGGGTATATCTGGTTGTCATTCAAATCAGTGGTATAAATAAGAGAGTCACAATTGAGTATGTGTGCATTTCCTATAAATGCGGGAGAGCAGCTAAGTAAACCCAGGAAAAGAGGATATAGGAGTGGATTTATATAAATTAATAAAGAATCTCTGATTACTTAAATGGAGGCTGCATACTCTATATGCATAGTTAAATCTTGAAAGGTTATAGGGTACTTCATATTTCATTCATAAGTTTGACTAAAAATTGCAGAAATACTATAAAGAGAAAAATGTTTTAAAAAGGGAGGTGGGGAAAGGGGGCCTGGCTCAGTGGGTTAAAGCCTCTGCCTTCGGCTCAGGTCCTGAGATCGAGCTCCGAATCAGGCTCTCTGCTCCTCGAAGAGCCTGCTTCTTCCTCTCTCTGCCTGCCTCTCTGCCTACTTGTGATCTCAGTATGTCAAATAAATAAATAAAATCATAACCCAAAAAAGGGGGGAGTGAGGAAGGGGGCGCCTGGGCTGCTCAGATGGTTAAGCATCTGCCTTTGGCTCAGGTCATGATCACCAGGTCCTGGGATTGAGCCCTGCATCAGGTTCCCAGCTCATGTGGGAGTCTACTTCTCCTTCTTTGCTTCTCTCTCTCCCTGTCTCTCCCCCTCCTTGTGCTCTCTCTCTCTCAAATGAATTTAAAAAATCATTAAAAATAAAATATTTTAAAAAAATAAATAAGGGGCTCCTGGGTGGCTCAGTGGGTTAAACCGCTGCCTTCGGCTCAGGTCATGATCTCAGGGTCCTGGGATCGAGTCCCACATCGGGCTCTCTGCTCAGCAGGGAGCCTGCTTCCTTCTCTCTCTCTGCCTGCCTCTCTGCCTACTTGTGATCTCTGTCTGTCAAATAAATAAATAAAATCTTTAAAAAAAAAAAAAAACTTAAAATAAATAAATAAATAAATAAATAAAAGGGGAGGAGGGGGAGGTGTAACTACTATTCACATCAGGAGTTCACAATTTTTTATTGCAACAATCTATACCATATACAAGACTCACTCATGGTTCACAACTTTCACAACATTAAGGATTTAATTCAAATATATTTTCAAATACTCAGAAGTAGTGTTTAGGAAAGATAAAGCAGTGTACCATACTGGTGATATTGTCTTAAGGGCATTGGTGAGAAGTTAGCAACAGCACAGAGGTCTTCTGTTTTTCTGAACTTGACTCTTAAGTATTTAATGATACTGACTTTAGAATTAAAAAACTGGTCATGAAGTACCTTGTAATATTAATAAAAGAGGCCTGGAATCTACTGCCACTAATGCTATATAATTAAAAGTTTAAAACTCTCGTGAGAACTTTGGTTGTTGATGCCTTAGGTTTACATTAACTTCATTTTTTACACTTCACAAAAAAGCACTTGAACCATAAAAATAAAAGTCTACAAAGGATCTGCTGACAAATAGTCTTTCTCTTTTCCTTTGAACAATTTTGCTACCCTGAATTTTTAATTTCCTTTTAAATAAAATATTCTTATGTGGGATTTTAAAAATTAAAAACTCAACTAAAAACCACTTATACATCTTTTCTCCTCACTGGAGAAACTAAAAATCATGATACATGAGCGAGAAACTCTTAAATAAAAAGAGTTTTACTCTACTACCATCTTAAGGATGAATCTACAGGGGCGCCTGGGTGGCTCAGTGGGTTAAAGCCTCTGCCTTTGGCTTGGGTCATGGTCCCAGGGTCCTGGGATCAAGCCCCGCATTGGGCTCTCTGCTCAGCAGGGAGCCTGCTTCCCCCTTTCTCTCTGCCTGCCTCCCTGCCTCTCTCTATCAAATAAATAAATAATCTTAAAAAAAAAAAGATGAATGTACTAATAGAAAAAAATATCAGCATCCTTATTTCCTACTCATCACCACTCTTTCCTCAATATTTGTATTTAAAAATAACTCGGGGCTCCTGGGTGGCTCAGTGGGTTAAAGCCTCTGCTATCAGTTTGGGTCATGATCCCAGGGTCCTGGAATTGAGCTCTCTGTTCAAGGGGGAGCCTGCTTCCTCCTCTCTCTCTCTCAGCCTGCCTCACTACCTACTTGTGATCTCTGTCAAATGAATAAATAAAATCTTAAATAAATAAATAAATAAATAAATAAAACTCAAAACTAGGGGACTATTCTCCAATATAAGAGACTAAACAAAGGTAATACCCAAATGTGACATGAGACCTACAACCGAATTCCAGTTCAAACACAAAGTAAAAAAAATCACCAAAAAACCCCCAAAACAAAACAAAACGAAACAAAATAACAACAAAAGGCCATCTCTGAACAATTAGGGAAGTGTGAATACCTACTGGAGATCAGGTGATATTATGGCACTCCTATTAATTTTCTTAGGTGTAAAACTCGTACAATGGTTATGGAGGAAAACATGCCTGAGCTTCAGAGATGCAAACTGAAGGGTCTTGGGATAAAGTGTCATGATGTCTACAACTAGCTTTCAGATGACCAGGAAAAAACATCCTCCCCTCAGATGCATAAACACACATATATAAAATACAGATGGCAAATTCCCTTTTGAGCTTATCCTTTTTGACCGTCATCTTGAATATGGCCATTTCACTTAAAAGTAGCCACTGTGGTTAGGTCCACAGAAAAGAGTTTAACCCAAATATAAAATTATTGCTTGAAGAACTAGAAGCACACAGAATTATGGAAATTAACCGTGATGTTTATGTGTATGCAAGCGCACATGTGTACCAAGATTATCCAAAGGTCATACAACTACCTGACTCATCTAGAAAGCCTGACTTCAAACTCAAAGAACTACTTAACTGCTTTCATAGTTACCTATTTCATAGCAAGTATCAACTCCAACAACTCTCAATAACTCCCAAGAAAGGCTTTATCAAGCCACAGCTAAAACATTTCTGGTTCAAACTTAAAGCATTTAAAACCCTTATTAGTAACCTAGGCCAATGTAAAAGTCCTTGGTGAACCACTTCTTATGGAAGACTACGCAAAAAGGCCAAAATTGAAGTCTGTACTCAAAGACTATGGGTTACAATAACTACTTTTTAATGAACAACAAGTAATCTCCAAAAGCATCTCAGCTAAATTCTTGAGCTAAATCTCCCCAGTAGGATACTTAAAAAACAAATGTAGATCACATCAAACCAGCATACTTGCCTCTCTTTCAGCTTCTTTCAGTATGGCTTCTTTCTCCTTTACTCGCTGCACAAACATCTGCTTCATTTCTTCTTCCTTCCTCTGACGTTCTCCATAAAATTCATGTCTTTTAGCTTCATAGGTTTCTTGAAGACTAAAAAGTTATTTGTGGTACTCTCATGTTAAAAAATGATGTAGGAAACTTCCAAACACTCACACTTCTCCGGTTAAGCCTTATACTATAATAACAATTACCAATACCCTCTTATACAGAGTAACCTGAAACATGACATTTCCTATAGCATGAAACATAAAAAGCCACAGATGCCACAGCTACAGAATACCAGGTTTCTGAAATCTCTGATTTATCAAGTCCTTTTCAAGAAGTATTCTGGTATTACCCCAAATGAATTCCTCTTTCAGTCTTAATTAGCATCACTGTCTTTGGAAACCCTGAAGTCTTAAAGTCATCCTTGACTCTTCCCTTACCTTATCTCTGTATCTGATCACCAAGGTCTGAGAGTTCAGTCTGTGACCTTGACATCATTTTAATCCCATCTTCTGATTTCAACAGATATTGTTACAGCCCAACTCAAACTTGGTGATTTTTTTGCCTTCACTATTATAAATTAATATCCTAACTGACCTCTGGGCTTTTAGTTCCCCTTTCTTTCATTTTCTTACTTCTTGCCACTCCTAGATTTTCCAGAAAAACCGCACAGACCTCTTATCTTTTTTTCCACAGCATTAGTTATCTACAGAATATGGTACCACCTCTTTTGAATAGCACTTACACTTTTGAATCTGGTCTAATTCTACCTTTCCAGATTTGTCTCTTACCAAACAAATTCAATCCTCCTAAGGTGCCAGCCATACCAACCTAGTCATTCTTCCTAATACCACAGATTTCATGCTTTAGCTTGTGTAATTCCTGTGCTTCCAACACTAATGCCCCCCTGCCAAACCCCATTCTACCCAGCTAATCCTTTACTCCTCAAGTCCAATTTCAAATGCAACTTCCTTCTGGGTGGTTCAGATGGTTAAGCATCTGCTTTTGGCTCAGGTCATGATCCCAGAGTCCTGAATGGAGCCCCACATAAAGCTCCCTTCTCCCTCTGCAACTCCCCCTGGTTATGTTTGCTCTACCTCTCTGACAAATAAAAAAATAACATCTTAAAAAAAAAAAAAAAAAAAAAAAAGCCTTCTCTCCTACCCCCTGTTGGAACTAGCTATGCCTTCTAAGCACTCTTATGGCACTTCGTACTCTTCTTTGGCATTTATACCCTGTCTCTCTCTTCTAATAGATCATTATCTCTGTAAACCGACTACCCAGCAAAGCTCTCTAGACACATCAAGGTCTTTGTACAATGTTCATTTAATGACAGAAATTGCCAGGAAGTAGAGCTCGATTTAACCAAGCAGAGCAAGGATTGTCCTGGAACACTATGCCCAGCTGCCCTTTCTTACTTACAGCATTCAGAGGTATCACAGACTTCTTATATATGTCAAACACCAAGCCCTTCCATTTTAACACACTATGAGACTATCCCAAAGTTTTAACAAGGAGCACAAATGTGCCTTCCAGCTGTTTTACAGTAAGAAATTTCTACTGCTTACATAAGTACTTTATATCTAAATAGAAATAAGTATGATGAATTAAGGAATTTTACAGTCTTAAATAAGGTACCACCTCCTTTAAATAGCACTTAAGGAACTTCACCATCTGGCCTAATTCTATCCTTCCAGATTCATATCTTACCAAACAAATCTAATCCTCCTAAGGTTCCAGACATACCAACCTAGTCACTGTTCCAATAACTGGAAAAATAAATCTTCTAAGTATAGAATTCTAGAAGTAAAAGGAGAATTAGAGTAAGAAACGTCACGCAACAGCTGTTATGGCCGACTGTGCAGGGTATGAGTAGCAAGTATTTTGAAGAGGCAAATATCCTAAACAGTATCTTTAAAAGCAAAATGTACAAACTGCCCTAGATAACCACATTAATGCCCCAGATCTTAAGGAAACATTTACCAGGCTTTTTATTTTTCTATGTTTGTTTTGTTCTTATTTTAATGAAGCCTCTATATCAGGCTACTTTCATTGTTTTCAGAAACCTCACTACAATTCACTGATCCTACATTGGATTGATAGTCTCTAATGACAAATGACTTAAATGATGTTTTGAATTCGTACCAAATGTAAGTTTAAAAAAGTTCTCATTATCTGTGTATATAAACACTTGAGTTGCTTAAAAGGAAAATAAATCTACCTGGCAAAGAGAAAAGACCTACTTGAATAGCTACTCCCAACAAGATACTTTCCTGGAATCCTTTATCTACCTAATTCCCATAGCACCCAAGCAAACTAGCACTAATACTCTGTTTTACAGATAAGAAAACTAAAGCTCAGAGAAGTAAAGTAATCAAAGCAACATAGCTGTAAGTAAAAAGCTAGAATTTGAACCAGGTCAGATTTTTGTTTTATCAAAAGATTAAAGGGGCACCTGCGTGGCTCAGTGGGTTAAAGCCTCTGTTCAACTCAGGTCATGATCCCAGGGGTCCTGGGATTGAGCCCTGCATCTGGCTCTCTGCTCATCAGGGAGCCTGCTTCCCCCACTCTGTCTCTGCCTGCCTTTCTGCCTACTTGTGATTTCTGTCTGTCAAATAAGCAAATAAGATCTTTAAAAAAGAAAAAAAGGGGCGCCTGGGTGGCTCAGTGGGTTAAAGCCTCTGCCTTCAGCTCAGGTCATGATCCCAGGGTTCTGGGATCAAGCTCCACATCGGGCTCTCTGCTGGGCAGGGAACCTGCTTCCTCCTCTCTCTCTGCCTACTTGTGATCTCTGTCTGTCAAATAAATAAATAAAATCTTTAAAAAATAAATAAATAAAATAAAATACAATGAATAAAAAAAAAAGATTAAAAAATCATGTTACTCCTCCTGCATATTTTCTGTCACATCTCAATGTTTTTCAGCTTTGAGAACCAGAAGTAAATTTTAAGTAAAATCAATTCTAAGTAAAGAAACCTGCACTATCTTTCAAAAGGTGGTAAAGGAACTCCTAGAAGATCTGTAAGGGAACAATTTACATAGTATTGTAAAACTAATGCAGCTACTGTAACAAAAATGAAAAAGTTTTCTTGCTATTTTAGTAAAAATTCTTGCTTTTTTTAGTATAAAATTAGCTTAATATTCAATGAAACATTACTATACTTGCAAATATCACTGTTTAAAGCAAAGTTTAAAATCAAAGAGGAAGAAAAAAAAATTCTCAAATGCTCATATTCATCAAGAAAATCACTACAGTCCCTTCACTTAGGACTTGTGTTTTATATCCTGTTCTAAAAAGCCTGCTAAGCTTTTTCCATTTCGGCTCTAGACTAAATGCAGAAAGTTTTTTATTCTTGAGAGTTCCAAAGACACAAATTTTACAACACAAAAAAATTAAGTCAAACACTTAACCTAAAATACTACAAGAATCTTCCTTTCAAAACTACAGGTCCCTCAACACTTCAAATGGCAGTGATTTTGTACTTAAATGTTAAAGATGATTAACTGTGGGAATGAAAATGGTTATGTTAATCTAAAATAACTTAGGGATTTAAGAAGGTTTTTAACACCACTTCTGATCTAGCTTTAATAATTAAAGATCAGCTAATTAAGATTAGAGGAGAGTATAATGCCATTTACTGGGACCTCATGATAAGCACATGAGTAGTGTTGAGAGATTTGGACAATAACTATGACTCAGCCTAACTCTTCACAATAAAATGGAAATGGAAAACAAGCTGAAGGTTCTGGCAATAAAGAAGATTGGGTAGTAAAGAGAATTAAAAGTCATCCCAACAAGTTTATATAACTATTTTTTTAATTGATAGATACAGTATTGAGGGATGAACTTTCAACCAAATCAGAGTGACTACTATTAGGTATACCCTAAATTAAATGGAAAATATTGCCCAGAAAACAGAATATAACTTTTTGAAACTGTAGAACTTTCCTAAGACATCAAGCTATAATGAACTACAGAAGCTTTATCAAATAATTTATTCGCAAATAAAACACCAAGAGAAGAAACATTATGCCGTGCCTGATTCAAGAAATTCAGTAAGAAATGTCTTCTCTCTTAAGAAGAGCAGCCTAGGAAGGGCAGAAGACGCAGGCAGGCAGAGGCCTCCCTTACATAAGATCTAGTTCCCCATCCTTTCTTGCTTGTTCCCTACCCAATCTGTTACCCAGTATAAATTGAAGAATCTCCATTTTCCAATTTTCCATTCTTCATTTGATCAGTGAGCAGATGTTCCCCAAACTAAAGAAATGCTTTAAAAAACATGGATGTTCTAAGCAGTCTTTGATTCTGAATGTCCACCATCTACCTATACCTTCTTTTGGTATTGTTAGCCTGATTAATTTTGGAGAGCTAACTCTTCTCCCTGGGGATATAGTCTGGTGGGACAATTAATTAGATTCATGCCCACTCTGGCCAAGACAAAAAGGATACATGTCCTAAGCCAGGCATATTGGACTAGGCTGTAAATTGTCAAGAAGAAACCAAAAAAGGCGGGAAATGGTTTCAGCTCATTCACTCCACTCCCAGCACAGAATGAAACTGGTTTCTACCTGTTCTAAGATTTCCCTTTGAATCTGTAATTCTTGGCTGATGTAGTCTTTCATAGAACTTATTGCCCTTTTTGTTTTAGAGGAGTGGTCTTCATTATGTTCAAAGAGCTGTAAAGGAAGCAACTGGATTTTATTACACTGCTGTACTTCTATAGCAAGAACTTGATCCTCAGCTTCAACACAGCTGACTTCTCCCTGAAACTTTCTTCACTTGGCTTCCAAGACACGACACTGCTGGCTTACCTCCTTCCTCTACCCAAGACTTCTCAATCTTTTCTATCTACTTTTCCAGCTGACAAATATCAGAGTGACTCAAGTCTGTTTTCAAGGCACCTTTCTTTTCAGACATACTTCTCTCTCTAGGCAATCTCATCCCTATTCATACATTCAGTTAGCCATCTAAATGCTGATGACTCTTAAGTTTATTACTTTGGCCCAGCCCTCTTCCCTGAGCTCCAGAAAAATACCCAAAGTGGAACATTGTCACTTGTATGTTCCAGAGGAAACTCAAGTCAGCAGGTCCCAAACCAAGCTTATGCTCCATCATGCCCATCACTGCAGCTCCACAAAAAAGCCAGTCCTTCCAGAGATAACCTGTCTCAAGGAAAAGTACAACCATCTACCTAGCCAATGAAACCATAATACCAGGAAACTAGATGCCTTTTTTTTTTTTTAAGCAGCATCTTCTGGCATTTCCTGCTTCTTTACCTCATTATATCCAAACAGTCACTAAGTTCTTTCAATTTCATCTTCTAGATATGTCTCAAACACATCCAGTTCTATTTTTACCACTTTTACTTCAGTCCAAGCAATACTCTTCCACTGGTCTCTCCTAAGCATCTCTGCATACCACTTTAATACTTTCTTTGCATTATAGCTAAAAGTGATTTTTCAAATGTAAATATGGTAATGGTAACTCCTTGAATGGTGGTTTTGCCTTTCCCTTGGAACAAAGCACAAATCCCAACCAAGTGATCCACAGTTTGATTACTGCCTACCTGTTCTCTCAATCTTATGCTCTCTAGCTGCGCTGACCTTCTTAAAGAGCTCTAAAGATGTCATTCTCTCTCTGCTTGCAGTCTTTTCATGTCTTGCTCTGATTTCCCCAAATTATTAGCTCAAAACAGTAACTGCCTCAAGAAAATCTTCTCTGATTTTCAAATTAAGTCAGGAAACCCTCCCTCACTACATACCATCTCTCCTTTAGCAGACATTTCACAACTGTGATTAATTGTGCTATTTGATTTTGGCCTCCCCAATAAGAATGTAAACTCCATGATAGGCAGGTCTATAGGCTCTTCCTCAGTATTATATCCCCAGAACTTAGCCCAGAGCTTTATTTTTAAAGTTTTATGATTTATGATTTAAATGTTATGATTTGTTTTAAATGTTTATGATTTGGGGGCACCTGGGTGGCTCAGGTCACGATGCCAGGAGCCTGGGATGGAACACCTCCTCAGGCTCCCTGCTCAGTGGAGAGCCTGCTGCTCCCTCTCCCTCTGCCCTTCCCCCTGCTTGTGTTCTCTGGCTCTATCTCTGTTAAATAAATAAAGTCTTTTAAAAAATAAAATAAAAGTTTATGATTTTTCATATTAAATCACTGCTGACTCCCAAATTATTATCTCAGCCTTAACTTCTCCCTAAGTGCCAGATTCATTTATGTAATAACGTACTGAAACTTTTCACTGGAATATTTATTTTTTAAAAGCTTTATTTATTTTAGAGACAGAGAACACATGTACATATATGAGTGGGCAGAAAGGCAGAGGAACAGAATGCTCAAAACAGACTCCCTGCGGAGTGTGGAGCCCAATGCAGAGCTCCATCCCACAATCCATGAGATCATGCCATGAGCTGAAACCAAGAGCTGAATGTTTAACCCACCAAGCCAACCAGGTGCCCCTTCACTGGCATATTTAATAAGCAACTTAAATTTAACATGTCTGAAACCTCTCAATTATTAATCATAACCCCTAAAATCTATCCCTTCCCCAGTCTTGCTCCTATCAGTAAACATTACCACCATTTAGCCAAATTCAGGTCATTTCTCAATGACCAGAGTCATCCTTGATTCCTCTGTCCTTTTACAGCCCATACCCAAACCATCAATGAGTCCTATGAACTTTACCTTCAAATTACATGTCCTAAATGTACTTCTGACCACCTCTACACTACCAAGTCTTTAGGGTCTCACCAGGACTACTGTGTGAGCACCCCGACTCTATTTTCCACAAAGGGCCAGAGGGTCCTCCTCTCACCTCCATCCCAGAAATTCTGTAAGGCAGTTTCTGTTTAAGCCCACGGTGCTTACCTACCCACTGACCAACTGACCAGCAGTGTGTGAAAGCATATGGGAGACGAACAGCAAGTATCTGTTAGATGAGTGAATGGAAAATTTAACTTAAATGCAGACTCTTAGGCTCTATCTGTAGAAGTTCTGAACCTGCATTTCTTAATCTTCCATAGATGCCTGATGACTGACCCACCAGGCAACCTGAATCCCTCTTCTCAGAGTACTTCAAAGGCTGTCCCACTTGCTCTCACTCAGTATTTGTGTCTTACTAATGTACACCGAGACCTCTGAATTGCCCCTTAGACTTGAAAGAATGAGACATGAAGCCTCCTCTGGAAAACACTAGTGAAGCCAAATCTTCAATAGAGAAAATAGTTTTATCAGAAGTGATCAAAAGCACAGCATGCCTGAAATTGGTGAAGAGGGGTTGAGTATACATAATTCTTTTTTATCATACTACTAGATTTATCATATTTTATATGATACCATATAAAATATCCTAACTTACCATGATGATATCATATGATATGATATCATAATTTATCATACTACTAGAGCTAAAAAAAAAACTAATTAAAGCCATAGATTAAAAACTTGAAAAATTTAACCTCATCTACTATTAAATCTTCCCAAAGGTCAGATACAATGGCATCACTGAAGTAATGTTCTCCTTCTACTTTTTGTGTTTACTCTAGTACAAATACTAAGAGTCAGGGAAATGACCAAAATGCAAATAATGAAATGGAAAAAAAATCCTTAGTTCCATAACAGAGTTTTAGAGTGTTTTTTCCTGAAGATTTCCTACTTTCCTCCATGCAAAAAACCTATTCTGGAATGCTACATCATATCAAATCTGATGTAGTAGGTAAGGATTAGAGTTTCATGTTTACGTATCTTAATAAAAACAAGTCAGGGATGTAAAGCCACATAAAATTACCTAGCAAGTTTATAACACTGAATGCTGTAATTACTGAACAAGAAGGTCATCAGGCTTTAAAATTCTTATAACTACCCTGGAATATTTTAAGAAACAGTTTAATCCCTGACTTCCTACAAGCACTTTCATTCTTCCTTTAGAAGACATTTTCCTAAATTTAAGTCATTCCAAACTTTCACCAAGCTAAAAACAACGGGTTTTTTGGTTTAATATGATTCACATTCCAACTTTCTTTTAGAAGAACAGAGAAATATACTTTTATCTTTTTCAGAAAAATACAAATATAAAACCAAATGAGAATTCTTTCCTTTAGTTATTCATTTCAGCATGTACTGAGATAATGGGTTTCTGCCATTGTGTTCTTTCTTAAACTCTTAGAATCAGATGAAGTATTAGAGACCCTTCAAAGGCAAGAAAGCCTCAAGTGATCTGAGAAGCACAATAATTAATCAAAAGCAAATGATTCTACTTCATGGTTTGCCAGGTTTCTGAAAACCACATTCTCCAACATCCTGGATATAAAACAAAGTACAATCCTCTATAACTTCCTCTTTGATTGGCTTCTCACAGAAATCCCGTTACCTGAGCGGCTTATTCTCTGGGCCCACATCTGTAAAGCCCATTTCCTCCAGTTTGCAACGCCTGTAAAGTTCATAATGCCTAGTGTGGGTCTGTTCTCGCAGATCTTCCATGTTTGTACAAATGAGCATTTCCCGGAGCTTTACAAAATCACAGTGGTTTTCATTTTCCACTAGCCAGAAAAACAAGAAAACAGCAACACCAATTTTTAATTCCTGGCACACAGTGCTTGTTGAATGAAAGAATCTATAAAAACACATCTGAAATAACAGTGAAATGATCAGTCTAACACCTATGATTGTTTTATGTAAGTAACCAAGGAAGAAACTCTTGCATTACACACACTGAATTATAAGCAATGTAACAGATTGGGAAACTACTTTAAATTTAGTAGGCAATGGATAAACAGGAAAGAAATACATTATATTATGTCACTAGAATGTTCCAATTATTTCACTAATATTTTGTTAGCATTTTACAAACCATCCTTAGGAGATTTTACAAAGTGCTTAAAAAGACCCTGTAATATTATTTTATTAAAACTTCAAAGTAGTAATTCTACATACTCAAGATACCATCTGTACATGCTATAATTATCAAACTCTTTATATACAATGCCATATTTATGATGTTGTGTTTGACACCATTCAAAATTAGTGAATAAATATACTTAGTTCTCCTTACATGGTCCTTCTTCTAGGGTTATGGTGACTGGAAGACTACAAATAATTATGTAACTGTAACCAATAGTTTTAAGTAGAATTACTACTTTTATATTTTTATACATTAAAAATGTTAAGTTTTGTCAATATCTTTTAATTACAAATCTGTCAATTAAAATATCAGCAGTATTAGGAAACCAGTACTAACAGGGGTAATCCATTTCCCATTATTAGTACTACAAGTAAATGAATGAACCAGATAGTACTAATTACTTATTCATTACAAGGCTAGATAAATCCTAAAATTTTTTAATTGGGTGACTTAGTTTTGGAAATAGTTGGCAATACTTTGATAATTGGAAATACATAAATGTACGAGGTGGTTTATTGTGCCTAGAATTACGTTTTAGTAATTAGTTTATGTATCATGTTTAAACACTAATATTTATATTCAAATTCTGTTCTGTCTAGTGCTTCCCACTTTCTGAATGTCTTGGCACACCAGGCACAAAATGTGTGTGATATAATAAAGAAAATGGGAAAGCCCAGCCTCCACATACTTGGCCAAAACAAAATACATGCCACTGTTCTGATAAGCAAATCATAACCCAAAATAAGCATCACCTTAGAGAATGCACTGAATGCAACTTTCAGACTATTAGGTGACATGCGTATTCCCAGTCATCATTCATCTCATTTACCTTGTACAACACCCCACGGGTACTGGCGAGCTTTGACCATCTTATTTCCAACTTTTACCTCATCCATACTTCCTACAACAGCAAATGGCAAATGTCCCTGGAAAGGAACCATGATACCAAATCATATCGCACACTATTATGATAAATCACTAACTAAAAAAGTTTTATGAAAGTAATAGATTAGAGAAAATGTACTAAATAACAAAGTTATTAAAATCAAATGATCTGCTATGCCTCTGATTTTATTTTAAAATTATTTTTTTAAGATTTTACTTATTTGCCAGAGAAAGGGACAGCACAAGCATGGGATGCTGCAGGCAGAGAAAGAAGCAGGTTCCCTCTTGAGCAAGAAGCTTGATGCAGGGGACTCAATCCCCAGGACCCTGGGATCATGACCTGAGCAGAAGGCAGATGCTTACTTAATCAACTGAGCCATCCAGGCATCCCTATACCTCCAATTTTAAAACTTGGCAGTGAGTATGTGACAACTGTTCTATACAAGTAAATTTCAGGCCCCATAAAGAAAATTAATCATTGAGCATCCCCCACA
Organism: Mustela lutreola; assembly: GCF_030435805.1. Lineage (NCBI taxonomy): Eukaryota > Metazoa > Chordata > Mammalia > Carnivora > Mustelidae > Mustela > Mustela lutreola. The sequence continues at coordinate 56,157,144 of NC_081298.1, read as the reverse complement.
TGCAAGGTATCATGCTACAGGAATAAAAAAAGATTCTAGTATAGGTATCATTTCCCTCAATATTATCTTTGCCCTAAAAGACAAAGATAATGTTGAGGAAATTACACACGTACACACACTTACACATACCAAATGAATAACTAAAATATATATCTATGTTTAATGTGTGCACAGATGCATGGTACTAATACAAAATGGTAGTTAAGCCCCAAACTAGTACAAAAGGTACTAAAATGTTACATAAACTTAGAGGAATGAGGAATCACTGTGAGCAGGAAGATATAACCCAAACCAGAGATGGACCAAGGAGAGTAAGAACTAACTTAAGTAAGGAGAAGATTTTGAACAAACACATAACAGCTAGATTTAGAGAATAGTAGTAGAGTAGACTGGTATGTCTGAAGGTAAGAATTAATACAGGAGAAAGGTCTAATGTTTAAGTATTAAGTATTACGTTTAATTTTTAATAACTGATAAGTATCTTAATTGTGTCTTTCTGAAAAATTATTCCAAGTGGGCACAAATAATAAAATTATATTTAGAGACAATATAACACATCAGTATTGAGATCACTTCATTTACATTAGTCAGTTTTTTATATATTTAAAGTATCTTAATGAAAAATCAGAAAAGGAAAAGGAGAAATGGCATGAACAGTTACTGAATGTCACTGTGTTAAGCAGTGAACAAAGACTAAATCCTCACAACAACCCAACTGCAGGTATTAACCCAATTTTGTAGGTAAGTTAACAATCTCAGGGAGGTATTTCCCACAAGAACATATGGTTAAGTTAAAACCAATGACTCTTCAAAATATAACCAGATATTTAAGAAATTTAGTAGCCTGAAGAAAGTATCACAAAGAACTTAGCCATCTTTAGTCATATTAGATAAAAAGTTACGTGAATATTGGGGCACCTGGGTGGCTCAGTTGGTTAAGCAACTGCCTTTGGCTCAGGTCATGATCCTGGAGTCCCAGAATCGAGTCCCACATCAGGCTCCTTGCTCGGCAGGGAGTCTGCTTCTCCAGCTGACCTCTCTCATGCTCTCTCTCATTCTCTCTCTCTCAAATAAATAAATAAAGTCTTTAAAAAAAAGAAAAGAAAAGTTATGTGAATGTTTAATATGTACATGTGATGCTGTAAGGGAGGATGAGCTTAAATACCAGATCAGAAATATGTCCTTAAAGATTTTAAAGTTCCCAAGCATTCCAAAGGAGAATAAATAGAAAGACTTCACATGTTTTTTAAAGATAGGACTAAAGGCATCTTTCTAAGGCAATTAGTAAACATGATGCCACAAAAGGAAAATCCCAGCCTTGCCAATGTATCATTTTATTTAGGTGAAAGTAAATACATTCTCATATATTTTTTCCAACTCTAGAAAATAAAACATTTTCCTATATTGAACTTATTGAAAACTCAATAAGTATGAAGTCTTTTTGGAAGACACAAGTGAAAGTGTGTTAGCAGAAATGTCACTTATAAATTAGTCTTTTCACATGTAAATAAAATTAAAATTCAACTAGGAGCTTACATTCATTGAAGCATTGATTTTAGCAATAGTTTCATCGTCTGTTGGAAACTGATATATCTGGACACCGTTGCTAACCAATTCACTCATGAGCTTGATCTTAAACTTCTGTAATTCAGCTTTAGAAATTGCATCTGCTTTGGCAATCACTGGTATAATGTTCACCTATTAACAATAAAGAAAAACAAAATATCATAATTGGAGATTTATTTTTTTAATTCTGTAGTTTTGCATTCAAAACCACTCAGTCTCTGACTAACTTCCATAACCTAGATCTGGGAATGAACAAACTATGGTACAGTTGTCTGTTGATATAAATTAAGATTTACTAGAGCACAGCTTCACAGAAAAAGCTTGCCAACTCCTAACCTAGATAATCGCTGACTGTCACTGTCACCATATTCCCCTACACAAATCACTTCTATAGATGCTGGCCTTAATAGTAACTGCTTTTAAAAAGCAGAATTCTTACAAAATTAATCTTACATCTGAATTTAGGGTTAGAAATCTTACATTTTCTTCTATTTCTCAAAGTCTCTCATAATTCTGTCACACACAAAATGTAAGCAGGAAGCTGAGATCACCTGCTGAATTCACTAAGTATTTTTAATTTAATAATCTAAGCATTAATAATCAGGATAATTGATCCTTCTGTAAAACTATGAAGCAGGTGAGTTTCTCCTTCTTCCTCTCATTTTGGCAGATCCCCTTCCCAGTGAATCCATCTAATCTGTACTATTTTTTATTTCTTAATAATCTAAGCATTAATAATCAGGATAATTGATCCTTCTGCAAAACTATGAAGCAGCTGAGTTTCTCCTTCTTCCTCTCATTTTAGCAGATCGCCTTCCCAGTGAATCCATCTAATCTGTACTCTGTTGTGAGAGACTCCTACCTAATTGTTTGAAGAAAGGAAATTTTATGAATACCAATTGAAAGTGTTCATGACATTCTCAGCCTTAAAGTCCTATCACTGGCCAGAAAGGAAAAACTCTGGGGTCATGAAGACTATCTTTGCAAGATCAGTCCCATAAAAGATTGAGGTCTCCACAAATCTAGGGTTTGTAGGTTTTTTTGTTTTTTGGTTATTAGTTGGTTTCAGTGAAAAATTTCAGGCTATCTAGTATCAAGAGAGTGAGGTATCAATGTAATTTTCAGAATGAAAAGTAAAAATCAATTCTATTCTTAAATTTCTTGCTCTTCTACAATTCCACACTTACTGTGTATATTCAATTTATTAGTCTTATAAATATGCTCCAGAAGAAATAAAGATTTTTCTCATCTACCCATGAAAACTCACCAGCAATAGTGGGTAAACAGCTTTCATGCTAAATTAGCTAAAGTACATACAAACTTGATGCCAAGTTCTTGGATTCAATATTATATACTTAGACTGTCAATAAACTATGCCAAGTTAACATCTTATAATTACTTCCACAGTAGATAGCAAAAGCACTCTGTAATAGAAGTGTCTGACATTAAGCTTTGATTGTCAAGGTGCTCATTTCAAAGACATCCATATCGAATAAACATATTGCTAGCTGTATGACACAGCTACTAGCAAAACCGGATAAGGCACAAAGCCACCTCCACCTGTAACATTTTCCTTTTAAAAAACCTGGGTGACCTTGATAACTGACCACTTGAGCATGCCCTAATCCCACTCTTATGTTTTAAATTTGCCAATAAAGAGTGAACTTATAAAACCTGAGACACCTGACACTCAACCCTAATAAAGGCAGAGCCCAGGATCACATTTAACCCCATTGTGTGGCCTTTCAGCATGCCATGTACCCTCTAGGACCTGTAACAGACCTTGTCCTTCAAAGTTTCCTGGTGGTATCTGGCTGAAGTCCCAAGATCATAGTAAGAGCCACAAGGGTTGGCCTAGTCATGACACTGGCCCTGGGGATAATGTCTGTGGGGCTTGCTATAAATAGTATAGTTGGGGAGTACCTCAGGCATTCTTAGCCAAGAATATCACTATAATTAGGCTGGCAGGGTACATCACAGACTGAAAGCTAAACTGAAAGCTGTTCATATATTTGTATGTTAAGAGCAAGGAAAAAGATGGTTTACACTGATGGTAACCTGTCACTGGTTGCAAAAGGTAACTTTCATTTCAAGCAGAGGAGTATTCTGCTTTTAGGAACGAAAAACAAGCTATCAATTTAATTAACACTCACATCTGCCCCCGGAAGTAGGGCATTATTCTCCTTAAATTTCTATTTTAGATGTGAGGAAACTGAGGCTCAGGAGACTATAGAAACTTATCAAAGAACACAAAGCTATTAAGTGACACAGCCAGGATTTAAAACCAGCCTCCAAGGACACCAAATTCTATGTTGTTTATACAGATTAGTTTATACAGATTACATCATGTTGCTTCTCTCTAGCTAAGAAAAATTCGCACACTCTTGGTTTTATGTTGATTTTAAGAGTTTCTATATAATTAGACTCAACTATGAAAATACTGGATAAATGGTTATGACATCTGATCAGATAAGTAAACTACCATAAAAGCTTCATCAAGTTTTTGCTAAAGCCAGGGGACTATGCAACTAGCCAAAAGTCAATCAATCACAACTTCACTGGCAGCCTTATGCTTTTCCAGACTGATTTTTATACAGAAAATACTACTGGCCAGCATGCCCTTTTTCTTGAATCCTTTCTCAAAAAATCATTAGCCAGTATAATGAAAGCTGCATTTCTCACACCATCAGAGGTTATAGGAAATCTAGTTTTTTCAGTAGAGATAGCAGTCTTCAACCACCTTTAACATGGATTTAAAAAAACAAACAAACAAAAAAAATCACCAAGTAAGTTAATTTGTAGATATTACTTTTTATAGCTCCCTGAATTTACATATCACTCTTTGGCTGGCTCAGAAATTCAAAAGCAGGTTTTCAGACGGTTCAAATTAAAACATAATTTATTATAACACATGATGAAACATTAGACCTTAATCTTTGTCAATGAACTTCTTCTCATTTAGTAGCATCATAAAGTAAAATTAGTGTCAAATAAATTCTGGCATGCAATTTAATCACTTAAAAAAAGGACTAAAATTTTATGTTAATGTGTTTTCTTTGCAGCTCATCTTCCAAACTGAATTTCTCTGGGAAAGAACCTAACATTGAAACTTATCAAATGTTCTAAAAATGCACAGAATAAAAGTTAAAATATATATGTGTGTGTATATATATATATATAATATATATATAATAAAGATATTTTAGAAGTTCAAAATAAATATTAAAGCATGACAAACTGAGTCCTTTTCCAAGCCCACCTTGCTGTCAAGGCTCTTCATTGTTAAGAGATCTAGTGTCTTCAGAGAGTGACCTGTCGGGGAGATGAAGTAGAGACACACGTGGATGCGAGAATCGTGGTAGCTAAAGAGAGAGCGCTTGATCTTCAGCTCCTCTTGGAGATAGGCCTCAAACTGAGCATCTATGTAGTCAACTATTGGTTGGTAGCTGCAAAAATAAATATTTAATTATTTAATACAGCATATCCATGTTACCTAAGTAAGATATTTATGTAATTCTAAGGTGTGAGATCTATACTTTTACCAATTAATAAATAGTTATCATCTTTGCTAAACAGAGAACTTTAATAATAAAACAAACTGCACAGAATATGCATACAAAGGTAGAACTTTAAAACCATCAGTACAACCTGTGCTTTAAACTGCTTTATAGAAACTGAATGAAGATACATGGACTCATTCTCACATTCATTCACACATTGCACCCCTTTCTGATAAGGGTTCCCATACTTGCCACGGTGCTCAATGAGGCCAGGCACTTAACTACAACCAAACTGAACATATTATTTAACTGAGAAAAGGCATGAGTATTAATAACCTAAAAGACATTTAAGTCAAATTCTATGACTTCTTGCTTTTTAAATCAGATTAATAAGGCATGAAGAACAGTAACAAAGAAAGGAGGAAAGGCGTACATCAAATGAAAATAACCAGTAATCCAGGCATGATTTTATCTTTAATTACAAGTAAAGGAAAGGCACACACACTTTAAGTCCTTGCTTAGATCACTTCTCTTCCTGGCATGCCTTTTTCCCTCTAGCTATTTCATTCTATTCGTCCTTCAAGATGCAAATCATATCACACTGCATGGACATGGGCATTCATCTTAGTTTGTGAATGTTCCATTTCATTCTGATATACTAAAAATTATCTACACAATTCAACTTCCTACTCTTCTTAAGTAAACCCGACTTTCCAAGTAAAAATAATAGCAAATAGTTCCTCTGTCAAATTCCCTGGACACCTTTATAATTGCCTTTGTAGCCCAAATGGAGATGTACTTTGAGAAGCCTAGGGACTCAATAAATGTGCACAGAACTGACTTCTTCCATAAAGTTGCCTGATCCTTCTAGTCCTTCAGGATCATCACCTTTTTTAATTTCGCAGAATACCATTCTTTCCATGCAGATGGTAAACAAATGTGAGAACAGAGACAGTTATCTTATATTTCTGTTTTCTCTACAATACCTAGCCTATACTTTGAACATTATCAGAGAGAGTATTAGGAGCACAAGTATTCATTATCAGGAACACTATCCTTGGGAAACTTGTCTAAATGTGATCCAACATGATTCCCTCCCCAAAATAATAAAATAGTAAAACTTAATCTGTAAGTACATATTTAACATAAGAAAAATTCAAAGAAGCATGTATTAATGACCTGAAGGAGATCAGTAACACGACCTATTTTATGACCTAATAGCCATAAACAGTCCTCTACATGACTGTGTTGCATTACACTTGTCATAAATGAAGACCAAAACATCTTCTGCTAAATAAACAGCATACCATTAGAAGTTCTTCCACAGTAATTTGCCCTAGGTTTCCAATTCTAATACACTGCATACTCAGTCTTCCAATGAAACAAAAGACAATGGCTTAAAATATAAAAATCACCTCCTTAAAAACTTCCAAAGTGATAAGGAATTACCAGGTCAAAATTGAAGAGACAGTGGAGCCTGAGAGAGGTGAGCAGAAGACTAGAGAAGGGGGGTCAGTAAATGGGCCAAGTCCAGATAATGTCTGTATCACATAGGCCTGTTCACTGGTTTATGTATTGCCTATGGCTGCTTTGAGTAGTTTGGACAGAGATTATAAGTCCACAAAGTCTGAAATATTTACTATCTAGCACTTTACAGAAAGAGTTTACTAACCCCTGCACTAAAAGCATCAGAGCTAGTTTTGTCCTGAGGCCACTTGTCAATCTAGTTCCTGAGCCTCACTTCTAAAGGACTCACAGGACAAGAAGGAAAAAATCAAAGCCCAGGGACCATACAGGTAGGAGTCTATTAAGAAACTGCCTCCCCACACTGAATGGAGGTCCTAAAAGCCACACCTTCAGGGTAAGAATGAACTAGAAATTAACCTACAATTCCTTTCCTCTCCCCAAGTTTCTGTAGGAAAGGTTGCCCTGGCACTAAATGAATCAGGGAAAATAAAAAGGGAGACAAAAAGCCCTTGAGAACTTGAAGTCACAGGGTCTGCTCTCACACATATTCGAAGCCAAGGTTCACAGTGCCTCTTTGATGCTGAGAACCCTGAGTCATAAAATGAGTTTAAGGATCCTCAGAGTATTAAAGCCAATAGGGGCCAAACATAAACATATCCAAATCTGTTTAAAGGAAGACAACTTCATCTTAGACCTCAAAGTATCTCTGCAAAAACTTTTCCAAAGACCATGAAATCTACAATAAAAAAATAACCAAGCATAAAAGAAAAAAAAAAAAACCACAATGAATGAGAATCAAAGGAAAAAAACAAACATCAGTAAATAATTTTTTATCTTAAGAGCATAAAGCTGAGAATCAATGAGAAATTAGAGCAGATTAGATCAAAACCCAAAGAAAGGCAAAATAAGTAGGGAAAAAACAATATAAAATTGAGAAGACCAATAATAAAGCCAAAAAAAAAAAAAAATAGACGACCAGGAGATTCACAGACCTGTACTCCTGGGGCTAATAATACATTATATTAATAAAAAAAAAAAAATTTTAAGAATTCCACATAAAACAACAACAACAAAAAAAACACAAACAACAAAGCTTTGTTGAGATTGATCAAAGGGAAAAGAAAACAAGCACAAATAATCAGAAACAGAAAAGGAAATGAAGATAGCATCACAGATGATGTAAACAATAAAATGATATGAGGAATATATTATCAAATATTTTAAATAAGTATCTTCGAAAATTTGGATGAAATGGACACTTGGAACACTGTTAAGATTACAACTGTCTCAAGGGGCACCTGGGTGGCTCAGTTGGTTGGGCGACTGCCTTTGGCTTGGGTCATGATCCCGAAGTCCTGGGATTGAGTCCTGCATTGGGCTCCCGGCTCCATGGGGAGTCTGGTTCTCCCTCTGACCTTCTCCCCTGTCATGCTTTCTCACTCTCTCTCAATAAATAAATAACAACTTTAAAAAAAAAAAAAGATTACAACTCTCGAGAAACTACTCTCAATTGGCCTATAATCATTAAAGAAAATTAGTTACTAATTAAAAACCTCAGAAAACTCCAGACTGAGATGGTTTTATTAGTGAGTTCCACCAATCACTTCAGAGAAAAATAACTCTAATTTTATACCTAATATATAAAGAATACAAAATGGTATTCAAGATTTTGAGGCTAAGTTACCAATGAAAAGTCAGTTACTAAAATTCATCTTGTTAAAGATTAAAGAAAATGTACAATCTTCTCTACAGAATGCAAAAACAAAAAATGTCTGGTAATATTTACTCATAGTAATAAAAAAAAAACTCTCACTAGTAATACAATGGAACTTCCTTATTCCAACTTTTAAAAAAAGGAAGCAAGCATAATAAATGGTAAAAAATAAAGCTTTCCCTTTGCATCAGGACATGGCAATGATACCCACTAATAACATGATTATCCAACATAATACTGTAAGTCCTACCCAGTACAGTTGGGTTTTAAAAATGGAAGAAAGAAAAATTAAAACTGTCTTTAGCCATGATGAAGTAACCAGGACTACATTTATTCTCCCACTCTGAACAACTACAAACTTGATAAAATATACAAAAAAGTCTTTCAGACATCTGACAACAGGCAGTGTAAAATTGTGTTCATTGAGAAGGGAAATAAATGAGAAAAGCTTTATGATTCTCCCAGCTTACTGCCTGAAGGCAAGTTTCCAGAGCACAGCACAAAAAAGCAGAGAGCACAGTGGACTCACTGAGTTGAAGAGACAGAAACAGGAAGTCAGGAGGGCCAAGGCAACTAGAATTGGTAGGTAAGGACACTGAATAGAAGGCCCTGCACCAACAAAAGTACTAATAATCTAGACAGACAGCAGTTTCTTCCAGTCCGTGGTGAAGCACTAAACCTGCACATACATGTGAGAAAAGAACCTCAGACCATGGATATTTCCTATGTTATAATCATGGTAGTAGTTAGAAAACTATGTATTTGTCAAAATTAACTGAGTTGTACACTTAAAAAAAAAAGCATTTTATTTATTCTGTTTAAATTATACATCAATAAAACTTTTTAAAAGAAAGAGAAGAACTGAAAAAAATATATAAATGTTACTATTTGTAGATTATACTATTATACATATATAGAAAATCTACACAAATTTAGAGATGAATTGTTGGAATTAATCAGAGAATTTACAAAAGTCACTGTATGCAAAATCAATTATATTTCTAAACACCAAATAGAAAATGAAATATTTCTAAAAGATATCATCTATGAGAGCATCAAATATGCCAAATATCTAAGAATAAATTTAAGTAAAGATGTATAAGAGCTCTACATAGAAAACTATAAAGAAGAAATTATGAAGATTTAAAGCAACTTGTGATAGGCCTTTGACTACCACTAATCTGCTTCTTCTGGAAAGTCCACATAAATGTGCTGAAAGGCTCACGTTAAGTCACATAAAGGGAATCAATTATGCAAACTATTTTCCCTCTAAATCAAACTTAGAAAATTAGAAATACACCTCTAACAATGAAAAAATATGCATTTCAAAAAGAAAAAATAAGAAGTTCCTGCTTAACCGCAACCTATTTCCCTGTTTCATATTTTGAGTCTCATACACAATCTATAATCACTTTATAATACTATAGAAGAAAGAATGACATAATATAAAATATAAATAATAATTTCAACTATCAAACTTTTCCTGCAATGCTTAATAGTGGACCTGGCTGATTTGCTTAGAATTTTACACACAGAAAAATTCATGCACCATGATTTTGGCCATTATATATTTGCTATTGTATGTCTTACTTTTTTTCCCCTTCAACAAAATAAGTCCTGCCTCAAAATTAGTACAAATCACTTATTATACACCAAACTGGAATATGATTTTTGCCCAAGTACACATTTCAATAATTTGAGTCAAATTATGCTAAAAAGAATTAAGACAACTGGGTAGAAAAATGTCAATTTGTTAAGAATAAACATTGCTGATTTATTAAAAAAAAACAAAATCTGAGAGGAAACGGTATGAATTTCCATAGTAGAAAACCAAATCATGCCTATTGGGACAAGACAAATGTCTTAAAATAAGACAATTACAATAAGAAAACATGTACCTCTCTTCTTTGTTTATTTGGTCACCAAATCCTACTGTATTCACAATGGTCAATTTCAATCGAACATTACTTTCGTGGAGTTCATATGTCTGAGCTTTAAGTTTAACATGTGGGTAAAAATGTGAGGATTCATGGTCTTCAAAATTAGTATTAAACAATGTGTCAATCAGCGTTGATTTTCCAATTCCAGTCTCCCCTGAAAGAAACAAAGGTACATTGTCCCAGGTGTAGAGGACAAATGAGAAAAAGAAGAACTCTTAGACTGGTTTCAAGGATCCCAAATATTTCAAACATTCCAAAGACTGTGTTGTCTATGAAAGACATACAAGTTAAGGCTGGTCCACTGAGTCATTAGCAGAACATTAAAGCTAGTATACATGCTAAGTTACTGAGCATTCTGAAGAAAGCACTGAATTGTTTAAAGATCAAAAAAGTTTAAAGCAGTACAGCAAAGAAAACCAAAACTGATAGGATTTAAGTAACTGAAAAAATCTGCAATCATGATCTCAAATTAATAACATGAGCATCATACTGCTTCCAAGAGTGAAGAGAACACAAGGAATATAAAGGAATAATTTAGAGGAAGAGTTTGCCACTTACCCACACAGAGAATATTAAAACAGAAGCCTTGCTGAATGGATCTATTGACCAGCTGATCAGGCAAACTCTCAAAACCAACATGGCCAGACATAGTTAAAGAACGAATATTTTCTTTTTTTTGCTGAAGGAAAACAAAGACAATGGCAATAATTTAAAACAACTAATTAAGATTGTTTTAAATTAAATTTAAAATTTTAATTATAATTCATTAAAGCAAAAAAACTTTTACTAAAATAGGATGCAGGCACATTTGAAAAGATAAATATAATTTACCAAAGAAACTAAAGATTTTATGATCATTAGACCTTCACCAAGATACAACCATGTTAAGTTAATTTGTGAGAAACCCAATTCCAAACCCTGAAAACAAACACATTTCTTATTCTCTTCATACAATGAGAGTCCAGCATTACTTACAACATTCAAATACTTGATTTCCAAAAAATAGGAAATCATGTAAACTATGGCAGAGTCACTCACAAAATGGAATAAAGTTATTATAGGTGTTTATGATAAGTATTTGGTGACTTAAATTTTACATTGAAATGTCACATGGGCTGCCTGGGTGGCTCAGGGGTTAAGCCTCTGCCTTCAGCTCAGGTCATGATCTCAGGGTCCTGGGATCCAGTCCCCCATCGGGCTCTCTGCTAGGCAGGGAGCCTGCTTCCTCCTGGCTCTCTCTCTCTCTCCCTCTCTGCCTGTCATCGCTCTCTGTCAAATAGATAAAATATTTAAAAAAAAAAGTCACATGAATAATGCACAATACATTATGCAGTTTTAGCTCCCAGTAATGGCATGGTTAACTTATGTCACCTGCTAATAACATTTATAATCTATTCTTCCAAATCAGTGGAGTGCAACCAAAGTCCAATGGGCACTGGAGGGAATGAGACTCTTGGGAGTAGGAAACCATGTAAAGTGAGATGCACATTTTCAAGGTCTTTCTGAAGGCATACCCCAGTCACTGCTGCACAAAGAAGACAGACCTCAGGATGGGTTGAGAAGTTGGAAATAAGGGCAGGTGTATCAGCTGAAAATTGAAGAAGAAAATTATAGAAAGGAGGGAGTCCAAAATCTGCAAGTGCACTCCCCTGAAATCTCTGGTTGACTGCTGAACTGCACAAGTACAGGGGAAATACAAGGAGCCTAGCAAAGGGAAAATGGAAATCAGAAGGAGCTATGTAGAGTTTTCAAGAATGTCAGCCCAGGAAGCTTGAAGTTTAACTCTGTAAATTAAAGGGGCTGAATAAACATTTCAGACTTTCCACTAAAAACCTGCACGAACCATATTTTAAGAGTAAGGATCATATCCCAGGAATCAGAAATGTTCCCTAGTACACAACTGAAATAGATCTGCCCTAATAACAAAGTATAAAACTAAGGCTCAACATGAACAATACAACAAGCTAATAATTTACTGCCTGCTAGAACCAAGGTCAACACTCTTCAGAAGAAGAAATAAGAATCCAGCACCTCTACAATGTATCATCCACAACATCTACTATACAATAAAAAATTACTATAGAGGAAGAAGCACAAAAATGTGATTCGCAGTCAGGAGAAAACAGTCAAAAGAAAGAGATCCACAAATGAACCAGATATTCAATCAGGTGATAAAAACTTTAAAAAACGACTATGACAAATATGCTGAAGAAGAAAAAAAATATCCTCTTTTTCTACAGGAAAAGAAGATAGATATAATGGGTGGTGAGCTACAAGAGAGATTTGAAAACTCTCAACAACAAAAGGCAACAAATGGGATTCCTAGAAGGAAAAATGCAACATCTAAAATAAAAAACCTACTGAACAGAATTAACAGCAGTTCAAACAATGGAATGAAATTATTTGTTCAATAGTTATATCCAAGTTAAATATCTTCATCAATCCAAGCTAAAAATATCTTATAGAAAAACTAAAACTGTAATAGAGTCAAAAAAAACTGTGGGACAATATCAAATGGTCTTACATACTTGTAATTGGAATGCCATACAGAAAAGATGAGAGACTGGGGGAGGGAAGGAAATATCCAAGTGATAGTCACCGAAAATTCTCCAATTTTCTAAACATGAACTAAGAGATCCAAATTAGCAAACTACAAACAGGAAAAAATCCAGAGAAACCCATAACTAGGCACATTAGAGCAAAATATTTCAAAAGAAAGATAAAGAAAAACTTTATGAGCTACCAAATATGGGGAGACATATTATAGACAAGTGAAACATATAAAATGACTACAGGCTTCTCATAAACAACAATGCAAACCATAAGACAACAGAACATCAATAAAATGCCAAAAGAAAAAAATGACAACCTAGAATTCCATAACCAATAAAAATATCATTCACAAATGAAAGTCAAAGGAAGACATCTTCAGACCAAAAAAAAAAAAAAAAAAAAAATCTAAGAAAATACACTAATAGCAGACCTACACTATTAAGAAACATTAAAAGTTATTCAAGAGAAAGGAAAATGACATCAGACCTATAAAAAGAAATGAAAACAGCCAGAAAAGTAGAAATGTGGATAATTGTAAGAGAACTTTGTTAGTTTTAATTTCTTGAAAATATTATTGTTTAAAACAACAACAACAACAATGTATCACAGAGTTTGTAATCACAGAGAAGTAGAATGTATGATAGTGACCGCATAACAGATGGGAGAGGGAATGGAGAGATACTGTTGTGAGGTTTCTATATTATACATGGAACATTATAATATTGTTTGAAGATATGTGTGATAAAGTAAAGCCTACACCAATTACTATTTTAAAGAAATAAAAGGCCAAAGAGATACAGACAGTAAGTCAATAGTAAAGATGAAATGCAATCATAAAAATAATCCAAAAGGCATAGAAGAAAGAAAAATGAAAGAACAAATGTGACAAAGAAAATAGCAGCAAACTGGCAGACTTAAACCTAGCCAAGTCTATAATTAAATTAAATGTGAATGGTTTAAACCAGTGATATCCAACAGAACTTCCTATGATGGTAGAAGTGTTTTATATCTGAGCTGTGCAACAGGAACCCACCAGCCAGCCACATGCAGATACTGAGCACTTCAAATGTGACTAATGCAACTGAGGAATTGATTTCTACATTTTATTAAACTGATTTAAATTTAAATAGCCACACATGGCTAGTGGCTACCACACTGGACAATGAATGTCTAAACATTTCAGGTTAAAAGGAAATAATCAGACTGGATAAAAGAGTAAAACAACACTATGACAATCTGGTTCTAAAATCTATATGGAAATGTAGGCAATTAGTAACAACTACAACAATTATGCAAAAGAACAAAGTTGAAGGACTTAACTACCTTAACATGAAGGTACAATCACCAGGAAGTATGATATTGTGACAATCTAATTATTTATCTATTTGTATGTTTCATCAAAATTAAAAACTTGTGGGGTGCCTGGGTGGCTCAGTGGGTTAAGCCTCTGCCTTCGGCTCAGGTCATGATCCCAGGGTCCTGGATCTAACCAAGCATCGGGCTCTCTGCTCAGCAGGGGGCCTGCTTCCCCCTCCCCTTCTGCCTGCCTCTCTGTCTACTTGTGACCTCTCTTTCTCTGTCAAATAAATAAATAAAATCTTTTAAAAAATTAAAATTAAAATTTTTTTAAAAAAATTTAAAATTTGTGATCAGCAAGGAATATGTAAATCAAAGACTGAAAGAAAATATTATATACTTGGCATATATACATGACAAAGCACTTATATTCAAATATCTGAAGAATTCAAATAATTTAATAATAACAATCCACTTTTTAGAAAATGGGTAAAGACTCAAATAGAATTTCACAAAGACAGCCAAGCAAATGAAGGAGTGGTCACAGTGCCGGTTATCACTGAACACTCTCCAAAATGGCTAAATTTGAAAGCCTGATAATATCAAGTATTAGATATTATGAAGTGTAACTCTGATAAATTTGCTGGTGTGAAAGCAAAATGGTACAGGCACTTTGGATAACAGGTGGGCAGTTTCTTATAAGGTTAAAACATACTACTATACAACCAAAAAACTCCACCTGTAGGTACCCAAGGTAAATAGAAATACACATGAATGTTCTTGGCAGCTTTAGTCCTAATAGTCAAAAACCAGAAAGAACCCAATACCCAACAATGGGTGAACAGAGAAATAAAATGTAGTATATCCATACAATGGAATACTAAACTACTGATATATGCCACAATATGTCTAAGTCTCAAAAATTAAGTGATTTATTTACTGTGATTTGACTAAAAAATTAAAGTATATTTTTTCATATTCTCATATCTATGAATATGGATAAAAATCTTTCAAAGGGTAACGACAGACTATGGAGAGTGGTTACTACTGGAGAATGCACTTGGAAGTTGAGGGAGTGGTCTGGGAGTACAGGTGAGAAAGATTCGCTTTTTACACTGTACAGTGAATAAAATTCTAACATGGACCCCATGACAGATGGCCTCTTCTATTTTTTCCGATCAAACACTAATCTAAATGATGAGAGGAGATTACCCTGGGTGGGGCTGACATAATCAGGTGAGCCCTTAAAAACGACCAGGAGCTTCCAGGTGAAAGAGATTTGAAACCTTAAGGGGATTTGATAGTTGGGTTCTCCCCTCTTGTATGGATGACAGAGAACTATATGGCAAGGACATAAGCTAGTAACAACCAGCCAGCAAGAAACTGAATTCTGCCAACAGCCTGAAAGAATTTGGAAGGGGAGCCTCAGATAAGAATCCAACCAGCCAACATCCTGAGTGAGACTCTGGGCAGAGAAGAGAAGCCAGTTGTGCTGGCCTGGCTTTCTAACCTACAAAACAATGAGCTAATAGATAGGTGTTTTTTAAAGATGCTAAATTCATAGCAATTTGTTATGGGGCAACAGAAAACTAGTATACTATATTCTCTTTTCTACCCTTTGATTTCCTTTTAGTAGTCACGTTTGTTGAGAGAGAAGAAACACTATGCTTCCTAGTCATGAAAGTGTTCAAGAAGATTAGAGTAATACTTGTTAGAGTTTTTACGTGATAAACACACACTTACCAGATAAAAGTTGAATTAAATGACCTACAGAATTCCTTCCTGTTCTAAAGTTGTAAGATTTTAGGGTCATGGTAACAGAAGCTTTCCAAAAAAATG
The DNA here is from genome assembly GCF_030435805.1 of Mustela lutreola. NCBI lineage: Eukaryota > Metazoa > Chordata > Mammalia > Carnivora > Mustelidae > Mustela > Mustela lutreola. The sequence goes on along the minus strand of NC_081298.1, from coordinate 56,141,269 downwards.
TGGTGGTAGTCACCATAATTCAGTGAAGAGGGGCCAGAGAAAATGAAGATTAAGCAATGACCACTCAGTGGATTAGTCACTAAAGTATTACTAGTGACTGTGACAGTAGTTTCAGCAGAGCAATGTGTCAGAAAGCAGATAAAAAATAATTCCAAAGGTCTGCCAGGTGATAAAGATGGGGCAGATTATTATTACCAAACCATTAAAAAGAACAATAGTTTTGCAGTGAAGCTACAATTTATCAAAACTGTTGGGCCTTTGGGGCGCCTGGGTGGCTCAGTGGGTTAAGCCTCTGCCTTCAGCTGAGGTCATGATCTCAGGGTCCTGGGATCGAGTCCAGCATCGGGCTCTCTGCTCAGCAGGGAGTCTGCTTCCCTCTCTCTCTCTCTGCCTGCCTCCCTGCCTACTTGTGATCTCTCTGTCAAATAAATAAATAAAATCTTAAAACACACACACACACAAAACTGTGGGGCCTTTAGCATGTGTGAAGGAAGAGGGGAAAACAAGAAGAGGCTTAATGGGCACAGAACTAAAAAAATAATTAAATCTTACTGAATTATCCAAGCTTGTATTTGTAATTTTCATTTTTTTTTAAAGATTTTATTTATTTATTTGACAGAGAGGGTGAGACAGCACAAGCAGGGGGAATAGCAGAAGAAGAAAGAGAAGCAGGCTCTCCGGTGAGCAGGGAGCCCAATGCAGGGGATCACAATCAGAGCCAAAGGCAGATGCTTAATCTGTTTTTGCAATTTTCTGTTTAAAGAATCATCAACTCACCTTTCACCAAGTTAAATTTACCTCTCTTTTTAAATATAAATTTTAATATGAATTACCAAAACATACCCCTCCTATGCGGGCACACTTAGAAGAACCTTTAAGGGCTGATCTGGCACTCAGGCAAGCCATCTGACAGGGCCATCCAGTGAATTCCTACGTTCTATTATTAAAGGAGTTCTCTCCAAACACCAAGTTCTGCAAGTATGCCCTATTAAAGCAGTGCTAGTCTTCCTACTGAATGCTGTGGAAGCAGCCAGAGTTTTAATTTGCTTCATGTCCCTTAGGAAAGAGACACTAAAAACATTCAACAATTATTTAAACTGATTTTTAATTTCAATCAACATAGAAGTTAATTTATATTCAAGGTACAAACAAAAGTCTGTCACGTCTCTGAGTAGTTATTTTGAAAACCTAGAGGCGTGCAGAGTACAGTATGGATCTATTTAAAAGGTATACTCACTTTCTGTTCATCTTCAGATACTTGTAAGGACAGACAGGTTGTTTTTGTTGGCATGTGAGACTGAAAGAGCTGAAAAAGAAAAAAAATTAAAACAGATATTAGTTGAAAAAACCTTGTATCTAAATAATATATCTATGTTAAGAAGGAATTGTAATATTATCATCATCAAGTTTTTACTTGCAATCTATACAACTGACTCATACTTAAAACCATGATTTTCTTACTGCGTAAATACATGCAAAAGTAAATAATATATAATATTCAACATATACATCAACATACTTACCCAAACATGCAAAATACTGTAAAAGAGTAAATTTCCATTTATAACCAGGAAGACAAAGAACATTACTTTTATTTAAAAGACTTAATAGTGGGGCACCTGTGTGGCTCAGTTGGTTAAGCCTCTGCCTTCAGCTCAGGTCATGATCCCAGGGTCCTGGGATCAAGTCCCACATCGGGCTCTCAGCTCAGCAGTGGGCCTGCTCCCCCCCACCCCCGTCTGTCTCTCTGCCTACTTGTGATCTCTCTCTCTGTGAAATAAATAAATAAAATCTTAAAAAAAAAAAAAAAAAAAGACTTAATAGTGGAACAAGAAAATACCCTGGATAGCCAAAGAAATGTTGGGGCGGGGGTCAGGGGATACTGAAACTGGAGTCATCACAGTTCCAGATTTCAAGCTGTATTACAAAGCTATAATCATCACGACAGTATGGTTCTGGCATAAAAACAGACACACGGATCAGTGTTACAGAATAGAGAACCCAGAAATGGACCCTCAACTCTGTGGTGAACTAATCTTCGACAAGGCAGTAAAGAATATCCAAACGGTCTTGGGAAAACTGGACCATGACACACAAAAGAATGAAACTGGACCACTTTCTTACAGCATACACAAAAATAAACTCAAAGTGAGTAAGAACCTAATTGTGAGACATGAATCCATCAAAATCCTAGAAGAGAGGGGAGAAAAGATGGCGGGGAAGTAGGAGGAGGCGCCATTTCAACCTGTACCCTAAAGTGAGCTGATTACCTACCAAAGACATCTGATCACCCATGAAATCAGCCTGAGATTAGAATTATACACTTCTGGATCTCTATGGGGGCTGAAGACGCCAGTGGGCAGGTAAAGCGCAGTGGGAACATCGGACTGACATTGGAAGATAAACAAAAGGGGGAGGGAGCCAGCAGAAGCCACCCGTTGGAAAGTAATACCCCAATACGAGAGTGCTCTGTGATTGGGACCAGCATTAACTTCGAGTATGGTTGAAAGCACTCAAAAAGAGCAAAGGATCGTTGGGGGAAAATTGTGGGTATCGAGACAGTTAGGGACAGGGGCTTAAGTCCCCCCAACCCAGGAAAGTCACTGCTGGCACTGAGCCAGAGAGAGTGTGGTGAAGAAGCCAGGTCTTCGTCCCTGAGCCACCATCACACCTGAGAGCACCAGGGTGGCAGCACCGGTGAGGGTGAGAGAGCCTCAGCAGTGAGCAGAAACACACCCCTTTGCACTTTCCACTCGCAAGCCACACAACCAGAGTCTGAGTTGGGCCCCACACCCTACCCTGAGAGGTGTGTGCAGATGCCAGCCTGCACAACCACAGTCTTTTTGCACTTCTCCATGCGCGTGCCCTGTGACCAGAGTCTGAGTTGCGCCCCACAGCCTCCCCTGAGAGAGGTGCGTGCAGGTGCCGCCCACACTCTCTCCGACTCTCGACTCTCGACTCTCGGAGAGTCTGAGCACTCCCAGCCCAGGCCGGCGGGAAAATCTCAGTGTGCTCTCTCTGCTTGGGAGAGCAGAGCCCTGCCAAGACAGCCGCGGTTAGTATTTCTCGTGGTTTTAGGTATAAGCAAAAGTTCCTGTGACCCCAGAGACCATGAATGGGAACGTGATCTGCTAACGGCAGAAGGGTAATTTATGTGCTCTGGAAACCCAGAGGAGAACAGACTGAGGCCTCTCTCTGAGAAGGAGGTCTGGGTATTGTTTGCTTTCCTCTAAACCTCCAAAAACCATCAAAAGCTGCCAAAGGGAGAGAAAACAAATGAATAAACCAACAAAAAAACCTCCAGAGAACAAAAGCCTGGAAAAGTGGTTTCCTCAGAGCCCACCCCCTTGATGGGGGCAGGAGGACATAACTCCAGCAAGATTCTCTGAAAAACCACACAGCAGGCCCCTCCCCCAAAAAGCCAACCAAAAAAAAAAAAAAAAAAAAAAAAGACAAGAGGACAACCACCACTAACCTATTTATCATCACAGTGAGATGTCCACAACATCAAATTCCATAATAACCTTTTCAGCTGAACTTTTTGATACATTTACCTGTGTTTTTCTTTTTACTTTTCTATTTTTTAATTTAATTTTATTTATTTATTTTTTTAAGTATTCATATAGACTTAAGCTTCAAGGTAATCCTCTTTCCCCAATCAATGCTACCCCTATAGGTAAACCAGTTTCTAATCTCCCCTTATCTTAGGAAAGTTGAGTCCTTTAACAAAGATACCAAAATACATCCAGGAAGAATCAAAATAACCTTC